>NW_026643252.1:2618345-3927517 GCF_028829765.1 Penicillium waksmanii
ACTCGGAGCTCGGGGGGTAAATTCTCAGATAGCCAATGCGCGGCATGGTTGGTATAGTTATTTAGCTGCCGAAAGCTGATATCCTTGTATCCTTGGGACAGATCTTGGCCGTTTACTGGAACCGAGGTCCATGGATTCCTCGAGTCATCGTTGGCTCTTCTCTCTACCGCGGAGATAGTAATCTCCTTGCCTTTCTCGGCAGCGGGAAGGGAAGAAATTTTAGCATTTGTCATGGTTTGTATTATGATCAGAATTGCTCTTATGTTATGTATTAGAGATGTGGTGGAAGAGGGGTAGGTAGAAGGTGGCCTTAATCTACCGAAGAGAAAAACGTAAGCCCCCACTACGGCCGTATAGGGCGAGATGCTATGATCGGAGTTTGAGATGGATCGATCAGGGTTTATTGGCGGTGGATGACCGGTTCACTTGAAAGTAGTGGCATAAAACAAGATTAATTTGTTACGAACTATACCTACATATTCGAGCCGGTTGTAGAATTAGATTTTCAATGCAATTTGCAAGTGAGCGGCGTAAAACACTATATCCGGTAGCTGCGTCGTAAATCACCACATCCGAACATGATGCAGCAGGGAGGTCAAAACTACAAATCCAACTAGTTCGCCAGGTTCAATGGATTTTAGCTTCTGAACTGCCAAGTTTCCATGATGTTTATTCCTTTTTTCCGTGAATTTCAGCAATTCCAGCTTCAGCAGTGGGATCAGCCACAACCACAGCCCGTCCCTGCACAGCCACCGCAGCTCCAGCCACAGTCGCGCCAAGCCCGTCGGGATGGCCGTGACAGATTGGCGTGCCACGACAATCCTCACCTGTCCCAACAATCAGCCTCGGGTCTCATTCACGATTTTGGCCTTGAATATCAGTCCACCGTCCATGGAGGTGACTGTGTCCACTCAGAGTCTATGTCTGCAGCACCGGTGCGTGACGACCGTCGTATCGTCCTCCACCTGGTAAGCATTCCATTGTATGTACTATAGCTGGAGCTGGAGTTGACAATACCAGGACTATGACTGTTTCTATGCCTCAGTCTTCGAGGTTGAGCAACCGGCCTTGAAGTCCCAACCCCTGGCAGTGCAACAGAAACAGATTGTTGTTACCTGCAACTATGAGGCTCGACGCCGCGGTTTGCACAAACTGCAGCTCATCAAAGATGCCAAGCGCATTTGTCCCGAAGTCGTCATTGTTCTAGGTGAAGACTTGACCAAGTTTCGAGATGCGTCGAAAGATATATACCATTTCATCCGCGGTTTCATCTGGGGTGGCCGCGTCGAAAGGCTTGGCTTCGACGAACTCTCTCTTGACGTGACAGAAATGATCGACTACAATGTTGAACTGCTCAATCGGAATGACATGACTACTTCCTTCTTCCATCTCAACAGAAATGATCCGACCGTTGGATTCACTTACGATGCCACAAGATTTCATGGCTCTACATATCCGCCCCCGAGGGGAGAATCTTTGGCTGTGGCGGCCGATCCCTCAACACTGGAAATGAGGCTTTTGGTTGGCTCCCATTTGATGGCATACCTTCGAAGCCAGCTCGAGTATGACAAAGGCTTCACCGCTACAGGCGGAGTCTCGACTTCCAAGTTATTGGCCAAGTTAGTTGGCAGTGTTCACAAACCAAACCAACAAACAACCCTAGTTCCACCATATGAACTCGCCAGCGATGGCAAGGAAAGCAATGTCATCCAGTTCATAGACGCCCACGAGATCCGCAAAATACCAGGCATTGGATCGCGGTTAGCACAGAAACTAAGAACACGGGTTGCAGAACAAAATGCTGGCGAAGAAGAGGTAACAGTGCGCGATGTTCGCTTGTACCCTGGTATGAGCCCGCCGCTACTGGAGAAAACTCTTGGCGGACCGGGTGCCGCGAAAGGGATCGGTCAGCGAATCTGGGGGATAGTTCATGGTGTGGACAATACCGAAGTGATTGAAGGGCGTGATTTGCCCACCCAAATCAGTATCGAGGACACATATGGTCGCGGCCGTCTGGATAGCCCGGAAAGTGTGCGACGGGAATTGACGGTATTGGCCAAGAGTCTGCTCCGACGAATGAGAACCGACTTGCTCGACAGGGGTGATGGCAATAATGAGCAGCCTAGGTGGCTGGCACATCCCCGCACGCTCCGACTATCGACGCGGCCAAGGAACGCACCGGAAACGGACGGGGTACGGACGTACAACGCTAATCGAATCTCGCGCTCGGCTGCACTGCCGAGCCTAGTCTTTAATCTAGACGAAAGTATCGATTCCTTGGCCGAACGGGTTGTCCAGGATCATGTCATGGGGATGTTCCGCAAATTACACGCTGAAAGGTCCGGGTGGGACCTTGGCTTGATGAATATCGCCGTCACAAACATGATTGAGAGTGCGGGAGACCAGAAACAAAGTAGTGGACGAGATATTGGGAAAATGTTCCGGCAACAAAAATCAATTCTGCGGGAGTGGACTGTGCATGAGTCGGATGATCGATTGGCGCCGAGATCAGAACCCGACCTGTTGGAGGAGAGTGAGGAGAGTGAGTCTGGGTGGCAAGATGGAGACGAAGATGGGGATCGCGACGCGCCGTTGCTAAGCATCGAGTGTCAGTTATGCGGGGCTCCGATCCCACATTTTGCTCAACAGGCGCATGAACTCTACCATGCGAGCGAGGAGACTTGAACACTTTCCAAAAGGAGAAATTGCCTCGAAATAAAACCCGAATATAATGGAAATCCTATGTTACAGAGTTGGCCTCCCTTGAACCAGCCAGCAATGTCCTATTAGAGGACGGGGAGGATGGAGGACAAAACAAAACTCGAGAAGGCCATGGCCAAGTCCAAGCTACATTTCACCTACGCGGGTACCTGCCAGAAAGAGTCTATTCGGACCAAGAGTAGGACACGGAGAGGAGCTTTAAATTTGCGAGCCTTGTGCGAACGAGCCAACGCGGGGATGGGTCCGCAACACTCCATCGGGCTAGGGCTTAGCGCCGAGTCACGGCCCCTCGACCTGGTCCAAGGATGCCAGGATGTCGCGTGAGATATTAGCCAGATGATTGACTTGCCGTCCGATAATTATCCGGCGAGGGGCGTGAAGGCACATATAATGGCATTCTCTTAAGGCAAAAGAACAATTAGCCTTTATGTGGAGGGAAGCCGCGTCGACTGATTTACAGTTTCTGGCAGGATTGTGTGTGTGAATCGCCGTAAATCGCTTCGACGAAAGACCAAGAACAGCGAGCAGCGACAAGGTGGAACGAAGGAACCAGACCGTGCTCATTGGAGGATTCGCTTGGTGCGATGCGGGGAAATTAGAAAACTTTAGTGCTGACCCAAAAGGGCCAAGGCTCAACCCCCCCCTGAACCTGATGGCGAGACCCTCTGGGCCAGACACTTTCTCGCCTATTCTGCCTTCATCTCACAGATATTGCCTATATTCAGAGGGACTCCGGTGGAGTTGGGTTTCTTGGAAGAATCATTATGGGCTCGTTTACTCCGGTTGACCCCACGATTGAGCCTGTAGACGGAGGTTTGAAACATCGTTTCTACTGTTGGATTAAGTCGGTGCTGTGCTGGAAACTGTTTGCATGTGCCAGCGTGTGGCACCTACGCGAGAGAATTAATATACTACCCTGGCCCCATTCCCCCAATCAAAAAACTTCAGAGCCCGCGCTTCGTTTCCTCTTTCCACCGCGTGCTACAACTCAGGCAAGGACCTCACGGTGTTTCCACATTTGTATCTCGCTCGCTAGCTAGCGTGGGATCTGACCCCCGGGCCTTTGGCCACTAACATCGAGCTTGGGGTCCCAAAAGTACTCATTCTCGGCACTTTCACCCCCCATCCCCCCAACATTATAATACTACTTCGCATGGCCGTTCCCCTGGAGTTGTCAACTATCCTTGATCGTGGCTTGTCTTCGCTAGGCGCGAAGGCCATCTTAAGGCCCAAGTGCCTTGGTCGAAATAATCGACGCATTCAATCCTTTCTCGGTCCAAGTTAACATCGATTGAACGTGCAGGTCGCGTCTGAGCTCGCGAATTCCACTCTCCGGCGGCTACCATGTCTAGCGACTCTTCTGAAAATGGGATCATCGGCGAATACGCGGGCAATGATTTCAGCATCAAAGCCACTTTCACAGTGTTCTTGGGAATCGCTCTCTATAACTCTATTGAGCTTATGGTGTTAATATTTGCCTCATTTCGCCGATACCAAGGTCTTTACTTCTGGAGCTTGTTGCTTGCAACGGTTCTAGGTGTAATTCCACAGTCCCTGAGCTTTATTCTAAAATACTATAACATCGGCCCGCTTTGGTTCTCCATCACCTTGTCCACTCTGGGGTGGTATTTCATGGTCACGGGACAAGCGCTGGTGTTATTTTCGCGCCTCAATATCGTGGTGCAAGATTTAACAGTCAGTCATCGTGTTCTGGCGATGATCATTGTCAACGCCATTGTCTTGCATATCCCAACGACGATTCTCACCTACGGCTCCAACTTTATCCAAACCTCAGTTTGGGTCCATGGATACACCATAATGGAGCGCATCGAGCTCACCGGCTTCTGTCTCCAAGAATTTATCATTTCCGGCCTATACATCTCAAAAACTATCAGCATTCTCCGCGTATCACCCCCCAGTATCCACGGCCACAATCCGAATCGCAAGGTCATGTATCAACTACTTGCCATTAACGCCCTCATCATTGTTATGGACATCATTCTGTTGGTCTTCGAATATCTCAATTATTTCGTCATTCAAACGACGCTCAAATCGGCGGTATACAGCATCAAGCTTAAGCTTGAGTTCGGCGTCCTGAGTCGCCTTGTTTTCCTGGTACAGTCACATCAATACTGGCCACGAGATTCACCCCGGGTCTATCCACGCCCGACGCCAGCTCGTGAAGAGCTGGAATATCACACATTTCTTGATGATTCTCGAGATAGTCCGGGCTATGTCTCTACGCCAAAGAGTTGTGAGCTAGCTACTTCTCGTCATATATCTGCCTGACCGGGTGGTTCTTACGCATGCTTCATAAATAATCAATGTAATTTAAAAATGACTTATCAAGACCTTTCAGAATGTCTATTGACCTTAGATTATCAAAAATTATCACTGTATCCTCATTTTCGCAAGCAAACCTTGGAACAACTCTGTCGCAATTACTGGCAGTACCGTATGTTGTTTCTCGTTAGTATACTCGATGAGAGATACTAGAAGCAAGAAACCGCTTCACAGCCCAGGCTCTCAGTTGTGACAGAAGTAATTTGCCGATGGCATCCCAACCTTATCTCAACTACGGGTACCTGCAATAGGTCCATCCGGACCAAATTTACAGTTACTAGTCGCCAGAATAATGGATATTCTCAAGTAATAGAGTCTTCCCCGGATTTCCTATTAAGGTGTGTAAGGGGTGGAACCCCCCCTTCTTCCCCGCAAAGGGAGAAGTTAGTGCGGGGGTGCGTTTATCGCATGGTTGCAATCAAGTCCTACATTCGACTAAACCGGACAGTCCACATTGACCCGTCACCGCCAGAAGGACGTCCCACGATGGCGATCAATGCGGTATCGGGTTATCGCGACCCCCACGCACTTTGCAAGATACGGTCGCTATAGGGGACCTATGGCACCGTTCCAACCGCGCTATCTTATCTTTCTGCATCCTTGTCTTGGGCTTGAAGCTTATATTTATGTGGCTTGCTGGGCTCTTGCTTTCGAAGTGACTTTCTTTTTTTCTCTCAGTATTGCAAGGTCCCTTCCCCGACAATGACACAGAATGGTATAGCTGCGGGGGGTGACGAGATCGTCACTACGTCCCAGACATATGCAAACGACCACGATATCGAGAAGGAGGTCTATGACAAAGATGGGGCTGGAGCTCCAGAGCTTGCAGAGACAAAAGAATTGAGGTCTGTTTCTGGCTTTGAGATTTACGAGACCCTTATACTAACTGCTTGGCGACTAGACGAGGTCTGCAACAGCGTCATATTCAAATGATTGCACTCGCAGGGACGATTGGAACCGGTCTATTTCTAGGTTCTGGAAGAGCTCTGGCTCAGGCCGGACCCGCAGGCATATTTATGGGATATACTATTATGGGACTATTGATTTCAGGCGTTACGCTTTCTATCGGAGAGCTGAGCGCCCTTGTTCCTCTTAGCGGAGGTATCATTCGACCAGCGGCTTACTTTGTGGACCCAGCGTTCTCTTTCGCCCAGGGCTGGAACGTCACATATCAATACTTGATCTCGATTCCGGCCGAGTGCGTCGCCGCAGCTACTATCGTGCAGTTTTGGGTGACAATCAATAATGCAATTTGGGTTACGGTTTTTAGCGCTGTTCTCTTTGCTACTAACGCGTTCCTTGTGAGGATATACGGTGAAGTGGAATTTCATCTTGCGCTTTTGAAAATATTCCTGATTGTCGGTATGAATATTATGGTATGGATTCGGAACCCCCTTCTTGTGAAATATTACGGTGCTCATCATGCTATACAGGGCATTGTTGTTACTGCGGGTGGTGGTCCGAACCATGAAACAATTGGCTTTAAATATTGGCATGACCCCGGACCATTCGTGCAATATCTTGATGTCCCAGGCTCGTTGGGCCGTTTTATGGGATTTTGGACTGTTTTTGCGAATGCGGCATATGCTTATTCTTCAGTGGAGACCATTTCCATGGCCGCTGCAGAAACATATGCTCCCCGAAGAAACATCCCAAAGGCGGCGAAGAGAGTATTTGTTCGTGTTCTTTTGTTTTATGGTAAGCCTTTTTCTTCACTTAATGACCAAGGGACTTGATAACTCATTTTTTGGCAAAGTCATCTCGATTTTCATGATTACTCTTCTGATCCCATCCGACGATCCTATGCTCCTAAGGAGTACTGGCACCGCGGCGCAGTCGCCATTTCTTATTGCCGCAACTCGAGCCGGCATCCCAGTGGTACCCCATATAATTAATGCAATTGTTCTTACCAGCGCTTGGAGCTCGGCAAACTCAAGTTTGTTATTCAACTAAGCACACTTGCATACCTTGCGCTAACCATATTAGCGTTGTTGAGCGGCTCACGAATTCTCTTTGGCCTCGCCCGAGAAGGCCAAGCCCCGAAATTTCTCGCACGTACCAACCGTTGGGGGGGGTTCCTTACATGGGTGTTCTTGCGATCGGTGTGTGGATGGCGCTCGGCTACATGTCTGTTAGTGCCACTGCCGCAACGGTATTCACATGGCTACAGGACCTTGTGGCATGTGCTCAGATTATGGGGTGGCTTGTGATTTGCACCACTTATTTACGGTTCTACTATGCCATGAAAAAGCAAGGAATCTCCCGCCAAAGACTCCCCTGGAAAGCGCCGTTTCAACCGTATGCGGCATGGATAACTTTAGTTTCGCTTATCATTATCCTGCTTACTGGTGGCTATACGACTTTTATCCATGGACAGTGAGTTTTTACTAGGCTGTGCTTGACTATCATAGGACTGTACTGACACAGTCTTCATGCAGCTGGTCTACCGAAACATTCATTTCGGCATACCTTGATATTGGAATCTTTGCAGCGCTCTACTTTGGATACAAGATCTGGTATCGAACTAAGATTATCTCCTTGGACGAGTCACCAGTGGCTCGTTTCGTGGAGATCGCAGAGAATGACCCTGATCCTCCAGAGGAACCAAAGTCAGCATGGTCAAAAATTAACATCCTGTGGAGTTGAAAGAAATCAGTAATTCAGTATTATCTAACGACCAGTGGTGCCTGTAGGTGAGGAATTGTTCGAATTTTCAAGCCTAGAAGAGTTGATAAGCCAGTTACCAGTCGTCAAGCATAGGCTTAGAATATTTTACCAGTGAGGCTTGAGCTTCAGGTGGTACAGATTAGTCTATTCACACCGCTATATCTAGTCCTTTCAGCTTCATGTAGTCTTTTATCTTGATGGTCTCTCTCTGTCAGTATATTTAGTAAGGCCACGAATATAGCAGTGTTTGGATGTGAATGTGGGATACTTCATAGATTCTCCGCCTCCGCAATAATGGCATGCGGGGGAATGTCACGTGGCTGTCGGTTACCGTCGGCGCGGAGTCGCGGAGCTACCATAGATAAATGCATTGCACCGATCCTTGTTGCTTTTTAACCCCCCCTCTCGGACGTGATTTTGACAACTTCTTCTTTCTTTCATCTCGCAAATTGTCTCTACCATGAACGTGTTGCGCAGTGGGGCTAGCCTCCCCCGGGTTTTGAGACCTTGTCGACCCCAGATTCTTCTCCGCACACCATGCCCCATACCGCCCGTCTTGAACCGAGGATTCCATGCAGCCTCGATGCTGATGGGAACCAGGTCACAGCTCTTGAAGGACGTTGGTGAAGGTAAGCAGGCACATCTGGAGGGCTTTTTTTTGCTATATCGGACGAATTGGTTGCTAATGTCTTTTGTAGGCATCACCGAGGTCCAGATCATTCAGTGGTATGTGGAGGAGGGAGCACACATTGAGGAATGGAAGCCATTGTGCCAATATCAGTCAGATAAGGCAGTCGATGATGTGAGTTTCTCAAGACGACTCCAAGGTTATTCTAGATCCATGAAATAACTCACACCCTCGCAGATCACATCGAGATATGAAGGCGTTATTAAGAAGCTCCATTTCGAGGCCGACGACACCATACCTACAGGAATGGTACGATGAAATAATCCTTCAATACAAATTAATTTATCTGACTAACTGAGTTGCGTATATCAGGCACTCTGCGATATCGAGGTCGACGACGCAAAATACCCTGATGATCATCCCCCACCCGCCGAGCCAAAAGCAGACCCAGAACCGACTGAGGCCGTTGCCCAATCCGAAATAATAGCAGAATCATCTGAACCTGCCATTTTGACTTCGGAAGCTGCCCCTGAAGTCTCTACCGAGACACCAGTGACACCTAAGTCAAAGCATGCATCCCTTGCAACGCCCGCAGTGCGGGGTCTCTTGAAGACGCATAGCATTAGCATCCTTGATATCACTGGAACAGGCAAGGAAGGACGGGTTCTCAAAGAAGATGTTCTCAGATTCGTGGAAGTCAAAGATTCTCCTTCCGGGCCTCCGTTAACATCCACTCCCATAACGCCAGATACACGTCAAACCGAGTCCAGTGTTCGACTGACTCCAATCCAATCGGCCATGTTCAAAACTATGACCAAATCGCTTAACACACCACACCTCCTCTACGCCGACGAACTCGATGTCGGAGACATTACATCGATCAGAAAGAAGCTCGCAAGTGATGCCAAAGATCCCAAGAAGATCACCTTCCTCCCTTTCATCGTCAAGGCCGTCTCACTCGCTCTGAACGAATTCCCCATCCTGAACGCCCGCGTCGACACCACTGACCCCGCAAAGCCCAAACTAGTCATGCGCGCCAAACACAACATTGGCATCGCAATGGACACGCCGAACGGTCTTATTGTCCCAACCATTAAAGACGTGGCGAGCCGATCAATCTACGACATTGCGGCAGAAATCTCACGCCTCAGTGCCCTTGGCAAGGAAGGTAAATTGACTCCCGCCGATCTAAGCGGTGGCACCATCACCGTCTCCAATATTGGGAATATCGGCGGCACATATGTGGCTCCTGTCATCGTGCCGACGGAGGTTGCTATCCTTGGCGTTGGACGCACAAGGACCGTGCCCGTCTTTGATGAGCAGGGTCAAGTTGCTCGTGGAGAGCAGGTTAATTTCAGCTGGAGCGCGGATCACCGGGTCATTGATGGAGCGACAATGGCGCGCATGGGCAATCGGGTGCGGAACTTCATTGAAGCGCCAGAGTTGATGCTTTTGAACTTGCGATGAAATAGATAGTCATGCATAAGCATAAGTATAAAAATAAGATTTAGAGGATCTTTCTCTATAAATGAGTTTCTGTCTTTTTTTTATTTTAGATTTCTCCTGTTCGATCAAAGAAGGTTCCATTTGATGGGATTTCATTGGTCATATACAAAAAAGTGTATGTATGCCATTTCGCCCCGAGACACTGGGGGGGTATCAAAAGACGAGCCTTGCAGACTCGTCGAGTACGCCAAAAACAAGCAGAAGCGCATAGCGTAAGTGAAAGTTCAAAGTAAATGCGATCAAACGGTAATCAAACAACGCCAGACAAGACACTTGCTTGCCCTCTAGGTTTCGATCCTAGGCAAGCCGGTCATTCCAAATATCCATATCGTAAAAGACAAAACTCCCATGACACCACGCGGAGAAGGTACAATCCTCCGATGCAAGCTCACGTCACGTCGCTATATTGTATACAACGAAGGCAAAGAGAAAACTCTCACTTCAGCTCGGAGAGTTTCGCATGGACCGACTTGAGCACATTATCCTCCACTTGCTGCTGCGAGCCCTCCACGTTGATAGTGATAGCATCCCACTCGCCCTTAGGCTCCTCCAGGGCCTGCAGCTGCGAGCGAACCATATCACTCTTCATATAGTGGCCCTGACGCTGGGTGGTCCGCTGCATGAGGACCTCCTCGCTCAGCTTCAGGTAAACGAAGTGAATCTGGACAGAGGGCGACCCATAGGCGGCAACGCGCATGACGTCGCGGTACTTCTTCTTGAGGGCGGAGCAGGCAACGACGACACCGGCGGGCGGGTGGAAGTTATTGGATTCGGAGGGGGAGAGAGCGTCGATGGCAGCCTGGCGCAAAGAGATGAGCCAGTCCCAGCGGTCCGCGTCGGTGAGAGGGACACCGTTGCCCATTTTCTCTTTGTTGGCTTTTGGGTGATACTATTGCGCGATCTGTGTTAACTAGCTGTTGCCTTTTCTTCGTCTCGATCATTGGGTATATCAAGGGTAATGACAGGGTCTCAGCAGGGTCTCCATACATCATCGCCTTCTAAGAAGGACAGTCCCAGGTCCTTGCGCAGCGCCTGGCCGACTGTGCTTTTGCCACAGCCTGCGGGACCGGTAACAACCCAGATGTGCTGGGTGGGTGTCGAGTTCAGCGAATTCTGGGAGTTGAGGGCGGAAGGCATGGCGGAAGATCCAGCATTGGGTTGGATGGGCATGGAAGCAGGAATGAGGGCGGGAGTAACCGATGGTTGAGGCCGTTCTCCGGCGGAAAGCATGGTGGTGAGGAAGAAGAAGAGGAGAGGAGAACTGTTCTGGGGGGGCAGTTCCAAGGAAAATAGCCGGGGCTGAGTGGATGACGGTATGAGATCGCGGTGATACACGAGGACAGAAGGTTGGTTGAGGTCGGCGGTCTATGCAGTATAAGAAAGAAGTACAGAGAAGTACAGAGTATAGTAGAGAGAAGATATTGAAGAAAGCGGAGGAAAGAAACCAAAGCGAGAAAAAGGAGTCGCGCGACAAGGAAGAGGCAATCACTTTTTAAGTATGAGGGTGGGTCGGGGGGGGAAGAAAGAAAGAAGCAGAAGCCGAGTGGGGGAATGCTTATTGGTGGCTGGTCATTACCCGAGTGGAGGGGAGTGGGATGAGTCTCCAATCTGTCGGGTAGTAGGAGGGAGATCGTCAATGACGAAGGGGATTTGAACAGCACTGAGCTGAGCTGAGCTGAACGGAACTTGAATTGTATATGTCGTCTGGTCTATTTTGGTATACTCCTACTTCTATCTCAATGGCATTCTTCATCTCCTCCAGATATTTGCCCTTTTCACGGTGTATCCGGTTTTGGATGACATCACCATACACAGCCCGTACGGTAAAGAACCCCCACGCTATCTTTTTCGGGTCCTTTTTGGTATTTTCCCCGTCTCTCTCTCTCGCCGCCACTGGACTCGGCTTGTTTCACATCTTCATTTCGAAAATCTCCCTCTAGGGAAATGTTCGCCGGAAAGTTGATCTATCCTACGGGAGAGATCCCTGGATATCTTACACTTGACCTTTCTATCTGCAAGACTTGGTTTGGGGTCCAATGGGTCACACCCAAACCCCTTCCAAACTAAAATACCATGCATATACACGGTGTAAACAAGGACTGACTCGCTCCACGTGTGCTGATGTCCCTAGCTTCAATAAGGCAACAACAGCCCAAAGTGAGGCATCTCAGAGCTCCGCCTGAAAATCAGGAGGGGCCTTCAGAATTCCTTGCAATACTGTAGTGAACAGGGATATCTGCAGTCGAATCACACCGACTCGGGCTCCAACTCGGAAGGCAGCACGCATGATGGCTTTTCCGCCAAAGTACATCACTTGAAGCGCCCCTCTCACCGAACCACGTTACATCACAAACTTCAAGTTGAACCTTCAAATCTGGGGAAACAGTGCGGGGTTCATCATGAATGGTCACGAAGGTGCTCAGATCCTGGCTGGGCTCCTGGCTGAGCTGCTCGTAGCCTATAGGAACAACGCATGTCGGAAATCAAAACCCGACAGAGTAGATTGGGGGCCTCTCCGAGGAACCAAGCAAGACTTGATTGCTCTTTTAAGTTCTTTTTGTATCATGCCAGGGAACAAGAAAGCCAATGACTCGGATTCTGTAAAATACCACCTGGGCATGCAGCAAAACACTGCCCTGTAACTTGAACTCATTTTCAAGGTGGGTTATACTACTAACTACTAGGTAGAGTAGCAGCCCTGGAGTAGTGCAATTTCAAGTTCAAGTTGGCAACTTCCAAGGTTTGTAGTACCTACTACTAGTTACTAGCTTTGGAGTACTACAAGTAGTATACTACTCTTAACCTATAAAGGCTCGGTGATATATATCCGGGGAATGCACTTCCCCAGCCCGGAATTGGAATCTTGCAACTTGAAGTTTCCCAACTGCAATTCATCATGCAGCAACAAGCTAAACTCCAACAAGTATTGGAATATCACACTCCATTCAACATCAATTCCGGAATTACCTGAATGTATGTTCAAGTTGGAGTGTGTTGACAGCTGCCTTGCGGGGTATGACTAAGCAGCGAGGCCACGTTCTGGATCCCCGAGCTAAGCTGCTTGACCTCCATCTTTGACTACGGCTGCTGCACATTATGGCTTCGCTATTCTTTTCCACCCCTGTCGACATCGATGTCGTCCTAGACGACCTCGATGATCGCCAAACTGTCGATGTCAAGCTCGATAAGGCCCGCCGTGAGAGGGTCCCCTTGTACATGGACGGAGAGTCCGTCAAGGGTGCGGTGACGATCCGGCCAAAGGATGGAAAGCGATTGGAGCACACGGGAATCAAAGTGCAATTCATTGGAACCATTGGTGCGTAATTTCCGTCGACTGGTCCCGAGTCACAGAGGGGGAGGACGACACTAACTGCCTGGGGCGACAGAAATGTTTTACGATCGAGGCAACCACTACGAATTCCTGTCACTTGTCCAAGAACTCGCCGCGCCCGGTGAGCTGCTGCACCCTCAAACCTTCCCATTCAACTTCAAGAACGTCGAGAAGCAATACGAATCCTATAATGGCATCAATGTGAAACTGCGCTATTTCGTGCGCGTGACGGTCTCGCGGCGCATGGCCGACGTCATCCGCGAAAAGGACCTCTGGGTGTATTCGTACCGCATGCCACCCGAGACCAACAGCCCTATCAAGATGGATGTCGGGATTGAAGACTGCCTGCATATTGAGTTCGAGTACTCCAAATCCAAGTATCACCTTAAGGACGTGATTGTGGGTCGGATCTATTTCCTGCTCGTACGACTGAAGATTAAGCATATGGAATTGTCCATCATTCGACGGGAAACTACCGGATCTCCCCCCCAATCAGTACAATGAGAGCGAGACACTGGTGCGATTCGAGGTATGTCTTGGTATCAACATGCCCCTCCATCGGGTTGAGGCTGGCATGTGCTCGTGTGGACAGTGTGGACATTGCTAACATCGCCGCCAGATAATGGATGGCTCACCTTCTCGAGGTCAGATCTTGCAACGCCCCTCCCACCGGACTTGTCAACTGCGACCGTGTTTCTTCGTCGTGGAAAAGACATCGCCGAGACCCTCAATATGCTAACTTGCTACAGGTGAAACCATCCCAATCCGTCTGTTCCTCGGAGGCTTTGACCTGACGCCGACCTTCCGCGATGTCAACAAGAAGTACTCGACACGATACTATCTCAGCCTGGTGCTGATTGATGAAGGTACGTTGTTGTGTTTCTATATCGGTCCCAATGTATCCAATGATGTTGTGGAGCAAGCAAGTGCCAATGATATCTTATCAAAAACCGTCGGCAATTGGTACGAGTTGGTCGGCCCGGCTTGCATATCCCACGGCCGAAATCCCAGTTTCCGTGCCGTGGCCTGCCGACCCCCACACTAGCCTGGTCTTGGCATCCCACGCCTCCACCAATTTACCAAGGCGCTGAGTCGCTGTATTCGCATTTCAACTGTTCTAGCTTTACTAACAATGGAACCTCCTTCATTGCAGATGCCCGTCGTTACTTTAAGCAGTCTGAGATTGCCCTCTTCCGCCAAGCGCCCGAGATTGCCGCGACTCCCCAGATCGCCCAGCAGCAGCAAATCCAACAGCAAGTTCTCCTCCAGCAACAGCAGCAGGCTCTGCCCCCAGGATCTGCTACCGCAGGCCCTGGTCGTGAGGTGACGCCCATTCGGCCGGCTCAGCCAGTTCAACCAGCTGAACAGGCACAGCAGCCCGTTTCGACGCCTGCGGCATAATCGCAATGCTAGCTCCTCGAGTGATGATCTAACCCTCTCACTTCCTATCTATACCCACATCACTCTTCTTAGGCACCCGCAAACTTCCTCTTCCTCAACTCTGTTTACCCTCGCCATGTGCCTGTACCATCCTTTTCTTCTTGTCATGGTCATGTCACGATATCACTCTGTAGCCCACCGTTTTCGTTCTACTGTCTACACATTTCAATAAGATCAATAAACCGGTTCTTTAAAAATAAAACTGAAACTCTTGGGAAACATCCTAAATTTTATCGTCCTAAGACACATGTCTATCCTAGCAAAACAGACTGTGATTAATACATGAATGGAGGAAAGAGTTTATGCATTGTGGCCAGTTAAGTCCGGGTGTCTTCTAACAGAACCGGGACTTTCTTGGCCTCGTTGAGTTTTCAGCATTATCGCCTCTATTCAAAGCGTCCAATCTCGTGCAATACCTTTCCAAGCGCTTCGAGTACCTGTCCATCATCACGTTCCTTGCCCGCAACCTGGATGGCTTTGGCAACCAACGGATATAGCCATTCAAGATGCTTGCGATGATGAAGGGATGAATCGCCATTCTTTCCCGCCGTCACTGTAACCGTCTTGATGGACGGGGGGGTCTGGAATGGCCGAGGGCTCGCTCCGAAGCTGGACCGCGTGGACTAGTAAATGAAGCAATTCCCTGCGTGCCGGGGTCGGTTGTGGCATTAAGCCGCGGAGAGGTTGATCGGCGATATAGCATTTTATCGCGATGGCGCATCGAAGAAGAAGATAGGGCGAGATGGATCGTGCTAGCAAAGTTTGCGGGCTGGGTGCAGCAGAGGCGTCCTTAGAAGCGGCGCTCGTCGCAAGCTCAAAGAATGTATCCATGAGGACATATGCTATCCTTGGACGCAGCGTTGGGGGCGGGTCAAACGTGCGACCGTCGCGAATCTTATAGAATTCCTTGAGAGGTTCTTGCTCGATGGGACAACTGGGAAGATCGAAACGTTGCGGTGGGTATATGAATGAGGAGTGGAAGAGGGCGCAGGCGAAGTCGCGACGGACGGCCTCTGGGATGACAGATGCTCCTAGTGACGGAAGTACCAACGTCTTCAGACGGGTGAATGCTGCGATGTCGAAAGCCTCATCGGATAGTATACGTGCATTTGCTAACTGTTGAGTCTGGAAACCGCGAGCAGAGACAATGCCATGGGTAATGTCGACAACGCATTGCCAGAAATGGGCGACGTTCTTTTCATTTGCTCCGGGATAATGCTTTTCCATATACGGGACAGCGGCTTCGAGGACGTTCAATGTGGTCGTAACAGCTTTCTGCCAGAGGAAAGGCTCACGATCCTTGCCCTGCCATCTATATTTCTGCGTGATCAACGCACCGAGATGCTCAAGTGATGTTGCCAAGGCTCCGTTTGTGAAGATATCCTGCTTGATACCGAAATCTGCGATATACCAACCAACCAGATCGATGATACTTTTCGAGAAAGCCACGAACGTCGGCTTTCGTGAATCATCGCCAAGAGACCACTTTGTCAATACTGAGTCAGACAGGTCGGCAAGACTCAGCAAGATAGCTGCTTGCGACTCTTCCTTCTCTGAGCAAAGTTTTTTGAGGCAATTGATGACCAAGTCCTGGACGGCAGAAGAACGATCGAGATCCGGGGAGTAAGGCGGGGATACAGAGTTCCATACCAGCAGACGCAAATGCTGGAGAACCTTTTCGATTTGTTCTGTGGTTAGGCTGTCTTTGTACAGTCGGTAGATCTGCTGAAAGGATTGAATGTAGGCCAGCGCTGCGTCTTGATTGGGCTTATCGAGGTCAAGGGCGGCTTCGTCTGCAGCAGGGTGGCCATTGGCCCAAAGGTCCCATGCACACCGAAGTGCTTCCTTGCTGATACCAGTCGAGGGTTGTACGCGAACGAGAATAGATGAGAGGCTGACAAAAGTGGCATCGCTGAATTCCAGAATGCGCATATCAATCAGAGCTTGTAGGTATTTCAATAGTCGCTTCCAAGACTGGTCAAACTCCTCATCACTGACGATGGTATTGAAAAAGCTTGTAATCAAATTCGAGACGCCATTGATCATAACAACTGTTGTCGCGACCTTGGAGCTGAGGTCGTCTGTATCGCCGCCCTGCTTTGATTTGGGCTGAAGTAGTTTGGTTTCGATACCCTCCACCATCAGGAAAAGAACCCTGTTCAGGCATAGGCGCCATGCCTTCGGGGAAAGCTGTTGTCCATATGCGTCAAAGATTCTGAGTAGAGTATGTATAGCGCTGTTTCGAATCTCGGATCTCGGATCTGTTGTGATGTCAACGATTCGGAGCAGTAGCAAAAGCCAAAGCGAGTTCCTTGAAACAGAGGGGTCACTGTCACAAGTAAGCTTGCCTAACTCCTCTTCGCTAACAGAAGCGTCAACATGGCTTTCGATGCAAAATTTCTCAATCTGCCCTTGGAGAAAGTCGGACACATTCCAGAAAAACGAGGTTGTTGTGAGGGAGATATTGAAGTCTTGTGTTTGAGAGGCGAAGCTGGACAAGGAATTGACGAGACTTAACAGACATGTAGCAGGTAGAAGAGAGAGGAAGTCCGAAGCCACAAGGTGCAAAGACTTGTAGGCGGCACGAACCAAGCGAGGTCCAGCAGGAAGGCCTGATGCCCTACGCTCGGTTGGGGTGATTAGTTTATCTCCACTCTCAACCTTTGCTATCCCTTGGAAAACGCCGGTTATCAAGTCAAAGATGAGACTCCAACCATCCACGAATGTCTCTGCATATTGTTCGAGTATATTTTGCAGGATTTCCAAGCATTGCTCGTGAATCTCTGTCACAGTGATCGGAAGTGACTTTGATGATGCTGCGTCCGACGAATATAGCGAGGCGACTTGGTCTTTAAGAGTTTGAAGGTTTCGGGTCTGTACCTCGTTTCGTGCCTTCTCATCGTCGACGTCCCCCGGTTTCATTGTCAAGAAGACCAACGTGTTCAATATCCCACTAGCCTGTAGACGAAGGCTAGGGTTGACGGCGACATTTGTAGACGTAGAAATAAGACTTTGGGTCAGAAGCTGCCACGCGATATTGTCTTCTTCATCAAGTGAAGAAAGCCTCTCAAGGTTCGATCTAGCCAGATCATTTCCCTTTTCCAGCACAAACTTCAGCTCCTCGTCTTGCATCCTCGACTTGCCCACAGTGTGTGACACTCGTCGGGCATTTTGATTAAGGGCCCCAGGGCGTCGTGACGACTGTGGCGAGTTAGGTGTTTCCGACACTTCCTGTGCAGATTCTTTCAGGGATTCTTGCTCGGTGAATGTGGAGAGATTGAGCAATGCGAGTAAGATCTCTCGGAATGAAGCACTAGGGTAATCGCCGGTGCTTTCAAACAGCTTAGCTGAGGCTGCTTGCACTGCAATTACTTCGGTTCCGAGATTTGCAGTTGGAACATCATTGCCAGAGACGACGGTTGTTTCTCCGCTAGTCGTCGATTTGACCATTGTACTAGATGCACCAATCACCAAGCCAGTATATTGCAGTGTTTCAAGAAGAATAGACCAGGCCTGCTGATCTAATGTTGGACCCAGTGCAATTCCAAGGTTTAACAGAGCTCGTAGGCATAGAAGATTTCTTGTGCTTAAAGCTACCGGGAGACTCTGCGCTGCTGCGCTGGCGGAGGGGTCGGGGGGCACAGGATTGATTCGAGGTACATCCGAACTTTTGCGTTTATTCCTAGGCGTGTCAGGGATTTGAGAGGTACTTGCACTAGGATTGACAAGGGTTTGCGCTTTCGATCCGCCTGTGCTTGCAGGCATGGCCGCTTTCCCTAGTGTCGTAAGGAATGCATCGCGGGGGACGGACAACCGCAAAAGACCTGCCACGTGGGCCAGTTTTTGGAATGCCCGTACAAGGTTGTGATAGAACTCATCATCCAAAGATGCTCGAAGAAAGGTTGAGCATGTCGCAAGAACCGCAGGCCAGCAATTCTCAACAATGTCGGCGCACGTCCGGATTGCAGAGTACTGAACGTGGGACTGCAGATCCAAAGGATTGATGGGAGCTGTGGATTTTTTCAAAGGGGACGAGGGCTGGATCCTTCCCGATTCATGAGCTTGAAGGTCCTGCGAGGATCTAGCAGAGTCGGGACCTTGTTCTTGGTTTGCCAATCGATTTTTGCGCTTCTGTTTCAAGTCTGGAACTGTGAGCGGTAGAATGAATTTCGCGAGTCCTTCGGCGAAGCTGCTAATGCAATTGAGGACAAGGCTGTAAATGTATGTTTCTGGAGGAAATGGCGGATCTGACTTGTCGAGATGCTCAATGTAGGGCGTTCTAACAAGACTCCACTGAGTGCTGATACCTGGTACCTTGATCTCAGTTTGAGGAACCGATGATCCAATGACACCTGTAACGCCACCAGTCTCAAGTGCGATTTGATCATCCGTAGCAGACCGTGAGTGATCTGCTCGGAGCGGTATTGTTGACTGACTGCTGACTCCAATCAATGTAGGTTTTTCCGAAGCGAGCTTTACAAGAGAAGCCATATGGTCCCTCAGGACATTCTTCCTGCCCTCTTCTCCATCGTAGAGGGAGTATATCTGCCGGACAACTCCAGGCTCGGAGTAAAGTCCTCGAAACACTTCCATGCATAGCACTCGCTTCCAGGGCGCTGTTCCGTCCGGTTCCAACAAGTGAGTGAGAAGACCAAATGCCATTTCACACTCGGCGGGTAAGAGAGACATGTGGCGTTTCAGAAGAACAAGAAGAATTCTAGCCACTCGAACGGTTTCTGAAAACGAATGACGCTCAGACAAATATCGTACAGTCAATGGCATGAGGCGCACTCGAAGAACCTGTGACAACTCAGGGTGGCTCACAAACAGCCGACCGCTGTTCAATATGATACTTTCTATTAGTTCCAGGACAAATGCCGAAGACAATGTCTTGGTGCGTAGAAATTGCAACTGTTCACCATCAATAATCCGGCAGAGATCATCCAGAACCTGCGAATAACTGTCAGCACCGAAGATATTTAAGGTAAAGATCTTTCACAGTACCAGTAAAGCATCATATGCAAATTGTGCCACATCCACAGACTGGCCATCTACGCTCACATGTGTTGTTGTTTTGGCATCGTCGGGAAGCCCTGCAGAAAGCATTAGTTATGTTCTGTAATAGGGAAATTTTCAAAATGGCCTACTGTCTTCGCTCGACACTCGTTCAAATGTAGAAACAACGAGTTGCTGGAGGGTAGCAGCCGCTGTGCTACTGACTGCAATCGTCTTGCTTGCTTGCAAAGTCGCACATATTTCCAACGTGCTTGCAAGTAATTCTCCGCTAAGATCATTCGAATAGTATTGCAAAAGCGACGGTAGAGATTGTAAGATCTTGAGCTGGATATCGAGACCTGCAAAGCATTAGAATTTGGTACAAGATCCATTACCAAGCTTCAGAACATACTCAGGCTGGTGGTCTCTTTCAGGCCAGCAAGAACGTCCTTCAGGCGATGAGATGGCAACGATTTGGAAGCGATCAGCCTTTGAAGGCAAATTACACCGATACCCGCAAGTTTCGCATGTCGAGTATGGCATGCGATAATGAATGGTTCCACGAATGTGGGTTTGCGGACCAGATCTACAGTACATGTCAGCCATTCTCATGTTCAATTTCCAACTTTCAGGAGCCGATGCATACCTGCTGATATTTGCGCTTCAGAAGTTGATGGTAACGCCTTCAGCTCATTGAGTGATTGCTCTGCTGCCTATGTCGACTATTAGTGGCCACAGGGGAAAGATAGCGGTCAAGGGGTCGACCAACATTGCGCAAGTCGGCATTTTTCCGCCTGGATTCTTGAATGAGGTTGGCAAGTTCGGTCTGCAGAAATTGGGAGGACATTTCCAATGAAGAATAATCCCATCAACGCATGGCCAACGCCCGTTATACTGATGTTCGGAGGTCGCAGTGTCCGCAATACCGGGGTGTTTTGGCACGTATCAACGCGTAATGAGAACTCCCAGAGCTTGTCGAGTCGTCCGCAATAGAAATGGGACGCTAGATTACACGATACTCGGTATTGTTGAGGCCTGTGCAGTGAAATTGCGGAGCAGTCAACAATCCCCCGGCGTGGCATCTCCGGTCCAAATGCCAAGACATTCGATAAGACCATATCACACGTGACTGTTCCGGGTGGCCGGACGGTCGGAAGCGGCAGAAAGTGGGTGGTTGCCCCTCCTGCCCTCTTCCCGGCTTCTTGACTTCGGAGTCCTTTCTGGATCTTTGTTGATCTCTTGATTACTACAGTTCACCATGTGTGCCGCTAAGATTCCGCGGAACTTCCGCCTACTGGAAGAGTTGGAGAAAGGCGAAAAGGGCCTGGGTGCAGGTAGGATCCCGTCACACCCCGATAACACTGGACCACGCAACTGACCAATGGCTTTCTTCTCTCAATTGCAGAGGCATGCTCGTATGGTCTCGCTGATGGCGAAGATATGATGATGAGCAACTGGAACGGCACTATTCTTGGACCGCCTCACGTTCGTGTCTCCTCTTTCTTATTGACTTTGGGTATTGAGTATTGGATATATGCTTACTTCGAGGTTTCTATTAGAGCGTCCATGAGAACCGGATATATAGTGCCAACATTCATTGCGGCCCCGACTATCCCGATAACCCTCCTACCATCCAGTTCACCTCGAAAGTCAACATTCCCTGCGTCGACCAGAGCTCTGGCAAGGTAGGGACTTGAACATCCGCCACAATACCAAAGAATCATAACTGAAAGTAATTGAAATAATTAGGTGGACCCTACTAAGCTTCCTTGCCTGGCTCAGTGGAAGCGAGAATTTACTATGGAGACAGTTCTGATCGAGCTCCGGAGGTGAAATTTCCCTTTTCTAAGAATATGTGCCAAGAGCTAACTCATGATTCATAGATACATGGCGTTGCCTCAGCATAAGAAGCTGCCGCAACCCCCCGAGGGCTCGACTTTCTAAACGCCCACGTCTCATCAATAGGGTCCAGAAATCCAAAGCATTACGACCGTCCTCTTTTACGTTTCTTTGCTTCTCCTCTTTCCTCTGATGATTCTCCTAGAGCGTGTACAGTCTCTCTGCATGATAGCATCGGCGTGCTTCCTTTCGCAGCCCAATTTATTTTATTCATAAAGTTCCTATGAGATGACGTATTGCCTTTCGACATCTTGCTAAATGCAACTTGTCGACTCTGGCAGTTTCCTGTAAAGACTGATTTCCCATTCCGAAAAGCGATTGTATCTTCGATTCTCATCCAATCCTATTCCAGTATTTATCTACAACATTCATTCAAAAATTGTATAGACCCCCAGTCGCGATTCTGGTAAGTACGATCCAGATCACGTGGTATCGTGTTTTCTCTCCTGCGGAGAACTTCCGCCATCTCGCCGCATGTCCTAGCTTTCACAGTATGCTAATTCCTAAGTCCTCTGGGGTACATCGCTTTGCTTGTAAGTCATTGTCTCTTTTTCAGCCCTGGTTTGATATTGGCCCTTTTTTTATGGAACTTAGGTTTATCTCTCTATCGAGCTCTCCTGCGACAATGTTCTCCCTTGGCCGATAGCCCGCCGTGGCGCGGCGAGACAAGAACTCTCGTCAAGCAAAAATTTCGGAAATACAGAGGACTAGATAGTCCTACCCAGATAGCAAACTCCCTTCAAGCCGGCTATCAGGTACACGCGCCCCTCTCCCACGTCTACCGTCGAACTTCAAGTATACTAATGAAATTACTGGAAACAGACACTCGACCTGCTAGGATCCGCTTCCAATGGCAACGGCCAAGATGCCAGCAAACTCAGCACCATTCTTGAACAGGCTAGACAAGCGAAAGTGGAATTGGTGGCACAACAAAAACGACTCAGGGAGGAGAAGGCACCGAAGCCCCTGTCTGCCAAAGATTTACGGAAACTGGAAACGAAGCGTTTCGAGGAAAAGACCCGAGTGCGTCATCCAAATACATCTTCGATCTTATCCCGTCCACATCCGGTGAAAGGCGTGCGCAAAATACCAGTCCTGGTCAATGCACGGGGACTGCCTTTCTTGCGAATCAAAAAGCCGCAACCGACAAATGTTAGCGGTGTCATACGGCATAAACTGGAAAGACGGTGGAAGCGCATCCTGCGCCGAGACAGATTGACAATCGATCTTCTTTTCGCTAAAGACGAGGATAGTTGGGACCAGATGACGGGTGCTCAGGAGCCATCTACTTGGGCACGGCATTACCAACTAGGTCTCACTGAAGTATTTGACCAGATTCGTGAATCGGATGAAGCCGCTGCAGAACTGGCCCAAAAAATGTGGAATGTCGTACTCAAGGAGCGCGCTATGGCAGAGGAAGAAGAAAAAGCGAGGCGTGCAGGAGATGATTCTCTTGCAGGCCGAGATTGAATCATGTACAAATGCCCCTTCGGTGCTTGAAAGAAACATGGCTTAGTCGATGTTGAGTTGCGTTCACTTACACAATGATACCCCATGCTTTGATGCGATATCCTTCCATGCTGAAAGTAATCAATCAAAAATCCTAGTAAACTCATAAGAGGGAGATATGTGTTGGGAAGAATTCAAACCAGAGGTAGTATTTTCATAGGGGTCTGGCAACCCGGCTAAATATGACTGACTAACTATATAGCAACTCATGCTGTGACCTTAAGCTTTTCAACAGCTGGCAGAGCATCATCGCCTTCATCCTCATAATCGCCCTTGCCTGCCAATCCACGCTCCCACAATTCCCGACCAGTGAGCTTCTTCTCGTCCTTGTTGGACTTTTTCTTCTTGTCCTCTGCTTCCTTCTCCTCTTTTTGCCGCAGCTCGTCCTCCTCTATTTCCTTTTGAAACTTTGCGTGCCATTCCAAGAAAGTCTCCCGGTTGACAGGTGTGCCCTGGAACTTCTTGTTCTCTTCCTCCTCAGCCTTCGCAGCTACCTTGTCCTTCTCGGCCTGGACTGCATTCGCACGCTCCGTCATCAAGTCCTCGGCATTTTCCTTCAGTGCACTCACAAGAGTGAAAACCATTGCCATTCCCATATTTTCTTCGATCGTAGGCTGGAGAGACTCCAGAAGCCGCTCCCGGTCTTCTTGGATATCCAGTTGTGGGTGCTTCGGGGCGTTGGGTGGGGAGGAGATGCTGAGTTCTGGCGCGACATCGGGGTATTCTTCCGGGTACGAAACTTCCAAGCAGATCACAGGCTGCTCTAGTTCCTCATCTTCACTCCAGGGAGCCTCAAGGCTTATCGATACTCTGTAGGAAATGTCGGATATGTCTGACAAGTGGGGTTCCAGGTCAATAACTTCTCTTTGGTTCAATTTTCCGGGTTAGAGCCTATTTCACACTCACCTGTGATCTCCTCAGGAAAGATTGAATCGAGGACTTCGCGCTCCTCTGTTTGGTCTTCGCGGCCCATTGTGTCTGTTCCGCCGGCGGATCGGAGGGGTACTGGCGGGACGAGTTGGCCAAGCGGGAAAAAGAGAGCGTTCTGTGAGGGGAGAACGTAGGGAACGGAGACAGAGACAGAGACAGAAAGTCTTGGTTATCCCCAAAAGAAAAACTGACGGGACAGAGCTGGTGAATTATATGTCTTCTGGGGTTATCGCATCCATCGTCGCAAACCCAGTGCGGGCGATGTCAATCCCAATCGATTGGGTCTTGCGGTCCCACATGCAAACCAGTCAAACACCCAATTTTTGGAGCTTCAACTTTTTTTAATTCAAGGTCCCCCGCGTTCCGCTACCTTTACATTGACCACGACCATTCACACCCTTTTTTTACATTTAATTGGGACAAATTGCCATGGGTAAACCCAGACTGCAAAAGAATAAATCGAAGAAGTCCTCAAAATCCTCCCAAAAATCCGTCCTCGGCCCCGGCGGCTCCGTCTCGAAACACAGCATGGCCCAAGATCCCTCCACATTACTCGATCAAGCCACCATCCTTCTACAAACAGGTCGTGCCGATGAGGCTTTGCCAACTGCACAGCAAGCGCTTGATCTAGCGGGCGACAATGGACCGGCACAGCTACCAGCAGTGAACTTGCTGGGAGAAATCAACGTTGAGCTGGGCGATATCGATACTGCGAGGGAATGCTTTACTCGCGCCGTGGAGCTGGATCCCAATGGCTCTATTTCCGAGTCTGAGGGTGGGGGTTCTGAGAAATTCCTGTGGCTCGCTCAATTGAGTGAGCAAGGTGGTGCAGAGAGTGTTCAATGGTTTGAAAAGGGCGTCGCATCCCTACGACAAGTCTTGCAGTCCCTGGAAGGCAAAACCAGCAAAGAAGATATTGAAAATTCCAAAGAGAAAAAGACCAAGCTGTCAAATGCGCTCTGTGCTGTTGCCGAAATCTATATGACCGATCTTTCGTGAGTTTCGTCTGTCTCGACCTATGCTTTCTCGTTACTTACATTTTCTTTTCTCTCTTTTTTTTAGATGGGAAGAAGATGCAGAGGCCCGGTGCGATGCCCTTATCACAGAAGCTATTACGGTGACGCCAGATGCCCCCGAGGTCTTGCAGACTCTCGCATCTATCCGTATATCACAGCTGCGAACCGAGGATGCCCAAGCAGCGCTCCGGAAAAGTACCGGTATTTGGAAAGATCTACCCCCAGAGGACCTCACTATTCCCGATTTTGCAGTGCGCATCAGTCTTGCACGACTTCTGATGGAAGTCTCTTTGGAATTCGAGGCCTTGGAAGTTCTTGAGCGATTGATCCTCGAGGATGACCAGAGTGTTGAAGCATGGTACCTCGGAGGCTGGTGTCTCTATCTGCTAGCGGAGAAGCAGCAGGCGCCAAAGGATGTGACAGAGGAAGACCCCTCCGAATCCCCGCGACAAGCGTCATTGGTGGCCAGTCGGGAATGGCTCAAGCAGAGCTTGAAACTCTATGAAGTATTAGAATATGAGGATGAGCGACTCCGTGATCATGCCCTGGAACTGGTTCAGGGAATGAACCAGGAAATTGGTGAAGATATGGATGACGATAGTGAGGCTGAAGGTGAAGGCGAATGGGACGGTGAGATCGAGGCAGACTCTGATGATGATCACGAAATGGCCGATTGAAAGAAGAACACCCAAAAAGTCGCGACATTTTACTATACATCTATACACTATGTACATGTTCTCTTTCTTTTTACCCCTCTTATTTCCCGCCCGTCTTTGTTACGTTTGTCGCCCATTGTTGGTACCTCTCAACGACACATAGTAGCCCATCTATACATTAGACCATTTATCCCCCCTAAGCCTAAGCCCTTCTTTCAAGTTGTTTCCCCCACTCACCAATCCACCAGTCCATCAATCTGCCTATCCCGCCCATTCGCCCATCCACGGTTGTCCCTCGCCACTTACCTCGGCGCCGGATAAATTCGCCTCCGGTTGCATATGCCGATTTTTTGTCGACGCTCACTGCGCGAACGAGACGTTGAGGCTGCCTAAACTCCTGCAGGATGGATCTCGTACCAGCGCCTAGCGGGGAGACCCCGGTGAAGGTTCCTGTGGTCGGGGTGGAGGCTGTCGACGTCGCGGAGTCGGTCAACGCGGAGTCGGTCGCGTTGGAGGAGGCATCCTCCGTATACGAAACCGACAGCGATGATTCAGATGGCTGGGATGCTATGTCTGGCGATGACACAATCCAGATGCTGCGCGATGAACAGCTGCGCGATGGACTTGGTACGTGCCCCTGATATCCCTTCTTCCCTTGCCCCGGACATCCCCGCTATTGGAATCCACCTTTAAACTCAAGCTCACAATGCGCGTTTTCCTATAGTTCCCGGTGCCTGTACTCTTGAAGAAGCCGTCACTTTTCGAAATCGGCTCCACGCGATCGGTAAGGCTGCCTTTGTGGAAGAGACCATCGTGCGTGAGACCGTGACAGCGAAGAAGCTATGCACTGCATTCGGCATCGTTCCCCCGGCGTTTCTCGAAGGCGCACCCGATGAGTCCTTTCACCCTCTTCTCGCGATCGCCATCTCGCGTGAATTCTCTCGTCGACGAAAGCTTCCCGATTACAACACTATCGATGATGCTGTGCGCCTTCTGCGGGAGTCGAAAAACATCATCGTGTTGACCGGCGCGGGCGTAAGTATACTTTCTTTGAAACTTCTCGTAGGACAAGAAGCTAATGTCTCTTCTACCGACTAGATCTCAACGAGTCTTGGAATTCCTGATTTCCGTTCAAAGGATACCGGTCTTTACTCAAAATTGGAGCACCTTGGTCTAAGCGACCCACAAGAAGTCTTTGATATTCACGTCTTTCGGGAAGATCCGAGTATCTTCTTCTCCATCGCGAAGGACATCCTCCCAACCGAAAAGAAATATTCACCGACGCATGGGTTCATCAAGCTGCTTCAGGACAAGGGCAAGTTGTTGACCAACTACACTCAAAATATCGACAACATTGAGGCCAATGCGGGTGTTCTGCCGGAGAATATTGTGCAATGCCACGGGTCCTTTGCAACTGCGACTTGTGTCAAATGCGAACACAAGGTCTCGGGTGATGCGATCTTTGGCGAAATTAAGGCGGGGAATGTTCCTGAATGCAGCGCTTGTCGACAAATCATCGAAGCTGATGCACTGAAACCGCAAGGGCTTAAGCGAAAGCGAAGTTCCAACGGGTGTCAGAAAGATCGGAAGGAATTTGAAGATAGCTCGGATGAGGATGACTATGAAATTCCAACTCCTGGTGTCATGAAGGTTCGTCGATCTATGTTCATTTCAGAATGCCCCATATTGATTTGCTTACCTTTCCAGCCTGATATCACTTTCTTTGGCGAGGATCTTCCTGACGAGTTTGGTCGTCGCCTTATTCATCATGATAGGGAGCTAGTCGACCTAGTAATCGTTATTGGAACTTCGCTGAAGGTGGCCCCCGTTGCAGAAGTGCCGGGGATCTTGCCGCGCGATATCCCGCAGATCTACATATCACGCACGGTGAGATTTATCGATGACATTTCCCTTCAACTGGACTGAACTAATCTCTCCGTATAGCCTGTGTCGCACACTGGTTTTGATATTGATCTTTTGGGTGATTGCGACGTGGTTGTATCAGAACTCTGCCGCCGGGCCGGCTGGGATCTAAAACACCATATGATACCCGTTGATGAAAAGGTAGATGTTACTCCCGTAGAGGGATATGAGTCACGACATGTATTTCAGGTGGTTGGCGCATAGCGGCGGTGTTACAGGAATGATTTCTCTATGAAAGATAAACATCTTCATGGTTGTCTTATCTTCAAGTGTTGATATGCCTATGTGGATATTTTCTCGGCGCTTGCGATTATCTGGTTCATGGTTTTATGGTTTTTTCTTGATAGATATGACTTTGATTCCCTTTAGTTATGATCATAGTGAATTCGTGGCAGCATTTACTAGTTTGCGTTATTCATTCGAATATACTAGTAGTACTAGTACTAGTAGTAGTAGTAGTCGTAGTACTGTACTGGTGTGGAGAATATATAGTAATGCCACGATGAGAAAGGTTGATCAATAAGCTCTATCCATACCTATTCTAAATGAAAGCTTCTTCTGAAACTGAAATTGGTTTAATTTTGCAACTCCAATAGTATTGGCTCCATGCCAATATCCCGACGCCAAAGTACGGTTGTTGAGGCGGACCCGAAGGTAAAAAAAAAAAAATCGATCCCGATCCCGCAGACACCCCACCATTGAATTGGCTCCGTGATTCAACCCCCCACGAACATTCAAAGAAAGAGACTGCCAGAATCAGTCGACTCGCTCAAGATGGAGTACCTGATTCGGTTTGCTCAATGCCATGAGAACTTCCGAAAGCCGGAAATCCAGGCACTTGCCACGCTTGTTGGTGCCGACATAGAATTTCTTTCCTACAACGACCATGTAAGTGATGAGCCCAGCGAGCATTGAATGTAGGCCCGAAAGACCCAGATTAAAGCCCTGGCTTCTGAATTCGGACTCGCATACTTCTACTCTCCAGTCATTGCCAATCTACGGACAATATCAGCTAACTAAACCCACCCCAGTCACCATATTGCGTTGTAAAGCTGCCAGACAATGATGCAGCGCGCGCGATCATCAAGCGAAGTGTGCTTGCTAAAGACGTCACTGAGCTGTGGGGTCAAGGCACAACCTATGATGAGGTGCATGCCGCTGTTCGCCAACGGTCCTCTGATCGCTGGGCGCAGTACCGCGAGTCCATATTTTCGTTCTCGGTGGACACATTTGCAGGCAAACGCAGCCAGACCCGGAAGTCAGAGATCATTAATTCGTTCGGATATATGGCCTTAGAGGGCCCCATTCGCATGAAGAACCCCGATGAGCAGTTCCTTGTGATGGAAGAGTATGTCTCAGATGCCGAGCAAAGTCTCATAGGCACAAAAAAGATAACAGAGCCACGGAACATTTACATGGGTCGCTTCCTTGCCAGGAGTGATCGAGATACTATCGTGAAACATGATCTGAAGAAGCGCCGGTACATCAGCACAACCACCATGGATGCGGAACTCAGTCTAGTGACCGCGAACATGGCTCTTGCTGCTCCGGGTAAGGTTTTCTACGACCCTTTTGTCGGGACAGGAAGCTTTTTGGTGGCCGCTGCGCACTTTGGGGCACTCACTCTTGGTTCGGATATTGACCCGCGCAGCTTTCGTGGAAAGGATGAAGAGCGTGAGAAAGGCGAAATAGCTGCTCTGCGGAACTATAAGCAATATGACCTCGAGAGCAAGATGATGGATCTTTTCACGTCGGACCTCACCAATACGCCATTGCGAAACTGTGGTTTGCTTGATGGCATTACGTGTGACCCGCCATATGGTGTGCGCGAAGGCCTTCGGGTTCTGGGAACGCGGGATGGTGTCTTGAAGGAGCCTGTCTTCATCGATGGAGTTGCTGCTCATTAGTATGTCTCTTTCATTTCGAAAACCACGTCAACGGTGCTAACTATTATCAACAGCCGGCCCGACTACATCGCGCCCAAACGGCCCTATGGATTCGAAGCTATGCAGAGAGATATTCTCGATTTCGCAGTTCGCACCCTTGTTCCTAATGGCCGTTTGGCAATGTGGATGCCCACAGCAAGTGATGAAGCCCACAAGTTCCCAGTCCCCATGCATCCGAATTTGGAGGTTGTCAATGTTTCCGTCCAACACTTTCAAAAATGTGAGAAATGATATGATGCGTTTGCTTTCAACCCAGATTACTGATTCTAATGGGGTATAGGGTCTCGGAGATTGATGACATATAGACGTCTCCCTGACGGAGAAACATCTGATATTACGCAAGGGAGAAGTTATGTCGATGCAGAGGGCGTTATGGCAGATGAGCTTAATGCATTCCGGCGCAAGGTACATGCGGACAACGATCAATCAAATGGGGTACCAGCAAGCTAATACTTTCGCATAGTACATGTCTAGACATGGGCCCCCAAGGTCAGAGCACAGCAGGCCCGCAGCACAATGAGGTGTCATCTTGGATTATTCATAATCTAGCCAATAGGCGGGTCTAGCCACCACATTTCAGAGTGTGGATATGTACATCGAGAAAGGACAACCCGGAAAGGCTGGGGAGGATGCCTAGGATTATGGGATGTATTACAACCTTCCTCGACGTTTCAAGTCCGAAGCAGTCAGGTCGAGGACAACACCTTCATCCCGTTCAATTCGCTTGACTTCTTCCGCCAATTCGACTCTCATAGAATGGGCTAATCTTTCACCCTCTTCATCTTCGAGCTCATCACGTTGACCGCGACCGAACATGGCGAAGCTTGGTGACCGAGAAGACTCTGTAGATGGGCGAGGAATAATGTGGAAGTGGACATGGGGGACTTGTTGCGCAGCTCTAGCTCCTATTTAATCCCATTAGCGGTAGCCCGAGTAACGTGTTGTACTAGACAATACAAAAAAATAAAAATAAATAAAAGAAAAGAAAAGAAAGCCAGCTTCCAAGTTTCATCGCTTTCTGAATATGCTGTGTATGTGTAGACAATATCCTTGATATATGGAATGTATGTACGCCTTGCATGATGGAGAAAAGGGATACGGAAGGAGGGCACACACCATTATTCTGCACCACATTCCAATGTCTCTCTTCGTCGCCAAATATAGTCTTTGTTACGACCCTTGAAAGAATAGGAAGCCATTTGCCGACCTGGAGTTCTCGGAAATTAAATTAGTCAAAGGTTAAGTTAGAGAAGAGGAGCGCAAACTTGAAGTCAGTCGCGTACCTCCTGGCTAGTTTGCACATCCATATCCCCGAGCATTTCGTAATGCCGTCTCGGTGCAACAAGGACATGGCCTCGTGTGAGGGGCATTATATCCAAAAAGGCGAGAACATGCTCCGTGGAGAGAATGAGATGAGCTGTTGAGTCGGGATCTTGACCAGGAGAATTTGAACTCGGTCCAGACCCGTTGAAAGCAAGGGTTGGATTTGTGAGGGCGATATTGCAAAAGGGACAGGACGAATCGAACGACATGGTGGGAGATAGACTCCGAACTTAAAACTTTGAAATAAGACCGACTGAAATGGTATATACACCCCTTGAAAGCGAAGGCGCTAGATCGCAAACAACTGAAGCACCCGAGGTTCGTAGGCTGGGAGGGTCTGGTGGTGGTTATGAATAGAAAAATGCCGACCCGAGGAAATGATATAGCTTCGACTAGGTGAAAGCCCCGAGCAGTTGTCTAATATTGATTCTGGCAAGTCGTTGAAAGTGTAGCAGACCTGAGGTGAGACCAGCCGTGGGCGCAGGCGGCGAACCTCGGCTACGGGAGTTGTCAACCCCAGCCCAGCCTACGTGGAGAAGCAAGATGCGGTGGGGTTGGGACAAGTTGTTGCTCAGCAGTTGGTCGAAAAGACGCTTATGTGCATGATATTAAAATTGAAGAGGACGTGAATGATCAGAATCAGAATCGCATGTAACTTAATCACACCTTGCACCCATCAGAGAAAACCAGCTAATCTAATAAAGCTCAAACCCCAGACCAACTCAACTCATATTACCCCTGCCAACCCAACTGTCCAATATCCATACCCCGGGTAAGAAGGTGGATGTGAACATAATAAGCTCACCAACAAAATCAATCAACGATTATCCGGCCTTGAAAAGATGCTTTTGTTCCGTGTGCGGACCCTACCTCGACAGTAAAAGAAGGAGGAATGAGGATGAGGAAAGGCAAGACACCATCCCAAACCTTGCCGCGAAGAGACATGGAAACAAACAAGAGATAAATCAATGGTGGCAATAAGTTAAAATTCCGATCTGAAAAGAAGAGGAGTAGAAGAAAAAAAGATAGAATCCGACGCCGGTCACGCGAACCGATAACAAGAATAGAAAGGTATCAGGGTAGACAAGAGAACAGACACCCCATGCAAGAAGAAAAGCAAACAACCCGAACAAAACCACAAGGCTAAAGCGCCGAACACCCCCCCGGTCACAGAAGACAAAATGCCGAAGCGAACAAATTTAATCAAGCCATCGTTAAGAATATGCAAAAAGGTATCTGATACCAGCACAATGAAATGCCAACATATGGAGGAATTGGAATCCCTGGTCGGATAGTCGCAACAGCCCTGGGATCGTCATGAAGGACAGTGACATTGGCGACGCAGGGTTAGCATAACATCGTCAACGGCATGATTACTGTTCGCTGTCCTTGATATAAGTGTACGGCTCCGAGAGCGAACTGTCAATGTACATGCTGTGATACTTCTTGGCCCACTGGCGTGTCAAGATAGAGGCTGTAATTGAAAATGTCAGAAAGGCATATCCAGACAAAGTAAGTTAGGTGGGGGGGAGGGACATACCCTTCAAGAACTTCTTGCTGGCATACTTCTTGAAGAAGGCCTCGTGGGAGACAGGGCGGTGGAGGTAGTCGATCATCAGGCGGAAGACCGGATCAATCTCCTCCTCAGTGTACCCGGCGTAGTGAGAGAGAGTGGCATCCTATTGGGAAATGGTCAGCTAGAGACAAAATGATGTAGATGTAGGAGAGAACGAACCCAAGGACCACGCTCAAGAATTAAACGAGCCAAGTACATAGAGGCGGCAGCAATCTGGCTCTGGGGGAAGCCCATGAATCGGTGGTCGAGGAGGCTAATTTCCATAAGGTACTTGCCCAGGGTTCGGGTTTGGATGTCGTAGTTGTCGGCCTTGGAGATACGACGCAGGAAGTTCATGGGGTTGGGGAAGCTCATGTTGTACTCCAGGGTAGCGAGAACGTGGCGCTCAGCATCGAGGATTTCCTTATCAGAGAAGGTCTCATCGGCGACGTGGCTGAAGTTGGCGACGTGGGGAGAAAGGACCTCCTCATACTTGGAAGCGATGAACATGGCGGTGACACCAACAAGCTGGAGACGATCGAGAGCAACAACCTCGGCGGACAGGAAGCGGTCGATGATATTGACAGCCAAGAACAGAGTCTCGGGAAGAAGACGGAATCGTGTGTGAACCTCAATTAACCAGTCGACCAAAATGCCACGCATCTTCCACTCCAAATCCGGCTGGTGGTCGATGTACTCAGGGTTAGGCAGAGTCACTAGCTCGAGGTCTTTGAGATAGTCGAAAATCTCCACAACGTATTCCGCGGCCATCAATGGGTCATCCAAGTCCTCAGTGTCCAGGTCGAGGGGCTTTTCACCCGACAGCACCTTCTCTTCCACTTCTTCAATAATTGTGATCTTTTCCTTCGACCGAGAGTTCTGCTTCTTCAAAGGGGGCTCCTCCTGAGCTTCCGCCTTCTTGTCCGATGGGCGTTTGTGGTTGGTGATAGCCCCGGCGCCACTGACTGGCCGTTGCTTGACCTCGGGCTTCTTTGTAGCGGGACGAGGTCCGGAATTGGGTGCTCGGCTATCCTTGTTTCGTGTTGGCTTCTGCACACCACCCTGTGGCTTTGTGGCGACTTGACCCTTCGCTGTGCTGGCCTTCTTGCCGCCCTTGGTGGCAGCGGCATCGCCATCGTTCTTGAAGTTGCTGACATCGCCAAGAGCAGGGCGAGGGGCTCGCGTGGTGGCTGCGGTAGTCCGCTTGGTCTGCATCGGCTTCTTCACTGCATCAACGGCACCGTCTGTGCTAAGAGCGGCGACCTTGGCCCGCGTAACACGCGCCGCGGGGCCGTTCTCATCGTTCTCGTTCATCGCGCCTCGAGTGCGGAGACTAGTACGCGTCTATGACGGAGTTAGCTTTAAGCTGAAGATTGACCAGAACCCGTAGTGAGCTCTTTGATACAGGGCGTGAGATTCGTTCCGAAACACGAGCTATCAAGGATTTGTTCAGCTTACCATAGGCATCGCGCTAGACTCGGGGAAGAGAAGAGGGAGACGGGGCAAGGTGAGAGAAAAGGAATGGGGATCTAAGGTAGTTCTCCTTGTCCTGTCCGGCTCAGGTCAGCATTCCGTTGGACATAATTGCCCCAGTGGAGACCAAAATACCAGACGGTCGTCGAGGTCAAGATGCACGTACCACGCGTGAAAATGTATTCACTTGAAAGGGACTACACTTGCCTGTTGGCAGATGTAGTAGTCGGGGCAGTGTCGAGTAAAATGAGTCGCAATACACGCTGCATACAAGTTGATATTGATGTTGAGTAAACCCGCGTTGACCCTGGTCCTGCCGTTCGGAAAACGCGTGCCGATCCGGGATTGAAGGGTGTCGAGGTATTCAAGATCACACGTGGAATCCTGAGGATAGGATTCGGGCGAGAATAATGGAGTTGGGGAGGGGAGGGGGGTATCTTGAAGTGGAATGATGATGAGGGAGAAGGAAGAACCTGAGAGGGCCAAGCGATGTTTGGGCCCTACTGTGCTAGCGCGGAAAACCGGTCAAAACTGACTGACGCCCCACCTGCAAGTCGCGCAGAGCTCGTTGTACACAGCTTCAAGCGTGGAAAATACAGCTATTTTGTCTCTCAAACTATATTGCTTTTGTGTTTTTCTTTCTTGTGAATTGCAGATTGAGAATCCAGAACTTGATAGGCAAATGTAATTCAAGATTCGGTCCAGATGGAAGGGTAGATCCAGCAATGAAGGGGAGGTGGCAGGGCGGTATTGTCTGTAAATACGCGTATGTATTGATGACCTCGCGCGCTGGAGCATGGCCACGTGACAATCAACAAAGCCGTTGCCCGGCAACGGCGACCAAACGTCACGTGTATGTCATCCCTCCCGCCCCAGCCACAGTGGCTACTGCTGCCTCCTGTTCTTGTGGCGGTGCTTTTCTCAAATCACGTGAACCCCGAACTTTTTGTTGGCGGTGCGGAAGGGTAGCAAGAGCGTATTGGACTGTCCGGTTTCTTCGTGGGAAGCACTCCATCACCATCTTTGCCATTGCGCATTCTCCGTTGCTTGGTTCACTTGTGCCATGCTTCTTCAGCCTAGGATTGCCCTCCGGGCAATTCAGCTACCCTTTAGGTCCCTGCCGACCCTACCAGTCCGCCGATTTGCATCAACCGAGACCACATCCTCCGACAAGCCTTCAATCTCGACATTCGATGCTAGCGCGACATTTGCTCCTCCCCCAACCCGAGATGACTCCGGTGTCAAGATCCGCACATACATTCCTCGTACTCCCGGTGTCCGTCACTTGCGCCGACCAGTCAACGACCACCTTTTCAAAGGCCGCCCCATTCACCGATTGACCTTCCCTAAGCGTGGTCATGCCAAGGGTGGACGTAACAACAGCGGTCGAGTCACCGTTCGTCACCACGGTGGTGGTGCGAAGCGCCGTATCCGGACTGTTGACTTTTTACGAATGGCCGCTGGCCCTCATTTGGTGGAGCGCATCGAATATGATCCTGGACGTACCGCACACATTGCTTTGGTTCGCAGCAAAGAGAACAAGCAATTGAGCTACATCCTTGCTCCCGATGGAATGCGAGCAGGCGAAACCGTGCAGAGCTATATGTCTGGTATCCCCGAAGACCTGTGGATGAGCATGGGTGGTACAGTCGATCCTGGTGTGTTGGCAGCTCGAACTGCATGGAGAGGAAACTGCCTTCCCCTGCACATGATCCCCGTTGGAACTTCTATTTTCAACGTTGGACTACGCCCTGGAAAGGGTGGCCAGCTGTGCCGTAGTGCGGGTACCTATGCTACTGTCGTGGCCAAGGGTAGTGACTCTCGGCAGCAGGAACTGGAGGCCGATTCAACAGATCAGCCGGAAACTGAGAAGAAGATCCTGTCCCTGCGTGAAAGGCAAAAGCAAGAGCGTCTGGCCCAACACATTACTGTTCGTCTCTCCAGTGGTGAAAGTCGACTTATCCACAAGGATTGCTGCGCTACCATTGGTATTACCAGTAACCCCAACTATCAATACACCCAGTTGGGTAAGGCCGGTCGATCTCGATGGCTTAACATCCGTCCTACTGTTCGAGGTCTTGCTATGAACGCCATGGACCACCCTCACGGTGGTGGTCGTGGTAAGTCCAAGGGTAATGTTGACCCGAAGAGTCCTTGGGGTATTCCGGTATGTCCTTCTCGTGTGGTGAACTCCTTCTCTCGTTGCAACACTAACATTTCCTTCCTCTTTCTAGACCAAGTCTGGCTACAAGACCCGTCCCAAGTGGAAGATCAACAAGGCCGTGGTGCACCCCAGACCCCGCAACCAGGGTCAACGCCGCCGTGGATACAACTAGTCTCAAGTCTCCGTCTTAGTCTTTTGTGTCTCCGGTTGCCAGTTGAGCATTGCACTTTTGCCTTGCAATCAATGCTTTTCCCTCTTCTATACCTCAACCCCGTCATTTCAGGGGGGTTCTGTACGATATCTTACCTCCATGTCTCTTTACACGTTTTGGAAAATATTGTTTTATTCTATCATTGGTTGGCTTCCGGGCAGAAGGGGCACTGTATAGTATGATGGTCCAAGGCCATGCCCATAAAATGGAAGCAAATAGATCGATCTTTGTTCAACCTTGGCATGTGTAAATATAGTCATAGGTACTCCGTAGTGTGCTCCGTATTATCCGTATTCTCACATGGCTCGTATTCGGAAAGCTACTTGATCCACGTAGATACGAGTGGCTGAAGTTGAAGTAGAAACTTGTCGCGCGATCTGCGGGTTGACCCTTTGCGGGACCCGCCCCGACCTCTCCAGGCAGCGCTGGTCGTACGTAGACGCCGATCTCTTTTTACTCGAAGCACCTCCAGTTTCCTTGTCCGTTTTTCCATAGTCTCCTTTCGAAGCTCGTCGAAACAGCCAAACTTGAACTTAAAAAATATTATATTATATTAAAATTTCAAATTAAAGAAAAAGGAGTTGGATCTCAAAGATAGATAAGTTACAGCGAGACCCTGACCTAAACCTTATGGTAAACTCTTTGTCCTTCGGGATTCGGGATTGGATTGGACAACGCGTTCTCAGTCTGATACGAAGTTCAACTTCTCATCGCGGGCTTCCCGAACTTCTTGTTCCTGCTCATACCCCCCCCCACCGAACAGCAACCCCCTTCAAATTATGAACAGATCGCGAATGTGACTGAAGGTCTGCCCTCGTTACCTCATCTCGAAGAAGCCCCTGCAAGTCATTCACCCTGATAAGCGGTGGGCTGTCACTTTCGTCATCGCTTTGAAATCCGATCATCATCTGCCTGCTGGCGATCGCGCCCGCCATGGACAATCTTCCTCCCTCCGCCTTTTCGCAAGGCTCCTCGTCGCAATACCAAACCGAATCCAACCTATCGAACGCAGATTATGCAATCGCAGATAACGGTTTCTCCGCTGAGAATGGTGCGCCGGGAGACAGCAACTATGTACCGCGCCCGAAGCGCATAGCCTGTGTCGTCTGCAGGCGCAGGAAACTTCGGTGTGATGGCAAACGGCCCAGCTGTGGAACTTGCTCTCGCTTGGGCCATGAATGTTCCTACGATGAAATACGCAAGAAGAGTGGCCCGAAGCGGGGGTACGTGAAGCAGCTGGAAGCGCGATTAGGTATGACCTGCCCATGAACCAGTCACAGAGCCGAAGTCGCCGCAAAATTGAGAAGAATATTGTTCTAATGATTGTCAATATATTAGCCCAGGTTGAGACGCTACTCAAAGGTCAAGATGGTGACCCCGTTCCAAGAACCTCGCCCCCTCAGCCGCAAGAGAATGCATTCACGGCCCCCCTCCCAGACGATAACATCCTCGTCCTACCGGAAATCTCAGGTCTAGGCTCTGACCTGGGAAACTCAATACCCTCCTCTGCAAACGAAGCTACCGCATCTCAGCCAAACCCAATGTTCTTTCCTAGCGACCCCCAGTGGGATATGATTGGTTTGGGGTTAGAGGAGCCTCTTCCGATGCAGGATGTCATTGATGAACTGTAAGTGGGCTATACACCTTATAAGAGTTTGGCATCATGCTAAAAGATTGTAACTTCAAGAGAGAGTATATATTTCGAAAAGATCCAGCCTATGCTGCCCCTCCTGCATCGACCTCGATACTTCACCAATTTGAATCTTGCTCCCCATATGCGCCCGCCCATCTGCCTCCGATATATGATCTGGTGCCACGCAGCGTCGATCAGTGACAAATACTACGGATTACACAATCATTTTTACCACCGCGCCCGCAAATATGCTGAAATGGATGAAATGAAAGGGTTTGGAGAAAACATCATCACCCTTTCGCATTGTCAGACTTGGATCCTCATTGGCTCATATGAATTTCGCATGATCTACTTCCCACGAGCATGGTTAAGTGTCGGAAAGGCAGCCAGATTGGCGCTTATGATGGGTCTGAACCGACTGGATGGTACTGGCCTTGATGTGAAGCAATCCATGTTTCCACCAAAGGACTGGACTGAGCGCGAGGAGCGCCGACGCACATTCTGGATGGCTTTCTGTACAGATAGGTATGCCAGTATTGGTACTGGCTGGCCCATGGTTATTGATGAGAATGATGTGAGTTATCTCCTGAATGCTGTCTCTATTGATACTGGACCACAGTTGCTAACTGGAGCTAGATCATGACCAACCTTCCCGCGTCCGAGGAGGCGTTTTTGAAGAGCAAGCCACAGCGCACGCTCAGTCTATCTGATATCATCGCTGGCGAGGGTGTCACCACATTAGCACCGTTTGCTTACGTATGTGTGCTGGCAAATCTTTTTGGTCGCAATCTGAACCATATCCACCGACCGCAGCCCCAAGACAATGATCATGACCTTAATGGGGAATTCTGGAAACGACACAGAAGCCATGATAATATTCTTCTTCACATCGCACTTTCATTGCCTGACCACCTTCGTCTTCCGGGTGGCATGGACGATGTAAATGTCATTTTTGCCAACATGAACATTCACACATCCACCATTTGTCTTCACCAAGCAGCAATATTCAAGGCTGAGAAGAACAAAATGTCGAACCAAATTGTGACTGAGAGTAAACGCAGATGTCTTGTTGCAGCAAATCAGATATCCAGCATCATGAAGATGGTCAGCCATGTTGACTTGACGATTGTAAGTTTGGGCCGTCATCGTTATTTGGGGAATTTCCAGAACTCTGAGCTAACCGATTTCAGCTGAACCCATTCATGTCATTTTGTCTCTATATATCAGCCAGGGTCTTTGTACAGTATCTTAAATCGCGACCGGATGATTCAACAGTTTACTCTTCACTGCAATTCGTGATTTCCGCACTCAACGCGATGAAAAACAAGAACCCATTGACCGAGTCATTTCTCGTTCAACTGGATGTTGATCTTGAAGGCACTGGAATAAAGGCCATGGAAAATGGAAAGTATACTTCTGCACACACTGCCGCAGTCATTGTGAGTTCGGCTATTTTCTCATTATCACTTTTATATCTTCAGCCTAACCTTATGATTCTCCCATCTAGCAATCATATTGCCCGAGTAGGACAGAATGTCTTTCCATCTACGATGTTAGAGACCCGACCCGCCCTGGAACCCCGGACCAATCAAAACCTGATAGCACAAGCCAAACCGGCCCGGCACGAAGAACTACCACATTGCCCAGCCGTTATAGAGACAAGGGGGCCGTTGATTCTGATCTTGGAAGTGCTGGTAGCAATGCACAGCACTTTACTTCGCTCGCGCGAGCCTCGGCTATCAACTCTGATGCCATCGGCCAAGGGGGCATTGTGGACATGGACATGGACTTTTCTCCAGATTTCGGTGGGCTTGGTGACAGGAATCCACCATCCGATCATCCTACCCCTTCAACTTTAAACTCATCGTCGAACACATCCTATTCGATGTCTGGAATCGACAACCCATCCCCGGAAAGAAACAGCAGAATTCCGCCTCCACCCAACAGAGCCAATCTTCTGCCTTCGACAATATCCACTCCGTTCACATCTCTCCTGTCAGTGCCGAGTCTCCAGCGATACCGGACCTCAGTTCATTTGCCGGGCACATATACTCCAGCAGAAGTAACACCTCTCTTGGAGATACCGCCCCTGGTAGGACCTATCCCGAAACCCCGGGTTGGGATATGTCGGCCACGAATCCCGGTCTGAGCAATGTAGACTTGAGCAGTCTCAACGTTGACGCCTTGAGCGAGGCCCAGTGGGCTCAGATCTTGGAAAATAACGGCAGTGGTCCCGGGTGGGAGAACTGGCGTCCATCATGATGCAAAATGAAAGAAGTCTACAGCCTGAAGGATCATAATCCATTGTGGCTCCGGAACCTTCGTTTGTAACATAACACATAGCCGATGGCTAATCACCTGCGCGGCATCACCATGATTATGACGTTTTGATTGAATATCATACCGCCCATTCGATGCGGCAGGATCAAGCCAGAAACAAAATCCCCAGGGAAAGCATATGAGAACCTCATACGACTGCTCTCAATTCTCACGAGGGATCTCCACTTTCTCCCCCCTCTCTCCTCTCCCCGAGGTTATGAGCTTCAAACAAAGCGAAGCCTCGCCCTATACAAGCACGCTTGATGATTCGATACCATTGTGGTTGTGGGCTGAACGACCTGATGATGACGATGTCCTTTAATGTAATTATTCTCCACTCTCTAATTTGGTTTATCACGGTGGCCATCACTTCCGAGAGAAAGCCACTTTGATATCACTACGATAATCAAGATGAAGAATACGCAAGATATAACCTTTACACTATGACTCAAAGCTAGATGCCGTTCGTAAATCAGATATTGCAACTGTGTATTACTAGTACCTAGCTGGCCGTATCCCATAATTGAAGACTTGAGGCCTGGTATCACCACTATTATACTATGGGCACCTATTTAATCGCACTCTGTGAAAGGTGGTAATAATCGTAGTATTCTACTGTATATATTGTATAAAGCTTCAATTATTGGTTCCACGTTGTTTTTGATCAGCAGATATTTCTCCGTACTTTGGTTCAATATGGTTCCGTCTTCATCTCGAAGATTCAGTTATAGGCAGCGAAACAAGGTAGAAAAACAGTGGACCATCGCCAGTCAGATATTGGTATCACCGGCAAAGTCAAACACAGGACTATATATGTATGCTTCCTTCAGAGGTTACCACCACCAGCACCGACAATCTTCAAGCCACCAGGGCCACCACTACCAGGGCCGTCATTGGTAGTTGAGTAAGCCAACCAGTAGCGAGAAGGATGCCATGCAACGGCAGGAACACCGGCATTCATGCCGGTTAAGGGTATAGTGTAAACGCTTTCACCGGTTTCGGCATGGAAAATCTCCAGACCATTCCCGCCACAGCCAAGCTCATCACAAGCACCGCAAAGGAAGCGACCATCAAAGCTCCAACTAACACCCCGGATCCCGCCGCCGTTTTCGCTGGATAGCGTCCGGCGACAGATCCAGTCTGTTGTATCCCAGAGCGAGATTAAGGCGTCGCTGCCGCCGATTGCGAGGTACCGGCCCGTTGGGGCGAGGGAGACGGCCATGCAGGCTGAGGTGTGTGCGTTGAGGGTGTGGAGGATATCGAAGGAGGGGTAAGACATTATTTTTACGGTTCCGTCGCCAGTTGTCGCGAAGAGGTGTAGGTCAGGAGAGGAAGGGAATGCGACGTGGTGGGAGAAAGTGGTGGCATTGGTTTGGACGGGTTGAGGGTGGGGGGCGAGTGCTGTGTATGTAGTTGTGCCGGGTTTGGAAGCCGAGTAGGAGTTTAGGCTGGTGGCATTGCCTCCGTCGGTGATGATGTGGGGGGGATGAAGGGGATTGAACTGATATAGGTATCAAAGTATCATCCTGGGGAGAAGCTCGGGTTAGCTGAAGCCTTGCGCTGCAGGGTTGTTGGGTTTCCGAGGCTGCCTGCTTTGCTGCTTGCATACTCACCTTCTTTCCGACGACCATTGTGCTGCCATCGGCAGACCAGGATAAGGTGAAGGCTTCGCCGCCAACGTCGAGTCGGCTCACGCATGTCTTGGAACGCACGTCCCAGAAGCGCACTGTGCCGTCTGTCGAGCAGCTAGCCAATTCAGCGTCGCGGACGGGGTTAAATAGGACCTTCTCTATACCCGCCGAATGACCACGGAGCTCGGTTGAATATCGAGGAGCAGGGCGTTCAGGGTTCCAAATGCGCAAGGTGCGGTCAGCGGAGCCAGTCGCAATCAGCTGGCCGGTGGGATTCCATGCTAGTGTACGGATGCTGTCGGTCCCGAAGAGGTATTATGAGCGGCTGATTCCAATCTCTGGCGCGAGACAGAGGACATACGTGTGTGATCCAGGGCCTTTTGCGGCAGGATCCTGGTAATTTTGGGTCTTGACGTTGCCAAAGACGAATGCGAAATGTTCCTTTGCGAGGAGATCACGACGCGGAGCGGGTGCCATGGCTGGCAGCTCCGAGTCCTATGGAGTTGGTGACTGCTTCTTTGGGTTTAGCAATTGGTGCCCTAGTCCAAATATATCTGCATCAGCGACAAGCGTAAACGTAAACGTCAGAGGGTTGAGTATTGAGTATTGAGTATTTCGGAGCGCGGACTTAACCACGTCGAAGATCGTCACCGACTGGGCGGAGAGCGGAGAGCGGAGAGCATATTACCGCCTCAGGCATCAAGTGTCACAAAGAAGGGTCAATGAGAGATTGGATCTATTGGATAAATTGGAAACTAGTTCAAAGGGGTATATCATGAAATAATATAACTAGGTACAGCTTTGGAATAAGACAACTTCCTTGGAACCTGAACTCTTGAAGCGAATAGAGACTGCTACTGCTAGCTATTAGTAACTAGTAGTTAGTACTAGTCACCAGCAGTTAACTGCTTATAACTGTTCAGGTACAAGTCATGCATGCCAGTTACCGATTATGAGATTGATATTCCTTTTTTCAAGGTCTTGAATTTCCATTTCCATCTGTTTCCAGTGTGTGAACTAGTTCCAGAAGTAAACTACCTAGGGTTACCCTATGTATAGCAGGGCCGAGCAGCCTATCGATAAGCAGCTCCCCGCCCTGAGCTCCCGAGCTCCCCAGTCCAACTTGGTTGAACTTCAAATTTCATTACCCTACCTTTACTTCCCATACCCACTATCCCGCAGGTTTCTCCTACCGAATATCACCGCGCACCTCTTGACCCTGACTGTTGGACTCCTGCATCATGTTTGATTTCGAGGACGGCGCGTCTGAACGCGAAAAATGCTTCACCACGGTCACTCAACTGCCTGCGTTCGTGGATCCTAAGCAGATCCCAAGCAAGAAATCACCCTTCTCCGCAATTCTCAATCACCCTCTGACACACACGGTAATTGAACCCTTTCATATACTCATTTCATGAGACTGACAATCTTGCGTAGGTTGAGGTTATTCTTCCAGAGGCAGTCTATACCAGCATTCAATCATCATTAGATGCAAAATTGACCAAACCTCGGTATTCTCGAGTATTCATGTCCCCCGCTGACATACTCGAGGGTGATTTCTTCAACACATATGTCAAAACTGGTATTTTCTCTCTGCTATGCAAGACCTGCTCCCCGGTATTGCTATAGATCGTCCAAGCTTTTTAAATTCAAAGGCCAACACTATTTCCAGGAAATGTCATCATGATCTCTGAAGGCCGTTCAGGCTCGGATACCGTATTCACCCTACGCGAGGGTTAGTGTTTCCCCAAGTCTGTAATCAAATTTTATGTCACGGGATTTACAGACTGACCTTGTTGGACTATTCAGGGATTTGCAAAATCGAACTGGGAAAAGAAATATATGAGCGCACAGGGCTGAACGGAAAGCCCATCCGCAGTGGTGGAAGGAAGCATGAAAAGGAGAGATTTTGTATGTCTCGGGTCGCCTCTCCCTTTAAAGGCGTTACTACCAAGGCGGCCTTGATCTAACCTTGCCACTAGTGATTGAACTGAACCTTCGACTACCCTCAATGTTGCATGGCAAAAAGGGCTTCGAGCGAATTGTCTGGGCGTTCAAAAATGTTCTGAACCAGTCTCTGACATGGCTCTTCTGCGACTTAGATCCTGCGAGCCAGGATGATGGTAAATTTATCCAATCGTGCTTTGATTGACGACTGGCATACTGACAAGCGCAAAGAATCTAGGCCTATTAAGGGTCTTCACCCACAGCTTCTTGAATCAGCACCAGCCCAAGCTAAGCTTGAGGGTGTCCTGACTCCACCTCTGCAAAAATTAGTATCGAAAGAGATGCCCGAGGCAGAAATGCAAGATAGATGCGGTGCACTGTCCGAATGGATTGCCATGGTTCAACTTGGATCCCCCCGTATCTCTACCGGAGATTCAGTCGATTCGTATCTCAGTCGCTACAGCGTACCAGAGTTTGATAAAAACGATACCGTTGATCTGGTCAGCTTAAAATGGCGTGGTTTCATTTCATCAGCTTGGACAATGCAGCTTTTCTTGACTCTCATGTGAGTGGCCATGGAGGCCTCAAGTTCCCATACTCTGACGAACTTGGAGCGCGAAAATACTAATTTTGGCCCAATTGGGCGGCGGCAGGTCATCTACGGCAAAGCTCACTTCGGCCGAGCCTTCCTCTTGGTTTGTGATTTCGTCATCGGCATTGGACAGGCAGGCCGTTGAGGGAAGAGATGGTTTTAGCATCGCAGTTTCCCCAAATATACTGTCGTCAACTACAGGGACCGAGGCAGAGGCAGAGACTCAAGACTGTGAAGCCTCTGCGCTGAATACTCGACATGCTATTTGCTGGGAGTTTGTGGGCGCTTCCGCCCTCAACAGCCCATGAAACTCTGTTTCCAGGTGTTCAACTATTCAATCCAACTTAATTCAAAATTCCATTAGCCTGGTGCTAGTGGCCACGCAGGCGCTTCCTCCGTCGGAAACCACAACCGTCCAACCCCACGCCCAACCGTAACAAAATCAAAGGAGATACGGCATAGGGCTATATATTATGATAGAAACGGTAGAAGAAAAGGGAGGCCCAAAAAAATCCTTTCTTAGGTTCAAGTTAATTATGTATCCAGGGTTTCAACTACTCTGACATTAAAGCAGGCACCAATATCAAGACGGTCTCCGATATCAAAATAGTCGGCGGACCAAACATGAAGTCGTCATCCTTCACCTACTTTACTTGACTCCCAGCATTCTCTACTTGCTCCTATTTTCCCTCTTCATGCTCTCGTCATTCACTAAAGTCTATATAGCATACACAAAAGCTTCTTGCTTGTCTATTGCTTAACAGGCTCGCTATCGCTCTCACGTTCACTCTCACTTTTTCTCTCTCTCTCACACACTCTCACTCTCACTCTCACCACTTTTCATTCATTTTCGCTATACTCTCGCTCTTTCCCTCCATGAGTGACGCTATCGTCCACGGGCTTTCCAGCGAAAGCAACATATCCGATCATTATACGAGTCTGGACGAAACGTTAGGTGCGCCCATGAGCATCGAAGATCTTTTCAAGGAATTCTGCTGGGATGAGGAGTTGGACGACTTGAACCTGAACACAGGCGCCGAAGGAAGCGTCTTCCTTCCTACTAGTTATATGGATGGATCCTTGGGATCCACCGTCGAGCCCTCGAAGACCATTGCCACGAAGCCCTCGGAGATTCTCACAACCGACCCCTCGAAGACCATCATTACCGAGCCCTGGGAGACCATTAACGAGCCTTCAAATACCACCAGAGAGGCCTCAGAGACCCCATCATTCCCATCCCCACCAACTCCGGATTGCTATGTACCTATGCCTCTACCTATACCGATGCCCATGTCTGCGTTTCTCAAGACACCCCAGGAGCCAGTCTTACCCCAGTCAACACGCGACTTGGAAGAGGCATCTATTCGAGTCCAGATGTCCATCCTACAAGAACGTCTCACGGGTATTCAACAGCAAAAGCTTCAACCACAACAGGACTTTCAGAAACAAGAATGGCCTGAGAAACAATCATGGCTTCAGCAACCACAAGAGCTTCAGCAACCACGAAGATTTCAGCAACCACGAGGATTTTGGCAACGACAAGGACTTCGGCAACCAGAAGGGCTTCAGCAACAACCCTGTCCTTATGCCCCCCCAAGAAATACCATCTTCCCCCCAGCTGAACTCTTGGGTACACCCTCCGACGAATGGCCACTTTGACGTGCCTCAAACCCCGCAGGATCCCAACTGGGCACAAAAGCAAGCCCCAGCTGAGCCTAGACCCCAGCCCCGGTCCAACCCCCAACCTCCGGCACAAGGAACTTACGAATTCGACAACACATTTGCTAAGAACTTTTTCGCCAATCCCGAAAACCATGGCCGATGGGTGTACATGCCTGATGGGTCGCGGATATATTTAAATGCGCCCAAGGAGCAAAAGAGGAAAACAACTCGAAGAGTTGAAGATGGGAGAGTCCGCAGGGTATAGAGCTGTTTTATATTCCCATCTTTTGTCGCAGCCTCCCTTCTTGTATCGATGAGAATCCGTCTCTAGGTCCTTTTTCTCTCTGCTTCCTGTCCGATTATTATCATTATCATTTTTATTTTATGTTACGAATGGGGTAGTTGCTCTGGAGTGTACACCGGGGCGTTTAAAGCCTGGAAAAGGGCAATGTGCCGTCAAGTATTTTTTGTATATTGAATTTTGAATTGTGTTCTTTGGAATTGCTCAGTGTATCTTTATTCTTCGAGCCTTGTCCGAAATTGTGAATTCAGGATCGAGTGTGTATTGAGTCAAGTGATGATGAAGTTACAAGCCTGTATGGTGGAAGAAGGAGATTTGTTTATAACACCTTGACTCGAAATGAATCTTGTTTGAAACTGCTTTTAGTTCCATTGTAGTATTCATCAAGACATATAATTGTAAACTGTCATAGAAGAGCTAGTGTGTGGCCACGATTTTGCGTGATTGCCAGCTAAAATGCCCTCGAAATTTTACCGCTCCGAGTCTGTTTATCGACTTGGACCATCTGTAAAAGAACCTTTTGAAGCCTCCGCGACTAAAGCAGAAACGATGTAACTATGAGTTGCATACTGCGGATAGCGAGGCCAACGCTACTATTAATTTCAATATCTTCCAAGGTCCAAGTTGATATAGTTGACAAAAAGTATAGTAATATTGATTAAGGTTGATCACACGCCAAATGATGATCCCATGAAGTACCTATAAACGCCAATGCAAACAAAATCATACCCTCAATACTCTGGTGAAGCTTCATGCATGCTACACATTTGTTTGTTCGCTAGCCATGCAATGTTCAGTATCCTATGCAAGTTATAAAAGAGAAAAGAAAACAGATTGAGGATCATTATGAAGCTAGCCAAAAACATCATTAACCAAGTCTTGGAGAATAGGTCTGTTGCCAACAACAGTGTTTCCATTGAAGATCTTAGTGCCCTTCTTTAAGGGTTTGCGGACACCTGTAGGCTGGCGAGAGCCCAACGGGCTAAGTGGCTCGCGTGACGGCGACTTTATACTGGCGATCGGGGGATTTTTCTTTCCAGAACCATGTTTCTTGCCGGTCTCGGGGGATTGGTATTGCGTGGAAGTTAAGGCGGCTGATTGGAACGTATGATTTTCCGCAGCATCTGGGGGGCAAATTGTAGACCCAGCCCTTGCCTTCAACGAGACGAACATATTTGCAAAGGAGCTCGTTACCATCACGGAGAGTCGATTTGCTACCCACAACAAGAAGCTTCGTGCGGGCACGTGTGAATGCAACATTAACACGTCGCCAATCGCGGAGAAGATCACCGACATGATTCTCTGGGTTGTTTCGGACGCAGCTGAGAATGACGACCTCTTTATCACGGCCTTGGAATTTATCTGCGGTGTGCATCTCAAGATCTGGCGAATATCGCCGAAGAGTCTGTCGGAGAACGGCGAGTTGGCTGCGGTAGAATGTGATGACACCGATGTTTTGAGCTGATATCCCGCTGGCGATGAATGACTCTACAAGTTGAGAGCATAAAACGGCCTCCGCGTGATTCACGACCCGTTGTCCCTGTGCAGCTTCGAGAGCTGCGGAGCCAAGAGGATCAGTGTTCACCAAGAGAGTTTTGGCAGATGGATCCACTAAATCCCGGAGCCAGCAGCGCCCATGGTCTGCACCCATACACATTCCTTGCCCAAGTGAAGAGCCGAAGCCAGCCGAGTGGAAATTATCAAGGGCATGGATGTTCGGTATCTCGAGTGAGCGAGCAGCGATCTGCGAGGTGCCACACTTTAAACGACCAGAATAGATGAGCGTATTTGATAGTAGCATTATCTCCTCGCACATGCGATATTGATGCTCCAGATTGACAACAGAGTCTGGCTGGGAATCAGAAAGTAGTTTGAAGAGACTGACGTCCAATCCTCCTTCTTGAGCTGCCTTGTTCTGCACCAAGGGAGGAAGCTGGTAGTGATCACCCACAAGGATGAAAGTCCTGGACATGCGAATCGGCCCCAAGCAGACCGGTAGCGTTATTTGCGATGCCTCGTCGACAATGCAATAATCAAATATGCGCTGGTTGAAAATGGGATGGTTCACACCAAGGCAAGTCGTTGCAACAACCTGGGGCTTTTCGTATGAATCTTTCAGTTCCTCGATGGTTTTCTTTGGGATTGCTGCCAAATCGGCAAATTCTTGAACATCCGGGTGGATCTTGGTGGCGGCACCAATGCGAAGAATACGAATGTCATCGTCGCGTATTTTGAGCAGAATATTATCGACCGCGGTGTGGGTATAGGAAGTGAGGAGAACGCTTTTCCCCTGCGCTACGAGAGCCCGAATGATGTGAGCGATGGTGGTTGTCTTTCCAGTTCCGGGCATACCGAGAACCAACGCGTAGTCTTTGGCGCTCATGACCTTGTCGATTGCTTGCTTTTGATCGACGTTGAGACTATCAGAGCCGGAAATTGCGTATGCAGTGAATGACGATTTGAACTGGGGAGCTTGACCCTCAACAATCAGTCGTCTGAGATGCCTTGCTTGGTACAAATCCTTGTCCATCATGCAGACAAGATTGTTGCGAACAAGAGCCATGCCGTTGCTGAACTCATCCTTGTCGATTCGATAGATGACCTGTTCATTGGGGTCCTCCAGGGCCGACTGTCCAGCACTTTCAACTTCCATAATGCCTTTGAAAGACTGATTTGTCTTGGCATCGAACCCAGCTGTTTTTGACCTAGCATCGTGTAGTTTCCGATCGACAGCAGCAGTGATATGGGATGCACTGACGTGGACTACGTACCCATTCGCGAGGGCGAAATGCCCCTTTTCATCCGAGACAACAACTGGCTCACCAACGGAGATCTGTGATTCAGCGAAGGAGAAGTTGGGATTTTTTTGTCGTTTGTGAAAAGTGTAACGATAGCGATTGATTTTTGAACCGTTCTTCTCCTCGGATGCAGACTGCGGATCGATGACCACATCACCGAAACAACGACCGAGGGGCTCTCGTTCATTGCTGAGCAGAGTCCATAGTTCTCGTCGGAATTTAACCAAATTCCCCTCTTCTTTAGTGAGGAGTTCATCCCATTTGCGGAAGAAGTCACGATCTGCCTGACCTAGATGCTGTGTCGCAGCCTCAAAATCATCACCAAGGGCACTTGTTTCGCCGTCACCACCCTCTGCGAGCTTATGATAGATAAGGCAAGGCGTTTTCGCATAGCACCTATTGCACATACGCGCCTTCTTGAGCATTGGAGGGAGTTGCGTTCTTTCACGGATGAACCCCGCCAGTTGGTTGCGCACTTGCAGCATCTGAACAAGCTCGTGCCGAACACCCCGAATACTGAGCGTTCTGGCGGTCTCAAGGTAGTACAAGAGACCGAAAGTGACATCAATATCTTGCGCGATATTAGTAAAAAAGCGTTGGGATTTCGGCCAGGAGCGGGAGTCATACCATATCGATCGGAGAGAAGAAGGGTATACAGGGCTGTTTGAGCTCTGTGGCCTTGATTTGTATCCCGTTTGCCGGTTTTCAACTCCAATGGAACCACCAGATTCTTAGTCCCCTCGTTATCACGGCACGCGACTTGGACTGTGGCATCGATGTTTCCCTTGAGTCCATACATTGGCGACCATACATGTTCTTCAACCTCAAGCAATTTGTTAATGCTCAAGTTGAGTTTTGCACTGTTGCGATCCTCCACAGTGGAATCGGCCTATTGGTGTGATTAGTACAATATTCAATTATTTATTCAATGTCAGACTTACCTGCGGGTTCGCATGCAGGAAGGTTTTTGCCCAAGCTAGAACTGTTGGAATCTTCCCCATGATTTCCTCAACTGCTTCCTGGACACTCATGTTGATTGCATAGAGCTCTTCAATATGCCCTAGGAGGACACGTTCGACCAATAATCTCAAAGAGACCATGTCCCATTGATTGGCCTTCAGTGCTTCCTGGAAAACTTCGTGGAAGAAGACACCGAATGCTTGCGGCTTCTCCAGCTGGGCGAATGCTTTGATGCGATCTTGGAGAACAGCACGGCGTTGACAGTCAATCGAATCCGCCACCACTGTGGCGGATATCAGATGATCAGGGTGAAGGATAACCATATGGTTGGTGTTATCCACAACACAGCAGCCGGTAAAGTCGTAGTCTCCAATCAAATGAAGATACGAGTCCTTGCTGCAAGGAGTGTCATACCATGACTCTCTCAGGATGATGACCTTCCGAGCCTTTGTCTTCTCGTCCTCAACAGAGAGCATCTACTAGCTCGTCAGCTGAGCTCGTATTTCGGGTATGAGGAGACAGAGTGAAACGGACCTGCTCGGGTTGTGTACGTCCTTTCGGAGTCACATACGTGCTCTGCGCAATCTCCACGACTTGGTAACGTTTGATGGCTTGTCGACCCTTCATTTTCTATTGTTGAGCTGTCTTAGTATATAACTAGGGGGGGTCCACTAAGAGTAACAAACATGGTCTCCGTCCGGCCCTGCTTCTTTCATGGTCTGTTCTATCGCATCCAAGTCGAAGTCATCACCGAATTCGTCCTCGGACGACGCTGCTTCAATGTCTTGAGCTGGTATATTCGGTGATTTGCCCCGTTTGCTATCAGCCGTGGCTGCAGCTGAAGAATTCGACTTCTCGACAATATGCTGTTTGGAGGTAGCGGATTTAGACGAATCGATATGTTCCTGCTTCCCGTCACATTCTGCAAGAATCTCTTCGAAGTTGTCATCGAAATCTCCATAGTCGTCATCAAAGTCGTCAGAATCATCAGGTTTGGTTTCATTATTCATAAGATTATTAACAGTTGGCGGTTTACTGTTCATTATAGGTGGCTGCGCGGGATGCTTCGGTTGTAATTTGTCTGCAGCAAAGCTAGACCAGGCCGAGGAACCGAATGAGTCAAACTCATTCCGATCTGCGGCCGAATCGACGAAAGGGTCCGCCGAGGCATCTGCCAAGTCCATGAGATCTTGATCGAGGTCGTCATCTCCAAAGTCTGACGAGTCGCCCTCGAAATCAGTAGGATTGGCGGGGTTTCGATCATTCTCTGGAACGGAAGGTATTTGTTCGGCACCAGCATTCCCCAAACCTTTACGATCGATTATAGGAGACGAGGAGCGGCATCGCTGGGCATCCACGCGTTGTCGTAGTGGAGAGGAGCCAGGAGGGCCCATATCGGCTGGCTGGGGCGGATGAAGACTTTTTTCAATGGTCTCAAGCAGGAAGTTAATCCGCGATGGTTGCTTTCGACCCGAGACTAAAACATTGCTACTAGTGCGGGAGAATATGCCTCGACCAGAGCCCTGCTCTTGTCGATTGAATCGCCGTCTCTTCGCTCGTGATGTTGGCCATTCGGCAGCACAACTGATGGATCGCCTCAAGCCCGACGAATCCCGACTCGTTCTCCCCGAAATGGGGGTTTGAGGAGACGAGGAGAGAAGGTTCGCAAGACGGTTCGGAGGGAGGTCCTCGGCTCCACCAGCCATATTCTTGTCCATATAGTTATTCCACAGCTCTGCCGCAAGATCGTGTTGGGGTGTCTTGAATAAAGCTTGTATGGATTGGAGATCGAGGGGTTCTTTTAATTTCTTCGAGTTCGCGTGCGAAGGGGAACCGGCAGGAGATGAACTGTGCCGTCGCTTCTTTCGACGGCCGCCAGGTGTTTGGGACGAAGTATCAGGGTTTGAGCTCGCAGGTATATGCTGCCAGACAACGTGGTCCACAGGAGTCACTTCTGGGCCTGGTGCTGGGTCGAAGGAGTCTTCAGCATTGCTTATTAGGTCTGCAAGTGGGATCCGATTGCCTGGTGTCTGCGGGCATTCTTTGGCCGGCCGAGGCTCAGTCGCAGGAGCTTCTGCGGATGTGTTGTTTTTATCGGGAGACATATGAGTCGGTTCCACCACGCCATTCAGCCATGAACTCTGATTCTCTTTATTCCCATGTACAGGCTTCGTCCCGTCCTTCGAGGTCGTTTGGTCGGAAACAGTCTCCTCCTCTTGAAAGCGGAATTCATTCAACTTTGTACGTGAGCCGGAGGAGATTGGATATGAGTTGTTGTTTGTCGACATGCTCGTGGTCGGATGATTTCCAGGGTATTCCGAGGTCGTGTTTAAAGTGGATAATGATGCATTCTCGAGACCTCAGCCCTGGGCAAATAATGTGAGCAATGGAACAAGAGCTCGCGGTCAGCAATTGGATGAAAAGACGTACTAATTTGGGTGTGATCTGTATTCCAAAAAAGACTGTGATCAGAATACCGGAGATATTACAGACAGGTCTTGTTAGTGTTGACAATTGAAGCATTGATAGGGAGGGGGAAACGCGTCGGAGTACGTTGGGATGTCGCGCGTCGCGATTGGCTGCCAGGTTTGTCAGGCAAGAACGACTAACTAGTTAACTAACTAGCCATCTGACACCTGAGGTTTCAGGCATGTAAGGCGGACAAGGAAAAATCGCCCAATTGGGACTAGCGCATAAGTGGTCAGCTCTCCCAGCGGCCTTTTGCGGCTTCAACGTCAATCCGCCCCTCCGCTCGTCGCTTCCACAGTGCCATACCAATTGCGATTGTTGTCGTCATATAGGCAAGGCGATCGACCATCGGCCTTGATATCCACCTTGAAACCTCTCAACTCCGCCATTTTCAATCTTCCCTAGCTCCCGACCCCCCTCGTCTTCAAGATGTCCGCTCGACCTGTGTCGCAACTCCTCCGCTCGCGCTGCCTGCTGCGCAGCCCGCAAACTCTCCAAAGATTCTCGACCCAAGGCGCTCTTCGCGGTGGAGACCACGGCAGCCACTACGACCCCCCGACTGGCTGGCTGTTCGGTGTCAGACCCGGCCAGAAGTACGAGAAGGAAGGCTGGGAGGGTATCTGGTACTACGGATTCATTGGTAGCTTCCTCGTTGCCGGAATTGCATATGTTTTCAAGCCCGACACCTCGTAAGTGCTCGTCTCTTCGTCGTGGGGGCCTGTTCCAAATGGGCTTTCATGACTCAGCACCCCCGAGGCCAATATGGCCCGTAACCCTGCGTCACTGAGACTAATTCTGATTACAGCATACAAACCTGGGCTCTTGAGGAGGCCCGCCGGCGGCTGGAGGCTGAGGGTATCCTAGAGGACCCCGAGAAGGCCAAGAACTAAACGGACCGGTTTCCGGGCCTATTCTGTACACTGTACATAAAGAGATCGGAAAAGGACAATCCCGGTTTACACCTGTACCACCTGCGGTGGCAGATATGATGTTCTGTTCCTTTTCTTAGATGGGGTTTTCGCATTTCTTTCCATTTTCATTACTTGTTGTACTACTTGATATTCCGTTGAGTCTTCTCTCCATCGCATGAATAAAGATGGATCAAAACAATGATATTCATCATTCTCATATTTCAAACTCGCCTAGCTTCGCCAAGATGTCTCTGAGTCATAGTACAAGATTGTTTCGTTAACTTTAGCGAGACACGTTTCTATATCTTCATTATCCTTAGCGGTGCCTTCTCCACTTGACTTTAGACCTCCGGGTAGAGATCAGTCCGTCTCAGTAGAGGCATCTCACGCCTGATCTTTGCCACCAGATCGAGATCGATTTCTGCTGTCACGATCTCTGGTTCTTGATATTCGTCGCCGAGCTGTGCCACCACTTCACCCCATGGGTTGATGATCATGGAATGGCCATAGCTTCGTCTCTTCTCATTATGAGGGCCTGCCTGGGCAGATGCAATTACATAGGATTGAGTCTCTATGGCGCGTGCTCGAAGTAAAGACTCCCAATGAGCCTTGCCAGTGGGGACCGTAAATGCTGATGGGTAAGTGATAATCTGGGCATTTTGGCGTCTCAATGCAAGGCTGATTTCCGGGAACCGTAGCTATATTACGCACAGGGCCAGTTAGATACTAGTTAGATAGTACCAGTTCATTGATCTTGAATTAATAGGTTTTATTGTTTGGCACTTACATCAAAGCAAATTGCCAACCCAACACGCCCAATCGGAGTTTCAAAGGGAGGGAGAATACTTTGTCCAGGCTGAACATTCCTGATTCTAATTTTAGTGAAATGCAGAAGGCTAGCAGGTCAAGAACATGCATGATAACCTACGTGCTCTCTTTCAAGACTGGACCTCCTTTGATGTCGACATCAAACAAGTGGACCTTTTGATAGTTTTGGGTGATGGCGCCTTCATCATCAATCCAGACGAGGGAGTTCTTGAGCCTGCTCTCAGAGGCAATGCCATGGATTCCAACATTGATGTGCAGTCCTGATAGCCTAGCTGACTTTTGAAGCTCGGAAACAAAGTCTCCTTGTTCCGGTGACTGGGCCAGCGAGAGAGATTCCTCTGCTGATGAGGCAATATAGTCTGCGGCCTCGGGAAGAAACAGCACCTACAATAGCATTAGATATTACCAGCTGAATAGGAAAAAATGGAACGGCAGAGAATGACAAATGCTTATTACCTTGGCGCCTGCAGCAGCAGCTTTGCGAACTAACGTCTGACACTGCGCTAAATTGGAAGTTATGCTTGCTGTTGCGCATAGCTGACCCACGGCCTATATAGAAGAGTAGCTGATCAACATTCTGCTTCAAATCTGTAACGATTGAGAACCTACGGCGAGAACCATGTTGGAAGTAGTTTATGATAAAATCAAATCAACTTTCTCGAAAGAAATAAGAGAAATGTGCAGGTGGTAAGTGGGGGATTTGCTCAGTTGCTCCTCCGATGAGGACATCGATAGGCGCTTACTCAGCTATCGCTGGGTGCGATAACCTCGCCCGCAAAGATTCCTCGTCCAGCAGTTCTCATTCACAACCTGTGTCTCGCAAGTTCTTAGCTGCTTCTTTCAGACATATACCTATCAATACAATGAAGAGCTTGAGAAGAGATCTCTCCTCTAATCCACAGGCCTCCAATGTCGCCAGCAAGGTCTTTGTGAGGTCCACCAAAAGTGGAAAGGTGCAAAAGATTGTTCGCGAGCTCTATCTGAGGCAAGACATTCCTTGCTCCTCAAAGCTTTGCTCACTATGCCCCTCGATCGCTCCCTCGGACGCCAATGGAAACAGTGAGAGCTTCCCCAAATCAACAGACTAGACCGACTGCTAACCTAAACCAGTTGCGCCATTCGTCCTCTCCGATCGCCCCGCCGGCACTAAAGCATTCCCTCGTGGACATTATCTCGTTCCCGACACAAATGCGCTTTTGAATGGCATGGATCTTTTTGAACATACCGGCGCTTTCTACGATGTGATTATTCTCCAAACCGTCCTCGAAGAACTCCGCAACCAGTCGCTGCCGCTCTACAATCGTCTGCTTTCCCTCATCAAGACCGACGAGAAGCGATTCTACCTCTTTTTCAACGAATTCCGCCTTGAGACACATGTCCGACGAGGCCCGGAGGAGTCAATCAACGATCGGAATGATCGTGCTGTACGCGCAGTGGCGAGCTGGTACGAGGAGCATCTTGGCGCATCGGCGAAGAAGGGCAAAAAGGAAAAGTCCGTCCCTGCGATTGTTGTCATCACCGATGATAAAGGTAGCATCAAGAAGGCAAAGGCAGAGAAAGTGACGGCTTTGTCACTGTCAGAATATGTCTCTGGTCTGGAGGACTCGGAGAAGCTGCTGGACATGATAAGCGAAGCGCGGGAGGCTCGGGACTCTAAGGGCCCGATTGGACAGCTCTTCTACCCAGAATATCTTTCCATGTCAAAAATGATGACGGGATTGCGGGCCGGAAATCTTCACCAAGGAACCTTCAATGTATCGCCTTACAACTACCTGGAAGCATCTGTTAAGGTCCCAGCATTCAACAGGCCACTTCTTATCCTAGGACGCGACAATAGCAACCGTGCCATCTCAGGTGACATGGTTGTCATTGAAATTCTACCACAAGATCAATGGAAGTCCCCTTCCACCAAGATTGTTGATGAGGAAGCAGTGACTCGGAATGACAACCCCGATTCCGAGGAGACCGAGGCCGTTGTTTCACAGAATGAACGCAAGGCTCTGCAAGAAGAGGTTAAGAAGGCACATGGCAAGAACTCCGAGGGAAAACCTCAACCAACCGCCAGGGTTGTGGGTATGGTCAAGCGTGGTTGGCGTCAGTATGTCGGCCACGTCGATGCTGGCTCCACTGGTTCCCAAGCCGCCTCAGGTCGCCGTCAGCAGACTGTTTTTGTGTTGCCCATGGACAAAAAGGTGCCCAAGATCCGAGTTCGGACAAGACAAGCTGGTGATCTTATCGGCCAACGTATCCTAGTTACTATTGATACTTGGGAACGGGACTCTCGGTACCCCACTGGTCACTTCATCCGATCTTTGGGTGAGCTAGAGACTAAAGGTGCGGAGACAGAGGCTCTTCTCTTGGAGTACGATGTACAATACAAGCCGTTCCCCAAGTCCGTTCTGGACTGTCTTCCTTCAGAGGGGCACGATTGGAAGGTCCCCGCCACTAAGGAGGATAAGGGTTGGAACGGTCGCCGAGATCTCCGCGATCTCCTCATTTGCAGTATCGATCCTCCAGGATGCCAGGATATTGACGACGCCCTTCACGCCCGTCCGCTACCAAATGGAAATTTTGAAGTCGGTGTCCACATCGCAGATGTGTCACACTTCGTCAAGCCCAACAATGCCATGGATCTCGAAGCCAGTGTTCGTGGTACCACTGTATACTTGGTCGACAAGCGTATTGACATGTTGCCTCATCTTCTTGGAACGGATCTCTGTTCTCTGAAGCCTTATGTCGAGCGCTACGCCTTTTCCGTCATTTGGGAGGTAACCCCCAACGCGGAAATTGTGAAGTCAGATTTCACCAAGTCTGTTATTCGCTCCCGTGAGGCTTTCAGTTACGAACGGGCCCAATTGCGCATTGATGACCCATCCCAGACGGATGAACTCACCGAAAGCATGCGTAATCTTTTGAAGTTTTCCAAGATCCTCCGCCAGAAGCGTTATGATGCTGGCGCTCTAAACCTTGCATCCCCAGAAGTCCGAATTGAAGCCGATAGCGATGAGGTGGGCGACCCCCTGACGGATGTCAAGACCAAGGCCATGCTCGACACCAACAGTCTGGTTGAAGAGTTCATGCTTCTTGCCAACATCACCGTTGCCTCTAAGGTCTTCGACTCCTTTTCGCAAACCGCCCTGCTACGACGTCACGCAACTCCCCCACCCCAGAACTTCGAGGATCTGATCAACCAATTATCAAAGAAGCGAGGTATGGAGCTTGACGTTTCCAGCTCCGGTGCTCTTGCCAATTCGCTGGATCGCTGTGTCGACCCCGAGAACCCGTTCTTCAACACTCTCGTCCGTATCCTGGCCACCCGTTGCATGACCTCTGCCGAGTATTTCTGCGCCGGTGCCCATGCTGAGCCTGAATTCCGCCACTACGGTCTGGCCTCGCCTATCTATACCCACTTTACCTCGCCCATTCGACGATATGCCGATCTGCTTGTTCACCGACAGCTCGCCTCAGCCATCGGCTACGAAGGTGAAGATGGTCACGCTGTCATTGAGGGCGTGAACACCCGGGGCAAACTTGAGGACATCTGCCGAAACATCAACTTCCGACACCGCAATGCTCAGTTCGCCGGCCGCGCTAGTATTGAATACTATGTTGGGCAGGCGCTCAAGGCTCGTGGTGAGAAGGTGGCAGCTGGTGGCACCGACTCTGGTATCGATGAGGAAGGCTATGTGATGCGTGTATTCGAGAATGGTGTTGTGGTCTTCGTTCCACGTTTCGGTATCGAGGGAGTTGTTCGGTTGGAGGACTTTGTCCTCCCCGGTGAGGCTGGCTCTCGGTCTGTTTCGGAGCGCCGTGAATTGGCAGTCCACCGAACTACTCATTTCGATCCCGAGGAGTATACACTTCGTGTTGAGGAGAAGGGTCACTCCGAAAAGGAACGCGGTGTTGATGTGGAGCTCTTCCAGAGGGTGAAGGTGAATGTCAGCTCGGTCAAGGAAGAGGGCCGAGGTGCCGGCAAGAGACGTGTTCGGATCCTGATTACTGGGTAAAGATATGAGTTTTGTTATTTACTAGTTCATAGATACAAAAATCGGCGTTTAGAGCAGCCGGCTTTGTTTCTAGATGGTTGCCATTGAATATTTTACAGTTTTTGAGAATGCCTATGAAAATCGCTTTCACCTGCCACTTTTAGATTGGGATGCGCATCCCGATACCTTAGACTCGCTTTAGTGCAATCATTCTACGCATCAGGGCAAATAGCGCCCAGATTCGGACCTCGCCGCCATCCGCAGACGGCGCAGAAGATGCAACCGTTGCAGGACGGTCCTGCTTCTCCCCCTCGGTGAGGGGTGCTTCTCGGGCGATAGAATCCCGGCGTTGCTGAGCACGCTCTAGCTCCCCAACCTTCCATCCTCGAACAACCCACAGACACAACGAAGCACCAATGTAGGTAAAGCCCGTGAATAATTGGACCTTGAGGTAACTAGTTCCACCATCTGATGTGCCGCTCCGAAGCTGCAAGGCAATAGCCTCGGATACGGTGCAAGGTGCAACGAGGGTGAGCCAGGTTATACTCAGACCAGAGGGTAGATCCCGTAGACCGATAATCTCAGCCAGTACCGGAGAGACAGTGGCCCAGAAAGTCCCCGAGACAGTCCCAACGATGACGGCAAAGAAACAGACAACGCCCATGCTGTCTGCAAAGATCCATATTACCAGGCAGAACAAGCCACAAACAAAGCTCAGGATGGTAGCGATATTGATGCGGCCAAGCCGGTCACTGAACATGCCTACAAAGGGCCGGCCGAGACCTTGTCCCAGGTTCAGCAGGGCTGAGACAGTACTGCCCTGGTGTGACGTGAGGCCAACGGATAGAGAGAAATTGGCGAGGCTGAACAATAACGCAACATAGCCTAACATGCTGAAGATACCCCACCCCAAGAAGAGTAAAAACTCCGGACGGCGTAGAAGTGGGAAATGGAAAGCTGTGAAACGGCTGCCGACGAGCTTATTGCGGTCTCGGAGCAGATTTCCACACACCAGGTTCACAACGCATGAGACGATCCCCAGGATACGGAAGGCCCATCCCAGACCATAACGGGGGATGATTGCTCCCACTGCAAGAGAGTATATCAAACCACCGAGTCCGGACCCAGCTGCAGTGATTCCCTGGGCAACACTGCGGCGCTTATGAAACCACTGCGGAGAGATACCAACGCTGCCCACAAAGAGGAACCCCATGCCCCAGCCGAAACAGACACCTTGACTGAGGAAGATGTGCCATTTCTGTGTTGCGAATGACGAGCCAATGAGAGAGAGAGTTTGGAAGAATACTCCCAGGTTCAGCACAAAGCGAGTGCCGAGTACATGGATGAGATGAGTGGCTAACGGGGCCACGAGGAGTGCACAAGAGATACTGAGGCCGCCGGTGAAGGCATATGCAAGGGCCGATGTATTCGGGAAGACATCATGAGAGAGGTAGTAACTGAGAAACACGCCGTAACTCTGAGATGTTATGTTAGAACAACTTGAACTTGAAAGGCAACTTGATGTTGAGCGTTAACGAGTAAGGAGATATCAGAGCAAACCCACACTATTTATTCCCCACGTATGCGCATTTATCCAAAAAACACAGGCAACACAGACCCAGCCATATCCTCCATCTGGAGGAACGTCACGATTGTATTTTTCGTCTGGATCGACAGCCGGAAGTTCAAGTTCCGAGTGAGCCTGCGGGTCTTCATGTCCTCGTCGGGAAGTAGTATGGATGGATTCACCATCATCTCGGTGCGATCGAATCACTTCTATCGGTTCATTGGCGTTCATTTCCGTTGACAGAGGCGGCTTCGCAGTGACTGGAATTCCAGTAGCGAACTAGACGTTGGTTATATAAATGCGGCGGAACCTTGGAAGCTTCTTTATTTTTTGTACCGTTTTCGGCGACACATGGAGTCAAAAGGAACTAGGAATTACAGAGGGAATAGAAGCTAGAAAAGTAGCTACAGATGATAGGAGTCATTTCTTTGACTAGCGTATGGCTAGTCCGTAATTGGGGAGTTTAGTCGGACATGGGGCCGACAAATCTTTACGAGGTTTGGCATGGCTGGGGAAGATGTCCGGGGGTTGAACCTGCAGCAGTTGGCAGCTTGTCGGCGAAAATCGACCAATGAGGGGGGTTCCGTTCTAACCGCTCTGTACATATAAGGTAATAGTTCTGAGTTCTGGTCGGCTGTACGGTAGTAGTACCTCTGGAGCCGAGGAGGGGGTACTCCAACTCCATATGTGGGGTCGATGAAAGGGCCCAGTGCGGAGACCTGAGGATCGAAGGATGGGGCGGTGAGACCTGACAGGGTTAGATCTGTGATGGTTCAAGTTGTTTAGTGATCGGAGAATAAAGGTAGAGTTTAAACTTAATGTTCTGCAGGCTACAAGATACCAGGATACCATAAACTACTACTAGTAACTATGGTTATGCTATTATACAATTATACTATGTAGCACGTGTCAGCCCTAAGCCCTAACCAGATCGGGTGGTTGCCCTGGTGTTTGTTGTTTGGGCTCCGCAGATCGCGCAACAACTCCACTTGTCACTGGGCAGCGATGCTGGCCAACTTTATCTCTTTAAGGCTCATACCCATATCTCTACCTGGGCTGATCCTGACGTCGCATTTAACCCTGGATTGCTGGATCGGATTGCATTGTTCGCTTCCTGGGGACCTCAATGCCATTCCATTCCACCTGGATCTTATAGCCGCTCTATCACCATCATGTACAAACATACCAAGCCCATCGGCCAACGCAAGGTCTCCCCGCCTGGTCCTTCCTACATGTCTAGCGATCAAGTTGGTGAGTGACTCATTCCTGCGATCCCGCGATCGCTTCAACCGCTTCCCCCTCGGCATTCCCTACAGAAAAAGAAATCAGACGGAAAGACCGCTCGTCGCAGGAACCTAGCTAAATGTCACCTTTTAACAGCAAACTATCTCAAAGATCTGAGAACAAATCGACCTGCACGTCCCACTGGATCTCGACCCCTCCCTGGGAAAGCTGCCGCGTCAACAGTTGATCTTCAAGATGACCTCCCACCCCGTGCATCATCCGCCTTTTCCATGCATCGACAGAACAGTCCCCCGGAAGGGGAACCCCGCGCCGGCAGCGCCTTGTCACATCGTCGCACGACCTCCCACATCACCGAGAGTGGCCCAGTTGGGCGCCCCCTCGCCCAGGAGCCCCAATCGGCAACAGTCAGACAGCACGTATTTCCATCCCAGATCTTATCGCGACCAGTTGCCGCATCGCCCGTTCCTTCATACCGGGAGAGCGGCCACCGCCGCCATGAGAAGGAGGAAGCGCGTGACCTCCGTGATGCGCTGCAGGATATGAACGTTCAAGATGATGATGTCCGTGTTCACCAAAATGCCCAGGACGAGGCCACGGAACTCGTATGGATGCACCAGAACCCTGGCCAGGCTTTCAAGAATCCATATGCCCCTTACCAGAACCCCGATGCCGGCTCGCAGGGTTCTATTCGAAGCAAATTCAGAAGAAGCTCCAGTAGCTTGACCAACAAATTCCGCCACTCCGTTGGATCTAGCGGCTCTTCTAGCAACCCTTCCAGTCCAGAATTGGCCGATGCTACCCTCGACAAAACCGCCCGTAGACGGTCATCTCTTAGCGCGAGCCAGAAGAAGAATCGCAGGGTCAATTTCGCGCTCCCCGGGGAAGAGCCATCCAGAGTTGATGAACCCAGTGGTATTCCTCGTCCTCGACAAGTCAGTGGTGATTCTTCCAAGGGTGTTTTCAAGAATCCCGACGACCACATATATGAGGAGCCCATCGACCCAGCCAAGGAGGCCCCCGAGCCTTCTCCTGACTTCACCAGATCTGACTCCTCTGCCTTGCGTAATAAGCCTCGCAATGCTCTGCCGCGTCTCAACAAACCTCTTCCCTGGCTTCGAGATCGCAAAACTGGGCAAGGCTCGGTGCGAGATAGAATCTCCCAGTTTGACATTCATAAGAACCCGCCGACCCAATCCCGAAATGCAAGCTATATGGAGAATGACCCTCTACCCGCGACCCAGCCTCGGAATTCGACCTATATGAAGAACGACCCTCTACCCCCGACCCCTCCCAGCTCCCGCGAAGAAGAGGTTCCCACCAAAGACGGCAAGGAAATCCGTAGTGACGATATTCGTGCAGCAACGAGCAAGAGACTAAAAGATCGAAGCGAGAATCTTCCTATGCCTTCAGCTGTCAGCGATCGCATTGGCCGGCCAATTGTTAGCTTTAACCCGAAGTGGCAATCGAGTGACCAGCCCAAGCGTGTCCAGCAAAGCCCAGTAGCCCGCGATTCAGCACCCTCGGCACCTCCAATCCCCACCATCCAGGTGGCTCCAAGCATCGAGGTCACGCCTACCGTTGAGGTCACGCCTAGCATTGAGGTCTCCCAAGCTTCCTCAATACCAGTGATCAATGTGCCTGATATCCAAGAACCCACTATTTCGGAAATGAGCGAGCCATCTCAACACAATCATACTAAGCCTACCCGGCCGAGACAACAGCAGCCTGCAGCTGGCCAGAATCGCCAGGTGCCGCCCGTAAGACAAGCATCGCAGCCCCAAAACAACTGGCGTACTCAATACTCTCGATCCGGTGTCCCGACGGCTAGTTGTGAGTCATGCTCTCTTTCGATCTCTGGTAAGATCGTGACGGCTGGAGGGTCCCGATTTCATCCGGAGTGCTTTATCTGCTTCCACTGCCACACTGCTCTTGAATGTGTTGCTTTCTACGAGGAACCACTTGCTAGTCGCGCTGAAAGACTCGAGGCCAACCCGGACGAATCACCTGTTCCTCACTTTTACTGCCATCTGGATTTCCACGAATTTTTTAGCCCGCGCTGCAAGAGTTGCAAGACGCCCATTGAGGGAGAAGTGGTCGTTGCCTGTGGTGCGGAATGGCATGTCGGTCACTTCTTCTGCGCCGAGTGTGGTGATGTAAATTCTATCTATCATTTCCTTTACCCTTGATATACCAGTATTCTGACGATCTTTACAGCCTTTTGACTCGAAGACTCCCTTCGTGGAGAAAGACGGCTTTGCCTGGTGTCTCAAATGCCATGGTCGCCGCACGGCCTCTCGTTGTCTGGGCTGCAAGCAGCACGTTCTAGACGACGTTGTCATCACTGCTATTGGCGGGCAATGGCACGAGCAATGCTTTGCTTGCCATGAATGTGGTAATGGATTTGGGGCTGATGGCCGCTTTTTCGTCCGTGAAGGCGAGCCTAGGCGTACAGCCAAGGGTCGCATCATTGGTGGGCCCGTACAACTCGCCATCTGTGAAAGATGCGAGGGTTTACGCCTGAAATCACATGGGATGTGTTGAGACATTCTCTGCACCTCCCAGATCTAGTATCTGTTTAAATGCCCCTTTGATGAATTTATTGCGTGATGACTTATTGACCTTTCTTTCGGATTATGATCGCAACGTGGCGCATTCATTTCTCTTCCATACTTGTGTTACTTTTGAGAGATTTTGTCTGAAATTATATTTTTTTTCAATTGGGTTTCGGTCTCAGCAAGCGCCAGATTGTTTAGCGTTAGTGTTTTTTTTTTTTTTTGCAAATGCATACGATAGAGAGTTCGGTTAGACGCTTATACACCGGGAATCTTTTTTCTTTGCAGAGGACAAATATAAACTTTTCAGAAAAGAAAATACGCTCGCTCCTTTGCAGATCATGTAGACCACTCAGGATCAGCCTTACGTCGGAACACGGCGACATACTTATTGCCATTGTGGCGTGAGACCTTCTTCGACTCTTCAGTCTCAACGCTCATCACATGCACACATGGATCAGCGGCCAATTCCTCATCTGTAAGACGCTCCCAGAGGTCCTTGACACCACCTCTGGCCTTTTCTTCTTCAGACTGGTATTCGAAATGCCGGAGAACCCAGTGGTGATACTCCTCCACATCGGTGATGGTGTACATCAGACCACCGGGCCGAAGAGCATATGCATATTCGGCATTCAGGGACTCCGAGATAATGCGTGCCTTGTGCTTGCGAGCCTTGAAATGCGGGTCTGGGAAGCAGACGAAGATCTTGGAGAGCTGGTGCTGGTCGAAGAAGTTGGGGAGAAACTTCATCGTGTTCGCGCGGATGCCGCTGATATTCTCATAGTTTCCTGGAACAACGGCCGTCGTGTTGCCGACTTCGTCTTCGATAGCGGGTTGCTCGGCGGTGTTATTTGAGTCTTGCGGTGTGGCTCCGGTTCCCGCGATAGCGTCGTTCTTGAGCTTTTGCTGTTGCATGCGTAGGGCGTGGATGCGTGATGTGACGTATTCGAGGACTGATATGCGAATTTCCATGCCTGGGTGGGAATTAGCTTATTCATATGCGAAGTATTCCGATGGGAAGAGCTCGCTCAATCCAATCTCCGGGGACCATCAACGTACCAACCATCAATGTCTCCGGCAAAAGAGGTGCCAACCCAACCAACAATCCGCCAAATCCACACCCAATATCCACCACCTCGACGTCCTTCAACAGCTTGCGCGCACCACCGAGGGTTGTCTTTGATGTATCTGGATCCAGGAAGGCGGGGTAATGTGAGGACCAATCCATATGCGCCGGGCTGATAGGACTTTTCACGAATAAGTTAGCTCAACATACATCGAAAGCCTGAAGAAAGAAGCTCTGCGCAAACACAATGGCCCTCAAGGGACCCTGCCAAGCGCTAGATTGGAGCTTAAATGTACACATACTAGTCAAGGTGGTGATCGGAGAAGGGATTCGCATGCGCGCGCTGCCGGAAGAACCTCTTCTGCGGCATCTTGATCTGGGCGACCTCGACATTGGGGGACTGGTGCGCTTCATATTGATTTTGGAGGTTGCGGCGATATTCCTCGCGCTTTTGGCGCTTAGAAGGTGGCGTGGCCATTATCGGGAATTGAGAGTAGTTGTGGTGATAGGTGAGGGTGAGGGTTGAAGAGTGACGGTGGAATATTTTAAGGCGCGGGTCTTTCCCTCTTCCCCCCACTCCAACACTCCAACAACTCCGCTCCTCCTCCACCTTCGCCCCGACTGGAGCTCTTTGCTTATCCACCACTTGCATCGCAGCGCATTGCACCTGATCTTTCTTTCTTTCTTTTCTTATTCCTTCGTTCTAATATTTCTCAACTTGAAGTTCACTGAAATCCACCACCATGACTACGACAACGACCACACCATTCCCCTTCCCTCCAACATATAATTTCCCGCCCTTCTTCACCCCGCAACCGAATAGCAACACCCGCCTCTCACAGCTGGAAAAATGGTCTTCGCTGATTCAAGCATGGTGCCGGCATCACCGCCAATATCGTCTTTCGCTAGTCGACGCTATTGATAGCCCGCTGTTCCACAACGTGCTCCTGCGCAAACGTCTTGATCTCGCCGCAGCCCGTGATGTGTTGGATTGGATGACGAAGAGCGAAGAGGAGGGCGGCGGCGGAAGGCGGGCTGAATGGCTAGATGCGAGTACCGGAGGCAATGCGGTTCCAAAATCGGTTGCTTATATTTGGTGGAGGAGACCGGAAGAGTGGGCAGATGTCGTTGCGGATTGGGTTGAAAACACTGGTCAGCGTGGGGCTGTTTTAACGGTCTATGAGTTGGTACAGGGCGAAGCGACAGTATCACAGGGTGAGATATTTCCCGGACTGCTGGTCGAGTTTGATTCGATCGTGGAATAGTGTTGACTGACTGCCTGTAGATTTTCATGGAATGGATAACGCTGTCATGATGAAGACTCTGAATATTCTTGTCAAACGGGGCAAGGTTCAGATCTTTGGCAATGAGGGCGAAGAAGGTGTAAAATTCTTCTAAAAAAAGCTTCTGAATACTTGTTCCTACGGATCGTGGCTATTCGTGACAGAAAGAAAACGCTCAGAGCCGGACTCCAATCATCCCGGCCATCAATACTATCTAACATGTACATGTCCTCGCCAGGTCGAACGTATCAATCGGTCGGTATCCTGGAAGATTTGGCGCTCCTTAGCTTTAATCATCTGCATCTTCGACCATGTCCTCGGTAACCTCATAGTCACCTGCCGCACGCAACTCCTGCGACATGGCCATATCGAGAAGCCAGTCCACGCGGACGATTCTGGCGGTCTTTTTGATATCACCCGCGACTTGACGGAACCGAGGCCAAAGACGAGCATGCTTTGGCTCAGTGGAACTGAGCAAGAACACCTCATGCTGCGCGCGGTCATCATCATCATCGTCATCAACGTCATTTTCCTCATCGTCACTCTCCTCGCGCCGAGAGTTGTTTGATAGGGCAAGTCGACCGCGGAAAAGCAAGCACTCTCCTCCATTTGCATCGACAATGGACTTGAATGCTTCAAAGCCACCGCGGATGTCTTCAACGCAATAGATGCGGTAGCCATGCAAGAGTTTGTTCTTATTGTTCTTGGCATTTCTCGCCGCCTTACTAAGGGAGATTTTGTACTTCTTCTCATTTTCCTTGTCCACAAGAGGGAAGTCGGCGGGGTCAAGAAGTTTGTCCTGCTGTAGACAGTTGGTAACAAACTCAGTGCTTGCAATCACTGGTGCATATGCAAGTGCATTCACAAACTTGGTTGTTCGTAGAATCGTAGGTGCTGCAAGATGTGTGCACCTGCGAGCATCTTGCACAAGCATGATGCCGAGTTCTCGAAGGTGACGCTATTGATGTGTGAGCATGTTTTATAAGGGCCATTCAAGTCTGTCGTAAAGTGTTTCCATACCCTGTCTGCATCTTCCTTTTTCTTATTTTTTTCCCCAACCCACTTTTGGTAACCTGTAATCATCAAGTGCATGCTGATAGGTGGTCGAGTTCTCTTTTGTCGCTTTGTATCTACAGTCTCCTCCTCGTCGCTCTCATCTTGTGGTTCTGCAGAGCGACGCTTCTTAGGGTTATGCGCCAGTTTAACCCGGTCCTCGTCAGACACTCGTCTACCTCCATAGACAACACCACCAACGCGTTTCCTCTCCTTTTCGTAGAGGGCAATATCGTCAGCATACCCATGTAGACGTGCTGTAGCTGCATCCTTGGACTTCCGGCTGCTGGTGGAGGAGGGCGTCTCATTCTCCTTGTTTTCAGGAATGAGACGCGATCGCGTTGGTGTTTGCAGCGCTCGTTTCTCAGTTGGTCCACGTGAAGCTTTCTTGACTGGTTGCGGGGTTCCTTGTGTGGTTTCGGATGAGTTATCCTCATCCTCATCTGGTGATTGTGTCGTGTTCTGGTCTTTAACCTGCATAGGCCGCGCCGGACCAGCACCATCCTCGGCATAGAAAACTTGTTTAAGAACAACAGGGTCCAGCATTTTCTGACCAACAATGTCGCTCAGATTCGTGCGTAAAGGGAAGTGGTTGTAGCGAGGGTCAGAAACTGGCTGTTCTTTCCATTTCGCATAGCTATCCTCCAACCACAAGTGATTGACAACCTGGAGCCCCCATTCTCGGGCCGCATTGCATTTTTCGCTGGTTCCGTGCGCAGTGATCAAATGCGTATTTTCCTGTCGTAGAGTCTTCGTACATTCTGCCCCTGACGCCGCAATCAGATTCTCAAGATAAATTCTTGCCTCGCCAACATAATTGGAAAGGCTAATCTTCAGCCCCTTAAATCCTGGAATCGGGTCGGGGGAGATTGGATAGTGCAAAGGTCGACTCAAAGGACGAGTATATGTATTGAATGTCATCAGGTAATAAAGCCAAGCAAGGTTACCGACGACTTTGTCCAAGCGAGATGCGAGTCGGTACACAATTCCTTTTCGGAACTTGCAGACGACCCAGTCTGCGTCCTCAACGTTGCTTGTCACAGTGGCACCACTCTGCTTGAGCACTGCCTCGATGGACTGTCGCAAATGGGACCCAATCTCGAGATCTTCTGAAAGCATGATCTGCTGCCCCTCAAACACCTTGAGTTGATTCGGAGTGCTCGTGGGGGTAGGCATGTCACGCGGCGCGGGGGCTGAGGCGCCTGCAACGTCCCTGTTTTCGTTCCATCGAATGGGGTCGTTGGGGCCTGCACGTAAAATCTCCGGATCTGGCAGCATATATGGCTTTTCGTCAATGCGCTGGCCAAGCTTCAAGCAATCATCGAACCTATCCAGGTCAGCGCAATTCCATTAACATGTAGCACCGAGGCGAAACTAACCAGTGGGGTAAAACGATTTTGGTGCGCATTGCTTTGGCTTTCACCAAGCGTGCTTTATCCGAATCTGCAGTCAAGTCAACCAAGTGAGTTACCATGGCGCTAAGCCTAGGGCTATATAAGCCGCCCTTGGCCAGCACTGCGCCGATAATTGCATCCTTGTCGCCCTCTGGGATGTCGCCGCAGGTTACAACCACATCATTTAAGAATAGCCGAGGATCGGGGCTGTAGTGGCGTGGGTTCACAAGCTTGCGTTTTGAAAGCGATGTATGGATCCAGGCCGGCTTGACGATTGGGATCAAGGCGTTGGAAAAGTAATCGTAAGATTGAAAGTTGATGGTGCTACAAACGATATGGGTGCATTCGATGACGTCTGTTTTCTCGGGACTGCTTTCGAAGATCGACGGTTCACCACTGTTTTCTTCGATAACCGCTGCAAGCTGAAAGAAGAGCGAGGTCAGTCTTGAAACACCACGCGCCCTGATGCGCAAAAAAGAAGAGAGAAATAAGGTACCTGTTCGGCTGTTTCACGGGAAATTTCGGGAGAGCACAAGATGAAAATACGGCACTGCTCAAAGAGCTTGGATCCTTCAATTGTCGCCATGGCGGTAAACCGGCGTGATCGCACTGGTTATGGTGATGAGGCAACTCTCTTAGAGCGGAGTGGAGGGGATCGGGCCAAACGCGAGGCGCGCGTGTTGACTGCGACGCCAGGTCACGTGGACACCAACATCTGGGGAAGGGTGTACAGCTGACGGGGATTGAAATATTCCAATATCCCATAATTACACTCTAGAATAAGTTGAGGGTTTCGAAGAGCTGGAAATCACTTGGTGTTGTCACTGCCGTGAAATTAAACTGGGCACAATGCGGTCCAGGTTACGAAGTGCTAACTAGTACTACAGTCATAGCACTGGATCTATGCCATTGGATAAATCTCCCTATCCACCGCATGTATTCTGCGGCCGAGTACAACCGGGCTCTTCCATCTGGCCTAGTGCGGGACCGCTTTGCAGGGCAACATGGTCAGGGCTTGGTTTCTAACACTCTCGTCGGCTTGAACCCTTATGCAGGACTGAGGCAAAGCTTTGAAATCGACTCTCCGCATCACTGCTTGCTGTAATCGTTAGATTACTTCAAAAAGAGCGATATGCGGATGTTGTTGACACTCGCTGTGATCCGGATTAGCGGTATCCGTCAGTTTAACGAGGCAGAGGATTGCACGAGGAGGATCGCAAGTACGATCCACTTTCTATTGCCGGATAGATCCGCGACATATGTATTGGACACCTCATCGCACCATTGAGGTAGATTTGCGCCGTTAATTTGATGGTTCGCTGCCAAGGGGGCGGGGAAATGGCATTGGCGATGTAATTTTCCGTGTCCAGCTTGAGCTGTGCATCGTGTTAGAACTCAGGAGTGCATCGATTAGAGCCATGCTGGGAAAATCGCTGACAACCCGGCTCGATTGACAACCTTTCAATGACATCTCATCGAACAAGTTTCGGCCTGCGGTGCTGTACAGTTTTGCAGGTGCTGCTGGCCCATGGGTTGAAAATTCCGGCAGATGGTATTTTATGGGCAGTTCTCAACGAGATGAACGTTATCGGCTGGTAATCTCATCTCGTGCGACTGCAAAAATCCGCTGGATTTGGTCGCATTGTGTCGCTTCTTGCCTTTCCCACTCGGCTGACCGCAATTGAATTTCGTCCGGATCGAATCCAGCTTCCATCCAGCCACCCAAATACAATTTCCAGCGGCCGGACTCCTTTTTGACATTCTTATTTCCCGCACGAGTGGTTCATTTGGTTCCGTGAGAGCGAGCTCGTCCTTGTTCGTGGAGTTCCATGGGTGGGGGTTTCTGTGGTAGGGTTTGATACAGCCAGATAAATTGATGCGAGGACCCGAGGGGTACTGCTTGCGAGAATGTTGTGTCAGTTGTAGATGTTGAGCTGACCCTTGGGTGATTTGTTTACCGTCAACTCTGCCGGCAGTTGACCAGTTGGAACATGTGGAGTACCGTTGGAGTACGGTTGGACACCAAAAGGGCCTCGGCTCATCCGCCCCGGTCGGCAACTAAGCTCCGTTTAATATTCCGGGGTTCTACTTCTACTCCTTCTAGTGTCCATGTCCATTTCTCCTCCACACTCCACCATGTCCTTTCCTTTCCGTATCGTTGAGCATGTTGTGCCTGGTCAGCATATTCGCGAATACCCCGCTGCTACAGCGAATAGCCAAGAGGAGCCCTTGAACTTGGCCGTGAAACAATACATCCCGCTCGACAACCCCAACCCGCAACCCGGCGATGTGACCATCCTAGCCGCCCATGCAAATGGCTTTCCCAAGGTATGACAACAATCAGACAGGGTGTCTGCCGCACTACGCAGGGCCAACTCAATCGCGCGCAAAAGACGAATCACTAATATTGATTAGGAACTGTATGAACCTCTCTGGGAGGAAATTCATGCTAGAGCCAAAGATGCCGGATTTCGCATTCGCAGTATCTGGATGGCCGACGTGGCTTGGGAAGGCGAGAGCAGCGTGCTAAACGAACATATTCTTGGCAATGATCGTATGTAACCTTTGACACCAGCTATCTCCTCAAACATCAATGATCAGCATACTCATAACTATCGACAGCGAGCTGGTTCGACCACCCTCGAGACCTTCTCCACCTCGTCAACGTCAAGCGAGCCGAGATGCCACGACCCATCATCGGCGTCGGTCACAGCTTCGGCGGTGCGCACCTGTCAGTACCCGGCGCTGCTGTAACCTCGCCCCTACCATTTTCCAAATTCTGACAATCGTCATATGTAGCACCCAGTTAAGCTTGATGCACCCCCGGCTGTTCCACTCCCTGGTACTACTTGACCCGGTAGTCCAGCGGCAGAGCACTCAGCTTGACGGACTCAGCCTGGAGGAAAACAAGCAAATCATCGCAAAGACCACCCAGCTCTCCACTTACCGGCGGGACCTCTGGCCGTCACGAAAGGCCGCAGAGGAGGGGTTCAAGCGCAGCCCATTCTACCAGACATGGGATCCCCGGGTCCTCGAACGCTGGGTTAAGTATGGCTTGCGCGATCTGCCCACCCTTCACCATCCCCTCGATGACAAGACCGTCACCGATAAGAACAATCTCCCCGTTACACTGCGCACTCCGTTCCATCATGAGGTCTTTACCTTCTCACGACCGAACTACAATCACATCCCGGGTAGCGGCAAGCCTGTGAATCGAGTGACACACCCGGACTTAGACCCGAATAACAAGCAATCGCACCCTTTCTACCGGCCCGAGCCGGTGCGCATCTTCTCGCAACTGCCGTTCCTTCGCCCGAGTGTGCTTTACATTTTCGGCGGCAAGTCTGACATGTGTCTACCATGGATGATGGCCGATAAGCTCGAACACACCGGTGTTGGCGTCGGCGGTAGCGGCGGTGTTGCTGCTGGGCGCGTGCGTGATGTCCTGCTTAAAGATAAGGGCCATTTGCTTGCCCAAGAGGCAGTTAATGAGTGTGCTGATGCTGCTGTCGCCTGGATGGCCCCTGAGCTCCGTCGCTGGAAGGATGAGGAAGAGAGTTTCTGGTCCGAGTGGAATAAGAAAAGCAAGCTGGAAAAGGTTTCTGTGGATGCGGAGTGGCTGAAACACGTTCCTGAACCAGCACGACGCCCTAAGAAGACCGTTGCCGCTAAGCCCGAGTCGAAGCTTTGAACGAGGAGGAGGCTTCGAGCAAGAACGCCTTGAGTAGGAGAGACATACCCTGTACATACAAAGCCGATCTGTTCATTTAGAACTTCTTTTAGATCACACTGCGAGCTCAGCATTAGAGAATAAGAAGGGGCCAAGATAATTGACTTATGAAAGGTCTACATTAATGGTACCTAGGTATATCACAACGTTGGGAAGAAATCCAGTCACACAAAGTTGATTCTTTCTACCTCAATTTGTATCATAGTAATGTGAATACAGATAACCAAGGAAGCGGGTCGAAGTCAGATCAAAGAGAGCAGCAACCACGAACCAAGAGTCCTACTCCCGTCTATAGCAACAATGCACCACGCGCCACATTTCCTCCTGCGCAGCTGGCGAGGTAATTCTAAGACCAGCGAGTTTTTCGTCACCAGGACGTAGGATATCAAACGAGCTCAAGGAAAAAAGCAAGCAGCCTTCAGCCAGGAATGGTTGGGGGGGGGGGGAATGGGGATAGAAGCCAGGGTCGAGAAACGATTGAGGGTAAAGATTCCACGCGCTTTTCCAATGGATCGTCAAATTTCATTTCAGCCTTTAGTAGCAACAGATCAAAGCTAACGGTATAATTCAACCGTGACTTTTTTGCGTTCAGGTGGACTTTTTAGCTTGAGCCACCCCGTTTTCGGATATCGGGGTGGTGCGAATCACTTCAGGGATGTGCCAGACCCGCGCCCAGCGCAGATGATATTCGTCTTGTTTGTTGTTAAGGCAATGTCGCAGCCAGATGCCCCAGACGATGTACATGTATGCACCGATACCGGTCATGATGTGCCTAAAAATGAGTTAATTAAATGAACTACAACGGAAGGAAAAGTTTAAAAGATGCCTGTACGTACCACCAACCATGTCCCTCCAAGAATATACCCCACGGTAAACCCACCAAGTGGCGCCACCGGCGGATCTGGGGACAGAACTCGTTGTCTAGGTTCCAAATGAAGAATCCACCCAGGAACATACTAAGTCCATAGCCAACCATGAGCCACATGGTCTTGAGAGTCTTCAAATCGCGCACGTTCTCGTAGTTCTGGTGTTCTTTCGAAGGGACCGGTAGGCCCTTCTTCTGGCGTTCTAGACGATCCTCCTCGCGCGAGTGGCGCCATTTCGGACGCAGGGTGGTCTCCATAGTGTGCATGCTGCGGAAAACAACGACGAAGGTGAGGAGCGCGTAGGCATTTTGGTGGAATACTGGGTCTTGGAGGTAGTGGTAGTAGAGGGTGATGAAGACGGCTAGACTGGTGAGGAATACGGCGAGGGATACGCGTAAAGCCACCGAGCGTCGGTAGGAAAAAGAAGCGTAGGCCATCAGACAGGTGGTGTAAATCATAGACAGCTCATCTACTAGCTGCATGGGATCTGCAAGCGAACTCAACGGTTAGATACCGATCTGCAGCTTGAAAGAAATCAAACTCCAACTTGGACGCGAACGATTGCGTGGCAGCATGGGGCTCTTCAAAGGACATACATTTGAGGGTAGAGTGGAAGAGGAAGCTTCCAGTGCCGACAACCAGATATCCCCATAGGGCGACCGAGAAGATCTGGTCATGTTGATTGCGGCGACAGCTGAGAAGGCCCTTAACACCTAGCCACATAAACAAGAGGTTTGTGAGAGTGTTGACGATCTCGGCAGAGTAGACAGTAACATAGTAGTCCTAATCGAGGGTTAGAACAGTGGACCGGGGACTCCGGTAGAAGATAGTAGGGTCAAGCTGCAAGCTGTCGCAGGCAGTAAACATGTTACATACCTCTTCACACCAGTTTAAAGTGGAAGTAACGGGACTCCAGAAGCCAGGCTTCGCCCGTGGATACGGGATATGAGGTAGAGGCCACGGCATCTTGAGAGGGCCTTTTACTTAAGGTGGTGACAAAACAGAAAAGACAGAAGAGCGTGGGCAAGTGGTCATCGACACATGACGTCGCATTCCACTGGCACTGGCTCAATTGCGCGCTGATTGGCGCCAGCCGCCCTCCGCGACTTGCCGGTTGCGGTGTACTTGGGACATTTGAGACATTCTGAGCGTGTTTGATTTGATTATTTACAGAGTAATTGATTACGGAGTACCAGGATCATAGTGGGTCAATACCTTACTACCCTACTCTACTGTATACTGTAGTCTGCAGTGGCTTTTCTTATCGATACCGAGGTCGAGCCGACACGATGACTTCACCCAACTTGACTTCCCCCATCAACGGTGATCAGCGGTCACCCCCAACTCTCAACTCTCAACACCGGTCTTGGACCCATCTAGGCCATTCCTGTCCTCCCTTGACATACCGCACCATCTACTCTTGGCTCCATCTATCTCAATCCCGATCCTCCTATCTAGGGTCCCTCTATTCTCCTCGCCGTATGCGGTGACTCGGAAAACTTGATTCATACGCCGTCGCAACTCCGACCCCGATACCAGTCAATCCGATCCGCAGTCACTTATAGCCCAGATATACCGTCTCCCACCAATTCACAACCGCTGGGGGCCCCCGCGGAAGCTGGCTTTGAAGCAATGTCGAATAACAGCGCCTTGGTGCCGCAGGTCAAGACCGGTACCTCCAAATGTACGCCCGCTGCATGCCCTTACCTCGCGCATACCTATGCAATAACCCCCCACGCTAATACCAAGCCTCAATCCTTAGCATCCAAGACCGTCTTTCATTTCGCCGCTGGTCTCTGCTCAGGCCTAACATCGTCCATCCTCCTCCAGCCCGCCGATCTCCTCAAAACGCGAGTCCAGCAATCCGGACACGGCGCCACCCTCCTCCCAACCCTCAAGACAATCCTCGCCTCTCCACATCCCATCCGCTCATTATGGCGCGGTACACTCCCCTCAGCCCTTCGCACGGGGTTCGGTTCGGCCCTATACTTCACCAGCCTTAACGCCCTACGCCAAACAGTCGCCCAAGAAAACACCCACACCGTCCTAGCCAACTCAACAACAACAAATTCCTCCTCCGCCCTCCCCAAACTCTCCAACTCCGCCAATCTCGTCACAGGAGCCATCGCTCGGGTCGCCGCTGGCTTCGTCATGATGCCTGTCACTGTACTCAAAGTGCGCTACGAATCCGACTACTACGCCTACCGCAGTCTCGTTGGCGCCGGCCGCGATATCGTACGCACAGAAGGTTTCCGCGGTCTCTTCGCGGGCTTCGGCGCAACGGCAGCCCGTGATGCCCCCTATGCCGGTCTCTACGTCCTCTTTTACGAACAACTGAAGCGACGACTAGCGAACATGGCTGCAAAAGACTCAAGTAGCAGCGACGGGCCGGCAACATCATCTTCTCCATCCATCAATTTCGTCTCCGGTGCAGCCGCGGCCGGGATTGCGACCGCCATCACGAACCCCTTCGATGCGGTCAAAACCCGTCTTCAGCTCATGCCTGCCAAATATGGAAACATGGTCCGCGCGGTGCGCATCATGATCCATGAAGATGGCATGCGCAGCCTTTTCGGTGGGCTAGGACTGCGCATCGGCCGGAAGGCGTTTAGCTCTGCTCTTGCGTGGACCGTATATGAGGAGCTCATCCTCCGTGCGGAGAAGCGATGGGCGGAAAAGCATGAGATGGGCTTGTAATTTTATATGGATTTGTTTTGTATCACTATTCGATATCTTGTATTAACAGCTCAAAGTCTCAACTCCAGCCTGCGATTTACTATACTTCTCGACTGCGCATATTGCATCTGGCGTTGATGTTTATGTGAAGAAAGGATTTTGTTCATGACTTTTTGCTTACGAACTGCATTTTGTTTGTTCATCCCTGGCTCATCAGACGTGGGGGGAGGGGAATGGCAATGTTGAGAATCTACTACAACGCATTGGCATGGAATATCCCAAAACATATGTGGGAAGATAGATGTTTGAATAAATAGAATGGAGCGGCGTATGGATGCGATTGACATGACACACAAAGAAAGTCAACAGAAACAGGCAAAAACAGGTCATCAACTCATATCTCGTTACTGTACCACAGTAGTGACTGCCAGTTTCAAGAATCCCAACTCAAAAGAGGAAAAAGAAAACGATAACAGATTCAAAAGCAGTTTGTCTGGGTCTCATAGGCAGCGTAAAACAAAGACGAACCGTAGCCAAAGCATAAACCTGGTTCTTGAAAGATAATGGAAAGATGAAAGTTGCATACTGGGCCAAGACACAGCCCAGTGGAAGGAGACACGATAGATGAGATTTAGACGAACATAAACTTCCGGCCGGGGCTCTTCTTCCTCACCAAATACATCTTGTCCTTTCTGCGGTCGTTGACCTTGAGTTCGGTCGTGGAGCTGGATGTCTCGGCAATGACCTTACCCTCGCGAATTCGGCGGGAGTGTGCAAAGAGTTCTTCCTGGAAGTCCTCGGTGACCCATTTCTTGATGATGATGTAGTTGGTGTCGCGCTGTAGTGGAGTGTTAATATTGGAGGAGGTGAGAGACGTTTGTATAGGGCTGCTGCTTACCTCGTCCCAGTCCCAAGGCAGGTTGTACGCCAACAAAGTTTCGGGGAGCAGGTGCTTGCGGTGAACCTAGTTGACATTAGGGTTAGCCAGGGTTCCAGTAGCTAGCGCATCGACAAGATCAATCCATCATACCTTGATCCATGTGGTTTTCGTCTCCTCGGTAATAGTCTTGTGCTCTTCGTGCTTCTTGTGTTCCTCGTACTTCTTGTGCTCCTTCTTCTCCTTGTTGAGCATCTTCTCAATTTCCTCCTCGCTATATCCGAACTCGTGACGAAGACGCTCACGGAATTCCTTATCCTTCTTCTCTTGCGCCTCTTTAGCCGCCTGCTTGGCTTTTTCCTGTTCGATCTTCCACTCCTCAACGGCAGCCTTCTTCATGGCGATCTCCTTGGCCCTCTTCTCTTGCAATGCGCGCTGTGCGCGAGCCTCTTCTTCAATAATCTCCTGCTTGAGCTTGTCACGCTCCTCACGCTCCTCCTTCTCGCGAGCCATCTCCTTCAGTTTCGACTCTTCCAACTTTTGCTTCAGCTCCTTGCGATCAGCAGCTTCCTTCTCCGCCTCCTCAAATCTCTTGAGACGCCACTCATGCTCGGCTTTACGGCGCTCCTCAGCGGTATGAGTTTCTTCCTCGAATTTCTTCAAGCGCCACTGGGCATCAGCCTTGCGACGCTCCTCTTCAAGACGAGTATCTTCTTCAAACTTCTTCAAGCGCCACTGAGCATTCGCCTTACGCTGTTCATCTTCATTGCGAGATTTGCGCTCCTGCCGCTCCAACTTGCGCAACCGGTCGCTAATCTCCTCCTCATACCACTCCTCCTCTTCACGGAGGTGGCGTAGTTCACGAGAATCACGCGGAGGCTCGACACGCTCGCGGTGCTTCTCCAGTTCCCGCTCCAGCCGCTCAATCTCCTGCTGCTGCTTGAAGAGCTCCATGTCCTGGCGGTTATCGTTGCGTTCAAGCAGGCGCTGCTCCATGAGGAGTTCGAGGTCCCGGTGTTGAGGTTGATAAGGGGATGCCTCGCGGGAGATTCCGCTCGCGGCGCGACGGCGGGATCGGTGCACGTCTTCTTCGATCTCGTCGACGTCGATCACCTTGGACTGCTTCATCTTGGGCTTGTTGGCGTTGCTGTTGTTTGTGCGCTGGGCTTGCTCATTCACGATCATGACGGAGGGCCCGACGTCGCGCTCTCGACGACGACCCCCACCTGTCGAGGCTGAGCGGTACACTCGTGTTGCTTGCGTCGTAGGTTGGAGGTAGGCGGCCGAGGCAACCTCCGGGCGGCGGTGGCGGGAGATAGAGCGTCGGCGGACGGAGGTGCGGCCTTTACGACCGCTGATGGAGACATCGGTCTCCGAGTAGTCGGTATCATCCTCCGATTCGAAAATAAATTGTGGTGGCATTTTGGGCAAGATGGATTGTTGAAGATGAGGGAGGGTGGCGGATTGTGTTGTTAATTGTCGGTCCTGATCTCAAGCGGTCCAAGCACAGCACCTGAGCACGAGGTGAGGTGAGGTGGGGGTTGAGAAGAGGTAAGAAGAATCAGTGTGGGAGAAACCACCCAAAATAAAATATAAATAAAAAATGAATGAGTAAAAACAGCTTAGGCAGGAAGAGCCAGAAAGGGCCAGGAAATACGAGTTGGCTATGGGGATCGGCGGGGGAAGAAGTTGAAGAGGGAAAGGAAAGGAGGGGCTGGAAGGGAAGGGAGAAGAAGTGCGAACTGACTGACGACGGTATTTATTCGGAGCGATGATTACGGACAGACTTTGACACCCAATCATTCTTAGGGTTAGATTTGATTTTTTATTCCTAGTTCAGCCTCATCAACTGTCAGATCGCAGTGCGAGAATCTTGGTGCATTCTTATGCTTCATACTCGTATGCCCCGCTTCTCCTTGCTTAAACGCTGACGCGAGTTGAGAGCCTCGTGGCTATCATCATTATGGTGCTACCGTAGGTAGTACGAGTATATACTCCTTCAGGATTCTTCCCCTCCATCTCACTCCCTCCCTTTTGAATCTAGATTGTAATTGCCTCTCAACCCCGAGTCCTTTGGCGCTTTTGCTTCCAAGGTTTCGGGCATAGAAATAACATCATCGCCTCCAGCCACCGCTGCAGGGCCGCAGGGGGCTCCACTCTTGGGCCCAGGTCGTCCTCCCAGCGGAGTACTGGAGACTGGGGCGTTACAGAATCTCTGCCAATTGTCCGCAGAACAGTCCTTCTTTTCGCGGATTTCCGTCAAGTCTTTCCCTCCCGGTTCCAGCCTTAGTGTGAGCGCCTCTTGGGACCAATCTGACTATGAACACCCCACCTTTTCTAGATGAGCTTCCATCTCGCACCAATAGGTGAACCGTGCTCAACTTTTTCAGTCCGAATTTCCAATCCTCTTGGGTACAAAGCAACAGGAATTGGCCTGCCCCTTAGGCTGACGTTGATGTTTGGAATGAAGTCGGGCAGGGAGAAAGGAACCAAGGGACGCCATCGGCTGTTCCCGTGGACGACCCAAGGCACGTGTGGGGGTGATCGTGACTGACCCCGTAGACTGAGTATTCTCCAGAATATTCCCGGCTACTTTGTACTCTGCTCTCAGCCATACTGCTCACTGGCATTCCTGGCAGCAACCACCGTACACCCGACCACATCAGCCCCCACAGCTGACCAGCGTTGGCCCCACGGCTCACCGTCCGGACTGATTGCCCTCCGCCACTCCATCAGGTACGGCTGCGACTGCACGAGCTGCGACACTCCACGCAGAGAGAGTACCTGCGTAGTATGATCGTTCACGCTCAACGCAAGCTGCAGCAGATCGCGCCGATCCTGATCCCACCGCACAATCCCATTCGGCATCAGAATCCGGCCCTCCGTGCAGGGCGCTTCGCGTGCTGCTTTGTCGAGCACGGCGGTCCCGAAATCGAGCGCTTCGCTGGCGTATACGATATGGAACTCGGATCCGCTGTTTGCGAGAATGACTAGTTCCGGGCGGTAGATGGAGCCACTGGGGTCAGAGTTGCTGCTGCCGCCGCCGCCGCAGATGCCGTCCAGATGTGTGCGTGGAAATCCGACCCAGAGAGATATGTCCGGGTCTGACTCGTGGACTTGGATAAAGTTGGTACCACCGCGCATTTCACCTCTGATTTCCGGATGGTCGTGGATCATTCCAGCAGGGAGTTCTTGCTTGAAAGTCCAATCACAGAGGCCGTGGCGGATATGGCAGCGCAGAATTCGGAGAGGCTGCAGGCTGTAGACGAAGTTTAGATGGCGACTGGGCTGGTGATATAGGGAAGATTCCGAGTGGAAGAAGGGCGCCCAGTTCTTCTCTTCGGCTCTTTGCACTTCACCCCGGATTGTCAAGGGGTTGGTGATATTCGTGAAAGGTCGATGCACCCACATCGCCCGGCGCCCGTCAACCTTTTCAGAGAGCATGCTGAAAACAATCACAGGCTCAGCGCCTGGTACCCCATCTTCAATGATCACTCGCGGGTCTTCAGGCCCGATGAATGCACCACCCTCGTTCCAAATAACGGGGATATCAAGCATGCGGGGGAAGGTAATAGGCTCCTCATCCCAGTCTAGTGTATAGTTGTCCAGGTGGTTCCACAGCGCGTCGAAGACACGCCCACGTAAGAAACTAATCGTTGGCTCGGCGAGGGTTCCCGAGGGATAGTAAATCACCCGAGTGACAACGAAGTAAACCTCATACTCCGAAAGCCAAACACCCGAACCAGCCAATTCAGCCCAGTTCTTCGCAACAAAATCTTCGAGAGGTAAACCCTGACTCTTCAGTGCAAGGTCGACTTGTGGGTAACCCGTTAAACTTTCCACTGCCTGCGTCAGATTATCCCGCAACAAGAGACTCGGCAACACGCCCATTGTGGCCGTATGCCGACGCTCGTCACAGCCCGCCGTCGATCTAGGCACCCCATCATTATGGAATCCCGGAACAGTCAATCTTTCGAAATCCGGTTTCGCCGCCAGGGCCTTCACGGCAGAGAGATACCGGTCCACGGATCCCGGTGTCACGACAGGGCCCTGGGCAGGTTAGCGGAGTGATCCAACGTCATTTTTCTTAAAAATACCAGGTGATCGCCGCCATACCTGAACAGGTGTGAGGTGCAGATACGTCCTCAGTAGGCAAAACGCCAGAATGACGCCAATGGCGCTGGCGAGGACATGGCGTATTGGCCGGGGTTTATGCCACATCTTCCAATTAGGGCTTTTCCTCAGTAGATACCATGTAGGGCTGGGCGGACCCTAGTACTTCCTGCGGTCTGGATTGGAGCAAGGGTATTCCTAGTATGCAATAGAACATGCAAAAGAGGACTAGAGATCTAGGCGATCCACTACTTAATATAAGAGATGTCTCCCATTTGCCTGGTATGTTCATCATGCCTGAATTGGTTAAAAGGACGCCCACAGTGCTGGTTCCTGTTCACCGCTTATGGAAGCTCTCTTGTGTAAGGAGAAGACATAAAATTTTTATTCGTTGACATTTCTGCATTCCTCGAACAGGCCTACACGCAGACGGTGGAATGTGTCAAAGCCCGCCTTCGGTGTGTGTGCATTCCACCCCATGCGGGTGGCTGGCCCCACCGGCTGTCAATTGTAGTATCGATGGCCAGATGTATTTGAACGAGTTGTAGAAATAAGGAAAATTCCATGAGGCCAATTATCCTGATCTCCTGGTTCATGAAGGACACATACAGGTTGTCAAAATCATGACTAATATTCTTTGTTTGTTCATTGTGCATACAATCAATTTCGAAAACTCCTGGGTATCCAAGTCGCCAGTCACACAGAGCATCCATCCAATCCGATGCCATCGAGAAAAATAATAAAACCTGAATCTGAATCTGAATCTGAAATCTGACGATTATCCCTTGACTCATCTTCCTCGGTCATACTTACCCAGGCCTTCGATTTTCTTTCTTCTCTTCTTAGCTTCATCGTCTCCAATCGGATCCCGGACTAGAATCCGTATCGAACACCAATCTCTGTAAAAAAAAGTCTTCTAGCCTGGTCCCATTTCACTTGTACTCAGATTCCCATATTGCATAAACATATCCTGCGCTGCGTGAAGACCCCGATAGCACTGCTTCTGGCTCTCTCTCTCTCTCTCTCTCTTAACCGACTTATACTCTGCCAGACTTGAGAATCTGCTCCAGGTTTTCCCGGCTGTTTTTGTGTGTGGTCTCGTGGTAGTGCAGCTTCTTCTCCAGGTTGGTGATTTCTGAGGATGCCTCGGAGCTCTCGCGAGTGAGGCGCTTGTTAACGGTATCGATGGGGACATTGACGAACCTAAAAAGCATATAATTAGCATTATCCAAAAAAAGAAAATCAAAGCAAGAGGATCAATAGCCCCGACAAATATATCTGCGGGGAAAGAACTGGCCGATATAATAGGAGGGAAAACATACATCTTGCCCACGCCTTCGTATACCCTCGTTTCCGAGGGCAATTCCGACAACTCTTTGGAGGTCAGCTGCAGCATGCGGATATCGCGTTGCTTGGCTGTCATTTGTGCTTTGGTGATACCCATCTGCTGTTGTGAAGCAAGGGCGCGCGTCTCGATTTCTTGCAGGAGCTACGGGCGCGTTTGTTAGCAGCTGGTTTGAATCGGGGGTTCACCCAACGGTGTGCGTGGCCATTGGGCTGGAGCTGAAGCTGGGCTCGGAATTACTCGTTGCTTACCTTCTGCAGGGCTTCATTGGGAATCGACATCTTGTTTGTTGGGAAGGAGGTTTGTTGGTAGGGGTTGGTCGTGATAGCTTTTGGGTTCGTGGAGGGGAAAGGTGCGGGGCAGGGTGCCGGAGGAGAGGGAGGGTTTTCGGAATGTATTTATGTTCCTGCCGGGGATATTTCGGGGCAAGAGGAATCGAAGTCGGATGAAATGTGATTGCAGTAACGAAAGGATCGAGAGAATCGAGCGTCGACGACGGCGTGCCAGTCTTGTCGTCGCTTTGGCGGGCATGGGCGGTGGGCCGGACTGAGGGCGGTGAGAGTCTACTATGGCTATGGGCCCGACTTAGGGCAAGGTACAGACGACGGCTGTCGCATTACAAGTTGATATGTTTTCTTACTGCGTCATATCATTGTGTTTGGCCTTTGCTGTTATCTGGGATATTGTGAGTTGTTTGAATTGTTCTTTTCCATTTGGAATTACTCAGCTATCCGGGCATTTTGACAAAATGCAATGTTTGACCTTGGCTAGTCATCACTTTGCGCCACTGGCTTGAAGAAACATTTATCATTTTACAAAGACTTCCAAAAGGCCGTGTGCTATTATTAGATACATCATAATATATCCCTGTGATAAACCTTAGAAAATATGAAGAGAACATAGGAACAAAGACGAAATTTGCTAGATAACAGTCTTTAACTGAATACAATCTAGTGCTCCACATTGGGTCAATCGTTCGATTCGTTTAAGTACAACTACCGGAGGCTCTTGATGAGCTTCTTGTTTGTAATGAATTGAAATTTCATAAATAGAAAAAAAAGGGATATCACAATTATCATAGTCAATGAACCTAAGCGATGGAATTGAGGCCTTCGTTGGCAATTCTTCATCACTCAGAAAGAGATTGAGAGAAAGCGAATCAGACAAGGGGAATAGAAAAAATGGGAACCACAAAACGAAAATAGGAAAGTATGAAGCAAACAAAAAATCAAAGCATCCAATTGTCCAGAACACCGAAGCACCTAAACTCCCAATCCCATTCGGGCTTTGTTTCACAAAGCTCACCGGCGTAACCAACATCTGAAAACAAGCGGTGCTCAGCCAGAAAGTGAGTGTCGGTCAGCCTCATTAGGTGTGCAATTCGGTAGATATGGATCTTTTTTCATGAGTCGTCTTCGATCATGGGTATCATTCTTCCGCTGGCATAATTTAGAAGCTTAGAGGAGCCGGGTTATCCATGTATTCCCATGACTCTCCGATGTAAGCCGCCGGGCTAGAGTGGCCAGAGGGCATCGAAGTGGAGATGTAACTGGCATCTTCAAAGCCGTAGATATTAGCCGGCGATATAGCGGCATGTTCATAGGTGCCTTGATGATTCTGATTGTACTGCAGCAGCAGCGGATCCATGTGCTCATTGTTGAGGTGGATCGGAGGAGGCTGAGAAGTTTGACAGAGATCGTCATGACTACCGCCAGGGATTCCATTAATTCCACTGGGCATATCCTGGAGTCCGTGAATATCATATTTCACGTCGCTGTCAAAGCTGGAGTCTTGTAGCATGCCGGGGTGGATAGTAGGCAAGCTGGCTGGGAGACTCTGCGAGGGAAAGCTCGTGTTCCAGCTAGGATGATAGCTTGATGTGAGGATTGGTGGGTGGTGGTGGTAACCATCAAATGGAGTTGAAGATCGGCTAGAGATCTCATAGCTCTGTGTGCGGCGATGCAAGTGGGGTGGTGCCAGTGAGAATTCAGGCTCAAGGTCATCCCAGTCAGAAGGACTACCCAGAGTACCAGCCACCGAGACAGAAGAACGAGGAGGAGTAAGTTCAATTTCTGTTCGTCGCGCCACTCCAGTGTCCTTTTTAGGCTGGAACTTGTATCCGGGGAAAGCGATTGCATGGTTTGATCGCTCAATGCGCGACCATTCGTTGAACTGGTCTTTGAAGTGTGCCGACTCCAGCCGCCAACTCGCACCTATAGCCCTGGAAATCTCTTGATGGTTTTCCATGCCCAAGTACTCCTTACAACGAGCTGTGTAGGCAGATCGATAGAGCATAAAGGCATTCATGGGGCGAGCAACTGCCTTGTTTCCGCTCAGCCCTCTCACTCTGGCCTCTTCGAGCCGAGTCGGTGTTGGTCGGTTCACGTGGGCCTCCATATCCCGGACTGGGACATTTGCGAAATTGGCGGTAATTTCGGACAGAGGCCCTGGAAGGGCGATCCTTGCCTTCGGTCCACTCGCAGTATTTCTGTGGCTACGGCCACGCTTCTCTTTTGGGGAGCGAATGGCTCTAGCTTTGCTTCTAGCTGAGCTTTTTCGAGAAGGTGACGGCGAGTATGGGGGTGATGCAGATTGAACCCTCATTGGAAGATCTGCCCCCATGATGTGTGGGGTATGAGCCTGGTTATTAGGCATTATTGGGATCTGTGGGTTCAATATTCATTAGTTTGACGAGATGCATCTCGGTAAGGGAAATAGCTTACCGGGTGTGAAGTAGGAATGTGCGAGTAATATTGCGGTGGAGAGCCATATAGCTAGTGGTCATTGTTAGATAGGATTCTATGAAAGATCTATGCAATATGGCAAAAGTTGGAACTCACCATCTGGGGTGGGGTGCTCGGGTCAAACTCTGCAGCCATCGGAAATTGCTCCATGCTGTTGTCAATCAGGCCGTATGTAGGTGGGTAGGTAGAGTGGAATTCTCCCTCTAATGAAGTAGGTGGAGAGGGAGGAAGGGCTGAACCTTCCAATTTTTGACTGGGCATGATGTGATGAGTGGGATGCGGAAGATAACAGGCCAGAAAGGAAAAGCAATGAGAATCTGATGAAGATATCCGCGAATGTGGTACTAGTAGTTGACCTGACCGATTCATAAAATAGCTCTCAAGCAGCAAATATGGAAAAACGACAGAAGGCTTCCAGAAAGAGGAAAGAAGGAGAAGAAGAGAGAAGGAAGATGGCGTTAATGTTGTCCAACGGTGACAGGCGGTCTCGCATCTAACGTGAAAGGAGACAACACGTTCTCAGACAAGCCGGGAAGGTGAAGGGCCAAGTGAGACAAGCAGGAGAGTCAGAGGCCAATAAAGAACGGGAGGTACCCGAGAAGGATGTTGGAAGGGAAGAACTAAGAAGAAAGTATACTTCGAGAGATGAGGTCCACCCGGGCGGGGCAGATGAATAAATAAGAAATTTCAGAATCTCTGCAATGGGGAAGAGGAAGATTAATTGAGAGGGAAGAGAGTGGAGAGAAGAACAGGCGAGGAGGGGTGTTTAATGGTTGCTGCGGCAGAGGCCCGTTGATGCTTGCAAACACCCGCCAGAGAGGCTGAAACGACGAAGTGAACCTGCATACAACACGATGGCGTGAATCTATTTCGTCTAGGCGTGTCCTAGCGCGGGTTCATGCAATTAGAATTCTTTTATTATAATTTTAATTTTGGAAAATATCATTATTTTTATCATTATTTGTCTCTATCAATTTTTTCCTCTTTATTATCCAGTTTCGCACTTGACCAAATCTGGTAGTGGCCCCCCCCTCCCCTCCTCCACTCCGGGGGGGAGTACACTGGAGAGCCCCGGAGAAGGAAGAAGGAGGGGGGGCGCACTTGTATCGTGTCCAGGTAACTTACTCTTAGCGTTTCTTTCAATCGAAAAATAACTATTCAGCCGTTTTTTACCATTGGTCTACTTTTTCCTTCTTTTTATTTGATTCGCCAGCCCATTGATCTTTTTATTTTATGCTTTGGGACTCTTTTCTTTATCTGGCATTTCCATTCTCCCCAATCAACATGGCTCAGCCCTTCCATAATATGACACCTGCGCTTTGTACTAATTATGGATAGAAGACAGAAGGCATTGCCTCAATTGTGGGGCTTTGGGGCACTCTATGAAGAGAGAAAAAAGAGCAAAAGGATAAAAAGAGAAAAAAGAGAAAAAGACAGAAAAAGAAAAGGAACAGAGAATTGTTGTAGAGCACAAAATCGATATTCTTGACTACTCTAACTTGGCCCATCTAGGTGAAATATTGGACTGGATGATAACGCCCGGTATGGAATGACCATGGGAGGGCTCTTTTTGTTTTGAAAAAGAAAAGAAAATCCAAGGCTCGTTCCACGGCTTCTGGGAATACCATAGGTCGGATGGAAATTCAAGAAGGGGATCGAACGACCGGGGGTATTGAACTTGGTGGATCATTCGGATACCTCCCCAGTCATACTGAGAAGACTAAACCTACAGTTCTGACAGGGGGATAACTAGGCGAGGATTGAGTCGTACGTACTTGGATGAGGAGGGGGATAATGGCGTCTACACTACCACAAAAAGCAATCATGGTAGAACAGCAAGCGGCAATTTTGGATGATGCATGCACCCTGATGAGGTTATGCATCGAAGTCAATTTCACATACAAACCTAGACCTGTCTGTGATATCCAGAATTATTTCATGTGATGTAAGTTGTAACCTTTTAGGGGAATAAAGTAATTTTCCTCTATCCTTATTTGGAATTTAGCCCGTAGTTTCTCATCTCTACCGCAGCCCTAGCTGATGGGGCCAGCGATAGGAAAGTCGAGGGACGCTAGGAAATGCGCCAATGATGATGGAGGTAGTCCGAGAACTGCCCCAGTCTGCAAGTCATTGTAATAAACGCCAGAGTTTCAAAGATGGGGCTGTAATTCAATACGGTATTAGACTGGGGAAGCTGCTTAGTTCCTGGAGACGCGCGAAGGTGATGGTTGATGGGTGAAGCCTCTCCCCTACAGGTCGAACCATTGATTTAGCGAGTAATCCGGGATCATCTACTCAACGTTCCAGACCACGAAAGGGATACTAGGTGGCATCTGACGGGTTTGCCCATCTCAATCTCTAACCATGGTTTATCACTGAGGCGGCTGCCTTCGCGGAGATTCGGCCGGGAGAATAATGTAGAGTATAACAATATTCGGCGACCATAGAACCCCGCGAGTGGGACAGCTTGGTGGGGACGATCACTCCTGATCGACGTGTGGGTCATTTTAGTCATTTTACGGTCACGATCATCTGCGCCAGCGCCACCTGAACAGTGATTGGTCTGAATAAACGGACGGCTGATGAGTCCGGCAGGCCTGGACTGGTCACTCATGATACGCTTGCCCTCGTTTGGTCTTAGTGGGATTACCCGTTTGCCTATCGTGGAGAAGAGAAGACTATCGATGTTGGGACGATGTTGGTTCGAGATTGGGGATTTTAAGTTAAAGTAAAGCTCGGCCGAGGGCGTACGAACGTCCGCTGTCCAGCCTCGACATTCACAGTTGGCACAGGTTCTGCCAGAACGGTTTCCAGAACGAATCCCTCGTCTTCGGGGGTTATTTTTTTTGCTATTTTTCTCCACAGGTTGAGCGTGACCGGCGGCGTCTAGCGCTACTGGAACCAACCTTGTACCATCGCCGGATTTGGCCTAGAATAAGGCGATACCAACAACCCCTGTAGTAGTTTTCTAGGCACACTGTCTGGATGTCTTTGTTTTTCCGCTTCATTATACCAATTCTACTGGGGAACGGACCAGGATTGCGGTGAGCCCTGCCAACATAAGTGGATGAACGCTCTGGGGGTCAGTTCGATCGCAATCATCGCCCCTAGTGGCGTCCTCACTTGCGCCCGGCTACGTTTTTTGATCCCTGTGATACTCCACCGTGAGATATTTCTTTGTCTGTCCGGCATTTGCGAAAATCATGGTGAACTCTGCTGCCATGTGGCCCTACAAGGATGGGAGGCGCAGTGCGGCCCCTGCAGTAAGGTGCGCACTCCCGAGCAGAGTGGCCACCGCAGACTGGAGGACGAGTCCCAAGCCCTGCGCTTCTACTGGGGTGGAAATCCTGCTCGCTGAGCTTATCTGGGCCCCGCTGCGGAAGTACCTTTTCCGGAGTAAGAACTCTACCACATATGCCCGGGGACCTGCAGTGGTTCGACAGCAGTCACGAACCAATACTGAGCCTCCAACATCAAATATTCATCTAGTACAGGATAAATCCATGATTATCATGCCTCAACGCCTCCTAGCCAACAGGCCCTCCTTCTCTTTGGTTCCTCTTACCTGGAGTCATTCCAAATTACATCTCTTCAGCCAGTGAGCGATTATCCGGGAGGTTATGGTGGAGGGCACAGGCCTTCCGACCCAGAATTCAGCATCTACAACCCTGTAGGTTCCCCTCTCACTACGGAGGAGAAAGAAACACGATTGACAGCAACGATATGCCACCGGCCATTCCCATAAGCATGCATCTAGTTCTCTGTCGGTAGGCCTATCGATCCCACTGTTTCCTGAAGAGCACGAGCTCATGAATCCTGGGGTCGGTGCTGTATACGGCATACCAAGAACAGCATGCTCCAAAATTGATTCTGCGAGATCCTTGCACAAAATCCCTGCCATAGCCACCATATTTATCTGAGCGTAGCTAATTCTGGAGTCTTTGCCTCCGGCTCACTGTCCTAACCTTGATAGCATACGTTCCAAAGTAGACTCGATTATTCATGGAATTTTATTCATGCTATTGCAAAAGCTTAGGGTCGTTATTCTGGTATCCTCTACCAAACATGGAAGATCTTCAGAGCCGGGTGGATCTATCGGGGAGCAGCCGTCGACATTGCGGGTCTACCATAGGATGTCTCCATTTGAAGGCCCCGCTGCAACGTGCTCGTCGCTTGGGCCCTCGATTTAGTCTTGAGATGACATCTTTGCAATTTGGTCCGAATTCCAAGCCTCCCTATGCCAGATAAGGCTTTTTCTAGTTCTGCCCGGGAAGCCATTTTTGTCACGTTCGAGGTAATTCGGGGGGGTCCTACCGTTCAAACCGTATGAATAACCACTTGGAAAGCTGGATCTAGCGAGCATCCCTGCGTTTCTACGGCCCTTGCATCGTACACAACTTGGGTCTTGCACCGCTCGGATGCTATTGCTTCTGCATTTGGATCAATGAGCCCCCGCTCCTTGATGAACCATCGTTCGTTTTCCTGGATGCTGCTCTCGAGCCCTGCCATGATCTTCGGGTGATGGCCCCCTCCCTGTCATATTCCATTGACGTCCGGGGTAGTCGGCTGTGGGAACCTGTCAAGGCTCACAATGCATCCCTCTATTGGCTGTCGTGGTGATCGTTGCATTCTGTCCCCTGTCAAACCCACTGAGTGCATCAATGAGATTCAGTCAGCGGGATGGGGCAATTCAGGTGCCACTCTGACCAAATCCTCGCACTCTGACCGCCTCTTTTTCTGAAAGGCTCTTTCACAGTCGAATTCCCAGGCACAGAGGATGGAAGACAGAGTTTGTGGAAAGGACAAATGCCTCGTCGCTGCTCTTAGCCTGATTCACATCCCTATGAGATATTTCTGCAATGAGTCTTCAGTGATCAGAATTTGTTAATCATTTCATGACCGTGGGAAATGCATTCCTCTACTTCTCACCTCTATATCTTTTTCCTATCTGGTACATTCATGCAGTAAAAAAAAGTACACTTTACGTCCAGCTGAGTACCGCATGTATAGCTGCAGTTCAAGAACCTATTCCTAACCACCTTCTTCTCTAGGAGATTACCACGTGTTTTACGACGTGGGTCAGAGAATCCAACAGTGATTCAAGTTTCACGATTGGCTGTAGAGACGAGGATCACCTGTCAGCGGGCACAGTCAATCTGCACCAGAGCGGCTAGCACGTATCTTCATATCATGTCTCCTTATTGACTGCGTTCCGGGCCAGTCGGTGTGCTCTCCACCCCGCAGGCTTACAAGCCGTTGATTCTCCTCCTCATTTCTCCTGGTGGATTGCGCTCACCGATCTTACCAGGCAATGTGGGGCCAATATTATGCTTAGTAACTGTCGATCCTCAGTCATCGGCCATGATCACATCCGTGAGTGCTCAAAATGCCGCCCGAACAGGCAAACGGAGTCACCCTTCCTTTCCTAGCGCGGTATTGTATCTCAGAATACGCAGTCCATCTGGTGAGGACTTCACCAGGCAGCTCCTAAATCTCTTCGGGGGACTTTCCCCTGTTTGAAACTGATGTAATGATGCATTAAGTATCCTGTCCATCAATCCAATTGCTTGTTGAGGGAGAAAACCCGTGCCAATACCAGTCACGCTGGTCAGGTATGATGATCGTATCATTATCCTTAACTTTGTGGAAGACGCGGAGCAGACACAGTTAGGCAGCCACTGGTTTAGATCACCACCATCCATGGATGACAAATTGAACGTTGACTCGCAAAGTCAACGCAAGGACTGGCGACAGATCACTACTGATTCGTGTTCCACCGCAAGCGGCGCAAGCGGCAGGGCAACTACTCGTAACACGAGAAAAGGGGAGAAATGAACGGATTATGTCTCCGATACGAAGAATGTACTATACCCCAGAATGGCTAGGACCAAGTGTATTCTTATGTCAAGGCACAGTCAATTTCCCTTTTCGTCACTTGTCCACCATTTAGCTTCCACATTGCCCGCAGCCCACGCAGGTCATTTGAACCGGAGAAGCCGAGCCTTACCCAAGCTTTAGTGGAGCCAGACAAGGGCCATCTAGGAAAATTGTGGTTTCTGAGCACCATGGTACTACACGGACCATGCTGCTATACTATGGGCGATTTCTAAGCACGTTTCCCCGGATTCTTACGCTCCGCCCTTTTGCTCTCAAGAGGAAACGATCGACCAGCAAACTTTGTTGCAGTGGAGAATTCAGAAAAAGCCATGTCATGGTTTCGAGGCATCCGTCTCATCAATTACCTCCCCGAGCTGCCCCGAAAAGCACAAGATCTCGAATGATCGAGCGGGGAGGCGGTCCACCCCGTCGGAGGGGCCGAACGAGTAGTATGTAACCTTTTGAGTGTCGCTTTATACCGAGTTTGGGCGATGGATTGCCTCCCGATACTCAATTCACCCATACTCGTATGCTTTTCAGTGGCAAGACTCCAAGAGACCATCGGAGTCTCAGGTCTTGTTTCCGCTACGCCCTTTGCCTGCCTACTATTTCGATGTCAAGTTGGCATAAACCGATTGGTTGCCTTCCCTGCACAGGACGATCATGATGATCTGGACGACTGAGGGCAATCGAGTAATCAAGTCAGGGGCGCTCATCACCCGTAGATAGCTTAGAACTTGATGGCACCGAGCCATGGTAGACTGTACTCCGTAGGGCCATGCAGTAGGATTTAGTGTAATGCAATGCTCTACAGTATACGGCATAGTGAAGTCCAAATACAGAGTAAAGACCTTGTAGTTTGGGTATACTTCAGTTCCTCGTACTCTCACTCGTATTCTACAAAAGGCAGGAGCCTGACAGTAGCTTCAACTAAGCAACAAAAAGTGAATGCGATTGTCCCTAATCCACATCCTGTGATAGTTCGCCAAACTAGTCCATATGAAGTTCCTGATGAGGGTCCTGCTGCGGCTGGTGCTGGGAGCGTGACAAAAACTTTTTTTTACCCCCTTGCCATATCCTACCGTTTGCCGCCCAACATCAGACTAGTAGGCGCATTTAGTGGGGGTTAGTCGCGTGGCTAGATGCGTCGGGCACAGAGCTCAACGCCTTTACTTTCTTGGTAAGGAAAAATAGCGTGTGTGGATTTGAGTTGAGCACAGTCATTGCGTCAACCAATACCTTGAACATGATCTTCCCGTGGCAGCGCACGCGCCCTGGAACCTCATAAGTGGACGGGCATCATGGCCGCACCCACCGATCAAGATGAGTTACATGAGAGGAGCGCGGAGTGGAGTGTGTGGAGTCCGGTGTTTAAGGGAAAGGGAAGGGGACGGGAAGGTAAGGTAAGGTCTGATCGTCTTAAACGGTTTTCGAAACTCTATACAGGAGAGAGAGAGAGAGAAATAGGGGGGGCGGGACAGCTTGATGACTGACTAGCTGCAACTAGTAAAGGACCGTGCTGATCCCACGATCTGTCAAACCTTCATTTTCTGGGGCGTCGATATGATGTACTCGATACATACATCAAGATATGTGCACCCACCCATCTCTAGTAACCTTAGGGCAAGAACTCGTCAATCATGATAGTTGAGTGGCAAGCCAAATCCCTGATTCGCTTCTTTTTTTAAATCTCTCCTGTATTTGTTTAGCTGAGTAAATCGATCGGGTTGTGGATGACAAAAGTACCAGTTCACACTAACCTAGACTCAATTTACGGGGGGGTCTATGGATGTGATAGCCACCAGGGCTTCCTCATGGCAAATATATCGAATAGGAAGCGTGGTGGATCGAGATGAGATCCACCCAGCGATCCTCCGATCCTCCGCGGAGCATCGGGGTATCTTCGTGCCGGACCAGCTATATCTCTCCGAATCGGATATCACTCGAATAGGCTTTCCCCTCGAATAAAGTTATCATGAGTCGTGTTCCTTCTACGGATATAGACAGGTCTCTCAAACCTAACGTAGTACGAAGATATTGGTGAACCCCGGACAAGACGACGAGTACCCTTAGGTAGGCCGATGACCTCGAGGCCCCATGGTAAATACTACAGCGAATGTACACACAAAAGTCCTGTCTCCAAGTCCCTTGTACCAACGTACCTAGGAGTATTAGCCCCCAAAGAAGGGGGGCCACCACAGCTCGGGCCAAGTGCACTGTAGATCGCGCGCGCGCTCCTTAGTTAAATTACAGTATTCCGTAGATCCATCTCTTGCGTTTAGCTAGTTCGCGCCGGTCGATCGCCCTAGTTCCTAGTTCCCTAACTGCGCCGAAACCATCCGGTAGGCCCCCAAACGACCCGTGTGAGTTATCCACACCAATCCACGCCGTCGCCAACTAGTCTATCTGCCAAGTGGATCTCGATCCTGAAATGAGGCCGGCCGTTTTTTTGGCTCTTCCGATGTAGTATGTTGTACTCCGTAGCTACATACGGAGTAGTACGAAGTAAATATGCCGTGCCGGCTGCACCGAGGATCCACTGTGATAGGAAGTGAGGCTTTTAGGGGCGTGATATCATATGGTCGTGCATGATTAGCTCGACGGCGATTGATTCCGAGAGCCGGTGGCGAATAAAAAAACAATATCGCTTCGATTTGATCGTCGGAGATGAGACATTGAACCACTAGTATTCGCGCTTTTTTTTCGTTTCCTGTCACCCTAACGGCCTGGATTGCCATAGGTACTATCGACATTACACGCTGGTACCAGCAATACGTAAGTCGTACTCGTCACTCAACCCGAATAGGAAATCCATACTATACTACTAGTAGTACTCCTTGGCAGGAGACATCAACGACAGTCCTACTCAAGAGTTACTATAGTCATTTTACGGTGAGCATGAGAAAACACACGGGAATGGAAACTTCTATTAGAATACAAATGCCTAGATCTCAGCTACGCAGACCGTCAAATACCGCCTCCGGGGCCATCTGAAAACGCCCAATTTCCCAACCATCTTAATGCATCTGTTGAACCAAAAAAAAAGGAAGAAAAGGAAGTAGAAAATAGAAGAAGAAACAAACGCCGGTCAGGCCAGAAATCCCAGGTATCCTGCAAACGATAACATGTAAAAGTCAAGGAAGAGTCTCCTATCTCGACATCGGCGACGTGTCTCGAATCGCCGTCGTGATATGGATCGAGCTTCTTAATAGTCGCACAATTGTTTAAAGACAAACGAAATGATGGCGAACACGACCATAGTCCCATTCTCCAGTAACATGAAGTCGAAATGATCGATCGATCGATCGGCTCCACGGGGGTAATGACTCCGGATAATGGCTATTCGCCCATAAGAATCGCAACGGTTTCGGTGTCAAAAAGTTAAACGGACTTTAGTCAAAGCATGCATTGCTACAGGGGTTCCTGCCAGACGCTTCTTTCAACCGCAAATTGACACTTAGAAGTGTCGAAATCGACCAGAACAGAATCCGGCCCAAGACTACTCTGCTTTCGACCGAATTTATGCATACATCGCTTTTTGGGACGAGATTCGTTTCGTTTCGTTTTTGCATCCCTTCACACCGTTACTGCCGGTAATCCTGATCCCCATGTTTAGGAGATGGCACTGGATCTGGCAATTGAGAGGTTGCTGCAGGGCCCAAGGGAGGAATTCGGTTGATAGATGGGGATGACATTGGATGCGCCTGGCCATTAGAGGGATAGTGGTGCCTAATTGAGGCATTCTCCCTTTGTCTGCGCTCCTCCTGCTCGGGTGTCATGCACTTAACAGGTGGTGGAATCGGGGCATCTGGCGAACTGCGGCCCATAAGTTTAGGGCTAGGGTCTAACCTGTGGAACGGTGGAAGGATCGGGGCACCTGCCATGGCGCCGGAGGTGAGAGGACGAGGAGACTGCTTGGTAGGGCTGATACCAGACATTCCGATGCCGTGTGAGCTGTGAGGGGGCGAGGAATGGTTGTGGTTGCCGTTACCGTTGCCGTTGGGAGTTGCAGCAGCTGAAAATGACGGATAGTTGCTGGATATGGCAAATGTACCACCATGTCCAGACTGGGGGCGGGGAGTTGTGTAGCTCTGGTTCTGGTTCTGGAAAGGAGACCAAGAACCGGATCCACTGGCCGGCTGCTGAGAAGGCGGGAATCCTGCTAAAGGACCAACTTCGTGGTTGCCTTGAGTGGGTGACATAGATGGTCGGTTTTGGATGGCACCGTGGCCAGAGTGGGAGGACGAAGGACGGGCAGAATGAAATGATCCAAATGAAGGAAGATGCGGCCCAGGTTGCATGGGTGGCAGAGACACACCATTATGAGCAACTCCAGGCAGCGGTTTCATAGAGGGATATGCTGGGGCGTCCATGCCTTTGGATGGGGAGAAAGAAGGTCGAGAAGGACTGGAAGATGGGAAAGATGATTGGTTTGCAGGGTATTGACGGCGCTCCGGGGATGGAGGGACATAGTACTGGGCTCGCGCAGGGACCGGGGGAAGATGGGGTTGTGTCGAAGCTTGGGCAGCTGAAAATCCCTTCTGAACACTGGATAGAGCGGCATGGGTCTGCTTAACAGGGGATGGGGGAACAATGCCATCCTCTACTGAGCGCTTTGTTCCTGAGGGAGGAGCTGATGACGGCGATGCCGATGCGCTGAGTCTGAATTTCAAAGGGGCGATTTTGGGCTTCTTAGCTTCTTCCTCCCTGCGCTTGCAGTCACGGCAAACAAAGTGGAAATCTTCCTTCTCGGCATCCTCCTTAGAGATACCAAGACAACTGCTGTGTTGCCAAACATTGCATTTCTCGCACGCGACACTATGGCTTCCATCATCCTAGTCGAGATGTTAGATTGTCGCGTTTCTTTTGTCTAACCTTGGTTTCAACTCACCAGATTTTCCCCGTACACTCCACAGCCAGAGCAGTCGAAGACCCACTCGTCTTCTTGAACTAGATCGGCCAAATTCTTCTGCATCTTGTCGCGCTCAGCTTTGAGGTTTCGTGCAGAGATGCGACCCTCGCCACGCTCCAATCGCTCTTCTTCTATCTTGAGCTTATCCATCTCCTCTTGGTGGAGAATCCGCTTCTGCTCACGATCTTTAGTGCGCTGCTCGCGAGTCATCATACGAGACTGTCGCTCAACCTCCAATTGGTGCTTTTGAGACTGTTCCCGGCGGGCTTCAGCAAGCGCAGTTTCATGCTTTCGGGCGGTCTCTACAGCGTCACGGTCGAATCGTTCCTTCTCCTCCTTCGCAGCAAGACGACTGGATCGCTTGGCACCTGCAAGAAGCTGCATGTTGTGAAGCTCCTTCTCACGCTTCTGTCGCTTGCGCTGCTGCGCCTCCTCTGCCTTCTCCAGGATTGGCAAGACATGCTCCTCGAGACGTTCACGTAGCTGTCTTTCATCGGCATCCTTGCTCTTGCGGATTGTATCTATGAACTCTTGGTACTCAGGGAGAGTAACAGCCACACATTCCCATTTATATTCGGAGGTAGATCCGTCGGTATCCTGACCTTGGCCCTCCTCGTCGGAGCCTTCTTCCACTGCAGCGGTCGACGTGCGTTTCGAAGTACGAGATTTGCGAGAGGACCTGCTCTTCGGTTTCTTCTTCGGTCGTTGAGGGGCAGGAATGGCAGGTTCGGTTCGACGGTAGAGGCGATTGTCATCTAGGACATAATAGGATCGGCCATCGTGGTCCCATCCAAATTCTTCGATGCGCTTGATGGTATTAGCACCTTTCTCCATGCAGGCAAATCTCTTTGATCAACGGTCAATCACTCACCCACTGCAGTTGTTCACTCTCCTTCTTCTCAGGCATCTTGTCGCGGATACGATCCTGGTTCCAAAATGTCCACACTGATAGCTGGTGGAGAACCCGCAGCTTCAGGAAAACATCGAAATCGAGGAATCGTAAGGGAACGTCATCTTGTCCGAAGGGATTGGGCATGTCCAAAGCCTTCGCATTGTATTGACGCCGAGTATACTCGTCGAAGTTGTCGAACCTGCATTGTAGAGTTAGCATCCACCATCCACTTTAATTGTGGTACCATGCAACATACGTGAGTCCACGATGCGACGATATCCACTTCAGAAGACACAATCCAATTTCAAGCAATTTGTATGAAGGTTCGGGTTTCAGGCATTCGTCCTCTAGGTCCTGTGATTCAGAAGAAGAGATGTCAGGGTCATATTACTTTGCACAAGGGTTTTTGTGAGACAGCCCCATCTTCCCCATCAAAGCGACATAATGCGCGACATCTCCGGGTCTTCTGAGGATACTAATCGGACATACCTCGATTTCAAACTCGTTATCGATCTTCATGATGCCTCCAAAGATGGCGATGTATTGCATGAGGCTAGCAAACTCCCAGCTATTCCGAATGCGCTGGAGAAGCCCAAGTTCCTCTACAGGCTGTTTCTCGGTGGTAGCGACCGCCTCAGAGCGGCTGCGCTTTCGCGTTACCATTGCGGCGGGATGAGGCCGTCAAGGCCGGGGGTGATCAGAGGAGGATTCAGGAAAGGGGCGGGCAGTTTGTAGACAGAACACGATCCCAGCGGGTATAAATTTGCGATTTGAAGGATGGAGATCGAGAACGATAGTCAATGTGGAGATGGTCGCGATATCGTCTTTTTTTTCCCTGGCGTGGGAGGCGACGGGAAATCGAGGCGGCGCGTCGTGACGGCAGTCACGGTCACGTGAGTAGATCCCCAGTGGTGAGTGGAATTGATATCCAGAGTCACCGTTTACTATGCCCAGGTGAGAACCAGAAACGGGTCTATTCATCGGGGAACGATGCAGTTCACTGCGGAAGTCTCGTAGGCACAGATTTGATCAATAGAAATATAATTGCACGCACTATAACACCTAGTAGTTACAGCGAACCAACCCATCATGCAAAGTACAAACTTTTGCACACATGTACATGAAGAAAAAGAAAAAAGAAGAACCCCAGAAAGCAGAAGCACAAATAAAACCATTGACGACCGGACCGTGGTATCTGGCTCAGGAGTCTATCTCATAGAGCAATAGAAGGTCGTCGATGACGAAGATAGAATGCAAACGACAGCGCCAACCAGAAACCCACACACTACCGACGGTGAGCGCCACGGAAACCCAGGAAAACGAAGAGAGGAGGCAGAATTGAAAATCATGTCTCTCGCAAACAAGATGCAAGAAAAAAATCACAGCTGGAAAAAATAGGACATAGGAATACATTAGTCCCCTCCCATCGACATGAAATATCACCGAGGTCCCGGAAACTGTTCCAATGTAAATGTTGCGATAAAACCCAGATAGAATGAAGAGAAGACAGATGATAAATTCGGTGCCGTCAACACCAGTGGTTGAATGATGACGACCAAGGCCGGGTGCGAATCCATCAAATGCTTGCCGATAACTTTTGCGCCTTTGTGACCGATACTCGCCATAAACCTGCCCATGCATATCATAAAGTGGAAAAATGAGTAATCCCGCAAGAAAAGAAATGCGTTTTCGTATTTTACATGGCCGCCTGGGCTCCATCGGAAACGTTATCCGACAAGTTGATCAAAAGCTGGGCCAGGCAGCGCTTGGTGGCTGCATCATCGCGCAGAACAGACGAAAATGTGGCGTCTCGGAGCGGCTCTGGTAGACATTGCCGCAATGCCTCACGAGCTCGGCTGTTGTCGCTCAATCTATACGTGACGTTAGAGAATTGGGCAGGCTGGCAGGGCAAGGGATAGAACTCACCGAAGGAAACAGCGCACAACATGCTTGAGAAGTCGGACCGTTTGCTGCTCCACCAACTGTGTCACCATGTTACTGAGGACCGTACCCACAGCGTAGAACCGTTCGTATGTCGCGCAGATGTATGCCAGACCGATATCGTCGAGGAGTATCTTCTGAACGATGAAAATTGCGACGGTCTTGCTCAGCTCCGAGCCAGTCTCCATAATGCGAAGGCAGAGAGGGATAATTTCGGTAGTGAGGAGGAAGTTGATCACGTCTGACGAGTCGTTCTTGACCAGCGCTCCGATAACGCCCAGCGAGGTGAGGCGCAGGTATTCAAACGGGCGCGATTTTGAGGTCGTGTTGAGAAATGGGTATAGGAATAGGGGGATATGGGCTAGACATAGCGAAGGTGAATTAGCGCTTGAAAGTCGCAATATTAGGCTCTGGGGGCAGTTGTTACCGTTCAGGAAGAGCGTCCGAGTCTCGTTGTGAGATGCGACACACTGCAAGAGCGCCAGCGCATTGCAGACACGATTTGATGCAGCAGCAGTCAACTGAGAGGGGTTCAATAGGGGGTAAACGGAAATGATCTCCTGGAGCAGGGCAGTCATGACACCTGTAAGTTGCCGATGGTTAGTCTCGGTCGGCAAAGCCGGGCACCCCCACGATGCGACGGGGGGTTCTTACCGAAGGAATGCCAAATCACCAGGGCCAACTCAGGAACCTGTTCACGCTTCTTGCTCAGCTCCATTAGAGCAGCCTCTCTGCGAGCCGGGTCAAGGAGCTCGGCGACCCAGATGAAGACCTTGCGGTTCTCCTCGCTGATCCCACCATCCATGACGGAGACCGCATTCGCCAAACCCTCTCCGCCTATTCCAGAGGCACCTCCAGCACCCTGCGCGGGGTTTGCGGTTCCATTACCACCCATTGCTAGGCGGCCATAGTGTTGTTGCTGCGCCGCGGCTGCCGCGGCCTGGACGTGGGCGTGCTGCTGAGCGACCAAGGAGGCATGCTGTTGGTGCTGGGGGTGTGGCTGCGCTTGATGCTGTTGCTGCTGCTGCTGTTGCTGTTGTTGCTGCTGCTGTTGTTGCTGCTGCTGTTGCTGCTGATGTTGTTGTTGATGCTGCAGCCATGAGGGGTCAGCCTGCGGGTACTGCTGCTGGTGGGAAAAAACGTGTTGGCTCTGCGCTTGTAGCATGGCGAGCGGTGATGACTCGATTCGGGGTCTCGTAATGCTCCCACGGTCGGGTTTGGTGAAGCGTACTGGGTGGCACGGCGGAGGTTTCAGATGTCGCAGAATGAATTGAGGGAAATAAAGGGTCACCAAGCTTGAATCGGGGTGCGATTCATGGATGATTTGTGAGAATGGGAAGAGTTGCCTGAAGGGAGAAGAGAGAAGTTCGGGTCCGAAGGCGGGGAGGATCGAGCCGGCAGAGTCCACTAAGCCTTTGTGCCTTTGTGTGCCCTGGCCGCCTTAGCCTTGACCGTGACCTTCGTTCGTGCGCAATGCCCGTGTTCTTCGGGGAATTAAATCAAATAGTAATGAATTTTCTCATCTGGAGTCGATCCTGGTGATTCTTGACCAGAACATCCTCCGTGCAGCCGACCCGAGGAAGGGTCGTCCTTGCGGCCAGGGCATATTGTACCTGCAAGGCCAGCCCCAATCACGGCTTGTTGCTTTCGTGCAACCATTGGCTTCTCAATTGACTGGTGTAGTCTACAGACCGGTAGGCTTGTTCAACTATTTCTTAAATTGGTGGACATGTGAGATGTGAAAAGATCGATGACCTCGGTATATGCTCGTGAGCAAGACATCGAGTTCTGACTCGGAGTCCTCTAGAGGTAAGGCTCCGTACTAAGTTGAATAATATATTTATGGGAAATCACATTCATTATCTGAGTCATTCTTCATATATTTTAGCTCGTATCTGGCTCTCATATCTTCATATGTACACCACCATGCTTTGAAATCATCAAAAAAAAGCCATTAGATCGAGGCATCAAACTCTCATATCAACATTGAAAGAGACATATCTTCATTCCCCCAAAATAAACCTAAGAAAAGAATACATCAAACCATCAAAAATGTCGTAGTCGTAAATAAGTCATTAACTAGAAATAGCGCCAGGAAATGCGTAAGAAATTCTGGTCAATCGAATTGCCGCGAGGACTGTTGCTGCTTTCGTGAGACCAGCGTCAGGAATCCAAAGGATTAGCCTGCATCATGAGCGACGGGAGGTCCCGCGAGATCGTCGGCTCCGTCGAGTTCGTCTGTCAGAACTTTCGCTGCCTGTGAAAGAAGCATGTTAGTATTGTCTCTTCTTCAATCCTCAAGGCTCGAGAACTTACTGCCAGAGTATGTGTATGTATCCGAGTAATAATAGGAGCTTGGGTAGGTGTAAGAGGACCGATCATCATCATGCTCCTGGTCCTTGTGTCTCTTCAGTCCCAGACACAGAGCAAGCGCTCCAAGGACAATAGCAACCGTACCCCAGCCGCTCCATTTGGACTTCTTCTTCTCGCTGAGCTCACTATCGGAGGCTGCTGGGGGTCGGGTACCAAACCAGGTCCTGCCACCCGAAGGTCGAGGTCGAGGTCGACTGCCGGAGTGATGAGAGTAGCGTTCTTCGACGACAGTGGTATCGTTTCTGCGGCGCTTGCGAATACCAAGAGCCGCAAGAAGGCCATCGAGAGCACCCTTAAAGCACAGGCAACCGCACAAAAGGAGCAGCAGAACAATACCTGCAATTGTGCCGATGACGATACCCGCAATAGCTCCACCACTCAATCCTCCTTTATCTCCCGCTGCCTTGGCTCCGATCAAATCGGCGCCATTTGTTCCCACTGGCGCGGTGAATGCTTCGGTGGTGGTGGGTTCTGAGGTCTCCGTCGCAGTAGATACGCTAGTTCCTCGGACGCCAGGCGTGGCCTCTCCAGTAGCTTCTGTGCCAGTAGCCACTGCTGCCGAAGAGCTTTCTGCAATACACTCACCATTTGAACACTCCTGGGCTGCGTCGCAGCAAGTGCTGCCGCACTTAGTCTCGCCCAGGTCTATTCTGCAAGTTCCTGATGAGGTAGTCGCGGCGGCGGCACGGCTGCTCCAGACTGATGTGATGGTAGATTGATCGGTTTCGGTCACGATGTATGTTGTTGTATAGTATTCCCATTCGCCGCCTGAACCAGAGGAGCCCGAGACGCACTTTGCCTGATTTCCGCTTGTTGTGGTGCAAGTCTCGCCAGTGGCGCAACAAAGCTGAGAATAAAAGCCACAGGGATTCGAGCATGACCGCTTCTCAAGTTCGCTTTCTTCGACGTTCTCTAGTGACAGTGGGGTTGCGAAGACAATCGATGTAAGGTTGAGTAAGACGACCAGTGACGGGACCACTGGAATGGAGAAGAAAGGCCGCATCGTAAACGAGGAGCGTCAAACCCCGGCAATACTGGGAGGGCTGCCCAGTGACGATTTTCGGGGAATGTTCTTTTGACGATCGAAACTGGATTCACACGTTGTTGACAAGGAATGCTCGGCTAAGTAATGTTGGGGTGGAGGGTGTTGGGTGTGTTGTATACTCGATCTATGGGAGTCGATAGATCGTCACTCCCTGGGAGTAGCGTAGAGGTTGCGGATTTTCGAAGAATAAACCCAAAGCGAGTGAGGGAAGGTAATCGAGGACAGAAGAGAGAGAGGGAAAGGAAATGGGGGGGAGGGAGAAAGGACGTGGAAGTGGAAGTGGTGGTGGTGGACTTGCAAGTACATCCCCAGCCTCCCGTCGTCAACCCAACCACCCGATTTTTTGCGACTTTACATCAACCCGCCCCTCCACTAAACAGGTTGAGAGGGGGCTGGGTTTCAGATTGAAACCGTTATTGTCTTTGACTTTTACTTTTTTAAGCTTCCAACCCTCATTGTTCCTTGGTTGATGGTCCTGTCAGGCCGCGAAGCGATTAACATTGCATACAGGTACGGAGCACGGAGTACCTCCAGTCCAGCCAGTCCAATCCGCCCCGCATCTCATCCGCATCGCATTGGGTTGTACCCTACATAGGGTAGGGTACTCGTATCTCTGTCTGCATTGGCCATCCCCCTTTAGCCGGCGGGACTTCCTCGGAACAATTCTGACTGTTGGTCTCACTCACCGTCCTCCCTCGCTGCCCAAGCTGTTGAGATAGACTAAGAACATTTTGACTCATAACTAGTGCACTGCACAACCCACTTGGACCTAATTATGCCGATCGTCGGTCAAGCGGTCAAGCGGTCTGATTCACTCTCATCGCTTTGACTTGACTCAAAAAAGAAATACGACTCATGGTGCGCGTCCTTACCAGCATGCGGGTCAAATCCATGCACCTCAAGTCGAAATCTACCCTACCACTCTATCTCTCCTCGCGAAAGGGTTGGAAAGTTCTTTGAATGACCTGAAACCGGCACTTCTCATAGACAGTCTTCATTCGAGTCTTATTGTGGATCTACTCTGGCTACGCAGGGATACTATGTACCACCAAGAGGTAACTACTTGTCGATGGGGATACGGATATGATGGCGCCACGCCTAGCTCCCCTAGTAAGCAATAGCATCATCGATCGCATTGCATCATGTACTGGTACTAGTAGCACTTAGACTATATTGTGGCGCTTTAAGCCGGCTCCGCTGGTTTTATGATGCTTTGCTAGTGCACAGCCTTCAATCTCCAGAGGCAGACTCCGCCAGGGACTAATACGAGCCGGAGACTATGACGGCAAGTCTGACTTGTATTTGATTATCACGAGCAACGCAATGTAAGTAGGAGCAGCTAATAAATATCCCTTACCGTTCAACGTATCGGAGTAATATCCAAAAAATAACCAGGTGGAAGTGGATAATAAATTTGAATACACGAACAATTGATCATATCAAATCAAGTCAAACCCGTAATCTAGGGATTAAGCCTGGTCTAAGCTAACCATTATCTACACGGTCCTCGAATGCCTTTAAATAAGTCGATTAACAACGGATCTTCTCTGGACGGAATAGCATCGATTCAATATTCCAACAGAAAATTAACTGCTAGGGCGGTTAGTAAGAAAAGCGAGCGGTTAGCTCGAGGTTCACTAGTTGATTGCCCGAACTGGCCCTGACATCCAACAGGCAACGACAACAGCATCGGTAAGTGTCTAAGTTGGTCTAAGCAGGATACTATTAGGGATATTCTCTGTGGGTACCTATAGATGATATGAACATGTGGGCTACATTTCCATTATTCACCAATCAAAGCAACTGGGAAATAGAAGGCGGTTCGTCACGATCAAATATGACAGCATAGCCCGCGTGAGCCTCACTTTGTCCATACGAGGATCCACCCGGGCACCGTCGGCTTAACGATAAGGAGGAAATCTAAACGAGTGCCGCCCCAGGCATATTCAAAAAATAAGCGCCAAGGAAATCGTTCCTAGATCCATTGTATACAATGAACCAGTCACGGGTCCAACATAGCCCCGTCCGGGCAAAAGGGGAATATTCACCTGGGCATGGATTCAAGTTATGTCCCTCGGTTCCAAGCGGGTTGGGGTCCAAGATAATGAACTCCAAGACAAGGAGTGCCCAGGTGCCTAGTAGGAAGATATAGTATATATACTTCGTACCAGACTACTGTTTCCAACTCCTGTATCAAAATCACAGACTCGATCATCACACTGAAAGTACAACACATCATATTTGCTGCAACCTAGCGTTGACTCAAAGTTAGAACAAGTGAAACCTGGGATCAATACCATATTCAAGGCTTAACATCCTATACAGACTCAACATGGGCTGCTTCGGATTTTCCTCCAAGAAGAAGAAGGCCGCTGCCAGGGCTGAAGAAGACCGACGCATGAGGGAGGAAGGTGAAAAGCGACTCAAGCTTCAGGAAGAAGAGGAGGCAGATCGGCGACGCTTTCAAGAAAGCGTGAAACAACAAAGTTCCACTGGCACCGCAAAAGCCACACCCGCATATAAAGCTATTTCGCCACCGACATCCTCATATAATCGGTCATATCGAAACAATGGTTATTCTGGGGGCTCCGCCGGTGGAGGTGGATACTATAGTGGTGGTGACTCTGGCGGAGGTTCTTACGGTGGTGATTCAGGTGGTGGTTGCAGTGGAGGTGGTGGCGGAAGTGGAGGAGGCGATGGTGGGGGCGGAGGCGGCGGCGGTGGTGGTGATGGTGGGGGATGAGGAGGTGGAGACTAATCTATCTTGCTCAAGTTCGTTCTTGATGGTATGCAATAAAGATGATGAGGGTTAGTTTTCGGGGTGTCATCCGTGCTTTCGTTGTTATGGTTCTACTAGTACATGTTTGTAGTCAGGATGGTTTTTTTGCTATAGTTTTAACCAGCTTTTATACTACTGTATACATGCGTTCCAAGCAGAATCTACATTAATTACCTTCCTACGTAGGTACCAGTAGCTACATCAATCGTGAGCCGAGTGGCTGCTGAGCTCCATGCGAATCAAATGGTGTCCACAGTTCCATGTCACTCTTTGCAACACCTGCATGCAGCCAGCATAGCTGTCATGCCAAAGCAAGTATCCAAACTTAGAATACCTTGAGAAAAGCGACCAATAGCAGCCAAACAGTCGAACACCCAAAATGCTCCGAATCCATCCCGGGGAGCCAAGAAAACGGTCAAGTTTTAAACGAGCCTTGTTCGAAAACATATTCATAGAGTTCATTCACAGTAATTCCAACTATGTATCCAGACTCGAGGGGGTCATCAATCAGCGATAAAATGTACATCAAAAGAGGGACGGGTCTAGTAAACATATCCAGTAATCCGTCAAAAGTCATATCACATCAAATAAACATTCCCGCAATTCCAACAGCAAAGCCAAACGCCAGGTCGTGCAAACTGGATGCCCGACGTGGGTTGGCTGCATTTCCACTGGTATCGCGCCCAGTCTCCGTCGCGGCCGTCGCGCAGTTTTGTATCTGAAGACCATGACAGGCCTTTGAGCTCAGGCTGGAGCAAATCGAGGTCGCTTGTGCGGCTCCAGTGATTGCCTCCACAGTTACTCCTCCGCCATTTCCTCCAACCGTTACTCCGTAACGACCCATTAGGTTTCCTGTGCACTGGGTATATTCTGACTGACACTGGGAGTAGTATGAAGAGCAGCTCTCTGCGTTTCCGATGGTCGTAGGTATGTAGACGAATGGGTATGCCCCGTCAATTGTCCCATCGGTTATCGTGGCAGCCGTGCCGGTAGCTGTCGTAGTGGCAGAAGTACCATGCGGGGACATGAAAGTACTACCTGTCTCAGTGCCGGTAGATGTTCCAGTCAAACTGCCCGTGCAGCTTGCGCCCGTTCGACAGCAAGCGATGTTGTCCGCGGCGTCTGTTGTGCAGCGTGACCCGCTCTTACAGCAGGCATCTGAGTTGCCCAGACTCGAGCATGGGTTGTAGCCGCTGGGACAATTATCGTCATCTCGCCTCAGCAGTCGGAGTACCTCGAGGGCTCTCTTGTTGGACTTCCCTTGTTCCGGGGACGAGAAGGGCTCTGTTTCTACCGATAAGACGACCGTGGGTATGAGTGTGGCCCAGATGCCGATCCACCATGACGCCCGCATTCTTGTGATCTGAGAGGGAAATTTGGAGGGGTGCGACCGGGCGATTTGAGATCGATGCTTCGAATGTCTTTCTGCTTGGTTCAATCGGTGCCAAATTGCATTGTTGGGAGGTGAGGAAGGTAGGGTAGCTGTGAGGTGAGAGTGAGGGCTTATCGAGAGTGTCGGTGGAGGGGATGTCAACAGACTACCTAAACAAGTAAGATTAGCATGAGGAAACGGCGCGCAGAGAGAGACAAGCTCATCCAATGAGCTCATGGAATTAGGGTATCGTACCGACAAAGCCAGAGGTGAGGTCTTCGAGAAGCAAACCAAGCCAAAAAAATGACAGAGGTCGGTGTCTGGGATGGATGGGGATGATGTAGGTACAGCCGATTCTCCTTCTCCACCGGGCGCCATCCTGCCACAGCAACCAGTCACCACTCACCACTCACCACCAGTCGCACGATGCCCAACCAGGCCCAGCCTTCCAGCCATCGCAGATTCGATATTAATGTGGCACAATTTCTTTAGTAACTCCATACGGAGTACTGATCCTGGAAAACAATGGCAATCTTGACTCGTTATCAACTGATCGGGCTTGTCTCACGAAATCCCCTCCCATTGGGCATCTCCATCTCTACCTAAGGCATTCCGTTTTGCTGGTGAGACGAGAGTTGTCTGTCTCACCGACTGCATGGGCAACAATTCCCTCTCTACACGCCGCACCAGCAACGCAGTCTTTCTTCTCTCCTATCGAAGCAGCCTGAATACTCGTATCCACCAACGATGACCTCGACCTCTGACTCGGTGATCCCTGTCGTGGATTTTGCCAAGTGGACCTCTGGCGGGTCAAGTCGTCTGCAAATCGCTCAGGACATCGTCGCTGCTTGTAAGAAGGTGGGGTTCGTGTATATCGTCAATCACCCTGTGCCAGACCACCTTGTCGACGAGGCCTTCTTATGGTCTCGGCTTTTCTTTGATTTACCTCAAGAGGACAAGCTCAAGGCACCTCATCCAGAGGGATGGGCTGTTCACAGAGGCTATTCCTGGCCCGGGCTGGAGAAAGTCTCGCAGGCAATGAGTACGACCAATGACCAGGAACGAGCCCAGCAGTTGAGAGAGATACCCGATGTCAAGGTGAATTGAATAGCAATAGAAGATTTGCTCAACAAGATACGAGAAGATCTGGCATTGCATGCAACCTCCCGCTGACTGCCAGCAGGAGAGCTATGACATTGGCAGCGACCAGAATTCGTCGCAGCCCAACCAGTGGATTCCAGACGAAGTGCTCCCAGGTTTCCGTGAATTCATGTCACGGTTTTATTGGGAATGCTTTGTCGCTGGAGGCGAGATATTGCGCGCTCTCGCTATCGGTCTGGGACTGGAAGATGAGAACTATCTTTTGGAGAAACACTCGGGGCATAACAACCAACTACGCCTGCTCAACTATCCTCCAGTTCCAGCCGAAGCATTAGAGAATGAACGAGCAGCGCGTTGTCCTGCGCATACAGACTGGAGCTCGATCACCCTACTCTTCCAGGATGACTGCGGCGGACTGGAAGTCGAGGACGTGACGAGTCCTGGCAAGTTTGTTCCCGCGACGCCCATCACAAATGCCATTGTCATGAACGTTGGCGACCTGCTGCAGAGATGGAGCAATGGTTCGTGGGCTGTGTTGTCTTTTCGGTCATTGTCATTGCGTACTAACGAGTTTAGATCATCTACGATCGACTAGCCATCGTGTTACTCTACCGCCTCTATCGGATCGGTTCGAAGGCGAACAACGCATGACTCGTAGACGCTTTTCCATTCCGTATTTCCTGGCGCCGGATCCTGATTCTACGATCGCGTGCATACCATCTTGTATGGGGACTGATGAGCCGGCCAAGTATGAGCCGATCACACAGGCTGGTTATAATCAGATGCGTGCGTCCATGCAGTATTAACAAGAATTACGATAGTCAATTTATTCCCTTCAAGTTGTTATGAGTCTACCATTCAATTTCTAAAATATCAATGAGTACTACTAGTAGTAGTACCGTGACTAGTAGTATGTCTATCCTTTGGAGATACCTTTCTCCCACTATAACCAAGTTGGCCGTAGACTAGCACCTTCCCTCTCCATCACCCACTCTTCATGCTTCATTCCATCATCTCTACTGAATTCATATTCATATTGTTCTCGTTTTTTCTCTCACAACACCTTATTTCTCTACTGTCCATTCCTTGCCTGCAGAATCCCACCTGTCTCATATACCTCATTCCTGTCGATCCCCACCCCACTTACTAAGACCACTTGGCGTCCGGGCGCGATGGATCCACGACGAGCGCGCGTCCCTCATCTCTGCGACCCTGATCGCGTGGCCACCATGTACGGCGAATTGGGCAACAAATTGGTACGTGGCGAGGAATCCCGCAAGGAAAAGGGAATTTCCAGAGCCCATGGAGCTAAACTAACGTGACCCAGGTCCAACATGCGAAGCGCACCCAAGCCCTCGCTCATCTCCCGCCCTACCAAACCGAAATCGTCCGCGCCGTGACTCGCGAAGTGCGCGACCTAGACCGAGATGTAGCCCGTCTCCTCGACCCCTTTGATGGTGCCTTCAATCCCTCCGCGGACCCGGCTGTTGCTTGTGCGCTGCTCGTGGACCATCTGTGCATGCGCCGGAATAAACGCTGTCTCCTGGCGTATCACCGTGTGCGGACGGAGAAATTGGAAGAGCTCTGCTGGAATGGAGTGGATATCTTGGAACAGCAGCAGCCGAGTGAATCCTCCGAGGACCGGGGCCAGATGCAGGGCGTCGGCGGACATAGCTCTCTCAGTCCGGAGGAGGAAGAGTACTTTCGTCAGTACGGCGATATGCTGGCGGCGTATAAGGGACAATGGACGGATGTCGATTTGACGGGGACCTTGGAACCGCCAAGAGATCTTTTTATTGATGTACGCGTCTTGAAGGATGCGGGGGAAATCCAGACGGAATACGGGTACGTTGAATATGTGGGCAGTATTACGGTGAACCAGTGGCTGATTTATTCTTCATGACAGGGTGATCAACTTGACTAAGAATAGTCAGCTCTACGTTCGCCAGGGAGATGTTGAGAGGCTGATTGCGCAAGGCTTTCTCGAGCGATTGACCTAGATTGGAGGAACTGGGCGTGGCATGGCGTGGCACGACGGGAGGAGTTCTTTGGACCTTTGAGATACCCCGCCATGGGATGGCGCTGAAATATTGAATGTGATGCATTATGATTTGATTTGATTTTTTTTTGTCGAGCATGTCGAGCATGTCGAGCATGTCGAGCATGAATCAGTGGTGGCTTGGCCAAGGCAATCTACTGCGGAGAAGACCGATCTCGGCCCTTATTTACTATGGAGTGTACCTTGTCATTTGTTCATGACTCGGGTAGAATAATTCATGCAGACAAATGGAATGATGAGATAAAAAGCAAACATCTCGTCAAGCTTTTGTGTAAGACGTTGAATTTGATGCATCGGGTGGATATCAATGGCTGCAGGGGGCCAGGGATCCAATCCGGAATGGGATGAGGGGCCGGCAATTCTCACACCAATGGGTTGAGAGGAAGCGAGCACAACACCTGAGTACTAGATAGTACTAGTTGGTTGCAATTGCCAATCTGTAGGTAATCTGTCGCTAAGGCTGGCCCTTGTTAGCGTGGCTGATAAGTACGAAACTAACTGTAGTTAGCTGGAAGTATACCCCTAGGGTACCCTAGGGTACCTAGATGGATCCCATCGTCTCCGCAAGTGGTTTAGTGCGTGATAAGGTGATAACGCGGGCTAAACCGCTTGGCTCTTATCACCGAGAATTTCCTTGGAAACTTCCCATGAACCTTAGTCAATGCGCTAGATAATCCACCCCATTTGCTAATTGCCTTGATAATCCGGTGATCGTCGATCAAAACGATTCTTTTATTGACGGCACTTCCCACAGCAGCGCAACGCGCTGCCTCTCAAATTTTATCCAATGGCCCGTTGAGCCTTGAGCCACCCCAGATCGCCCCGTTGCGTCACTCGTCATTCGTCCTTTGCCTCCTAACGCCGCTGCATGCGCTAGCGGGATTGTGGTCGACAATCTGCCAATCTTGGCCCATCTGTCCCGGCCGTTGCGCAACTACGACTATGGGAGTGCTACAGCCACGAGGTCGTCGCGACTCCCGAGCATCGGCCCTATCACATCGTAATTGGGGCTTCGATCGCGAAGCAGACGTCTCCGTCCAGTCTTCCTCACTGGTGGAGCACGCCAACGCAAATCTTGGCAGCTCCCCCGGTGCCGGCATGGAGGCTTCAAGCTATAACAGCTCCAGTCTACGCACTCCAAGTCGCTCCTTCGTTCACCGTTCCTTCAATACTCCTACTGGTATGTTGCACTGTCAAGGGAGCTTAAAATTACTTTCGTCGTCCCCCCGCATCCTTTTTCCGTCTTCACTCAATGCGCCCGAGCGATTTACTGACCACTCAAATCCCTCCAGACCCGGCTCACTATGCCACCGATAGTCTCCGGGAACAGACTGCGGAGCTTGCCACCTACGGTCTATCGTTGAATAAAAAGCCCTCGCGGGGACGAACGAGCTTGCCTCCAGGTCTAGATATCTTCCGGGAGCAAAATCGACTCCATCCACCGGGCCCCAGCGGCTCACAGGATGCGATCGCCAGTTCCTATCCCACACTAGGAGAAACAGCTGTTGAGTCGGATGCTGGTCCAGCAGATACCTCTCCTTCATCTTCGGCTCTCACCGATATGATGCGTGATCCATACTCGGATCTGATGGAGGAACATGCCAAGCCGATTGAAGAGACACCATTTCCGCCATTGCCGACCATTCTAGACGAACCCGAACCGCGAGACTCGGAAAGAACCTCGTTGTTATCCAAAACTCGATCCAGATCACCTCATGGCTATGGAGCGGTCGAAGATATTGAGAACCAGGGCTTTACAGCCCCACGACCAGCCAAGTTCTTCGCTAATAGGACGGCCAATGTTGCCAAGTGGACCAGGATACTATCCAATCCAAAGTCCTGGGATAGACGTGCGATTTGGCAGGAAGGAGTAGTTCACCCGCTCAGTCTAATCCCTGCGGTCCTGCTAGGCCTTCTGCTCAACATTCTTGATGCCTTGTCCTACGGAATGATTCTATTCCCGCTTGGAGAGCCGCTCTTTGCTCATCTTGGTGCAGATGGGATCTCCATGTTCTATGTCAGTACCATCATCTCACAGGTGGTATTCTCATGTGGAGGCTCGATCTTCAAGGGAGGAATCGGAAGCGAGATGATTGAGGTTGTGCCATTCTTTCATCAGATGGCGTTTACCATCCTTGCCCGGATTGGCAATGACAACCCTCAGTCAGTATTGGCGACAACAATTTTAGCTTTCTCGGTCAGCTCCGTCTTGACTGGGTTGGTATTTTTCCTAATGGGCGTTTGCGGGCTCGGTTCGCTCATTGGATTCTTCCCTCGTCATATCCTTATCGGTTGCATTGGTGGTGTCGGTTATTTCCTCCTTGCAACCGGAGTCGAGGTTTCCGCCCGCTTGTCCGGCTCGCTCGAATACAACCTCACCACCTTACAGAAGCTCTTTCACCTCGACACTTTCCCACTTTGGATGATACCCCTGTCTCTTGCGCTCGCCCTCCTCATCTTGAAGCGTTTCATTCGATCAACATTCCTTGTTGGCACTTATTTCATGGCGGTTGCGGGTTTGTTTTATGTCGTTATTTTATGCGCGAGTATCCCAATGGACACCCTGCATCAGAAGGGATGGGTCTTTGATGCGCCATCATCGAACAATCCGTGGTACCACTTCTATACCCTTTATGGTGAGTCGATACTGTGCCTTTCCCAATTGCAGATTCGAGTTGACTGACCTCTTACAAGACTTTTCCGCCGTCAACTGGACTGCCTTTGCCGATACGATCCCGGCAATGTTTGCTCTGACCTTCTTCGGAGTTCTTCATGTGCCTATCAATGTGCCAGCTCTTGGCATCTCGACAGGGAAGACAATCTCAATGTGGACCGAGAGCTTATGGCACACGGTGTGACCAATGCCCTCTCGGGATTTGCTGGGAGCATTCAAGTAGGTTACCTCCACTTTTAACTTTGATCTGCCAACCAAACTAACACAAACAGAACTATCTTGTGTACACAAACAGCTTGATGTTCATTGCTAGTGGTGGATCCTCCCGTTTGGCTGGACTCATGTTGGCTGCAGCCACGGCAGGAATCATGGTCGTAGGCCCGGTGATCATCGGGTTCATTCCTGTTATGGTTGTCGGTGCTCTGATTTTCCTCTTGGGTATTGAGTTACTCGAGGAGGCATTGGTAGACACATGGGGGAAATTGTCGCGTCTTGAGTACTTGACGGTATGTTTCTCAGACCTCCTCACACTAGAGCTGCAGGCAGCTAACTGGTATAGGTGGTGATAATTGTCCTCACTATGGGGGCTGTGGATTTCGTAATGGGAATCTTGGTTGGAATCATTCTGGCCTGCGTCAACTTTGTGGTACAGACCTCTCGCAAGTCTGCCATTCGGGCAACTTTCTCTGGAGAAATTGCCGGCTCGACCGTCCGTCGCCCTCCGATTCAACAACAATTCTTGCATGAAGCTGGACAACAGACGCTCATAATGAAACTGGGCGGTTATCTCTTCTTCGGCACGATTGTGAATGTAGAGAACACCATGCGGGGACTAATTGAAGAGGAAGCATTCGAGCAACAACCGATTCGTAACTTGATTCTAGACTTCTCTCGGGTCTATGGGCTGGACTTCTCGGCCGCCGAGGCCTTCACACGCATCAATCGCGTTCTACGCAAACGCAATGTCCAGACGGCCATCTCCGGTCTCGATATCGAGGGCGAGGTTGGCAAGAGCCTACGGAATGTAGGTCTGTTTGAGTCCGACTCAGGCGTACCGATCTTCGAAGATCTCAACTCAGCCCTCGAATTCTGCGAGAACGATTACTTGAAAGTCTTCTACAACCGCCAAGAAGCCCTCCTCAGCACACGCACCGGCACCCCAGATCCCAACAACGATAACCACCTCCAAGTCCCCATTCCCGTATCCATTCCATCACTCTCCGGAGCCAGCCCCAGCCTCGCAGACAACATCGTCGGTTCCCCTCGAGGCCAATACCTACAACGAGTCGCAACAACCACTATCCGCGAACATGAACAAGAAACAACCCTCATGGCGGCCCCAGCCTGGTCCGCCATGCGCCAACCCCTCCCCCTCCTCCTCCAAACCTTCCAAGGCCTCTCAACCCAAAACGAAGACTTCTGGTTCCCCGCCTGCGCTTACTTCTCCCGTGAGTCCTTCCCCACCGGCGCAATCTTGTACCACGAAGGCGACATCCCGCGCGCCTTCTACCTCCTTGAATCCGGCATGTTGCGCTGCGAGTACGAGCTTCCGCAGGGTCGGTACTTCGAACTTGTCGTCGCGGGCCGGCCCTGCGGCGAATTGCCGTTCTTCAGTGATACGCGCCGTACGGCGACGGTCAAGGCGGAACATGATTGTATCGCTTGGTCGTTGAGTGATGAGCGCTGGAAGGCATTGCAGGAGAGTGAACCTCGCATTGCTCGTGAACTGTTGACTGTTAGCTTGAAGCTGACGACTGAGAGGATGGATTGTATCACCTCGTAAGTTTCTTTCTCATATTTCTTGTTCCCTTACTTGGTACCTTGGATTTCCATTCAAACAAAAACTAACCTGCTCGTTCATCCAGATACGTGTTAACGATGGCTGCTTGAGATTTTTGAACATAAAATTGACTCTCTGGCTCACTTCACATTTTGCTAGCTTTCCCATTCACCATTTGGCTGGGCGGACTTTTGAGTGAAAACCCATTTTAGGTGGAAGCTCTGCATAGTCGACTGTTCTTTGCTTGTACATTTTCATACTAGCTACATATCATTCATAGAGCATGGTACATGACGCTTTTAATAACAATACTGAATTCTCAGTAATTACAATTATAGTTATAGGTACACAAAAGAAAGCCGTAAATCCTCGTTATGAAGCAGGTAGTGGCCCTCGAGAGGAAATGATCGTCACGTTAGGGCTAGAATGGGTTCCAAGGTTCAAGTTGCAAAGCTGGGTTCGCGGAGGTTAAGAGAGAACCTTGGAAGCCATGTCCATCCTAGGAAAGTGAGGAGGGTATTCATACACCTGGGTGGGATTAAAGGGTAAATTTTCCGAAAGAAATAAGAGGAGACGAAGAAGAACGAAAAGAAGACCTTGGAAGAGCTACAATATGTCATGTCAATCAGAATCATAAATTATCCCCGTACTCGTTCTCTCCACTTTGAGGAATTCAAAGGGGCTTCGTTAAGGAACTCTTTTCTATATACTACTCTGTGCTGAGAGCAAGACATGCGTCGACAGCTAGGCCAACTCTGTCAGAAAGGTTAGTAACTAATTGATATTACACAAGTCGGGGAAATTAGAGTAACTCACCTTCCCTCCTTTATCTTCACCACGTCGTCAATAACATCGCGGTCTAGGTTGGGGAACATGTTCGACAGCGTCTCGACGACATTATTATGTTCAGCGCGCTGGATGCGCCGTGCCTCGGCATCTTCTGCACTGGCTTGGCGAGCTGCTGCGTCTTGGGCGTCGAGGACGCGCGTCAGATTCTTCTTTGCGCCTTCTTGTGGGAATGGACGCTCGTCGCCAGAGCGTCTCCCTTCGCTACTGGAGCGCGGGGGTTGATACACATTCGGCGTGAGACGAGGCGGCGCGGGAGCTGGTTGGGGGGTAGCGGCTGGTTGAAGAGGCCGATCTTGAGGGGCTCCGACATCGATTTCATCGGAGAACATGCGACCGATGGTGGAGAGAGGTTTTTGGATGGTTCTTAATAGTCCAGCGACCGGTGCAGATGTGTCATCATCGCTGGATTGAGATGCATCTTTACGGCTCGGCCCAGGCTGGACAGGGCCAGACTGGGGAGGGCCGCGCGGGGTCGTGGGTTGGTTCAATGGCTTTTCATGCATGGATTCATGCTCGCGGTTCTTCTCTGCAATTGCCAGAACTGCTGCTTCGACATGGCGCTCAAATTCTTCGTCACTGACGGTGAGACTTGTGCGGTCTAGCGTTTCAATAAACTGGACGGCTCCGGACTGCGACGAATATTAGCCACCGAATAATTCAGAGCGGGGGAAGAAATCCCGTATGTACTTACCAGGGATGACAGATAATATCCGGCCTCGCCGCCGAGCTTTTCTTGATTGCGGAATCGCAGGATGTATTGAATATTAGAGACGAGGTGGTCGGGGTTCGCATGCAACACCACGTAGATAAGGAGCGGAACGAAGGAATCGGCCGAGGTATCGGACTTTTTAGAGTTCTTCAAAAGACCAAAAATAACCTTGCAGCAATTCAAAATGCAGATGACCTTATCCCGCGGTGCTCGGTAGCCATTAATTTTTAGTATTTCTGAAGATTCGGTTAGAGATCGCCTTGGATCAGGTTGGGGAACCAAGCATCACTTACCTTGTTGAGCAAGGTTCAAGAATCGACGCCCGCTGCCGCTCACAGCAGGTATATCCAGGTGTTCTTCGCTAACCCAACTGTATATGCGAATCTTCTGCGCCAAGATATCATCCCGCTCAATATCTTCCTGGTGTTGACCACGCCGCCAAGGACCATGGGCTCTCTCGATCTCTCTTCGTCGACTGCGACTAGCACTTCTGGGAATGGTGGGTGGGGCTGGGATCGCCGGTGCGAAAGTTTGGGAGTATAGGCGGTTCATGACGAGCTTCTCCATCCCCTCCTTGGCGTTATCAAATTCGCTATCCGACACATCACGCCACACCTCACATATGGCCATTTTGTTTGTGATAAAAGCCAAAAAATCGCTGATGATTTTAACTTGCTCATGAACCATCCACTGTCTCTTTCCGAATTCCATGAGGAATGATCGCAGGAACTTGGCCACCGGATCGGCCGTCCGGTGACGCAGTTGCTCCAGGAAGCGATGAAAATCAAACCTCTGATCGGGTTCGGGCTCGGGTGGAGGGGGGACCGTCGAAGAAGATGACTGTCGCCTCATTGCAGGTGGTTCATCGTAGCCGCCGGGGGTATGATGATGCTGAGATGCGGGTGAGGGGTGCTTAAGACTCGGTGGTGAAGCAGCCGTAGATCCAGTCGACGTGGGCTGTGCAGGTTCTAGACTTGACTTGCGAGGTGGATAGTAATGTTGGTGACCACGAAATTGCTCGGCGATCTCTAGTCGGGGAGACATGATCTCCTGCTGATCAGTAGTTCGCGCGGGGTCCTGAAATTGACCCATGATGCTCTGGATCTCCGGCTGTGAGCCATTATCATCATCCCGAGACTCATCGGTCTTCCTAGCTTTCTTCGACTCTGGGTCACTATCTCCAGGCACGTCTGGGAGCTCTTTCTCAGAGGTTGGAGCAGAGGTTGGAGCAGAGGTTGGGTCGTTCGCTGACGGTACTGTGAGCGCCAAGGGGGCCGTGGAGTTCACGTAGGCATCGTCTTTTTCGGGAGGAGGAGGGGGAGGGGGAGTATTTGCTTGGGATACAGGCGCAGGCACAGACTCCGACACATTCTTCGCTGACACTGATAGCCCTTCCATTTGTCCCGCCAGCGGGTCCGGCTGAGGCGGGACTAGGTCGGGCGAGTCTGTAACCTTTATCGAGTCATCCTTTGAATCATCCATATTATGAGGGCGACTATGGTCCGCAGGTGATTCTGTGTTCTCGTCGTTCTGTTGTGGGCTCTCCTTCGAGGGGTCAAGCTGTGTCGGCGTCTCGGGGAGGTCGGTTGGGGGCATGGTAGAGGCCTGGGACGCCTCCGGGGCGTGTTGATCGTCCCCCTTCCCTAAAGGCGGGGAGGCGGAGAGCTCTGTGGTCGACATATGCTATATTCGGCATGCAGACCTCGACAACAGGTTCAGGGCGATCTCGAGAGGGCGTGTGGGGGGAGTTGAGGCTCACTGTTGATGAGCGGATCATCATTGGGCCGAGGTCAGTTCAGCTCCGTCATGGCATTCACGCTGGATGGAGTAGATATAGAGTAGAGTACAGCTTGTTTATTGTGATATTTAGTAATCATTTGAGGTATATTATTATTATTCTCAGATTCACTCACGATCACTCACTTTCTACTTTTATTCAAGCTAGTTGTATCTTGTCTTGCGTCGACAAGTACTAGACAAACTTACAGTAACTAAAGATGACTAAGAATCGCGGGTGGCATCAAAAAGGAAAAGTCCACCACGACAAACACATCTTCTCGCCTCTATTGCAGGCATTCCCCCGATCATGTGTGGGATATTCTTTTCGATATCGACAAAGTACACGCCACCGACAAAGGAGACTAACACTCTACTCCAAAAGCGAGGTCCCGACAGCTGCCAAAAACATACGGTGCACAAGGGAATCCCGACACAAGATGGATTGTCGCAGCCCCTGTCTCACCACCTCACATTCATATCGACGGTCCTCGCGTTACGAGGAGACCATATTTACAACCAGCCACTCGTAGACCCCGCCACAGAGTCAGTACTTTGCTGGAATGGGGAAGCATGGAATATTTCCGGCGAGCGGGTCCAAGGCAACGATACGCAGCAGGTCTTCGAATTGTTTTTGAATGCCGTGAGCTGCGATCGTAAGAAGGCCCTTGGTGGACTGGCCGATGCTGTTGCAAGTATTACTGGGCCCTTTGCTTTTGTGTTCTACGATGCGATCAATTCACGGGTCTTCTTTAGCAGAGATTGTCTGGGCCGGAGATCTCTCCTGCAAGGCTTAGATGAGGATGGAGCTCTGAAGATTTGCAGCCTGTGTGATGGATCTTCGTCTACATCCTTTGAAGAGGTTGGCACCAGTGGTGTATATATGATCGACCTTGAAGCACAGCAAGATCCTCTTTCTGCTTTCAGTGGAAGATATAGGATTGAGACCCTGCCCTGGAGTTCTGAATCCTCACCCCCAGAGGGACACCTTGTTGGTCTCAAAATCTCACCGTGGATAAAACGACAGCTGACAAATTCTCAGAAAAGCCCAATACCACCAATGAACATGTCTATTCCGGAGACACAGCCCCCGTTATTAACCTTGGAGACCGAGGCTATCATAGACCTTCAGTCAAGACTCCGTCAATCACTGGCTCTCCGAGTTGAAAATGTTCCTGAGCCTCCAAACTACGTCAAGGGCGACAGTGCGAAAATCGCAGTCCTCTTCTCTGGCGGACTCGACTGCACTCTTCTTGCCAGGCTCTCTCACGACATTATTCCGCTCGACGAACCCATCGACCTACTTAATGTCGCTTTCGAAAATCCACGAGTAGCCGCTGCAGCAGCTAACTCAAACCACCAATCTTCGTCGTCATCCCCCCAAAGCCCCTTCTCGATTTACGAAGCATGCCCCGATCGCATGACTGGCCGTTCGGCTTTTGTCGAACTCCAAAAGACCTGTCTAGGGCGCACCTGGCGATTCATCGCCATCAACATCCCCTATACCGAAACCCTCGCACACAGAGACCAAGTCAAGCGTCTTATGAGACCCCACAACACCGAAATGGATCTCTCTATCGCATGCGCCCTGTACTTCGCGTCGCGCGGTCAAGGCACATGCTATACTTCGTCCTCGGATCCTAGTATACCATCAGAAGACATCTACACAACCTCCGCACGCGTTCTCCTCTCTGGCCTCGGTGCCGACGAACTCTTTGCGGGATATGGTCGTCACGGTGTCTCTTTCAACCGCAACGGTTTCGAAGGACTGGTCGCCGAGATTCATCTCGACGTCAGCAGACTCGGACAGCGCAATCTCGGTCGTGATGATCGAGTTCTGTCACACTGGGGCCGGGAAACCCGGTTTCCATTCCTAGACGAAGACTTCGTTGCGTGGACGCTCCGCATGTCAGTCTGGGAAAAATGCGGATTCGGTCTTCCAGAGCCTGTTGTCAGCAATGGCGAGGATCAAGCTGGAATTACAGCTGGTATTGATGCCGAGAAGATGTCTCTTCGTCTTGTAGCGCTTCGATTAGGCTTACAGCAAGTTGCGCGTGAAAAAAAGAGAGCTATTCAATTCGGTGCGAGGACTGCAAAAATGGAGAAAGGTCGGACAAAGGGGACTGATGCGTTGAGTTGAATCTCCTTTCCCGTCTATACATTCTACTTCCTTTCTCTTTGATACCCCACTCCTCTACCTTCTTTGATTCCCCTTTTGCTATTCACGCATGTCCTTGAGGCTTCCCGGTCTATAATACAGACTTAATCCAGCGATGATGACAAACCATGGAATCAGATACTTCTGAGACCCCATCCCTCGCCCAGCCTCTCTTGTTCACATTCTCTTCCTATGTGAGTCCTCGCCCGCACGTACACCTGTCTTCATCCTCCCAGAGTAACAGCAGTCCCAGGACGGCGTGTAGCTCGGGCTGGGTTTGACTATGCGTTTGCGCGTTTTCTCACGGGTTGGAATAAATGGGAGAGAGAACCGGGTTGGAAGGGTTGGTGGTTTATGAGGGTGCAAAAGGCAAGTCTGAGCTGGTTTGACCATAAATTGAGGGAATATGCTGTCTAGTAGTGACATAGAAATACCTAAAATCATGAGATACTATGTCCTTCTCATTCTAATAGTGAGCATTTAATCCCTCGGTGATTGTCAGTACCAGTAGTACCAATCGTTTGCGTGCCTCAGATGGTCTGTTGCGGCCTATAACCAGTTCTTTATTACTTGTTCCAAGCCATCATTGAAGAGGAGAAATTTATTTTTTATATTCGGGTCAACGTTCCCACCAAGTTCACTTAACGTTATGTTATTACAACTTGAACTTGCCCTAATTATCGGATAATACTCCCGACCCGATTCCCGAGATAAGTCCCGCCGAATGACTCATCTATAACATGAGCTTCCTAGATCCTGAAAGGTTTTTGCGTTCTTATAAGTTCTTATACTCGCGGAGACATCTTCAGTATTCCTTAATACTACTAGAACTATCTAAGGTCAACGGTGGAAATATTCGAATCACACCTTCCAACAAACCTGAACACGCCGAAATGTCGTCCGAGTCGCCGTTCGACGTCCTAGTCACCGGCTCATCTGGCCATCTCGGCACAGCTTTAATGCTCAGTCTACCATCCCTAGGCTACAAACCCATAGGAATCGACATCCTCCCCTCGCCAACAACGACACTTGTCGGCTCCGTTAGTGATAGGGCATTCATCGCATCGGTTTTCGACTCAAATGCTATCAAGCACGTTCTACACGCCGCGACCTTGCACAAGCCACACATTGGCAGTCACAGCAGAGAAGAATTCATCACAACAAATATTACCGGCACGCTGATCCTGCTCGAGGAATCATCCCGATTTGTCGAATCAATAGAGAGCTTCGTCTTCTTCAGCACGACCAGCGCCTTCGGTATGGCGTTAAGTCCCAAGCCTGGAAATCCAGCTGCCTGGATCGACGAAGAGGTCGTGCCTGTGCCGAAGAATATCTACGGCGTGACGAAGGTTGCGGCGGAGGATATGTGCGCATTAATGCAAAGGACGAGCGGGATGCCGGTGTTGGTGCTTCGTACGAGTCGGTTTTTTCCCGAAGAAGACGATGATGAGGATAGACGTGCGGCTATGAGTGATGAGAATCTGAAGGTGTTGGAACTGGCGTATCGAAGAGTTGATATTGAGGATATTGTCGGTGCGACTGTTTGCGCGATGGCGAAGGCGAGGGGGATTCGGTGGGGGAAGTATATCATTAGTGCGCCGCCGCCTTTTAGTCGTGATACCGAGACGCTTGACGCATTGAGTCGGAGCCCTGCGGAGGTGGTGAGTAAGGTTTCTCCTGATGTTGATTCGGTGTTTAAGGGGAAGGGATGGAAACATCTCGGGAGGATTGATCGGGTTTATGATTCTAGCAAGGCTGTTGCTGAGTTGGGGTGGAATCCGAAGTATACGTTTTCCGGGGCTGTGGATAGGTTGATGCGTGGCGAGTCATGGCGGAGTGACTTGACCGCGAGGGTGGGTAAGAGAGGATATCATGCTGTGAGCACTGGGGTGTATACAAAGCGAGAAGTATAGGATTGAAGGAGAACTGGCCCATTCATGTCTTACTTAGGAAAGAGAATACTTTACACAACCCCCCCTATTCACGAATTCGGTACAGGGAGGATCGAAATTAGTTTCACCACTTGCACACAGAGATTCTTTCTCGTTCCCTGTCCCGAACATGCTATACCTATTTCTGCCCCTGAACTCCTTTCTTGGCTACAGTTGTAAATAACAGCTTAAAAATAACTTCTGTATTAGACCCGTAAGATCTCTAGGGTTTCTAGAACGTTGATCCAGCAAACAAGTCAAACAGACGAATGGCTGCTCGTTTGGAGACGTCGCAGGAATCCGAATCCCATTTTGCCAACCACTTGCTCTCTAGGGTGACCACTGCGAACGAGCGATAGATTTCCACTTGCGCAATGTCAGTGGGGTGTGTTCTATAGCAGTGACCCAGAATGACTCATTCTGTGCAATTGGGCAATTACTCGCGGTAGCATCGCGGATTGATGTTGCGCTAGTACAAATGCGGCATCGATGATGCGAGCGCCTCTGCCCTGCTCAATTTATATAAATTCGGATCAAGTAAAAAGTCGCTGGTAAAATGATTGACTGGGAAATCAAATATCTACTATCATGGCCAGTGCTGCGTTCCATATTCCCAGCTCTGAACGCACGGTTCTTGTTTCCATCATCGACACTACAAGTCAGGTCTCTATCGAGACCGATAAAGTGTTCGTTCCACGGCGCCCAGGCCATGACTACCTGACGGTACCGAACTATTCCTTCCTCATCAAGCACCCCGTGCTTGGACGCACCGTACTGTTTGATCTGGGTCTTCGCAAAGACTGGTGGAATTCTGCTCCGGTCGTTCGGAATATCCTTCAGGAAGGTCAATCTCATCTGTCTGTCCGAAAAGATATTCGAGAAATCCTGCAAGATGGTGGCGTTCCGATAACAACTATTGATACAATAGTGTGGAGCCACTGGCACATCGATCACATCGGTGATCCAAGTCTCTTCGACACCAATGTCAAGTTGATCGTCGGTCCGGGGTTCAAGGAACATATCTTGCCACCATATCCGCCAAACAAGGATTCAATGGTCTTACAAAGCGATTTTGAAGGGCGTGAGTTGGAAGAACTCAGTTTCACCGAGAACAGCCTCAAAATCGGACGTTTTAATGCCATTGACTACTTCGGAGATGGGTCCTTTTACTTTCTCGACGCTCCTGGTCATTCTATCGGCCATATTGCCGCTCTCGCACGAGTGAAGTCAGCACCAGATAGTTTTATCCTGATGGCAGGGATGGGTGTCTCCATGGTGGTCAACTTCGGCCCAGCCAATGCCTGCCACTCCCATCAGCCATCACTTCACAGGCTTTGCTTCTCAGCCCGGATTTGTCTCCATACGACTCAGCACTCAAGGCGGTGTGTGCAAAGGGAGATATGAGAACCCCTTTTTATTCAGCAGCGAGGAATGGTGTCAGTTATAACGTAGATGATGCGAATACGACTGTTAGTTATCTTCAAGATGCGGACGGCAGAGATGACATATTTATTGTTTTTTCCCATGACGAAGCGTTACTGGATATTGTCGACTTTTTCCCCAGCACTGCAAATGAGTTTATGCAGAAAGGCTGGGTGGACAAGAGCAAATGGGTGTTCCTTCGTGATTTCATCAAATCCGAGACTGATGCAGCTTCCGTTGCACGTTGATGGAGGGGACTTTTTGGCAAGGAGCGGTGGGACACTGCTGAAGGAGGCGACAAGCGACTCCATCTGCTCACCCTTGCTCACCCCTCTGCTTAGTGAGCAGATGGAATGATTCTGGCTGAAAAGTATGGGGGTATGCTAGGTATTAAGAAATACACATGACCTTGCGATCCCACAGTTCCTAGGAGCTTGGGGGTCATCTCAAAGCTGCGGACCTCAAAAAAGGTCGTTGCTAGGCTGGTGCATAAATGCCTAGATAGACTAAATTCTTGCACATTACATGCTTGGATAGCAATTACTGCTTTCTATATTTCTTCCCAAAGTGATCTTTCCCGTCGTATATTGACTTGGTATGCACTATTCGAAAAAGATTGATCTTAGCACTACAGTGAAGATTGCTGCTAAGAGATTTAGGGCAAGCAGAGTCGTCAACGAACGCGCACAGGCCCGGCGAGATGCGAGTATTCTCGCAAGAGTATTACAAGTATTTTATAGAGCCTTCTACCACGCGATAATGACTTTCAATACGATTCAGGTATTTTAAACTGAGCTAAGTCTAACTGGAATAGCGTGTTTTGGAGGAGGGTTCGAAAAAGATTCTACGAGAGCAAACTGGTGAAACTGAATTCGATCCATTCTGTACCACACAATGGCATCAATCCGAGGGAGAGTGCCACCAAGACAGCGAAGTATTACTGATCTCTACTGCATACTACTTCAGGACAAGGTGAAAGAGAAGACTCTAATTTCAAATTAACTAATCACATAATAGCAAGAGCCACGAGTCAATCCACTCGCTGTGGCGAGGGAGACAATCAGAACCGGCTGAAACAATTAAGAAAAAACATATTAGGAGAAAAGAATTGAAACAAATATAACAATGACGTCTCTGGTCATGTCGAACTTTTGAGAGATCCAAAGAGGCAATGCTCTGGCATCTCTTGGAGACGTCGGGGAAATAGGCTTGACCCATTAACCCCCGCGCCCATCAAACCGTTTTTGCCGGATGTGAAATGAAAATGAAAAGAAAAAAAAACACAATACAATATCACGAAACAGAACACATGTTCGGATGAAAGAAATGGCAGAGAGCTTTTAAAATGTCCGTGAGTTTCACTGGAACTTCTCCTGGATACGGAGCTGAGCCTGAAGCTTGACAATTGTCTCGTCACGGTCGGTGATCTGCTTGCGTAGATCACTGATGGTGCGCTCGGCAGAAGCTTGACGTTCCATCTTCTTGGCACGAGACTTGCGGGCGGCTTCGGTGTTACGAGCACGCTTCGCGGCGATAGGGTCGGTCGGGTCGAAATCGACGGGCGACAGCTCCTTGCGCGAGCGACTGATGCCAGAAACACTGGAGTGCGTGGTGTGGCCAGTCGCAGAAATAGGAGAGGCCTTCGCAGTTGTCACGCGCTTGGGAGCAGGCGACATAGGCTCGGGCTTCGGCTGTGTCTCAGCGAGAACAGCAGCAACATCGAACTGGGCGTCAAACACGTTGCCTCCAGCGGAAGCATCGTGGAAGAGTGGGGCCCAATCCTCCTGGCCCATGTAATCCACATCAGTGAACAGCGGGGAAGGGTTCTGGCTGAAGGTAGCAGGCGAGTCGTAGGGAGGAGTGCTCAGATCGGTGAAAGTGCCGGAAGGAGGCACAGAAGCGTCAAACATCAGATCCTTGGGCGAGATAGTGCCCGTGGGTGCGACGGGAGAGAAGGCATCGGCCTCGTGGCCCAGCGGGAGCTGGCCGAGGTCGAGGGGAGAACCCATGCCGGTGTGAAGGCCGGTAGAGGGGAAGCCGAAGAGATCGGCGTCGGGGTCTGAAGGAGAGGTATGAGCGATGCATTCGGGAGAATCAGAGTCAGAGAGGGAATTACCTGTGAAATTCGGAGCGGACATATTGCGGCGGGATGCCAAGAAGTATTGTTTCTTTTTCTCGAATGTAGAAAGATCAGGGTTTCCGGCGTGGAAAGTGGAAGCGGAAGGGTGACTGTGAGGCGAGTATGAAGGCACGGAAGCCGCTTGGTAGTGCGGGGAGCGCTTCAAGTTGGGGTGAGACCAGTAGGAAGGAGACCGGGCAAGCTTGGTCACTCTGGGGTCCTGAGGGGGAGAACCAGAGAACTGTTGTTGCTGGAGATGACGATGCAACTGCAGGCTGAAGGAATGTCTTCGAGGGTTGTTCTGCGCCAGAAAGGGCTGGAGGGCAGATGGCTTAGGGGCAGTACTCGAGGGTACGGTCGCACGCGAGTCTCTGGGTTGAGGCTGCGGACGAGGGGCTGGAGCTTGCGGAGCGGGATAGAGTACGAAGTCCTCTAACGCACTTTTGTTGTTGTTGTTGCTGTTGTTGTTCGAACTGGAGGCCTGTGGCAGATGGGGTGGGGGCGTGGGAAGCCATGATTGCTGGAAGGTATCCGTGGTGAACGACGTAAAGTCGATCGGGCAAGAGTTGGGGTTGGGAGAACTTGAGCTAGCGGGGAGGCTGCTGAAGTTCAGAGGGTCCTGAAAAGGAGACTCTGAAGAAGGTTGTTGAGGGGAGAAAAAAGACGAAGTTCCCGTGGGATCAATGATGTCTGTCTCTAGTGAGAAAGACGGAGACTGTCGAGACGAGTCGCTTAGAAGGCGGCCATTTTGGATCGGGGATTCAAAATGATGTTTCAGTGTAGGCAGAATGGTGGAAATTTGAAGGCGATATCAGAGTGTGGATGTGGATGTAGTTGTAGATAGATGAATAAGGGATGATGGAGAAGAAAAGAAAGAAAAGCAGGCATCGACGGGGGGGGGATTCAGGCACTTCTTAAGCGGAAGACCAATTTGGCTGTGTGCGCCGAGTGTCCGGTTGACCAATCAGCGATCGGACGCGTTGGGGCTGAGGCCAGGTTCAAGTCACGGGGTGTGAGTCACACTTGATCCCCGCAATGTGATTAGTCGAGACTTGAGTAGCCCCTCCCATTGGGACCCGCAGGAGGCTACACTGCAGTACATGACAGTACATGACAGTACATACAAACACACACTATATATCGTACCTCCTCTCCTCCTCCCCACCATTTCAAGTACCGACAAGTACCTCCCTCTCCTTCAATTGGCCAATCTACGCCCTTTGCCTGGCATGTCCCAAGGCATCCACACTTCATCCACAACGTTTGAGAAATTCCTACTCGTAGGCCCCTGATACGGATCCTGGTGGTGGCCTGGACTCAAAACAGCGCCAGATCTGCTTCTACTGCGGATCATCTTTCCGTTGCATGACGTCTGCCTGAATCTCTCCTTCATCTTCATCTTCATCTTCATCTTCATCTTCATCTTGACGCCAGACACGCCCAGGCTCGTGTTTTCGTGTTCACGTGTTCGCAGCATTATTAATCCAAAACAGTTGCCCGACAATCTCACTCAACTACGTCTTCCATACTCCATCCAAAATGCCTTAGCCTCAAGGTAAAAACCCGGCGGATGACCCTCGGAACAAAAACCCTCTCCTCCGACTCGACTCGACCACTCTCGATGGAGTACAGGCTCCACCGATCTTTTCCCAATCCTGTCCCCGCCCCGGGCTATGTCCGTGGCCCGTGTGCCCCTTCTATGTCTCCTTTGATCTTAGCCTTGCCGAAGGGCGTGAAAAAAATATTGACTTTGTCGCAACCCTCCACAGAGATCGTCCCAAAATCAATCTGCATCTGAAATCATCAAGGGTTGCATTTCCATCCCTGACCGTCTATTCTCGACCAGATGATAGGACGGAAGTTCGATCCCGGTTCAACCACTGTGATTTATCTTAAATACTCTCCGTAGTATCCGTAGATTGATGATCACTGAGTCCCCCACCATCCATGAATTAATCATTTAGCCTTGTCGCTTGAGCCTTCCTACGAAATGCCTAGTTCATTTCCGCTAACCTCGTACGTACCTGGGAGATCCACCGGGTGAAACGGGGTTCGCATTCGAACCGCGCTTCCTTGGCGGTCCGCCCCCGAGATTCAAAAATCAGCGACTGGCTGACCGGGTTTCATGTACAGAACCCCGGCCCGGTCTGAACAGAATTAAGAGGTGTACTAGTATGAGACACACCAAGGTGGAATTGTAGATGATACTACTACTAGTATTTGTCTGTTATGCCACTGTCACCGCGACTGCATACCTAGTACATACTTTTTATAAATGTATTACTAGTAGTTGTATTTATTTCCAACCTTGGAAGGTTCAAGTTGTAGATACCCGACGCGACTTGGCCGGGCGTTCGTCATCGCTCAGTCGTTGGATGTGGGCTTGAAACTGCATACTACTAGTAATGTTTATTCTCTATGAAGTCGAAATGAAATGCAACGAATAGTATACTTTCTTTTTGATTTCGATGAAACCCAGCTCGGCATGTCTTATCCTCAGAACGCCATTAACTATTCGCGAAAATCCTCCTTACATTGTTTTGAATTTTCTTTTATCCTGTCACCTCAACAAAAGAATCAATTCAAATTACTCATATAACCAAGATGCCACACGCCGTGGGTCTCGATCGGCGCGAGGCGATCCTTGACTCAACAGGCTAGGACCACGCTTCACATACTTTCCATCCTGTACTTTCCCCACGATTTCCCCGTTCGCCCAAATGATCTTTCCACAGAGAATCGGAGTGATCTCGGAAAGATGCTCAAGGTTCCATCAAAATCCAATCCAATTTAATTTGAACACATACTAAGTCCTTATATCGAGGCCAGTTGCTGAATTCAGTTCCTTCATACGGTGTGTCTGAATAAAGTAGTAGTGTTAGACCTCGCGAATCATCTACCATATATCAGCCACTTACAATCAACATTGTGATGGAGCATGGAGTCGGTGAGATGGAACGGTCTGAAAGTCTCATCCGGGTGCCACTAAAAATGCCATATATCAATATTACAGTTCTGGGTAAGCGAGGGAGGAAATCGTAAAATCACCAAGTCGGCATCAGATCCAGGCATCAACGCGCCTTTCCTTGGGTACATGTCATACTACCCCTTGTTAACAACATTCAACTAAAGCTAAAACACAGCCTATGACCCCGTGCATACCAATTTTGCAGGATTAGTAGATGTCAACTCGACAAATCTCTGCGGTGAAATCCGACCCTTTGCTAGTGCTCCAGTATATAGCAGAGGCAATCGTGTCTCCACGCCAAGGATCCCGTTGGGAATAAAACGGAATGCACCCTGTTTGCGGCGCAAGAGGTCTTGCAATTCCTTTCCTTTATGCTGATATTCAAGTTCGCCTTCCATACTAGGCTCATGCTCAAGCACTCCGGATGGCTTCCCATGGGGATGATCATAGCGGAAAGGGCAGTAGTCTGAGGAGTAGATCGTGAACGTACCATTTGCAAGACCACTATATCAGTCAGAATAGATTTCCACTGACCTCTTGGAAAGATGGAACTAGGGAAACTCACACAAAGAGATCTTCATGGTCGGACACACTGAGTGGCGGAGGTGGCGAGCAGATCATTTTGCTGTTCTCGAAGCAAGTGGGAGAGTGGAAGCGTTTCTAACCATATACCTAGGTGTTAGAGTCTGTATTTAAATTTCTCGTATATATAGATACACTTACCAGATCATCCCAAGTCAAATGGAAATATTGGGGGCACGCATAAATCGGTAATCCCATGGTTTGTGCCCGACGGACATTAGCTGCCCCAAGCTACTGGAATTAGCAATGAACTTCAAATGGAAAGCGCTGTTCGCACCACTGATCCAACATGAACGAAGAGAATCGGGCTTTGAATCAGCTGAGCTAAAGCGATTGCTCGATTTGTGGCTTCTCCCTCGACAATTGGCGGGCGCAACAAAGCATGGTAAAAAGGGGCTGCCATCTTTACTGGAGTTAGAAACAACTTACCAACCATGCCCTTTTCCTCGAGTTTGTCTTGACTTTAATTAGCCTTGATTCAAATCAGCACGGTTTCGACACTACCTGTCAACCATTCGATCATATCGCCATTCTCGGCATGGATCATCTACAACAAATTAGTGGCCGTTCATAAATCACGAGAAAGGAACTCACTGTGGTAATCGAGTTCTTTCTAGCTACAAACATGACGTCCAGTAGCTGAGAGTCAGTCAAAAACAATTTGCAGCTACTGATGCCCCAGTCATTCATCAAGATGGATCTTATTCTTGAAGCTTATTGTACTTTAACACAGTGGATCTACGCCTACTTCCGACACTGAGCTTTCTATACTTCATGTGTTCGCTCGATAAATCCAATGCAGGAAATGCGAAGGTAAGCAAGATGATTATTCTTCCAGCCAAATCAATAATACTGATCTCTGAGCATAGCTATTCGGTCTTTTGGAGAACATTGGTATAAATGGTACTCAATTCAACCTTGCTCTTATGTACTTTTTCTTCACCTACGGACTGTTTGAACCGGTATCAAATATCATGCTCCGAAGAGTTGGCTCAAAGATATGGTTCCCTTTGATTGTGTGTGCCCGGTTTCGGTTCTTTTCAGACCTCGCTTCTTGCTATGCCTCCCGGTGCCATGAGTACTTTGTCTGGAATAGGTTTATCATATTTAGCAGTGACCTCAAGACGGTATCGCACAATTATTGTGACAGTCTCCATTTTGCTCCCGCTTTTCGGCGCTGTGCTATGCTATGCTCTGCCCCGAACGAACCTTCCAGGTCAGCTAGTTGGGCTATAGTAAGTTTACCTGATGTCGATGTTTAATAGTATATTCCTTTTTGCTGACGACTAATAATCTACAGTATTTTATAGTACGTCAAGACCAGTCTTCAAATATTAATCTTGCTAACCAAGTTCTTCAAGCACATATTGGGCCCCATATATCACTCTAGTTTCGGTTTATCAGGCTAATATTGCTGGTCATACGAAGAAGTAAGACCGTTTCCTCATCTGGAAGTGAGTATTTGCTGATCAAGAAATAGGATCGTTCTATATGCATGGTTCTACATCGCTTGGGCCACTGGAAACATCATAGGACCCCAAACCTTCCGTGCTGATCAAGCCCCTGAATACACCGGTGGAACTGTGGCAATGATTGTTTGCTATATTATTGCAATGTTCGCTATTACATCTTATGGGATAATCTGTCATTCCGACAACAAGAAGCGCGCAGAGGCGATTGAGAGTCGGATGGCTGCTGATCAAGACTGGTTGGATCTGACGGATAGGGAGAATAAGGGATTCAAGTACACGACATAATTCTTTCAATTACGTACCTTAGTTTACAATGAATATTTGTGGCTATAGTAAAATATCCCGAAATCTTGTGTGAGGGACCTGTTCATGGTAAAGAGAAGGGAAAGTCATCCAGGAAGTACATGGGGAAGATACACGATGTCTACTTCGTCTCTCGATCTAAACTATACGCTCGTCCCCGCCATCGAAGTCAAATAGCAGGTCCAGGAAATAAGCCAGGCGATAGGCTTCTTGCGCAAAAACGCAGCAAGTCTAGATATAGGCTCCGAGCGGGTGATACTGATGGCTATGTGCGGATGCTTTTTTATCTTGGCGATCCGTCTTACCCGGCGACATTGGTATTGGGGGACTGGCTTAGAATGCATGTTACTGTTTTTCTTACGTAGGATGCCCAGCGGGAAGTGGAGACTGCGCCGTTGATGGGATGATGTACATACATGACTAGTACCCCATAGTTAATTACCCAGCGCATCCTGATGGAGACTGTGTCGTGCATAATGCTTTGCAGCGGCTCAGATCCACTCGACGCAGCTTGACCCATCGTTCACCGATCAACCAGATAAGCTACTAGTAACTACGAGATTTACTTCTAGATTAATAGAGAGCAGTATTTGAAAGCAAAGTAGATTCTATTAATTATTACCTATCGCAATATGTGCCCACATCCCGAAGTATGTAAAATAAACCCCGGAAGCCGGGAACATCGCTAGACAACAAGTCCAGGCGCAAGCAATTTGGAGGAATAGCATAAAGACACCAGCGATAAACCGGAGATCCTGAAACCCTCGCAAAAATCACAGCAACCTTTCCTCCCCATAGGGTATCGAGCACGAATATCAGAACGCACAGATCCAGACAAAGGCAGAGTGGTATCAATCTAGTCGGGCGACGCACCACGTAACGCGTCAACAAGTCGTAAATCGAAATTCGATTGCGGGACGCAGGTCGTAAAAAGGAATGAACGGCATCCGTCGAGGCGCCGAGGCGGATTATTGAGGGGCTTTTTTGGTATACGGAAATTGAACGAAAAATAAAACGGCGACAGCGGGTATCTCATTGACAACCTTCAGACAACAAGCTCACAAGACAGTAAGACAATGCCAATAGGAAGGATGACAGTGGCGAGGAACAAAAAAAAGTACTGAACAAAGAACTGTAAAGACAATTGGTATAAAGCCGTATTTGCACCTTCAGGACGCGGCATGGCCGAGCCCATCGGGACGATTATGAGCTGGCGATGAAGAGGTCATGTCCCACCATCGCTCAAACTCGATGTGTCGCGAGGACGCAATTCAAGCAGCAGCCTGGACGGGGGTAGCGGCAGGAACGTTGACATTCTTGGCCTCCTCAGTGGCGGGCTCAACGGCCTGGGTAACCTCGGTGGTAGCGGGAGTCTCCTCAGTAACAGCAGCAGGGGTCTCCTCGGTGGCCTCCTTGGTCTCCTCAGGCTTGGTCTCGGCCTCGGCAGCGGGAGTCTCCTTGTCAAGCTTCACAGCCTTGCTGGGCTTGCGGAACAGGCCGCCGAGCTTGTTGGACTTCTCCTTCTTGGCCTCCTTGGTCTCACCATCGGTGACCTCGTTGTCGGAGGTATCAGTCTTCTTCTCCTTCTTACCGAAGGCACCGAAGAAAGAAGTGCGGCGCTTGTCCTTGGGAGTGGTGGCAGCCTCGACGGGAGTCTCGGGGGCAGCAGCGGCATCCTTAGCAGCCTCAGCCTCAGCGGGGGCAGTCACGGTCTCGGGCTCAATGGGCTTGACAGCGGCCTCCTCGACAGGGTTCTCTAGCTGGGGAGCAGTGCTGGCAACAGCGGTCTCCTCAGCGGGGGTGGCGGTGGCCTCCTTCTCGGACTTCTCCTGGGAAGGGGAAGAGACCTTGTTGAACAGGCTGCCGAAGATGGAAGCGCGCTTGGCCTTCTTCTCCTCCTTCTTCTCCTCAGCGGGCTTGGTCTCCTCGGGCTTGGCCTCGTCCTTAGCAGGGACCTCAGGGGCGGCCTCAGTGGTCTCAGTGGCAGCAGCGGCAGGCTCAGCGACGACCACGACCTCAGCAGTGGGCTCAACAGCAGACTCGGCGACGGGCTCAGCGGCCTTGGTCTCCTCAGCAGTCTCCTCCTTGGTCTCCTCGGCCTTGACCTCCTCCTTAACGGGGGCCTCCTCCTTCTTTCCCAGGAGGGAGCCGAAGATGCTGGAGCGCTTGCGAGACTGGGAGCGGCTCTTGGTGGCGGCCTTCTCCTCCTTCTTCTCTTCCTTCTTCTCCTCGGCGGGCTTGGTCTCCTCAGCCAGGGTCTCCTCGGTGGCTTCCTCCTTCTTCTCCTCAACGGGCTTCTTGGGGGCAGCGACGACGACGGCGGGCTTGGTCAGCTTCTCAAGCTCAGCCTTGAAGCCCTCGCTGGAGGTGATGGTCTCCTTCTCGGCCTTGGCCTCAGTAGCCTTGGACTCGAGAGCAAGGACCCAGCTGTCGCGCTCAGCGGCGCTGGAGGCCTGGAAGGTGTGCTTCTGGCCGGCAACCTTGAAAATGAACTCGTTGGAGCTCTCCTTGGTAATATCGGTGACCTCGGCGAGGCTGAAGATACCGGCGGGGGTGGCCTTGTCCTCGGCGCGCTTGGTGAAGAACAGGAGACCCTTGCCGGTCTGGGTGGCCCAGGCGACAATGGGGTTGGCGACGGCGGCCTTCTCGTTCTGTTGGAAAACGGCCAGGTTCTTGGCCTCAGTGGCCTCCTCGGTGAAGTAGAAGAAACGCTTGGAGAAGCGGAAGCCCCTGTGCAAAGAAAAAAAAAGTCAGTCGCAAGCTCGATGCGCGCGTTGTCGCAAAGTAAACAAAGAATTCGGGAGCTTACTTGACGAGACCGGGGGCCTTGTGGCCGAGGGTACCCTCAGTAGCAGGCTTAATCTCCTCCTTGGCCTCCTCCTTAGCGGGCTCAGCAGCCTCGGTGGTCTCAGCGGCGGCAGTCTCCTCAACGGGAGCAGCAGCAGCAGCAGGAGTCTCCTCGGTGGTCTCCTTAGGAGTCTCGACAGCAGCCTCAACGGCGGGAGTCTCAACAGCGGGGACGACCGCGGGGGTCTCCTCGACAGGCTTCTGGACGTCAGACATGATTAAAAAAGTATTAAACCGAAGTGGTTGGGGGTATCGATTAAAGAAGCAGAGCTTCGAAGAAACGGCGAGTTTGGGGTATCAGGGTATCTTGAAAGCAAAGAAATAAGAGCTACAAAAGAGCTCGGGTATCACAACGACGTAGGAAAGGGGGGGGGTATTCTGCTTTGGAAGAAGGAAAAGAAGAAGAAGAGGAAGAAAAAGGGAGGAAAGGGCAAAAAAAAAGAGCGACGGGGGGGGGAGGGGAGCAACCAAAGGGGAAAGGAGCTGCAGGGAGCCCAGACCAGTGGGTCCCTGGCGCTTAGTTAGGTAACAGGGGATACACTGTACGAGTTGGGTACCTGGGTACTTGTATACTTGTATACTTATAAAATACTGTATACTGTTTTTGAGTTGACTTACTCCGTATATTCACAGGAGTCCAGAGTATACTCTTTATCCCTGCTCCCTATTGGAGGGACCGCAAACCCAGTACAGTACGAGTAACGCTACAGAGTACAAACTCATAGGGTAGGGGGCCCCGGCATCACACCACCGAGCTTCAGCGATCGGCCATGCATTGAACACTCTTTCCCCCTAATTTGCCCGTGCAGGTCGGGTCCTCTCCCGTGCAAATTAACGGGCTTTGTTGCCCTCGAATGAGAATTAGAGATTTTTGATTTTTTGATTTTTACTATTTCCTTCCCCCTAATTTTCTGGAATTTCCTGAAATTGATTAGTTGTTATTGTTATTGTTCTCTGTAATCTGTACCTTGTAATTTTTCTGTAACTTGCCCTTTCCACACATCATGATACCGGAGTACCTACGAGAAGTACCCAAGTATACTTTCGGCCTGGATCACCGGGGCGATTGAAGTATGGACCACCCGTTGGTTCTCTGCTCCTCCTAATTTGAAGTTGCACAGTTCCAGGGGGTTGACTGACGTTAATACCCGTACATACTTGCGAGCATCATGTTACAGACTTCGATACCGTCAACTGATATGTACCTGCTATGTACATCCTTCCCGCAAGGCATCATACCCCTCGAATCTTCAACGAGGGGAGCAGGAGGGAGAGGCAAAATGATGGATCTTGTCCGAGGTGCTGGGCCAGTTCCAACCCTGGTCCAGCGGGGTTGCCTTTCTCATTCTGCATGCTGATCAGCCCAGGATGAGCTCGCCCGCCTTTCGGATTCGTTCTCAAAGCGCTGATCCAGCCTTGATGGAACTGGGATACTGGACTGCCCGCATTCTACTGGGCGGTTCAACTCAAATCTCTGCCTCTTGTCACGATGTCGACTCTTTTTTGCAACAAAGGTCTAATCCATCAACCCCATGACCAGCCGCTATCCCAGTGGCGTGCGAACCCTCGTGGCCAACCAACGCCAGTTGCACAACCCCCCCTTCTTCTTTCGTGCACGTCATCACCCCATGTCGTGCCCTATCGGGGACGTATCATGGATCAGCTCGCATTGGCGCCCACGATATCGCGCCCAGGATCCCATGATGCACTTCTCTAACGGTCCTATCCTTTTGCACTGTCCTGACACCATCTGCACCAAGAGTTCCTTTTTTGACGTGATACGAGGAGGGGTGTAAGTATTTCACGTACTTGTACAAGTACTTCGTACTCCGTCCATTGTATCCCTTTACTCGACTGTGATCACCATGCAACTCGACCGAGTCTTATCTCGTCCACAACCCTAAGGTACCTTACCCTCCAAATCGGTAATGATTGTTTACATCGACCGTACTGTAAATCAAACCCCACTGTCAATACTATCCGTAAGAAGTAAACAAGTAGTAATAATCCGAAATTGCCCCTAATTAACGGCCCCCTTTTTCTCCCTCTGAGGGCGGCTGCTGGACCATTTTCTTCTAGATGTTCGGGCTAACGCTCAAAGTACGGTTGCGCCCCACTTGGTGGTCCCGTGTCTTAAGCCATCTCTCATCGGTGGCTGGCCAGCCCTACTCCTATACGACCTATGCTTCATCTAGCGCCCAGCTATTCCCTTTGTTTCGTGCCTTTCCCATGGTTCAGTTCTTGTCGCAGAACTGTTCCATCGATTTTCGTTTGTTTAACCACATTCTGCAGTTTGGGTTATCTGACTCACACACTATCAGGTCGATCAGGAGACGGCCCTACCAGAGCCAGACTGCAACCGAAACTTTTCCAGTAATGATAGCCCACACGACCGATCCACTTCGTGCCCTGCCGTCCAATTGCTTCGTCGGTCTGCCCCTTTTCTAGTACCCGTTGCGGCCAAGACTTCGGATTTGCCAATCCTGCCTCTTTCGTGCTGTCGCGGTCTCCAAGTCACGAGTTGCCGACGCCGGGACTGAGGTCGATGAATGGCCAGTGCCCCCGTCGATCTCTTCGGCGGGCGGTTTCGCTGTCAGGTTTTCTGGTACTGCAGCTACCATGCGACTCACCAGGGTGCTTATCCAATTGTCATTGCGCTTCAAATGGTGGCCTGTTACGGAATATGCGTACATACATACATCATGTATGTATAGATGTACTCCGTACTTGTTTACCCTACTCCATCCACATCTGTAGAGCGGAGATGTCCGCAGGACCACCGATGTAGAGTAATCCCGTAGGACCCATCCGTGGATGGAGAACCGGATGGATCGTATCCTGGCGCGAAGATCCCGTCCTCAATGCGACGGAATCGCTTGCCAAGCGCAAAAAACACGGATACCAGAAAAGAATTTGTTCTTGCGGTGTGCTCTAGGGGGGCTCCCAATACTCTTCCTGATCGAAACCCTCTCCCCGTCTAAGCTCTCCTCCGAGGTCCTCCGTCCCTTCTAGCGTCTACTAGACCGGTTATCGAGCCTCCTCTTAACCATGGCACACTTTAATGAAGATGCGCGCACCATCGTTACGTGAGACCGCGGTGGATTCAATTGAACAAGATATGGAGAAGACTATTCTGCGAGTGGTATATCAGTCCGACGAGCGGCCCATATGTATCGGCGAAATGCACAAAGGCACGCAGGAAACTATAAAAGGGGGGGAGGGGGGAATAAAATTTTATAAAAAAAAACGTGTCGGAGTTGGAGTCAGACCATGGATTGCTCGCGAGGGCCACTGAACAGAGTTGGTACCCATCCATGGAAAATAATAGGGGAGGCTCCACACGAGCTTGCACAGAGTCCACTTGGGACGGGTAAACAAGGAGGCCCAATTATTGAAATTTCAACACTCATCCCAAGAATCCTTCATGCCACACGTGGATCTGATCGGCCGAATCTATAGATTTCAGGATGCAAGGCACAGACACTATCCAAGCTCGTATCTGTCCTTCCCCCCCATAATCCAGAATGGTACTCGTACGGGATGACAGCTCACAGTGCCAGTGGAGGGTCATGTGACCCTATGCCAGAGGTGGAGATCACATGACCAAGGCCCCTGCCTCTCGCTAAGCACTTGGCATGTGACCTGAGGGTATTTAAGCAGCCCGCCGGCCGCGGTCTTCCTCCTCTTTTCTTTCTTCTTCATACTTACCTTGTTTGGGTGGCTGCGCTCATGAAGGCGGCCCACCACAGATTGGTCCCTGCATTGCACAGCGCGGCGGAACAGTTTGTTCAACGGCCTTCGGGTCATTGACAGGCGCATTCTTTGGCACTTTCCACTTGTTGGATCAAAATATCTTTTCATCAATCCTTGGGCCAATGGCTCAGGTTTGGAGAAGAGTCTTTAGTTGTACACCTGCTCTGTAAAAATGAATATACTTCCTCAAAACTAAGCTGATAATGGAGTATCGTGGTATCAACCCGCACGGAAATGTTGATAGCGCTCACTTCACTTTTGACGCGTCGCGTGTTGACCTCGGGATGTTGATGTCGTCCATGCCGAATTCTCTGCAGCCTTCCCCCTTCCTATGCTCTCCCCATAAGATACAACCAAGTCCTAGGTATGGACCAACTAACTGTAGTCACGCAATATATCGGTCAATATTTCCTGATCTGCGGATATTAAATGCGCTGTCGAGTCTCCCAAGTACGAGGCTCGTCGCGTTTCTCTGGCTCCTGATAAATACCTAAGTTTTCTTCAATCGTATATCGAAGTCGCAGCTCTTCTTGCTTGACAAAGAGCAGTTCAAGTTCCTATAATGAAAATTATAACCAGGAATACGAGGACCTAAATCGAGACCAAAAATGGCCACTTGCGAAACTTGAACCAGAAACGGATGCATTTTCACCCATAACTCCAGGGCTTGGCACAGTGAGCCACTCCTTGACGGTACTACTACTACTACTAGTAAACACTTGCAGTTGTAGTCGCAGTATAGTAGACCAGAATTCTACCGCTCGCAGTAGTAATAGGGCCGGATGGATTTTACTCAAGTCTTGAGTACTTTTGTTCAAATACTATTACTAATAGTACAGGCATTCACTTCAGTTTACCAAAGCTACATTATATATACTAGTACCGTGACCATTCACCGAACTTGAAGTGACGGATCTCCAACATTCTACTACTAGTAAAATCTAGCAGAGTGGTCAACCGAAGATAATGGGTACCAAATCCTGGAAAGGCCGTTGTTCTACTACTACTAGGTGGAGATTTGGTTGTTAATTGTTTCATTTGCTCTAGTCTCTAAGAATAATCACAAAGTGAAGAACCATCGGATGGATGTAAACGAATATCATAACACAAGGTTGCCAATTGCTAGACCCCCATCAAAATTTGCAGTAGAGAATTATCGATGCCCAACGAAAACGGAAGATTCAAAAACGAAAGAAAAGGGACAACACGAGAAATTTGACGATGGAAATCCTGAACTGTGGGTATTATCAGATCAAGGAGAAATAAGTGAGTGGATATGTATGTGCGAAACAGTCGACCGGCGATCCATGCAACATCAAACAGAAAGTAAACCCTGAACGAACAGAGTTACAACATACAAGGGTGGTAGACCTTGGAAGTCTTGTGCAGAGTATTTCCTTGCCCCGTTTCTTCAGGGGGCTCACGGGTTATTATCCGCTCATTCCACGCCTTTTTTAAAGCGTGTATCATTGTCGGCGTGGCAAAAATGTTGGATTTGTTCCAACAAAAATAGTACTAGTCTTGATTTGCGACTTAGTTGACCTTCAAGACCCCGAAGACATCTCGGGCCCCATTCGCCTCAGCTTTGATATCCGATCGGGATCGCTTGGGGTTGACGACGACTTCGCCCCAGTGCTTGGGGACGGTGCCCTCGGATGTTGGGCGACTTGTGTGGGAACCATGATCCGAGGTAACTGTAAGATGCGATTCATCCGGGTTAGGAGAAGGCGACGCTGAGGCTGAGGTGTGAAGAGTCGCTTGGGGTTGGAGATGGGGTTGTGGCTGGAGCGACCAGATATCGATGACGGAGCTGGAGACCGGAAGTATTAGCGACATACGTTCTTCAATATTCCCAAAGACGAGCCATTGGATAGGCTGTTCCTTCAAATAGGCCAGCTTACTCTGAAGTTCGTTGACAGATAGCATCCAGTGCTTCCCTTTCCCGCCTCACGTACTCCGGATCCGGCTGGTTTGCTTGTTGGGCGTGATTGAGGGCCCCATAGCCATAACCCGCTTGATAAGGGTCATCGTCTAATAGACGTGAAGACTCCGGCTGTAGATAGGGAACGTTAGAACGATTTTCTTTCTTGAGGGCGTTCCATGTATCGCGCATTAGACCGAGGTAATGCGCATTGAACATGGTGCCTGAAAATCCAATCCTTCACCGAACGCCTTCACAACGGTACTCACTTCTGGAGACTCCTGGCGAGCACCGCCAAGACAAGAGGCGCAGACACCCATTTATAACGGTCGAGGTCGAAGTCAGATCGGACGAGGCGCACGGTGCGGTGGTCCACGAGGCATTAAACAACCCCAATTATCGATGCAGTGGGCGGTTCCACCGCGCTCGCTCTAGGGGCTGCGGTGGAGATGAGTATAGAAGTCGAGCGATTAAAGGCGTGCAGGGTAAGGAGTGCGGGGGATGCAGAAGCGTGAACTGAGACTCGAGGAAAATGGCGCAGAGGGGGAAAAAATGCTGGATGTATCGGATCGGGCGCAGGCCATCAGGTGAGGCTGGGCGTCCGTGCGATGTCATTGATAACCAAAGTGCGTGGCCGCAGCGTGGAAATTATCCAATCACCACCCTGGGCCACTCACCGTCCAGCAGTTTTTTCGTCTCATTATATCACCCATCGACGTTGCTCTCGACGGGACAGCACACCATGTTCGACCTTCCCACAGCAAAACGGTAGGCGGCTCTCAAATAAATGGCAAGGTACAATTGATCAACGAACTGACCTTTCTCCTCCAGCGTCCGCCGTGACGAGGTTCAATCACCAGCGTCATCACGCTCCCCATCCCCGCCGACGAAGCCGAGCTCCAAGATGCACACGACCGCCTCGGGAAGTTGCTGAACCTAGACAGCATTCTTGGCCTGGATACTAGTCAAAAGGAGGAAGAGGACCAACAACCCGCGGTCGATAATGAGGACGACGAGCAAGAGTTCGAATTCCGACTGTTCAGTGCGCCCGTCAAATCCAAAGAAACGACCGAGAAAGCACCCGAAGAAGAATCATCTACAAGGCAGAAGAGCTCTTCCAAAGAGAAAGAGGCTGGGAATGAAGGAACACAGAAACTGCGCATTCGATTGCGGTCTCCAACCCCCATATCTGCGAGACCAGAGGATGGTAGATTCGTCAAGGCCTTCCGCGGATGGCAATACTATTTCACCGACCCCACACTCTATGGTTTGAAAGATGAGTCGGATGTTGAGGCACAGCTGTCAGAGAAGCGACGCCAGTATGAGGACACAGCCGTGACCGGCGACCACATAACATCATGGGCCAAGGCTCAACCGTGGGTAAGTGCTTCTTTCACTGGAGGATAAATCGGTCCCATCAACCTGGCAGAAATATGAAGAAGAAAAACTAAAATGATTTTTTAGCCAGGTTGTGATCTATCATGGCGAGTGATCCGTCTCAAGCGCCATCAAACAAAAGTGCCGTCAGCACACAAAACTGTGCCCGTATACGTGGTCGAGGGTGCTCCGCCGACCAAGTCACCCAAGACCAGAAAGAAGCCAGGCAAAAAGCGTCGTGTTCAGCTTCGCAAGAAAGTCAAGGCGGCTGAGGTTGCGAAGGAGAACGAGGCAGATAAGCGGACCCGCAAGAACCGTGAACGCAAGATCAAACGGCGACAAAAGGCCCGTGAGGAGAAAGCTGCGAAAGCGGGTGAAACTGTTGGTGGAGATGTTGCTATGGCTGATGGAGATGGATCTTCTAGTGGCGAGGAGTAGTCTGTTCCAAGGTTTATATAGATCGATTTACCTAGCCGGAAGTAAAAAAAATGATACCCTACGATTACTACGCTTGTTGCCACCATGTCTGGATATTTTTCAAAATAAAGAATGCAATTAAGAGGTAACCAAGACCTCGACATTAGTGGGTATTATGTAACTAACTAAACAGGTATGAGCGTTGACAGACCTCAATGCTTCTGTATGGCTATCGGGTGTGTATAGCCCAACAAGAGGAGAAAGCAGAAACAAACAAACAGACTTCGCAGAGGCACATTCAGCACACTGTTCCATCCGACAATTCCTCGTAACAATTTGGAATTCCATTTGGCTTACTTGGCCGGCTCTGTAATCGATTAGTATGGAGGACGTGGAATGGGGATGCTAATATTGGAGCATCACTCACCTTGCTTGGCGGTCTCGGTAGTATCCTGCGAGGGAACCGCAGCAGCAGCAGCAGCAGGTTCTTCGGCCTGAGGAGCGGCAGTTGCAGGGTCTAGTGATTACAAGTCAGCCAATGGAAATATAGAATTGCCAGTGTAGGATAAGTCACTAGCAGAGGCGGACTGTGGTCTTACCGGCAGCGCTGTCTGTGCCAGTGGCAGGAGTAGCGGCCGCAGGCTTGGTCTCAGCCGGCGCAGCTTCAGCGGGAGCAGCAGGAGTAGCTTCAGGCTTAGCCTCAGGGGCGGCAGCCGGGGTAGCAGCAAGGGCGGCATCTGGAGCTGGAGTTGGAGCTGGGGCAGTGCCCTCGGTGGGAGCAGCAGGCTGAGCGGGGGTTGCTTCGGTGGCAGCAGCAGGAGTGGCAGCAGTCTCAGTAGGCTTTGCATCCGAGCTCTGTTCAGTCTTCTTCTCCTTCTTGCGACGGAAGATGTTCTTGAGGCCCTTCTTCACCTGGGCGAAGGCATCGGGAGCTAGTGTGGGGTTAGAGAAAGAGCATTCGAGGAAATAGACGTTATGGGGGGGAGTCGCGATGACGATTATTTGAACGGTAATGGAGTGCACTTACGAACACCAGGCATGATGATAGTCACGTAAAGAGTAGAATAACCCGCGTGGGAATGTAGTAGAAGCGTACTAGTAGCTTGGAGTTCTTGGAGATCGGAGGAGGGAAGAAGAGGAGGACGGCAACTCACTTCCTTCCGTTCCCTTCCCACGTTGCTGGTTCCGGAACACGTGACATGGACGTGGCGCTCGGCAATGTCTGCTATTTTGATAGGTAATTTATTTTTCCCTCTCTCCTCTCTCCTTTAGCTTTATTGGGGTTATTGAAGGTTCGGTATTCAGGGGCGTTGGGGAGATACCCAGACGTCACCCGTGCAGCGAGGGCTAACCATTGGCTCATGCGGGCCAAATCTGGGGCCCGACCCGCTAAGAGACTTGGCCCTGACAGCTTGCAGTGGCGGTGCTGCACATCTTCATCTGAAGGAGGGGTTGAAACACCGTCATCTGGCGTCGGGTCCACTGTCCGGGCGCTTAAATGACCACCGGCCAGCTGTCCCGAGTTTGATTGGGGGTCTTTGATAGAGCGATCGCAATGTGGAGATTGCATTGTTTGGAAGCTCCTATACATAGATAGAGATGGAAGGGGAGACGGAGATGAAATTGCGTACTCGAACCAAATAAGAGGGTATCATATTGCTAGTATATTTGGGTAACGACCAATTACTGTGGGCATAAATAGCAATATCGAAGCCACAATATAACTAGAAAAACTGAAAGCAAAAGGTCGCAATGATATGACCTGGACCCGAACGTTAGCCGACGCCGCATCTGTTAGTGAGATTGGAAGTGACCTACCAAAGATAAGAAAGAGAAGACCGATTGCCATCCTGGTGCTCTGTGCACCGAGAAGGATAAGAAGAAGTGCGCACACTGTCCATGCTGAAATACCCCCAGAGTGCAACCCGGGTGTGCGTTTGAATTTCATCGTCGCATCATCGATCATTGAATGCAGGTTGGCAGCTGATATAGTAGCTTTGTCCAACAAAGCTTGAGAGACCTGTGCTTTGAATTGCATTTCATCTTGTGTCTTGAACTGGGCGGCTAGCAATTTGGCCTGAGACTGTTGCGCTTGTTGTAGGTCATGGGCCCTGTTGTAAGACTGCTCCATGGAGGTCTCCATGGTTTGTAGACGCTATTATTGTTAGAGCAAGACCCAGTCCCGAAGTCAGACATAAATACCTGAGACATTCTGTTCTCCTGTTCCAGAATCATGACAAGCCGGCCATTGAGCCATTCCTAGAATAGTACGCATTAGCCTAAGCTGGAGTCATCAGCTCTCTCAAAAACATACCAACGAGGAATCGAATGTCATCATTCGCTTAAAAAGGCGTGCCATGTCTGTGTCCACGATTGATTCAAGCGTATGGTGCAATACTGATGCCACATCTCGGTAAGCCAGAGCATCTTCCTCGTGCATGCGAATCACCTCCTGACTCCGCGAAATTGTGTTTTCCTGCACTTCATGTAAAGTGTCTTGAAGGCTTCGGACAGATGCTGAGGTATCTCGAAGTTCCTGCCTGGTTTTAGTATCTCTAGGACAATAGAAGTAGGCCATTCTACCTTTGCCAGAGTGCCCGCCTCTCCGCGAAGATTATTCATAACCGAGCTAGCCGAAGTAGCGATGCTGTCCAAGCCAGACCTAATCTCCTGAAGTAGCCTATGGAGTGCATTCTGAGTAACGGACGCTGAAATCTCCAGGTCGGCCGCGAGCCTCTCTTGTATTCCCCTGACCTCTTCTAGAAAGGTATTGTGTCGAGACGATTCCATAGCGGCGTTTTGAAGCGCTGCTTCTAGTCCCTCGTGTAGCTTCGAGCTGGTCTTCACAATGGCTCGATGAAGATCCAGCAGTTCCTCTCTTTCCACTTCAATTCGAGCCGCTTGGCATATAACCATTGCATTCTGCCGGTTGTTGCTATATGAAGTCCACCACTGAGGTCGCGACTCCAAGGCTTTCAGGCACTTCCCCAGGACGTCATCGGGCAAGAGATCGATTCCAGTATCAGGCGGCTGGGGCTTGGTAGTGAACGAGAATCGAAATTTGGATTTGTGGGGTGGAGAAACTGCCACCGGAATGCAAGGAACTGGAACTGAGGCGCCGGCGTCATTCAATTCGCATATTGCCAGTCGGGCTGCGTACATGGACCGAATGCGATCCAAGGTCTCATATTCGTAAGTCTGCAAATCGCTTGTATCTTTGCCCCCGGCGAATTGACACGATGTGACAAGTCGGGTTACCGCCACGCGATTGCAGGATGGTGAGGATTTCATGGAATCGAGAAGCTGGACTGCTTCGGTGAAGATCGCATCGTGCTGCTGAGCTTTGGATCCTAGGTGAGGAAGCACACGGTTGTCGCCTGCGCTCATCGGTTCGGCTGAGAGGTTACCTGAAGTAATTAGCAGATTGATTGAAGATGGAAGCGATCTCTTCAGGCATCATACTGTCTGATTTCTCAATGCGATCAATACCAGCAAAAGCCCATGCCAACTCAATCATGAGTAGCAGGAGCCAGGTTCGAGTAGTAGTGAGCCAGCTCATCGTGTCAGGATCATCGAGTCATTGAGTGTTGGAGAGATTAAAAGCCAATTCTAGACCAGCTATCAGACTCCAAGGACCATCACGGTGGATGGAAGGATGATAAGGTGAGGTGGTTGCTGATTGCGGGCCGGGAGAGTTCACTTCCCACATCGAAACATGTGCCTCCAACTTCAAGTCCCCTTCTCTTAGCTTCTTCCAGTGGGGATTTCTTTGAAGAGCCCTAGAGATCAATTAAAGAGGAAAATAGAGAAAGAAATCCGTGGATTGTCTGATCTGGTCAAAATTGTTAAGTAGATTGAGGCGCATGCTGATGCCTAGCATGATATAGCTTTGATCATCGTGATACTAGTACAACGCATCATGATATACCTAGGACTCGGAGGAGGTATTGGTGATGAATTAAGGAGTCGTAATGGGTTATGTAGGTTTATAATATTACATATAACATTTATTCTCGCTAAACACTTCAAATTAAAAGATATGAGACAGTTGAATAAGGTTTGTTAACTACAGATGACATGTCAGTGGGCCCCCCCCCGAGCCCTCAGTAGGACTGTTAGTCAGCACCCGCGTTCAGTAACGTAATTCCCGGTTGCGCCGTACACCCGGTCGTCCCGTACACTTTCCCCCAGTAGAACATTTCAAAATTGATTATTTCCACCAAAACGCATTGAATTTACTATGAATGACGATTCTTACAATGGTTAATCTTATGGCCAATCTCCCAATACCCACTATACCTAGGTGGTGCCCTCTGTGCTGGCCTAATTGGTTGACTAGGCAATTCAACCTCTGTATGTGAATCTACCCTATTGCCTTCCACTGGCTGGTCTAGCTGCTCAACTAGCTGTATAGCTTCTTGAATAGTTAACCCCTCTTCGCAGGGTATCTGCCTAGTTGACCGATTACGTTTTCTAGCTATCCTCTCATTGGCTATACGCAGATTTACGTTATCCTCCGTAAGTAGTGCAGTGTTATGTAACGCTATCATATGGCCCTTGATAATCTGATCTAGAAGGATCTTTGATGGCGTAGGAGGGCTATTTGATCGTTGCTTTAGTAATTGCTTAAGCAAAGATGTTTGCTTATGCAATTGTACGATTGTCCTTGGTGTCTTTGGTGTAAAATGGCTAGATCTGCTGTTTGGTCGGCTGCCTTATGGTGACGGAGTATGTAGAGAGATATTCAGCTTTAAAAGAACCTTCTCAGGATCTAATGGTACTAGACCACTAGCTTTAAAGCTGTTTTTAATAGTAGGATTGGTTGATTGGAACGCTTCTAGCCGTACGTGCTGGTAATCTACTAGAAAATCTTGCTTGTCGATATGGTTATATCCTCGGCGGGTAAGATCGCTCACAAAACGCCCGTATGCCTTCTTTAATGGTGCAAAATATTCTAGTGGCTGTAGTAGATGAGATGAATGTACAGGTATACAAAGTGGGATAATATTGTTTTCCATACAGATTTGGTCGAATTGAGGTATAAGATGGCTACCATAGCCATTAAGAATCAGTAGTCGAAATCGCCTACGTATATGTGAATTCGTATATAGGATAAAGATCTTTTGTAACTAGCGTAGGCTAATCTCATTGGTAGTCTAGCCATTATCAGAGACTTCTATTCGCTACTCTTTAGGTAGGTTATCGTTAAACTATCCTGCTATAGCTACTTTGCCTTTGAAGATTATACATAGCGGTAGTGAATAGCCATCTGTACAGATAGTCTTGATCGCAGTAACCCACTTACGATTTTCTGGTTGTAGAAGAGATCTCCGACTGTAGTATTCAGCGCGGGTGACTACCTTCTGCGAAGATATAAGACCCATTGCGAAGCCTGTTTCATCAAAGTTGTAGATATCCTCTGATTGTATACCGTTTTCGTCAATAACGCTTTGTACGGTCGCAAACCACTGCTGAATTGATTTTGGATCTTCGTTTAGGGCTCTTTGGTAGTCGTATCTTCGAGAGAAGCGAGATCGAAGCTTATCACGGCGTTTAATAAAGGACGATGGCTAATTCTTCCCAACGGTAGACGGAGGGTGGTCACCGCGTGCAGCCAGTAGAATATTAGCCATTTCTCCTACAGTAGCCGGTCTAGGGGATGTACCACGTGAATCCATAGAGAGTATCCATTCAGTGAGCGAATCCTCTTCTAATTGGGTCAATTTATGGCGAGATGGGCGAGAATCAACGCGTGCAAGAACACCTTTTGCGCGGTCGGCTAAGGTTGTATGAGGTATTTCGTATAGCTTCGCTGCCGCGCGAATAGATTTGACGCGGCCATTTTGAATATCAGCAAGGGCCAGCAGGATCTTGCCTTCCTGATGGGCTAATTTCTGCGAAGATTCAGAGCGAATTGGTGGCATGATGGGTGGTTGAAGGTAGTGTATTGGTAGGAAGACGCGATTTTCAATGGGGTGTACGGCACAACCGGGAATTACGTTAGGACTACCAGCAACAGCGTAACGTTTTGAAAAATAAGCAATCCCTAGATACAGTATACATTCCTGGGAAGGTTGTTATTGCTATCTAGTTACCTGATCACCAAGATTTTGGGTACTAAACAATAGTACGTGTTGCACGCGTTGTATACGTGGTAGAAGTACTAGAAAGTTGAAAGGTAAGGTAAACTAGATAAGGCTGGTAGTCCTACTGAGGGCTAGGGGGGGGTCCCACTGACATGTCATCTGTGGTTAACTAGTTAGTCATAGTTATATACTGGCCTGACTCTTCAGGCAACAGTATCATATCACGTGCAGACTAACCCGATTGGGCTGGGATCCTCCGACAAAATCATCGACGCCGCAGCGGAGCTTTGTCCAACACGCCAAATATCATGTCTTTTCTACCTCAACGCTGCGCCCGGCAGCTTCTTCGAGAGCCATTCCAGCGCGGCTCATTACCTCTCTTCCTTACCCCCGCTTTCTCTCCGTCGCGCGCGCAATGCTTCTCGACCACCAACCCAGCGCAATCCCGAATCGGAGGCGCCGCCATCTCCGTTCCCCCAGAGGTGTCATTCACCCTTGTTGACCTGCCTAAGAGCCAGAACCGTGGTCATGGAAAGGATGTTCCCACCCATGCCGCGCAGATCAAGGGACCGAGGGGTATGTTTTGGGTCCCAGAGATGAACAACTTCCCTCCCCGGAGTGCTAACCCACGCGATATTCAGGCGAGATGATCCTCAACATCCCCTCCTTCATGACTGTCAACCACGACCAGGCGACCTTGAAGGCCACTCTCTCTATCGAGGATAGAGAAGTCCCGCACCAGCGTGCTATGTGGGGTAGGTGTTTTCCATTTCTCGCAGCGTGTTGGTTTCCGAGTCTAACATGATGGCCAATTGGCCAATTGCAGGCACCACCCGCGCACTCCTTCAGAACCACATCACCGGTGTCTCAGAAGGCCACATTTGTGTCCTGAGTCTTGTCGGTGTCGGTTACAGGGCTACCATCGAACCCAAGGCCGCCACCGTCACCGCGACTTACCCCGGACAACAGTTCGTTTCGCTGAAGGTCGGCTTCTCCCACCCCATTGAATTGGGTATTCCCGAGGGTGTTCAGGCCAGCACACCCCAGCCTACCCGTATCCTTCTGGAGAGCGTCGATAAGCGCAAGGTGACACAGTTTGCGGCTGAGATTCGTGAGTGGAGACGACCCGAGCCGTACAAGGGCAAGGGTATCTTCGTCAACGGGGAGACCATCAAGCTCAAGGCGAAGAAGATCAAATAGTCTATGGGCGCTTGTTCTTTTTCATTTTCATTTTTGGAACATCGCATTTTGGTTCCCTGTATTCTTATACTCTATCTCCATCACATATGTACTTTTTCCTCCTCTGCCTTCGTTTTTGATCTCTTCCTTCAATTGGTATCACAAATGTACTCTGGACGCATCAAGCGTGACCCTAACCAGACAAAATAAAAGTCCCCAATGGCTCAGCCACGGAACCGGGGAAAGACATGGTAACAAATAAAGCTAGAAAGACACTTACAGCTTCAGGACAGTCTTGACGGCATCAATGACCTGCGCCTGGTGAGCCTTGGGAGCAGCAACGACACCCTTGTTGGCAGCGAGAGTCCGGCCCTTGCTGAAGTCCAAACGGGAACCGTAGATGTCAGTAACCTGGCCACCAGCCTCACGGACGATAATGTCACCGGCAGCGTGGTCCCAGATCTTCTCCTGGTAGTCCTTCTTCACGGGCAGACGGAGGTAGATGTCACCAGCACCACGGGCGATCGAGCAGTACTTGGCCTGCGAGTCCAGACGAACGCTAGGGGCGGTGATGCCGAGAAGACCAGCAACGGCGGCATTGTCACCCTGAGCGGAGTGAGCAGCCTCGACACCCTCACAGAAGACAGCCTGAGCGATATCGGAGACAGGGCGCATCGAGATGGGCTTGCTGGCGGCAAGGGTACCGCTGGTCAGCGGGCGGCTGATGGCACCCTCACCCAGGACGGCGGAGAAGAGGACGCCATTGGCGGCGGTCTGGCCTTGCTGGGCACCGGTGTTGGCGTCGATAGTGGCGGCATCATCGACGGGGAGGTTGGGGGTACCAATGGCACCGACCTTGACGTCGCCGTCAACGATCAGACCCAGGCAGACAGCGTACTGACCACCACGGAGGAAGCCCTTGGTGCCGTCAATGGGGTCGAGAGCCCAGATACGGCCCTGACCACCACCGGCACTCTTGCCCTCATCAATGATATCCAGCATGCTCTGCTCGCTGGTCAGGGAGCCACCGAGTAGGTTGTTGCTCTCCTCATCATCCAGCTTGATGTCCTTGACCAGACGCCAGATCTCGGCACTCAGATCCTTGTCCTCGCGCAAGGAGCTGGCCTCCTCCTCGGCAACAATCTCGTCGTTGGGAAAGTTCTTGCGAATGGCCTGGATGATCAGGGCCTGGGCGCCGAAGTCGCCGATGGTGACGGGGGACTTGTCATCCTTGGAGACGGTACCCTTGGCCTTCTCGAAGAAGACCTTCTGGGTGAGAATGGATGCCCGCTGGACGGCGAGCTCGGCGATATAGCGTTCTTGAGAGTAAGACATGGCGATGGGGTGGGATGGGGAGGAGGAGAAGGAGGAGAAGTAAGAGAAGAGAGAGAAGGAGGGGATAAGCGCAAGAGGGGAGCGGGTCTGCACGACCACGGCTGCGAGAGCGAGAGCCAAAACGACGGTGGAGCAGAGCAGCAGCAGTCCACGTATGCGCGGGGGGGTTCATTCGGTGGAGGCTAACCCTCTTGTTGGTGGATTCACCGAGTGCTCTACGGCAGACCAAGAGTACTCAACTCAAGTACTCAATACTCAGATGTATACTCCGGAGGTGTATACTCGTAACTATGAATGATACGACTCGATGTAGTAAGTAACTTTAGATCTCGCTGGAAACTGAGACACCCCGCCCTAGTCCTAATCGGGGCGCGACTGTCACGGGGGGGTTTGGGGGACTTTTTGGGGACTTTGGGGAACTTCCATTGTCAACATTGTCAAAGGTCTCTTACTCGTCCTCCCTAACTTGAACCTTCAGATTCTCCCTTTCGAGTTCACCATTTTTCCATAATTCGGGTCGGCATTTGTGGGAATCGATCGTTGCCCTTTTTTGCACCCCGTGCCCCTCTTTGCACCGTTGATCGCCCTGCGGATCTTCCCCGACGTCACCGTCTGCTCGTCTTGTCTCCTTATCACACCACGAACACCCCGGCCAGTTTCATCTTTTGAAACATACCACCTCTTCAAAGGGCCCCAGCACGCTTGAGACTAGCGCTACCTCTTGTTCAGATCCCCCAACCTATTCAACTCCCATTCATCCCATTCAATCCGATCCTGTGCGCAGTGCGGGGTCTTTCGGTCTTTCTTGGTTCGATACGAGCACGCGGGATATTCTGCCCAGGCAGCCAAAGTCAAAAGCGAAAAACACACCTCTTCTTTCGGAAATATCAGATTCTACATCCATCAAACCCCTCCTCGAGGGTATCGTTGAGCTGCGCTCGCCATGTTTCAGTCATCGGTGAGCCGACCTCGGCGTGCGATAAGGTGTCTTGTGACTCCACACTGACCTCGCGCTCTTCCCTAGAAACCCTACTCGGCCGTGACCGTACAAATAGAGGTCTTGACAAGCGAACAATATGAGGTGGAAGACTGGAGTGGTATCGTCGATCTAGTCGAGGTTGTTCGCATCCAGGCGAGTGGCCCGACTGAAGCTAGTCGGGCACTGCGCAAGAAGCTGTAGGTGCGCTCGCCGACACATAGATGACCTCCTTAACTTATGTTCGAACTCGATAGTAAATACGGAAACCTACACCGACAACTGCGAGCCCTGACCATCCTCGACTTTCTCATTCAGAACGCCGGCGATCGCTTCCTCCGCGAGTTTGCTGATGAGCCACTCCTTGAACGTCTTCGAATCGCGGGTACAGACTCGGTCTCGGATCCCTTAGTGAAGCAGAAATGCAAGGTCCTCTTCGGTCAATGGGCGGTCACTTATAAAGACACTGCAGGCATGTCCAAGATCGCTGCCCTATACAAGCAGCTTCCGAAACGGAAACAGCCAGCAACACAGGCCAAGGCCAAGGTTCTTCGTGACGGGGCGAACCACAATGAGCCCCCAATGGGTCACACAGTATCTGTCTCCGCGGGCAATGGACCATCGACGACACTGAGCAGCCCCAAGCAGAAGTCGAAATCGAAGAAGGATAGGAAAGACAAGAAGTTGTCGGTTAGCAAGAACTTCAACTTGGAAAAAGAGCGCCCGGAGATTCTACAGACACTCGCTTCGGCCTCGGTGGCCAGTACAAATTTGCTGAATGCACTCAAGCTGGTTAACCGTGAAACCACCCGTGTTAGCGAGGACGCCGAGTGCATCAGCCGATTTGAGATCTGCAAGAAGCTCCGGCACCAAATTCTACGCTATATCCAGCATATCGAGAGCGAGGAGTTCTTGGGCGGTCTCATTCACGCCAATGAGGAGCTCGTGGAGGCATTGATGGCCTACGAAGTTTTGGACAAGAGTTACGATTATGACAGTGATAGTGATGATGATGTTCTATCGGGTAATTGGAGGTCCAGAGCGGAGATTGAGGACGAGATGGGTGAAAGCTTTAATGGCTTGAGCGTTAATCCCGCTAAACCCCCACGGCCTGTGGCTTCTTCGTCTCGACACGTTCTTGAGAGTGAGAGTGAGAGTGAAAGCGAGTCTGAAGAGGAGGACGAAGATAACCCGTTTGGAAACCACAATGCGATCAAGACCCCTGGCGTTGAGAAGGCTGGTCATACCTGGTGAGTTTTACTTCTTCACAGTCTGCTATTCCGATCTAACATCTTTACAGGAAGGAGGTATAAAACGCATTTTGATATATAGCTTTTGGACCATAGATGTCCCTTTGATAGCTCGATGTTCTGTATCTATTCATTCTTAGCCAACATCGCTATACCCAATGATACGACCATGTTGGTCACTTATTCATAAGATTCTACAACTTGAAGGGATACCGGTTGTCAAATCGGATGCCCCAAGGGGTGGTTTTGACCGAAATATTACAAGACTCAGAGGACGATATAATACTGACAGTTTATTATCTTCTAGGCATCTCGGCCGTTTCTCATACTACTAGTAGCATCTACTAAGGGTGAGTTTTGATTCTGAGCTTATAAAAGCCCCCTAAAAGAAAAAAGACTCGCAAATGATTTGTTTTGATGGAACTTAGAAAATGGAATCAAATAATCTCATGCAACAAAAAATGACAAGATTCAAACCAACGACTAGTGCTTCTTATTCCCTTCGTTCCGAGGTGGATGATCCCTGTTACTCCCTTCCTCTGCGCCCCTAGTACTCATATGATTGCTCAGGGAGCCCAGATGCTCCGGACTGGTCAAGGTTCTGAGCCAGATCTGTAATGGCATGCTCAGTAGGGGGGTCCATTCCCGGCACAGGACCCGCAGTAAGCGCAAGAAGAGACGCATCGTCGTTATCATCCGCAAGTTCGTTGAGAAATTCACTGAAATCCAATTCCTGTTGCCCGGGTTCTGTTGCTTCCTGAATAAACGTACTATGTCCCGGATTCGGCGAAAGAAGTGCCCCGACAGAAGAAAGTAGGTTATTCCGTCTAGCCGAATAATCTTGTACACTGTCTGCAAGTTCTGCTGCCTCCAAGTCCCGCCTGGATCTTTGGTAAGCCGCGGCCATAAATTCCTCTATCCTGATTTCCTCTTCAGGGGGGTTATCACGAATCACGAGGGTAAACACCGGCTCCCAGTCTCCGATAATGTGGCGGCCCTCGATGGGCCGTGCCGTTGCTAATTGTGGCCAACGGGCTCTCATAACAGTTTGCACTGCGTTCATAAGGTCCAAGTCGTTTTCTAACCGATATTCACCTGATGAGAAAGAAAGATTTACTTGTGTAACAGGATTCGGACTGAGCCAGATGCTTTGGCCTGGCTTAAGCCAGCCCTGTGTGGTCAATCCGTCTTTCAATCCATTGATTCGAAGACGCATGCCATTGATCCACATCCCGTTATGACTGTAAGACGTGGGATCTTCTGCATCTCTGACCAATTTACCAAGACGGAATGGTGGAGCTGGCCGACCAGATGGGGCATGTATAGTATGAATAATAGCATTATAGCGGGTGGTATTAGAGCCAAAATCAAATCCATATTCTTCCCATTCACGTTGATGCTGCCATTGCTCGTCGCTCAGTGGTTCAGTTATCTGCCTACGAACCTCCAGGAGCAAAAAGTTCGACATCCGAATTAGCTTTACCTCTGATTGCTCAAAGGTCCTTCGATCACCCTCGAGTGTCACCTTTTGGTCATTATGCTGTTCCAAATTCATACCCCGAAATTCTCGATCATGGGCCTGTCCACTTTCCAGAGCTATTTTCCAGAATGTCGATGCTTCCTCATGCTCGTGTTGTTCTTTTAAGTAATCCTCAACATCACTGAACCATCTCTCCCACTCTGCAACTAACATATTCTCTACTGTATCAAAAAATGCGTATCTCTCTGGCGTAAGCGGACAACCACCACCTGTGAAGTATGCATAACCATTGTATAGATGGCTTTGAAACCCGTTTAGTTGGGATTGAGCAGTAAGAGGCCATTGACTCGATACTTGTCGAAGCTCACTGGATTTTCTCGGAGAAGCAAGAGGCCGACGGGGTGTAATTCTAGGCCATGCTTGGAGTGCTTGGCGATATGTTCGTAGTGAGGTTGCGGGTTGTGGTTCAATGGGTGTGTTTAATAAACCCAGAGGCGAAATTGGGCGTGGGGGTGCAGGTGCGAAAGAAATGGCAGGCGAGAGAAATGCAGGCGCAGGTAAGGAGCCAGGTCTTATCAAAGGACTCGGAGCTGTAGTAGTTACGACAGGTAAAGGTACAAAAGCAGGCCTAGGTGAGGGGGGGGGCCTGGAGCAGCTCCAGCCTCAACTTGAGCTTGAATGGCTGGTGCGGCTTGGGCGGCAGCTTCGTCAGCTTCGGCATCCGCTGGGGATCTATAAGGTGTGCCAGCTGGTACTATATTCACCCCCAGTCTGGTCCAGGAACGCTTATAGGCCAGGTAGAGATCCCACAGCCGCTTCCGTGCCAGCTCGGGATTCACGGTCCTGGGAATATGAGGGTATAGCCGAGACCATAGACTCCTAATCCAAAGTTCCAATCTTTCTTTGTTGATATTAAACCTGAAAGAAAATTTGTCAAGCTCTCCCATATTGTAGTGTATCTTCAAAAGCTCCTGCAGGATAGCCTGTCGCTGTGCTTGGTGCCCTCCATATCCGCCCAGTTCCAGAGCGCTCCAATGTGACTGGCATATAAAGGTGTTTGTCACAGCCCCAGCAGGTACATCCATCTTGAGAATGTATTTTCTTTAATAGAGTCAAGGGTAGACTCAATACTTCGATCCTGAAAGTTTCGCCGGTCTGGTATCAATTATTCGATAATAAATCCGGAGAGAAATCAATCGCTATTAAATCTCGAGAATTTTCTTGAATCTGTACTAGTATCTTCGGGGCTCCGAGTTTGGCATAAAAAACCGCTTGCAGAAACGAGGAAAACAAAAGACGGGCAACGGTGCCTTTCAACACTCAAGCTTTTCTTGGATCTCTTTGATATCGAAGCCAATCAGACAATGAAAGACCAAAGTCTCTGACATACCCTAAACTAACGACTTATCATACCTAAATAGTGATAGGCTGATTCCATGGGTTGACATCAGGGATTTTTTAATCACGAAGTGAACGGTTCAATGAGTTAGGGTACCCAACTCGAATATTCCAATATCTCATTGCTATCGTGAGTGGAGTGTGTCCTCTTTGACTTTGTTCAAATTGGTTGATCCTGACTGCATAAGAACGGGTGATAATGGTAGAGAAAAAGTTGAGTTGGTAGTGATGTCTCATATTGTATTCCCTTTTTCCCGGTCCAGCGTTTAGTTCTTCGTTTCATTACCAGAAGAGAAATTCACGGAGCGTTTTCTATATTGAAGTGGGTCTTTGTTTCTGTATCTGTCTCTTTTGTTATATTTTGATTGTCTGCTCGGGGTTAAGCCCTGTTCTTTAGAGAACAAAGATCATGTTTTCAACGTTGTCTGTTCTTGTTGCCACGTTGGGGCTCGCACGCGATATTGCAGCGCACAAACCAACCAAGACGGGTGGATGAATGGTTACCTGGATGAACTGCAATTATTGATATGGAACCAATACCTTTATATCACATGCAAACCAGAATCGACTAACTAGATCGGGAGAAAGTTCCCCAGGGGAGAAAAGCGACTTTCAACTTTGCGTAGAAAACAGGATGAAAAGTATCAATCGGAGGGTAAACATGAATTCAGTAGCGCACACCGAGCATTTGGGAGATTCAAATGCAAGACTTCCATGAAGGTTACCAATTCAGGGAAATGGTCCCAGTGAGACCCTCCGGGTGATCGTTCGGGGTCCGCTGAGAATTAACTCTCGGCCCCAAAAAACTCGCGAGCGGCGTTAAGTCCGAGAGTCGCATTTAAAAAGCATTCGATACATAACGCCCTGGAAAAAAGACATTGCCAGAATTTCAGACAACTGTGCCTTTCATTCAATTTCGCAATATGGCGGTCACTGAATTAGCTCTCCTCCGCCTCAAGAGCGATTCATCATCAACAACCAACGAAGCATTAACGGAAGTTCAAGCCGCACAAGCAGCATATTCTGGCTATCCAGTTACGTTCTTGCGACAAATCGAAGATCCAAGTCTCCTTTACCTTTTAGGTGGCTGGGAATCGGTCGCAAAACACAATGAGTGGATTGCATCGGAGACAAACCAGAAGTTCCTCGAACAACTGAAAAATGATGTCGAGGTGGAGTGGATGTTTCACTACAACGTGAATGTAGGATTTATCAATGAAGAAACGATAATCCAATCAAGGCTAATATTGATCAGCCATCCGGGTCCAGTATCCCCTTAAACGCGCCTATTATCGCGTTGACTAGATGTTTCGTCGAGCAGAGCAGGAAGACGGAGTTCGATCGAGTTCTCGCCACAAGTGCACCCGCGCTAGAGAAGCACACGAAACCGTTCTCATGCGGTCGGGGTTGGAAGGTTGATAAGGTGGCCGAGGATGAGGAATTCATTCTGTTCTCTGGGTGGAATACTGTCGAGGACCACTTCAGTTTCGCGAAGACGGAAAGTTTCAAAGAATTTGGGAAAATACGAGAATTATTGACGGGTTCAGAAGTTAAGCATATGAAGGTGGAAAAGGTGAAATCATTTTGAGAATAGGCACTCAATACCTGTTAGTATAGTACATCGTGCGTTGGATCTATGCATGAATCTATATCTGGTCAACTCGTTTCTTAATGATGCATTCCCTCCCAGGTCAATACTATCTGGTAGCAGAATATTCTCCGGTTATCACGTAGACTACCTAGAATATTATATGGCTAGAGCTCCATTTTGTAGCACATTTATTGGCATTGATGTACAAGAAATTGATATGGTTATTACAAGATGATCGTCATAGTTTCGTAAAGAAGGGCGCTCAAAAGAGAAAAGTAGTGAGCAGCAACGATAGGCGCGACAGGTGTAAATGCTCATGTCCAAGACTCCATCCCAAACCGATCCAACACCGAAAACCCCAAATCCGAAAATTATAGATGTTACGCAGAATCAAAGCACCTTCGGCTTCATCCATTCTCGCGTTCCGAGGCCTAAGTTGAGGCCGTTTCGTTCCCACCAGCGACGAACGCGCTCATCGGTGCCAGATACGGCGTCCTCGAGAGCCTCCTCGATGTCACAAGTCTTGAACTCGACCCGCAATCCGCAGTCCTTCCACCATTGTAGAACATGATCATGGCCATTCTTCGTTGGTCCGACAAGGACCTGGTTGTCAAATATCATTTTGGGCCCCTTTAATCGGTACCAGAAATCAAGAACATGGACATGGCCGTGGGTGCTAGCAATGCGGGCGACGTTCTCAGCGTGGCTGTACGGGATCCCAGAGGCGTCCCACCAAGCTAAGGATTCGGTTCGTCCGGACTGTGCTGCTAGCAGGACGGATTTGCCAACTTTCAGAGGGACAGGGTTATATGGAGAAGATTGGGCTGAGGCTGTTTTCCACCAATCGAGAACCGCAACTTGGCCCTCAGCGCTGGCAGATTCGAGGGCCCGTTCGCTATATCGCAAAGGAAGTCCTGAACCCAGCCACCAGTCCAAAACGTGAGTAAATCCTGCGCGCGAAGCTCCGTCCATCGCATCGGCCATGTATTCCTTGTTTGGTAGAGCGGGAGCGTCACGCCACCACGTCAACACAGTCGGGTTGCCGTAAATTGCGGATGCTCGGTAGGGGATGTTGGTTAGGCGAGACGTTGTCCAGAGAAGATCGAGATGCTTTTCGGTGAGATAAGAGAGGATGTCGGTTCGAGAGAATTTCACGATGAGATGGCAAGCGAGATCGGATACCGGCTTCCATCGCGGCAAAGCGTCTATACGCTTCGTAATGGCCGCGAACGAGCCGCGAAGGATAGTGTATTCGAGGGAAGCGGGTGTTGACATTTTTAACAAATGACTTTGCCATTCTTGAGGGACTGGGATATTTGTTGGGATGCCAACTGCCTTGGCCGTTTCCCAATCACGTAATTGGTCTTCAAAAATGATGAGCCAAATCTCGAGGGGTAAAGATTGTACCTTTGCCTCTGGATTCGGCCAATGTGTTTGAAGGTGTCGGAGAGCGGAGGCAGTCTTGCTATCGGACGTCTTGTTCGATGTCGATGACGATGACGTCTCTGTCCCATTTCCTGTGAGTGAATTCCCTCCACTGAGGGAAGCGCCCCACGGGGGCAAGCTTAAGCATGTTTCGAGCATGTCGTGCAGATCATTCAATCCATGCCATGGAAGTAGTGTCAAATCTTCGGGTCCGTTGGACTTCCATAACACAGGCTGCACGATGCGAATCCACGACCAGAAGCGTTTGATCTCCTCCAGCTGGCGGGTACTTAACGGGTGATCCCATTCTGATACTGTCATGCCTGGTATGAGAATGACAGGTTTTGAAGACACCCACCCCCGCAGAAGCGCCAAGGTCAAAGTGTTGGTCAACCCCGCTAGCATCGATCCCAGAGCGCCAGCGTCAATGGGAGCAACCAGTAGCATGTCCGCCCATTCGCAGAGTTCAGCCGTTTTCGCCTTGAGCCATTTCCGCGCCCCGGTTTTCTTATCAAAGGTCTGGCCATCCACCGAGTCCATGTAATGAGGGATTTTGTTGGTTCCGGTCAACAGCGCTGAGGGTTCGTCGGTGATCAAGCGTAGTTCAATGTAGGAATTCTGAATAAGCGACGGGAGGACTGCATCGGCGAAGGCACTGTCGGTTGAGAGGAGGAGTCGCCGACGTCGTTGACGCGGTGGCGTTGCCTCACGACATACTCGATATCCTTCTTTGTTCCCTATCACTGTTCCATCGCTGTCGCTCTCCGCCTCCATAGCACCGTTTCTCTATTTATCCGAGAGCCCGATGCTCAGGCTAGTCCTGTCACTGCCCTTATCACTGTAATTTCAAAATGTTCCGTCGGGTCGGTGTTGAAAGATCGGAGTAGGGTTCGGCAACCGAGCCAGTATAGAGCGATCGCCGTAGACCAAAATCGTCAAGTCGAAGGAACGAGGGAGCGAGGGAATGACGGATCGCAAATATCGGTAGGTTCAAAGGAAGAAGCGGTCGAGATCAAAGAGAAAGAGAGGCGCAGAGCTCGAGAACGTGAGTCGATCAGATGTCAATTGGCGCCTTATGTTCTTATCCGACAACTGCAAATCGGCCCCGGGGGTAATGGTGATCAGGCAATCGAAACGGTGGGTACAACGAGCCCTTAAGGAATCCACCAACCCTCCACTAGATTCAATCAGGTGTGACCTATGCAGTGTACTTTTTTTCGACCCCGAGCGGTGTAGATATTCTGTGTTGGCTGTAGGGGAAGTGCGTCGCCAGGTCTCGCCACGGGAGAGCTGAGCTGCAGCAGGTTGGGGCACAATCAGACAAAGTCGAGAGGAGAAATCGAGCAGATCCAGAGGAGGTGCAGCAAGGCCTGGCCAACCAGAAGAGACAGAAATGCAGGTTTCACGAGATCGGGCGGCTACAGGCGGGCGGCGGGCGGCGAGTTGTACGAGTCATGGCGCAGGCGCAGGAGCGGTCCCGGCAGGCGGTCAAGATGGTCACTATTGAACTATCAGATTGGATTCTTATTTAGATTCTTATTGAGATTCACATCTATATGCACTCAGTATACACAATTATACTTATTTCATGCTTTTTTCCCCCAGTCTCTTGAAGACCCCCTCAACGACGAGAAAGGTTATTATGCAGCTTGTGCTCGCGCATCGCGAGGCTAGCCAATGCCCCCAAGACCGTCAGGCCAAGCAGAGCTAGAAAGACACTACGTAGAGAAATCATGTAGATGTCGAGGGCCCTCGGAATCCAATCGGCAGGAAGCTTACGGATCTCATCTAGGCTGTCGCGAAGTCGGGCGATTCGCTCTGCTGCGTGCTTGAGGCCTCCAAAGCGGGACCACAGCCCAGCCTTCAGCGTGTTCTGGAACACAGCCGAGGCAATCGTGATGCCGATCGTGCTTCCGGTACTGCGGAAAGCGTACGATGCGGAGGTCACCACTGCATGGTGCTCGTGGTCCACGGCAGAGATCAGCGCCACCAGAGTGATGGTCAGAATACTGCCATACGCCGTCCCCATCATGAAGAAATAGACAAACGGTACCCATGCAGGCGTGGTCAATGTCAAAGTGCAGATCAGCCCACCTGAAGCCACCAATAGGGCCATGGCCAAATAATTCAGGATCATATACCGTCCCTTGGCACGCATGATGAAGCCACATGCAAGAGATCCAATGGAAGTACCGATCGCCTGGGGGATTAAGCGCACCCCGGCCGCCGTAGCTGACATACCTTGCACCTGGAAGTAGAGAGGCAGGTAAAAGAGTAAACCAAAGACTGCCATCGTAGTGAACCAGTTTGTCAGACAGGCCGACGCGACCGTCCGGTCGAGCAGTAATCTAATGGGGATGATGGGCTCAGCCGCGACTCGCGCCTCAATATAAATGAAAAGGCCGAGGAATATCGCGGAGAATGGGAAAGACATGAGAACCAACGGGTGCGTCCAGGGCAATTGGTTGCCTCCGGTATTCAGCCCCAGAAGTAGAGTCACCATCGTCAGAACAAGCGTGATGGCGCCCAGGAAGTCGACACGTTTGATCCGAGATTTATCCGAATTCTTGACGGGAATGTTCACTTTCCACGCGACCAAAATGCCCGAAACAACCAGGAAAGGGACCTGAAGCAAAAAGGCCCAGCGCCAACCCAGTGTATCATTGATCCAGCCCCCGAAGACACCCCCCCAATCCGCCTCCCGCGCCATAGCAAATGTTCCCAATACCCTGCCAGACGCCTCGCTTGCGGAGAGGGACCAAGTCAGAGGTGACAAAGGTTGAAATGACCAGCAGGCCACCGCCTCCCATACCTGCGACGACACGGCCAAGAATAATCGACCATTGTGCGTTTGCCAGGCCACAGATCAGGTTTCCAAGAGCGAAGAAGACATTGGAAACGACCAGCCCCCAGCGGCGCGAATAGATATCGGTCAAACGGCCGCTCAGAGGTTGACAAGCAGCGTTTGAAATAAGATAGGAGGTCGCTAGCCATGAGAGCAGTGAGAACGAGTTGAAGGAGGAGGAAATGGGGCCCGAGAGCGTCGCAACGATCGTCGTATCTGCCGAGTGGAATGGTTAGCCGTCCATGCATATTCTTGCATATCAAGGGGAGTCAGAAGTGGGGTATTTCAAGTTACCAAGAGCTGCGAGGAAGACTCCCACCCAGATACTGCCCAGAATCACGATCAATTCGCGAGTGCTGGGCTCGTCGGCCACCGGTTCCTGACGATCGCCCGCTCCAATGCTGGCGGGGTCCTCGCGCAGTAATGGAGTCTGCTCCGATGGACTGAGCAAAGTCCCATTTGACCCTTTAACCGTCATCTAGGAATTTTTATTTTCCGAGACTTCGCTTTTGCACTGTTGTCCTCCAGGGTTGGGGAGTGAGGGTGAGAGTGAGAGTGAGAGTGACAAGGCGAGGTGAAACTACCCGCGGGCAGATTTCAAGGAGAAAAGCCTCGCGGATTGCGGAGAAGTTGCGGAGCCGCGTTGGCTCGGCACAACACAAACCTATACTAGTAGAATGAACCATGAAGATTACATTTAAAAACCCCTTGGAGGGCTCCATGCTACCAAATCCCAGTAGACACTATGCATTGTTTACTAGTACAATGCCCATGAGGGATAAGCTTTGCACAAGATGGAGTAGTACTGCTAGTGCTAGTATAAACCATAGTTAAATGCCACTGGCAACCTTGGAACATCAGGATGTTTATTTCAAGTTACACATTTCGCTTTTTATTTATCTGAGCCGTTTAGCTAGTAATCGTACTAGAGCTACAGGTGACAAGAAACCTCACTTTACTCCGAATACTTCAAATCCTAAGCCAGTCCCTAGAAAATCCATCATGGTGAATCCTACTACATCCATGGTCAGTTCAGGGCCAATCGAGTTGTAACATCCTGACCCAAAATCTGACCTGGTACCTCGTCAATCAAGTCATCCTGGCCAGTGGCTTTAGTTATATCTAAACAACGTTGGAATAGATGGACCAGCAAGTAATAGTGGGTCAACGTCGCACTGTTAAACTTAATACAGCGATACAAATAACTGGCCTGTGCGCTCGGACTAACTACCAATTTGAAGCGGAGAAAACTTCTGGACGACTAAAATATGAAGTTTATCACTGTAAATACCTTTCTAGACACGCAATAGTATTGTATCAAGTATTATCTAATAGGATCAACAGTATACATTTGATTCTGATCTGCCTAGGCCATCATGACTCTTCGCAATATGACAAGCTTTGCAATTAGTGATTAGTATGATTTCAGGCCCCCCCATTGTACCCATTTCGAAATAAAGAGAAGCGGGGAAAGTGGTCTGACGCTTCGCGCTTACGTCTATCAATTTATCGTCACCTTATGCCGGGGACTCCTTTGTGTTTTCTTTTCTTCTTCATTTCTAGATATCCCCTGTTACCGCTTCCACCACGATGGCCTCTCCCAATTTACCCCATGAAACCGACTATATTGTGGTCGGGGGTGGAACATCTGGATTAGTCGTTGCTTGTCGACTATCAGAGGACCCGAATATCAATGTCACTGTTTTAGAGGCCGGCCCCGATGGGAGGCAAGATCCAAGAATACAAAACCCCGATGCCTGGAATAGTTTGTCCGACTCCGAATTGAATCGGAAAATCAGTTTCATTCCTCAGGTATGCAATCCATCCCCATACACCCAGAAGAGAATCAAACATATTGACATATCAGACTGGCCTTAACGATCGCATTCAAGATCACCAGACCGGTAAAGTACTCGGGGGCTCATCGGCAATCAACGGACTAGCATTTGTACCTCCGTCTCCAGTGGGTATCGATGCTTGGGCAAAGCTTGGAAATGATAAATGGACATGGGAATCTCTACGCCCTTACCTCCAGAAATGCTATACCGTCACCGCGCCGGAGGGACTACCCTCTTTCAATAAGCAGCAACACGATATAGCAGCTGGCCCAATCCAAATTAGTTGCCCTATTGTCGAGGATAAGGTTGGAATGCGACTTACTCAAGCGTGGGACGATGCGTTCAGGTCCCAGGGATACGAGACCAACAATGCCGACCTTCTCGCCGAAAATACAACAACTGGGACCAGGCCATTGTTCTCTACCATCAATCCCAAAACCGGCAAGCGCAGTAGTGCCGACAGCCAGTATGGCACTGTGGCCGCGTCTCGTCCGAATGTGAGAATTTGCACTGAGACCACAGTGCACGAGATCTTATTTGATTATTCATCTCCGGATATATTGGCGACTGGTGTTCGCGTCGATTACAATGGGGAGATTATAACTATAAAGGCAAAGGAAGAAGTAATTCTGGCGGCCGGGGGTTTTTGTTCGCCCATGATCTTAGAGCACTCCGGTATAGGGGACAGCAAGTGGTTGGGCAACCTCGGCATTCCAGTGAAGATCGACCAGCCTAACGTGGGACGGAATCTTCAAAACCACCTCATGAAAATCATACCTGTTCCTATCAAAGCCAAATCAGGAGTCGAAGAGGCCAATCTTGGATTCAAGGGGGGTGGGGTTCATGAGAGTCTCTTCAAATGAGCAAAATAAGCTTCTCGCTGCGTATACCGAAACCGAGGATGGACCCAACAGAATAATACGATCGATTATCCAGCATCCCAACGAGGCCTCCGCCAGTGCCTTCATCGCCCTCGCCTCTCCGGAACTAGCCATTGTGGGCGTCATAAACAGTTACCCATTTTCACGGGGAAGTTTGCACGCGAGCACCAACCGGTTTAAAGACTCGGAGACACCTATTGCGGATGCAGCTTTCCTGAGCAACGAGCTTGATCTCGAATTCTTAGCTCGAAACGTGCGGAATATGTACGACTTGATTAATACTCCGGCTCTTAGCCAATACCTCGACTTAGGTGATGTACCTAATGACATTGAGTCAATAAAGGCCAGCATTCGTGAAAACGCATTGACAACCCATCATATCTGTGGGACTCTCGCGATGCTTCCTCGCTCTGCTGGGGGAGTGGTGGATCAAGATCTGAAGGTTTATGGTACACAAAATCTACGCGTTGTTGATGCGAGCATTTTCCCTCTTACGCCTCATGCCAACCCCATGGCCACTGTCTATGCCGTGGCTGAGCGGGCGGCTGATTTGATTCGAGGAATTTGAGCAACCACAAGCATCAGCGGAAGCATAGACCCTGAACATCATAACTTGGATGTCAAGAACTTGAACATACCTAGGTCGTCCTGTAATATCAGTACACTTTTAAAAACCACGTAAATAGGTATGGCATCGGCCTCCAGGGCCCCTAGTACTATTACCAGCACAAGTCTAGTTTTGCCTTGATCAGATACAATTCTCATATAACTGAACTCAATATTTTGTTCCTCATTTGAGTTTCGGTCTGAAAGTCTTGACACCTGGCCATGTTTTTGTTGTGGTCCCTTTGGAGCGACAGGAATGTGAACCTTAACGCGCAAGCCAGTCCACAACTTGGCATGTATGTAGGGGTCAAACTCGACATTAAATCTCGAGACTCCGCCACGCGTTTCAACTTTTTGAAAAAGTTTGCCGATCGCATCAAAGAAGCTCAGAGGAATATTGCCTAGCACGACATGGCGCCTACCAAAATGTTACTGCCCGCGATTCTAGAGCTTGTGGCCTTGACACAAGCGGCCCAGGTCAATTTTGCCTTGGATCTCACATGGGAGAAGGGTGCGCCCAATGGCGTCGAGCGCGACATGATTTTTGTGAATGATGCTTTTCCCGGGCCGTCGTTGATCATGGACCAGGGCGATGTAGTCACTGTGAGTTCCAACCAAACCTCAAATTGTGTTATGTTGCTAATCGCAGAAGATTGATGTAACCAATCATCTACCGTTCAACACATCTTTACATTTCCATGGAATTGAGTGAGAAATCATATGTCATACTTTAAGACTAAAGTTGGCTAATTTGAGGTTCAGACAGAAAGGAACACCCTGGGCCGATGGAGTATCTGGATTATCGCAGTGGGCTATACAACCCGGTCAAACATACACGTACCAGTGGACAGCTACGCAGAAGGGAACTTATTGGTACCATTCTCACGACAAAGACCGAATTATGGATGGGTTATATGGTGCAATTCAAGTTTTGTGAGGCAGATCCAAATCTCACTATAACTCCTTTTCTCCATTCTAACATTATCTCCAGGCCACCGGCTGATAACGATTCGCCCTTTGCCATGATATCTGATGATCCCGATGATGTTGAAGCCATGAGGCTTGCAGAGCAAAATGCCAACCTGGTAATTCTCTCCGACTGGGACCATCTCACTTCAGATGCATACATGCAGGCTATAATGGAGACCGGATACGATATCTTGTGAGGCTCTACTTCTCTCATGATCCATACGAGACTGCTGACTTAAATTTCTTTAAGTTGCTCCGATAGTGTACTTATCAATGGCGGAGGATCAGTTTATTGCAAAGACCCAGAAGAACTTACTGCCCTGCAGCCGCCACAGATTCGGGCAGTTGTGACCGAACCTCTGACTGACAAAGGGTAAGTGATCAATATTAATTTGGTGAATGTTACTAATTATATTACAAAGATGCGATCCTTTCATGGCCACTCTACAAGGAGATTGGGATCATCATCCCGAAAAACTTCCTGGGAATTTGAACTCCGGATGCATCCCAAGCCAAGGCACGAATTCTACCATCCAGGTAAATGCGGACAAAAAATGGGCAAGCTTCAACTTCATCAGTGCCGCCAGCCTCAAAGCTCTCACGGTATCAATTGATGAGCACCCGATGTACATATACGAGGTTGATGGCCACTATATCGAACCTCAACTGGCTCATCAGGTTCCGATTTACAACGGAGAACGATACTCAGCCATGGTCAGACTCGATAAACAGCCCGCAAATTATACAATGAGAGTTGCTGGTAATGGAAACCAGATAATTTCCGGGTTTGCAGTTCTCGGCTACGAGGGTGGCGAACAAACCACATATGAGTCGGTACCTTACATCGACTATGGCGGTATCAACACAACGGCCTCTGTGATCCCACTCAATACCAACAACCTTCCACCATATCCACCAATATTGCCAGCGGATGATGCCGATGATTTCCATCTTCTCTCGCTCGGACGTCTCAATTCGTCCTGGGAGTGGACATTAGATGGGACTACATTTCTCCCTGCAAATCTCGCTGCAATGGAGCCCGCTTTACTGGACCCAAATGCACCTGGTCTGCAATCAGCTTTGAAAATCGAGACTAAGAATGACACTTGGGTGGATATTGTATTTCAACTCGTGATTCCGGAGCCAACAAAGTTACAGCCTCCTCATCCCATACACAAACATTCCAACAAAGCGTTTCAGATGGGGGCCGACCGAGGAAAGTTTACATGGAATTCCCTTGCAGAGGCTTCCAAAGAATCTCCACAAAGCTTTCTTGAAAAGCCCATTTACCGTGATACATTTGTGACGTCTCCAGCCGGAGAAGCCTGGATCGCCATTCGCTATCATGTTGAAAACCCCGGTGCATTCCTTTTGCATTGTCACATGGAGACGCATTTGTCTTCTGGAATGGGGTTGGTACTATTGGACGGTATTGATGCTTGGCCAGATGCTGGCCCCATGGAGGTTAACTAGTTATGATGGGGTACAATGGAATCAATGTGGATTAATGCCGATAATAGTTAGTTGGAAGATGTGTGTGTCATTGTGCATTTGTTGCTTCGTAATTGACCAATGAAAACGATTTGTGGGCATACGACATTACAAATGTACATTTCCTACATTCCCAAGGATTTAATATTTAGGAGCGATTTTATTTCAATACTCTGAACACGAAATCATATTTTCAAGTCTTGCACACAAAAGTTTACTCATAATATCTGATACACAATATGAATTCAACTCCGTCCGCCCTTGACCTCACGCAAACCTTCCACCATTCTAGTTCCACCCACACTTACGAGATTCAGTGGACCTCATTAGGTGATCCCAATTCACCCCCGCTTGTCTTTGTACATGGTACACCTTGGTCATCTCGAGTTTGGACGACGTATGCCCAAACCCTTTGCAAATACTTTCACGTCTATCTCTTCGACAATCCGGGGTTCGGTGATAGCCCTCTTGGAAGTCCACTACCAGACACAAAGGATACCATCAGCACCAAAGTGAGCCTTGATGCAGATCTAGCCCGACAGTCGGAAGTGTTTGCCGCGCTTTTTGAATTTTGGGCACGCACTTGGCAGCAAAAGCCTCATGTTATTGCTCATGATCATGGAGGCCTGATGTGTCTCCGGGCACATATAATTCACCACTGTGATTATGCAAGTCTATGCTTGATAAATGTCGTCGCAATAGGTCCGTTTGGTCAGCCTCTATTCAAGCTGATCGCTGAAAATGAGGTCGTCTTCAATGCGTTGACAGGTCCAGTATTCGAGGGTGTGGTCGAGTCATACATTCGGGATGCGGCATATAGAGAAATTGGAAAGGACACCATGGAGATGCTGAAGAGGCCATGGCTTTTGAATGCAGATGGTAGAAAGGGCTTTATTAGGCAGATGGTGCAGGCCAATAGCCGTAACACGGAAGAGGTAGAGCATATATACCCCGAGGTGGGGAAAAGAATGCCGGTGCAAATCATATGGGGGAAAGAAGACAGATGGATTCCGATGGAAACAGCTGCACGACTGAAGGAAAAACTCAATGCTCGCGATGTGGTATTAATTGAGGATGCGGGACATCTTGTTATGTATGATCAAGAAGGGAGGCTGGGGCTGGAGCTGGGGTGGTGGTTGAGTCATGTCACGGCGAGAAAGACCATTTGACGAATATGAAGTAATTCTTCATCTGTAAAGCTTCCTTAAATTTGATAATTTTCTAGTCTGCTGCGCAATTACAAAATCACTAAATTCTATACTTGCGATCGAAGGTCACGTACCAATCGCTTCCAAATCGGGCCGCTTCTCTTTACGCCCTGAACCCAAGAAAGGCCAATCTTTGAGTCCTTTGACATTCCTTTGAACTCGTATACCTCTTTCAATGTCGGACTCAAAGCCAAAGCTCCTTGGAAAATACATGCCGACTATGATTGTCCTGACTCAAGAGGGCTTTGGCGTATGAAAAATTTGCTATCTAAATAGAAGTCATTTTTCATCACTGAGATTATGGCTAACTCTTTCTGTTGATTCACTCTCTTCCTCGCGAATCATTTTCTTCGCCCGAGTGCAGACGTTCAGTGACATGAGATCTGGGCGGCTGTAGTGACCAGTTGGATGCGCAAACAATTTGGCGGCTACAATTAGGTCCATGGCCAGGTCTGCATATATAATCTTCTCGGTGGTGCTCTCAACTGGCTCGGTAAGCCTTCTTCCATCAGGGCCGAATATAGCAGAGCTTCCTCCGCCAGGCGAAGACATGAGCACGCCACCAGTGGTTCTCATTTGGTCGATGCCGCCTTGCCCAAGAACTGCGGTGCAATGAAGGACGAAACTCTGAGACTCTATGGCATATGTCTGTGACAAACTATGACAACCTGTGATGGACATCAGCAGCGACTTCACACACCGAAGAGACCAACCAACCTTCTGCCGACATGGACCACAGATCTTGTCCTCCGGTATGCGGGAACACACTTGGCCACGCTGCAACATGAATATGCTCTTGCTGAGCAAGCGTGTGGTACTTTAGCAGTGGCTGGATATGTTCCCAGCAAGACAAGGCACCAACTCGAGCAAAAGTAAGCTCTGCAACACTGGAGAAGCATTCACCCGAGGCATCGCCAAAGATGGTACGCTCCATGTGTGTAGGCTTCATCTTTCGACGGTGGAACTTGATTTCTCCATCAGTGTCAATCATCACCTGGGCAATGTAGAGAGACACATTGTGATTCTCCGAGAATCCCAGAGATACTGCAATTGCATTCGCCTTGGCACAATCCTGGATTTGCTTCATCTCCGGAGAGCCCAGACGGAGAGAGTTTTTTACATAGGCGACATTTAGCTCAACGTCAAGCGGCCGCGACCTTTGAAGAATGATGTTATGTCAGAAGAAAAATGCGCTTGATTTCATTCTCCCTTACTCAAGCACCTACTCAAGCACTCACCAAATCCAGCAAGGGTAGCCAGGTATCCAGCATTCGGGAAATGAGATCAGCTTTGCATCGTTCTTTGCAGCCTCCACAATCAGGTCACACGTCTTTGTCACGCCGGTAGCGAGATCTATCCAGGCAGGCTCGGACTGGGTGACCGCAACACGGACATTGCTTTTGTGCATGATGGCTTGGTACAGGTGATATAAGCTTGATCTATTCAGAGAACGATACAGTGTGTTAATCGAGACAGCAAAGAGAGGGCTCTCATATATTTATGCGTGCCGATGTGTCCACTTCTACCCCGCCCGACAAGGCTCAGGCTGGCTTCGGGTGAAGTTCACCCAATCCACCAGGTACCTGGGCTGATATGATATTATGCGGAAGATTCCGCACTTTGTTATGGTTTATCTTGGCTTCCAGATAGCTTAGTACTATCTTCCAATTAAATCCGCGATAACAATTTCGTCAATGTTCCCAATGTCTGGTCGTCATAATGAGTACAAATGGTCTAAGTCGGTACTTGCGGAAGCATAACCTCCGCAGCGATCGCAAAACAAGGAAATCTCCTGGTATCGAATCAGCATGCTTTGATATTTCACCCCGGGGTTCGTTTTCATGATAGTTAATCTGCTATCTGCAAATTGAAATGTCTTTAGTCATGAGGTGTGTGAGGTGCGGAATGAAAATTTTCGCAAATCGTTTCGTTGATTACACGATGCTTGCGGGCTGCCCAGTTGAGACCTATACGGCGCATATGGAGCGCCGTAAACTTAGATATCCAGAATCCCAACTCCACTTCTACACCATATGTTGATAGAGTCTAACATCTTTCCTCATTCATGTTTTTCTACCTCAGGGGAGAACAAGACTGCACGTATTAGCCTCCCTGTATCCCTCTGACCAAACACCAATTTTGACTACACGCGATGTTAGCGGTGAAATTATCTTCAGAAGAACCCTTTGTCTACTCAATTTTTGGGCTTCAGTTGCCTGACGGCGAGGAAAGCCCGGAGAAGTGCGGACCCTTAAAGGGGAGTTCCATGACCTGATTGCTTCTCACACTGCCCATCTCGACCTATTTGTTCAAAACCATGATGGATGTGCTGCAGCTAGAGAGGGGAAACCCTTGATATGGCTCGGCTATTGGGAGTCTCGCACTTCATACCTAGCTTGGTGGGATAGTGAAAAGGTCTCAAACTTCTGGGACAACCTGCCCGTTGATGCTGGTATGTGGAGAGAGATTATGTCTCCAGATTCATCCAGAACACAGTATATAACAAACAAGAGCGAGCCTGTTGGACTAAGCCACCTTGGAACTGAAATTTCAGTTGGGGATAAGATTGGATACTGGGGCTGCTATCGGCATAGAATGGCTGCTCATTCAAATGATAATTTCGACTCGCCGATCGAACGGGACCTCGAAGCCTTTAAACCCATACCAGACTCTCTCGGCGGGGATCGACCTGGGCGCATCTTGATGACCAAATTTCCGGACAATATCTGTTTTGTGGTTGAGGGTCAAGACCATTCAAATATCACCGCGGATGAAAAAGAATACTGGAACGACAATTTCGATTCATCTGTCACGCAATGGATGAAAGATCTCTCTTCAGCTAGTCCTGACTGGGATTTTGGGTTCCCGGATGTGCTATGCACCGGAAACTGGTGTCTATAGAGATTCTACGCCTAAAGCTCTCAACTACAACGAAAAGGCTCAACTCTTTTACTTCAAAGACCTGCAGCATATGGAGAAAATCGGGCGCACCAATAAGGGACATGCGGCATTGCGCAGTCATTTCATGCGGGCATATAGCCCCAATAGTGCCATGGAGTCGGGCAAGCTCGTACTTTGGGTGGAAACAACTGTTTTATCAAACGGAGAGATTGAATGCGAATACGTGGGTTGTGAGAAGGGGACGGGCTGGATGGCACTGGCAGGTCACCAAGAATCCTGGTGAGAAGACCTAGTAAATATTACTATTTCCTTATTCAAAACGACGTTAGTATTCCAAATGAGGCTGATTGTTGAAGCTTAGGATGCCTCAGGCATCGGTATCGCCTTGTTGTCTCCCTTTTTTCTCTTCGCGTTCACCAACCTCCTTTCCGTGCATCCTCCTCCCATCCGATCAGCACCCGTTCTCATTCAAAGTGTTACCCCATCGTCCAGAGCCTTGCAGGTTGTCACCCATCCCCAGGAGTTTGTCACATTCCACTCCCATGTCTCACTCGCCCCGAAGGGAGTACCCGTTGCGGATGCATCACGGAGAAGAACACAGTCGTATCCCTTGCTACAAGCATCCATCAATGTTCCACCAACACACTGATCTGTGTTGACGCCAGCAAAGAGCAGAGTCGTAATTCCATTATCCTCTAGAAATGTTTCCAGGTCTGTGTTGGAGAGGCAAAGTCCAGATGTGCGATTCTTGTGAATGAGGACGTCGGGCTTCGAAGTCACTGGCGAAGTGTTGTCAGAACTGTTCGTCTGGTACTTCTCCTCCAGGGGTCCATAAATGGCAGCATTCCATGATCCTCTCATCAGCACTCTCCCGCCTTCCACTTGGCATCCATTCCCAAGGTTCACAGGGCCAATTTCCGCCCCAAGGCCCTTGTACAGCTCACGGTTCTTGGTTCTAATCATGCCCGGCTGGGATGGCACAGCCTTGCTCATGTCGTTGCGTGACGAGCCATATGGCCCGAATGCGCGCATCACTGCAGGCGGCATTGTCACCAAATCCTCCTCGGTAAGGCCCCAATTGAGCCAGACAATACGAATGCCACGGCTTCGCGCGGCTTGGATTCCAATGCCAAGTAATGCCCCCGCAGCCCCTTCAGCGGGCGTAGGCTCTTGAGGCTTAGCTCGAGGGCGAACGGCAGGCGACAAAAAGAAATTCTGCATGTCGACAATGATCATTACGCTCGTATCGGGGTTTAACCGAATAGGACCGGTTGTGGTCTCGACTGTGAGCCGTTTGCCCAGCCCAGCCCCTCGCGAAAGATCGACAAGCCCCGTCTCCTCATCGTAAGTCCAAAAGTTGGATGGATCGTTGCCAATTCGTTCAATCATCGCAGTATTTTGATTTTGATCCTGGGGTGACGGATACTTGCTGGGGAGAAAATGTGCGGGGTCACTATCGATGCTAAATGTACAAACCCGATTGCCGAGGGATTAAGCAGGGCCGAGCAAGAAAAACCTTTCTCTGCCAATTAATTCGACTGACGACAATTCTCAGCTTAGCAGGAAATGTCATTTCTTCTTGGATGTTTTCATGAAACTCAATCATTCGTATCTCTGAAAGCTCTTTCGCATGCTAATATGCATACACTACGGATACATGCATTTCGGTCCCTGGGTTCCCCACCCCTATTTCCCACAACGCAGTCTACTAATTTAGGCCCAAAGTCCCCGTCCACTATTATAGGTCGTAATTGAGTTAATACTCTTTCTATTTGAGTTCATATTACTATATCTAAATTACGTCGTGGCTCACTTTAATCATGTTTTCTTTAAGGCTTCCGTCAATTTAATCCCTAATCCATTATCAATACGAACACGAGGCTCAATTTCTAATTTAGGAGCACCTAACTGTATCAAGGTATCCCACCGAATGCCAAGCCGGCCGGAGAAGTGCAGTTTCACCTCAGTGGCTTATTGTTTAGGTAGCAATCCTCCGGAATATACGAACGCCTTGCTTATAACCTTATTTACGAGGGTCCATCGCCAAGACAGAAACACTCGATGCTAGCTTGCCCAAAGCAATTAAACGAGGGATCTCAGGGAGTAACCAATTGCTTTTGAAAGTATGCCCCTCGGGTCTTGACTGATGTACCACGAAAATTGTAAGAAAGGTGTCTAGCTTCGAGAGCATTTTATTATCATTCGACGTGACGATATTCTTATCCGCTACTCGATTACGCTACCTCGGTGTCGCATTCAACGACTTGAAACATCTTGGCAGAGATCAATTGACTAGCAAGCGCTGATCCTTTTCGTATATCAGAATCTTGGTATGGCTGAAGCCTCGTATGAACACGAAGAGCCAAGGCAAGATGTAAAGACAAATGGTGGAAATATTAGAAAGTCGCACTATAAAAGCCTCCGTCTACCCTTAATTTTATCTATATCATCTTCAAGTACTCAATCCAGATATCAGGATAATTCAAGACTCATTCAAAATGAAGTTCTCTGCCCTCGCTGTTGCTGCTTTGCTTCCGGCCCTCGCTTTGACTCAAGAGGCCCCGACCAACCTTCCCGATGCTCCTGTCGTGGAGAGCCGCAATCTAGAGAAGCGCGCTGTATCCGGCAAGGTTCTGGTAGATGGGCTTCGCTACCGGACCTGCCCAAAAAGCTCTTGTACTGCCGTTGGTCAGTACGCCAAGGGAACAAAGATCTCGATCAAATGCTTAACCCGAATTGGCACTACCGTCGAGAATGGTGACCCGTATGTATCAGCTCGCATTATTAGTAGCAGTATTAAACTGACAGTGAATACACTTAGTGGTTGGGCCAAGCTCACCAATGGTAACTGGGTCGCTATGGGCTATGGAAAGTACATCACTTGGTCTTGTAAGTCTCGCATACTGAAACTTGCCTGTCCTTATCTTCCAACATTTTATCTAACATTTTCCTCATCCTAGCTACTATTTATGGTTGCTAGTAGATGTCGATGATTAGTCAGATCTGAGGCTTCCCGGATGCTTTGGCAAATATGCGTTTACTAGTAGTACGATACTTGACGTACTCGGAGAAAACTCAAGGATCGAACGAGATATATCATACTACTAGTATTACAATGAAAACACATTCTTTTATCGATGGTTGGGTCAATAATATGTCAAGTTAGCATCAAGATTATCGATACCATTATGTTCCCTGTTTCGGACGACACAAGTCGCCTGGAAGGATCAAAACGGAGGATTGATTGCACTGGCAATAAGAAAGGGCGTAGGTCCTCCAAGCCAACAATGGACAGCTATACGTTAAATTCTCGAACCCCGTTATTTCCAGATGCTATATTGTATTTTAAATCTTTACTTTTTCGCGAGAGATTATCTGTACGGTTGAGACGTGACGCCGGTCAAGCCTCGGAGCTCGATGTATTTGGCGTCACGGCGATGTTTACATACGAGAAATACACTCCGTCTCTTATTAATACATGCTCATGCATTGGCAATCTTATTAATCCTCCGATTTGCCTAGGCTCCCATGAGCCGCGGATAGTGAAATGCCGACTTTCGTAGCCAGGCACCACCGCCCCCGCACTTGTGGAGTCCCCGGATTCCTCAAGTGCAGCCATCGGGGAAATTGGGGCATGCCTAGCTCATTTCCCCTTCTGCCACTTGACCTGGAGGTTCCACTTGATCTTGGGAAAAGCATTAAGCCACTTCCTCATCTCGGTCCACACCATTTGCTCTGACTCCTGTCATTCGTCTTGTGTTGGTTTCAACTCCACCGTCGCCGGCTCATCCTCGGTGTTTTGCTGATTTGGGTTGAGATCGACGCTTGAGACGACCGGGAGATGATCCTTCGGCCAATGCCGACTCTCGGCTTCGATGGATCCCGCGAATGTCGTCAAGGGGGTGATGAGAGTCTGAAACATGCCAGATACATATATGTCGCGCGAGCGCATCTATCATGGTCGATTTACCTGTCTATTCCTCCGAACACTACTATCTACGCCAATCTCAATATCTAGAGCGGTTTAATTGCTCTCTGGCGTAATTCGTCATGACTCGACTCAGCGCGATTCTCCCCTTCGCTCTGGGCTCGCTGGCCCTTGCCAGTCAGGATGCTTTCCAGTCCAAATGCAGCCAATTCGCAAAGAAGATCGATCTTCCCAATGTCAAGGTCAACTTCGCCGAATACGTGCAGGCTGGTACCAACCTGTCTCTGCCAGATAATGCACCCAGCTGTGGTGCATCCTCGCAGTCTGTCTCGGTGGATCTTTGCCGTGTCGCAATGGCCGTTTCTACCTCCAACAGTAGTGAAATAACGTTGGAAGCTTGGTTTCCACGAGAGTACAAGGGCCGCTTCTTGAGCACTGGCAATGGTGGTCTTTCTGGATGTGAGTGAAAAAAAATGCAGCCGCAACAACACAAGCTATTTTGTGACAATCGCGTTAACAACTTCTAGGCATTCAATATTACGACCTGGCATATACTGCCCAACTAGGCTTTGCTACGGTTGGGGCCAACAATGGACACAATGGAACCTCAGGCGAACCATTCTACAAACACCCTGAGGTCATTGAAGATTTTGCCTATCGCTCTATCCACACTGGAGTTGTGGTCGGCAAGGAGCTCACCAAGAAGTTTTACGATAATGGCTACGATAAGAGTTATTACCTCGGATGCTCTACAGGTGGTCGACAGGGGTGGAAGTCAGTGCAGAAGTACCCCGATGACTTCGATGGGGTTGTCGCAGGTGCTCCTGCCATAAACTTCATTGGATTGCTTTCATGGAGTGCACACTTTTATCCCATCACGGGACCCCCTTCTTCCAAGACATACCTTACAGCTGCCGAATGGAAGATTGCCCACAAAGAGATCATTCGTCAATGCGATGCCATTGATGGAGCCAAGGACGGCATCATCGAAGACACGGATATGTGCCACCCTATTTTGGAGACGCTTATCTGCAAGTCCAACGCCAAAAGCAAAGCAAACTGTCTCTCCCCGGAGCAGGTCAACACCGTTCAACAGATTTTATCACCTGTCTATGGGATTAATGGAACTTTGATCTATCCACGCATGCAGCCTGGCTCCGAGGTTCTGGCCCAGCCCATCATGTACAACGGTGAACCCTTCGAATACAGCAAGGACTGGTGGCGATACGTTGTCTACAACGACCCTTCGTACAGTGGCGCAAATTGGACCGTCAAAGATGCCGCTGCTGCCTTCGCTCAGAACCCATATGATATCCAGACTTGGAACGCCGATATCTCGCCGTTCCAAAAGGCCGGGGGCAAGGTCCTTCATTATCATGGTATGCAGGATCAGCTTATCAGCTCGGACGACTCCAAGTGGTATTACTCTCGCGTTGCGCAGGAAATGGACATGGCACCCTCCGAATTAGATGAATTCTACCGTTTCTTCACAATCAGTGGCATGGGTCACTGTGGTGGTGGTGATGGAGCGTATGGTATTGGCCAGGGCACCGGTACCTATGCTGGCAGTGATCCCAAGGACAATGTCCTCATGGCTATGGTCAAATGGGTTGAGGAGGGTGTTGCTCCTGATTACGTTCGTGGGGCTAAGTTCTCGAATGGCCCTGGCTCGAAGATTGAATACCACCGCAAGCACTGCAAATACCCCCGTCACAATGTCTATAAGGGTCCTGGAGACTATACCGACGAGAATGCCTGGCAATGTGTTTAATTACCTACAAGTTGCTTGCTTGTTTTTGTTTCAATGATAGCATGTCAATTCACATTTTACGGAAACTGTCAAATTCAATATAGTTACTCATAATTCTAACTTGAATATATATACCTTCACACTAAGCAACCTTCCACTCGTAGTGGTGTGGGCCTTTCCTAACTGGACCAGGATCTTCTCCTGGGATTCCAGGCTTGTTATAACAATGGGCACCGAAGTAATCCATCTGAGCCTCCATAAACTTGGTAGGTAGCTCAAGTCCTCCCTCATACTTGAGGTATTCCAGTGTTGCTGACAATGCCGGCATATACTGATCAGACTGAGTACCCTCAATGATAATGGTCTTCAGGTCGTCGAAGTTCCGATGCAGCTCACGCGACACCTCATCGACAAACTTCATATTTGTCATCGGATTCTTAGTCAGTGCTGGCTGCAAGAGATCTGCAATATACTCAGACTGAATGATACAGCCTGCTCGCCAGATCTGGAGACAATCGCCCATATTGATATTCCAACCTTCGTCCTCGGATGCGCGAGCGATCAACTCAAGACCCTGAACAAAGGATGACAGGAATGAGCAATATACAGCGCGTCGAAGCTGCTCAAGCACTGTCTTACGATCACGCTTGTGTTCAATTGGTCTTGGTGAAGGCATATGTAGCTTCTTCGAGACGCGAGCCCGCTCAGCACGGTTTCCACTCGCAATACGCATGTAATGCGCAGCGCCCAGAGTCGGGCAAGAGATGTGACGAGCAGCGGACTCCATAACACACCAGAGAGGAGTTCCTTCCGTGTTGTCGTCATCTTGGACAACTTTATCAAGAACATCGTCCAGGACATATCCATCGTCGTTGCTAGCCCCCCTCGCCATTTTGGTCGCCTTGTGGGGTTCTCTTGGTCCGGAGGATATCTGCGCCAATTGATAGCAAGAAATTCCGACGCAGCTCGCCAGTTTCATTCCAACTAGCAAAGACGTCGCTGATCTCCTCATACTTCATCTCCAGTCCAAATGTCATATAGGCCCAAGCTTCCGCAAGAGCAGACAACATGCCGCCTTCAATGCCATTGTGAACCATTTTGACAAAGTGACCCGATCCTCCGGGTCCAATGCGAGTCACACAAGGCGTGTTCGTCTTAGGATCCTTTGCAGCGTATTGTTCCAGCAGAGGCATGACAATCTTCAGTGCCTCGGGATCTCCACTAGGCGAGAGACTAGGTCCCCGTCGAGCAGACTGGTAACCGCCAGAAACACCCATTCCGATCCAACTGACTCCCATTTTCTCGCATTCTTTCTGACGTCGCTCTGTTTTGCGGTAATTCTCGTTACCGCCGTCGAGAATGATATCGCCTTTCTTGAGAGTATGTTTCATCTTGCCCAAGACTGAATCTGCGGGGTCTCCGTGAGTGACGGAGAAAATGAATAGCTTTCTTTCACCCTTGCCCTCGAGGCTCTTGGTGAAATCATCGATGTTGTAGAATCCATGAATGTTTCCTCTGGCGTTCTTGTAGTTCTTTGCCCAGTTGGTAACCTTATCGACATTTGATCTGTCCACGTCCCAGGTTGAGACATCAAGACCAAGGTCGCAGAAGGCGAAGGTCATCATCGAGCCCATGCTTCCGGCCCCGACAACACCAATATGCTTGAACTGCTGAACTGGTTTGGACGGCATGGTGGCGGCTGAGTCCAAACTGACTTGTGTTCAAATCTAGGAAAAAAAGGATAAAAAGAAAGATAAAAGTGTAACTTAATAGATTATTCAAGATATAGCTACAACAAATTTTGTCTTCTTGAACTAGGGACTGGTGGCGACCGGGCGAAAGGTCCGGGGTCATGTCAATATGAAATCAGTAAAAACCGCCACGGGGCGATTCTATGTTGTTTATCGCCCCAGTGCCATATTCCCCAATAATGAGAGGCAATACTAACTTTTATGATGTTTGATTACTATAATTAGCGATATACCGCAGGATTTACTCCACATGATGCTGCCCTGACGACACAGGCCAATTCTCAATCAAACGATTACATCATAGTACATCCAGAAAGAAACCTCGATCGAGTCTCTAAACCGATGAAGACTTTTTCTATCTGAATATCAACGCCTTTCATGCATTTTTCAATTCAACGGTCGCGATAAATAATCTACACAAGCTCTACAAACACAGTGCGAGAAAGATGGCCCCAGTCACATATTCATCGGTACAAGGGATTCCCTTGGCCTATGCATCCTGCTCGATTGGCTGCGGACCAAGTGATACGCTTCCCCGTAAACTCGAAGCAATCAGCAAGGCAGGCTTCAATTCTATCGAACTCTCATTCCCTGATATCATCGATCATGGAACCCATCTACTCGGCCAACCAGTTCAACCGAACGACTACACCAAGCTCCTCTGCATAGCTTCCGAGATCCGCAAACTCTGCGACGCCAATTCGTTAAGCATCATGATGTTGCAGCCCTTTGCTAATTTCGAGGGCTGGCCGAAGGGTTCGCCGGAGCGGGAAGATGCATTCTCCAGGGCAAAGGGATGGATTGAGATTATGAGAACCGTGGGAACGGATTTGCTACAGGTATATCTTGCCAATTATCACTTTGCAATTGGGAGCTGGATTATGTCAAACTTGAAGCTGACCAGAATACATCTTCACCCAGGTTGGAGCGACAGATATACATTCCAATAGGATCTCTACCAACCGCGCAGACATCGTCGCCGACCTGCGCGAACTAGCCCAAATGCTCGAGAAAGAAGACTTCCGCATGGCCTTTGAAAATTGGTGCTGGGCCACTCACGCACCAGATTGGAAAAGCGCGTGGGAGATCGTGCGCGATGTGGACCGTCCGAATATTGGCCTTTGTCTCGATACTTTCCAAACTGCTGGAAGCGAGTACGGCGACCCGACCACGTCGTCGGGTTTGATTGAGAATGTCTCTCGGGAGAAATTGCGCGAACGGTTCGATGCAAGTATGGATGAGCTGGCGACGTCTATTCCACCGGATAAGATATATCTGCTTCAGATCTCGGACGCCTATAAGGTTTCGCCACCGCTAGAGGACAAAGTCATTGGGGGCTTAAGAGCGCGGGGAAGGTGGAGTCATGACTATCGGCCTATGCCGTATGATGGAGGATATTTGCCCATTGAGGATGTGGCCAAAGCAGTGCTAAAGACGGGGTTTCGGGGCTGGTTTTCTATGGAGATTTTTGATGCAGGGCCGGACGGTAAAGGGAAGAAGTATGAGTTGGATGACTTTGCGAAGAAGGCGATGGTTAATATGCAGAAGCTCCTGAAGAACTGCGCGGATAATTAGACGAAAATAAACGCATGTTACTGATTCAACGAAAATCGTTACGGTTTACAAGTGTAGAGATGAAATTGCAAATTGCAAGTCGCAGTTGGATATTCTGTAGATGTACATCTTTTGACAAGTAACAACCAAAGGAGCCACTTTGGACTTCGATATAAGGAAACGCCATTTTAAAATGCAAGTCGACGCCGTGATATCATGAGGCATACAAGATTAACAAAAGCAATATGGAATCATAGCCTCTCCGCCTTAGTTGGCGTTGCTGGGATACTCAACGGTGTAGGTGGGGACAAACTCCTCCTTCACGGAGCGCAGGCTGACGAAGCGCGAGAGCAGGTTGGCACTGCCGGCCTTGTCGTTGGTACCGCTAGCACGAGCACCACCGAAGGGCTGTTGGCCGACGACGGCACCAGTGCTCTTGCAGTTGATGTAGAAGTTGCCGGCAGCGTTGCGCAGAGCGTCGTTGGCAACCTGAACGGCCTCGCGGTCCTGGGCAAAGATAGAGCCGGTCAGGCCGTAGGTGCTAGTGTTGTCGATCTTGTCGCAGATCTTGAGGAAGTCGGCCTCGGTAGCATCGTTATAGGCGTGGATGACGATGACGGGTCCGAAAAGCTCGCGGGAAAGGAGAGGGTGGTCGGGGTTGGCAGTGCGATAGACAGTGGGCTGGATGTACCATCCCTTGGAAGAATCATAAGATCCACCAGCAAGGAGCTCAAGCTCGGGGTCGCTCTTGGCCTCATCGATAACACCGGCGAGCTTGTTGAAGGAGCCCTCATGGATAACGGGACCACAGAAGTTGGAGAACTCGGTAGGCTCGCCAATCTTCAGCTTGTTGACCTCAGCAGCGACGCCCTCGACAAACTCGTCGGCAATGGAAGAAGCGACATAGGCACGGGAAGTGGCACTGCACTTCTGGCCCTGGAACTCAAAGGCACCACGGACGGTCTGGACCACGGCGTTACGCACATCGGCGGACTTGTGGACCAGGTGGAAGTTCTTACCACCGGTCTCGCCCACGATACGGGGGTAGCTGCGGTATTTGCCATCCGCCACACCCTGGGAGATTTTGCCATACAGCGAACGGAAGACATCAGTGCTACCAGTGAAGTGGAGGGCGGCAAATTCCTTGTTATCGAGAACGGTGCTGGTGACCTCCTCGGCATCACCAGGAACGAACTGGATGACGTCCTTGGGCAGACCGGCCTCAAGAAGGATCTGGTGAACAAGCCAGTTGGAGGCCATGGCAGCGGGAGAGGGCTTCCACAAAACGACATTGCCCATCAGAGCGGGAGCACCAGCCAGGTTACCACCGATAGCAGTGAAGTTGAAGGGGCTGATGGCGTAGACGAAACCCTCGAGAGGGCGGTACTCCAGGCGGTTCCAGACACCGGGGGCGTGGTGAACGGGTTGCTGAGCATAGACCTCCTCGGCGTACTTGACTCCAAAGCGGAAGAAATCGATGAGTTCTGCGGCCGAGTCAATCTCCGCTTGCCAAGCGTTCTTGCCTTGGCCGTGCATGGTCAGAGCCATGATGTCGTAACGGTACTTGGTCGAGATCAGATCGGCAGCTTTCAGGAAGATGCTGGCACGCTCCGCGAAGGGGGTATCAGCCCACGACTTGCGTGCGGCGAGAGCGGCGTCAATGGCAGCTTGAACATCGGCCTTGGAGGCGTTGGAGTAAGTAGCAACCGGGGCATGGGTGGCCGGGTTGCTCTGGGTGAAGGTCTCGGAGGTCTTGATCTCCTTGCCAGCGACGATGAGAGGCAGGTTCAGTGGGGATTGCTGTTTGTAGGAAGCGAGGGCATCCTCCAGGCCCTTGCGATCCGGGGAACCGGGGACATAGTGTTTCTAAGGGGGTCCAATTAGCTATGCCCAGCGCGTCCTTATAAAGCTACTCACGTTCGGCTCATTGTTGATCTGGGGGATCTTGAAAGTCGCATAGGTACCAAGGGTACGCGACTGGATGCGGTTGACAAGCGGTTGGCACCGCGACAAAGGCACTCTCGCGCGCAGGATGGACTGCATTGTGTAGAATTGAAACTAGAGATGGGAGTGTCAAAGCTAGCTTCCAGCAGAAGATGGAGATTAAGAGAAAGTCGAGAGGAGAAAAAAAGTAGAACGCGGGGTACCAATGATGAAATGACCGGCTACCGCCGGTGCAGTGTTCGCATTGCGGCCACAGGTCATTGTACTCGTACGCCGTTCTCCGTACAACTTGACCGTGAAAGAAGGCAAATCAGCAGTGGCCGGCAAGAATCCGGGTGGAGTCACCGGGCCGGAGTCGACGGTGATTGGTCAGACTCGCCGTTGCCAGTCCCACCTTTACAATATTCTACGAGGATCGAGTATTGAGTATTGAATACTGAGTAGCTACGAGTAGGTGTGGAGCATAATGAGTGCCTCCGGTATGTTAAAGACCAGATCATATATAGTATAACAATATCTACAAATAAAATAACCCATCCTATTGGACACATTGAATATTTCAAAGTCTGCATGACAAAGATCCGCGAGCTAAGCTCGAATAGGCATAGAGCTACGCTTTGACCATTCTTTAAAGAAAGCCCTTCCCCAGGATTCGCGTGGACTTGAGCAGCCAAAAGATTTACATCGTAGTCCATACAGCAGAACTGTGTACTACAGGACATGTCCAGTTGGAAGGAGGATCTGAAAAATGATCTTGAATAGACTGCTATTAGTCAGTATTCACCCACAGCCTACGGCACCTGACCGTATCACCTGACTTGACCGGGCCGGTTGGCGGCTAAGTGGACCATGCAGCTTCCACTGAGATCGCACTAAGCGTAATCCAGTAGCCAACCGGCCCGTGGCAAGCGGCTCTCGTCATCCTGCAGCATTTTTAGATGCTCACGAACGAGGATTTTCCAGGGGAGTCCCTTGCCGGATATCTCGTGACATGACCTGAAAGAGGAAATTCATGGCTATCATGAGTCGGATCCCTGCCCCGACCACCACTTGGCGAATCCGTTTGAACGCTTTGATGCATGCTAAAGGCAGGACGTGCCGATAGGTCGGGGTCGGGGGTCGGGTTGTGGGGTATCCTAGTATAAACAGAAAAAATCAGTCCAGGAAAGATATGTGCATAGGTTTCATTCACGAATTCTATGAATAATAATTTCGGAGTCCTTGACCGACCCGGTTTCCCGTACCTAATCCCATGATCCATAACAGCACATTCACCGAGAATTTCTGGGGTTGTAGTCTCCAATAGAGTAAGTAGTTGCCGGCAGTCAGGCCCATTCACCGTACCGGTGTCAGACGCTTGCCACCGGGTCTTGTCACAACTAAAACTATTAAGGCCCTGGCAAAAAGGTATCGGCCCTGACTCTTTCACTCTCTTCGACCTACCAGAACCTTCATACTTCTTCAGCGGAACCGATCTTTGGGTTTTCTTCCTTCCTTCCTTCCTTCCTTCTCATAACTGCTTCCCATCCTTATCTTCACAATCCACCCATCTTCAAAACACTACACACACACACACACACATCAATGAAGACTGCACGCGCGGTGCGAGTTGGCACCACTGGTGCCAACACTCGCTTCGTCAGCGGTACTAGCAACACCAGATCCTCCGTCGCTGCTAGCAACATCCTGCAACAATTCACCCAGTCCCCACCCCCACCACGCAAGTCGCTGGCAGCTCCCCTCGCCAAGCTCCCCTTCTCCTCGGTCTTGCGCTCTTTGCTAGTCCTTTCCGTCTCCTCTTCTCCTATCCTTTTGAGGCCTTGCATCTATACACTTTCTCACCTGGCACACCCTCGCTCTGCTTTCTGGGATGTCTCCAAGAACCCACTGTTGAACTTCCTTGTCAAGCACACTATCTACAAGCAGTTCAACGCTGGTGAGAACAAGGTCGAGGTCCAGGAATCTATCCGAAACATCAAGAATTTGGGATGCCGCGGTGTCCTGCTCGGCTATGCTCGCGAGGTTCTGGTCGGAGAAAACCAGGATGCTGCTCGTGATGAGAAGGCCGCTCTGGCTGAGATCCAGATGTGGTTTGATGGTACTATGCGAACTGTCGATATGGCTCAGCAAGGCGATTTTGTTGCCCTCAAGTTCACTGGCATGGGCACTGACGCTCTGAGTCTCCTCCAGAAGGAAGCCGACCCTACTGAGTTTATGGATGCCTCCATCCAAAAGGTCTGCGACTTGGCTATCTCCCGCGGTGTGCGCCTTCTTGTGGACGCCGAAGAGCAGGCTGTGCAGCCCGGCATTGAGGCTTGGATCATGAAGTACCAGAAGTACTGCAACTCCCAGACCCCCGGCCGCGCCATCTTCTATGGCACCTACCAAGGATACCTTCGCTCGACTCCCGCTACTCTCGCTCGCCACCTTGAAACTGCTCGCCAAGAGGGATACACCCTCGGTGTGAAGCTCGTCCGCGGTGCCTACATGAAGACCGAACCCCGCCACCTGATCTGGGCTACGAAGGAGGACACTGATCGTTGCTACGATGAGGTTGTCGAGGCTCTTCTTACCCGCAAGTACAACTCCATGCTCCAGGCTCCCACCAAGGACACTCCCACCGAGCTCCCTTCCCTGGATGTGATTATCGCCACCCACAACCGTGACTCTGTTCGCAAGGCCCACGCTATCCGCATGGAGCAGGCTGTTCGTGGTGAAAACTATGATGTTGATCTTAGCTACGCCCAACTCCAAGGAATGGCCGACGAGGTCAGCTGTGAGCTGCTCGAGGGTTTCGAAAACGCCGAAAACAGTGTCGGTGCCTCGCCTGTCGCTGCCCCCAACGTCTTCAAGCTTTTGACCTGGGGCTCTGTCCAGGAGTGCATGGGCTTCCTGCAGCGCCGTGCTATTGAGAACACTGAGGCTGTTGGCCGCACCAAGGATTCCCAGGTGGCCATGTTCGCCGAGCTGAAGCGTCGCTGCCGCAACGCTTTCGCCCGTAGCAACTGAGCTGCACTTTACTAAAGGGAAAAATCCCTGTTTCTTACTTTTATGTTTCTCTCCCATTTCCTGTGACCCGACTCGGGCACTTCTGGGAACTTTTCCTGCATTGCGCATACCCCCCACTACTGGGACGCATCTATAGAGGGCGTTAGCGTTTCACGAGTCACGTTTGCTGTTTCATAATGAATAAATTCGATGTTCAAATTCAAAGACTATAGTACTATTAGTATCTTAAATCCAAGTAGATTTAAACCCAGCCAATAATGATCGCGTGTGCGGAACTTGTTGCCCTCCGCATGCTCCAGTCCGGAACCGCCTGCTCGAACTTGTTGAACAAGTTGTGGATCTCCCCGCCGGTTGCCCCTCTCCGGAGTAGCAGTCGTCGCCTGGTGCCAATATCCATCCCCCTCCTCCGCACTGATACACACCTATTTCAAATACAATTCCCCCTTCGCGATCAATTGAATGCCACGAGTCCTGGAGAATATATACTAAACCCCATCTCAAACAAAGAAGCCTACCTTATCATCTAAGATGCATATCCTCTCGGAGCCCGACGTGGCCAAGCTGTTCCGCACTCTGACACAATCCCAATGCCACGAGTTCATCGCAGAACTGTGCAAGGCCCTCGTAGCCATCTCCGCTGAATCCAAACCAACAGTTCCAGCCGAAGACAAATTGATCCACCAACCCCTGCGAACAGTCTTCGCCACAAAAGCCGACAACACATGCATCTTCATGCCCGTCTCCAACACAGAGACTACAGGCATCAAATGCGTGACCGTCGCACCCGGCGGCATCCAAGGCGTGATTAACCTCTTCTCCCCAGACGGCCGTTTACAGGGCCTTCTCGCCGCGGCCGAGATCACAGCCTTCCGCACCGCGCTCGCATCAATGACACTCTTCGTGCGCAGCCACGACATTAAAAAGGAAAATATCCTCGTCTTCGGCTCCGGTCGACAGGCAGAATGGCACGCCCGTCTCGCATTACTCTTGTACCCGGAACAAATCCGGCGGGTAGTCTTTGTGAATCGGAGCCGGGCCCGACTAAATGAAATGGAGCGCGACGTCTTTGGGGACCTGCGAGTGCGGAATCCAGGCGTCAAGATTACCACCATTTCAAAGGAGGACACGCCGCATTATGACGAGACGTTGCTGCGGGAATTGCAGTTTTCCGATGTCATTTTCTCCTGCACGCCTTCTCTGCAGCCGAATTTCTCGTTCTCGGCTCTGCAGTCTGTGCCGAAGCAGCGGTTTATTTCTCTCATTGGGTCTTATAAGCCTCCCATGCATGAAATCGATACCGAAACCCTGCTTTCGGGGGGTGGGAAGATCTATGTTGATTCCAAGTCGGCTTGTCTGGAGGAATCGGGGGGAGTTGATTACGGCAGGGGTTCAGGGGGACCACTTGACGGAGATGGGCGATTTATTGGCTTCTATTGGGCCTGGTGAGGGGATTAAGATTCCGACTGGTGCCAATGTGATTTATAAATGTGTGGGAATGGGATTGATGGACCTTGTGATTGGGAAGAAGGTACTAGATGTTGGGGCTGAGCTGGGGCTGGGGACTCAGGTTGATGGATTTTAGAAGTGCAACCATGAGAGTTGCTCCGCATATTAACTATACGTTATGATAGGTAAGTAGATCATACGTGTTTCAATATAATACATGTATGCTAGTACGTGCAGACTTATTCTCTGGATTCTTTCAGCACAGGGGGGTTTTAGAAGTATATCCATTTTTGTAGATTAATAGTATGTAGTAGCTAATATAGTGGATGTAGATAAGCATCATTGTCAGCCTCGGTGAGAGATTAGAATACTCATATCCAGTGATCGTCCCAGTCTACATAATAAAGGGAGCCTAAGAAAACTGGCTTATCAGACTGTCAGTGCTGGCCGGATAGTCTATGCCGGGCGTTCGGACTGGGCGCCGATGGGAACTTGAACCCTAGCCTACACTACTTGCTATATCTTTTGGGTTGGAACTGTGAGATAAATTTCAATGAATGTATCTCCGATCACGTCGAATCAATGACCTAAAAATATGCTAGTAGGAACCCCATATATAATTTGTATTAATCTTATTTTCTATAACTTTGGGCCACCGGGGCGCAGGGATCCCATTGCAAGAGTCTGCCAGGATGCGGGGCGGGCGAGCCGTGGTTTCTCCTCTGCGCGCTTGATCGCCTGCCCGTCTCTCCGTCCCCGTCTCCAATTATAAGTCCGCTTCTCTCCTTCTTCCCGACCTTCCGACTTCCCCAATTCTTGCTCTTCCTACATTACACATTGCGATCACCTCAACCCTTCCCCCCCATTCTACGCCCTTTCCAACTCGTGGGCGCCGTTTCCCTTCCCCGCCGCCTTCTCCGCAGACGATGCCCGGCCCTCGCCCACGTTGACACCGCCTGTGCCTGTAATGGACGACCCGACCTCGACACCCGCCCAACAGAAACGCCCTCGTGTGGCCGAAGAAAATCGCAAACGAGCTGTCCGAGCGTATGCAGATCCCCCGGATTTTGTTGGAGGGAGTCCCTCTAGAGAAAGTCGCCCCGCTAAATTGTTCCATTTCGCAGATGTGATGGTTGTCGCAGAGTGAAGGAGAAGTGCGAAGGTGGTGTGCCATGTCGCCGCTGCCTGCGTTATCGTCGACAATGCAATTTCACACATATAGAACCGACCGAGAAGACCCGTTCGACCTCTGTATCGTAAGTTCTGGCGGTGTCGACCCTTGCATAAATGCCCTCGTGACTGACGGACCGAATTCCCGGTCATAGACTATTGGATCGAGCTGCCTCGGTGAGTCGGCATGAAATCGCGGAGGCAGAGCGTGTGCGCTGTATGGAGCGCCTTCTTGCACACTACGTTCCCAATATCACTTTCGACATCCAGTCTTTGCGACAGGCGGCCGACGAACTGAACGCCAAACGCCGTGATTCGGAGTCCGATGTACTTTCCACCAAGGTCGATGCCAATGAGCTAGAAGACCTTGCGATTGATGAAGAGGACTTTACAATTAAGGCGCTCCCGGATAATACAACTCGTGAGTGCAACTCGTCGTGTGATGATCGCTGCCCATGGCTTACCAAATTGTGGCAACAGAATATTCTGGAGAGTTCTCATATTTGAACTTCTCGGAGAAAATCCGAAAGAAAATTGACGGCTGGATGAAAACTGCAGCTCCAGATGTAAGGATTGCTATGTCTCCCCGTTTGTCTTGCAGTACATCAATCCTAACCTACTCTCGCAGGCCAGCACAGAAGTCGAGCCGTTTGAGGATCGATGGCGAGCCACTCAACTTCAGTCCGCATCACCTTTAGTGTCGGCATCGATTACTTGTCTGCCGCCGCGCTATGTAGCCGACTTTCTCGTCCAGATCTTCTTCAAGTATGCACAGACGAATAACTTTTATGTGGAAGAGGATTGGCTTTGTGAAAAGCTAAATATTTGCTATACCAATCCATCTGACCTATCCTCCGATGACGCCGGTGCGGTTTGTGCCATTCTCATGGTGCTGGCGGTTGGTACTCAGTTTGCGCATATGGAATCGTCTACGCCGGTCAACTGCATTCCCTCGGATGCTGCACAAGATCACCATTTCTCGGAGGATGAGGTCGGTTTGACATTTTATCAGTTTGCGTCGAAACTCTTGCCAGATATTATTGCGACTGCATCTGTGCGCAGTGTGCAAGCTTGCCTGCTGATCGGAACATATCTCCTGCCTCTGGATACATCAGGACTGTGCTATACATACTTTGGCCTGGCACTCAAGCTTGCTATTCAAAATGGAATGCACCGAAGATATCATGGAGAAGGCCTTTCGCCACGCATGATTGAAACCAGAAATCGCGTGTTCTGGACATCATACACGATTGAGAAGTAAATACCACTTGTCCCAAGTCCTGACATTCAATACTAACCATACTATAGGCGGATCAGTATTCTGCATGGCAGACCAGCATCATTAGCCGATGCCGATGTCGATGCACCATTCCCCATTGATTTCCCTAGCTTGATGCCAGCTTCGCAACCTTCAAACCATACGAATATGATTGCCCTTATTACACTGACATTAAAACTTGGCCAAGTGTCAAATGAGATGTAAGGCATCTTTCTCCGTGCATATCAAAGGTAACCCTATTGACTGGATCATAGTACCTTTCTCCGAACGTGTCCCAAAGGGCAACAGCAAGATTGTCTTGAAAGGCTGCTGAATATCCGAAAACATCTGATTGAATGGTGGTCCACACTACCGGAAGAGTCAAGCTGCCGCGACCTCAACCCCAGCGGAGTCCTCTTCCGCTCCAACGTACACCTGAAACTCGATTACTGTCTCACTCGGATATTTATCGGCCGGCCGTTCCTCTTCAGTAATATAAGGGCTCTTTCTCAAACACCTACCGCTTTCAAGGGCCCATCGGGAATATCCAAGAGTCGAGCAACCCTTGTCACAGACTGCGTCGAAGCGGCTCTGGAAATTATCGACCTGTGTCGCCTTCTCCGAGACGAAACTGGGCTCGCTCGTGCCTCTTTCACTGAGTTCAGCTCATGTCGTGCGGCACTCCTAGTGATTCTAGCCCAAGGCTTAGCAAAACGGACCGAACGTCTCGGTGCAGCTCTCGAACAGGGCATCTCTCTGATCAAGATTATGTCGATGGGCGTTGGCTCTGCACGCTCAGCTGTTAGCGTCATCGAAGCTCTCGAACGCGCTATCCGTCGTCTTGAGATGTGGAGCGAATCTCAACAGACACAGAGCAACGGAAACAGCATGGAATCCGCCTACGATCGGTTCAAGAATTGGGAGATGCTTTGGAAGACCGGTCCGGTGTCACCTTCCACCATGGCATGGAAACAGCAAGAAGCATATGATTCTGCTGTCCAGCAAGGCGTAGGATCACACCCAACCCCTGGGCCATCTGTCGCCGGCGCCGTCGGTTCAGGCATTTCCATCACATCGCCCAGTCTCCCTCTACCCCCTAGCACTGCCGATTCCGAGCATGGAATTGGTGGAATGGATCAAGACTTGCTGGAAGGAAACATGCCGACCAGTGGCCTCTCTGCGTCGGACAACTTTTCCCTGTCACACCCGTCTCTTACTCAAATGCCCCACTTTGGCTTTGATCATTTCGTTTCCAACTTCCCGCAGGAGTTGGGCGAGTTCACTGCCATTCCATGCTTTGAACCGGATAATCAAGGTAATACTCCAGGTCTTGTCGGCACTGACCTCAAGAATCCTTCAGGCAATCCCGATTCGCATTGGTTACAGTTCATGAATGAGTGAGAAGTAGAATTACCTGGAGCGCGACTCCTTTATTCGCCAGCGATTCTATCTTCCATATCGAACCATTTCTCTCGATTTCTATTATTTTGCTTAGTTGATACACCATTTCGCGGGGCTGTTCTTGTTGACAAGGCCCTTTTGGGGTGCGGTGGTTCTTACTAGGGGCGTTCTGCCACCACGGCAGTATTTGGTTTTTATACACTAGTATAGCACTTCAATACGAGAATGACGATTTCCAAGTTGACATATATGCATGGTAGTATTTTCGCTCAAATGGCAGTTGAAATACAAAATTGAGATCGTTAATCGAAAGTGACTTTCTTTCCTGCGAAGACAGCGGGTGCTTGTTCCTTTTGCTTCTTCTTGGCCTCCCAAGAGGGGTGCAAGGGACCCTCATCTTCCTTAGGCTTGGGTGGTTTGCTGCTCTGTCCACCAAATCTTGGGCGAGATCCTGACCGATCATCGTACCTGTTCTGCTGCCGCCCACTATATCCTCCGCGGCCGCCACCGGTTGCTCCTCGCTTCGTATCCCATCCACTATCCCGATTGCTCTTCTCCTGTTGTTGCTCGTTCTTCATGTGGTTTGCACCGGCACCGTATTTCTTCTCCCAGAGAGCGCGACGAGCCTGTTGGCCCATGCGGTTCTTGCGCTTCGGCGGGCCAGCCGCCTCGTCTTCGCTTGCTTCTTCTGAGCCGGACCAGTAGCCGCCCATCATCAAAGATGGCAGGAATGTCGTTTCTTTTACCGGTGCAGCGGATGCTTTGGCTCCCTTGGCCTTCTTAGGCGGGGGTGATCCCGCATCGGAGAATTCGGGAGACGATGAGCGGGATTCGACTGAGTCGGAGATGTCGTCTGGACCAAGGCCTCCACTCTCATCAGCGTCCTCTGATTCGGATTCACCTTCGGCGTCTGATCCTGGTGCCAGTCGTGAATTGAATTTCTCCAGCTGATCGCTATCGAATCCTTCACCTTCAGAACCACTAATATCGTCACCAAGCTGCGAGTCCTGCTCAGCATCCTTGGTAGGCTTCTTCTTCTCGGTTTTCTTGAGTGACACTTCATCTTTGGAGTCGGATTCAGGGTCGGCTTGAACTTTCTTTGCCTTATCCTTTTGAGCTTCCTTCATGCCACTCTTGCCAGCTGGAGCTTCATCCACGCCGAGCAACTTCCGAATCTCGGCGAGCATGTTAGGCATCAAATTTTTGACTGGATTTGATTTGAACAGTCGCGCCAGGATATTGGCCTCAGCAGTACTCTTGGGTCCCTCGGTAGAGATATTCTTAGACTCTTCAAATTCCTTGAATGTCGGCAGCTCCGCAATGCGCTTAGTCTTAGAAAGTTGTTTGAAAAGGTATCGCTCGGCGGTCTTCTGATAATCAAGCGACTAGTGGAACAGACAATAAGTTAGCATGTGGGGAAATTTTCAAATCGAGCAATAAAAAAAACAGCTGAGCACTCCGTCCATACCTTCAGCGCTTCGATTTCCTCCGCCAGCTTAAGCAGAGTCATGCGTGTATTCTCCGAGTTCTCTGATCTCGCAGTCTTTTCTCGCCGGCTGAGCTTTTGTCTCTCGAAGCCGCGCGCAGTCTTGAGTCCTCTAACTATCATCTGCACTCCATGCTCAAATTTGACACCCAGTCGAACGGCCTTCATGGACATCTTGCGGTGCGCCTTGTCGCTGGACCGCGCGGGGCCGTCGGTGTCACCAAGCTTGCGTTTCGGCATGTTTTCGATTTCTGCAGAGCGGTGGAGTTTTGAGAATTCACTGATGGATATCCTGCAAAGGCGTAGTAATGCGACGAAAATGAGGGGGACTTTTCGAGGTGGTCTTGTTTAAAAAAAAGTCGGAGATGCGGAGATATTTTTTTTTCTGGAGCGGACCACCCTGGGCATCTGCCAAGATTCTCCGCCTCGCGTCTGAGGACCTCCGAGTCGACTTACTGGTTATCATTTACTAATTAAACTAGCAACCACGAAATTTCGAAACAGATCGGCTGCAATTAATGATAAAGCTACTTAATCGATAGAAATGTCACATAGTTCAAATAGTAAATCTCTGTTGTTGAATTTCGCTAGTAGTTCCAAGGTTTGTTTTCTTGGAGCGGCATAAAACGGTGTCTAGGGACTAACTTCTGCCTACTACTAATACTACTAGTATGGAGCCTACAGCGGAAAGTATGCGGAGGGTGGAAACACCTTCGATTAACGATATGTACATACAGACATGGCAAAGAAAGTGGTAATACGCATACAGAATCTCTCTATTTCTTTTCTTCCACCTTCTCCTCGGGCTTGGGGGTGGCAAGCTTGAACTGTATCGCAGTAGATTAGCAATTGTTTCAAAATCGACGGCAGGAAGGGTACTTACGGAGTCGGGCGTGCGGGCCTCGCCGGGTCCGACAGGCTCCCAGGCAGTAGAGCCGCTCTCGAAGTTACGGAAGGCCTGGGTGAGCTCAAGAGGCTCAACGACGACGCGCTTCTTCTCCTCATCATATCGCACCTCGGTGTAACCGGTCAAGGGGAAGTCCTTGCGCAGAGGGTGACCATCAAAACCGTAATCGGTCATGATGCGGCGTAGATCGGGGTGACCCGAAAAGAAAACACCAAACATGTCGTAAACCTCACGCTCGTACCACAGAGCACCCTCGAAAAGACCGGTGACACTAGGGACAGGGGTAGCCTCGTCACAGTATGTCTTGACACGAATACGGGAGTTGAAACGGACACTGAGTAAGTTGTACACGACCTCGAAACGCTGATCACGGGTGGGGAAGTCGACACCAGTAATGTCGGAAATCTGGGTGAATTCAGCGGCGGTGTGGTTCTTCAGAAAGCTCATGAGGGGGAGGACGCCGGACGGGGCGGTATAAACGGTAAGCTCATCCTTCCAGACGGTGAACTGCTGGACGTATTTGGGCAGACAGGACATGATGTACTGTCCATAGGTGTGCAGACTGTCCTGCTTGTCCTGGTACTTGTCGGTGGGGTTGACACGGGGAGCACGGAGAGGTCCCGAGGCTGAAGAACGAGATCCAATTAGTTCAATTGCAATTGGTACCATTGAAAGTCGAAGGGTTTCACGTACGAGGCCGTTGCGCCTGGCGCATGTTCTCGGGCTCCGGGCCCGGTGCTGTCGAGGCCTTAGCAGCGTACTGGAGAGAAGTCGAAGAAAAAGCGCGGCTAGCCATGAACCTGGAGGCCGAGGCCACCGAGCGGCCAGAGCCCAGGCGCATCAGAGAGCGTGCGGATGCCATTGTGGGAGAAGGGAGCAACACGGCTGCGGCAGGAGGGGACAAACGTAATTGGGATTGTGAGGCCGGAGGTTGGTCGAACCTGCCTGATCACGTGTAGCTGACATAACCCGCGGGAAACGCTAAACGCAATCAGGCCAGCAAAATGAAGCCGCGCCAAATCTCTACCCTCCCTCGCCCTCATCATCCAACGTGCCCTCTTCTCCTCCGCCTTTTCTCTTTCTCGTTCCTCGTTTCCATTTTTCCGGACCTGGAGTAGTGTTATCCTCCCTGTTTTTACTTTAAACCCGCCTTTTAGATTGGGTCCCGGCGTTAAATTTCACTTGTCACCTTTGTCTCTCCTCCCCCCGGCTCCCCCAGCTTTCACAGTGACCATGTCGAGTCGCCAACAGATTGACTCTGTCATCGACGATGACGATGAGTTTTGGTATGATAGGTTCTTCAGGATAACCGTGCATCTAGGAAACTGACCTGCTTGCTAGCCCCCTTTGTATCGAAGAGTTCGACCTTTCGGACAAGAACTTCAAACCATGCCCCTGTGGATATCAAGTACGTTCAGCCCAACCGACCCGAAATCGACCTCCATTTTGTGCGCCACTCCCATCAGCGATACTAACACTTACCGCCCCTGTAGATTTGCCAGTTCTGTTACAACAATATCAAAACTCAAAATGACGAGGGTCGATGCCCGAACTGCCGCCGTGCCTACGATGATAGTACGATTCAATACAAGATACCCGACGCCGAAGAGTTAGTCATTCCCTGCTCCTCCACAGTCCTCCCCACACAATCAAACCGCTGACCCGATCCCCATCTTATAGATTCAAGGCAGATCTAGCATTGAAGCATCGCAAGGCGGCCGCCGCGAAGAAGAAGGAAGCAGAGAAACGTGAAATCGAAGCCTCCAGCCGGAAGAATTTGGCGGGCGTTCGCGTGGTCCAAAAGAACCTGGTTTATGTGATCGGGTTGAATCCAACAATTCGCGACGAAAACCAACTCCTCCAAACGTTGCGCGGGAAGGAGTATTTCGGACAATACGGTGATATCGAGAAGATTGTGGTCAGCAAGGCGAAGCCCGGTGGTAACCCCCACCAGGGTATTGGGGTTTATGTGACCTTCACACGCAAACTGGATGCCGCAACTTGTATCAACGCCGTTGATGGCTCTGCGAATGGGGACCGTGTCTTGCGGGCGCAGTACGGAACGACGAAGTATTGCTCATCTTTCCTCCGGAACGAGCAATGCAACAATCGCAACTGCACCTTCTTGCACGAGACCGGCGAGGACAGTGAAAGCTATACTCGGTCCGACCTTTCTTCTATGAATACGTTGTCTAGCCAGCGCCCGAACCCAACACCTCAGGTTACTCACTCTCGCCTCGGCCAGCCAATCGCCCACCAAATGCGCCGGCAGTCAAGCAAGGACGACTCGATCACCGGGCGGCAATCCATTCCAGATGGTCCTGCCCTTCCTTCGTCTGCCAGCTGGGCGAACAAGGATATGAACGCAACAATCCGGACAAGGAGGGCGAGTTTGACTGGTAGCCAGGCATCGCAAAGCCCTCGCCCTGCCAGTGTGAACATTGCAACGGCCTCCGATGAAGCTAGGCGCTCCGAGAAACCTTCACCAGTTGTTCAGGCCGCACAACGAGCATCTCCGCCCGAAGCACGTTCTCCCGCCACCCAACTCCAACCAAGTGCCACCCAACCAAGTGCCACCCAATCAAATGCCACCCAGCCAAGTGCCACCCAACCAAGACCTCGTGATGAGAAGTCACCTTCGGAAATCGCCTGGGAGAATGTACTCAAGGACTTCATGTCTCCCGACTTCCGATTTTCCTTTTCAACAGCCGATATTCCAGCTGATGAGCTGAAGATCATCCAATCCTATCCATCATTTATTGACCCCTATGGCGGCGTTAAGCGCCGCGCGATGCGTGAAAAGGCCGAGCAGGAACGGATTAATCGGGAGCAAGAGCTTCTCCAGTCTGTCGCGACCGAAGAAGACAGCCGCGAAGCCGGAAGCCTTCAATTAGGAGGCGAGCCCGAGAATTCCCCCGCCCCTCAAGCCCGACAAACCCGCGAATCGCATGGTGCTATTCAGCCACCCACTTCTCAACAAGGCACTGCTGATAACTCAACCGTCGGATCCCCTGTTTCTGCGACAAGCCACCAATTTCAGGGTCTCAACTTGGCTGGTCGCAGTTTGACTCCACTCCAGCAGCAGCAATTGATGCTTTTGAAGTCAGCTGGCAACCAGCAGACTGGATTGTCTGATTCTTTGAATTCGGCTGCTGTTGACCAGGCAAACCAAGTACGCCATGGACTTTTGCAAACACAAATGGCTCAATTAAATGCATTGCAAGCTCAAGGCCGCCAATCTTCACGCTTCGCCCTGAACGAAACTGGCACGAAGAACATCAGCAACGCTCGGATGTTGAGCCAGATGCAGTCCGGGACACCAAACCCTTTGTCAGCACCAAGCCCCCAACATACCCTTGCCGGTGGCTTTTATGCAAGCGGCGTTCAGGGCCCTCCCCCCTGGCTTGAAGACAGCAGGAACTCCCCCCTATCAGCGGTGGTGGCATGTTTGCACAGGGGCACGGCTTTACCGCAAATGCTAACCTCGGACTTGGAGGTACTATTGGAAAGCAAGATGCGACCCCCGAATTAATGCGTGAATTACTGCGTGGTCGAAGTGGCGCAAATATGGGAGGAGTACAAGGCCAGGAGGCCGTAAAGCGTGAGTTCATGTTCCCTTTTCTTCAACAGCACCAAACCCCACCTCCCCTGACTCCCGTCAATGGCCTTCTCAGCTCTTTCTATGGGTCCCAGGCGGGTGTAGCGCCCGAATCCGGTGGCCCACAGAAACAGAAGAAGAAGGGGAAGAAGCACAGACACGCTAACACTTCCTCCGGTGGAGGTGGTGTAGTAGATCTTGCGGACCCGAGCATCTTACAGGCAAGGATGCAGCAAGTTGGTGGCAATGCTACTGCTGGGCAAGCGTTGTACGGGAGCCAGGGTCAAGGTGGGTACAATCCTTCGATGATGTATGGAGGAGGTGGTTTTAGCCGCTGGTGAATTTCTCTTCCGCCGCCCCCTTTGCACTTTTTATATTTATGATCTCTTGCATCCTCCGTGCTTTTCATGATGTTTTCTTTTGCCATGTGCTTTATGGGCCTCCTCCACCCTTGATGACGAGATTTCTTTTTCCTTTTTCCAACCCATGATGTCCCGGGTTTGCATTTTGCTTTCAGCAATCGGGCAGGTTGCCCCGGAACAGTACGGCTGGCCGGCGCGCCTTAGGCGTATTGCGATGGGCCTCGATTTATTTTCATGCATGTCTTATCCCCGGCCTTTTTGTCTCTCGGTGGCTTATGGCGTTCTTTCATTTGTGGACATGTTTGCATGTCTCCTGGGGCCCCTTTTCATGTTATCTGGCGGCTGCTGTACCCCAATTTTCATTCTGCATTCGAATCTTCATTCGGCTATCTGCAGCGTCTTGAAGACGGTGGCTGTTCCTTGATTAATGTACGTTAAGACCTTCCCTGCCCTGCTATCGAACTCGGAACAGGGTCTTATTCGAAACCAGTTGTCTCACTGCCGTTGTCTCCATAGACTATGCCTTATCCTGTACCTGACTACATCGCGTCAGTCGGTGCAAGTCGTGTAATTAGTCGTTCTCGCGGATGTGCACGCTGCATTTTTGTGCTCTGCCTAGTCGCTGCCTTCCTTTCCCACCCTTTTTTCGTTGATATCATGCGGCGTCGTTCACCTACCCTCCTCTTTGCACCACCGCCCTGTTGTGATGATACAGCTTTACTAACAGGGGGTCTGCAGTGAACGAGGATTTCCCTCCTCTGGGCACACCGGTGAAAGAAAACCAGCCCATTGATACTTTCGGATTCCTGAAGTGTCAGCTTCCTAGCGACTCTGTTGGCCGGGTTGGAACCCCAACACTACCACCTGGACTGCCTCTGCCTCATGCCCACCCTTCATCGGCGGCCTTTCAAGAAAAGTTAGGTTTATCCAAACCGTCTTCTCCTGCTCCAATTCTTCCACCAGGCCTGGGCAGTGGATTTTCGCGGCCCGGAAGTCCATCGCAGAAAAATGTCCCCGAGTCTCGCTCTATGACCCCTGAGGCAACCGAACGCACCAGCTCCATGTCGGCCCGCACAAGGGACGCTTCTCAAATCTCTTTCGGATCCCCTGTTGCCAAACCCAGCACAAAGGCTCGAATGAACAACAAGCTGGATTCGGCAGATGCCGCTGAGGACAAGAGATCCGTCGTCAATACCGAGCAAAGTCCCTCTACTGGAATAAAACCCAGTCCAATTGCCCTGAATACGGCCTTGACTCAAGAAACAACTCCAGCCAAATCCGAGCGTGCTATCTCTGGGACCTTTGCCTCCGTGGCAGGATCGGCGTCTGTTGTTGGCTCACGACCTAATACTCCACTGACAGCAGCTTCTCGTGCTTCTGATTCTCCGGCTCCCCGCCAACCGAGAATTCTGCGCGTTGTAGAAACTCCCAAGCCCGAAGCTCCTCTCCCCATTGGCACAGCGCCATCTGTGACTATTGGGGCCGACAAGTCCCGTTCTCGCCGACAAAGCTTGTCATCAAACAGCCGCCCAGATACACCTGCCGACATGGGCTCAGAGGCCGACTTTGATGTTTCGACCACAGCATCTCGCGCAAACTCTCCTCCACCTACTCGGATTGGTTCTGCTCCAGTTCGTTCGGTGACGAAGAGCCAAGCTAAAAAGGAAAGGCGCCAGAAGGCCAAGGAGGCCGAGGCTAAGAAAGTCGAGACAACGGCTGCTGCCGAAGAGCCTGTTCAAGCTCCCATCATGGGACGGAAACGCAAAACCAAGAAGGCGCCTACTCTCACCGAATTGGCCGATTCGACTGCCAACACGCCCACCGAAGTAGGCAGCCCAGCTAAGACTGCCCCTTCTCCGAAGAAACCCGAGCCTAAGCCCGAACCTCCTAAGAAGGTGAAGGAAAAAGAGCAACCACCTCCGGAGGTAAAGGCAGCACCCCTCAAAGAAGAGCCAATCCGACAGAAGATTGTCCCAGTGGAGGCCTGGCGCTCTCGCAACACCGTGGAGCAGCTGGTTAAGGATGCCGAGGAGACAGGACGTTCCATCAAAGACATTTTTGCGGAACGGACAAAGCCTCTTCATGAGCTCCTTGCCACGATGCACAAATCTGGTGACCTCGACCTCAACAAAAGCTCGCTATTCAACCCCGCAAATCTCAGCCAACGATATGACATGAAGTGCAATTCGCGTGATTACGATTTCCTCAAGCAACCTATCGAGTTGACGGACGATCACCGCAAGACTCTGTTACGTGGCCAGCCCGTTCGAACTGGTTGTGATGAGCTAAAGAATCGTGTCTTGATCACACCTCGCGGTTGCGTTCTGCGTCATCTTGAACTGGCAGAGGAACAACGGTACCTAGATTTGGAAAAGCGTCGCAACGGCGCTATTGATCCGTTCGTTATCGGCGATGACTCCAGCAACATCAACGGTGGACTAGAGGCACTCTTTGCAACACCCGAGAAGTACAACATCTACTGGATCGATGACGACTCAACCCGCATGGGTACCACTTCTCCAACCAGCACTCTGGATGCGACTGAGTCCGTGATTCCACCGAATGTTATGTCTGCAATGGAAGCCGATAGCTCTCGAAGCCATGACTGGGCCGTCGCCCACTCCGCTGAACTCCTCCAGACCACCACTGCCGCCGTTCGTTCATTCGCTGCTGCCACTGCTAAACAGATGCTTGGCACTGCCGCGATGCCTGGGAGTAACCCTAGCTTGGACGATGTTGCCGCCATGACCAACGAAGAGCTCAAGGAGCTTTCCGGCAAGTCACAGAAAGACCTTGAAACTACCCGCAAGGAACTGGAGTCTTTGGAGAAGAAGTTCTCGGCTCTACTTCGGCGAAACAAGAAGGTTCAGCACCAGGCTCTCTCTATAGTCGGAGATGCCAACGCATGAGCAAACCCGTGATCCTAGGCATTAGGGCACAAAATATTTGGACAACAACAGCCAATCAAAGATCCCTCATTTTTTTAATGTACTATTACTTAGCCTGTATGAATATCACAAGGAAATGCAAAATTCTAAATTCAACCGTTCCTCTTTGTATTCGTGTTCCTCTTGGAAGAATTTACTGCAAGCCACCCCAAGTGACACCGCAGATTTAGTTACGAGTAGGTACTGCAGTAGTTAGCACTATGCAAATCTACAAGTAGTAATAGCCTACCAATAGCTGAGCTAGCTAGACGAGGTCCTGGGTTAATCGGCAAATTTTAAAAGAGTATCCGTAAGCGTGCCATGCCCAAGACCTCCATACTCGCACACTCTCCACCGTTATGTTATGACTTATGACTGTACAAAAGAAAAGGGCCAAGCTTCTTGGCTAGCGTTGGGGCGGATTTAGATCTGAAACCGGAAAATAAATTAGGGATGGGGGCCAGCGTTGCATGTGGCGTTCGGCGGATCGATATTATATTACCGACGCCAGCGCTTAGGGTAGTAGGAGCTGTCATTTTTCACCGGCAAATTGAGACGAGTTAGCAAGGCCTGGTATTCAACACCGCGATCTCGTCTGCAGATGCGCCGCCAAGGCGTCTGACACTGCACGGTAAGCCTCAGAATCTCACCCTGGTATCGGGCATTTGATTGATATTGATGCTTGGCGGAATGAAGGGCGGTTGTGACTGCATTATTTGTTGCAGGTCTAGTCTTGTACGCGATTTGAGGCGTTCCTTCAGAGGATTGTATTCAGGAAATGAGGGATAAAGATCGATCCTCGTGGCTGCCCCCCCTAGCTTACTGGGTTTGCAATGGGGGCGATCATGACTCGTTCTTTGACCTGATTGAGTGTGTGTCCGCCTTCTTGAAACACGTGGCTGAGAGGAATGGGGAAATGAGTCTGTGAATCCTTCACTAGATCTAGACTTTGCAAGCTGGTATAAAACCAAACGGTCCATCCTGTTCTTGCGATGGTTCATCAGTCCTGTGGCCTGCTTCTTGTCGTTCCTTTTTCTTTTGCTTAATTTCAAAGTCAGATCGTACCCTGGTGGTCACGATCTATTCCACTCCTTTCAAATACATTCATTTCAACACATCCAATATGCTCGCACTTACTACTATACTAAGTGCATTCCTTGCATTTGTTTCGCTCGTCTCGTCGACGAGCATCCTGGTTCCTCTATATGTCTGGCCTGAGGATGACTCTAGCTGGGCGCCCGTATTCAATGCCATCTCTTCATACCCGGACGTTCAATTTCAAGTCATTGTCAACCCCAACAGTGGTCCCGGCGATACAGGTAGAGCGGCCCATCTCTATGACTGAAATTATAAGCTCTGACAACCACCTATAGCCTACCCTGATGAGAACATCATCGCGGGCGTCGCCAAATTAAACAGCCACGACAATGTCCAGGTCATCGGATATGTCCACACAGAATATGCCGAGCGTGATATCTCAGAAATCGAAAGCGAAGTCTCGACCTATAGCAAATGGGCTTCGTACAAGGCAAAGAACATTACTGTCTCGGGAATCTTCTTTGACGAGGCGCCCAGAACAAACGACGCTGAGAAGATCTCCTATATGCAGACCCTATCGACAAAAGCCAAATCTAGCGATCTCTCGACAGTTGTCTTCAATCCCGGTGCCACATTGGAAGCAGGCTCTGTGGATGAATATTTCAAGGCGGCAGACTTGATTGTCGAGTTCGAGAACTCATACTCTACGTGGAAGACGTGCATCCCGGCGGAACAGTTTTCATCCAGCAAGCACTACGTCAAGGATGCTATCATTCTGTACAGTGCACCTGAGACGGCGGATTATCGGGCTGTTGTCCAAGAAGCGCAGAGCATGGGGCTCGGGGCTGCATACTTGACCAGCACTGACAATTATATGTCTGTTGAGACAGTGACAAAGGTTGCTGCTTCGTTTGACTAGTTGTGGATCTTTTACTAGCCTTTGGCCTTCTCGCCTTTTTAACGCATTCAAGTTTATGGTATGCTCAAGACCCATTCAACCTTGTTATTGGATGTGAATATAAACTTCAATCAGTTTAATTCAATTCTTCCGCCCCTTGTAGAGTCTGCTCATGTCTACTATTACTAGGTAGTACTATTCATCTTAATAATGACTACGGGTATGGATTCCATGTATGAGAACCTTGGAAGCCAACTGGGAGAGAACTCAGTAAACCACGCTAGATATTTTTCAGTTCATTCCATTATGTAGTATGGTGTCTAAGTCTAATCGAGCCCTTTGGCCCCATCCTTGTATGGCCGCAGGTCATATTCATCAGGGTATGTCTCCAGAATACGCTTAAGCTCTTTCATCTGTTCCCGGGCCTCCTCGGTGATCTCCTCATAGACATCCGCAAAGGCTTCACGGAGTGGGGGCTTTTTCTCGCGCTCAGCCTCGCCGAACTCTTTCAGGACATCTTTGCGAAGCGAGTCTCGCAACTCCTTGTCTTGATCCTCGCTCCAAAGCCCCTTGTTTTCAAGCCACTTACGCAGTCGAATGATAGGGTTGTCGCGACGCTTCCAGTCCTCGACCTCCACACGGGCGCGGTATGCAAAGCTGTCGTCGCTGGTGCTGTGGTGCGAGACACGATAGCTCATCGCCTCAATCAGAACTGGTCGACCACCATCGCTCAATGCTCTTCGGCGAGCCTCTTCCATCGCTTCGTAGACCGCGAAGATGTCGTTTCCATCGACCCGGATGGTGTCGATGCCGTACCCAACACCTCGACTGGCAATTCCGTCGCCACGGTATTGTTCCAATGTGGGCGTAGAGATGGCAAACCCGTTATTCCGGCAAACGAAAACGACTGGACAAGAGCGAGTTGCGGCGATATTCAAAGCGGCGTGGAAATCGCCCTCGCTGGCAGCACCTTCACCGAAGTAGCAAGTGACAATACGAGGTGAGCGATCTGGGTTCTGCTGATCTTGGATTTTGAGGGCATAAGCTGCACCAGAAGCTTGGGGAATTTGGGTGGCGAGAGGGGATGAGATGGTATGCTAGTTGGTTCGTTATGAGTAAGTTTTATCGACCAAGGGAAATAATCGCGGACTTGGTGGTGATGTGACTTACCATGCGAGGATAGTTTTGACCATAGTGAACAGGCATGTTTCGGCCTTTTCCAGTATCATTCACGTTCGCGAACAACTGTCCCATGAAATCCTTGATAGTAAATCCGCGCTGTTGGAAGACACCTGCCTCGCGATACTGGGCGAAGACCACATCATCGGGAGTCAGAGCTGCGGCAGAGCCAACGGCAATTCCCTCTTCGCCGGCAGAAACCTGTGGCGATATTAGCATAGTCTTCGAATTTCTCCAACGACTTTCTAATACATACCATGTAGAAGCTCAGTCGACCTTGCCTCTGGGCTTCGAACATCACCACGTCCATAACGCTCACTGTTGAGAATCAGCAAATTTGATCACATCCACCGCATGGTAAGGCGTTACCCACCTGACAACATATTCTTGTACCATTCGAGTACCTGCTCGTTCGATACATTCGGCTGCTTGCGTGAGCTGTCGACTAATTCACCATTGGAATCCATGACTCGGTAGGTAGGGATAGCGGGGAGGTCGGAGGCTTTGAGAAAGGACATGTCGGTTGTGAACTTGCTATCAACAGCCCCTGGAAAAAGAACGCTAGAGAAGAGTCAGCTTCGAATGAATTGAATAATTCCACCATTGCAGTCTCGGGTAGTTCCATACCGGTCTGACCCTGGGCGCTGGGATATAGAGCTTCCCCATCGTCGTGCGGGGGATGAGAGGGATGGAACAACACGCTTCGCGGAGCGGGCTGTTTTCCATGATTGTCGAAGAAAGATCCTGGACGACATTGTGTGAGTGATATGAAGGAAGAAGAGAGGAAAGAACTTGAAAGAGGCGGAGATCAAGTCTCTCAGTGAAAGTGAAAGTGAGGGACCTGTTCACTGTCACCTCCACGTCCGGGGCAAACGCGGAGGAGAGTTCGGTTGGCATCGGCAATTGGCGTCACTTGCCCCGCTTCCAACCGAGGCGAGCCCCAACTCTTCAACTACCGAGTACTACTAGTACGAGCAGTATACACAGTCCCTACTCTTAAAATATAAAAAGACGGCAAAAAAAAAGATATATATACAAATGGGGAAAACATTCATTAAAAACCCCATCGTAAAATATTGAATCTCTGGGACTGAGAACATCATTTGTCACCGTATGCAGTGGCCGCAGAGCATCGATGCAAAGACAAAGGTTGTTCTTTGTTCACTAATCTACTTATTTAGCTAGACTCTTAGCTTTCTGGAGTATCTGGTAAAGCGTCACGATGAATAGTATTTCCCGGATGCCTATCGTTTTTAGATTAGAGCATAACAAAAAAGCTGCTCCGCATTCTGCTCCGACGGTGTTGATTATCATCTCCGTCGGAGGAAGATAAGATGTGACATAGGCCCGACCGCAAGAAGTCATTTAAAAAGGACTATAGTAGCCTAAGAAACACGTCGATGAGTGTTCATGTATACTGAGCATTCTGGCATTACAAACAAATCAATCCAAAATGGCTCTATTGACCCTGCTATTTTCGCCGTTTGCCATGGCAGTGGCAATCCCGATAAGCCTCACTCTTTACTACATACTTCCTTACTTCACGACATACCGGCATATAAACAAAGTTCCAGGACCTTTCAGTGCCAGTTTCAGTAATATATGGATTGGATTAAGTGCCCGTAGAGGTCGGAAATATGCTGCAGTAGACTGGGCACATCGCCAATATGGCAAAGTCGTTCGTATCGGATTCAATCATGTCTCGATTGCGGACGAGACGGCTTTGAAGATAGTATACGGGCACGGAAATGGATTCTTGAAAGAGTATGAACCCATGAATTTCTGTGAATTATATGGTTTCTCATACTGAGAACAAATCTAGCCATTACTATGAAGCATTTGTGGCCCGGACCCCTGGCATGTTCAACGTTCGCGATCGTGGAGAACATACAAGGAAGCGCAAAATTATCTCGCATGCCTTCTCCCCAAAATCAGTTGCTGCGTTTGAACCACACATGGCAGCAAATTTACAGCGATGGGTAAAACAGCTCGACCAGATCGCCTTCTCTGGAGTTGGGAAAGGCAAAAACATTGATAGCTATTCAAAATATAACGCAATGCCTTGGTTCAGCTATCTTGCTTTCGATATTATTGGTGATCTGGCATTTGGATCTCCATTTGGGATGGTGGAAAAGGGCAAAGACGAAACTGAGGTGCAACTCGTACCCGATGGTTCTATTTCTTACTGCCCGGCAGTCGAGGTTTTGAACAGAAGAGGGGAAGTCTCTTCGACTCTCGGCCTTCTTCCCACGTTACGCCCAATCGCAAGGTATCTACCTGATCCTTTCTTCACGAAGGGGGTCGCGGCGGTGGAAAATCTTACTGGAATCGCGGTCGCTGCGGTCGGTTCGCGACTAGATGCGGCGGAGAAGGGAGTGATTGATACTCGCAATGACATTTTGTCACGTCTATTGCAAGCTAAAGACGCGAATTGTCAGCCGATGGGACGAACAGAGCTCATAGCAGAAGCTCTCACTCAACTGATCGCCGGCTCTGATACTATATCGAATACCGCCTGCGCTGTCTTCTACTGGATACTACACGGGGAACGATGTGACCCAGGAACAATCGTTCCTCGTCTCCAAAAGGAACTAGATGACGCCGCTAGATCGAACCCTGGAATCATGTCTTACAGTCAAGTGAGAGAGCTTCCGTTCTTGCGTCGCTGCATTGACGAGGGTATGCGACTACACTCAACTTCAGCTATCGGTCTCCCACGTATTGTCGCTGACAATGGGGGTGGTGTCCGGTTTGGTGAATTTTACTTTCCACCCGGTACTGTCCTATCGGTTCCTTCCTATACGATTCACCATATGCAGGAAATATGGGGTGATGATGTTGAAGAATTCAAACCCGATCGCTGGCTCAACTTGACTGCACGGCAAAAGATGGGCTTCAATCCATTTTCTTATGGGCCCAGAGCCTGTGTTGGGCAGAATGTGGCTATTATGGAGTTGCAGTTGATTATTGGAACTCTCTTCCATCGTTATGATTTCGAACTATACCAGCAGTTCATGGAATCGCATGAAGGATTTTCAAAGAAGCCGAAGGATTGCTATGCTGGTATAAGTCTCAGATCACGCGACTGATCTCAATTTCATATCTTTTTTGCGTGATGATAATCAATTTGGCTTAAATACCGAAAAAAAAAAGAATTCGCAGGAGCTCATGGCACAGCACCGAAGAACATTTCTTGAAGCGATGGAAAGTCCTGCTCAAAATCCCAGTCAACCTCCTCCCATGATCTCATAATATCTGCAGCTGGATCAACAAGCTCATCAGCTATACCTATCTCTTCTTGTGAGATCGGATCTTCATCATTACCTCCGGTGATATACTGTTTCATGATACCTAGGGACCAACGGCCCACCGGCTCAGCCTTACCACCTCGCTGAATATGTGAAACGGCATGCTCCATCAGCGTAGTGGTTTCAAATATATTTGAAACATGATCTGCAAGCTCGACTAGCGTTGCCATGGCAAAGGAACAGAGGAGATTCTCGTAGGCGGGATGAACATAAGTTGTAAGATCGGACATGGATAGGAACAGACTTAGAATTTGGTGTGAGTGACGAACTGCAAATTGAATGAATTCAATCTTGGAATTATCCCAGATTTGGTGCTGGGGGCTACCTTCCTCCTCATTTTGAAGGTCGCTAACCTGCCGTAGTGTTCGTCGCGCCAAAATCAGGGAAGCGCAGGAGTAAGCAAAACGAAGAGGCTCAGAGGAGTCAAGATCTGTGGGGATAAACGATTAGCGACGCCTATATTTCAAGGTGAGTCTACTCACTGTAGATATGCTCGTGCTTTTCCCGGAGCCTCTCAATTTCAGGCCAGACAGGTTTATCAGTTTGGATCTCATGCGAAGTTATCAACTCCCAAAGCGCGCGATATAGCTCGATCCCAGCCAAAACGAGTTCATCGCGGGAATTATAAGATTGGAACTTCAGAATATTGGAGCACTGATCTAAATATTGATCTGATATCACAGGCGGTCGACCAGAGCCAATCGAGAACCTAATGGGGGATTAGCTCTTCAGAGTTCAATGTCACCTTCAGACTGAATAAAGGGCTGAAACAAACTGTAGATGGCAAAGGCAAACTAAATTCCAAGTACGCGAGAACTCCTTTGAACGAGCGATTTTCTGATAGTCATCCGTCTGGAACATGTTTTCAAAGCGTGTGGTCATAACAACCTGCATGGCAGCTACGCCACTTAGTAACCAGGAACTGCCATGATCGTGGTCCCGGGTTGGCCTGAGATCCCACATCGAGAAAATCAATAATGCTTGTATTGTATCAAGAGGTGCTCCAGCAACAAGTTGTGACTTGGCCAATATTTCCTGTATATGACTGTATAGCTTTTGGTGTGTTTCAGATCCATACAAGGATGGGGTAATATGGATACCAGCAAGGATGCAACTTCCGAATAGCAAGGACGATTTGGTACGCAGTTCAACTGGGTCCATGCTCATGAACAGCCAGCGGCTAGATAACTTGGAAAATCTGCAGGATGACTGTATTGAAATCAATCCTATCGGGTTTCACGGAGAAAAGGCGCTTACCCTTCAAGCAACATCCGGGCCACATCTTCGGATACCATGTCATTGGCGATAACATCCTCCGAGGGAAATTGGAACTGAGAAGTCTCTTCGGGCGAAGAGATATTCTCCTTGATCTCTTGTATGAGACTCATTGGCGCATGGCGGGTGGTTCTCTCAACTGAAATTGGGATTGGTTCTGGTAAAAGGCTTATTTGCTCTTGTGAGTTCTTTGAGAAATGAACACTCTTAGCATGCGACCTTGGCGACTTCTCCGCACATTGTGACGACAACGATGCTTTGATCTCTGATAAGGATGTTTCGACAACAGAAATCCTTCTCTGTTAATTGAATTCATTGTTTGAATATTAGATCCTAGGGGAAGATACATACCGACATTGCAGGTCAGAATAGTTCTCTCCTGAATTCAAGCTGCTCTCCATTTGGGCTGGGGGCTTGGGTTTGTGAATAACACCATGGAAGGAGCAATCTAGTCTTTAATATATCAGCTAGGGCAGATTACTTGATCATAAAATGGGTTTGCTTTACCGGAGAATATTGCACCTGTGGCACTTGTCAGATCCGCGGTTAATCTCACATCGAGTCTTCAATCGACGGCACGCATCACAGGACCGTGCTTTAGTGGCCTTGAGCGACCCTTCAAGTGTCTGATCACCTCCCTTCCGTTTCACAACCCGCAAAGACCCTCGGGGCATCTCAGGCAAACCTATCCGTATATTTTAACAATCTTTGAGGCTATTGGGGTCGCTAATTTTGAGGAATACAAATCAAAAGTAGCATCTGCTGATTAGTAGATTTATTAACCCCACTTTTGACCGCTGAGCGGTATGCATGCAAGATAACTGCTGGTGACACACAAATCTGTGTCGGCAGATAAATTCAAAGATAGTGTATATATAGAAATGATTGTATTGTTGTCTAGCTATTTTTTCTGTTCTTTCCAAGGTTTGGTGAAGCGAGTTATATCCAGAGGAAGGGCTTTGCCAAGTCCCCCCCCCTCCTTGTACAGAGCAATGATCGCAAGTAAGCGCCAAATTGGCCATTCTCTCGGACCCAGAGAACTTGAAAAGTCAAGCAATTCATAGATCGCGGTAATCGCAGGTTTATATTATTGGTCAAACGCCATAGCTGATCAAGATGCCACACGGTTGGGTTAACTTTAAAATTCATTGCAATCGACCGTCTAGATTGCAGCAACCAATTCTTCCTGGTGAATATGTTGTCTTTTTTCTCAATGGACTCGAGGATCAAAATATTATGTAGTATCCAGAAGCTAGCCACCTACCTAGAATATTCCCTTAGACATAGGGCGGTTAGGTAGTATTTAAAGTCGGGGGATTTGTGTCTTTTTAAAAGAAAAATTCCTCGTTAATCAGTAATAAAAACTTTCAATGAGACATCGAGATGTTTTACTTAGGACGATTTCAAATCCATCCCCCGCGTTAGGTCGTGTCATACTGATCAGACGCCCCAAAGATGGCTCCGCATTTTTCAAGGGAGTAGTTTGTATTTTCTTTTCGGTGGTGGCAAATACATGCGCGAAAATCAAGTGCCATAGGCACAAGGATGGAGATATTCGGGCAAACCAAATGACATCCTTGATATTTCCTATGATCAGATAAATCTACTAGTTAGGACAAGACCACAGAGGAAATCTAGGAAACATATCAGATAGTTGTCATGCGATTCGATGCGATGACATCGTTACCCGACGTGACCTGGCGTCATAGGTACCCCGTTCCTTTTGCAGGAGTGGAACCCACCCCACCGACGACGACTTTCCTGCCAGGGAAGTGCCAGTGTACGATGAATACGATGACATAGCCCAGTGCCAATATGGCTATGGACGTGGGTATCTGAGCCACCCTGTTCTTCAGATTCAATATTTTAAGTGAAAATACTCAGTGTTTTTCTCTAATCTAAACCTATCCAGTGCGTATTTGATGCTGCATCAACATCAACATGATTAATACGGACAACCTACGCGAGGTGCTCAAGACCGATATCAAGACCCCAATTCCAGAAACCACGGTTTCCAAGATTATCTCCCTTCCTCCGTTCATCACTGTCCCCGGCGTTTCGAATTTTCGTGACCTGAGCCACGATGAAAAGTTACGCGCTGGCTATGTCTATCGCTCGGGAAACCTGTCCGACATTACCGAGGAAGGTAAAGCAATCTTAGCCAAAGAATTGGGTATCACCACAATATTCGATCTTCGAAATGAAGGGGAGAGACTAAGGGCTCCCAGCCCTGTGATTGAAGGTATCGATACGATATGGATGCCTTACGGAGCCCGTCCAGCTTCCTTGAATCTTCGAGATTTTGCTGGAGAAGACACATCTGCGACCGGCTTTGTTAAGATGTATAACGGAATTCTCGATGCAGCTACCCCGGCATTTAGCCAAGTGTTTAGTCATATTCGAGATCAGCCCGACGACCCATTTATATTCCATTGCTCAGGTGAGTGTCTAACTTTGTTTCTATCCCCGGTGAGCTGCATGAGGCTGTGTCGGCAATGAGTCGGTGCAGTAGACGATTTCATGGCTGTTGATTTATCATCCATTAACTCTGACTTGCAAATTACAGCCGGCAAAGACCGTACAGGTGTTCTAGCGGCTCTAATTTTGCTTTTAACCGGTCGCACCCATGACGACATCATCAATGACTACATCCTCACGCGCATCGCCCTGGAGAGCGTCCGGGAGAACCTGACCGAGGCGCTAGCTTTACAAGGTGGCACCGAACATCTCAGCCCCGAGGCTAACGGGATGCTTGAACTCAGTGGCGTCCGGGCGCAGGCGATGGCGGCTTTCCTGAAGTCGTTCGAGAACACCTACAAGGGTGGCGTCGAAGAATTTCTCACCACAAAGCTTGGGTTTTCGCCAGAGGATGTACAGAATATGCGTCATAACCTCACAGATTATTCATAAGGAAGCAATAGAGCTGACTCCATGTAATATATACACCTGGGCAAACAATATAAACGATGACTGCCTTAGAACAGTTTTGTACCGGATCACAAAAAGTAGGCTGGCCAGTGCTCCCGAATCCAGGGGTCCAGGGGTTCATTGTTCATTCCAGAACTTGAACGTCAATATGAGCTACCCAATACAATCCAATTATTATCTACAACTCTTCAAAATGCCACTGAGCTCAGGCTACAACTCACGGCAAATTGAACATGAGATATCCTCATATCCTCAAGGTATTCACGGCCTCGTCGCCCTTTCTCCCCGGCATCGGTTACCCCTCTCGACTCCGCAGATAGCATAGACTCCACAGTCAAGCAATGCAGATCGTCGCGTTTTTCCACCACCCGCGCCTCAAAATTGGAGCTTTGTTGCTTCATTACCCGGGGGATCGCCCCAGCCCACTACTCAACACTGCTACCGTTGCTTTCGCCCCCGCTCGTGGAAGTCCCGCCTCACAGTCTGTCGATATTAATCACCTTCATCTCAGACACTACCGTCGACAAAATTCATGGCACGGTCCATCTTTAGCGCAGTTTGATCACAACAGCCGAGCTATCAGACCACTTTTGTCTCCACTTGAATGCCGGTATCCCTCCGGGGTGGTAGCCAATCTGTCCCGCAGGGTAAGTCGCGGGGATTCAACCCGAAGTCGATATAATTGCGAGTTTGACCCCGCCTGGGCACGAATATTCTCATCAATACGGTATTACCATGCATTCATGGAAGAGGTTTGCACTGGCTTTGCTTCCCGCAACAGCTCAGACTGTACTGTCACAAAATGTGGTCGACTTAAGTGGTGATGGCTGGACTGTGTCCAGCAAGGCGTTGAATATCTCTGTTCCCGGCCACCTGCCCTCCCAGGCTCACCTGGATCTTTATGCTGCGAACGTGATTGGTGAGTCTACTGTCAATTTAATCGGAGTGAAAAGAGAATTGGAAGGCTAATATGGATACCAGATGATCCGTTGGTGTCAACTTACTACCCACTCCACAAATCTCTCACTAACTTGAAGAAAGATACTACGGTCTCAACGACTTCAATCTCCGGTGGATAGTGGACAACAACTGGACTTATACCAGCGATCCAATCCAGGGACTGTGAGTCAGATGGCTCCCGTTTATCCAATGATGAAGCGACTAACACGGTCCAGATCCAAAAACTCCAAATCGTCATACCTTGTTTTCAATGGGCTTGATACATTCACAACCATCGAGATATGTGGACAGATTATCGGCACAACGGACAATCAGTTCCGACAATATACCTTTGACATCTCCAAGGCCATCAGCAAGTGCAAGGGGGAGCCGACTTTGGCCCTAAACTTCGGCAGCGCTCCCAGTATCGTCAATAAGATCGCTGAAGATCCCGATTCGCAAAGTATGGCCCCAATCATAATGAAGCGGAAACAAACTCTAATGGTTTTTCATTAGCATGGCCCTATGGCCCACAACAGATCTACGAGTACCCGAATCGCTGGTTCATGCGCAAGGAACAATCGGACTTCGGCTGGGACTGGGGACCAGCTTTCGCTCCAGTCGGACCGTGGCAGAAAGCATGGCTTGTGCAGTTTGACGACAATGAAAGTGTTTACCCCCCTAAACACAGACCTGGATATCTTCCGCAAGGGCCAGATCAATCATTTGGCCCCGGACCAAAGCCAGCCTTGGGTCGTGAATGCAAGCATTGATTTCTTGGGAACTCTTCCAGATAAATCCTCCATGACCATTGAGATCAAGGATATCGAGTCAGGCGAGGTGCTTAAATCTGGCTCACTCGAGGATGTGTCCACTTCCGGACAAAGTGTCACTGGTAGTATCACCATCGACGCCGACGCACCGAAGCTCTGGTGGCCCAATGGTCTAGGCAAGCAAAATCTGTACTCTGCAACAATTAATATCGAGAACAAGGAAGACAAGAAACTGGCCAGCGTCACGAAGCGCACTGGCTTCCGCACAATCTTCCTCAATCAACTCAACATAACTGAAGAACAACTGGCCCAGGGCATTGCACCGGGCGCAAATTGGCATTTCGAAGTCAATGGTCAGGAATTCTACGCCAAGGGCTCGAACTTCATCCCACCTGATGCTTTCTGGCCCCGCGTCACGGAGGAGAAGATGGATCGTCTCTTCAATGCCGTTGTGGCTGGAAACCAAAACATGCTTCGTGTTTGGTCATCTGGTGCATATCTCCCCGACTTCATCTACGATATTGCTGATGAGCGTGGTGTCTTGCTTTGGAGCGAGTTCCAATTCAGCGATGCGATGTACCCGACCGATCAACCGTTCCTTGATAATGTCGCACAGGAAATCATCTACAATGTCCGACGCGTGAATCACCATCCATCCTTGGCCCTGTGGGCTGGCGGAAACGAGATTGAAAGTCTCGAATTGCCTCTTATTAAGGAAGCTGATCCAGAACACTATTCGCACTGGGTCGGGGAGTACGAGACATTATTTGTTCGTCTGATTCTGCCTCTCGTGTACGAGAATTCGCGGTCAATTTCCTACATGCCCAGTAGCACGAACAATGGCTACCTCTATGTCAACCTCTCTGCTTCAATTCCAATGGCCGAGCGGTATGACAACACTACCAGTGGATCCTACTATTCCGATACAGACCACTACAACTACGACAGTAGTGTCGCGTTCGACTATGGATCTTACCCTGTCGGTCGCTTCGCGAATGAATTTGGTTATCACAGCATGCCAAGTTTACAGACTTGGAAGCAAGCAGTGGATCATGATGAGCTTCATTTCAATAGCAGTACCGTTGTGCTCCGAAACCACCACTATCCTCCCGGCGACACTGAGACCGACAACTTCCATAATGCCTCGATGGGTATGGGTGAAATGACCATCGCGGTCGAACGCTACTATCCGATCCCAAATAAACATGATCCCGTTGCAAATTTCAGCGCATGGTGTGACGCGACGCAGATGTTCCAGGCAGACATGTACAAGTCTCAAATCCAGTTCTACCGTCGTGGCAGTGGCATGCCTGAACGTCAGCTGGGCTCGTTGTACTGGCAGTTGGAGGATATCTGGCAAGCTCCCACTTGGGCAGGTATCGAGTACGATGGACGCTGGAAGAAACTCCACTACATGGCCCAGGACATCTACCAGCCCATCATTGTTTCTCCATTCTGGAACTACACCACCGAGGGCCTCTCTGTTTACGTCACATCCGACCTTTGGGAAACTGCTCGTGGAACGGTCAACCTGACCTGGGTGGATCTTTCTGGCAAGCCTATTCCTGGAAACGCTGGTACTCCTAGAACCAAGCAATTCACTGTTGGTGGGCTCAATTCAACTGAGATTTATGCCACGGGTCTGTCGGATTTATCTCTCCCGGATAGGACAGATGCCGTCTTGGTGCTTTCGATCAACGCTCGTGGTTCTCTTCCCAACGCCGGGGATGCAGTCTCTACCTTCACCCACCGCAATCAATTCACGCCTGTCTTCCCAAACAAGCTCTCCCTTGTCGACCCGAAACTTAGTGTATCTTTCGATGAAGAGGACAATACCTTCATTGTTGAAGCAAAGAACGGCGTCTCTCTTTACACTTGGCTAGATTACCCTTCAGGTGTCGTGGGATACTTCGATGAGAATAATTTCACACTTCTCCCGGGCGAGAAGAAGAAGCTCATGTTCCATGTACAAAAGGATGAGACTGGTGGCAAGTGGGTCAAGGATGTGACAGTCCGCAGCTTGTGGGATCAAACAACTACTCAGTAGACTCATTCTGCGCTAGAAGCCCTTACTTAAATTCCATTTCCCCATTTCGGCTTTATTTTTCTTTCAAGTTTGAGGATAGACCAGAACATAAAAGTCTTTCGGGTAGTACCTATTTGAAACAATATCAAGTAGAAGAACGTCTCGTAGAAAGTATACTAGTAATTGATCTAGTAGTATCTTACTGGTAGTTCGATAATCTCACTTCCAAAAGTCTTGAATGTGCATTTCCTACCGCTCTAAATAAATAAATTGGTTGGGGAGGAGAGGGGGCAAAAGAATAAAAAAAATAAAAAAAGAACGAGCGACGCAGGGATCGAACCTACAATCTTTGGTAATTGATAGAGAAACCGAAAACCAACGCCTTTCCATTAGGCCAGCCGCCCAGTCAATGACGAAATAATGGGGTTCATCAATTCATATCTCTACCTAGAGCCTTGTCCACCCTATTACCCTTAAAATTTTAGGAAATCCTTACACACTGTCTTCTGTCTACAGACGCACCCAGGTCATTCTAAAAAATCAACTTTTGTTCAAAATGTTCAAATGAATATCGTCTCTCAGGACTCTAATACCGTGACCTAATCGAAATCTCTCCGGTCGCCAAAATTCTCTCTTTCAATTGCGTCCAAGATTTGCACGAAGCTTGATGCCGAAGAAGTAGAACATAAAAGGAATGCAAACCATTGCTAGCCCAATGAACGCTAGCAACCATGATGCCCATTGCAATCCGAGGCGGTCATACATCTGTGTGATAAACAAAGGGAAAGCGGCACCACCACCAGATCTGAGAAACACCTTCGCTGCTAAAGCCGAGGCAGGATATTTCTGATATGCATCGATGAGATAGTTGTTCACGGAATAGTAGCACAGAACCATACCGAACCCGAAGGCAATACCAGATGAAGCCGGTCCAACCCAGATTATATGTTTGTAAGAGGTTGCTCCCAGCAAGAAGAATGCGATCGGGATGAAGGGGGGCTCCGATAAGTGACCCAATAAGTCTGTCTTCGGGGGTAGGAGCCCGAGATTGGCAGACTCTTTTGAATTGCTTCTCGATGGTGGGGGTAATCAGCAGAGATATAGCGGCACCAATCAGAATGGGGATAAACATCAGACCAATCTGTCCGTCGTTATAACCATAGAGTTTTCCGAAGATAACGGGGTATGCAAAGAAGAAGGCATATAGCATCGAGTAGATGAGCATGATATACATGCACATCAAATCCAAAACAGGCTCCGTCATTATCATCGTAATAGGGCGAATCAGATTTGTTCGAGCAATATCACCAAGCGAAAGTTTTTTTTGTTCTTGTTCAGTCATAATATTTTGGTTGCCAGTTTCTTTCCGCATTTTGGCAGCACGCTTTTTGAGAATAATGGGTGCGTATGTCTCTGGAACAAACCCCACTAGGATCAAAGTCACACCGGCAAAGGCCATATTTGTCCAGAAGAATAAATCAAGTCGATGTGTACCAACATTGATCCAGCCTGTGACGATCGGTCCGATGACGGGGCCACAGTAGGGAGCAGCTGCGAAATAGGCAATGGCCATACCCCGTTCCTCGATGCTCCAAATGTCGGCGATAGTCCCACCGGCAAGGGAAAGGCCGGAACTGGAAAATACACCACACAGGAAACGACAGACTAGGAGTCCACCGATGTTGGGTGACAAGGCACATGGAATATTGAAGATCGTGTAAAGACTTAGCGAGATGATGTACACTGGTCTTCGTCCGATGATCTCTGACAGTGGTGACCAGAGTAACGGCCCAACTGCGAATCCACAGACCATGATTGAGCATGTCAGAATAGCGACTTCAAGGGATACGTTATATTTCTCTTGGATCAAGCCTAAGCCACCCGTAACAAATGACGAGCCGTATGCAACACACACCACTAGTCCGGATGCGACCAGTGTGATGTACCATCGATAAGCGCGGGACCAATTGTAAGGGTGTTCCGGGTCATTAATCGTGAAGGTGATGAACTCGGGTGTATCTTTGGGCCCTTTTTCTAAATCGGCGTTCTCATTGTCCTCCGGCGCTCGAGCTGTCGCTGATGATGGACCGGATCGGACCTGTTCCAAAGTCTTTTGCGGAACAAGGCCGGTTTTTGTTTCGACAACATATTCTTCTGGAAATACTGGGTGCTTCTTTCGTCTCGTTTCTGGGTAGCTGTAGTCGGGAGCAGGGGCGTTCTCTGTGATCCCCACACTGCGCAGGCTTTCGAGGGTCTCATCCCGACTCAAGTGGCTGTCGGTGGATTGGGAAGGTATTGAATTGTCCATCTTGAAATCTGATGAACGATTAATAATATGAGTAAAACTATTTACACTTGGAAGAAACTCGGTATTTATAAAGTGACCAAGGCAAACTTCTACGCCTATCATACTTCCATGCCGAACGATCACCGAGATATGCCGCGACGCCTTCACATATCTTGGGTCTTCGGGGGGCGTCGATTATCAGACATGATAGGTTAGAAAAGAGATCAGATCGACGTGAAACCAGGTTGAGTTGAGCTATTTTTCGAGTACAGTTCGGTGCCATTCCCGGCATAATCTCGGTGCCGAACGATCGCCGGTCCTTCCCGCCTGACACCAATCGGATCTATAAAGTCCCTGTCGAATGAAATGAGTCATTTGAATTTAGTTTAATTGTTTCAAACACGATAATTTTCTCTCAATTTCAGATTCCATTTCAAGCGCCCGGGTGTCTTATTAAGTGAATGCAGTGACTGGTGACTGAGGGTCTCGATTTCTTTTGTCGCCTCCTGATCGGGTTATGACGATCCACCATTCCTGTGTAACCAGTGCGAAAGGTGAACTCATCGCCATCCCCTTTATTTTATTTCCTCACGAGCTACCGGAAGGAATGTATCAGTAGTTTCGGCTCTGTTGTCGCTCAGTGGTTCCGGGTGGAGCTATGGTATGGAGCTACCGCCAACTACACATGTGTCATCGGACAAGAGCCGCAGAGGCTAACTACGATAGGAAAGTAAGTCAATGTGTTCGCATGGTGTCTTAAAAGTTAGACAGTATGCTATCATGCCACTATTTACTCAGTCGCAGAGGTTTTGATGCTTATCCACTAAGGCGTCACTTCCCCACTGGCAGTACATTCCTGTACGACTTGAAGTGAACTAAATGAGGTGCCATTGGTATAAAAACCATGCAATCCAAGCATTAGAATTGGAACCCCCAAAAGAATGTTTTATTTAAATTCATGATGCTTATAGATGAGATTTCAATATTCTCCCTCGTGCCTAATCACCATTTATTATCGAAAACCCGACCATCGACATAATTCACCAATTCTTTGACAGGTGCCAAATGATCACGACCAGCACCGAACAGCATACCATGACGTAGAACCTTGCGGTAGTTTTTCCCTGGGGATATCTTTCCCAATACATAATCTTGGCGATTTTCCACGCGAGTGGGAACTGGGATCGAGCGAGCGACAATTGCTTCCATGCCTTGCCAGGCAAAAGTGATGGCCTCTTTCGCACCGCCTGGGATCCCAGCATCATCAAGCATGAGGATCTTGGTGTTAGGATAGTTTTTCTGGATGAAAGCCGTAATGTTTGGATTATACGCCCCACCACCGCACATGAATATCTCTGCGATCTCAAGTCCCTCGGGTGCATAGCGACGATAATGATCGACGATAGCTTGTGAAGTAACGCGAGTGATAGTAGCAACAACATCGTCGGGTTTCAAGCCATTAACCTCTGCCTTCTTGATCAATTCATGTGCAAGCGTATCGCGGAAAACTTCGCGGCCAGTAGTTTTGGGGGGATCTAAAGCAAAGTAGGGATGTCTCAGGAACTCGTCCACGGGCTGTTGATCTACAGATCCCCGGGCGCCCATCTCACCGTCCTTATCGTATTCGCATTGGCCATCTGTATAATGTCGCACGACAGCATTGATAAAGATATTTCCAGGGCCCGTGTCAAATCATAGCACGCATCAATACCGCCATGGGTATCAGGTGGGATAAAGCAAACGATTGCAATACCGCCAATATTTTGGCAGGCACGTAACTTGGTCGGATGATGCAGTACAAGGGCATCGAAGAAAGCTATCAGAGGTGCCCCTTGGCGACCGGCTGCTTGATCATTGACACGAAAGTCGGTGACAGAGATAATATTGGTGCGAGATTCCAAAAAGGAGCCTTCTGCCATCGTTAAAGCACTGCGCGTCTCACCAGGCTGTGGCATGGATAGAAGCCAAATCGTTTGCCCATGGGAGCCTAGAACGTCGATCGAGTTGATCTCGACTTGAAACTCTTTGCAGAATTGATGCACGGCGGATGCGAACGTCTCGCCGAGAATCACATTTACTTCTGAGAGTTCGGAGGGCGAAGTATGGTTGTGCAGGATCATATTCATTACTCGCTTCTTAATCACTGGCTCCAATAGAATTTCGCCATACTAGAGAATGATTGATTCAATTAGAGTGTGGTCCAAAGGGGGGGTTTTATGTGAGTTCAGTGGATCATCCTTACTTTCAGCAACTCAAAATGCATGGGCGACTGCGGTGTCTCTTGACGAAATCGGCAAAGTGCACAATCAATGCCATCCTTGGATGATATATATTATTAGCCCTGGAGCTGAATTGTCACTACCTTTCTTTGATGGTAAAACCCACTCACCATCGACGTGCCACTATTGAGACCGAGAACAGTCAAATCTAACGCAGAGCCAGGGATCTCATCTGCGGGGTTTGTTGAGCCCATGGTTAAACTTGAACTTTTTGAACTATATGGTCGTGAATCGTGAAGTCACTGGGGAAACAAAGGAATTGAAAATATGACCCCCAAATTCCCTTGTTGGGCTGTATAAAAAGGACCCCTATGTGACCGGGAATTGCCATAGACAATCCCACAGTCACAGCCCCATGACCGAATTTTGGCGAGGACCAAAGAAATCCAGCTGCAAGAGGGTGTTCATGCATCTTAGATGTTCCAATGGTCTGCCAATACACTGCCACCGCTTAAAGAGCTTAAAGAGCCAGACCGCCTGAAATGGGGGCGGACAACCGGTAAAACGCTTATTTACGGGTGAGGCTAATGCAACAAATCCTGCCGGTGCTAAATGGTTACGCGCTTTAAGAGTGGTTCTTCCCGTGAAGCTCCATACGATCTACCACTGCTAGGCTTTCCCTAGATGCTCTTGGCGCCTTTAATTTACATCTAGAACTGAGATCGACCCATACGAAGGATTGTTCGGCGCGTCGAGCTGCAGGTTGGCCTCTGATGCTGAGCGCGTCATGGGATACACCACGCTTTGGAAGCGGCTCACACCGCGGCAACTGAGTGTTGCCATTCACATATTCTCTCTCATCTCAATATTCTTCGAAGGCTATGATCAGGGCGTCATGGGAGGCGTCAATTCCTCCCCTACCTACGTGACGTTGGTCGGTATCGGCACCGCGGATGGAAAGGTCACCGACACAACGCATCAGGGGGGGCATCGTCAGTGTCTACTATTTGGGCGCGATCTTTGGCTGCTTCGCTGGCGGATGGCTTGCAGACCGCGTTGGACGTATCAATGGACTGCTGGCAGGGTCTTTGTTTGCCTTGGTGGGCGGAGCCCTGCAAGCTGCCATCACAAACTCAAATTTTATGATCTGCGCCAGAGTGGTGACAGGGATTGGCACCGGTGGTAAGTATCCCTGCTAGTGTCTTTTAGCGAGACCCATCCTCGTATAACTTTGACTAAGATTAACTCGTGGGGGGGGGGCGGCTCTCTAGCTTTGACCGGTATCACCCCGGTATTGGTATCTGAAACCTCGACAGCGAACAATCGAGGAGGATTCTTGGGCTACGTTTTCATTGCCAACTGTTTGTGCTTCCACTCCATCACCATACCCCGCGAGCCTCAGGCTAACAAAGCCCAGATCTAGGAATTTCTGTTGCATATTGGATCTCGTTCGGCCTTTCCTTCATCAATCATGGATACTCCGACGTTCGATGGCGTTTCCTGCTCGCTTTTCAGTGTTTTCCCGCCCTCCTTCTTGCACTGTTCATCAAAATGCTGCCCGATAGCCCTCGATATTTAGCCTCAGTCGGAAGAACGGACGAGGCGCATGAACTGTTGACGCTTTTACGTAAAGACAAGGCTACGCCGGCGGAGATCGATCGTGAATACCTCGAAATTATAACTACGGCGAAGTACAGCAAGCCAAGCTCGCCTTTGCAATTTGCAAAGATTTTGTGTGGAAAGGGCGGAGATAAAGGTACAAATCTGGGCCGCCGAGCATGGCTATGTATATGGCTTCAGATTATGGCGTCTTGGACAGGTATCACGGTATGCATATGCCGCCTCGTATAGCCAACCAAAGGCCATGTGCTGATTTTATGACTTCAGGCTGTTACTGCGTATGCTCCGGTGCTCCTCGAACAGGCCGAGTACACGAAAATCCAGATTGCTGGTCTCGCAGGAGGTGTTAATACAGTTGGAATACTAGGCACCATTATAAGTGCTCAGATCGTTGATCGCCTGGGTCGCAGAGCGTGTCTGATGGGTGGATCGGCTATGCTATTTGCAGTCAACCTGATTGTACGATCGAATCCCAAAAACCCTATGAAGTTCGCCGTACTAACTATCTGCAGGCCGGTGCGGTATATGAAGCATCGTACCACCATCCAGCGGATGTCAAGGCATATGCACCTGCCGCAGTCACAATGCTCTTCTTGTTTAATCTAGGGTATGTCTGAGATCTACGGATATCATATTTCCATGGTAACTGATCGTCAATAGTTATGCTGCTACATGGGGCACTGTCGCTTTTTTGATCCCCACTGAAATCTTCCCCAGTGACCTGCGAGCGCAGGGGAATGGATTTGGAATTACTGGCTGGGCCATTGGTGTGGGGATGACTACTCTGGTGAATCCCATTATGTTTGGCCACCTTTTTGTAAGTTACATCGGTACTTTCATCACACGGCGACCCACTAATAAATCTTTTTTTTTTCAGAGCCGGAGTTATTTCCTGCTTGCTGGGTTAAACTTGATTTGGATCCCCATTGTGTTCCTCTGTGAGTCCAGCCTTGACGTTGAAACAGGAGTTTGCCATGAACTAATTTCTCTCTCTACAGTCTATCCGGAAACTCGGAACCGCTCGCTTGAGTCCATTGAAGCTCTGTTCTCAACCAGCAGTCCCTTCCATTGGAGTATGGAACAGGCTTATAAACTGCATGGTGATGTCCTGGCGTCGCATGGAGTCACTAAGAACGAAACCTATGATTTGCCCAGGGCATCAACAGCTAGTCAAGGCGAGCTAGAATGCTCGGCTGCACTCACTGCTTAATGAGACCAATGCCGGATTTGATGGTTGCATCCATTCCACGACACTATTATATCACGATCTGTACCAGTACCATTTAGATAGCCACTACGCCTTAAAAGCATCAGTGATAGAGAAATATTAATGTTTATGATTACTTCTTTTTCTCAAGAGTTTCCCTCTTGAGATTATATCGGAAGATTGTAATTGGGTCATGCCGAGGGAGCTAAGGACGACATAAGTAAACTAACTATAGGACGGCTACTCTTCCCGCGAACCTCAGGACCAAACGCCAAGTACCCCGAATACGAACCCGAACCCGCGTTCACCCCCGGATTCCCCATGCACTGGCAGTGCTCCGTGCTCCCGTTCTCCCTTTCTCCCGTTGATAAGCAGCAATTTCACTCGAATAAATGGAACAGGATGAAAAGATATTGGAAGTATGTTTAGACTATATACCCGTAGGTGTATTTCATTTCCTGATGGCGAATCTGGTCACATGACAGCTAGGGCCGCATTTGGCAAGATTCCCGCCTCAGGCAGTGAAATTAACCAAGTGCACCCTCACCCCGTTTTCCCTGGCCCCAAAATCTACAGCCGAGACGCCTCCTCGCTGTTGAGAACCGTGCTTTGTCCCGTGTCGGCGTGTCCCGTGTGTGGCATGATCGATCATATTGAATGTCGCAAAAACCACGAAAGCTCCAGCGCGTCTCTAAGGCCTGTAAGCATTCCTTCCCCCCCGCGTCGCCACGCCTTGTTCTCCACTTCCCTGGCTTTACGCGGATAAACGGGAGAATGTGAAATTGACAGCCACCACCCCTTTAGGCGACTTCTGCAATCGGCGCAGCATTAAATGCACCCGAGGCGAGGACCAGCTAGGCCGATGTCAGAACTGTGCTGACTTTGATGTCGCTTGTACTTTTGATCGCCCGGCTAAGCGCCGTGGCGTTAAGGCTGGTACCCGGCTGAATGCGCGAGAGTCATCAGTCACCACACCTATGCCTGAGAGTATTCCCATTGCCCGAGTCACACTTCCTGATAGTGCTTCAAGATCTTCGGTCTCCAGGAGCTCAACTTATCCCGAGTCGGGCCACCGCCCCTCCCTGACCGGGGATCCATGGTCTTCATTCAATTCGGGATGGTCGACGGCAGAGGGGTATGACGATGATGGAGCACTTCGCAATTCATGGAAAGCATTTGCTATCGCGAGTGACAGACAAATTCGAAATCTTGTCCAAGTCTATTTCGAAATTGTCTATCCAATGTGAGATCTTCCCCCGATCCTTCTTCGTGCTGAATGTATGCATTGACATTCACTCCCTTTGCTCCAGCTTCCCGTTATTTCACAAACAATCATTTATCGCGAGCATCAACAACAAAGAGCATCTCACAAACCAGGGACTCTTTGCATCGACAATGGCAGTCTGTTCATTGGTATCAGGCCGCGCCCGTGACGGCGCGTTGTACAGTAACAGGTGGCATAGAGAAGAACTTCTCGAACCACCCTCCGAGGCATTCTACGCGGCAGCTAAAGACGCCCTGCCGCGTGATCTTGCAGCTGCAAAGGGGATGAACTATATGCGAGCATGTGCGATCTTGGCAATTGCCAGCATTCAAAATGGCCACATAAAGAACATGCAGAAATATTCCGGCATTTATCACACACTGACCAGCATGGAGGGGTTTCATGATGAGAAGCTCTGGCCCAAGGACATCAGTCCTATTGAGACCGAAGAACGTCGAAGACTGGTACGTACATGGGATTTATAACAACGTTCCTTCGCTAACAAGACTATAGTTTTGGTCTATCTATACCCTGGACATATACTCATGCATCGTGTGGGGAGGTGTCGTTCGATACCGCGAGGCCCATTCTCTTGTCCGATACCCCGTCGAAATGAACGATGAATTCATCACCCATGAAGGATACATGCCACCCGTATCACCCATGCCAACTGCACCTGGTCACGTAGACCCAACGGGCAGCTCGCGCCCGCCTGTGTCCTGGCTGCATGGTTGGAATTTCACAACTGACCTATATCGCATTCTTGAGCACGTTGTCGATGGCACAAGACGCCGCTTTTCATCGGCCAATGGAACCCAGGAAGTTTGGTCTCTGTTTAGTCCTGCGAACATGTCCGAGCCAACTGTTATGGAGCGAGTACTTTCCATGTACGCTGCGCTCCCCCTGCAATTCAGAGAAACACCGCCGACCACTGGCGATGTTGGGAAAGATCTCTTTGGATTTCAATCCGCCAATATTCAAGCAACGCTACAGCTTCTCCGAATGGTCTTGCTGTCCGCAGAGGAAATTGGCGTGGACCGGAAATGTGACGTGGCGGGTGAACTGCTCAGCGTATTTTCCAAGGTCCCCGTGGAGTATCTAAAAGCCATCAGCTCCCCTCTGGTAAGTCCTTCATATCACGACATAATTCTCAGTATGCTGACGTACCAAAAGCTTCATCATCTTGGTGGAATCGGCTACATTTTAGGCTCAGTCATGGAAGGCAGTCTATCCGACGCATCTTACCAACGAGTTCGCACATTACTGTATGGATATCATTTTTGAATACGCACAAAGGACCACTACTGATAACCACAGACTTGAGATGGCCGACCTTCTACATCGCCTCGAAACCGGTCTTCACCGCGCAGCAGGTGCTAGTGAACGTTTGAGATCACAAGTCGATCGTATAGACGGATACATGCGCAATTCCCGCCTAGTTAACCTTCCAGTTGCCCCTCCGCCTCCGAATGGCAGCGCCATCCTGATGAATTTCAAACAGGAACCCGCTGTTCCACCCGCGCCGTACGCTCCTAGTGGGCCACCCAATGCTGTCGGGTCAGCACCGGCTATTGGAGACCAGATGTTACAATTTCAGCTTCCACCGGAACTGTTGTCGGACTGGCCATGGCCTTTGGATAATTCGCAATCTGAGGGGTTCTTGCCGCTGGCATTTGAGTGATTCTTTCGAGCGGTATACAGTGTGAATATTAGACATATAAAGGAAGTTGTTACAATCGAGTATGCGAAGTGAATGGAGCATACATCGGTCTAAATGATGTAACTCAGGTACGTACCTGAATTCGAAAGGCTGGAAGAGTCCGAAGGCATTGTCAGGGCCAATGCTCCTGCCACAACCGGCACATGACTGGATGTAGCGCCCGTCGAAGTCGGGTGAGATTGATTGCTTGGCCGTGAAGACCACAAATTCTTACTGATGGGTCATGATCTCCCTTTGACTTGAGATCTGTCGATTTTGGCGTTTTCATCGTCTCCTTGACCATTATGGAAATAGAGTAGGCCACTTTGATGCTCTACACTTAAACCCGCACGGGCGTCACAAAAATGGCTTTGAATATAGAGGAGTTAGACTCTGTGACATCCGTGCTAGTATTCGTATTCATATATTGGAACTGTTAGCAATATAATTTATTGTCAGTTGGTTTCATACTGGACGAAGAGGCGCCGTTAAGGAGTGCAAATAGCTCTGAGATCCTCGGGCCGATACAGCCAAGGTTATGAGAGCCTAAGCAGAATACACGAAGCAAGAGCCTTTGTAGTCAATCCATTCTGATTTGACATTTAACTAGTATCATGGAACCTTAGAAGCCACCGGTAATTGTACTTGGTTAGGTACCCGGTTACCTAGGCTAGGTACTTCAGGGAAGATTTGAAAACCGAATGGATAGTTTTTCAATGAGATTTGTATTGAGATAGTACCCTGGCGCAAAACATTTGCTTGAAACTTAGTAACTACTAGTTACTGAGCCGGTTGCTGCTATGAAGCGTTTTGTATGAGTACGATTTAAAAGTGAATAGGTCGCAGACAGGCTCTGGGCATCAAAGCTAAAAACGAACCAGCATTCTCGTTCCTGGTGGGAGGCTCTGTCAGAGTGATATCATTGGCTGATATGAGCATTGGCGTCTCAATTGCGGGGCCTACGGGATCCGCAACGGGCCATAGATGCAGGCGGTAAATACAACTTGGAGTCCATACCACTCTTCTCATTCATTTTCACACAAACCCAAGCCTGTCTATCTGGCTGGCTTTATGCAACAAGGTTACAAGATGACACGATATTTTCCTAATATCATCACGCGTCCCTTCAGAGCGCTTTGCCAGTCACCCTGGGTGCCCCCGTCCGCCATTCCACCCCGAATTGACACGTCTTTGCTGGTTGAAGAAGAGAACTCTCCCTTCTACAAAACATCCTATTTTTATCCGGCTCGGATTGGCGAACTTTTGAATGGTCGATATCAAATTGCGACCAAGCTTGGTCACGGAAGCAGATCAAATGTGTGGCTTGCAAGGGACCTTCACCAGTTCGTACTGTGCCCATCAAATTATGAGATACATATTGACAATTCAGATGGCGCTGGCTGAAGGAGCGATATGTGGCTATTAAAATCAACGCTAACAGACTGCACACACGAAAAGATGCTGGCGGTGTTGAACTGGAATCTCTGCGACTTATCGCAAGTGCGAATCGATGGCATGAGGGCTGGTATTTTGTTCGACAATTACTTGACTCATTTTCAGTCCAGGGAATCACAGGAAATCATGTATGTCTCGTTTTTGAGCCTTTAAGTGAAACACTGGAGAGATATTGCAAAAGATGGCGAGGTGGTGCGATGCCTCCGGAGATTTTCAAAATAATCCTCCAAGAGATACTCCAAGGGCTTGATTATCTCCACGCGGAATGTCATCTCGTCCATACTGGTGAGTGGTTTCAATTTCATTGATCAAAAGATGGTTCTCATTCAGATGGAACAGATTTGAAGCCGGATAACATCATGGTACGACTGGAAGATCCTGATATCCCGGCCCAGGCTGCTCAGGATGAATTCGAAAACCCACTACCGCAGAAGCATTGCGATGATGGACGGATCATCTATGTGTCTCGTAGAGACTACGGGCCGCTGAAAAAAATCACCGGATTGATTGAAATTACCGACTTCGACCTAGCAGTTCGAGGTGATGTTCGGCAGGAGGGTTGTATCCAGGTCGAGATTTATCGTGCACCCGAGGTCATCCTGGACAGAGGATTCACTTACAGTGCTGACATATGGAGCTTGGGGGGTTATGGTACATATCCTCACTTCCCTCTACTAGCGCAAATCACTGACAACCGAATGAAGCTATGGGATTTTCTAGAAGGACGAACTCTCTTTGAATCAGTTGATGGCCGCATCGTTGAAGAATATGATGACGAAACGCATCTTGCGTACATAACATCACTTTTAGGTCCCGCCCCAGAAGACTTCGTTGAATCTGGCAAAAGGACATCTATGTTCTAAACGGCAGCTGGTAAAGTGGTATCCGAATCGAACACATTTATACACAAGTAACACTGCATTCCAGGAACACTTCAAAATCAGGACCTTATTCCTAGCGACTTTAGCTTCGAAAGCACTCTCTCCAAATTCAATGGGGAAGAGAAGAAGGGATTTATTGACTTCGTGAAACGGATGATCAAGTGGAACCCAGAAGAGCGAAGCACAGCGAAGGAGCTACTGAAGGACCCTTGGCTTCATGAAGACTATCCGCAAGAATGAGGTCGTTTGCCATCTCTGGTGTCTTAAAACCATGTTGACACCCATGTACGACAGGGCTAGCTAACTACTCGAATAATTCACCAGCCTATGAACAATGACCTTATTCCCTTCTCAGATACCATGAGTCGACTAGTTCTTCAAATACTCGTCAAACCAAGCAGCAGCTTGACCGAACGCCTGCTCCTTCGCAACCTTCTGACGTGGTTTTGACAGGTCGCAGCGAACCGAAAACCCATGCTCAACATCAGAAAACAAATTGATCTGATATGGCACATCCATGCTATCCAAAATATCCTCGCTCTCGCGACGTTTCTCGGTGGTGAAAACAAAGTCCCGCGCTACAGACATTTATCTAGATTAGCCATACGCACACCAAGACAAGACAAGACAAGTGAAAAGGACTCACCGGCAGCCGCAATGCTCAACGGCCCTTCAATTCCCTTGAGCTCATTGGCTTCAACCATAGTAGGATGTGCAATGAAGCCCGCATCCAATTGACTATGCTTCAGATAGCGACAAACATACTTCCCACCAAAGCAATATCCAACACCACCGATTCTCTTACACCCCAAGTTACCGCGCATCTCTTTTAGGACGGTGTTGATGATTGGCTCTGTCTGTAGGGGGAGGTGGCTTTTTACCCAGTCCATGATGTTGAAGCCCTCGGGACGATTGATCGGTACGGAGTCGCCGTTGAATAGGTCAGGGATCAGCACGAAATAGCCCTTTGCGGCGAACTGATCTGCGATCAATTGGACGTTGATGAGTCGGTGTCCGATCACGTCGGTTAATATGAGGATTGCATTCTCGGTAGACTTATTGGCTGGATAGGCGAAGTATGTTGAGACTGTGCAGATGATTAGTATACCCCAAGGCTCTCGCCGGCTGTAATAGTATCAGGGTGAAATTTACTGTTCTGGATGTTTTTGATCTCCCCTCTAGCTTCGCCACTGTGTAAGGTGCCAATAGTACAGCAGCGTGAGAGATCATTGGAAGTCATTTCGTTATTGTTGTGTTGAACTTGGTGGTTTTGTAAGAAGAAGTTGATTGATTGACGGGCTATGAACGTGAACAGTTGGGTAGGAAATCATCTCAATTTATGTGATTTTCCTTTGACTTTATTAATCGGAGATAGCACACATGTTTTTTACAGGTGCTTACTTCCGTAAGATCCGGTTGATCTAAACTTGATCTATAAATCATACCCGTAGATGCCTCGGTCTTACGTGAACCGTTTTGTCCACTGGATGCCTCGCAAACGGAGTGCTCTGATTGGCTGTTGGGATCGGGAGTCGCAGGCTAGAAAAGTGGGTCGCGCCTTCCCTCCGAAAAGTGTTGCAGCAGCTCCTTCCATCGATCGGCCTCGGACTCTGTCAATTGTTGGACCTTTGGACTTTTTCGGTTTCTGACAACTCCCACCCTCTTTTCATTCCAGCCATGTCGACTCGGTCCGCCTGGAGAGCGCTGCACTACAGTGCTAAGCGCCGTGCCTTCCAACCCCCTACTCCCTACCGCTGCTTCTCCTGCACCCGTCAGGTTCAAGACCCCAAGTCCGAACAGGAGCGCATGACACACTTCGGCTTCACCAATGTGCCTGAACATGAGAAGGAGTCCCGAGGTAAGCTTGAGTCTCATCCTGCCACTAGAGATCATTCAATTGGAATTCATTCCCAGAACTGTACTAACAAAACACCCGTACTCAGTCGGCGCTGTCTTCAGTTCCGTCGCCTCATCATACGACACAATGAACGACCTAATGTCCCTGGGAATCCACCGCATCTGGAAAGACCACTTCGTCCGCTCGCTGAACCCCGGCACGCCCGTCGCCAACCGCGACGCCGACTCCAAGACCAAGGGCTGGAATATCCTCGATATCGCCGGCGGGACCGGCGACATCGCCTTCCGCATGCTCGACCACGCCACAAACATCAACCACGACCTCGAAACCCGCGTCACAATCAGCGACATCAACGCCGACATGCTGGCCGAGGGCCGCAAGCGCTCAATCGATACCCCGTACTACAACACCTCGCGATTGGACTTCATCGAGGCCAACGCCCAGAGCATGCCGCACATCCCGTCCGACTCGGTCGACCTGTACACGGTCGTTTTCGGCATCCGCAACTTCACCGATAAGCAGGCTGCACTGAATGAGGCTTTCCGCGTGCTCAAGCCCGGTGGTGTCTTTGCTTGTATGGAGTTTAGTAAGGTGGATAACCCGCTCTTCGATGCTGTGTACAAGCGTTGGAATTTCAGTGCTATCCCCCTCATTGGACAGGTTATTGCGGGTGACCGGGACAGCTATCAGTATCTTGTTGAGAGTATCGAGCGTTTCCCTAGCCAGGATGAGTTCCGTGGTATGATCCAGAAGGCTGGGTTTATGATCCCTGGTCAAGGGTATGAGAACTTGACTGGTGGTATTGCTGCTATTCACAAGGGTATCAAACCAATTGTCAAGGCTTAAATTAGTCTAGCCAGACTTGATGTGTCGGAATAGTGGGGGAGGGGCCGCCTCTCATCCCAGAGTCTCTTCACATTGGATTCCGCTACTTGGTATTCACACGTGGATATCGCTTTATCGTCAAGGGGGATCTTGTCGAAAGGATGCTTGCAGGAATGAGGGCAAAATTCAGGTCCTTGTTCAAAAATAAAGAGAGCGGCCGATTTGGAAAGATTAAATATCCTCAAGGGAATGGGATCTCTACAGCTTGGTTTGCTGTATCGGAAGAGTGGGGGTCTTCAGCCTATCGAGGGTGGTGGAGTTGTGTATTATAGACAATTTTCGTATATTGTGTTTTGTACTGAATAGCAATAAAAGATTTAATATTCGCATAGTGGAACATTATGAATAGGTTGAAACAAATAGATAGCCCTATAGGAAGCTTCGTTTGATAGTTCATCGACTAAATGTAAAATGCAAATCGTAATATATATATAGTATGTATAGCTGTCCAAGTTGGCAACAGTAGGCGTAACATCGTCAACCGCACCAAGAAATGCGGATGTTTGTACAGTCCAAAATAGAATATGGGCAAGAAGAAGAGTTGGAATATCTTTTTGAAGCAAGTGTACCTGCGAGCTTCGTTTTCATCCATCGCAGAGCTCCTCGGCTTCCATTACCCCTACACAGCCAGACCATGATTGATCTTTCGAAACCGCAACGATCGACAGTGGGTTTGGTCCTTCCTGGGACGCAAGAACAAGCTTGCGGACATCGGAAAGTAGAGTCCACTCCGGCACCCAAAGCCAGTTGTCTTTATGCACGGCAAGAGGCTGGTTGTCCTTAGTCACAGCGTCAGAGACGCGTATATCGACGTCTGTATGCCGTGACAACAGAGAACGAATCCGCCGCGGCGGGACAATGTGAGATGGAGATATGAATACCCATGATTTGGCATTTGGGTGCTGAATGGCTGTAAGGAGGATATCGAGTAACCGAACCTCGCTAGGTGAGTCAGATGTAGATGCTCTAACTGTAGGGATTTGATCAAGTGGGACCAGTTTGTCTAGAGGAATGCGGCGATGCTCAGGCGGTGATTGAAGAGTGAAAGGAGGGATAGACGAGCTCCCATTAAGGTCCTCCCATGGTAATGAGATTGATGAAGATGGTGAATCGAATGTAGTTGAGGAGACGCAGCTCGAGGGCGTAGTTAGTGGTGTGCCACTTGCGGCAGCAGCAGCAGCGGCGCCAATAGCACCACCTGGATGGAAGCTGCGGAAGACGTCCGCAGGGCCTCTGCCGGGTGCAGTGTGTAACTTGCGCGCAACCGCAATAGCGAGAGCGTCTCCGAGACACAGAGCTACAGTCGTCGAAGAAGTCGGTGCGCTGACTCCTAGAGAAGCCTCCTCATCTTCGTGAATGGGAGCTGGTAGAAGAACGCCCATGCCGGACGGGCTATGCAAAGAGAGTAACGGACACGCTGACGAATCCGTATGCGAGGTCAAAGCGATGACAGGAACTGTGGCGGGAAGATGCGGCAGCAATGACAAAAGTTCGGGCGAGCGACCAGAAAATGAGATGAGTAGAATCGTATCGTTCTGCAGTGTTGAGTGTCAGTTTCAAACTCATACTGAGCCCATTGGCCCTCGGCAAAAAAATCAAGATATAGACCATAGTCTATGCAGGCCAAATGCAGATATGTAGATGCAGGTAGATGCAGGTGACGTGACTGCTTACCGGACGAACTAAACCCAGATCCCCATGCAATGCTTCCGTCGGATGAAGAAAAGCACTGTATATACCCAGACTGTTCATTGTTGCCTCGATCTTCCGTCCAATCTTCCCACTCTTCCCGACCCCGCAGACCACCAATTTACCGGCTTCGCGCACACTGCGTGCAATAAGGTCCACAGCACGCGCGAGGCCCTGCTGCGCTCGCGCATCTGTCTGGTAGAGGCGTTCAAGATGTGCGAGCGCAGCCCGTTCGGTGGCCATCACATGGATTGCCGTGACGACGGAGGATACATCGTTCGTGGTGGAAGAGGTGGGGGGTGGAGGGTCGGGAGGAGTGAGTGGCCATGAGGGGAGGGAGTCGACGGGTTTGTGGACCATTGTCGACGTGGGTGAAGAGTCAATGACTTCGTAGGTCATCGCGATGATGAAGGAGGCGAGGAAGTGATTCCACTGGGCCCCCTAGGAAGGCCTGGCCTGTACAAGGCGCCAGGGGAAAGAAGCCGGGAAAATGTGGAGGGCCGTCGCCGAGATCAAATCAGTCGATAACGGAAGATAACCGGTGCATCGGGCGATCGCCTCGGCAGTGCATTGATTCGTTGAACGGCGGTCATGGGGAAAGTGTTAGTAAAACACTGCCCAGGTGTCACTGGGATCGTGATCGTCGAATTTGTCAGAATTGATTAATATTATACATCGGGCATGAAGGTGTGAGAGTAACTTGAAAGTCCTTGCCGAGATGGTGTCATTGACTGCTGCAATGGTGTGCACCTCTCCCGGGGCTCCCGTCCATAATAGATCGCCGATTCCGGTGATTAGTAGACGCAACCCTAACCCCGGTGCTATACTTCAAGTTCATTTAAACTTGAAAGTGGGGGTATGAATCATTGGAAGATTCTATCTTGTTTACTACTATTACTAGTAGTATTTACACATTGTTTCTCTTGGGTGGAAGACAGTTAGATTCAATCATATATCAATATATCAATAGTACATCATCAGCCATGTATGTACCTTACGATCCAAGAGACACCTGCCACTTCCTGATTTGGGCAACCTCTAGCAAGACCGGTCTAAAACCAAATGTCTATTATAGCCTCATATGTACAAAGGGAGTGACCAGGAAAGACAACAAGCGTTATTATGTACATTCTGTTCAGCAGTAAGACTACTGGCGAGGCCTGGGGCAAGCACAGCATCCAAAACCAGCGTCACAGATAGATGGCTTGAACAAATAAATTCAGCCCGGAAGAAAGCGCCGTATAACTCCAACCAATAAAGTGAAAAATAAAGAAATCGTTAATCGTCTTGTCCTCATACTGCGCCATGACCCAGCAGTTCTCAACTAGGCCATACGAGAGGCTTCAGAGTCGACCCAGCCAAAGGTTGGCGGTTCATCAGCCCGTCGGAAGCATCGATTTAGATGCAACATCACGACTGCCGGCAAGAGGACCTTGGGGAAGACGAAAATAGGGGGGTATCGTATCACACTCATGTTTCGCTCGTTTTCATCAGGCTGAGCGGCTGAGGGGCGATCGCCGCTGGCTAGCCGGCAGGTCTACTGCCTCTCCTTGCCCTTCTCGTTGGCGGTGCCATCATCTTCGTAGAGCCGGTGTTGCTCAATATAGTGAATGACAGGAGAAGGGATGAGGTAACGGACACTCATCTCACGGCGTAAAAACAAGCGAATCTTGGTGCTGCTCACGTCGTTCTGGATGAGCTGCTGAATGACGTAGATGTTATCCTTCCAGGGTTGGAGACTGGCAAGGGCCTCGTCTATATCGGTACCACTGCGCTCAACGATAAAAGACTGAAAATAGATTAGCCAACCGAAGTATCGGAACGAACTCCGAGATTCATGGGGAGAGCACATACGCCGTATTTACCCAGGATGTGGTCCAGATCCTTCTGGCTCCAGACGCCTGGGGTGGACATGGTGTGGATCAGGTCTGCGCCCGCGAGCAAGGCAATGCGGACGGGCTTTCGGGTGCCATTTCCAGTATCGATTCCCCCGCGGACAGTGTTGATTTCGTGGTCAAAGTGGTCCAGCACGAGCGCGGTCGGCTGGTACTCCTTCTGCATGGGTTCCCAGGTATCCACCATCAACCAATTCGAGCCTTCATCGACAGCCAATTCGCACATGGCCACACTGTCGCGGACAATCACCGATTAGTATCTTATGTATGCAAGGCACGTGAGAAACCGGGTCTTACCGATGATCCGCGCTCGCGAGACCGGCCTTGCGGTAAGCATCTGAGACCGGGGAGAGGTAGCCACCGACCAGTTCGAAGTCGTTGCCGGCCTTGGCATAATCGGCGGCCATCTCGAACATTCGTAGGTGCAGGAAAGTGATTGGGGAGAAGGAGCCGCAGGCGACGAGCAGCAGCGGCGTCTTGTCCGGATCGTCCATCGTCCGCTTTAGGCGGAAATCCGGAAACACATAATCGTCGGTCGGGACAACAGGTACGGGGGTCGGAGAGTGAAGGTCATCCTTCTGACCTCCGATAATTTCGGTGGGCATGGTCGCTCGTGTGAGGGCGAGGGCGAGGGCGAGGGCGAGAGTGGAAGGCGAGAGGGTGAGAGGGCGATAGAGTGGTTCTTAGAAGGTGGAGAGGGGAAGAGGAGAGGGCTTGGGGAAGTGGGGGACGAGAAAAGTCGGAGGGGGCAAACGGGGAGGCGGAAGAGAATGTGCCGGATTGCGACTGGTTAATAGGAATTAGGGGAAGGGTTAGAGAGAAATTGGAATGTTTGGATGTTTGATCGGTGGGATATTGAAGGGATAGATTTGTAGGAAGATATTCGTGATTAATAAGGGGGTTCGGTGAGTCAATCGAGGCTCTTTGATGGGAGTTCCGGTGACGGCGATTGCGATGGCGGCGGGTATTGCCTCGGGGTAACTAAGTGGATATTGTATGAGTATAAGCTAGACTTGGTGATAGTTACAGCTATAGCAAAGTATAGTCAGCAGTACGGAGTACTGTGTGCCCGATGAGAAGTTAACTAGTTAGGTGATTCTATTGCTCTACTATAGAGTACCTAGGTATAGTATAGAGAGAGACTGTGTAGTACTAGCATCGCCACCTCAGGATGTAGAAGTATAGCCACATACCTAGAACGAGAACACTATTCTAGTGTAGGATACGTAAGGTAGGCCTCAAGGGAACCTTGGAACCCTTAGTCATTCAATTACCAACTAGTTATACTACTATCCGGGACGACCCTACTTCATGCCCAACGGGCGACATGGCAATCCGACCGGGGGTAATGCTAAGGCAGTCTTATCTCATCATCGAATGTTGCACCTCCGCCTCTCCCTCTCCCTCTCCACCGAATCCATTCCACTCGTCACAACTTCCCTTCCCCCCACCATCTTCCATCATCTCCCATCCACTCTCTTCCATCCATTTCCGCCTTCCAATCCTATTCATATTTTATTTCTCCTTTTCACTTCGCTTGCTTCTTGATTATAGCTTTGCCGCATCATCGCCTTTCTGACCCAACCTACCCGAATTAACTACTTGACTCACCTCTTTCTCTCTCTCTTTCCTCCCCCGGTCAACCTCTCGGCTCTGGACCCGGTGTACGGATGGCGGCTGAAACGGTGTTCCCCCAAGCCTAATCGAATCTCTCCGACCCGGTAACTTATGGCCAGGCAAAGGCCCTCCAACAACCGTCAGGACCCCCTCGAGGATTATTCCGTCTCCACCGCAGGAGCTTCTGCCGCCTCTTCGGCCCTGAGGTATCTACCCACTTGTTTCCTTCGCCTTTGAAAGCTTCATATCCTTGCCCTTGCCCGAGCCTCCGGGTGCCCACACGTGAATCTGAGAAGAGTGCTTGCTGGGTGGATGCTTCCTTGCTTCCTCCGTTCGCTGCTCTCAGATCGCTTCTCCGCTCTATGTGCTAAGAACGCGGGGGAGTGCTGGTCTCCTCACATTGTCAAGCTCACCCTTTGACTACTCGTTCCTTCCCCTCTTACCAAACTCCCGTCATCTGGGAGGTTACGCAACTGAGACCTCTTCTCCGCGTACTCCTGACATCAAAAAAGAAGCAAAAAAGCAAAACCCACAAACAGTTACTCATGTCACGCAGAACCACTCGCTCCTCGGCGAGACTTGCTACAGACCCTCCTCCTCCTCCGCCCGCTGACATCGGTGTCGCTTCGAATTCCGCCGCTGGTTCGGCTTCCCTCAAACGCAAGGCCTCGATTCGCCGGGACCGACATTCGGACACCCCGAATCAACCCACGGCCCCGTCCCCTCCCCGTCGATCGAAACGACAACGAACTGTAGCTCCCAGCACAGCTACATCTGCTGGCCCTGCTGCTGGTACTCGCCGTGTTGCCCGAAGCCGTCCAAACATGTCACAACCAGGGTGCGTAGCTCTGGATGGTTGGATCGTTGGATAACCCCTGCACAATCAAGTTACTGATTAAATTGCTCCCCCATAGACCATCTTCTCGACCGTCGGAGGAATCGAAGTCCACGACATCTCCGCCCCCGCCCGGCGGAGATCCAGCCGCAATGGTAAGTGATGTTTCTCTCACGCAAACATATCCGAGACACTAGAGGATCAAGGCTAACAGATGCCGATCGGGCGATTAGATCGAATTGCGACAACACAATCTCCGCCCCCACGACGCCAACAGAAGAAACGTCAGACAAAGACAAATCCTGATGTCCTAACACGGGATGCGGAGGAGGATCTGGAAGAACACGAGGAAAAGGAAGAAAGAGACGAGTCACCAGAACGTGATAGCAATGACGGTACAAATCACTCGGCCTTCGACGATGAAGATTTGGATCCGTTCAGTAGCAGTCTTTTTGGAGGTCGGGGACCAATGGGTCTACAAAGTACACTGCGTGCCCTCAGTGGAATGATGTCTGGCATGTCCTCGCGACTACGAGATATTCTCTGTAACCTGAGAGCAAAGGATTCTCCTTCGCTCCAATTAATCGCTTTACAGGAGCTGTCAGATCTTTTACTCGTCTCCAACGAAGACAACCTATCAGGACAATTCTCCCCTGATCCATACGTCAAGGAGCTGGTTACGTTAATGCAACCAAATCAGTTCGGCGAGGAAAACCCCGAAATAATGCTGCTTGCTTGCCGTTGTCTTGCCAACCTGATGGAAGCCCTCCGGGGCTCTGTGGCTAATGTTGTGTATGGTGGCGCCGTGCCGATCCTGTGCCAGAAGCTCCTGGATATCCAGTTCATCGATCTTGCCGAGCAAGCTTTGAGTGTTAGTTAGATCCCGAACCCTGCCTGGTAGACAGCACACTAACAGAAAAACCATAGACACTCGCAAAGATATCAGTGGACTTCCCTGCCTCGATCGTGCGTGAAGGTGGCTTGACGGCATGCTTAACCTACCTGGAGTTCTTCCCAACAAGCACACAGCGAACTGCTGTTACTACTGCTGCCAACTGCTGCCGCAACCTGCCTCTTGATTCATTCCCCGTCGTGCGGGACGTAATGCCCACTCTACTGAACGTCCTTTCTAGCAATGACCCCAAGGTGGTCGAGCAGGGCTGCCTATGTGTTTCCCGTATTGTCGAGAGTTACAAGTACCGGTCCGAGAATCTAGAAGAGCTCATCGAGCCGGCAATGCTCAAGGCTATTCTCCGGCTTCTGCTCCCTGGTACCACAAACCTGATCGGCCCACACATCCATACCCAATTTCTTCGAGTCCTTGCAATCACGGCGAAGGCTAGTCCGCGCTTGTCGATCGAGTTGCTCAAAATGAATGTTGTGGATACGCTATATCAGATCTTGACAGGAGTCTCGCCTCCCGAAGACACCGACAACACGGCTGTCAAGATGGATAGCGTCTTGGTTATGCAGGCCTTGATCCATCGGCCCCGCGAGCAAGTCTTCGAAACTCTCAATGTCATTTGCGAACTCCTGCCAGGCGTTCCTAGTCGCGAGGCCACCCGGACAGACAGCATCCTCAGTTCTTACTTTGATAGCAATATGTCAATCGGCCTGAAGTCGTCCAAATCCAAGGAGTCGGCCGAGGAGCGACGTGCATTGCTGGATGACTGCAAGTCGGAGCTCAAGCGGTTTGCCACCATCCTCTTCCCGACATTGACCGATGCCTTCTCGAGCACGGTCAACCTCCATGTTCGCCAAAAGGTTCTCATTGCGCAACTTAAAATGCTACACATTTTGGAGCCCATTTTGATTGAGGATGCCTTGCGGACCGTCCCATATGCCTCATTCCTGGCATCGATTCTCTCCCAGAAAGACCACCCCTCCCTCGTTTCTCTCGCTCTACGCTGCTCAGAACTGTTGTTTGAGCGACTGGAACACGTCTATCAGCATCAATTCCATCGTGAAGGTGTTATCTCGGAAATAGTGAAGCTTTCCGAGGCACCTCTCTCTCCCGATGGCGAAAAGGCCGAAGAGGCCAAGAAAAAAGCAACCGAGAACTCCACCGATGTTGACATGGATGCCGACAACGGCGGTGGGAGCGGCAGCAAGAAAGATGAGGACTCCGAAGACGATGGCGATGATTACGATGACGATGCTGAAGATGACAACGAAGAAGACTCGGATTCAGAAGACTCCTCAGTCTCTGGCCGGCAGTCGTTGGCTAAGATTGAAAATGCTCTTCATGATCTTGTCATCCGTGACGCAAATGCGTTCTTAAAGGTTTACGAAGAAGGCCAGGGCGCTAAAGTTCGCACCGAAGCTCTCCGTATCCTGACTGAACTGCGATCTCTAGCAAGCCAAATCCGGGAATCCTATGCTACCCAGGGCGATGATGGCCTTGCGCTTTTCAAACGTCTCGCGACTTACTTTGACGGGGATGCACTAGAAAGTATTACCAGCTCGGAGCTTCTGAATTCTGGCATCATCGAAGTTTTCCTAGAGGTTCTTGGTGATTCCAAAGGTAGGCTTTAGTCCTCGACTCATGGCTGAAGTGACTGACTTACTGACTGTGAATAGCTCCTAACATCCGCATCGCGCGGTCCGCCTTCTTGCAAGCTTTCATGGGGGCCACAATTTCCGAAAAGGCCCAGAGCCAGAGCACGGCCGTAACCCCTTTCAGTGTTTTGATTCGAAAGCTCCAGGATTTGCTCAGCCGAACAGAGCATTTCGAAGTTCTAACCGTCAGTCACAATTCGCTCGAGAACACCCGCAGCAATGCTACATACATGCTCGGCAAGCAGCTCCGACTTAAGCTGGTCGCAGAAGAGGGATCTGACGTTCCTCGCCACTACCGAAATATTATGGTCTCTATTCATGCCATAGCTACATTCAAGTCCCTTGATGACTTCCTCCAGCCAAAGATCGCCATATCGGAACGCCCTCGTCACTCTCGTGCCCGTGACACTATCCTGTCCCAGATTTCTCAAGCTGCGCGTCTTCGGGATCAGTTGACTGCCCCGCACTCTGGTAGTCCACTGGCCCGCACTGAAGGCCAAACCAATATCAACGAGTCTGCCGACGAAGACCAGGAACGAACAACTCCGGGCGATCACGGCCGCCACATGCATTTCCAAGAGGAAGACGACGAGCATGACGACGAACCACTAGAATGTGCCGATGAGAGGCAACTGAGCGACGAGGACGAGGACGTGGACGATGGGGATGAAGACGAGGAGCTCAATGCAATAGTTGATGACCTAGATGATGATCTTGAGGATGACAATGTCCACGACCCAACCGCTGTCAACATGGAAGTCGGATCTTCTGGCAAAGTCACCGCACGCAAAGAAGACGGCACACGGATCGGCACACCGTCTCAGTCTACACCGGCGTCCAAGCCTTCCTCGTCGTTACCAAGTACAGCCTCGTCAAACAATACACGCCACCAGCCTTTGTCAACTGCCGGGCGCCCGTTCCAATCATATGCCGCTGCCATGGCATCGATACCACAGGACTGGCACCTCGAGTTCTTCGTGGATGGAAAAGTTGTTCCTAGCGACACCACCGTATATCGTGCTGTCCACCACAACCGTGAGCACATAGAGGAGTCCCACGCCAAGAATGTTTGGACTGCAATCCACACAGTGACGTTCAAACGTGTTCCAGGACCTCCGCCAGCTGAGCCGTCGACACTTGCCACCGCTGGACAGGAGGAATCTTCATCTGGCGACAGCCTTGAAATTCCAGCTTCTCTGGATAAGGATGCTACCACCGCCTCTATTCTTCGATTCCTTCGGGTCTTGCATGAAATGAACTCAACAATCGATGATATTTTGACAGAGACTAGGGATCCTGTCAACATCACCCCCGAGCCACTGGCTCAGTTCATTAACACCAAGCTCACTGCCAAGGTGAACCGACAGCTCGAGGAGCCATTGATTGTGGCTAGTAGCTGTCTTCCAAGCTGGAGCGAAGACTTAGCTCGACTGTTCTCTTTCCTGTTCCCGTTCGAGACCAGGCATCTCTTCCTTCAGTCGACTGCGTTCGGATATTCTCGCGCCATGATGAGATGGCACAACTCCCAGAGCACCGAAGATAGTCGACGAGACATGCGTCGTGATAACCAACCATTCCTCGGTCGCTTGCAACGTCAAAAGGTTCGAATCTCCCGGGCACGTATTTTGGATTCAGCTATGAAGGTCATGGAACTCTACGGCTCCTCCCCGAGTGTCCTTGAGGTCGAGTATTTTGAAGAGGTTGGAACTGGATTGGGACCTACACTCGAGTTCTACTCAACCGTCTCCAAGGAGTTCTCGAAGAAGAAGCTCAAGATTTGGCGTGAAACTGATGGTCACTCCGCTATTCCCGAATATGCCTTTGGCAAGCGTGGTCTATTCCCATGCCCAATGAGTGAAGAGCAGGCATCTCAAGACTCCGGCAAGAAGCAGTTGAACATATTCAAGATTCTCGGCAAATTCGTTGCACGTTCCATGCTCGACTCCCGAATCATTGATATATCTTTCAACCCAGCTTTCTTCCGTATTGCCGATACTCTGTCCTCTGTTGCCCCATCCCTGGGAACCGTGAAAGCAGTGGATGAAGATCTAGCTAAGTCCTTGTTCATGCTCAAGCAATTTGTCAAGGCAAAGAAGAACATCCGAAAGAACAAGACCTTATCGGAACAAGAGAAGGCCGATGCCATTCAAAACATCCAAGTCGATGGTGTTCGCGTCGATGACTTAAGCTTGGACTTCACCCTGCCCGGTTATCCGTCAATTGAGCTTGTTCCCAATGGCGGTGATGTTTCATTGGATATTGACAATGTTGATCAATACATCGAGCGAGTCATTGACATGACTCTGGGCAGTGGCGTCAGACGCCAGGTGGATGCCTTCCGATCTGGATTCTCACTCGTGTTTCCCCTACACCTCCCTTCGAGCCTTCACCCCTACTGAACTCGTCATGCTCTTTGGCCAGGCCGAGGAAGACTGGTCCATTGAGACTCTCATGGACTCCATCAAAGCAGACCATGGATTTAACATGGACAGCAAGAGTGTGCGCAATCTGCTTCAAACAATGAGTGAACTAGACAAGCAGCAGCGTCGCGATTTCCTTCAGTTTGTTACGGGAAGCCCGAAGCTTCCAATTGGCGGTAAGTCACAACTTCTGCGCCAGCTTTCTCTCAACCTTATCTAATGTCAATTTACCAGGTTTCAAAAGTCTTACCCCCATCTTCACTGTGGTGTGCCGCCCCAGTGAACCGCCCTATACTCCGGACGATTACCTCCCTAGCGTCATGACCTGTGTGAACTACCTCAAGCTACCCGACTACAGCACCCTGGATGCCCTCGGTGCACGACTATCCGTCGCCATCAAAGAAGGACAAGGAGCATTCCATCTGTCCTAGAAAAAGACAGAAAATGTCATCAAACAATCAGCACACAACTCAGAATCCGGCGCAACACTCCAATTTTGATTTTTACCCCGGATAACCGACCCCAACCAACCTGGCTAGTCCAACGATTTCACACCCGTCTTCTGAACAACCAGAAACAGGGAACGCTTTTTAATGACTCGATGACCTGACTTGCTTTGCACCCCATCTCCCCATTCCCAAGTTTTCGGCCGGGCTTTTTTTTTTTTCTTTTCTCTCTTTATCTTTGTTGTCTGGGATATGGGGCGTTGCGGCGGAGTCTTCTTTTTCATGGTGATCTTAGATAGTAATGGTAACCCTTTCTATCGACATTTTGACTGTAGATCGCATCCTCTTCTCCTTCAACTCGTCGATTGACTATAGTATCTACCAGTAGGTCTTAGACAACGCTATGTTTCCTGAGAACAGCTTCTTCCATTGAAGCTGGTATTTGTATGACCTTCCAGGCCAGTGAACGTAGGGATCTTACAGCTAGGTTCAAAAGTGCCCACTCAGGTAGTTAGTAGGCTTCCTTTGTCAGTAAGAAATTTTCTTAGAAATACTCTTAGGCTTTTGCGATCTCAAAGTTGGGTTCAAATCTGAACATATTGCAAACCTTGGAAGCAACGTAGGCAAATAAGCGACTCGTGGAAAGTTCGTTAAAAATTAAGATATCTATATAGTCTATAATATTCCAAGGTTTCAACTCCAGCATCCTACACAGAATTTATTTTCATGTGCGATAAACCGAGACCATGGACTAAGCAAGAGAAAAATCATTAGCAACGATCATTCCTGCGTCTCAAAAAGGACCCCGGAGTCCCTCAAGAAGGAAAGATAATACTCACATCAGCAAACTTGGGCTCAATGAACAACGCCTTCGCCTCGGCAACCATAACCGACCCCTCAGCATCTTCTCTGAGGAGGGCCGAGTCAGAAACAATAGGTTCCACCGAATCACACGGAACAGGTAGATGCACAGGAAGATAAGTCATACGACCCTGCACCCAAGCCTTTCGACCCTCAACCTTAGTAGTCTCCACCTGCAAAACATACAAACGATCCGGCAGCGCAGGTTTCCGAAAATCCACATTAAGATTAGCCGTCATACCGAGACCACTGGGAAATGCAGCGGAGACACATCGCGCAAAGACCTCGTCGAAAAGTACAGATAAAAGACCGCCGTGGACGAAGCCCGGATGACCGCAGAGATCACGGCCGATGTGGAAGACTGACACAACGCTGCTGGTTTTGCTGTTTCCGTTGCTGGTGGATTCGCTCTTGCTCTTTTGGGATGATGTCCACATGTACGGTGCCAGGGCGAGTTTGCCCTGTCCGGTTAGAGAGCCGCCGACGAAATGGTGCTGTCTGATAGCGGGTGGGATGGCGAGGTGGGGGCGAGATTCTTTGTAGGATTTGTGGGAGGCGCGGAGGGTTTGGACGAGGGGGGATTTGTGAGATTATCTTGTCGAGGTTGCGGGACTTTTCTTTTGGTGAGGGCTGTTGTTGTTGGGTTCGAGAGAGGAATGATGGTGCTTCGACAGATGGTGTTTGGGATTGCGGGAGTGCTTGCTCGTGGACTACGGCTGAGCGTGAAGGCCCTTGTTGGTGAAGTTGTGCGACTGAGCCGAATGGTGTGAATTGTGCTCCGAATTTGTTGGTCATAGACTGGCGTAGAAGCCGTCTGGTTGCTTGTTGGAGGCCAGACATGTTGGTGAAACCCGATGTCGTATATGGATTTGATATCCGAGAGCCTGAGAAATGTTCGATGTAGAATGCGAGGAGGGACGAATGTTCAAATGCCGAAAGCTAATGCACGATTATCTGCCGGTAAAGCGGATTCCCGGCCCAACAACTGCCGTTATCAAGATCTTCCGGTTTTGTGTAGGTCGAGAAGTATAGCGTGATGCCACTTTGAGGAGGGGATGGTGATCTTGACAAACGGCCAACCTGCTAGCCGGAGATTTTTAAGGAGAATCACGCTAGATGAGATCATCGGCAATTATGATCGGAGCTGTCTTTCTTTTTGCTTCAATTTTTTTCTGTTGGACCCAACAGTGGGGCTGAGAGGGCCGACTTTCGGCGGCGCTTCGGATGCCTGCCGAGATGGCGATCTCGGCATGCCGATTACAGATAAGATGGGACCCTCTAAGATTCCCACGTGGCGGGAGAGAACTAGCAGCGGATTATAGTTTGATCAGCAAGCTTGGACTCTCTACCTAGCTCGATATTATGGCGGCATAAAACTCAGTCAAAATAACAAAAACACCCGGACGAAAGGAACTAGTTTTGAGGTTTACTAAATAAAATTCAGGTTTCTGAGAGCCCCGTAAAAGGGGTTCCTTGAGTAAAGTTGTATTGGAAGGTAGACATTTTATACCATGAGTAAGAAAAGAAAAGAAAGTGAACAGTAGCTGAAATCCTCAGCATGAAAACTCCCGTTCGAACAGCAAATACTTTATATGACAAGTGGTATTCACAATAAAACTTAATCTAGAAGTTCAAAGGATCAAGGTGTCCCAGGAACGAACTGTTGCCCTCGCCACGGATGAGAGCCTCAATATCAACCCGCCCAGCCGTCAAGTATCGCTCACTCACACCGATATTAATCCTCTGCGAAAGTTGTTCTCTCAACTCTGCACGAAGCCCGGCCAGTTCACCCTTGGTGGTTTCGCTGTTTTTCTTGTCACGCTGATGACGGCCACCTCCACGACCACGACCCTTTCCTTTCGACTCGTCAAATTCATCAGAGTCGTATTCAACACCAAGGTCATCAGCAGCTGCGCGAAGCCAGTTATCCTCGGAAGAGATCTTCTCTTTGGCGATGTTAGCATCGGTAATCTTCTGAGCAATAGTTATGCGTTGGCGGACGCGTTGGACGACACGACGATCGATATCGAGCGATTCCAGTGGAAGCTTTTTCGCATTGAGTTCGCCGGTCCTTTTATGGTGAACCTTTGCAGCCAGGCGGGCCACGCTAACCACTTCGTCCGGCGAACAAATGATAATACTCTTGCCCGATGCACCGGCACGAGCGGTACGACCGGATCGGTGCACGTATGCATCGGCGGCTCGTGGGGCGTGGTAATGGACGACGCAGTCGATGCCCTTAATATCGAGACCTCGAGCAGCGACATCTGTGGCGACAAGAATAGAGCTGGGGTCGGCCGTTGGCGAAGAAAAGCGTTCAACAGAGCGCAGTCGGGCCTTTTGTATCATGGAAGAGTGGAGAGCGAGAGCAGGAAGTTGGAGGTTCTGTAGCAACTGAGTGACGCGTCGGACGGCGGAGATAGAGTTGGTGAAAATAAGGGTTCGGTGTTTGGGGTGATAGAGTAGGAGCGAGTAAAGGTAGAGATCCTTCTCCATTGCAGGGCACTCGATGATTCCCTCCTTTAAACGTTCTGCCATCTGTTTCGTGGGATTGAGATCAATGAACTTAGGCTTCTCTTCGCGGAAGTTGAGCTTCTTGAGAAGATACTCCATTGATTCATTGTTATCCATCATATCACCACTAGTCCAACGGCTCTTTCCAGCAAGCTTCTGCTGCAAATCACGATGGAAGGTAGCCGAGAAGACCAGAGTCTGTCGTGAAGCAGGCTCCTCCTCGACCTGAGCCTCCTCATCCATATCGGGCAAGGCCCCATGGTCTGGCTTGTCCAAAGCGACGAGGATCTCTTCAACTTCCTTGAAGTGGCCCTCGCTGAGGAGGCGATCGGCTTCGTCAACAACCAGGAACTGAATCTTCTGCATCTTGCGAATCAATCCGGATCCCTTGCTGAGGATTTCCCAGACACGACCAGGTGTACCGATAACAATGTCGGCATTAGCAAGCTGGCGCTGCTGCTTTTGGATAGATAGACCGCCAGTTAACAAAGCGATGCGCGCGTCAGTGTCGGGGGAATTCGAGATCAGATCTCCGATATGCTTCGCCAATTGATGTGCCAGTTCACGTGTAGGTGACAAAATGAGCGCTATGGGGGGAGAGCTGATTTTATCATCACGTTCCACTTTCTTCGATCTCTTTCCAAGATAGTGATCAAGAATCGGAACACCAAAGGCCAGTGTTTTTCCAGAACCAGTCGATGCCTTTCCAACGACATCATGTCCGTCGAGAATGGCCGGGATACAAGACTGTTGCACAGCAGTGGGTGTACCGAATTTCATCTTGGAGAGACCGGTAAGAATCTCGGGGGCCAGACCAAGATTCTCCCACTCTGATACATCCACGCCATCATCATCTTCTGTCTCTTCAAGCGCTGCGAAGGAGAGACTGGACTTCAGATTAGGTTCTTTGGGGGAAACCTTCTTGTTTTCGGCGTCTTTTTTATTGTCCTTGCTCTTCTTCTCCTTTTTGTTTGGCTCCTTGGAATCCTTCTTGTTGGAATCTTGAGAATCCTTCTTATTATCCCCCTTGGTGGCGTCCTTCTTGTTCTTCGCTTTTTTGTCCTTCGGTTCCTGCTTATCAGCGGCTGGAGCAGCAGGCTTTTCGGACTCCCCGTCACTGAAGCCGGACCATTCCTCGCCGTCATCGTCGGAGGACGGTGCTTTCAAAATCGACTTCCTGGGTTTTCCCGACTTGGCCTATTCCCAGTAAATCATGAGAGTCAGCGAATTGCGCAGGCAAGATAGAACTGTCACTGGAGCTACTCACCTTGAACTGCACACCTGCCGAACCTTCAATTTTGATCACATCAACCCCGTCAATTTCCTCTAGACCAAAGAATCCTTCGGCATCTTCCATTCGATCGGGAAGAGTTACTTCCTTCCAGTTGAGGTCTTCAATACCGGCGAGGCCATCCCAACCATCGTCGGAAGCAGGGTCGGCTTTGCCTCCCTTCTTGCGCTTCTTGGACTCCTGCGCCTGCCCTTTCGTGTCACGTCCTCGCTTTTCACCCATAATGGCTGTGAGGACCTGTTCGAGAGGAATTCGAGAGGAATTCGAGAGTTCGTGGTGAAGAGGAAAGAAAAGCTCGTCGGCGAAGGAAAAAAAAGCGGCAGAAAGAGTCCGCCCGGAAATCTTATCGCGGCGGCTCCCCGCCTTCGCAGCCAATTCTATCGCAAATCCCACTTCATTGGGAAAAAAAGACAAAAAGAAACAGACAGGGCTTCTGTTTGGTTCCAAAATGGGCAAATCGTCCAAGGATAAGCGCGATGCTTACTATCGCCTGGCGAAGGAACAGAATTGGCGCGCTCGCTCGGCGTTCAAGCTCATTCAAATCGACGAACAATTCGACCTCTTCGATCACGAGAACCCGGATAATGTTACACGAGTTGTGGATCTTTGCGCTGCACCAGGCAGTTGGAGTCAGGTACTGAGTCGAGTCCTGATCAAGGGCGAAAGCTTTGGCCGGCGGGCGTGGCTCGAGAAGAAACAAAGAGACCGACAGGCTTTGGAGGAGGGCGGCGATGCGACCAAGCCAAGCGATAATGACATGGAGCCTCAATTTGGAGAGAGCGACCCAAATGCCGAACTGAAACCTCGCAAGAATGTCAAGATTGTCTCCATCGATTTGCAACCGATGGCCCCGCTTGAAGGCATCACCACCCTCAAAGCTGACATCACCCATCCCTCCACAATCCCTCTTCTCCTACGTGCTCTGGATCCTGAAGCTTACGAATCTTCTTCTACTTCCACTGACTCCCCATCAAACCCTCCAGCACCCATCAGAGAGCCTCATCCTGTTGATCTGGTTATCTCCGACGGTGCGCCCGACGTAACTGGTCTGCACGATTTGGACATCTACATCCAGTCCCAATTGCTCTACGCAGCCCTCAATTTGGCCATGGGCGTTCTTCGACCTGGCGGCAAATTTGTTGCTAAAATCTTCCGAGCCCGTGATGTCGATCTTCTTTATGCGCAATTGCGAACTGTTTTCGATCGAGTCAGCGTCTCCAAGCCTCGGAGTAGTCGTGCCAGCAGTTTGGAAGCATTCATCGTCTGCGAAGGCTATATCCCACCCGTCAGCAATGAAGGTCTCGCTGGAATGGCAGCATTGAAAAATCCTCTATTTGGTGGTGCCGCTACCCCGAAGCCTGTCTCGCAGGATGGCAACGTCGGCCTCGAAGTAAAAGACGATCTAGATCAAGATACAAGGGCTCGGCCTGTCCTAGCAGAGACAAACGATGGGCCCAATGCTTCGTCAACACACTCCACGGAAGTGCGCCATCTCCAGCAACCATCCGAGACATCAAACCAGCCACCTGGGCAAAAGCTGTCCAACAAATTTGCCGAGGAGAATCGATGGATTCCTTCATTCATTGCCTGTGGCGACCTGTCTGCCTGGGATTCAGATGCATCATATGCCCTTCCTCCTGATCATGTCAGCTTGCAGCCAGTACAGCCTCCGACTGCTCCGCCTTATCGTAAGGCTTTGGAGTTGAGGAAGGAAATGAGCGGTGCTTACGGAAAGACCAAACATGGGCCATTGGCAAGGGCCTGAACGACATGCGACACGCCAATAAAATAATGTATCTCATTCATAGACTAAACGATTCCAATTATACAAACCGCAGGGGTAACCTTGCTTTTTGAATGCAACATGAAAGCCATTTTCTTCTATTGAGCAAGATGACGCTTCATTGCAATCTTGAACTCCAGATATCTGACGTCGAGCCCACCTCGTGCTTGTCCACCATGCCTGAACATTCTTTCTTCTTAAAATATCCCTTCTTAAAACCTCGCAGATTGCGCTTTTTGCAACTAGCTCTGTTGACTCTTCTGCTGGTGTGTCTGCTCATAAACCTTAGTACCATGTCCCGCGAAGCTATACGCTAGCATCACTTTCAGCCTCGAGAATTTCCTTGCGCAAACTCTCCTCCTGAGTCAGCCTCGTGTTCATATCAACACAGCATTGCGTCACCTACCTCGAGAATACGACAACCTCGGATCTCGCGATCTCTCTAGCAAAATTCTCTATTACCTTTCTGCTGTACGACCCGCTTTGCGGTGGATAGCTGCCACGTGCCCAGCCATCGAGGTCAGGATCGTAGGGTGGGACATAGGCGGACCAGTAGATGCGTGCGTGGCCGCCGCCGCCGAAGTAAATGTCCTCATTGTGTATGAGGGCTGTGAAGAAGTGGCCCATTTTCAAGGTATTATAATTGTCATCTGATTCTTTATTTTCTTGATTGGCCTCGGGGGTTTCCTCTTGGACCTGTTGCTTTTCGTTAGAGGTCCTTTTCTTTGAGGTTTCTCTTTGGGAAAGGGAGGAAGAAAGAACGAACCTCATAACTACTACACGAGTCGGCGCGCATATTATGGTGCATTTTGAAGATGGTAACGCCTCCGTAGACGGGGGGCTGGCGGAGAAGCATCTTTCGCCAGCTGGCTCCTTTTCTCATGTAGGCGAATTTCTTTTGAGGGGATGAGAGTATGTCGAGGGCTTTGGAAGAGAAAAGGGTATCCTCCTCTTTCCCATCATGTTCGGCTTCAGCCTGGAATCTCCTAGTCAAGACTGAACAATCTGCCGCATCATGCATAGTACTACTCTCAGCTTAATCGGCAACTCCACGACACATGAGGAGCGCGCCACTCAGCCACAACGGATCCCCGGCTGCAAGCGTAATGAAATCGTCTCAAAATTCAACGAAGCTGGCACTGTTTATCAAGTGCACCTTTTGAAAAGTTAGAACCCAATAGAAAAGAGAATGGATTCAATGTAAAATTGACTCGAATGGAAATTTGCCAATGCATTTTGAATCTATGGGCAGTAATTGCGCTAGGCAAGAAAATCTAAAGCTTGGGGGAATCGACAAAAACGAAAATGCACGTCAATCATCAGATCATATCACACCACATCCATCTAGTAAACCTCCAGGACGTAGCGCTCCTCATCCTTAAGCTTCTCAATCTCCTTGCGAGTATCGACCTTCTTGCCGTTGGCCTTGGCCTCGGTGGCAATAGCCTCCTCCAGAACAGCAGTGACATCAGGAACGGGCCAGGTAGGACCGCAAAGGTAGAAAGCACCTTCCTCGCGGATGTAGGCCTGGACGATCTCGGGCAGGGACTGGCGCATGCGGTCCTGAATATAGATCTTCTCGGGCTGGTCACGGGAGAAGGCGGCGCCAAGGAGAGTGATGACACCGGCGGCCTGGTACGCCTCCCATTCCTCTCCGTAGCAGTACTCCTCGCGCTGGTGACGAGAGCCCATGTACAGGAGGACGGAACCGATCTCCTTGCCCTGGGCCTTCTCGAGGGCGCGGTGCTGGACGAAGGCGCGGAAGGGGGCAAGACCAGTACCCAGACCGGCCATGATGAGGGGCTGGGTCGACTTGGGGGGGCAGCTTCATCACACTGGACTTGACGCTGACGGTGATGGGCGAGCCAACCTTCAGGCTGCTGAGGTAGCGGGTAGCCTGTCCGAAACGGTCGCGGCCGTTGGGATCGGTCCAGGTGACGGCGACAATCATCAGAGCAACGGAGTTGGGGGTCACCTTCTGGCACGAGGCGATGGAGTACTCGCGGCGCTTCAGAGGGCCGATGATGCGGACGATCTCGTGGAAATCGGGGTGGGCCGAGGGGTACTCAAGCAGGATATCGGCGAAGGTGATGGTGTCGACCTCAGCACGGCGCTTGAACTCGACGGCACCGTCGGGACCACCCAGAGTGAGAAGGTCGAGCTTCTCCTTGTCGTCCGAGGCAAACTCGGCGAGAGCCTCGTAGAAGCGCTTGGGAGGGCGACCGAAGATGTCGACATTCTGGACGAGAGCCTGATAGACGGTACGGTTCTCCAGGACAGCGGGGTCCTCGCGGCTGGGAACCTCGACGACGGCATCCGGGTTCAGGCCGTAAAACTCAATGAACTTGGAAACATCGACGGGGTCGTTCTCAGCGTGGATACCAAGAGCCTCGCCAATGTCGTACTTGAGACCAGAGTCACCAAGATCGAACTCAATGTGGAAGATGTTACGGTCATAGGTGGCAGGGGTGAGACGGCGGTTCTCCTGGACGTGGACGGTGAAGGTCTTGGCGGCCAAGTCGGGGCGGAGAGCATCGCGGGTACCGAAAGCCTCCTTGAAAGCCAGGCCACGAGCAGCAGTCTCCCAGTCCTTGAGAAGGGTGGGAGGCTCAGACTCGTCCTTGTCAAATGGAACAAAGCTGTTGGCGGAGATGTCCTTGGGGAGCTGAAGAGCCTCGCTGACACCCTCGGGCTCCTTCCAGGCTTCGGGGGTCTCGATCTGGCGGAGCACCTTCTCGAGGTCCTTGACTACGTTCTCGAGAGCCTCGCCGTTGCCAGAGATGGCAGACAGCTTCTTGGTGGCGACACCCTCCTGGGCAGGCAGAGCGACGCGAATGAAGGAAGCCTGCAGGATCAAGGCCTCGAGGGAAGCATCTTCAAGAGCAGTAGGGTCGACAATGAAGACAGAGATTCCACGCTGGGCGACAGCCTGTCTGAAGGTAGCGGGCAGCTTCTTCTCCAGGTCCTCGTCCTTAACACCAGGGGCGCTGATGATGACCTTAGCGTTGTCCTTGACCGATGCAAGAACATCAACGTCCTTCAGGAGGGCGATGTTTCCAATGTAGGACACATCGGCAGAAGTGACAGCGTAGGGAGCATCCAGGATCTTAGCACTCTTGCGGATGTCGATGCGGACGGCACCACCCTGGACAAGGTTGTCGTGAACTTTGCTGGTAGTGACGTTGCTTGCCGAATCAGCGGCAAGAGCCTCACTGAGAACACCGGCAGCATCAGCTGAGACAGAGTTGTCAACATCCCAGAAGGTGTACTCCTGAACAGTAGCGGGGTCAAGCAGCTGCAGAGGAGCGGCCTCGTTGGTGGAGCTGTTGATTGGGAGAATGGGCTTCTCGAAGATGCGCTGGAAGGCAGCAGCAGTGGAAATGAGATCCCAGCTCTGAGAGCGAGGGTACTTGATCTCGACACAAGCGGGAGCCTGCTCACGGTCGGTGGCGAAGGTCAGAGCAGCAAGCACATCCTCGTAGAGAGAAGAGTGAACACCCTCCTCCTGAACAGCCTGGTCATTGGCAACCTGGCCCAGAATGCCAACGGTCTTGACGGACTTGGGCAGGACACGCAGGAACTCCTCCTCGACGAAAGGACGGTAGACGCGGACATTGACGACACCAATGTGAACGCCATCCTTGGCCAGAGAACGGGCAACCTGGGCAGCCAGAGTAGCCTCGATGGTACCGAAGACGACAAGGACAGAAGTAGGCTCAGCATGGCCATGGTACTCGAAAGCACTGTAATCGGTTCCAAGCTCACCGTTCAGTGCCTTAAGCAGGTCAAGCAGCTTGCCCTGGGCATCGAGATGACGGTTGCGGGAATCCTCCAGGGTCTTACGGATGTTCTCATAGGTACGGTTCAGACCATCCTTGTCCAGCACGTCAATGACGCGAGTGGTCTCATGGCCAACGCGGACACCATCATAGATGTGGATGGAAGGCAAGACAGAGGAGAGCAGAGTGGTGAGCAGAGCCATGTGCTGAGACTCGTGAGCCGAGCCACTTGAAACGAGACCCAGTCCGAGGTCCTCAGCCAGAGAGAGGGCCGAAGCATAGTCGGAAACGAGACCCTCCTCGCCAGCATAATCGACAGCGGCGACGTGGGCGGCAACAGGGCTGGCGACGGAGTAGAGGAGAGACAATTGCTCTAGAGCATTGCGCATGAAGGGAAGGGTGGCCGAGGAAGCCACAATACCCTGAGGAACATGGCGCTTCTTCAGATCAAAGTCCTGAGAGAAGAGGTAGCCCAGGGCGATATTTCCGGCACCTTGACGAGTCTCCATGACGTTGACGGCGGGAGATTCGCCATTGGCGTTAGTCTCTTGAGCGGCAGACCATTGACGGAGGGCAGCATCGAGATCAAAAGAATCCGGAGAATAGGAGAAGACCTTGTCACTCAACAGATAGGCGACCTGTTGAATCAGGGTCTGGGCTGTGACATAGGTCGGGCCAGACAGGGCCGACAGAGCGGGACTGGTGGCACCCATGGCGAAGTATGTTCTTGTCTAGATATCGCACGCACAGCAACGATATCAGAGATCGGAAAAGACAAGAAAAGAGATCACCGAATGGAGTGAATGGAATGAGGGGGATAAAAGAGAGTAATAAGTAAAAAAGTAAAACAATGTGGAGGAAGAGGGGACATTGCTTGGAAATCCGCCGCGTATAGAAAATTCCCCAGACCAATTTGCCTCATCGGGGATAGTCCGAATTGCGTGCTCAATCAAATCTTATCGATTGTGGCCTGAGTGCCTTAGGAATGGTGCCTTGGTGCCTTGATGCCTGATTGCTGACTTCATCCATATAGCCTATATACCACCCGTGTGCATGCATAGCTGACTCATCTATACTCACTGTGCACCGTGCCCCGTGCCCGCATGTGTGCTTGGCGCGGCTGCACCGAGCCTCGGTCGGTAGACAATGCGGAGCTGTGGACTTGAACTTAATACCCCAGATGATGTACCCATAACATTAGCTTTCTACTTCTTCTTTATCTTGATTCTCTCCCCACCCCCTTCTGTCTCTATCCCTCAAATCTGCACAGAGCTGCACCCACTTATATCCCATACCTCTCATAATGGCCGAGAACTCTGTCAACCCCATCCCCTTCTCCGAACCGCCCTACCTTCGCGGCCTTCCTTCCCCATATATCACAGACGCTCATCGACGCTTCCAAAAAGCTTGTCGCAAATTTGCCTGGGAGAATCTCATCCAAAATGCCATGGAGTGGGAAAAGTCCGGAACTGTGCCCGAGCATGTCTTCCAGACCTTCTGCAAACACAATATGCTGCTCCCCAACATGCCTGCCCCGCTACCCGTCGATTGGTGCAAACGCGTAGGAATCCACGATATTTTGGGCGTCAAGGTTGAAGATTGGGATTATATCTATACTGGAATCTACTGTGATGAAGTGAGGAGGTCGGACAGTTTGCCTCAAAAGAGATGAAAAGGCTAACATGAACCTTGATAGATGGGCCGGTCTGGTCTGAGCGGCCCGGGTGGCTCGCTCAACGCTGGCTTTGCCTTTGGTATCCCGCCCATTGTCAAGTTCGGAAGCAAGGAATTGCAAGAGCGCTTCCTTCCTGACCTGCTTACCGGCAAGAAGCGCGGATGCATTGCGATCACTGAGCCCGAGGCTGGCAGTGATGTTGCGAATATCGTTACGACAGCTACGAAGAGCGCCGATGGAAAGCACTACATCATCAACGGATCCAAGAAATGGTGCGAGACAACATGGCTCCAATTCAATCTCTCTGTTGAAAACTTCACTAACATCTTCGATAGGATCACCAATGGTATTTGGTCTGACTATGCGACCATGGCAGTCCGCACTGGTGGCCCCGGTGCCAAGGGTCTCTCCGTTGTCATCGTGCCTCTGAAAAACCACCCTGGTGTCTCAATGCGTCGACTCCAAGTCGCGGGTCAGAAGACCGGTGGAACAACTTACATCGAGCTTGACGATGTCAAGGTCCCGGTATCCAACTTGGTCGGCAAGGAGGGCGACGGCATGCGTATCATCATGACCAACTTCAACCATGAGCGTCTCGTTATCGCCGTCGGTGTCACTCGCCAAGCCCGCGTTGCCCTGTCTGCGGCTTTCTCTTACTGCCTCAAGCGTGAGGCATTTGGCAAGACCCTCATGGACCAACCTGTTGTTCGCCATCGCCTTGCCAAGGCTGGGGCTGAGCTTGAGACAATGTGGGCGTGGGTCGAACAGATCCTCTACCAACTGACCCATATGAGCAAAGAGGAGGGCGATCGCCAACTTGGTGGGCTGACGGCTTTGGCTAAGGCGAAGTCTGCAATGGTCCTGAATGAATGTGCTCAGTGTGCTGTTCTTCTATTCGGAGGCAATGGCTTCACCCAGACTGGTCAAGGCGAGCTTGTAGAAGGTATGTAATGTCCCTGCACTTGGTTATTGAGTCGAGTCCCAACTAATCCAATTATTAGCAATTCTTCGCGATGTTCCTGGCGCCCGGATCCCTGGTGGATCTGAGGATGTGTTGCTTGACTTGTCTGTGCGCCAGTTGGTCAAGATCTACCAAGCACAGGAGAAACAGCTTACTCAGACTTCGAAAATCTGATTGATATTTTATACATAACGTAGTATCAATTATTTAATACAAGCAAATCATTACTTTAGCAAGTCTTTACCTATATATGACGCATCAATTCGTACGGTCCTTTGCAAATATCACGCTCTTAGACTACTGCTCTTGCGGTTCCATTGTTCTCGGCCTTTCGTTTCTCGGCGGGTCTTCCATGCCCCCCCTGCATTTAATAATAGTTCTTTACCTTAATTTCATTCACCTATTCATTCAACTACTGCAACTCCGGGTCTTCACTAGTCGTCAGCGCTAAAAGCGCATTCCGATAATCCTGCCATGAAATAAACCCTGGCTTTGTCGAATCTGTCCAGTATGGCAGCAGGTTCGCCAGGTGCCACATATTTATTCGAGATAGGTAGCCAGCGGGCTCTCTTGAGCCTTCTCTGCAAAACCCGCATCGCTTGCGATAGTCATACTTCTTGCATCGCCGACAAGAAACCCCAGTATCAACACAGAGTGAGCAATTGAAGAACTTGCATGGGAACTCGGTCTCTGAAAATAGGTCCTCCGCGTTATAGGTCCACCAGTCCAAATCCTCAGAGAATTCGCGATACGGCAGCTTGGTTTGTATTTCTTGGTAACACAGACCCCTAAACTTGGAATGATCGGGATTTTTCAAGAATTGGGGTGCTATGCCACCTGGACGTTCTAAGCCCCAGTCAATTCTGGAACAAGACTTCCAACTACCACAAAAGCCCGCATAGTTATGAGCTTTGGCCTTCTTTAATTCTACCATTGCATATATACCAAACAATTGGGTACGTCGTTGGTTAAATATGCAAAGGTTGGGGTCATAGCGTCGAACAAGTTCGGAATTTGTCTCAAGGTCCTCAAGGAACTGCTGCTCGTAGATAGAGCTCCCGTCTGTTGAGAACCAGTTCATATATCTATCTCTCCGGAGAAACCTGCAAGTTCCCCACCGGTTCGCGATCAAGTTTCATATCCAGACAAATTCGCGCCGCCAAAAGCCAATTTTTGATCATCAACTGACCACAATTAGCCCGATTCCAATCGTCTTGAAACAGTCGATAAGACACGGAATGTGGTCTTCCATCCGACTCTTGTGAGATTGCATTGGTAAGTTCTGGTGGTAACTCATAGTTGCGATGCGAGATTCTGGAAAATGGTAAAATTGCAAGGTCGTGATCATAAAATTGGGTACTAGTTGGACCAAGGCTAACCACCGGGGCATGACGTTCTGGCAACCATCCACCTAGCAGTTCCACGTGGACTTTGAAATTACCCCTTTGGTCTGCCAGTATAGTTTGTACCAGGTCGTTCACCTTTAGCCACATTTCGATAGCTTGATGGGCCGCTTATGGCAATATTCAATGTCCCTGATTCGACCTTGGTGTGAGGGAAGTTAAATAGATGGTCTCGCATTGCAGTTCTGTCTTTGAACATCAAAGTACGATTGACCCACTTTGAAAATACCGTTGCGGTCATATAGTCGCCCTGGAAATCTTAAGAACTGATCCTAATACAGTGCCTAATACCCCGGTATAGATGAGAAGAAATCTCTTCGTGGAGGTAGCGGCTGCAAGAAAGAATAGAAAGTGGATTTGATGATGGGCAAGTTTGGCTCTCTAAGGAAAGGTGAAGAGATGCGATAGATCAGTGCGAAGCAAATAGAATCTGTGACACGAATATCTCGGGTCCGACTACCATGAAAAGTCATACTAGTCTTACTAGCTTTTACCAATGCCGCTCGCATATTCGGAGCTCCGAGTCTTGAATCGGTTTGATATTCGTACTAAGCCTCTTCAAGCCCCGCCATCCGATAGTACAAACGATCAAAAAGCTTCAAAGGAGTTTTGGTACCGATATTGCTCTTTCCATGGCACCGAGTACTAGATGGGCTTCGGCCCTAGGAACCTTGGAAGTATATGTAGGTATTAAGGTATATTGTGTATGACCAAAGCATACTACCGTATGTGGCCTAGCGCGGGCCATGACGAAAGAGAAAGAGCGGCCGAGGCACTCCCCACTCAGTCGATTGCGACTTCGCCTTCACCTTCGCCTCTTCTCTCCTCCCGCATACTAGTATCAACTCGCAACCCCTTTGAAACCAACGCACAGCAAACATGGCGAATGTGGCTCTCATCGGATCCACCGGCATGGTGGTAAGACTTCAACCCCCAATCCACCCCACTCCCTCGCCCCAGGCCACCCATCATCATCAGCGAAGCCAAGCCTCCGACTAACCAATCAATCACCACAATCAGGGATCCCACATCCTCTCCAGCCTCCTCTCCAATCCGGCCGTCAGTCGTGTCGACACCATCTCACGTCGCACCCCTAACGTCGCCGGCGAAGCTCCACAAAGCAAGCTCACCACCTTCGTCTCCGGCGACACCGCCACCTGGGGCGCACAGCTCCAGGCCCTCACCCCGACGCCAGGAATCTTTATCTCCTCGTTCGCGACAACCCGCGGCGCTGCAGGCGGCTTCGACAACCAGTACAAGATTGAGCATGGACTGAACGTTGAGCTGGCGCGCGTCGCTAAGGAAGCCGGTACTAAGGTCTACGTCTTGATCTCTGCTTCCGGCGCAAACAAGGCTTCCCACATTCCATACTCGCGCATGAAGGGCGAGATCGAAGAGGACATCAAGGCGCTCGGCTTTGAACGCACGGTCATCCTTCGCCCTGGTTTGATCACTGGAACTCGCGAGGAGAGTCGGCCTCTGGAGGCTGGTATCCGCTTCATCGCTGGTTGGGCTGGCAAGCTGCACTCCGGTCTTAAGAATGGTTGGGCGCAGGACGCGGATGTTATCGCCAAGGCGGCGGTTAACGCGGGCCTGAAGGCGTTGGAAGGCGATGTTCCTAGCGGCAAGGAGAAGGTGTGGAGTATTGATGGTTCGGAGATCATTGCCCTCGCGAAGTAAATTGATTGATGGTCCTGTTGGGTACGAATACGGTTTATAGCCCGCTCAGTCGGGCATCTTTATGACATATCATTATTCCCATAATTTATGCTAATTAGTCTTGAGTAGTACAATCAGACACGTACATTACGCAGTATTAGCCAACTTGAACTAACTAGGATGAGTAAAGTGAATCGATTGCTCGATGCAATACTAAGAGATTCATTGTATACTACTACTGTGTAATTAGCTTTTTCTTTGTGTCTGGAGGTCTGACGCATCTTATTCAGGCTACGAGGCTGCACTAATCCGACAAGCCAACCAGCTCCAAAGAATCCTTCCACAGTCTCGCCTCGTTCTCGGGGTTAAACGAATGCGGCGCCGATTTCCCCGACATACGGTCACCATCTTGCTCGCCCATCTCAGCCTCAGAGCAGTCATTCAGATACAGACCCCCCTCTACCCTCAAGGTCCTTGGAAATTGCCGCATAAATAGTTGTCGCTGCTCCCTGGTCCAGCCCTTTCTGAGCTTTAAGCATTGCTTTATCTTGCAGCATACCCATGATCTCTTCGCTGCTCAATTGACCAATGATCCCAGTGGCCGCAATTCCAGGATTGAGACTATAAGCGTGCAGACCTTGGGATCCGTAGCGACGCTCAATCTCGTTGGCCATGTAGACATTCGCGGTTTTGGATTGCGCATATGCAGCCCAGGGATTGTATCCACCATTCTGATAGTGGTAGTTGTCAGAGGAGTTGATGCCGCCAACACGATGTCCAGCAGAAGAAAGCATCACAACGCGAGACTGGAAGGCTGAAGACGATCCCGCCAGTAGAGCCGACTTCAACAGGTTGAAGAATAAGAAGTGCGACAGATGGTTTGTGGCGAATTGCATCTCATGTCCTTTGTCGGTCAACCTGAGGTCTGGGTTAGCCATGACTCCGGCATTGGCGACGAGAAGGCTTATTTGGGTCGTTTTGGATAGGATGGTTTGAGCAGCGATCCGGACACTTTCGAGTGACGCTTGATCCATCTGGACGAGAGTCATTGTCCTCGAGTCAAATATGTCCGCCAGTGCCGCTTTGGCCTTGTCGAGATTTCTCGCAGTGAGGTACAAAGTTGCACCAGTCGCTGCGAGCGCTCTGACGGTCTCAATACCTAGGCCCGAAGAAACACCAGTGACGACGGCAACTTTGCCGGTGAGTTTGCCTTTGAAGTCCTCGTCTTGGACTATTTGGAGGGCGGTTGGGCGGGCATCACCGGGGCCTTGAGGGTCGACATGAGCTGCAGCGTAGCGAGACATTATAGCATATAATGAGAAAGATAGTTAATGTAGAAGAAAAGGTGTGAGTCTTGGAGCTTATGAAAAAAGAAAGTAGCAAATAACAGAAGTTGCTTCACTTTAATAGCTTTCCTCTAGCCCTGCCTGCTATGACACATTCGAGTCCTATATGAGGAAGCTAGCTGACTGGTTTTACCAATCTAGGTATAGTTTTTATTTTTCGGATTTGAAGTCCAATTGTTCCTCGCTGGCCATTCTGCCTGATACAACGCCAAACAGCTTAAATAGAACTAGCTGACCAATTTAGACTGGTTGGGAATAGTTTAAATTTCTTCCCGTCTTCACCCCTTCCACCTCGCGTACTAGCTGACCGGTTTCTTCGACTTGGGAATAGCTTGATTTTGATTTTTATCTGTACTTCTGGGCCCTTTTGCCTGTGCTCGTGTGGGTCAGACCGTAGAGCTAGCTGACCGATCTGGCCTAGTTGGGGATGGGATAAAATCCGATCATCCTCTACATCCACCCTCCTGAATTCCATAGGAGGAGCTAACCTTAGTAACAGAAATAGACGGGTCTAGCTGACCGATTTGGCCTACTTGGGAATAGTCTGGCCCCCATTAGCCGGCTGACTTTATTACTGAATCCGAACTAGTCAGGTGTGGTTAACATCCTGGCCACCGCTTCACCACCCCCGTCTATATCACAAATCCATGTCTACCTTCACCTGGGCCATCCCCAGCTGAAGCGGCGCTGGGTCCACTAAGAATGATGATCCCAAGCGCCGGAGGAAGATCCAGAACCGCCTTAATCAGCAAGCCCGCCGTAAGTGCCGATCCCTATAGTAGTTGTCTTAGTTGGGGGTCATGAGACAGCAAGTCACTCAAAGAAAACATTATACGGCCAGTCGCGACGGTATGATTGTATGGGGGGAACCTTATTTATTAAACAGTTGGGAGTTGACCCCTGCCTTTGTGCGGAAATGGGGACGCCTTCTCGAGGGATGCGATGAGTTGATTAGGTCATCGAATCGATGGAGGGAATCTCGGGGAGAAGAAAAGCTTCGCATCACTGAGGTGGAATGCTAGTAATTATTAATGATGAACATAACGTGTGCATCGGGTGAATATATTAATTCATTTTTCAACGTTTAAGATTAGAAATCTACAGCTTTCAATCATGATGTCCAGGCAGTTTCATGTGTTCATGGTGGATATTGTCATATTTCGAGAGAAAACGTCGCGCAAAAATATCTCCTTCGTCTCTTTTTTTTGTTGATAGTAAGATGTATGAACTTAATCTACTAGCCTTGAGAGATTTGCATATTACGGTAGTACTAGTAGTGACAGGTACTTGTTATATAACACGGGCATAAGGGCTCGGATATACACACTATCGATACGATACATGCGTCCCATCCTCTTTGACATGGACTGTCCGTCGCTTGTTCGGCGAGCCTTTCTTGCTTGAAACTCCTCGATCAACATTCCTATCTGGACCACCCTCGGTTGGTCTCCGCCATGCGCTCACATCCTTGTTCGCGGGACTCATATTGAGTGACCCTTTCACATTCGTCGACTTGCTCTCGTTCTCTGTCGCAGCGAGCTCGCTTTCCGGGGCAGTATTCGTGGGATCAAATGCAGCATCGTGATGAGCGATTTCATTGTCAGTCCCAGACTTGGTGACTTCTGATCGCTCGGGCCGCAGTTCTTCGCGATCGATGTCCTCGGGGGGGGTTGTCTTTTGCGAGTCGAGAAATGGCACTGAAGGGGCGACCGCTCGCGGTCGATGGGGTTGTGCAAAGTGCCGCGAAGCAATTGCGGGGGGTTGCGCGAGTCGCCTGCTGGCTAGTGGAAATGAGGCTCTTCCACATGATAGATGTACTTTTGTTCTTTCTTAGACAAGAGAATCAAGCTTAGGTTTGAACGGGTGATATGGTTGGCGTGCCTTTTTTCTATTGCTTCTAGGGTCGATGAGAAGAGAATGAATGCCTACGAAAAAGGGGGAAAAGTCTTTAAGAGATCAAGACTCGGAGCTACTAATTCCTGGTTGTGTCCTCGCAAATCCAGAATAGAATGTCCTATAGATCATGCTGACGTCACAAAGGGCTAACCCGATCCGGTAATAAGCTTACCAGCTTACCAGCTTCCACAGTTAGTGGACTACGGTTTTGTAAAAGCACTCGATCACTGGCATGAACACTCCATGGCCAATGAAATTTGTCAGTGTGATGAGACTTTTTGATGGTGGGCATTTGATAACTTAGGTCATGTTAGCAATCCGTGAACGCAGTGAGCCTGCCACGTCAACAAGAGCGGCACCACGTCGTTTCGAGGTCTGATCTCAATATTGAGTCACTTCGGACTTTGTTTGCTTGCCAATATATGTAAAGATTAGTAGATTTCAGCCCCGAGGTAGAGCGATGGTTTGGGCGAGCAAAAGCAAAAAAGAAAAAGTGATATCTGCATAAAGCAGGTCAGGAATCGGAAAACTTGCGTCAGCGGCATTGCGTGACTGCATCGTGGAAAAAGGAAGAAGGATATAAAAATAGGCAGAATAAAAACTTTCCAAATTGAAAGTGATCAGCGCATCACATCTGGAACCTCGAGAAGCACGGAAGCGAACTTCCGCGCAGGTTCGCACACATGAAAAGTGGAACTTAAGATCTGATCCTACGCAGCAACAGTGGAGCTGGCACGCACCTGGCAATATGCGGATGCGAGGGCCCGCATCGAGACGGTCTTCAATCGACCAATAAGCCTACAGCTTGGCTTGATTCGGAGAAGGCGCTGATGATATGCAGCGGTGGCCCTCGTACATGAAGTGGGTGGGGAAATGGAGTGCTAGCTGCATATGACCGACATCCCAGTCAGGGTTTGTTATTGGCTACTGCACTCGGCTGCAAAAGAGGTTCCCTCCGCTCGCCGGCCAATCTGGGCGCGTTGACCCAGGCTGGGGGCGGTGGCCCTCCGGCTTTCGAATCCCAAAGCTTGAAGAGCCGGCCACCATTTGTTGCGGGCGGCAGAGGCATGCGCGTGGAAGGTGCGGGAGCCTCCGTTCACTTTAAGATCACGGGATCAGAAGAGCCCAGCGCTGTGGGAGCGTGTATGCGCGCCTGAGAATCCAATTTCAACGTTGGAGCATGGGTGGTCCAAGTCTATTCCACATCAAATGAGGGAATTATAGCACTGACTCGGACTCGACAGCTCTGAAAAGCCTTCTGACAACTTTGCTTGTTGGGCAGGAATCATATCCACTCTTTTTCATAATTTTTGAGCACAATCCTGGCCAGCCGGAAGTCGGGGGTCCCCCAGAAAGAGTACGGCAATTTCGGTGGTAAGACGGGGCAAGAGGCAAATGGGCAGGGGGGTTGCTTGGAAAGCTGATTCGAGAATGTGAGAGTCGATGCAACCACTTTTTTGCTCGAAATGGGTCAGTCCTCTCCGAAATTACGCCCTCTGGTGCTGTTCACGGGCCTTCAAGGATGTCTGGCTGCCAACTCAACATCTCGCCATGGATCATCTTCCTAGATCCGGGCAGCGGGCGTAATGAATGCGGCATCCTCCGACGATTTTGTATTATATTGATGGGTTTCGTCCGGTGGATCAGAGGACCGGGCCAGCTGGAAAGATAGAGTCACTTTCCAATTCCAGCGGAGATAGAAATGAAAACAAATTAAGTGATCATGATGCGGGATGCTCAATGACAGGGGTGGAGGCCTGGATCGCTTCTGTGGAGCTTTTATGGAATCCATAGATGTTGCGCTCCCCCGCCCACAGCCTTCCAGTCAGCGTTCGCTAACAGTAATTGAGAGTCTCCGAGCCAGAAATAAGGTGCCACGTCAGAGTCTCCGAGCTTTGGTGCAGCTGCATGTGGTAAAGTAATATGTGGAAGGTCACAGTTCGTGTCTGCGATGCCCGCGCCGCACGGCACTAAGATCCTATCATCTTCACCCAAGCGGGCAAATGGATGATGATGAGCCATACACATGAGCGGGGGCAGATGCAGCATCCCTCCTCTGCAGATATGAAAGATCAGCTGAATGAAAATGGATCTTTTCCGTCCAAGCCCCAAACGGTTAATGAGGAACGAGGGAAACAAACCCAATTCTATGGCCCGTGTCCCTGAGTGCAGGAGGCACAACTCATTCGAGCCTCAGTGACGCGACTTGTTGCCACCCGGGTGAGGGGACTATTGGTTGAGAGGCACGGAGCGGAAGGATGCGGCGGCGTGGGACGAAATCAGGTCGCAGTTCTTATCCTTGCAAGTAAGGCTCGGCAGAGAGACGTGATGGAAGGACACCAGTAACGGGTCACAGTACATGCTCTGAGACGAATTCCAATCTGGAGCATTGCCCAATGCAGTAAACGTAATAGTGAAAGCAGAAGCATCGACGGGGGCGCAATGATGTGGGCGTGCATGCGTATGCAATCACACAGACAGCAGCGTGGGGTGTGGTGCTCCATGGGAAGAAGAAGGGTCTCGGTCTATCGGCCGTCTCAAAATTCCAGATAATGGGTATATTGAACCCAATCAAAAGTGGCAAGACTGGGCAGAAAGAAAAGTGGAAAATCAGGACAACCCCTATTAGGGGGTGGAGTCACAGGGAACGTGCAGTCCCGTCACATTCGGAAATAAATGCAGCTTCTTTTTGCTTGGAAACCAGGCAACCCCGGGCGAAAGCCGTCTGATAATTGCATCAAGGTGACAGCTGGCAGAGGTCGAAAGCGACTCAGTCATGCAGGATCAAACGATGCACAACGCAACACGATCACAGGTGTATGCTTCCATGCGAACAGTATGCACCTGAAGGCGGGGAAGTGCAATCTAGCGACGGCATAGCTGCAGCAGTCGATACCAAAAAGTGGAAGATGACAGCCATTGACTGAGGGATTTTCCACCTGGCGTACATCATCATGGGGACAGAAGTTGCCACAGGCAAGAAGATGCATGCATGCTTGAAGCAACGGTTCATCCTTGGTGGCTCCATCCAAAAGAAACCTTGGGCATCTCACCGTCTCCACTACCAGGAGAAATGCTGACAGCCAACCGTATCGACCTCAACCAGGTTGTGAGGTGAAATCCGATGAATGGGAAACACGGACGATAAGCCGTCCCGCACCGCTGAATGTCGATCAGCAGGACGACGACATCAACTTGGAGGGACTCTAGCGGTGACATGAAAACATCCACCGAAGCATAAATAGCAGTTTCGATCCCCTTGACAGGATGTGGAGTTCGAAATCATCCCCCCAGGTTCCAAATTCAAACACTCAATTGAGCAATTGAGATTCATAGATATTTCGATTGGAAGGAATTTTATGTTTTGTTGAGAATTATTTCGCCTCCTTTGAGCCACTCAAAAACTCCTGATCAAAATTCTGTCGAGGACTAGCCTATCAGACTCGTTAGAGAAGTTTAGGATAGGTCCGGCAAAAGACCAATCGTGTGCCATCAGTCAACCTGAAACAAGGCTCAAGATCCGACAGCAAGTGAGTTTGATCGTACCGTCGAGTTGAATGGCACTAACACAGCTGATAGGCATGTGCTTTTACAACCAAAAGCGATTTTCGTGTGGGGACTGGAGCTGGACCAACTTCGCCCATCGGTGCAATTACGAGTATCGCACAGGCGAGACGTGTGGTATGAAACTCGTGAACATGACCGAAAACGATAACAGCAAGTGCCGCCTCTGTGAAAAGATTGAGACCAAATTCCGGCGGCGAAGCGCCGAGGTCGACCGCCTAGAACGGTGGAAACGTGAGGGGGCCACTCTTGTTGCCTCCATGGACCGATCCCAGAAACTCATAATGGACTTGGACAAGGAAATTTACGTCTTGCAACGGGAGCGTGAGGATCGACGCACGACCCTTACACGATAATATGTGGCTTGTATCGGCAAAACCTGGTGGATTTTCCTTGGACGAACAGCGGCTGCATTGACATGACGTCTCATTTTCATTCTTTTCATGTTCTGTACCCTCTTTCACTTTGCTTTATCGGGTTGGAAGCTTGGAGCACTCGTTATTTTTCTTTTCCTTTTTGCGTTTTCCTAATACCATCCGCCGGGGGGACGTTGTGGATGTTTCATGTACCACACAAGCACATAGTCTGTGACATCAAGTCCGAATCGAATTTCTGCAATGTGACGAGCATCGCCACCCGAGAGGGTCTGAAAGTCTGAAGAAAGGAATCATTGGCTGTTCTGAAGTAATTCCCCTTTTTCGATAGGCTGTCGAGATCCAATGGATATATTGATGGGGTCTAGTCATGTTATAAGCGCCCTGACCTTTGAGTGAGCGGTTCGCTGAGACGGCCCGGTCTCATCAAGGGGTAAGAGGGGCCATTCGGCTGAGGTAGCCCGAGTGAAAAGCCACTGGAGCCTGAAGAAGAAGAAGTATTAGCCATTCGATCATGAGAGAAGGTCAGACAGTCTCGCAATGGAATCGGCAGGGAGGAATGTCGCCAGGTGGATGGTGGAACCCCCTCCTTCTAAAGAAACCCCACCGCATCACGTGCCATGTATCCATCTCATTGGTTATATCAGCCGTTGATGCCTTAGGTTTCAATCAAGCAGTACTAGTCAGCAACTAGGACAAGCAATGGATGTAAACATCATATTAGTCAAAGTCTATCCTAAGACCTGTTGCACACCTGGACACCTAGGTACTCATCAGTTCCAACTTCCAATTCAGTTAGTGTATTTTAAACCAGAGACTCGCCGGATTCCCTCAGGCCAGTGAAGTAGTACTCAGACTATATATTGGGTCTGGGTTAGCAAGAACACGACCACCGGACAACTTGTTAAATTTGAACTTGAACATCAACGGATGTCACAACTTTGAAAACACTGGGCATCCACCCATGGATAAACCCAAGTACTACTAGTACTACTACTAGTAGGAAGAGGTAGAAGTGGACGTTCCTTCAGATTCAAGTTGGTGGCTGAAAGCCCAGGGATGGACTGGCGGCGCGGGGATTATATACTTTGCCGCGAGATCTTCAGGGCCGCACCGGAAAATTTATTGACCCAAACAATAACCCAAGAATCAGACTACGTGTACAAGTTTGCTCGATCCCACTGCATCAAACATCATCAGATTGGAGACAACAAGGCACTTGTTGAGACTTGGCCGGTGGGTGTCTGCCACGTCACCGGCCAGCAACACCTGATGCAGTCATCAGCAGAAACCACCGGTTTGTACATGGTTGATATTGGGAGCACGGCGATAGTAGTAGATTGTAGCTCTTGATTTGCAAGTATTCAAAACACAGACGAAGGTATTAATCTATTTTATGTCGCCTGCCTCGGGCTCATCGTCGACCTTGGCCAGCCCTTGTTCCCGCAGCAGGGCATCGATCTCATCTGCGCTCCAAAGGTGGTGGTAGATCTTTCCATCCTTGGTCTTACCCACCGTTGCGAATTCGACTGCGTATCACGAAAGAGCGGGTCAGTATTTTTGCAAGCGATGATGAATGTCAAATGGGAAGGGGGAAGTCTTCGGAGGATACTCACTCTTCTCACTGCTGAGCTTTGTCGAATCCATCGTCTTGCTCAGCACCTTGACGGCCATGGCGCAAGCCTCCTGCAATGTGGAGTCTTCCTTGTAATCTTGCTTAAGCAGACTCTGTGCGCTGGCATTGTTTGCACCAACGCTTGTCGCCTTCCAACCACCGTAATTGCCACTCGGGTTGCTCTGGTACAGCTGGAATTGACGAAGGTGATCCCATCCAGCGTAGATGAAGGAGACACCGAACGGACGGAGACCACCGTGCTGAGTATATCCTTGCTTCAAGTCACACAGTCGGCGCACGAGCTGCTCGCAGGGAATGTCTTCGTTGTAGGTAAGGAGGTAACGTTGGGCATTTTGACGGGCGTAATTGATGAGGATGTTGGCATCGGCGTTCATACCAGCAACTGCGCAAATCATGTTACTGCAGGGGGAGTTAGCTCAACGATGCAAAAGCAGCACTAGCCATCAAGGCTGTAGTGAAGGCCGGGAAATTTCGATCGACGTACTCGTTGATTGTGTAGAGCTTCTCGGCGGAGGTATCCTGCTCCAGGAGCTTGCTGGTCACCTTCCTCTCGGCAGCGAGGACAATGCCATCCTTGGCTAGAATACCGAGGGCAGTACCAGCATGGGAGATTGCCTCAAGTGCATATTCAACCTGGTACAAGCGACCCTCAGGGGAGAAGATGGTGGTCTACCGGACATCGTCATAGGTTAGCTGGAGCTGTTGCAGCGACCGAATGGCGGGGGCCGACCAACCCGTGAATCATATCGGCGAGACATGATGTATACAATGCAGACGTAAAAAAGAACCCAAAGTGATAGTCGAGTTGAACGAGGTCGTGAAGGAAGAGAATGGGGGATGGATGTAGGTGGTTAAGGTGGCTGGTGACGGTAACGGTGAGCTTCAGCAAGTGCAAGTCCAGGCACTCGCCCTGCGCGTCCTTTGGCTCTGTCATCCGCCAAGCTCGGACCACCTCACTACACCAAAGCTTCGCCGCGGCTTTGCGCTTCTACACTTGAGCATTGCGCCACGGGGTTCGCCTCTTCTTGATAGTTTCTTTTTTTTTTGGAACAATCCGTCCATCATTTGAATATGCTGAAATCCACATATACATCACTACCTCTGCCCCCAGGGTGGACAGAGCATCGGGCGCCTGCTGGTTGGTGCACATCTTTTGGTTAACATTGAAGATTCTGGCTAACCAGAAACCCATAGGTCAACTGTACTACTACAATTCGGCTACCAAGCAGTCAACGTACACAAGGCCTCAAGTGCCATCGCCTGCCCCTCAACCCGCACCGACTGTCCCTGGGCCTTCTCAACCACTTTCCTACTATGCGCCAGAAACTTTACCACCTTTTTCCTCTACAGCATATGGCCCAGCAGGGTACGGACCTGATGGGTCACAGCAAAGTGAACACCAGCAAGGCCATGGCCGAGGTGGTTTCCGGGGAGGAAAGGGTTATCAGGATCGTGGGCGTCGCGAGCCTCAGGATAGACCCAAGTCGAAACATCCCATACCAGATTGCGCGCCTTGGGTACTCGTGAAAACCAAGTTGAAAAGACGTTTTATTTATAACCCGGAAACCAACGAGAGCTTTTGGAAATTTCCACAAGAGGTATTGAAAGGCGTCGTCGAATACGATCGTTTGGAACGCGAGAAGAAAGAGAAAAAAGAGCGGGGCGAAGAACCCGAGGAGCTTTCCAAAGATAGTGTCCCAGAAAAGACGACACAGAAACCAGAGAAGGCCATTGAAGCTCCCACGCAGATTCATTCGGCACCCGAACAATCAGGAGGGCCCGAAGATAGCGACGAGTATGAAGAGGTCGAAGTTACAGATAGCGAGTATGAGGACGAGGGACTGCCATCGAAACGAGCACGGACTGATAGTGAAGCCCCCGACAATAAGCCAGTGGAATTCACCGAGGAGGATATGGCTTATCAGCTTGAGACCATGGGAGAGGACTATGGTCTCGACCCGGAGGAATACGGCGAACCCGGAGAAGAGGACTGGGAGGACGGTGCCCAGGGCCTTGAATTGACCGATGCTGATGCCGAAGCACTCTTCCGCGATCTTCTCGATGACTACAACATCAATCCTTTCACAATTTGGGAGAAAATCATTGAAGAGGGACGAATCATCGAGGATTCTCGATATACCGCACCTGGAAACATGAAAACTCGACGTGAGATATTCTCAAGATGGAGCAGTGACCGAATCAAAGATGTCAAACAACGCAAAGCAAAACAAGAAAAGCATGATCCTCGCATCGAATACTTGGCATTTTTACAGGAATACGCCACGCCCAAACTCTATTGGCCTGAATTCAAACGCAAATACCGCAAAGACAAAGCGATGAAGGATTCACAATTGCATGATAAGGACCGCGAGAAGTTTTATCGCGACTACATTTCTCGTCTCAAACTTCCCGAGAGCACTCGAAAATCGGATCTTTCCGCTCTTCTCAAGTCGGCGCCTGTCCACACCCTGAATCGATCGTCGAATCTCGAAGCTCTCCCAACAATGATCATGACGGATATTCGATACATTGCACTTCCTGCTCAAACCCGGAACCCGCTGATCGAAGCCTTTATCTCTACTTTGCCTCCAGCACCAGAGGTACGGCTGACAGCCGAAGAACAGGAGGAACACGATCGAAAACAAAGGGAGCGGGAGAAGCGTGAAAGGGCCTTTGCGGAGAGAGAAAAACAAGTCGAGGATGATAAGCGAAGGCAACGTGGCGATCTTCTTCGAGGCAAACATCTCCTCCGTGAAGGTGAAGCAGAAATAGCGGAAGCTATGCAAGTCCGCAAGCATGGATTGCGTAGTTATATGGAAGTCGATGATGCGCCAGCTGAAGCTGAAGAGACGCATGGTCAATGACACCGGACACCGGTCTAGAGAATATATTCAATCTGCTACTAGCAAGTTTCTTCATGGAAGGGTCATAAAATTGGTTCTTCGAAGCTCTCACATGCGGAGATGTGACTAGTAGGTCAGGTCATAAAGTAACAGACGTCTGGTTATTCTATCGCAATGTATCATTTCAATTTCCAAGGGTATCATCGTAGATTAGAGGAGGCCTGATCTCCATTTTTGTGAATCGTCATTCTTAGCAGTAGAAAATCATTTGAATCTCCAGTCGTCCCAATCTTCATCATCCTCATCACTTTCGCTCTCCTCCGCTTCTCTTTGTTCTTCGGTAGCCATCGGCTGGTCTCGTGCGCCATCCCGAGCGCGTTTCTCTCGAAGTTCCTCTCGCATTTGTTTCAACTTCCGCACGCGCTCCTCGAGCTGATCCATTTCATCGAATTCCTCCTCCATGAAGCGAGCGGCATCCTCACGCTCGCCCTCCAACTCTGCTTCTCTCGCGTTCTTTGTTGATGCCGCCTCTTGTTCATGCTGTGCGGCCAGCTCCTCGTTGGTTACCGGGGCTGCAGATATGGTAGCTTCTGCTGCAAGAGCTGCAGGTGCCTGTGGAAGTCGCGTCGGGGCCGCGACTTCGCGTTCGAACGCGGCCCACTCGTCCTCGTCGACTGTGTGAGAAGCTTGCGTAGCGTCGGCGGTTGTCGTCGGTTGCACAGTCGGTAGAACAATATCTTGATTGGATTCGTGTGGTAGCTCCGATCCAGCGGTGTCCACCTCGTCTTCTTCCTCCAAGACGTCGTCGGAAGTAGCGTCCTGGGCACTGGGCGACTCAGCGTTCTGTGCTTTGGCGACGGCTTCCACAGTCTCTAGGTCGGTCGACCGCAGCTTCTTCCGCATAACTCCATCGCCATTATCGACCTTGCGCTTTTTGCTGACCCGATTGCCAGTGGTATTGGGTGATGAGCCCTTGCGCGAAGCTAATTCGTTCCGGAGAAGCGACCGGACGTCCGCCATGATTCAATAGAGAAGATGGTATAAGATTGGCCGAGAATTTAGAGGATGCGCACAAAGTTCGGTGGATCGGTGAAGAGCGTTGAGTTGGAATTCAAACTATGTAGTTTCAGGTTGATTCAAAAGTGGATTTTGCCTCGGTGGAGACCTTAAGGTAAGGTATCCCGCCTCATCGCGAATTCCAAGATGTCGATCATGTGATCGAGATTACATAATCTCAGAACTCCTTCGCTGGTCACACAACTCCCTCTCATCACTCCTTCATCCAACTCCGCCTCACCTCATTCACCCAAATTCTCTGGAGGGGTCATTAAGGACACCTCAACGAGCCATCGCTAGTCTCATCTCTAAATTCGAGAGTGTTCGCGCCCGAAACATCACGCGACCCCGCTTTTCGCTCGGCGCAAGTGACGCGCAAGGGATCGCACACCCTCTGAAAACACGAGCCAGGCGCAACTTCTTGCCACTCTACACCTGTGCAAGAGTATCAGCGCACAGTTTGGAACCGGCGGCTCTGGTCATCAAGTAATACTCTGGACCAGTCACCAGGCGGCAGCGTCTTCTCTTGTGTATCGCTCTTTTTTCTTCATTTCCTAGCCCTTTGAGCCCGTAGAGACCATTTTGTGGTCGCTGGTCAGGCGCATATCGTCGCTTTTGAGCAATCGCAGACTTTATTCTCCATTGCGCTGTAGCACACTTCGGTGTTCATTATCTCCCATGGCTGGTAAGCTCCTGTACACCTTCCCGGCAGACCTTGCCCTTTCAACCATCAACGGTGGAAGGCAGGCAGTAGCCTCGGCTCACCAACACGCGCTGCACAACACCAAGCTAACCTCAATGCCAGACGAACCACGACGCTCAGGCCGAGCCACAAAAGGCCAGCACAAGAACCTCGAACTCCCAGCCGATTCCTCCGCGAAGAAAGGCAAAGTGAAAGGGCCGAAAGACAAGAACAGCAAAGCCTCCGCCGAACCGACCCCCGGACCTAGTGAGGATGGGGAAGAGGAAGAGATAATTCGATGTATCTGCGGCGAATACGAAGAAGAGGAGGATGTGGAGCGAGACATGATCTGCTGCGATCAATGCTCTGCGTGGCAACACAACGACTGTATGGGCCTCACATTCGCCAAGGGCCAGGAACCCGACCAATACTATTGTGAGCAATGCCGACCTGAAAACCACAAATCACTTCTCGAAAAGATCGCCAGAGGAGAGAAACCATGGGAAGAAGTCGCAAACAGACGAAGGAAGGAGGCCGAAGAAAAGAAGTCCAAGCGCAAGAAGGGCAAGAAAGGCAGCCGGAAGAGTCAGGGAAAGACAGAGACCAGCACACCAGCTCGCGCTGGCACTTCTGCAACACCTGGCCCTGGCATGTCTCCTGCCCCAGCTGCTTCGGTATCAGTCGAACCAGAAAAGCATGCCCAAGGTGCAGACTCACGAAGGTCTAGCACAAACAAGCGCAAGCTTGAGGATAACACAGAAGCGCATATGGTAAGTGGACATTTCCTTCAACACATGAGGTACGGTACTAATCTCTACTGTGGCACAGGAACCTCAAGTCAAACAGCAACGAATTTCTCCAGAACCCGCCGAACAACCCGCGAGAGAAACTCCAAAGCCTAAGACTGAGCCCGCTCCCGAGACACCTACGACGATGGGTACTGTGGAGGATCTAGTGAACCCCGCACGCAAGAGAGCGGCCACTGCGCTCATCAAGCTATTTGTAGAACAGCTTGCGGAGTCTCAGAAGACTGGCGTTTCCCCACTACCCGCTGGAGAGTCAGCAGAGAATACTGGACGTCAACTTGGTCTTGCCATTGAGGATGCCCTGTATCGGAATCTATTTGGACAGACGGGCGAGCCCAACGAGGGATATAAAACGCAGTTACGAACGATCGTATTCAACGTAAAGAAGAATCCTTCGCTACGAGATCGGTTGCTCGTAGGTAGTCTCTCCTCAGATTCCCTGTCTAGGATGAAGCCAGAGGAGATGGCGAGCGAAGAACTGCAACAAAAAGATGCAGAAATCAAACGTGAATCAGAACGACAACATATCATTGTACAGGAGCAAGGTCCTCGTATTCGACGAACACACAAGGGTGAGGAACTGATCGAAGACGAAACTCACGCCGCAACGGAATCGGTATTCTCTGCACCACCTCGTCGGGCTACTGAAGTGGAGGCTAGTCCTGGAAACCAAAGCCCATCCTCTTCAAAACAGCAGCAGGGAGCCAAGGCTGAGGGATATGGACGAGCACCCTCGCCAACCGGAGAACACCACGACCATGTCTTTCCCGAAGTCGAAACCAGCATTCGTGAACCCGTGCCTCATGGCAGAATTCAGGCCGATGCTGAGATTGACGATCTACTACGTGATGACGAGCCCGAATCCCCTCCCTACTCGCCAAAGGATTTCAATGACGACGGGGTTGTTTGGCGTGGCAAGGTTGCCATGGCGTCCCTCGCCGAGTTCATGTCCACTGCCAAGCATGTTGGAGGTGCAGACCTCAGTGGTCGTATTCCATGGAGCCAGCTTGCGCCGTCGACATTACTGGTTGATGGTCGCATTGATATCAAGCTCGCCAGCAACTATCTCTGTGGTCTGCGATTCAGCTCCTCCACCGACGTGTCTGTGATTGCGGTCACTAGCCCTGACATGCCCAGCGAGAAAGCAGGCTTTGACAAGCTTTTCGAATACTTCCAGGGCCGTAAGCGCTATGGTGTCATTGGACAGCACCCGCTTTCTGCCGTCAAGGATACCTATATTGTTCCTATCGAGGCCGGTGCCACGACTAAGCCTGATTTCATCGAGCTATTGGAGAACAACTCTCTTGAAGGTCCGATCCATGAACGCATGCTGCTAGTTGTCTTCGTGGTCAAGACTGGCGATTCCAACCCACCCTCTGTTCAACCACCCTCTCATCAACCCAGTCTCGAGCCAGGAACCACAGCCAGCCCTCTGACTGCCGCCGTCGCCACGCCTCAGCAACCGAACTTTGGCCCCCCAACCAGTCAAACACCACCCAATTTCGTGTCTGGTCTTGCAAACACCGCAGCCTATGGCCAGCAAAGTGCAACGCAGCCGACTCAGCCTTCCGCCGCTACACCTGCCACTACTGGCATCGCGGCCGCAATTCAAGTTCTGGGCCCCCAAGTGAATGAGCCAGCGATCCAGCAACTTCTCAAAACTGCACCCAACGTGGAAGTGGCGCAGTTGAACGTTGTTCGTGACATTCTAGTCCGACAGCCAGCTGCAGCAGTTAATTATGATACTCTCATGAATGCGCTCTTCGAGATTCAGCAGAACGGCAACGTCCCACAGGCGAATGCCTGATTCATGATATCTTTACGACCATATGTTATCTTACCATGTACTGTACAGTCTAAATTAGTTAGTTTCTTAAGTTAGTGTTGATTTCCTGGGACGTGAGGCTGGTTCGCTTCTAACTCCCACGATGTGGTTTATTCATGGAACAGTGGGGATACCCACGGTTAACGGGCCATAAGCATCAGCCCGCCTGCAAAATCGGATCTTCAATATTTGTTTTGTTTAGTATCTCATTAGGTGGTTTTCCTTGTGTCTATTTTGTCTTATGATGGATTGCATGGTCTCAATCGAAACAATTTGAGCAAGTTCAATTTCCTTAGTAGTTTACGCCACTCCATACTAGTAGCCGCACTCGACCCCGTGTTTCCCACAAGGCTCTGCCACCCCCAGTGATGCTATTCTACCTATAAACAAACTTGAAGTTGATAGGTAAGGTTCGCACTTAGTTTGACGTTTTGCTTTGATTCAACAAAAGACAACACATCTGCTTGTTGCATGTTCAATTTGCGCATAAGCTAGGCAATGATGATTGTTGGCGAGGGAGATATTCCAAGATCATAATGAACCAATAGTATGGCACCTAGTTTATTGTGGGTAGAAAAGTAATGTGACTATGCAGTAGTAGTCCTTTCCTAGGGTATCGGGTACAGTGAGGGCCCTTAAATACAGAAAGTACTAGTAATGATGCATACTAGTACTGAACTGCCAAGTAGTTTGGGTTCTCAAGTTGACCCAACCCACCCATAAATTGTCCTCGCTGCAGCCCGCACCTAGATCCATAAAGGATCTTCCTTCTTGAGAATTCAACTCCATACGTTAAGCCCGCTTAGAAAGGTATCGACACTGTGGATTTAATATGACATTTAGAACATTTCATGAGAAGACAAGGATATATTGAGCGCGCATGGCCAGCAGCTTTCCATCGTACCTGGGCATCTTGCCCGACCTGAACATACAAAACGCCTGCGCTATGCGAAAGACCCGAACCAGAGACTAGGAATCCAGAAGAAAAAGAAGAACATTTACCATCTTCCGCCTCGTCGTCTGTATCCACCACCACCACCGCCACCTCCCCCATACCGAGGACCACGTCCACCTCCAGACCGGCCACCTGCACTGTAAGGATCCTCCTCTTCGTGCTGGCGCACGGGCGGAGCCCGGCCCTTAAGTTCGACGCTGAGCCTTTTGAAACCCTTGCGCATATCCGAATATCCCATGTGCATCTTTCCGAAGAAGTGATCTGCCAATCGTCGGTCATTATCAAGTCGACTCAGGTATGCGCCGCACACGTCGCAGACCTGGAGCTTCTGATGGCCCGACGGGCCTGAAGTATCCTGGAGATTCTTGAGATCGCGCTCATAGCCCTCCTTCTGATGCTTTGCCGTGCGGATCTTGTGCATGTCGCTGAGGGCCATGGCGACAGAGCCTGTCTCGCCGAGGACGGAGATTTCGAGGAGGCCGGTGTTGATGGTGTTGTTTAAGTCTGCGATTTGCTTGAGCTGAGGGTGAGGGTTAGCAATCAAAGTATACAATCTGACAGGCATCGGGAAAGTATGGGAGACATACGAGGTCGTTGGTTTGCCTGATCTCGTCTGGGGTCTTTTCCAGTCGGCGCTGGGCCGTGTCGATCCTCCGGTCACAGTCGTCAATGTACTTCTGCATGTCGCGCATGTAGTCGAATTCGAATCCCCATTTAGCCTTCTCCGCCGACGAAGCTGTCTCATACTCCGTCTTGAGGCCCTCGCTGTGCACCTTGGGGCATTGTCCGAGATCCTGCTTGGTATTGGTGAAGAGGTCGTGCGGGCAAGTACCGACGAGGTAGGAACGGCAGACTTTGGGGTCGGTAATTGAAAGCTGCGAATTGCGGCCCTGGGCTCCGGTGCCAATGAGCTGGTCAGCTGGATAGAAAGGTGCTCGTTAGCTCAAACCCAGAGGACCAAAGAGAATCGGTAGGGTATAATATGATGGAACGTACCTCCCATGAGCTGCTCCAGCAGCTTTCTCTGTTCCGCGGCCATGATCAATTCCTAGACGTCAGACGAAGGAAGAGCAAAGGCGAACACTAAGGCAAGTCCTGAACTGAATGATCACTCAACAGTGGTTTTGGGGGGGAGGTTTTTTGATGCGATGCGGCGCTAAGGACAGCACCTCACAAGGGAAGGCGGTCAGTCTCGAACAATCAACAGCCCCAGAGGAGGGTCTCAGCTTGACCATCGACGCATCTCTACTTCGATTGTGGTATGTCCAGGGTCCTCGGATATTCCCAGGGTTTCTTATGGTAACCTGGCGATTTCTTTCGACCTCTCCATTTGAGTTTCACTGAGTTCGCTGTCCATTGGAACTTTCCCGCCAAATATCGCATGGACAAGGAGCGGCGACGACCGAGCTCCGGCATGAAGTGATGACGACCTTTGGCTTCCTTTCTCTGTTGCTGGCACTGGCTGTCACAATATGGAGCTCAAATGCTTCTGCATCATCCGACTACCATGAACAACTCTTCCTTGAACCTCTCCCTCAATCATCTCTCCTAGCTTCGTTCAACTTCCGAAGTAACACCTCACAACAAGCTTTCGACAACCAACATTTCCGATATTTCCCTCGAGCGCTGGGTCAGATTCTCCAACATGCGCATACAAAAGAACTTCACTTGCGATTTACTACGGGGCGATGGGACGCCGAAAGCTGGGGTCCACGGCCGTGGGGTGGCAGTAAAGAAGGTGGCACTGGTGTGGAGCTCTGGGCCTGGATTGATGCCCCAGATGACGATGAGTATGTGGTTATAGAGACAAATTTTGAACATCTGCTTATACTGGTTCTAAAAATTGTAGGGCTTTCGGTAAATGGATCGCTTTGACACAATCCCTGTCGGGCCTGTTTTGCGCTTCTTTGAATTTCGTCGACTCAACACGAACAACCCGTCCTGTTGTATCTTTTGAGCCGACTGGCGATCACCAAGACGTTAATGGCCTTCACCTACTACACGGAACCCTGCCCGGCGAGGTGGTGTGCACAGAGAACTTGACCCCTTTCCTGAAGCTCCTCCCGTGCAAGGGTAAAGCGGGTATCTCCACACTTTTTGATGGCCATAAGCTGTTTGATGCGGCATGGCAAAGCATGTCAGTGGATATGCGACCGATCTGCACCTCCGACGGTGACTGTGTTGTTCAAATCGAACAGACCATTGATATGGTCCTAGATGTTGAACGTTCCAAGCGACCTCGGTCAAACCCCATTCCTAGGCCTCTTGCGAATGAGCTTCTAGCTTGTGACACTTCCAAGCCTTACAACTCGGAAGACACTTGCTTCCCCTTGGAGAAGGGGGCAGATGCTGCTTGGAGCATCTCAGAAGTTTTCGGTCGCACATTGACCGGTCTATGTCCTTTAACAGGTTCCGATGGCACTCAGGAGCACTCGGTTTGTCTCCGAGTTCCCCATGAAAAGCAAGTTTTCATTACCGAGGGCTCGACTGAGATCAAGAAAGAGGACGGCTTCACGCGCTGCTTTGACGTGGCACCCGCTCAGCCCTTTGACCTGTCGATCCCAGAACAGACTGTTGACATTCCAGTTCCCCGAGAAGAGCCTATTCTATATGCCGAGCGAACCATTGTCGGTCACGGTCAGGAGCGCGGTGGCATGCGCATCATATTTGGCAATCCGTCCAATACCACGGCAGTAGACTTTATCCTGTTTGAGTCTCTGCCATGGTTCCTGCGACCTTATATCCACACTTTACAAGCGACTATTACGGGCCGCGATGGAATTCCCACTGAGATTGCGGCATCAGATCTTGTCACTTCGACATTTTACCGACCGGCCATTGATCGCGAACGCGGAACACAACTAGAAATAGCGCTCTCCGTCCCAGCGGCATCGACCGTGACCCTAACATATGACTTTGAAAAGGCTATCTTGCGGTATACAGAGTATCCGCCGGATGCCAATCGTGGTTTCAATGTTGCCCCTGCCGTCATTCGGATTTTGAATGTGGAAAATAGTGCCCCGGTTTATATCCGGTCTACTAGTCTTCTGCTGCCTCTGCCAACCCCCGACTTCAGCATGCCCTACAATGTGATCATCCTCACCAGTACTGTGATTGCTCTTGCATTTGGTACCGTTTTCAATATTCTCGTGCGACGTGTGGTTTCGGTAGACGAGGCTGCTGCATTGGGTGCTCAAAGTCTCAAGGGTCGACTTCTGGGCAAGTTGGTGACCATTCGAGACCGGTTCCGCTCCAAGGAGACCAAGGTTGAATAGCCTTCCATAGGATTACGGATATTTTTTATTGTTTTGCGTTTTGTTAAATACACCTTTCAAGCATGTCATCGCAAGCCATCAATAGCAAGAATCTCATAATTGCAGCTAATGTACAAATTTCGTCGCTAATAGAACACACTAGTACTACAAGTTGTAACGAGTAGTATTTGCTTTCTTCAAAGAAGGATAAACAACCTTGGAACTTGAACCTTGGAAACAGAAGGGGGGTTTCCCAGGTGTGAATTGACGATACCAGCCCTGGACTCCTTCAAGATTTCAAATTTCCAAAAGCATTCTTCATAGTTCCCCAACCAGGCAAAGTATCCGCACCACCAGGCTTAGTACCCATGAAGGAATGATCTTCTCCAGAACAAGTGGGCTCTCCGCTGTCGGTCGTGGTCTTGATATCATCTCCCGCGAGACCTGCGCGCGCAAGATACTTGGCCTCAGCTCGAGATTTTTGGTCCTTAAGACCGAGGAAAGCCCCCATGGTTTCATGGGGGTTACTGGGCTAGATAGCAGAAGATTATGGTTAATGTCTTCTTCCGGATCATTCGACTAGGAGATGTTGAGGGAACAAACATCTATATGTCCTTTTCCTTCATTGGGAACATCATTCATGCCGCCTTTATGGAAGCTTCGATCACCCCAACCGGCGCCACCGCCGATATTATTCGCCGGGGTTGGCGTAGTCCCCGTGCCTCCAGCCACGTTGGTGGGAGGACGATTGTGGGTGGGCGATTCAGGCATACTGTGACTAGAGAAAATTAGCATCGACATACAGCTTTTGAATGAGCTATCTTCGCTGAATAGGCATCGAGATAACCGGGTCCATAAACTCACATTCTAGATAAAAGACAGTCGATGTCGTTCTTTGGCAGGTGCTTTCTTAACAAACCGAGTTACACAGTCGATTAATGACAAAATTATAGATACCATTCTGAAAACTTGCCACCTTACCCCGAGTTTATATACTACTAGTAGGAAGGGCTGACCTCATGGGCGGGGATGAAAGAAGGATGAAGTCATAATGAGTTCGGGGCTTGGCCAAGCTTGTTGGCCCGAGTCACCATCTGAGTCAGCATGTCCAATCACTTCGACCTACAATTGGTAGTACTACTAGTAGTAGGTCTTTGCAAAAACACATAGCGTGGGAAAATCTGATATTTAGAAATGTACATCTGTGCTAGCCTAACTTGGAAGCTCTACAATTTTTGTTAGGAGATGGGGACTATTTTGGGCTCTGGATCTATTCATGAAGACGAAATTGAGAATACTAGTAACAAACAAGTGCTAGAGTGCGAGGGAACCTATCAAAGAATAGTATCATCTAATTTGAATTGTTTTCCCGTCTAATCATCTATTGCTTCGGGCTTGTGCTCGCAGCACGACTCCAAATACTAAATGGTACTTCTCTTCTCCAACCCCTTACCGAGGATTATTTCGATCATAGCGTAACACCTGCAAGGCAGGCCACACCTGCAACATTACAGCACCGGCCATAACACAGCCGGCGAATATTTGGGCTCGCAGAAACGAAGCTTCTTCAAGATTCACCAATGCTCCGGCGATTGGAGTTCCTGCTAAAGCACCAAAGGATGATATACCCCACATCATACCCAATCGCGTGCCCATCCAGTTTGGACTTGAGCAAAATACCGGGTGAGCAACTATAGCCGTCGGCCCCGTGACAATGACACCACTTAGAATACCCCAGTAGCAAGCCCAAACAATGAATCCAGCAACATTGCTAACAGCGATCCAAGTGAACATAGCAATCGCCGATGCCACCACCACGAGGAGAAGGATGACTATAGGCTTGACGTAGGAAACGATTAAGTAAGGCATGACACGTCCAAAACAGGAAGAGCCGTTGACGATGGCTACCATATAGAATGATAGACTGGTCGTTGTACCTACAACGACCCGACCATATGAAGCGACATAGAAGATGGGAACGTAGTAGGCGAGCATGACCAAGGTCAGAGAGATGGAGAAGAGCATATAAGATGGCTCGCGGAAAGCCTTCCAGTCAATGAGGCTTCGAGCACGGGCCTTTTGACCTGGTCGGCGACAAAGAATGAAGCATGCGATGATTGCCATTAGCAAGCTGATGAACGCAATACAGCGGATCGCCCACGGAAATCCAATCTTGGGCTGGAGTTGCCGAAACATAACAGGAAATATCACAGCTCCGACGCTAGATCCAATTGATGCTATTCCAATGGCGAGAGGTCGTTTCGTAGTAAAGCTTGTGGACACTACGGTCAGAGCCGGGATATAAGCAATGCCGCCGCCTGTTCCGACACAGAATCCATGAGCAAGAAGTACCTAAGATAAGGTTAGAGGTCAATCTATGGAATAATGGACAGCAGGGAACAGACTTGGTAGTACTCCGTCGCGAGACTAGCCATCATCAACCCGAAGACCGTCAAGAAGCTCCCAACCACGGTCAATGAACGGATATATCCTGCATCAACCAGCGGACCGGAAACAATACCGATCATTGGGATCAGCGTTGCTTGGATACTTCCTATCCATGAGATCGCTGATGGCGATTGGTTACTTAGAAGCTCCGTTTGGTAGTATTCTTGAAAAGCGCCAAAGGTAGTCAATATGCCCCTTTACCATTCATTAGCTTTCTGAATCCCCGTCGTAGCCGGACGAAAAAGCTCACCAAGAATTGACAAAAACACAGAATAGCGCAACAACATTCAACCAAGCCTGCAGCCCCCCATTGATTTTTGGTTTGCAAAAGTCACCATCGTCCGACAGTGGGGCTCGGTTCGCTGCGACATTCTCAGGCGACGGAGTGCCATGATCTTGCTCAGTGTTGGGAAGAGTCGCCTTCTCAGTCATTTCCATGCAGCGGTAAAATCCCAATTTCCCGCGAGCGCAACGGCCCCGGAGCTAACTAGTAGTTATAAGACCCATGTTCCCCTCGAACCGACCCCACGGGGTTTCCATTAGTCACGGGAATGAAGTGCTGGTCTTCGGTTGAGCCGGCAGTTTGTAACCGAACTCTACCGATTGGCACAAGTTTGGGAGCTTGAATCATTCACCGTAAATCAGGGTCTCTGGAGCGGTCGCCTCCGATCGGTTTCTCCTATCCCCCGCGTTTGGGGGATCTCTGCCATCGTTTGTGATCCGTGTCGACTCGGAGAATTGATGCAGTTCTTGAGATGCGATATCGGTTATTCTGTATCTGCTCGATTGTGATTGGCGGAAATTTTCCGCTCCCTTTTCTTTTGCACCCTTGAACTTTCAATTGGAAATTCGAACTACAATTAACGCCATATTATTCAATTAGCTACTCGATGGGAAGCCTAAAATCACGAAAGGTCTTAGACGATCCAAAAGAGGAAATGCAACTACTACGCCAGAACACCCAGACGCGACCATGCGCTGTCAATTGATTTGGACAAATTATCAATGTCCGCGGAACGCCCGACGACTCTACTTGTATGCAGAATTCGCTCTACAGCGCATGCCGAGTTCCGTCCTCGTGCAGTTAACACTTGGCAAAAGCCTTGGCACATGAGCAAGCCGGAAATGTACTGGATGCTTGGACCGTGATAGACCATGAATTCTTCATATTTCCCATAGGTCATAAGCCTTAGCACAGGGGTCACCCCTGACAGTGCAGGATGAGGTTTTTTGAGGTAGGAATCACGCCAGATGACATTTGATTTTGGGATATCTTGTACTTGAATGTGAATGGTAATACATACTACAATCCTATAATGAAGTATCCCATAGGTGAAAATATGTGGAATTACTGACCACCGTATATGCTTGGCTAAATATACCCGTTTCTATTTCACAATTAGCCTACGAGAATAAGTAGGGCCTTTGGCTTACATACTGATGGCATCAAATACAAGAGCAATTACTATTGATTTTTGGTTTGAATCATTGTGTTGACATTTATTGTTGTTTTCTTGCAAAGCAGGACTGCTAGTTGTACCAATAACTTGAAGGATCGCTTTTGACGTGATCTGGCATACCAATGATAGAACTGCCGTATAATCATCTAATACAAAACTCATTTTATCCCATAGCAGACAAACTGGTGTAGGTGTAGTGTTTTTATCTGGTAGCTCCATCGAGGATTTATCAATTGCAGTCAGGGCCTGAGGTCCGGCAAATTTTATTCTAAAAATGTGACTATTACAACAGGCGCCCTTTTCTTCCTTTTTCTTGTTAATGCTATCATCCGAGTCAGATTTGGCTTTCTAAAACGTAGCAATTGTAGCGAAGCTGTCGGTGGAGCTACGATTATTGATATGGGAAAATTGAAAATTGGAAGAAATACGTGTGGCTATGAGGTGTGATCTGCAACGATACTTCACTATACGATATACATAATTAGTTAAACTTCACATCCTTAATTTTTTGTATCGGAGAAGGAGTAAAGTAAAAAGGGGCCCAGCAAAGTTTTACTGCTGGCCTGTGTGGGGTAGTAGACCCTGCAATCGCTCCTAGCTCTAGGGTATTCTGTATAGCCCTGTGGCTGAGGCTGAAAAACCGCCAATTCATGCCATCTGATTGGTCAGTGCGTAATATCCGCGGTCTATTTGTGAAATGTGTCCCTGTCCATTTTCGGTAAAACCTGCCGCTCGTCGATTTGAGTAAAATTGACTTTACATGACGGGAGCCAAGCCGATCGACAAAAGGGATACAAGTGTCTACATATTATGCCTACGGCCCAAACAGACTTGGGCTATCCTCATCGATATCTTCCAAGGTTCCTTTTTCTATCATCGACCATAAATATGTCCGTCTTCAAACGTCTTTCCGGTCTTTTCTCAAACCCTACTCCAGAAGAACTAGCTGCGGCCAAAACAAAGGTCCAGGCGCTGATCAACGAGAATGGCGTTGTTGTTTTCTCGAAGAGCTACTGCCCTTACTGCGCTTCCACTAAACGGACATTAACCAAGCTCGGCGCTAAATATGTTCTACTTGAATTGAATGAGATTGGTGAGTTGCAACTTGAATGCGATGCCATGCCATGACCAAGTATTTATTTTCGATGCTAAATATCTGGATACTGTAGATGATGGCCGGGTTCTTCAAAACGCTCTTCAAGAAATCACGGACCAGACCACCGTGCCCAACATCTTCATCGACCGGAAGCACATTGGCGGCAACTCAGAGCTCCAGGACATCAAAGAGGAGCTTTTTAAACTTCTCAGACGTGCGGGTGCCCTATGAAACGATTACGACATGAGAAAATAAATCTTCATTATGATGTGAGGCTAAAGCAAGACTCGGATTTCCAAAAAAAAAAAAAAAAAAAGCCTTTAGGGTACTCCATGGCGCTGCTTTAAGTTATACCCCGATTAGTATACATTGAAATTCCATCTACAGCAGATTGCTGTCACGATATTTTTATATAAGAAATGGGACCAAGAAACTAATTGTATTAAGCGGAGAGATAAATAGCAACGTTTTGTAGAAGATTTAACTACTAAGAGTAGTAGCTTATCCGCGTCGGATAGTAACGAAGGTCGCGACCACTAAGAATCCTGATCAGCCGCCGCCACAGCCGCATCCGCAGAGACAGTTGTGAAGGAAGTGCTTGCCCTAAGATAAGGTTACTGCCCTCACATTACGCAAGGCTATGCGTAATGTGGCTGACCCTTGACCCCTGAATAGTCGGGCTGTGAGTGGTCATCTCAAATGGTGCCTGTACTCCACACGCGTAAGGCGATGACGCCGCGGTCTGGAACACCGCGTGTGACCCACATGTTGAGTCGAGACCCAGTCACTTTATTGATGGTTTCCGATACTATTCGACAAATGAACTAGTTCTGTGGATCTATGGACCTCCATAATGAGGTGTTCCTGGAGCTAGAACTGCAAATGGACCGGAGGCAGACTACGCTGTGCTAAAACCCTAACGTACGTAGCCAATTAGCCGGCGTCCAGCGGGCGCATTGGTTCTCGAATGCTTCTAGGCGATAGATGGGTCTTATACCTATCGAATAGGCTCCCTTTTATATTTGTTTGTGTGTTTCAGAGTCGCTGGCTCACCCCTTGAAGTCAACTCCACCGCGAGTATAAATTCGAAGATGGTCCTCTCTCGGCTTCCGGCTCTTGTTGAACAATTTCAGTCCTTTGCCCCCCTCACTCTTTTCAGATACCTTCCTTTCTTTGAGGCTGTGCCTCCATTCATTCCGTTCTTTCATACAACTTCAGTTCTGCTTGTCTGTTGACCAGACACGTTCTCGATCTCTACAAATTTCAGCCACATACATACTTTGAGCACTCCTGCTTATCAATCCTCCAAATATCAAACCAAACCAACAAACAATGGCCCTCCTTAAGACTCTCGGACTTATCGCCCTCGCTGCCACAGCTTCTGCCCTTCCTCAGGGCTACTGGCCCACTGCAACTACTTCTGTCGTTAGCACGACGACTCCGTCCGCATCTGCCTCGTCCTCGGCCTCAGCCTCAGCCTCTTCCACCAGCAGCACTGGCAGCGGTATCAACATTGTGAACAACATGGACCAGACTATCTACATCTGGTCCACCTCGGACTCCACCAGTGACATGCAGACTTTAAGCTCCGGCGGTGGCACCTATACTGAGAGCTGGCGCACCAACTCCGACGGTGGTGGTATCTCAATCAAGATGGCCACCTCTGAGAGCGAAGACAGTGTGCTGCAGTTCGAGTACACCAAGGGTGATGACACTCTCTGGTGGGATCTTTCTTCTATCAATCTTGCTTCGGACTCGTCGTTTATTTCATCCGGTTTCGGTGTCACCACTGATGACTCCAGCTGTTCGTCTGCGACGTGCTCTGCTGGAGACACCGATTGTGCCGATTCATACCAGCAGTCGGATGATGTGGATACTTTCAGTTGTTCGACCTCTGCTGCTTTCACCCTGAACTTGGGTTAAACTATTCTTCCATGTCAGACTACTAGTCGTCTAAAGGTAGCTTGCTAGCAACTTTCCTTTTACTTCATTTAGATTTGGACATAAAGATCGAAGAATTCAAGATCAAAAATCAGAGCCTGTAGTAAAACACAAGCAGAATTCAATAAATGAACAAAATCAAAAAGTTAAAAAAAGATAAAACAGTATCATTTCCTTTGCTTTGAGGTACATGTAGAAGGTAGTATATAAGACAAGAAGAACCCTGTAGACAGAACCAAGAAAACTGAGTGACTCTGCACGGATTATTTGTCTCGCGGGGTGATTTGTATACTTAGTACATTTAGTAAACAGGGACTTTGAAAGCAGGGAACTCGTAAGTCCAGCTCTCAATAGACTTCTTGTCGTTGACACAGTCGAAGGTCGAGTTGCTGTGCCAGAGAGGACGGGTAGGCCACTGGCAAAGCATCTGAGTCTCGCCATCGTAGGTTCCGGAGGAAACAGTGGCATTCAGACGGGAAGGCTTGACACCGTTCTCAACCCAGTTGATCATGATCTCCATGTTGTCTTCAGGGTAGGGACCGGGCTGGAGAGTGTTGGTTCCACAGTGGGCCGCACCGGGGATCAGGTAGAACTGATACCAGTCCTGGAGCTTGGAAAGGCTCTCCTTAGAGGAGACACCGGGGTACATGATGTCCCGAACAGCCTGCCAATAGTGCACGGAAGAGGCGGCGGGGATAGAGGGATCGGACTCTCCGTGGTAGTGGAGGAGCTTGCCACCAGACTCCTGGAACTTAGTCAGGTCTGGGATGGTGGTCTGCAAGCTGTCGAAGTAGCGGTTCATAGCGATTTCCATCCACTCAACGACGGTGTCATAGGTGACACCATCCAGGGTGGAGAGGTTTTCCAGATCCAGAAGCTGCACGAACTTGGCAACGTATTCACCACCCATTGAAGTGATGTCAAGCTCCCACTTCTGGGTGCTGTTGTTCCACTCGGTCTCGGCATCGCTCAGCTCAGAGCCAATCTGCCACGAGAGGTAGGCACGTTCACCCTTGGTGTCGTGCAGGCCGTCGTAGATAGCCTGGGCAACGGCGACACCCTCTGCGGAGACCTTACCACTTTGAGTAGGTTCATAGCTGGTAGAGCTACCGGCAGCCTGGCGCTTGGTCTTGCTGAAGCCGAAGCCCAGAGAGGTAGCAGTTTCGGCAGCGCAGTAGTACTCTTCACCGATGATAGAGGATAGGTTGAAGTTAAGTTTGCAAAGGTCGGTACGGGAGATGACACCATCGGTACGGCCGTCAAGAGGATCGCAAGCGGTGATTGTGGCATTGACGATCTTAGCCAGCTCGCAGGGTGGGGGGTAGTAGTCAAGGGTCTTCTCGACGACGGAAGAGAAGATGTGTTGGGTCTGTTGCTGGCCATAGCGGAAGGCAGGGGCACCGGTGATAACACCGTCATACTCATCGCCCCAGCGCTGAACCTGGCTCATACCCTCACGACCACCGTCAGAGCATCCCTCGTAGTAGGTATAGAGCTTGGACTTGGAGTTCATGCCGTAGAAGCCCTTGGTGAAGTATTTTCCGAGCTGTGTCATTTCACCGAGAGCCTGGTATCCGAACATGTAGGTTGCATCCCAGTTGATAGAGCCGTTTCCGAACAAAACAACGTCGTCGTAGGAAACGCCGTTCAGGGCGTCGTAACCGGCAGAGGAGGCACCTCCGGCAGCACCATACCCAAGACCGCCAGTGGCATCAGAAGACAGCGAGTAACCCCCACCTCCGGCGACATAGAAGCGCTTGTTGAAGTCGGAAGGCTCGGGGAGAGCATACCTGACGACAACAGTATCCCCCTTTCCGGGGTGGGTGTAGGTCAGAGTGACATTGCAGTAGTTGTAGGTCTCACTGTCACTGGTGGAAGTAGTGCTCATACCACCAACTGTGGCATTGTAGACTACACTAGCAATAGAGGCTGACGAGTCTAGGTTGATTCCTAGTAGGGTGCCGTTCGCGGGTAGAGCAGACTTGACATTAGACAAAGTACAGACATCAGAAAGAGATCGAGCACTGGCGGCAGCCGCAAAGGCCGCAGCCGAAACGCCTGATTGCAGGCGCATAGTGAACCGGATGAAATGAGTGTATCGAATTGAAGAAAAGGAGGGACTCGGGAAGGTTTGGACAATAGCGAAAGCAAAAACCTGGGAAGTTGGCGGTATTTGGCGGACTATCTATATTTACAAAATCAGGACATCAAGAGAGACTGAAATGAAATGGCGGTGATTCTTCCGGTTTGGGATAGACGAATTCTCGAACGTATGCTGGATTCTCCCGAGTGGACTGAGGCGGATCCATGAAACTAATATCGGTCATGGGGCTCAGAGCACTGCGAGGCTTTCCCAAACCTCCACGGCGTCGTAATCTCGTTGGGAGACATGGCTAGGATTGCAGACCTCGGGACCAAATGTTTGGAATAAAGGAAATGGCTGGAATTGCAACGGGGCAAATGAATTGAATGAAGCCTCTTCTAGCAGTGCCGCGCCAGTTTTACTCATGAAAATAAGGTGCATCATGGTTAAACAAGTTGATTTGGGGGCCCACAATCGAGACTATCCAATTGTCGTTTCGTACGAGACTGTGGTGGAACCCCGAAGTCCCCTGATAAAATTGGAATTTATGTCCGATTTGGCCGAAAGAAGCTGTAAATGGACAAGGCGGTTAAAATCTACTCCGGCTAAACTGAAGATCTGCAGATGCTAGAGTGTCAAAACTGGGGTGACCGCGTCAGTCTTTCAAGCTTTAATCTTGCGTGAAGTGGAGCAATAACCCCCTGGCAGTCACCCCCTTCTTATATTTTACCCACGTTGCTGGATTTTGTTGAGAACTGAACGACCGGATGATCACCGAGTTAATCGTAGCTCCGAGCTAATGAAACATAAAATCGACTCGGAGTTAGAAGGGTTTATCAATCTCGCTTGGTCCGAGTGCCCCACGGTGGAACTGACCGCGCAACTTGATAGTTCAAGCGACGTTTCTCCGACAGCCCTGGGGGAGTTGAAGAATCCGGAAAAATATAAAAGCACCTAAACTCGGTTCGAGAGCGCATCTGCACAACACTAGCTGACGTGTTTTTATGCAAGCCGTAATCGAAGCGATGCTGGCTAGCGTCATCCACTCAGGTACCGTCAAGCTAAAAACAAGCGGGGGATACTCAAGGTTGATATAAATATGTAGTGCTCCGTACCGGATTCTTTGTTCAAGAGGTAATAGTTTCTGCACCCCAGATGAGTGGCTGTGATAACTGCAGGCGATTGGTTGGTTAGCACCAAGTAGGATATGCCCAGTCGTCCGGTGATCCAAGGTTTCCTATTCTCGTTTCCTTTTTCCCCCTGAGACTTGTTGGTGTTAGACTAATGCGAGACGCTCAGCTTGACGAGGAATTGAGCCCTCCTAAATCGGCTTTGATGACATGCTTAACATTTGAAAAAAAAATACTAGTATGACTTGACTGCTAGTAAATCCATTGTTAGCATTGTAAGCAGTAATGTACAAACATTGTTTCGGATGTGATAGTTCAAGTATCTTGTTCAATATACCGATCGAGGCAGCTTGAAATAATTCGTTCTTTTAGAGGGTGTCTAATCGCCAATACATAAGGGGATATCAAATTGCAAAAGGGTAACCAAAGATCTTTTCATGTCGTGAGCGATGCAAAACAAAAGGGAAGTCGTAAGGTTTCAATATGCCAGAAGAGAAGCAAAAACAAGCAGATCAAAAGTTGGCAAGTGGACGATAAAAAAATAGACTACTCGTCGTCGTCGAACTGGTCAGCCCAGGTGCCAGTCACGGGAGACATTGTAGCCTCCAGCTTTTCCATAGAGGGCTTCTCCAGGGGCGCAGCTGCTGGCTTGGGGTCACCCTCCAGCTTCTTCCCTGCTGGGAGAGCGGGGAAATCCTCCTTTTTGATGGCAGCCGAAGATGCTTTATCAGATGGTTCCCTTGAGGAGGCACGCTCTCCCTTTGGTCCGCGTGAATGTTTACGACCACGGCTTCCACGGCCACCCCGGCCACGCCCCCGATTGGGGCTCAGTAGATCATCAGCGGCCTCCTCAGAAGGTGCGGCGTCAAAGTCTTTTCGCGTGTGTCCAGACACGCCACCGTGCATGCCACGTCGGAATTGGCTACCGCCGCCACGAGGGTTGTAGTCCTCTTCACGTTTCTGGGAATCCCATTCACGACCGGTTTGGGCCTTGAGCTTGCGCTGTCGGTTTTGCTCCCGCTCGTTATCCATGACACGGCGATTCGCAAGTTCCTCGCGGCGCTTCTTGGCGGCGATTTGCTCACGTTCCATGAAGGAGGCTTGGTCGGCCTGCGCTCGAGCATGGGCGGCTGCCTTCTTGACGGCGTTCTCTTTGGCTGCAGCGATGCGCTTGGAAAGCTCCTCCTCTGTGAGTTTCGGCTAGAAAAAAGAACCGTCAGCGAATTTATTCATAGTGAGTCATCCCAAAGCATGCTAACCTTCCTCACGCCTCCAGTGGCACTTCGATCGCCTCGGACAGCTGGCACTCGTGCCGGCTCGGTGCCATCGGCACTCGCGACCTCCGCCTTGTTCTCCTCTTCCTCTGCAGGCTGGTCCAGGTCCTTTCCTTTTGCCTGTTCCTGTTCCTGTTCCTGCTCCTGGACCTTCTCCTTCTCCACCTCTTGCGGCTTCTCCGATGACTCCTCTGCAGTAGCCCATCGACTTCCTTCTAGCCCGCTCTTCGCTGCGCCGTTCTTTCGCGGTACACTCTCAGCGCGCTTTTGTTCGACCGGTTGCGATTCGCGACCTCCGCGACCTCCTTTACCGCGGCCACGTCCTCGACCTCGGCCTCTCTCGCCGCCACGGCCTCGCTGCGGCGTTTCCCCACGCGGGGAAGCTGTCTTTTCGACGCGCGGACTCTCCTCTTGCACCTGCGGAGCCGGTGCTACCTCCTCCGGTACTACTACTTCCGTCTGAATCTGTTGCTCCTCTGCCGAGACCGGGATGATCTCATCATCAAAAAGATCGTCGGCACCACGGGTCTGCGCAAACTCATCCATCCCTGAGTCTGCCATTGAGGTGTGTTTATCTGCGTTCCGATGATAGCCAGGGCCTTATATAATATAGGAGTTTGGAGGATGTGACAGCGGGTTTCAATGAGAATGCGCTCCGAGGGGTACTAGTAGCTTCGATTGGAGGCGGGAAAGGGTGAACCGTGCGCAGAGTGGAGGGACGAAGTTGGGGATTTTCGCTTTCAGGTGGTGTTGATCGGATATCGAGGATATCGAAGTGAGAGAAGGGATCAATCGAGGAGAGATTTAGTGGAAATGGATTCAAGTTGTCGCAGTTCAACGAACCCCAGCCACTCCACTCAAGCACAAACACAGCCCCGGGCGGTGAATCCCGCCAATCTGCGGAGAGCGGCATTTTGCCCCCACGCGTTCGCTTCATGACATGTGGAAGTGGTGGAAGTGGTGGAAGTGCTGGATGTGTCGTATTGATTTCAAACTACTTAACCAATGGAGGAAGCTTAAGTATTGCCATAAGCTAGTGTATAGTATTTAGCAGGTGTGAAATATAGTTGATCATATTCACTCCAGGGCTAGAGGTAGTATACTTCAACCTTATTTCCAAGGTTGTCTATACTGGGAATCGCCACCTGCATTGGCGGACATTTATACTCTATCCTCCGGGGCTTTTTTAACTGGAACTCCCAATGTTTAAATAAGCTTGAAGCGTCGATGTGTGAAATTGTAGTTTTTTGCATAATTTATATTGAAAGGTTCACCTAGCAAACATAACTAGTTTTGATACTTCTTTCAAACTCGGAATTTGTCTTTGTTGTTCTCAACCCACTGCTGGAATGGCTCTGGGGAGTTGTGCGAATACTTTTGGATATTATCGATAGCCGAAGATGCGTCAGGGCTTTCCCAAAAGTAATTTGGGTGATCAATGACATTGCGAATGAGCCAATTGGCCAGGGGTGCAGGAATGCCAGCCTTCGCCATCACTGTTGCAGCCTCCTCTTCGGGGATCTTAGTCACAGTGATTTGCTTGCCTAGAGCATTACTGACGATGCCAACGGCATCCTTCAGCGACAATTTCTCAGGCCCAAGAAGTCCAACAGTTCTGACTCGTTGACCGGTGGTTAGAAGAGCACCAGCCACAGCGCCGATATCGTTGGGCGAGATGAAATCAAACTTGGCATCCGGGTTTGGTAACTTAACCTCTCCCTGTTCAATGCCAAGCTTCTGCTGAAGAATGTTGCTTGCGAAATATGCGGGTCGAACAGCGACAAAGGAGTCGTCACCAAATACTTCTTCCAGAACGATTTCAACTTGGGCATGGTGAAGAGGGATAAAATCGGTAGGAGAGACAGCACGAATATCAGTCATGATAGTAAAACTGCTCAAAAAAACAACAAACTCAATGCCGGAGTCTTTGAGAGCCTGAATCGCCGGTCTCATGTGTTCGGGGGCACCGAAGACCGCGTAGATGAAAGCAGCCTTTGCGCCTGTTTGGTGAACCGCAGCCTTAACGGTGTCGGGCTGAGTGAGATCTGCCTGAACCCTTTCAAACGAGATACCATCGAGGCTTGGAATTGGCTTGGATGGATCGCGCACTGCGAGCGAAACCTTTGCTCCATCCTTATGGGCTCTCAGGGCAGCAGCAGAACCCACCGCGCCGGTGGCACCAAACACAATCACGTTATCGTAACTGGGCATTGTATGTTGATAAACTGATAAAAGAGGAGTGCGAACAGATATTCAGTTGCAATCGTGGCAAATAAAACTCGAGAGAGGGTAGGCACTTATAAAGCATCACAACTTCATTCCAGGTGGACGCAAACGGAGATGGTCGTCTGGACGGGGGGCATCGGCATCGGGTGCTGGGACTACGACACTAATTCCGCTTCTTAAATCCGTCCTCACACCGAACATAGCACCGAGCATAACACCGTGTTTCTTGTTATTTTTTGTAGTCAGTAGGAAGCTGAGATGGAAGAGAAAAGGGATGAATCGAATGGGATGTTTATATCCAAGTGGAATGTTCCGATGCTTCATACAGCCCGAGGGAATCAGTCCAATCACACTAAATGGGCTGTACATATGTTAAAAAAATACCATATTCACACTTTTGCTTCTTGTAAAACGAACATCAACATAATTCTGTCATAAGCACTGGAACTTGATCTTTGAGTATCCGGGTAGATTTCTGGTATGAACCTTGGAATTTTGGAGTCCAGCAGACATGAATGGCTGCCACTGTGTTTACTTAGTACCTACTGTTACCATAACATTTATTAGGGTATCAAGATACTAGATCGCAATTCTTTTTATGGATTACTCAACAGATGGGCCGTGGCATGCTTTGAAATGCCCCTGCATTGGTCCCCGTCAATGCGAGTTCCTGGAAAAGATGCACGCCTAGCCCCTAGATGTCATTTGGCCTAGCGGTGTATTTTGCCGAACTCCCCCACAGGAACTCCTCGAGAATGGAAACACATGGCGGGGTATCGAGAATGAGGCAGCTTTGAGCTTGAAATCACAACTGAAGCACCGAGTTCTCCATTATGAACCGCAAATCTGTCCCTTTTGGTCTCTTTCACGCAAAGCCGTCGGACACTTTCACTTCATATATTTTCTGCCATCATGGCCAATAATGATTGTAGGAATCCACCAACAGACAACGCGGACCCTTCCATCCCAAATGTGACCATCGTCGCGACAGCATCCTGCTATCCGCCGAATAGGATCGACACAGAGGACATTGATGACATAATTTCTGCATCCTATGAGTTAAGCCCAGTGTATGCACTTTACTAAAGCTAACCGTGAATACGATTTCACTGACTCTACGACCTAGTCTTAAGAAGACTTTAGAAATAAACAGAAGGTCCAAAATACAACATCGCTACTCGGCCCTACCGGATGATCATCCATACTGGGAGGAATTGAAATTGCCTAGTATTTCAGAATGCGACCTCCTATTCAAGAAATATGGCGTTCCAATGGCAGAAGAAGCTGCCAATAAGGCTCTACAAGATTGGGGCGGCTCCCTTGACGATATCACTCATATGGTTGTAGTCACATGTACCAACACAGCAAATCCAGGGCTGGACTATATACTCTCTCAACGACTTGGTCTGCACAAAAATGTGCAACGCACCCTTCTTCATGGAATCGGCTGCGCAGGTGGCGTGGCTGCTTTGCGAACTGCGAACGAGTTTCTTCTTGGAAGGGCGGCATTCAAGAAGCCAGGGAGAGCACTCCTGGTTGCATGCGAGCTGACAACCATTTTCCTACGTACGGAGATAGCGGATATCGTTAGAGATAATCAAGTTCATATTGGACCAACGTTGTTTGGTGATGGGGCGGGGGCATTGATCCTGAGCAATGGAATCGGCATCCAAACCGTTGAAAACAGATCGTATTGGAAAATTCTCAATGTTCAGTCCACAACGCTGCAGCACTCAGCACGATGCCTTGAATTTAATGTGCACGAACACGGTAGGAGTTTTCGCTTTCTCTGTCTCTTACTATTAGACAAAGCCCAAGACTTACGATTGAGCAGGCTATCACGCTATAATTTCAAAAGACGTCCCTAGACATATTTCTTCGTCGCTTTTCACCGCGTTTCAAGATTTGATTGCATCAACTCCGTCGCTAAATTATGCCAAGACAAATTTTGATCCGTGCAGTTATGATTGGGCTTTGCATCCTGGTGGTTATGGAATTCTTCTCCTGGCGCAGGAAGCCTTGGGGATATCAGAGCACCATCTACGGAAGAGTTATGATGTCTATCGGATGCGAGGAAATACTAGCTCCGCTACTATCCTCAGCATCATCAAAGAGCTCGCAGATGAGGAGAGGGCCACTGGGACTGGACGAGATAAAGTCATAATGGCAGCGTTCGGTCCGGGGATCACGATAGAAATGGCTGTCATGGCCCGGGCGTAGGAGGACCGGGACTGTGGACACGGCAGTCAGGTATCACTGTCCATGATCATTAAGGCTACGAGTACTAGTTATCCAAAAATAAACATTAGAACTTCAAGTTGGCATCGAGCGGGCGGCATTCGAATTTCCGACTTTTCCTCCGGAAATTACTACTGGAGTGACTCGGAGATTGTAAAACCAACTGGCAGCTTGTGTTAGGCGCTTGAAACTACGGCTAGTATGGGAAATATATAGAGCTATAAGATTCAATGAAACGGCTCGGATGTCGCTTGGAACAATCTTCGAAGTCCGTGACATAAGTCACATCCCATCCCCGAAGAAGACACGAATTGGCATCCATGCGTCACCAACTACCTTCGCCCGAGCTTGAATTCCATCAAGAGAAATGACATCCGCTTCTGATAAGCCCCAATTGTTCATCTCGAAATTGGTATCGATCCTTTCCGGTGTCACGCTCTTGGGAATCATACTAGTGCCGCGTTGTAAACCCCACATGATCCTGAGAATGTTAGTTTTGGTGCCCACTATTGTCGCGTAGTCGGTTAATTATACTCACAGTATTTGGGCCGGTGTTCTCTCTTTCGCATATGCTATACTTAATACCACAGGATCATTGATTAATTCCGTGCGAGTGTTTATAGTTGAGTTGGTATGGCCACCAAGACAGGAGTACGCCGTGCAGTGAATCCCCTTCGACTGGCAATACTTCAAAAGCTTAGGGCTGTTTTCGTCAGTAAAATATTAGATGAATATTGAATGCTTTATGGACGCACGATGGGTTGTGGGGGTGTAGCTAGATGATATAATCGTGTCAGAACTGGGCCAACCTGCAACGAGAAACAAAAGAATTACTCACCTCAATCTGATTGACAGCTGGAATGACCTCGCAGGATGGATCATCCAGCAGTCTCTCTATGTGGGAAACCGAGAAGTTTGAAACACCGATAGTCTTGACCTTCCCCGTACCTAAAAGCTTTTGCATCTCTTTCCAAGTTTTGACAAAGTCCCAGTCAGGCAGATGTTTCGACCTATCTTGGGGGTCCGTAGAGCACGGAAAGTGTATCAGAAAAAGGTCAATGTATTCAAGGCCAAGACTTTCAAGTGAAGACTCAAGCCCCTCCGGTACTCGATGATGCCAATGGTTGTCCAACTTAGTCGTAACCCAGATTTGATCTCTTGGCACACCCGAGGCGCGAATACCCTCACCGACTTCCTTTTCATTCCCATAGTTCAAAGCCGTATCAATATGTCGATAGCCTTTCTGGAGAGCATATTTTACCGCTTCACGTGTGGCATACTCCTCCGACTGCCAAGTCCCGAGCCCAATAGCAGGGATAGCTGTGCCGTTATTCAATTTGAATGTGTGTGTAGTAAACTGAGAATTCATAATGGCGTATGGATTAAGTTGGAGGTTATGGCTCAACAGCAGAACCTTTAAATGCCGGCAACTCCATATTTCAGTGTGCCGAAAGCCGAGGATTGACACCCCAATGGTGGATTTACCGATCTGGAAATGCAGGGGGTGGATTACTTGCAGAAATCATCGGCGAAGTCATCATTCGAGTACGAATAATCCCTATCAGCCATGCGTAAATCAACAGTCAAATGCCAGAAATCGCAGACGGTCCATCCGAAGGTTGCTACTACTAGCTAATGGAGCTGGGTTGGGGTAGTGGGGATGATCGGTTAAGTGAGATCGGTCAACTCAAAAGATCCGTGATGTGAGGGGGGTCGCAAAAACATGGGACCAATCAACTCCTATTTGGCATGTTTGTAACGATAAGCAAGACATATGTAACCTCGTGAAAATGCCGCCCACAGCGACAGTGCATTTGGAGTCCCCTTCGCCCCATATTTCTTTTCCTTGCCGAATCTTGAGCGACAAAAGATGGCGTGGTCGTGGCCAGAAATTAAGCAAAAGCTTCAGTGGTAAGTACTGGCAGATGTTTTTTTGGATGCGAATTCCCAGGTGCATACTAGGTTTTCTGACACGCTCTAGTCCCAAGGACGAAGATGCCCAGTATGAGAACACGACTTGGTGTAATCGCGACTTGATTCCAACTCCACCGGATCGCAGGACTTATGGAGTGTGGTCATACTTTGGTGCGAATCTATCCTCTTAAGTTCTTCTAAAAGACTCACTCGCTAATAACTAATTCTAGGATACTGGACCGTGTCGGGATCTTGCATCTCTGCATGGTCAACAGGAAGTACTCTTCTTGCCTTCGGATTGAGCCCGCAACAGGCTATCGCCGTAGTAGTAAGTGCTCTAATATCAAGTGGGAATAAATCGTCTTACGTTTTGGAACTCAGGTCGTTGGGGGTATCCTAGCTGGTTTGCTGGCGGTCGCTTGTGGCTGGATGGGTGAAAATCACCATATCGGATTCACAGTGTCGAGTAGATTTTCATGGGGCATGAGAGGCTCATATTGTTCGTAATAATAAGGCTCATGCACCACAATTACAAGCTAATGGCAGCCACAGTTCCTGTCATTTTGCGAGTGTTTGTATCCTGTATGTGGTTTGGCATGCAGGCCTTTTGGGGAGGCCAGGCTACTCGAGTGATGATTGGAGCTATCATACCCGGTAAGAATTTAATGATTTCTTTGCCTTCTCCATTACTGACATCACAAGGATTTGCCCACATGCCTAACTACTTTTCTTCGGGCTCCCATCTCCAAACCAAAGACTTCATCGGGCTTTTGATCTGGATGTGCGCATTTATACCAGGGCTGCTTATACGTCCGGAGAAGCTGCAAGTGCCATTTATGATTTGCTTCACCTTTTTCTGCGCTTCATGTTTTGGGCTGCTTATTTGGTAAGTTTGGAACTTGGAAAAATCTAATTAATATCAGGCTGATGTATAAAGGGCCGTTTCTCAAGCACATGGACCAGGAAGCATGTTCCAAAAACCCGGCTCAGCACCAAATGTTGGTTGGGCATTCATGTTTGGTATCACTGCCATTCTTGGGTCCTGGGGATCCGGTACCCTTGGCCAGTCAGATTGGACTCGATATGCCAAACGAAGATTTGCTCCAACTTTATCACAACTCATTGCCTCGCCGTTAACTATTGCAGCAACAGCTACCATCGGAATTATTGTGACGAGTGCATCTCGTGATATTATGGGCGGGGAGATCGAATGGAACCCAATATATCTGCTAGCAGATATTCAAGACTTTTACGGCTCTAGTCCTGGCGTTCGTGCGGCTGTGTTCTTTGCTAGTATTGGCATGGTGTTCTCCCAATTCTCGGTATGATCTTACTTTCTTCAAGTTGAGGATAATGGATTATGGATGACTAAATCAAATTAGATTTCAGTTGTCCTGAACTCGGTATCTTGCGGCATGGATATGGCAGGTCTATGGCCCCGATACATCAATATCCGAAGGGGTGGGTACATCATGGCTTGTGTTGGAATTGCAGTTCAGTATGCTTTTACGTACACTACCTTGATCTGAACATTGGAACTAACTGCAATAGGCCGTGGCAACTCCTATCTACAGCTGAAAAGTTTCTCTCTGTCCTGAGTGGATTTGGTGTATTCATGGCACCTGCAACGTAAGTACAAGAATGAATAATACCCGACTACATCTGACGTCAATGAAAGAGGAATCATGCTTGCCGATTATCATATTGTGCGAAAGCATAAATTGAAAATAGGTGATCTTTACACCGGGGACAGCTCATCCATTTACTGGTTTAACGATGGGGTCAATTGGAGAGCCTTTGTGGCCTTCTTGGCTGGCATGTGGCCTTTGATCCGTAAGTAAATATAAAATCCGACAACAAAGGTTATACCAATTAATATCATTTAGCTGGATTGGTCGCTACGGTCAATTCTTATTCGGAGGGTCAGTGGACCGGCTGGATACGCTTGTACAATCTGACATTCCTCATCGGCCTGGCTATGAGCTTTATCGTGTTTTGGATGCTGTCTTATGTTTTTCCTCCTTTTGGACTTGGTCAGGAGTCCCCATTCTCAGGCGACGAGATACTGTATGGGGTTTCAAAGCTCGATGATACGAAGAAGCCTACGGTCCGGGGAGAGGAGGAGAAACAGACTGCCTGTAGTTCTGTCTGAGACTTTCATATTATTTGTGCAAAGTTTTTGAACCCAAAGTTAATTTGTTCGAGTTTGAAAACTAGACTGTCTACTGTCTATATAGCATAAATATTCACAAGTTCCACCGTTGCCAAGTGGACAATCTTGGAAGTCCAATGATGAAACACGATTCTGACAATTCCAACAAGGTTGAGAGATACTAGTAGTATCCGGAAGGTTGCAAACCTTATTGCCAGATGGATAGATTTGAAATATATTGATGACTTCAAGCTTTCTTGTGGCATACTACACTTCCAAGGTTGGCAATGATCCAGGAAATTTGATTGGAAATCTTCAAGTTTTCAACAGAATTGAAGTGACCGCGGACTTGACACCTTGGTACTCTATATGCTCTTCAAAATAGCAAGTTTATTTACGATATTTCTCTCTATCTGCCAGTGCTCACATAAAATTCATTTCTCCCGAGGTCAATATATAATAATGCTAGTACTAATCTTGCTTCCAAATTAAATCCGCAGTATACTAGTACTCTCAGTAGGTCGCATTCATCCGCATTGAGATATAATCCCCACTCGTAATCGACTCGTACTTCTTGGGTCGATCTGGCCCATAGCATCCTGGGACACAATCTATGACTCGGTCTCGATCGGGGCTGATGAAATAAGGGATAGAATAGCGCGGAAGTGTCATACGGCCTGCTGATCCATTGGGTGAATCGACGAGCGGCGGAGCACGAACTCGATGCAGAGTAGACTTGAGCTCGTCATTACTCCAGCGCATCAGAAGATCTCCAATATTGACGACTGCGGTACCTGGGATGTAAGGAGCCGGATTGAACTTTCCCTTTTCATGAATATCCTCGACTTCTAAGCCACCGACCTGGTCTTGAAACAATATAGTCATTGTTCCAAAATCAGAATGTGCAGCAATTCTCTCAGCCTTCCCGAGGCGCAGAAGATCCTCTTCCACAGCGGGATAATGCAACAGTCTGCACTGGTTTGTTTTGTTCTGGTGGTAATCCAAGAAGAAATCCTTCTCCAGACCCATGCCGACGGCAATTGTCCTTAGCATCACTTCCTCCATACCCGAACAGACCTCAAAAAATCTAGTGAAGAATGCGCGAAAACCTGGGAGAACTTCATCGGGGACCCAGATATTTGGCATGCGCTCGTCAGACTCGTTTCCTAGTTCGAAAGACTCTTTGACATCGGGTGTTTTTCGTTTCTCGGCAATGCGTTCTTTGTCAAATTCCATTTGGACGACTTTCTCTCGACCAATTCCGGAATAACCTCGATGATACCAGCCCTCTGGGGGATGAGGCGCTTTCTGCTTGTCCGTTTGAGGGAGGGCGAAAAATTTCCGACTCTATTAGAAATCCGTGTCAGAATATTCATGGATATCGTTAATTTAGACCACTGGAAACTTGAAACTGTTGAGGTCCATACCCATTCAAAGGCTTCATCTATAAGTTCTTGCGGGACACCATGGTTCTTAATGTAAGCGAATCCGACGTTCTTAAACGCCAAATATACTTCTTGGGCAGCTCGGGTAACTTCGTCAGGAGCTCCTGAGCGGGCTCGCTCGAGATCGATTATCGGGATGCTTAAGGCAGTGAAAGATGGTGCAGCCATTTTCACCAAGTGGCAGGTAGCAAGAGCTTACCTTGGGACTCAGACGTATGTTTCTGCCATCGAGGCGGCTTGAGCCGGCCGTTTTATGCCGTGTAGCCCAGGAGGTGGATGTTGACAGGTGCGGGGCCGGGCTAATGTCCGCTTTCTTCATTGAGCCCTGTCGGCGAGATATGCGTTTCCTTGTGGATTGGCCAAGCTTGTCTCGCACACCTTCTTGAAATGGGTTGGCGTTATCGCGATCGGGGAACTGCGTCGCTTAACTCAAACCCCGCAATGGCGTATCTTTTGAGGGGCTTTCACTGCAATCGAAGGACTCCTACATGAGGGGTTAAAATGCTATGTGATAAATTTGCCCTTTGTGAAACGGTTTGCCTCTATTTGTTGCCAAAATCCTGTTAGCCCAAATCATGGCAAACTTTCATGACCGTGCATGTGCATACCGCATTGGAGTTGATGTCGGAGGTGAGCCCAAGGAAAAGCACGACTTCGGTAGATTGTAATGACACTCACCCTTTCGACCACAGGAACCAATACTGATGCAGTACTCATCTCTCTCAATCCGGTCTCTATTGTGGCATCTCATAAGGCGCCCACGACACCGGATGTCACCACAGGGATTACCAATGCAGTCCAAGCTGTGATTGACGCCTCCAATGTCTCGCGCTCGTCTATTGGTTGCATTATTATTGGAACAACGCATTTTATCAATGCTGTCGTTCAACGCTCATCTTCATTGCGAAGCGTCGCAGTCATCAGGCTTTGTGGAGGGCCCGAAGAAGGGTTTGGACGTGGAATTCCTCCCTTCATCGATTTTCCTGCTGATCTCCGAGCTCGTATTGAAACGCCTCAGATCTACTTCTGCCACGGAGGATTCCAAATTTCCGGTAGTGAAATTAGCCCTCTGGATGTGAAGGAGCTTGAGCGCGTGTCAGAAGATTTGGTCAAGAACAATATCTCCAACATTGTTATTGCAGGCATGTATTCTCCAATAAGTCATCTGCATGAGACAAAAGCCAAGGAAATTCTCCTACGTTGCATGTCCGATAACGGAAAATCGAGCTTCAAGCCTCGAATCACACTATCACATGAGGTGTCTGGGCTGGGTTTTCTTGCCCGCGAAAATGCTGCAATTCTAAATGCCACATTGCGACCACTGGCCGAGAAAACAATATATGGGTTCCGAAAAGGGATGGAAAACATTTTCAAAGGAAGTCCCTACACACTATATCTCACTCAAAATGATGGTAGTGTTCTCGGTGCTTCAGAAGCCATTGAGTTGCCTATTCGGACTTTTAATTCTGGACCGACAAATTCCATCCGTGGCGGGGAGCTGTTATGGCGAGCCGCAGCCGAGGCAGATGGTGAAAAGTATGGCAAAAGAACCGAGCCCCTGGTGGTGATCGACATTGGAGGCACAACATCCGACAGTGGGCTGCTACTTCCGAATGGTTTGCCACGGATGAGCTCTATAATGAGTCTTGTCGGTGGAGTTCGTACCAACTTCGCCCTTCCCGCGGTTGAGAGCATCGGGTTAGGGGGGCGGCTCTATTATCCGGACTATGGATGGTGGGGCTATCTCCGTCGGTCCGGATAGCGTTGCTCTCGAGCTTCTTGAGAAGGCCAGACTATTCGGCGGAGAATTTCTGACTTCTACTGACATTGTTGCTGCATCGGAGCTACATGCACCTACAGGTCACAATCCGTTCTCGGGGATGGGCTTCCCTGAGCGTCTTGGAGACGTGACACCCGAGGTGGTAATGCAAGCTCAGATTGAGATGAGGCGAAAAATAGAGGACCTCGTGGACAGAACCAAGATCCAGAAGGGCGAGGTCGATGTTCTCATTGTTGGCGGGGGAGCTCCTATAATTCGGACCGATGAACCTCTTTCCGGCGTACGCATGGTGCGAACTGTCAAGGGTGGTGAAGTCGCCAATGCCGTTGGTGCTGCTGTATCACGAGTTTCCGGGGTGATCGATACTGTCATCGATACATCCAACCGAACGGTCAAGGATGCACAGGAGGAGGTATCCGAACTTGCGACCAAAAAAGCGATCTCAAATGGCGCCAGACCTGATACTATTCAAATTGCAGAGGTAACCATATTGCCGATCCAGTATGTAGAGGCAAAAGCACGAATTGTGATCAGAGCGGTCGGAGAGCTAGACGTGGTCTTGCAGCAGGAGTCATCTGGAAATTCTATTGAGATTCCTTCTTTCGAAGATGATCCATCAAGTCATCGACAGCACTGTGGCCAGGAATTTGCCTCGGACAAAGAAGTCGACATCCGGGCATATAGGCCAGAAGTAAGAGATAGACAGTGGATCATTTCTCCAACCGATCTCTCATTCATCGCCAATGGGTGTAAGATTCTTGGATGCGGTGGTGGTGGAGACCCATATCAAGAATATCTCAAAGCTAAGGCCATTGTTCGTCAACATCCCGGGAAAATGAGAGTTGTCGCACCTGAACACTTTCCCGACGAGTCTCTGATTGGATGGACCGGCTGTATGGGCAGCCCGGAGGTTAGCATGGAACGACTTGAGAATAATGAGTGTCTTCAAGCCCACGAAGAGTTAATGCGCGTCATGAAAAGCCCGCCAGTTTCCGGCTTCTTGTCACTGGAAATAGGCGGTGGTAATGGAGTCGTTAATCTGAGCGTGGCCGCCCATTACGAGGTACCCTGCGTGGACGCCGATTTCATGGGCCGCGCATACCCGACCACATTTCAGATCACCCCGAATGTTTATGGACCACCCAGTGGTGATGCCCTTGTCCCGAACACCATTGCAAGCGGCGATGGATCGTTTATCACGATGACTAGGTCCCGAACAGACGTACTAGTCGACAAAGCCCTTCGAGCGGCTTGTGTGGAGATGGGGTGCAGAGCTGGGAGTGCCGGAGCGCCTAAAACTGCCAAAGTTGTCCAGGAGCAGGCTGTAACGAATACCGTGTCACTTGCCTGGTGGATTGGAAGAGCAGTAGCACTTGAGAAAAACATTTCAGACAAAGCCCTTCGCATAATTGATGAAGTCGGAGGCCCAGACAGCGCGGCAATTATTGCAAGAGGTAAGGTTATTAGTGTTGAGCGAATACTGAAGACTGGGCACACGTATGGTGTCCTGGAAGTCGATGGCACAACGAGGGACGGAACCAAGGCGCTCATCAAAGTTCCTTTCAAGAACGAAAATGCCTTTGTTGAAGCGATATCGGATGGAAAATCCAAGATCCTGGCATCTGTGCCGGATCTGATTGCTGTGATAGATGCAGAGACTGGGGCTGGTCTTGGAACACCAGAGTACAAGTATGGCCTAAAAGTGGTTATCATCGCCATAGCTGCTTCGCCGAGATGGACTGACAGTAAAAGAGGAATGGAATTGGGAGGGCCGGGCTCAATGGGATTCAAAGAGGTTCAATATGCTCCCATTGGCAAGTACAGCAAGCCTCGAAGTGTCATTGATGTTTTTGGTTGAGCATATGAGTAGTTACAACCATAGATAATATCGTGCAGCGTCGTCGTACACTTCAATTTCAAATTTAACAAAATTGTAATTGTTCCAACTATTTGCAAAGAAAAGAACAGTCATCACAGTTCTATTCAATGCGTTCCCATTTCAGTCCTCATTATTCGCGCCGCCTGAGTAAAGAAGGAGTCAATTCGCAATGCCACAGGTCGGACTAAAGCAAGGGATGCATCGTCAACTGCCCATTCTCGAAGCCTTTGAAGGGACTCGTGAAAACTTTCCAATAATTCAAAGGCCGAGTGGACTTGGGCAGGAGTTGATGCTAGTAAAAATAGGTATATCAAAAAGTTTCCGCAGAGTGTTAGCTGTGAACGGGCATCTAGCAACAAGAGTAATGTCAATTTCATAGCCCGGAAGAAGGGTGTAGAGGTTACACACGTCCACCCCAGTAAGCATGCAAGCATTGTCGCGTAATTCCATGCATGAATAGGGTAAATTCTCGAAAGGAGCTAACGGCAAGCTCGAAATGGCGACGAAGAGATGAATTTTGATCTAATTTCGCAGTCATTTTCGCAGGGCTCATTATAGCCCGATAAAGGAGGGCCTGAACTGTAAAGAATGCGAGATTTAAAGGCGCTGCAGAGAAAAGTTAATCACTTATTAAAACCTGGATGAAATATCAAAATTCCTCATTGGTACCATTATTCCTGAAGTTAAGCGATTCTTGGGTGTATGTCATTGTCGTGCATCTTGGCATCATTGAAACCCATTCCTCAAGATCACTTTTAATTTCCAGTAACCCCTCCTCTCGCTGCAAAGGCTGTTGCATAGATATTTCATGTGCGATGTCGGAGCTGTTGCTATATTCAGTATATTGTGTCTTCGGGGTATAATATTGTATGATACTCACTAATACGAGTCAATCAAATTATGCAGAATCTTGTTTAGCTTAACTGATTGAACAAATCGAGCTGTGGTAGAGATATCAATACTCTTGCTGAAGCCATCGACCAGACAAGAAAGATCGTCTGGAAGATCTTCATCAAATTCGAGGCATTCTCTGTCGGGTTCAGCGGTTGTGAAAGATTCCCGATATATTAAAGGAGGATTTCCATGACACACGGACGACCATATGTCAGCATTGTAGGTAGCCCACCATAATTTCCTACGTAGTTTCTTTTCCCATGACGCAATCTTCCAATTTGTTGGATCTCTATGTAGACCAATCATCTGAGCACACGCCACGGTTTGGGCAGACTGAATCCACGTACGTGGTGTTTCAATCGTCGCGTTATCCGCAGGTCTCTCATAAAGAAGTAAGAGACAAGCTTGAAGCTTCCAAAGATTTGGCGCATGTAATTCTCTCTGCAAGGATGAATGAGCTTCTTCAAAGAGATCATGTAGATCAAACGGTAGCGTCTCTTGACCAGGCTCGTTCTGCCAAAACATTGATCCAAGTCCATATATAGCACCACGTAGAGAGGCGGGAATTTTGAGCTTTTCTGTGTGGTAGCACTCGAGGAATCTGGTTTTTGAAACGACGCAGTACACAGGATGGACATGTTGGAAGAACAATCGTACCAAGACTGGTCCATGTAACCCGACCATAGATTCGATGCTGTCTGATGCGCGCGCTTTGGCAATATCATCTGCAGGCTGGAATTCGTCATGGATGATATTGAAGTGGACTGGAGGAATCCCCCTATGAGGGTCCCCAGGGCCGAATTGGATTATATCTGCACTCACTCCATCTTGTTCGTTCATTATGACCGATCGGAACGAAGCTAAGAGATCTGTGTCTTGCTCAGCACATAGACCCATATTATGAGCTGTTCGGTTCTTGTTGTCTTCCAGCGTCAATATCGGGGAACCTTCGAAAGTCTGAGAAAATGATTCTAGTGATCCGCTTTCCTGCGGCGCCTCCTGTATCGTCCACTGTACTTCCTCGGAATTTCCATGGCTAAGGGGGGATAACATTCCTCGGCCAATGGCTGTTTCGTGAGTACGAGTATGGGATGGTGCATTCAGGAGCGATGTCGCACCTCCTGCGCCGTATGCAGTTTCTGTTACTTCCCCCGTGGATGCCCGACTCGATGCACCAGCAGATCGTCCCGTCTCTTCCTCAAGCAGTTCAGGTGGGCCCTCATCTTCTGCAGATCGACAGGAGAGCCCTCTGGAGCGGCAAAATCGGCCTGCGAGTTTCGTTAAAAAAGAGGATGAAAGTTGCCACCGTCCTGGCACATGCTGGAAAGAAAATGAATGAAACCCTACATGGTGGCTCTGATTCAATCACGCAAGCTGTTTTCCTCCGACGACATGTATCACATGGTCGATTCTTCCGACTCCTCCAGTTCCTTGCGCTGCCGAATCTAGTTCTGATTTTGAACGTACGCTTGGGCTGCACACGACGATCCATCATGGAGACACCCCGTAGCCCGAGTTGAAATTATCAGATGAGATTCCAGGAGATGGCAAGCGCGATTCGCGAGATAAGGGGGAGGAAGGCTGAAGTGGTGGAGTGTGGTGGAGCTCGCGCAGGTCCGCTGTCGTCTTAACAAGGCAGCGCTTCACTCCGCCGGCGCTAAGGCCTACTAACTAATGATTAGTATCCACTCCTTGATTCCGGACTTTTGATCGAAGGTCAACAAGCTTTTATGTGCTATTTCTATTAAGTAATCGATACAAGTAAAGGTGAATAAATGAAAGATTTTTTCCAGCGAGAGGAATGCTCTATGTGATGTTGATTCGTACTCATCTGTTGAAAATGGGTATATAATAGCAACGCCGCTCAAGCTTTCGAGGCCTCTTCATTCTTGGGAGTCTTTTTAAATCTCCAGAAACCACAGAGCAATAGAAGGAAAGGAATAGTACTTAGTAAAATGAACGCTACCAGCGTGAAAGACCACCCTCGGCCCATAGCTTTCAGCATGGGGTCGATGGCAGCCGACGCACCGGCTGAGAAAAACGAACGAACAAGGTTGTTGGCCGCAGTTGCGGCGGCAGGTTGCGACGTGTGCAGATCCACCAGTAATGTGGAGGTGCTAATAAACCCGCCTGTCTGTCCGACTCCAACAAAGAAAAGTAAAACTTCTGGAGCCGCCAAAGGCGCTGCGTATTGGAGGACCCAGCCAAACGCAAGTACGGTAACACTTCCCATAATGACAAGAGGTATGGTGATCATGCTGCGAGCTTTCTCGACCGGGATCGCGTCTTCGGAATTCTTTTCCCCCGTGGTGGAATCATTGCCTAGTTCAGATCCCATCCGTCGATAGTTCCAGTCTAGCATTCGCCCCGTAGTGACAGAGGCCACAATTGACCCGGTGCCCAAAGTGATGTAGCAGAGGCCAATTTGAAGCATACTCAAATTATATTGGCTGCTGTAGATCTCTGTGATCGACGAGAGGACAGTCATGTTGCCGCCCATGATAATACCAGTGACGATCAGAATAATGATCGAGTTTGGATGGCATACAACCGCAAGTGGTTTAAGTGGGTTGGGGAAACTGAGTTTGTGCAGGGGCTTCAGAGTCGATTTACCAGTTGAGGGCCGATCAGAACCCTCCGTGCTGGCATGAGACAGGGTTTCGGTCACTTTCTCGCGAGAGAACAGATACTGGACGAAGGGACGATTCCATGACTGCGCTGGAAGTGTACCATCACCAACAACATTGCGTGCAGTTTCGGGAAGAAATAAAAGCAGTGGAATTAAATAGACCCCGGACACAATGGTCAGAAACCAGAAAATAGACCTCCAACCGAGATATTGAGCAAGAAGACCACCGATGATGGGGCCAATGGCTGGTCCCATAAAGTTTCCAGCCATCACAATACCCATCATTGAGCCTCGTTCTTGCTTGGTGCTGACATCGGCCACAGTAGCAGCGGAGAGCGCTACACTGCTGCTGATTCCAGAGCTCTGCATACATCGCAGTACAAGTAACGCAGCATAGTTGTCTTGCACTGCGAGACCGATATTCGATGCGATGTAGATGATGAAGCAAATTATATAGGCGGGTCGACGTCCAGTCTGATCGGCAAAATTACCGATGAACATAGGAGCAATTCCTTGGAAGATCTGGAAATTTTATTATGTCAGGTCACTTCTAAGTTTTATCAAAAAGAAAGTTGTCATTGATTTGGTTGATGAAAGGGATCATGCATACCATGTAGCTCGTTACTGTCAAATTGATCAACGACGTCGAGACGTTCAAATCTTCAGCCAGTGTGTTCAGAGCCGGGAAGTAAATCTGTGCGGAAAGAGAAGAAAAGAAACCCGCTCCAGCAGCTGTAAATACAATGTATCTTTTCATGCCATTGCTGAACGAGCTATATGGGGGAGGTGGTGCCTCAGCGAGTGTGATTTCTGAGTTCATGGTTGTTGAATTCGGTTGGTCATGGATTATAGAACCATGGGAAAGGAATGAATGTTCGAAGTCGAAGCTTGAGGGCGATGGAGCCGAGGGAAAGGAGTGAAAGAATTTGATGTTCAAGAGTCTCTCAGCGAGGATCCCATATCCCCTTTTTACTTTCTGGCAACCCCTACATCACTCATGGGGCCACCGGAGAAAATAGAATTACGAACAAATATTCCCCAGGTTTCGTGCAGGTTGACGCGGCAGTTCCACTACAACAAAAGTCAGAAAGTTTGTGATGATGAGGTGATGGAACCGGATTTGCCAAGAGTGATCGGCCATCTCAAAAATGAATACAGACACCGAAAATCATCAGCCAGCTTCATTTTCCGAGGGAAAATGAAAATGGAAATAAATTCACCTCCGGGCGGCAAGGTCGCCCCCAGGCGTGTCGTTCGGGTTGTGGCTGTGTAGGAGGATTTCTGCAGCAAAACGGGTCGCCGATGGACGATGGACGGCCACGCTACGGAGCCGGGATGCCACGGGAATCGGTGGTTTGATGTGGTTGAAACGTAGCTTCCCCTGGCCTGTCTTCTTCAGGGTCCCCGAGAGTCGGGGCTCCGATGAACCGTGTTCGGATATCAGGGTCTAATTGGTCTCGAATGTCTTAGTGCGCGTTGAGGTCCACCTAGCACCCACTGATCTACCCTGATCTACCCGGGATCCATCATGGCTGGGCGAACCCTCTTCGTCACCAGGATCAAATGCTTTTATAATGCAGTGCGTCATAGCTCCCTTCACCCTTCACATTTTCATCTGATAAGTACATGTGTAATTGCCACATGAAGGTGTCTAAAAGGACATAGAACTGCCGATTTTCCCCAACTCGTCCCTGATCCGTATTTTGATCTCTGTTCTATGTGTGAGCAAAGGGAGGATGGTAAAATGCGCAGGAATAAGCTGTAGAATAAAAATGTAGAATAAAACAATAGGAGAGGGCCTGCACATCATCGACACCCAAAACGCGCTAGCATGATGATCAATTCCAACTTACTCAATCATATGCTCCGACTTCACTGCGTGCGGATCTACGCACACCTTGATCTCATCAGCAAGACGCTCCACTATATACGGCTTGCCGCCACCAGGCTCCGAGAATTTGTTGAGCTGAGAAGTACAGGCTAGTACATACATCCATGGATGATCATCCAGGTCCCATCATTATGCTCCATACCTCATACAGGTATTGTACATACTCGTAGATGCCAGCCCACGCAAGCTTGTGATCACGCCATCCCAATTATAGATATTCCCAATTTCTGTATAGACCGCGTAATGCGATCTCATCATACATATTCCAATGAAGTATGGAACTGCCAAGGGGGTTTTCATAACGTAAAATAGGAATTTTCCGACTACTACGAGTAGTAATATGAAGATCAGGGCATATTCTGGGATATGGGTCGAAGGCAAACAGGAGGTGAGCGAATAACGCCTTCGACTCCTGGACCCGGGACCAGGATCTGTGCTTCTATGGTTCTATGAATTTCATCCGAGTCAACCTTTCACCCTGAAAAACAACATATAAAGGGGAACATCTCCCTCGGTAGATAGTAGCTGTCAGTCAATTCACCAAGAACATTCTTTATATCCTAGCTCCCTTCTTTATATTCGGACAACAAAATTATTCGATAAAACCTAAAAGACACAATGGCTTCCACAAACTTTGACTCGGTATCGTCTGTCACTATCATCGGTGCTGGACCCTGTGGGTGTGCCTTTGCTGCCGACCTGGCTAGCCGTGGAAAGTCTGTCATGCTCTATGGCCACCCAGACCACCGTGGTGCCATTCCTATGATTGAAGAGAACGGAGGCTGGCTCGAGGCCGACGGAGCCTTTGAGGGCAAGTACCAAATTCAGACAACCAGTGACCTCTACCTCGCTATCCGCCACTCTTCTTTCATTGTCACCACTGTTCCCTCTTATGGTCAAGACACTATCCTGCGCACCCTGAGCCAGTTTGACCTCCGCAACCACACCTTGATCATCAACGTCGGCAACTTCTTCTACCTCGCCGCCCGTCAAAAGGTCAATGCCCACGCCATCCTCGAGACAGACATTTCCCCCTACGCGGTCCGTATCACTGGAGGCAAGGTGTTCATCAAGGGTATCAAGAAGAGTCTAGCCATTTGGGCCGAACCCCCTACCACTCAAGTGGAGCGTCTTGATGCCGGCGCCGAGGCCAACCTGCGCCGACAAGTCGAGGGAATTTTCTCGCAGAACCTGGTGTGGTGCAAGAACCTGCTCGAAGTTGGTCTGAACAATGTCAACCCAGTCGTTCACTGCCCGGCTGCTCTTATGAACGCTGGCTGGATCGAGGCCACCAATGGTGACTTCTTTTTCTACGCCCAGGGCATGTCCCCTGCTGTCTCCCGTGTGACCGAGAAGGTCGACCAGGAGCGTCTGGCCATTGGTCGTGCCTATGGTCTCGAGATCATCCCTATTACTACCTACATGAACCAAAACTATAGCCATGACCGGGAATTCGCCGACTACCATGATTTCGCTGCCGGTTCAGTCATCCACAACAAGACCAAGAGTGCCCCCACTAGCATGAAGCACCGTTACCTATTGGAGGATATCCTGTACGGAATGGTGCCTTGGTACGAGCTCGGCCTGAAGGCTGGTTTGCCTTCGCCTACTATCCGCTCCCTTATCGAAATGGCTTCTGTCGTCAGTGGCTTCGACTACTTTGAGCACGGACGAAGCCTTAAGTCCGCAGGTCTCAGCGATGCTTCCTCTGAACAGATTCTCATGGCGCTCGGTGGACCTACGGATAAGTCCTCTAGTGTTCGTGCCCTGCCAGACTCCCCTGCCAACAACAATACTCTGGATTTGCACGCTCCCTTCCAAACACCACAGGCCGTTGCCTAAAAGCTCGAACCGGTCCATTTGGTTCGAAAACTAAAATATATTTCTTTTAGCATTTGATTACAACTTTTATACCTGTGCTTGCATCTCTATTTCGTCTTTGTATCTGATTAATATTTTGCTGGATCATCGGGTGATCTTGGATTCTAAATTTCTTTACGGAGTCATCGATGGTCTACAAAATATAAGACATTCTCACATTTACAATCATACACTTTGATTCTCCACCGCGATGGCTTCAAAGGATGCCCTCATTTAAGAATAGGTAAGAATCTTGGCTGGCTCCAGGCCTGCTAATTTATACAAATTGTAGAAGAGTAGCGACCCCTCCCTTGACTGACTTTGGTTACTTTTGGATAAATCCACTCCAGCCCACTGTCAGCGACAAAATCTAAGTACAGCTAGAGCTACCAGCAATAAAAGTACCGTCCGAGTTCTCGCAACCACACTCTCCAGTGTTGGGGTCCTTGATGCAGGTGGTGCCGTATCCGGAGCTTTCTCCATCATCGCTCCAGTAGAAGATCCAGTAGTCGGAGTCGGTCTCCAACTCACTGCTGCTGGGGCCTTCGCAGGTGTAAGCGGTGCATGTACCGTAGGGAGCACCGTTGTTAGCGTCGTATTGGTGGTCAGTCTCGAAGACGGCAAAGGTCTGGGTGGTTGAGGTGCGAGTGTTGTGGGAGCACTCGGCAGCCTGGATGGCGTTGGAAGTGGCGGCAGCTAATAGATTGCCCAGTGTGAGTTGATATACCAGTGATAGGTTTCAAAGATGGATTTTCGGTTCTGCTGAACGAAGACGAAATTGATCGCTGAATCTTGGAAGATAGTATTACTTACCACTACAGTTGAGGTTGTTGGGCTTCTTGCCCTTGGTGTTCGATGAAGCCGGGTCCAGGGTGGCTGTAACGATGGCCGGGGCAGCCAGAAGGGTGAGCAGGCTAGTGAAGTGCATTTTGAAGTTTTTGATTCGAATTGAGTTTCTTGCTAGTGAATCCGTCAGGTAGAATTCGATCTAGTTGATATTTATATGCGTATTGCCAGTTTGGCCATCGGCCGTGTTTCCGAGACAATACGATCAAGGATCTGTTTAGCTACGTCTATCTGACACAAGTTTATTTCCCCGGAGAGATACCGCCGAAGGCCTAGAGCGATGGAATTGAACAGAGAGAAGGAGTTTAATTATTGTCGTTGTCAGGGGGGTCCCCACATTGGGCTGTTGAGGTAGAAGTCCCATGAAGCCCCATCAAAATACGTTTCAGGTTTGGGTTCCAAGCCATGAAAGATCAATCTGGCCTGTCTGCGGTCCGATTTTTCAAAGAAGCTTCTTGAGTTGAAAGTAGCAGGACTCTAGTCAAGTATACCACTAGTGTCTGTAGCCCGAGGAGCAAACGGCGTCTTCAAAAAAAGCACAGCCTAGTGGTCGATCCACTTCCATATTTGAGTTTGGGCTACCCACTCACTCAGATGATCATCTGATAATTGGGACTTGAATGAATCCCCTGATGGATGTGGTAGTCGTCAGCTGAGTTTCATGCAAACTGATCTGTTTGAGAATGTCTGTTCTAGATCCCGAGCCCATAAGCCACGACCTAGTACTGAAGATAAATGAGGACCTTTGTCACTCCGAAGAGTCTCTTCTAAACACCACCACGTTTTGGAATTCCAGATGCCCGGGCTGGACTCTTTCCAGGCCATGATTCAAAATGGAGTCATAAATACACTCATAAATATTATGGAATCATGTATATAAGGTTGCTTACTAAGATACACTAGTATTTCAAGTATTTCACCACGAGCAGCTCCCCAGCTGTTTTTTTCTTAATCCCTGGGCACAATCGCCCATTCACCAGATCTTCTTGGCAACCATTTCATACCGCTGCACATGGTCGATCTTCAAATCCTTATCCTTGTTCTTATCCCGATCCTCCTTCTCCTTGATCCTTTTAAGTCCATCCGAGTCATCGGCATATATCCAACGGCGCTTCTCATCCCCGACCTCCACCATGCCCCAACCACCCGCACGACGGCTTCCTTCAACGTTGAATTCATCCTTTCGTTGTGCAGGTGTTTCAGCTGCAGGCTGTGGTTGTGACAATGCATGAGAGAACTTGCGAGGCTCCGTTTCACCAGCTTTCATCTTCTTGTAGCGAGAGCGAGCGAAGGCGAGAAGAAGCATTCCCAGAAGGAGTTTGAGTATGAGCAGGATGATAAACCCGGTTAATATTAGGATGGCCGTGAATATTTGGACGGATTGTGCTGGAGATGGGATGGCGTTTGCGAGGAGGGTGCGGAAGAGGGCGTTGACGTGGGCGACGGACACCGGGATGAATGTTTGGAATGTGAGAGGGGTTGTCGATGGAATAGGGGAGGGTGCGTAGTGGTTATGGATAGATGACAGAGATGTCGACTCCATAGCTGTTGAGGAGGGGTGTTGCGGCATTAAAGACGCCAGGAACATTTGGTATGTCTGCACTGACACACGGACAAAGAGACACGAGAGCGGGATGACGGGCAGACCCAGACGACGGGTCAAGTTCTGGTCACCAAAGGCATTCGTGTAGTAGTCTTTAGCCAGGACGTCTAGGTACCGACGGTATAGAGCAGGGCGGTAATTGTTGAACTTGCTGATGTAGGCATGTTTCAACCAATCCACGAACATTTCAGATCCCAGCACCACCAAGAAAGGGCCAAGAACTTGTGCCAATGTGGGAAGAAATGAGTTGACATTGCTGACGGAAGACAGGATGGAAGAGGGAAAGAATGTGAACGACTGAGGGAGGATCGAGGATGCAGTTCGCGGAGGCGTAGACAACGGCGTGCTGTTCGTACTGGTAGACGGGGCAGAAAAAGAGAAACTTGATCCCAAGCTCAAGTCCCCAATAAAGCTGAAGGCGCCCGTCTCAACGATATTTCGGGACGCAATTATGGTGAGCATCAACCAGAGTTGAAACCGTTCGACAACATCAGCGCAGGTGAGCTGAAAGAGGTTCTCCTTCTCAAATTTGCGAAAAACAGTCGACTTGATCTCCACAAACTGGTTAGACAGCAGAAGCGTGATCAGAGCATTCGAGTAGGAGTTAACAGCAACATTCAAAGTCATGACCTGGTAGAACAGGGAGGTCGAATGCGCCACGGTGTAGCCCAGAGCGAGCAAGAAAAGCCAAAATGGACGGAAGATTTTACTTCGACCATCTGGACGACGCTCAAGAGCTTCGCGTGAAAATAGACACTCTAGAACATCTTGACCAAGAGCGGCCAAGAGTCTGTCGCTAACTTCAAGCACATTGTAAATTACATAGAGCTTGATGGCAGCTTGTCCACGGATCCAATGGTACATTCGACTGGCATCGAAGAACATTAAAGCGCAACAGGTCGCTATCATGAGCAGCCCTGTAAGGATATCTGCCTTGTCGTCTGGAAGCAGGGCCGATGGGATTGACTTTTGTCTACGATGATGCCGCCGAGACTCAGAGCCACGGTGTCGTCGCTTTGCTTGGTCATGTCGAGATCGGTGCTCCCGATCCAATGCAGAAAGATCTTGCGCAGAAGATCCATTGGGTAATCGAGGCGTCGCATCAGGCTCGCTTCCGTGTCTTTCTCCGTGGTCATCTCCAGAAGACAGGTTTCTTCTCCGCCAAACTCGCCCGACGCCGTTGACGACGAATCTCCAAATAGAGCGGGCCTCCCCCTGCATATTCATCACCCATGACTCGCATAACATATACAAAGCCTTCACAAAGCGGAGTGGGAGAATCGTGAATGAATAAAGCCAAGCATCGAGACAAGCCAGTGACCCGAAACAGAGTACCTGCTCAAGCGCGGGTGGGAGAATTAAAAAGTTCAATAATCTTTCGATTTTGGCGCTGGACGACTCATAAGGGAAATCGCTGTTCGAAGCACGATGAATGTACAGTGGTGAAGGACGACCAGATGCAAGCTCAAGTTGAAGATATGTGGGTATCGAAACGGGAGGGAGAGGGATAGCTGGCGGCATGGGAGATGTCAGAGGCGACTCGACAATCTGAGGTGATGCTGCAAGATGGGTTTTCAAATCACGGTCTGCAGCAGGTCGGTCTTGTCTCGAGCGTGTCGCCCAGGTCTGGGACAGACGTTCATTACTAGGTGCCGCAAAGTTCGGGCGCCGCGAAAGACCAGGTGTCGAGAATGTGCGCGCTGCATGGGGTCGGTTTCGAACTGGTCCACTAGCGCCATTTCGCGGAGCGACCGGGCTAGTAGGCAACGGCGACTCGTCCAGCGAGAACTCCTTTGGTGGGCGGATCTTTAGAGACACATCTGTCTTGGAAGAGGTGGACTCGCTGAGGGATTGCAACAGGGAGTCCCGCACAGTGCCTCTGACCTCTGATCGATCCAGCGAAGCATTCGAGGGGACATTCTCGGACACAGTTCGTCTTCCAGTTGTTGCATCTGGTTCTATAGCCCGGTAGGGGATTGACTGAGGGGAAGATGTAAGTTCTTGGATCTTCTCCGGGGAGAGCTTCAAGACCTTTTCCTTCTCGTCTGTAGGCCGCAGAATCGAATCTTCAACGAGCTCTGCCAAAGCCACCTTTGCGTTTTGTGCGCCCAGAAGATTCACGATAGAAGTGCGTCCACGCTTATTGAAGTCGCCAGGTTGGCTTTCAACCAATATCCCGAGGCCCTCCTCCGGCGATTCGACTAAGTGCCCACTGGTATGATTTCCACTTTGAGTCGCGGACGCCTCCGGAGGCGCTTCATCAAGGACTGCATTCTCGCTAGCATCCGTTTCCGAGGGTGTCAACATCCCATTCCCATTCTGTCCTTCAGAAAGTGGCGAGTTGTCTCCGGCGAGCTTTACCGTTCCATTCCCGTTTGTTTTGGAGACAGCGTCCTCAGCCATAGGGCTCATCGTGGCCCTTTTAGGGTCGAATGTCGGGTCGTGTGCGTGTACGATGCGTTTCTCTTCGTATCACGTTACGTGAGTACGTGGCCGTTGTTCGCATTATCCGTGTTCGGCCCCAGATCCGACAAGAGAACCAGGCGATTGTCGGTTCGTGGCGGTGGAGTCGGGAGAAGGCACAGATACGCGACCGGAGGATATGAGAGGAAAATCAAGCTATGTAAAAAAGGAGAGGTGATAGTTATTCAACCAAGTCGCATTTCGGGGCGTATAGTCTGCAAAGATCGAGGTGCAGCAGTCATGCAAGCACAGCTTCCCATGAGTGACTGGGGAAAGATAACGGGCGGCGTTAGGGGATTAGCCGGGTGGAGCTAGTCACATGATCCACAGCTACTTACAGTGACAGTACGGAGTATTAATAGATATTTTTTAGAGTACGTAGTTATATTATTGCAGCATCAATGTAGACTTCAATTGAAATTGGTCTATGTTAAGAGATCTGTGGAACGAGTGATCGAGAAAATTCATGAACGAAGGGGGTATGGGTATGTGGTATATACAATCCAAGAGACTCGCTCGCTGGTCGTGGAGGGTATCAACGATCGGGTCATCAAGTACAGAAAGATCCAGCTACTCTGCATTTCATCGTGTCTTAATTCACGGAAGTCCTCCAGAGGTATCCGATCAAAATTGATTGGTGTTGGCGCGATTGAAGCCGTACCCAGCCGGTGGACCATCACGGTTCATTGATGTGGATCCCGTGTTTGCACGGGTAAACGGCCGATGGCCCGGTGGTGCAGAAGGCATTTGCCTTTGAGCCTGCGGCTGCGGTGTAGACGCCGATCCTGCAGGGTTGAATGATGTGTAACTTCCGCTTTGGGCAGAGTCCATGGGAGTATACGCTCTTGGTGGAGGTTGGACACCCTGCTGGCTCCTTTCAGGAGCAGGGGTGCCATGATAAGTGGCTGGTGTTATAGATCGCGACCCAGCGCCAGTACTTGCGGGTGTATATGATCTAGCCTGGTACGGATCCTGCCCACTTGTCTGATAGCGCGGCGCCGAAACTGCACTTGCTGGAGTGTAAGACCTCGCTTGGTATGGGTCTTGAGTGCCACCCTGCGGGTTTGCGCCAGTGCTGGCTGGGGTGTAAGACCTGGCCTGGTACGGATTTTGACTATCACCCTGGGAGCGGGGACCTGTACCAGTGCTGGCGGGTGTGTATGACCGAAATTGGTATGGATCCTGCGCGCTTGCTGGAGTATAGGACCTGGATTGGTATGGATTTTGAACATCGGCCCGTGGGCCAGGGGGTGCGCCAGTGCTAGCTGGTGTATAAGACCGAGCCTGGTAAGGGTCTTGAGGCACATATCCTTGGGAGCGAGGAGCGGCCATCTGACTATAGGGGGTCGTTGGCCCTCCATAATAATCATAATCCCCGGTTTCGCCATACATGTCGCCAGAGCCCTCATAATAGTCGTCATGAGGAGTGTTATGAGAGCCGTTGAAGTAATCGAACGGTGCGGGTGTTGTTGATGGGCCATACGGGTCTTTGGCTGGGGTAAAAGGGTTGAAGGGCTCGGCCCCTGGGCCAGTACGAGGTCCAGGCGTCGAGCGCGACGGAACCGAGCCTGTTCTTGCGGGGGTAACCCCGACGGGTAGTGGTGGGACAGGAGGCAATGGAGAGTTTTGACGATCCAGAGGACTATAACCCATTGAAGCCGCGTTGTTGGTCAACGAAGCTGATTCCGAAATTCCTGAAGACTGCGTAGTCGAGCGAGTTAATGATGGCTTCATATCCATTTGGACATTCGGCAAGGTTGGGTTCCTTTCGGTAGCTGCAGAATTACTTCGAGTATACGGAGGCAGAGTTGCCATCGTTGTTTCCGTAGTACTGCGCGACAATGTTGTCACAATTGGTCCCTTGTCCATGTCAGGCAGTGTGGGCTTCGAATCTGAGCTTGCCAAACTGGGCTGTGTTGCCGTGCGACTCTGGAGCTGGAACCCTTTGGCAAGAGCCTTGTCAACCTTGTGCCGAACAATTCGCTTGAGTCGGGTGCTAATCTTGCGACGGCAGTAGGCTCTCAGAGTACCATCCTTCTGTGAAATGTGGTGGAAAAGGAAGACCAAATACAGGATCATGGCTGACAACAACTTCAACACCGACAAGACCCAGATAAACAGGGTGAAGAGCATACCAAACAAGACAACTGCTTGGAGGTTATTTTCTTCGGCAAGAATCTTAATATTATTGAAGAATTGGAGGACTGGCGAGGTATCGTCATCCTTGGTGGTATGTTCACCACCGGGCACTAGGTCGGCTTTCATGACAGAGTACAAGGTGATGGCGTTGATGACTTGTCGAGGTCCATCCGCAAAGATGGTGTTCATCCAGAACTGGAAAGAGAAATAGGTATATAGAGCGACATACTCAGCACCCTTCTTACTCTTCGTCAATTCAGCGAAGACAAGGAAGCGTTTCCAGCCCTGGCCTTTGGAACCAAACACGCGGACACTCTGTATTCGGACCGCGAGAGGATCCAGATAACTTTTGGGGATACTGCCAGAGCGAATGGCGCGAATGGCGAGAATCCATCGATAGGCAAGAAGTGCGAATGAGACGATAATACACACTGCGAAAATCCAGCGCGAAATTCTGAAGGGAATTGCTGGTTCGACTCGGCCAGACCAGCGGGAGAAGGCCAATAAATTGACCGCGGTAAATGTATCGACACCATAGACGGCAAGTGAGATGATGAGGAATAACCAGAGAAAGAAGTATGAGAAGGGGGTCCAGCACGATTCGGATTTGAAATCGTTCAGGTTCTAGAGGGTATCCAAGTTAGCAATAGGCTTGTTCGCAATCTTCTGGGCCGCTTCAATGAAGAGGAGCACGACAACCACTCACCACGTAGTCCCATTTCTCCTCCAGCGCTATATTTCCTTTCTCGCGATCTCCGCCACATCCCATTGCGAAAGAAGAGGGCCTGGGCCTGCCAGGTAGGGGGTATCAAGGATGTTTTCTCAACGGGTGTCGCACGCGTAAGGTGTAAGGGAGGACAAGTGAACTTCCTCGGGCCAGCCGATAGAAGTCACAATTGGGAAGGTGATTCAAGTGTCGAGTTGAAAGAACGGGCAAAGACAAAGCCCAGAACGAAAGAGCGACAGATGCGATTGTTTAATCGCGTGCACAGCACATAACGGGAGGTTGTAACGGGAGGCTGGCAAGAGAGGGATAACCGACCCTGGCGGTTGAGTTGACAGTAGGCGATCTATGTTTCAAAAAGGCATGCGTGGACAGCGGCTGCGTGGAGAGATGCAGGTATGTATCGACAATGCTGATCGATCGAGCGCCAAGCGTTGTGAGAGATGATCGCTTTATTGTCTGAGCGCCCTGGAAAGGGGTGGATTCAGTGGATCTGGCGAAAGAATGCGCAATGCGTGATTGGGGCTGGTAATAATAGAGTGGAATGAATGGACTGAGGGGAAGAATGAGTGAAAGTGGCTGAAAGAGTGTAGTGTAGAGTGTCTGAAAGAGAGTACGAGTAATTGAAAGAGGGAAAGGATGAAAGGGGGGAAGTCCAAGATGAAACGGACAGTGGCTACTCCGTACACTGCGCAGTTCCTTTGAAAGGGTTCGCCCCCGCCCAACAACACACAAACTGGGGCCCTGCCAAGCGCAGGGCTGAGGAACTCCCCCTTGTCAAGAGTCAAGACACAGTTGGCGTTCGATTCTCATGGCTGATTGGTTTTCACAAAACCTATTCTTGTCTTTTGAAACAACCTGCAGTATTTCCCCCTGGCGGTTACCGATACTGCATGTCGTGGTTGCGGGCGCGTCGAGGAGTACGAGTACTACAGTACGGAGTACAGCATTGAACTTGAACGAACACCGACCCACTGCTATCCACTGCACGGCCTGAAACAGATAAAATATGGGGCAAAGCTCGGTCGCACTTCATCGTGCAGCCAGTCCCTGAGCTCGGTCTTGTAGCCGAGTCTTCTAGTGCTAAGCGCCGGTTCTTTTACTAGCCAAATGCGCCGCTGCTAGTCTGGAATTGTACCATATATGCTCACATCGCGTATCATTTGGGTCGATTCAAAGAGCTGAATAGGATCACAGCTGGAACTGACCGTTTCGACAGACAGCTGTAACTGCCCAGGCGATGATGAAACATGGCCTGGTAGATCGACATGACGATCTTACTTGTCATCCCTTCATCTTTTTCCTAGACATGCTGGGGTTGGTGTTTGCTCTGGGCCTCTGGCGTTCTTGATGCCGAAGTTCCGAGTCTCTCTCAGGCTCTCTCAGGCTCGGGTGTGAAGATCGACATGGGTGGGGTGTGTCCGCACTGGCGGATGAGAAAGTAGGTTGACTGGGAGAGGATCACCAGATTGGAAACAAGAATCCGTCGTCAGTGCGAAGGTCCGATTGGAGTCATGTATACTACTAGTAGCGAGGTCAGTCATCATATAGGATGAGAGTAGAAGAGGTGGAAGTGAAAGGTCAAGAGTGGGGGTCGAGCAGGAGCAAGAATGATCATGATGCATCATGAAAGTACTGTAGTATAGCAAATACAGTAATTCCAGATTCAACACTCCACTGGCAGGGCTGAAAGTATCCTACCGAGGGAGTATACCACCAGTATAGATACTACTAGTACTACTAGTAGACCTCGGGATGCCATCCATGGATCCCTCCACTTCAACTTCTTTAATCTGACCCCCATCCCTCACCACCTCTCCAATGCACAACCTCGGATGATTCTGCCCTTCAATTCATCCATATGCCCGAGGGGCTCCGCAATTGGCTCATTGAAAAATTGTCGGTGCCAGTGGATACAAGTGATGACGTCGACCTGATTGCATTCATAAGCTGGTGGAGCTCGAGAGGTGAAGGTGAAGGTGAAGGCGAAGGTGAAGGTTGGAGGTACTTAAGGAGTTACCTCACTATTACTACTCCGTACGTACACTCCTGCTCACTCTCAACCATCTATTTCTTGCTTCTCCTTCCTATCCTCCCTCACTACTCCCTCACTTCCTTGCCTACGTACTGAGCACTGGCATCTCCCACCATGTCCCCGACCAACTACCCTGATATCGCCAACAAGCCCGCCCAGGGCATCTCCTACTTTACTCCAGCTCAGATCCCTCCCGCCGGGTCCGCGGCGATCCCCCAGTCCGATGGAGGACAACCTCCAAAGCTCTTCACGCCCTTCACTGTGCGGGGCGTCACATTCCACAATCGCATTGGGGTAAGCTATGGCAACTCCACTCTTCGATCTACCCCTTCCTGTGGAGGCGGGTAGCTCCTACTTTACGATCATCCCGCTGATATGGATCTACTACTATCTAGCTTTCCCCGCTCTGTCAATACAGCGCCGATGATGGACATATGACTGACTGGCACATGGCGCATCTGGGTGGGATCGCTCAGCGCGGCCCCGGCTTCCTGATGGTTGAGGCCACCGCCGTACAGGCCAATGGTCGCATCACCCCTCAAGATCACGGCCTCTGGAAGGACTCGCAGATCGAACCCCTCCGTCGCGTGGTGGAGTTCGTCCACAGTCAGAACCAGGTGATTGGCGTGCAGGTGGGACACGCCGGCCGCAAAGCGAGCACCGTAGCACCATGGCTAAGCATGGCAGACACGGCCACTGAAGCGGTGGGTGGATGGCCCGAGAACGTGAAGGGACCCAGCGACATTCCTTTCCACGACAAATTCCCTATCCCCAAAGCTCTGACAACGGCGGAGATTGAGCAGTTCAAGAATGATTGGGTTTCAGCCGTGAAGCGGGCCGTCAAGGCCGGCGTGGACTTTGTGGAAATCCACAATGCGCATGGATACCTGCTGATGAGCTTCTTATCTCCGGCGACGAACAAGCGCACCGATCAATACGGTGGCAGCTTCGAGAACCGCACCCGACTTACGATGGAGATTGCGAAATTGACGCGTGAGAATGTGCCTGCGGATATGCCCGTCTTCCTGCGAATTTCCGCGACCGATTGGCTCGAGGAGGATATGCCCAACGAGCCCAGCTGGCGGGTTGAGGATACCGTGCGTCTCGCCAAGGCGCTGGCGGATAGTGGCACGATCGATGTGCTGGACATCAGCAGTGGAGGAAATCACCGCGCACAGCATATTCATGCCAAGCCTGCATTCCAGGCCCCATTCGCTATCGAGGTGAAGAAGGCCGTTGGGGATAAGATAAAGGTGGGCTCCGTCGGCATGATTGAATCGGCTCAACTAGCCAACTGCCTGCTTGACACCAATGGGCTGGACTTTGTTTTGGTCGGTCGCGGATTCCAGAAGAACCCCGGGCTGGTGTGGACCTGGGCTGAGGAACTGGATGTTGAGATCGCCATGGCGAATCAGATTCGCTGGGGCTTCTCGAGTCGTGGTGGGGGGAGCTTATTTGAAGAAGCGACAGGGGAAGATGTAGAATTGACCTCTGACGCTGACCAGATATGAGATGAATGACATGCTTTGACCACTTTTGATTGGTGCTCTCGTATTATCTGATACATGATTATCATCATGCCTGCCACGTACAGAGTAGACGGGTGGACATTTCCCCGGTAGCTAACAATTCTTGATCAATGCATCAATGTGTCTTTTCCAAAGATCCGAAATGCTTGAACTGTGATTCGTCCATGATTCGTCCCCCTTTTGTCTAACCCCACCCCTTTTCCCTCCAAAACGAGTATCGATTGCGAGGTTCCACCGAACTTAACACCTTGAGAGGGTCAGAGAGGGTCAGAGAGCCCGGGATTGGCTCCAGTCCGTGTCCGCTCTCGTTTTCAGTCTCATTCTCACTCTCACTGCCGCCATCGCGTTCGTGTTCGTCATCGGGTTTGCTGCAGTCGATCCGCTAGGCGCCCACCATAAACACGCGCCTCGGCTCGCTTATATCAGGTCGTCGTGACTATCCCCCTGTGATTTTTACTCATATCATCCGGAGTTTCCAAATCAATCCTTTTGTTGTCAGTGTTATTCTACACTGTCGAGGACATTTTTGAGACGTGATTTGGTCAGTCTATCACAGCCTCGGGATACGGAAACAAATAAACGTCGCCAAACGGTCAAACCAGGAATACTGGAGATCCCGCCTTGGTTTCCCGTTAATAGACTCGCATTATATGTACGCTGGCGCTGGCGCTTCCAGTATCTCGTCACTAGTATCTGCCCCGCCGCCACTCTCAAATTAACGCCCACACCCAACGGGGCAGGCCTCCACCATGGGCTTCATCCAAGACAACTTTCGCCTGATTTACGTCGGCGTGGCAGCCGCCATATACTTGAGACCGGAATATGTCATCTTCAACTCGAAATTCTTAACAATTATTGTTTATTTTACTATTCTTACGCTCTCAAAGCTTGTTTATCAATTTACCCTTTACCCTGCATTTTTCACCCCCATCAAACACATCCAAACACCTGGAGTGAGTTCTTTTTCAAGTTTACAGTCTGAATGATCTCAAAACTAATAGATTTTAGCGCCGAAATTGGCTTCGGGGCAATACCAATTCAGTCTTCCTCGAAACACCACACGAGTTGCTGAAGCAATGGGTTAAAGAACTGCCCAACCAGGGCTTGATTCGATATTATATTGTCATGAACATGGAAAGAGTCATCTTGACTAGCCCTAAAGCTTTAAGCGAGTTGTTAGTCACCAAGAACTATGATTTCGAGAAGCCCAAGACTGTGCGACAGAGCTTGCGCCGTGTAGTTGGAGACGGCGTCCTACTGACCGAGGGAGATGAGCATAAATTGCAACGCAAGAACCTAATGCCAGCCTTTGCCTATCGCCACATCAAGAATCTATACCCAGTCTTCTGGGCCAAAAGCATGGAAATGGTCGAACTAATTCAACAAGATCTGGAAAGCAGAGACTCCCCCGACGACAACATTATTCAAGTCCGAACCTGGGCAAGCAGAGCCACCCTCGACATCATCGGTGTGGCTGGCATGGACCATGACTTTGATTCTCTGCGTGATCCTTTCAATAAGCTGAACAAATCATACCAGAGAATCTTCTCGCCACCATCAATTGCAACCAAAATTCTATTTATTGTCGCAATCCTGATGGGCACTCTAACCTTCATTCAAAAATTGCCCACTCAGCGCAACAAAGACATCGACGAAGGTGGTGCGGTGATCCGCAATGTCGCGCGACAGATGATCCAACAGAAGAAAGAAAAGATGAAAGATCCAAAATCCGAGACCGGTGTCGATATCATCTCAGTTGCAATGGCCAACGGCACCTTTGACGACGAAAACCTAGTCGATCAACTGATGACCTTCCTAGGCGCAGGCCACGAAACAACCGCCACTGCCTTGCAGTGGGCTGTCTACGCGCTGTGCAAGAATCCAGACGTGCAGACCCGTCTACGTGAAGAGATCCGCGCCAATCTCCCCCCACTCTCCTCCTCCGATGCAAAGTCTCTGGACGCCGCCCAGATTGATAATCTGCCTTACCTGAACGCAGTCTCCAACGAGGTTCTCCGTTTCCACCCCTCGGTTCCAAACACCGTCCGTGTATCCGCGAAAGACACTACGCTTTTGGGTCAACCAATCCCCAAGGGCACGTTCTTTCTTATTTCTCCTGAGGTGGTAAACCACATGGAGGAATTTTGGGGCCCGGATGCCGACAAGTTCAATCCGGATCGCTTTATGGGCGAAGGCAAGGCTAATAACGGCGGCGCGACCAGTAACTATGCCTTCCTTACCTTTATTCATGGCCCACGCAGCTGTATCGGACAGGGATTCGCCAAGGCGGAACTCGCTTGTTTGCTTGCGGCGATGGTTGGTCGCTTCCAGTTTGAGCTGAAGGATCCTGATGCCAAACTGGAGCTGATGGAGGGTGCCACCGTGTCGCCAAAGGACGGGGTTATCGCCAAGTTTACTCCACTGGAGGGCTGGTGAAAGGATTTATAGGTCGGTTCCTATGTATTTCCTACCGGGATGGCTTTATTTACTTGACTATGTATATTTTAAGGGGCTGGATAGCTCCCCTCCTCGATTTTTTGATTGGCGACGCCAAAAGATTCAGTGGTATGCTTCCAGCATGTTCCCTGCACTTGGACCGCAGTTTTTCGTTACCTCATGACTTGTTTTCAATAGATCATTTTCCTGAGGCGAGATCTGGAGACATATCGCCACGGTTGATGGTTCAGCGAATAGCAGTGCGAGTTTTGCGAGCCGACGAATAGCGTCATTGCAGATCGCCCCATTTGGCGGTCGAATATCAATCCGACCGGCACAAATACGGACCGACAAGAATGTACCAGCCACTATTTATGAAATTAAACAATCTGTCAAGCATTCGAGTCAGTTCAAAGCAGAAGTTTCTCTGATATTTCCAATAAGTGTCCAGTAGAAGCTCTGTCCGCAATGCCAAATCTCAACTACAACCCCGAAACAGAAATCCCGGATCTCTCGGGAAAAACGATCTTCATCACAGGAGGTGAGTCGTTTATTCATTTCGAAGAAACAGATGGGATTCTAAATCCACTCAGGAACAAATGGACTCGGTGCTGAATCGGCCTTTCATCTGGCCAAGCACAATGCTGCGCACATCTTTATTAGCGGAAGGAACTCCAAGAGCGCGGACAAGGTCATCCAGCGAATCCGCGAGAGTGGTTCAAACACCGAAATCACCTTCATAGAATGCGATCTAGCTTCTCTATCATCCGTCAAGAAGACAGGCGAGGCATTCGTATCGCAGACATCTCGCCTCGACATCCTACTCTGCAACGCTGGAATTATGGCCCAACCACCCTCCTTGACAACAGACGGGTACGAAGTTCAATTCGGAACAAATCATCTCGGTCACGCACTACTCATAAAGAAACTACTACCACTCCTGGAAAAGCGAGGCAGTGAAGGCGGCGACCCACGAATCATTATCCTGACCTCGGAAGGACTCATGCTCCACCCAAGCGGGGGGGATCATATTTGACAAGTTGAAAACAGTCCAGGATGACTTCTTTGTTGGGGGGGTCATGGCGTCGATATGGACAAAGCAAACTTGCTAACCTCCTTTATGCGCGAGAACTCGCCCGTCGGTACCCGGGTATTATCTCCGCATCAATTCACCCCGGTATTGTCTCGACGGGACTGGTTGGAAATCAGAAATTCTTAACTCGCGCTCTGATTTATGCCACGACCTTCGGGAAATTGTTGAAACCCGAGGAAGGGGCATACAATCAAGTTTGGGCTGCGACTACTGCGAAGGGGAATATTGAGAATGGTGCGTTTTATGAGCCGGTGGGGGAAATGTGCGCATTATAAACTGGGCAAGACGGCAAAGGATGATCAGTTGGCGGAGCGGTTGTGGGATTGGACTCAAGAGGCGCTTGGGGAGTTCTAGATCTATTGTTTCTTTGGGCGCAGTTATTTGGAGAATATTTTTTTGTTTTACTATCATATACTGGATCTCCTGGCTAACCTTAATTTTGGTCTTCATTTAAACCATCCCATTCAATGCAAAGATGATTTTAATTACTATCCTATTGAACAGTTCCATGATTTTAAGGTAAGCAGAATCCTTTAGAGAAGCAACTCGAAGATTTTGCTTTGATTGAAGGGATCTCATTCACTTTCTTTCAGCTCAGACGCTTCTCTTCGCGAGAGTCTCAAAGGGAAGCGTCTCTCGCTCTCTTTCCTTTGTTCTTGTACTTGTCCAAGGGTTCAAAAGGCGGTTGTATCTTGACTTGCATTTCTTTTTCTAAATTTCTCACTCAATCCATTTCTTTCTTCTATTAGTCTGTGTACTTTTACTTGTGAAAATGTCCGGGCCAAGACCAAACACCAAAGCTAAGGGTCGCGCCCCCCAAGCCCCAACTGGCTCAACAGGGAGTGAATCCTCTTTGGGCCCTTCAACAGAAGCAACCACCCCTTCGCCTGCAAAAAATAATTAACAAGTGCTCAAAAGAGAAAGTGCTACGAGGACGATCTAGACTTGGCTTCCTCTATTCAAGAAATTGGTATAGATTACTCTGAGGAGAAGAGGCAGGCCCTTCCAATTGGGCTCGGACAAGAGAGCCCGCGGATGGTGACACAACCCGCAACCCCTTTAAAAGGGCCGCTAAGAAAGCAAAACACGTTGGTCGGGCTATTCTGGGTACAAAAGGGAACAAAGGCAAATCAGGGCGGAAAAACGCTTCACGACTACCTTCTGACCCACTCCAGCGAAAGAAAGTCGATGTGAACAAATTGGATCTTCGTAAGTCCTATGTTGGACTTGTACAGCCTTTCAAACAGGTGAAGTCTCCAAGGAAGCGAAAGGAGAAGCGAAAGACATGGAACCACATTTCGACCACTATCACTGACCCTAAAATGATACCCGAGGGGTGGGATCATCAAGAGGACCTTGATCCTGAGTAAGTGAATAAGAAGTTTAACTAAGAACCCATATGAGAAGTTACTGATCTCATTTAGTGATAGTGACGCTCAAATTGCAAGATGCCAGGAAAGGATTGCCGAACGAATTCTGCCTGATGTGTTCCAGCATAGGCTAGACGGCTTTTTGGAATTGGACGCAGCTGAGAAGTAAGATCCCTATTGTCTACGTGATGGAACTAAAATTAATCTTCTTTCGTCCCCAATAGTATAATCTCTGACGGTTGGCCCAAAGGTCTCAATAAGGATGTTTATCAGAGACTGAATTCACTTAAAGTCATCGAAGAGCATATTTCTAAAGAAGGAGATAATTACAAGGAGCTTCCAAATGTCCGAGCTTAGATTGCAGCTTACAAGTCCGGTCAATTGAAGTGGAATGGGGGGGCTTGTCACCTGTTGGTCGAAGGGGGTAAAGCTCTCAGAGCCAAGACCATTCGATTGGGATGAGTTTGAGGCCATCAATAGGAAACACGATGGCCATGAAGCCTTTTGGGTAGAACGGGTATAGCATCACAGATAGCTCCATCTTGATCCAATATTTATACTTATTCTTTCGTATTTAGCTTGCACAAGACGAACATGATTTTGCACATGTACAGCTCTATCAATCAGCTGAAGATCAATCTATGCATCAGGTATGATAATTATGGTTTCCTTGCGAATATTGAATGTTGCTAACTGTGAGTTATAGTATAATATTGCTGTGCGTCTTCCAGGTTATGACTGGTGGGAGGAGTTACAGTTTATGCACGACACAAGGGCCTCCACTATGTGCATCACGGATAGGGACGTGGCAACAATAGCTGGGCCTTGTCGCCATCCTGTATATCCAGCACCACCAATCATCGGATATTCAAGAGTCCACGGGGCGACTGGACAGCCAACGCAATTCTATCCGTATATAGAGGTCGAAGTTACGATGATTAACCCTAAGTCATGAAAGCGTATGACCGAATGGAATAGGATTCAAACTCGTGTCAAGCCACATGTGACAGCGTCTACGACCCACATGGAAAACATAAGATTAGATGGTCCAGCTATTCCCAGGAGCACATTTTGGGTGAATGTCCCGGACAATTCCCTGCGCATCCATGTTCTCACCTCTGCTGCCAAGTTGCCCTTCCTGCCAGCCGCGGCTAAATTCAACAAGAGACGAGGACCTGACCCTATCGCATTCACACCTATTCCAGCTCCTGGAAAAACTATAGATCTTTCCAGCTATCCCGTTCCACAGCACTTGAGTTATCCCAAGGCAGTTCAATAACGGGTGAATTAACTCATATTTGAGGCACACTGGCATGCTGGTATAACGGTTTTTTCGTTTCCGTTTCTTCTTCTTCTTTCTTCTCGCCTTGGTCTTCTTTCTACTGCCTGGATTTTCGATATGTTATATTATTCAAGTTTTAAGCTTTCTTTTAGCTAGAAAGTTACACATCTTTATTATCTGAGTAGAACTATTGTGGCCGACCCGGGCTAGACGTTCAAGTTTTTGTTTCCACATATTTACCTTGTAGTACGTAGTTGCTTCTACTTGTAGTATAATTAGAGTTACAACCTAGTATGTGTGGACTCGGAGTACTAGACTAAGAACATCTCTTGACAGCATGCAAGCCAGTCTCTCTCATTCAAATTTATTTTCAGGGAATATAGATTATCTGGTATATTTAACCAGGAGTGATAAGCTTCCAAGTTAAAGTTCCTAGGCACGATAAAGCGGCCCATAGTCGTGGAAATGCGGCTAAAATACCTGCTTCAGCTGTGAGTAAAGTACCGTCACCATGTCTGTGTTTTCCGCCAAGCCCTGCGGCTGAGTTGGGGTAGTACTCGAAGACGCGCTAATGCAGGTCTGGCCTTCGTGTTGTGTTGCATGACTATGGTGCCTAGCCTCCGCGCTGTGCTCATTAAACACTCCTTGCTTACACTGCCAAAACGCTTTATAGAACCCCATGCAGTTTTGACCGACTTTGAAAGTAATTTATCCTATTAGCCGAGTGATTGAAGGAAACTGAGAACATCTCTGGAGTAAAGCAGACCCGCTGCTCTTATTTCGGTCACCCTTGCACCCTTGCTCAATGCCGCTCAACCTGCCAAGCCGCTCAAATCCCATTTGACCATGCCTAAAATGACAATGTGCCTTTTCAAATTGAAATGAACGCCAAGCATAAATACGGTTCGCTATGGACGGTGGCTGTCATGATGTAGTTTCATTGGTTGACCATGCATTGAATACGAAGATCTGCGCGGAAAGACCCCAGATCTGGAGCGCCGAGGAATTAAGGCTAGAAAGAAAAACGGGTGGACATCATGTATAAAAAGGGTTAAGCCTGTTTGAATTGTTTGAAATTGTACGCGTTTTCCAATAGGCACCTTTTCCCCTACGCAGCAGTACTTCTGCATTCTACTCTTAGCGCCCCATCATGAAGTGGTCAACTCTTCTGCCTTTGGCGCTTTCCACCATATCTCTGCTCCCTTCTGCCGGAGCATGGGAAGTAACATGGCATGACTCCGAAAACAAAAGCCATAGTCAAAAAGGGCATGGTCCCAGCGACTGCATTGAAATCGACAACCCCAAGGGCAAAGTTTTCAAAATCGACTCTCAAGGCGAAAAGGGCATCAACATGCTTCTCTTCGATAACAGCAAGTGTACTGGAGACTCGGCGGGCCAAGCAACCGAGAGCTTCTCCAGGGACGCTTCTCGGGGTCTTCTCGGTTTCAAGGTCGTTAGTCTTTCTTCGTCGAACTCCTCCGAAACCACTACGACGGACAAATCTGCCAGTCACGCCGCGACTACCTCCTCGAAAGCCTCAAATACCCAGGTCTCCTCAACAAGTAGCAGTGAAAGTGACAAATCGTTAACGGCTCAAACAACGGCTGCAACAAGTGCTACTACCACGACCACAGTATCTGAGACTCAGAGTAAAGCGCCTCCTACGACTTCGAGTGCAGCAAGTGCAACCACTTCTAATGCTGCAATTAAGCTTGTTGGTCCGAGCGATAATGTTGCGAAGGGACTCATGGGTGGAATTATGGGACTTGTGATGGCTCAATGGGTTTTTTGAAAGACCAAGAAATGGATAAATCCCGCTATCTTACGTTAGGTCCATATCATGTCTGTCCCCATCGTGGCTTGGTCTGCTAGCTACAACTTAATCACTAAATCTAGTTTCTCTATTTGCCGATCTCCTATTCCTCTTTAATTTCAAGTTCCTCAGCACCAGAGCAGTACCCAGATACCCAAATAATGGTCACATTCCAGGATATAATGACGTAAAATTAATATAGATTAACTAACAGATAACATTATTCCATACCTTCATCCAACCATCCTTATGTAAGAGCCGCCACGAAACGGTCAAACAGAGCTCCTGGTCTCCTGGACCTCCACATGTGTCGTGGCCCTTTTATTCTCGTCATCCTCATCGAGATGTTTGTGAACGACCGCAGCGACCTCTTTGGCCTTGTCTTTGTCTTCGAACACTACTTTAAGTCAGCTCTGTCCCTTGCAACAAATCGGAATGCCAACTTACAGAACGACAGTTCCTCAAGAGTGCGACCCGCAGTCTCGGGGAAGAAGAAGTAGATAAACACCAACTCAAATACCAGCCAGCAGCAGTACACCAAGAGCCATTTCCAGGCGATGCGCGCGAGACCAACAGGGTTCACATAAGTAGCGAAGAAGCTTGCGCCGCGACCAAAGAACTGGAACCATGAAATACCACGCGAGCGACCCATGTAAGGGAACAGCTCGACCAGATATGCTTGTTGATGTCAGTATATACGCATGCGCTGGAACGGAGGGAATACACACTGTAGGTTAGGGCGTTGTAGCCGAGGTTGTAGGCGGGGGAGTAGGCAAAAATAAAGAAGATGGTCAGAATGGCTGCGGAATGAGCCTTTGTGCTTATGAAGCGCTCCATGGAGATAGTCCATGCAATATAGACACACAGCAGGCAGATTGCGCAGGTGAGGTACATTGGTCGACGCTTGAAGCGCGGCGCTGTGAGCGCCAACGCCGTGCCACAGACGAGACCCCAGCAGGCGATGCCGATGTTGATCTTGGACTTGGTCACACTGTCGGTGATTCCAACCATGTTAAGGAGATCACTTAGATAGTACCTATTGCATGGATCAGTGAAGGTGAAAGGCATATAGGGCAGATACATGCTTACGAGATGAGAGTATTGCCGGACCACTGTGTAAACAGGCCGAGAAAAGCGGAGATGAACAGCCGACGGCGCATCCCGGCCGTGCGGAACATGTCCAACCATGATTGTTTTGATTCTTCGAGCTCCATCTTGATGGTGTGTTCGATCTGCGCCAGTTCAGCCTTCACAATTACCGAGTTGCGGTCACCCTCCGCATGGTACTTGGTGAGGATTTCAAAGGCTTCTTCGTGACGATCTTTGCTGATCAGATATCGGGGACTTTCAGGGAGGAGCCTGGGCATGTGTTAATGGGAGAAGTTGGGATAAATGGCCGGGAATATCCTACATCACCGTCAGGATCTGAACCATGGCGGGTGCAATCTGAAGTAGAGATGGGATTCTCCAGGCCCAGTTGGACGAAATGGTCACCGTTCCCAGGCCTACGGCTGCGGCAATGATCTGACCGATGAAGTAGGAGGAGTTGAACAGGGAGGTTAGAATCGGTCGCTCCTTGGGGTAACCCAGTTCTCCTAGCAGAGATGACCCGGCGACGATGCAGAACGGGATTCCGAATCCTAGAAGGATACGTGCGACAATATACATGGCCACTGGAAATCATCAGATATGTCGCGGATAGGATCAGGAAAGGATGAGTACCTCCATTGGAGAAGCCCTGGATAATGGCCCCGACCAAGCTCACGCATGAACCGAACATAATCGTCCATCGCCGTCCGACTCGCTGGTTGAGGTATGGGACAAATGGCAGGGAGAGAATAGCCCCGAGAGAGTATGCAGCACCAAGAAAGCCCTTGAGGTTCGCTTCAATGGTGTACTCGGGGCGTCCATCCACGATCTTCCCGGTCGTATGACCGAAATCTATCTCGCAACGTCAGTCTACTGTAGTGCTCATCTTGAATTGAGGAAACATACACTTGTTCCAGGTATACACAATCTGAACCGTGTTGATAATCTGCGAGTCAAATCCTGACGTGATTTCGATGCCCATACACGCCAGAAATAAGATGGAATAGAGTCGTCTCAGATTCGGCTTCTTGTACCAAGGCGTACGGTCATCAGCCAGCAAGTTAGCTAGCACAGGCTCAGCAACATTCTCCTCACGCTTTTTCCCCACTAAGACCATCTTGAAAGATTGAAGTTCAAGTTGATTTCGAATGCTCACAACTGGAGTGCTGATCTGTGGACCCTGAAGACTTGCAGAGACCGAATCATGGACACTATATATCCTGTTCGTTCTAGGGTCTTATTCCACCGCGACCCCCCTAGCGTGGCCCATTCCCCAACTGCCAAGATCCTCTGAGCCATCAGGTCATGCGCAGACGGGCTGGAGGGATTCGTTGTAGAGTATCGAGGAAGATAAGCCGGGTAAGATCCCCGCTGAAGAAATTAGAGTTCCGCCACCCCACGGGGTATCTGGAGGTGGGGGTAGTGGGAAGGAAGGCCAACATTCTGGCCTGCAGATGGGTGCGGTTGCTCAACGCCAAGCACACGAGTCTTGGCACTTCATAATTAGCCTAAAGAAGGCTAGTCGGGTACAGGGACTTCGCGGAGTCTCCCCGAATGCCTCGGGTCAAGAGTGAGACTCGGACGATGGTCGCTAGGGGAGATGTGTTGCGGTAAGATACTCAAAGGGAAACGGAGCTGCTCCATAGCCGCGATCTACCCAGTGTTTCTGCCAAGATTACCAGTGCTCCCTACTATATAAATTTGGACACAGAATATATTCAATTTGCGTAAATAGATTTAGACATCCATGGATAGTATACTACTCAGGGCCAGGAAGTACTTAGTTGGCGCGAGTACGTCAGTAGTATAGATAGCCAGTACTAGAGAAAAAAATGCATGTCTTGTCTTTTGTTCTACAATTCCAAACTGTCATGCATCAGCCACTCCAACAACATACCTAACTCCTTGATCCCGCCACCCTCCTCGCCCCATATCTTCAACCGCTCAATCACTACCCGCACACAGTCCGCCCAGTCTGGAGGAATGTTCACATATTCAGCCGAGGGGCGCTGCGTCAACTTTGCGAGGAATCCCGCAATCAGACAAAGCGCATGGTTAAACCGGACTCGACATGCTCCCCATGACCCCGGATGCCGAAAGAATGGCACCTCGGTCTGGATACGATATACTGCCAAAAGTAGCGCCTCGCTCGCTTTCGCCCCATACAGCACCGCCATCCCCGGCTCAAGTGGCACATGGATGCACAGGTATAGATACGCCCGACAAAGCAGTTCGCGCACCTCGACGTATCGCTCACGACTTAGCTTCATGAGCTCACCCTCCTTTGGTCTGACGGCAGATTCGAGAGGCATATTGAACTGGAGTGTATGTGGGAGGCAGTCTACCCACTGCTGGAGTTGACCTTCCAACTGCGTCAGAGTTTCTGCTAGAATCTTGATGGTCGGTAGATCAATATCTGGGGAAAGCACGCGAACCGCATTGCGGGCCCGATTGAGAAGCCTGCGCAAAAAGATCTCAGCTAGATAATAATATGAAGATCCTGCTTCGAGGTCTGTGGAGGAGGGGCTGGAAAACGTCCAACCAGGGTTGTCGTTAGATAGTTGTCTCGTGGGGAAGCTTGGGAGAGAATAAGGAAAGTCGGAGAGGCTGAGATCACAAGGTGGAAGATCCGTCAGTTCATATCGAACCTCGCTATCACATGTTAGTGACGTGTGTGAGGACTTGAGATCTCCGGTGAATGCTATACCATTCGGATTTTAAGCATGTCCAGTAGAGTCGCTGCTCCAGACCTGGGGGAGTTAGAGATATCCAAAATGGGGACATTAAATGACCCACTCTCTTCCTGTGCGCTTCTGATTGTCTTTCCTTCGCGATGCTTCAAACGATACGTTTGCCACAACATGGATGCTGTCCGGAACATTTTCCAGCCCGGAATCGGTTCGATATTATACTGATACCAAATTCTATACAGTATTCAGATATTCGTATCTAGAACCAGCTCGGAGGAAGGAGCTCACCCAAATAAACAAAGACACTGTACTCCAAGTAGGGTATCATCGAGATACGCAGTGGAAATGCGCTTACGCGCCATGGAGAGGAAGCTTAATGATTCCTTCATTCGGTGCTCCGGAACCGACATCGTCATGTAGGTGACTGGTGGGCTGAAGGATCGTTCATTGTACGAGACCTCCCGGCTTTCGTCGTCCGGATAATTTCCCCAAATGGCTGCAAGCGCAAATACAAGTAGCACCAAGCACGACGAGGCTGACCACTCAATGCCATTTTCTAGCACCCGAGCGATATAAAAGTCCAGCTGGCCCGGGTCAACGATCGGGTTCTTGGTCCAGATCTTGGTCATAAAGATCTGTCTCAATTCGAGAAGCCTTTGTGGATCTAGGCTTGGTAGAGCTGTAGCCGCGCATTAGCATACGATTTTGGATATAATGTGTCAAGAAGCATGTGACATACCCGTCTGAAAGCGATCTGGCTTCTCGGAATACGCTGCCATTGGGAAAGTCGACGCAGGCTTCTCTCCCGGGAAAATAGGCCAGCTGAGAATCATGTCTGACCCAGTAATAGGTGTCTTAGGTGCATCATTGCGCGAGATTGACTCTGGATCTATTTCGTCCACTGGGGATGGCGACGCCTGCTGCGAAAAAAAGGGAGGCGCCTGATTCGAAGACAGGGTCTGTGACAGAAGCCGCTCTTGACGTTCTACTGCGTCTAAGATTCTTGCGCCCCATGTCTCTAGACTTCAAATAGAATTTATGGTCATTAGATGCCTCAGCTAAAAGAGAAGTTCTATGGGAACCGACACCGAGATGGGATCCGTCTGCGGATACTCGCATGTTACACCCCGCTGGATACATTTGGCACACACTGGCCGGGCCGAATCGCATCGAGTCTTGCTGAGGCGACAAGCATTGCATGCGTTAAGCACCCGAGTATGCTTGCGAGGTTGCGCAGTCGACGAGGCTTCCATTCTTCCTGCTGGGGATCCCCGTAGTCGCACATGGAATACCAAGGGGAAAGAATGATGATAAAAGGCCAAGACAAACACGGCTGGTGTTTGACGAGGCAAACGATGGCGGAATCATCCGTCCAATCAAGCCAGGCCGACCTCATTTAGCCGGGCAATTGACCCAAACGAAGTCGGATGAATCCTTAGAGTCCCCGCCAATAGGTGGTGCGATTTACTTGGAATTCTCCCCAGGCCACCACTTCCAGGCTAGAGGTTCCTATTAACACTTCATATGTCCCTTTCTCGCTCTTCCACATCTCCTCGATCTCATCCCAGAAGCTTGTCGCATATCGGTCGACCTGGATGTCAACCGCTTTTTCTTCCCCGGGCTGGAGGAATACCTTTTCAAAACCGTGCAATTCCTTGCTTGGGCGCGGGGTTTGCGATTCGGGGGCAGATATGTACAGCTGAAGAATCTGGGCGCCCGCCACTTTGCCTGTGTTTTTGATCTGTACGGTGGTGACCGGAGGACGGTCCATGTTGAAGATCTCCGGGGCAACGGTAACGCTCGATGAGACCTCGAAAGTTGTGTATGATAGGCCGTGACTTCAATACGGTTAGGTGAGATATGGTTAGATGAAACTGGGAGATGAAGGAACCAACTCACCCGAATGGAAAGAGGACTTCTCGTCCAGTCTTCTCGTAAAATCGATAGCCCCCATAGATGTCCTCGCCATACAGCACTCGGCCACCCACACTGGCATAGTTCAAGTAGGCCGGATTGTGTTTCACATCCACCGGCCATGATAAGGGCAACTTTGCGCATGGATTGACCTCTCCGAAGAGAACATTGGCAATTCCATGGCCTGTCTCGTTACCTCCATACCAGGCCTGTACAATGCACCGGGCCTGATCGGCCCACCGCATAGTAACTGGTGTACCAGACTGATTGACGATGACGGTCTTGTCTGCGGCGACTTTCAACACCTTCGAGATCAGCCGGTCAACTCCCGGTGGCAGATCCATATGCGTGCGGTCGAACCCTTCAGATTCCCAGTCTTTGTTGAGTCCAGTGCAAATAATGGTGTAGTCCGCCTGTGCGGCAGCTTCCACGGCATTCTTGATCATTTGATCCTGGTCCAGCCGCAGGCAGGCCCCCAAATTTGCAGCGCCACCACCGAAATTCACCATTCCCACCGATTTCATTGTGGTAGTGTTGGCAGAACCGAACTCAATCCGGATTTTATATGTGGTCCCAGCAACTAATTTCTTCGATCCCAGCTCCTCGATGGTGCCTTTGCCGAAGAATGCCGTTCCGCGTGTCTGGTTCGTTGTATTATCGATCACAAGCTCGTCGTCGATATAGAGATTGGCCGTACCAAAAACACTCAGGCCAAAGTCCCAAATCCCGGATGCGTCTGGTGTGAAGTTGCCAATCAGTGTGGCCCAGAATAGCTCTCGGTTGAGGCCGGGTGCATAATAGTCCATGAACTGGAAGGCTGTTGTCGACATAGGCTCAGTGCTAATCAAATTCCGTTCCTTGTCCATCGGCTCGTTGTAGAAATGTATGACAGCATTTGTCAGGAGACGGTCTATTACAGGGAGCATCTTGTGGGCGTATGCGCCTATTTCATAAACCACGTCCGCGTCAGGATATGCTTCCCTACAGGCGTCGTATAACGAAACAGAGTAATACGGTTCAAGGGACGCACTGCCACCACCCGATATTGCGGGAGTTTTCATGTGAGATCCAATAAGGGCAATCTTTTTGATCTCCTTCGGAAGGGGCAAGATGCCTTCGTTCTTGAGGAGGACGATGCTGTTTGCGCAAATTTTTCGATTCAACGCTCTATCCTCTGGGAAATCCCGACCTCGTTCCACACCTGACACTTGGACTTGACTTGCTTGCTTCACGAATTCCAACACCTTTCGAGCTCGTGCATCTATAGTCGATTGTTTGATCAGTCGAGCCTGTACGGCGGATTCGATATACTTCCCCCGATATCTAGAAGGCCCCGGCATTTCGAGATCAAGGCCCGCATTCATAGAATCGATGGTTGTGTAGGTCCCGTACCAGTCGCTCATAACCAGCGGATCCCACTTCCATTCTTCGCGGATCAAATTGAGCATGCGAGGATCTTCGGCCACGTGCTTTCCATTGATCTTATTATAAGAAGTCATGAGCGCGCTCGGCTTCGCATCTCTCGCGACAATCTGGAAAGGTCGTAGGTAGATCTCACGCAAAGCTCGCTGTGTGGCGAGGACATCCACCGCCCGGCGTTCGTGTTCCTGGTCGTTGCCCACGAAATGCTTCACAGCGGAAATGATTCCTTTGCTTTCGGCTCCGAGGATGATTGATTTGGCCAGAATGCCCGAAAGATGTGGGTCTTCAGCAAACGATTCAAATCCGCGGCCACCGAGAGGAGATCGCGGCATATTGATTGTAGGACCCAGCCAACAATGCGCTCCTTTCGCAATGCACTCGTCACCCAGTAGTCTCCCCGCTTGGTAAACCAGATCTCGATCCCAGGTGGCGCCCAGAGCTGTGCCGCAGGGCAGACATGCGGCTGGTATGCCGGCGAAGAATTTGGTGCCGCGGATACCATTGGGACCGTCGGTGGCGCGAATCGAGGGGACATTGAATTCGGGGATGGGATGTGTGTGCCAAAAATCAATTCCTGCTTCTGTTAGCGGATGAGGTCTTCCAAGATCATCTTCATCGTCTCTGTGTTACCGGATAAAAGAGCGATTTTGTCCTGCTCGCTGATGTTTGCTAGGACATTCTCCACATCGAATCCTGTCGGCATAATGGATGAACAGTTGGAAAAGGAAACAATTTCAAAAATGTGAATAAAAAAATAATTCTATGCGCGTAAATTCTATGCGCGTAGCCTCCACTAGTATGTAAAGCGAACAGAACATGCAGCGGCTAGATAACTATAAGTACCTGTGCAATTCATAGCTTCGGTTTTTTTTTTTTTTTTTTTTTTACATAGAGCTCGTTCTTCGAGGTGACGCCTAGGCGCTACCACTACTAGTTATCTCTTGAGCCTCCGTCACCCCGAGACACCCAGTGACACGTTGACGGCGGAGTCTCCCCGGCTTGGTGGGGACCTGTGGGGGCCTGTGGGTATCTCCGCATCTCACCCAGTTATCCCCGGCGTGTTGGGAGTTGAAAAGCATATTGACCCATCACTGGTAAACCAACCGAAATCTTATCAAAGAATCGATGCACCGCCCAAGGAGATTTTGGGCATTGAGTGATGCCGCCAGCCGGAGACATAGAGACCGGGGTGTTGATGTCGCCTTTTTCCGGTCAACTACCGACAGCCACCAGTCAGTTCCTGTTTGATGATCTAATCGCCCAAAGCCTGGAAGAATTGATGTTTACGGATGTTTTTCATTGGGATGATTCATTCCTATGTATCCCCTCGGAATAATTATTTTGATTGTCTGTATTACTAGTGATATGTCTACTGTTTCAGGGCTTTTATATCGGCGTGAATAGAACTAGAAAGGATTGATTTAGTGACAATTCAATATCATATTGGTATCTTCAACAACTTGAAACATTCTGAGTATGAAGGATTTCAGGCTTGTGGGCTCCGTATAAATCTGTTTACAAAATTTAATTTTCGGTATGTGTACTAGTTAGTACATAGTACTAACTAGTAGTTTATATGTCAAACATGCAAACAAAAAGAACCAGTATGTTAAATACCTCTTCAAGTTGCGGCCATTCAGTTGGCTGACGAACCCAACAATATCCAAGACTTTGATAATTTTTCCTCTGAAGGCCCTGTAGTCTGCCATAACGTCTTCCTTGCTAAAATCTACATTTGCCAGCATGGCAATTGCATTCTCATCATGGACGAGACAAGCCATATTCCGTCCAAGCATGGGGCAATGGCAGTTATCTGCGTTCATTAAATGAAGGGCACGAAGAAGGGATTTGGACTTCTCCCGGACACGATCATCTGAAGCGCCTGCTAGGGTCTTTTTATGTTGGACCGCGTTCAACTTGAAGCGGCGAGCTGCTTCGCTTGCATAAGCGGGCAGGCTATAGTCCTGGTTCCTCCCTTATCTTGCTTTTGAGTAGCTATATGTGACGCCTTTGGCGGTCATCTCTTCCCCAGAGCAATTGATCCTCGATAAACTTGAAAGCTGCATCTCTCGGCTGCGTTGTTTTTCAGGGACCGTAACAAAAGGCTGATATAGCAACGGGTGGTTGAAATGCAAGCATGATGCTGTCAGAAGGATTCTGGGTCTAGACCCATCACAGTAGATAATGCCTGCTTATTATACTCCTATCTTCAGAATCAACTACCAGTTCATTCTAAGTAAAACTTGAAGTTGCCTCCCGAGGTCTGCTATGGGTGCCCGCCATGGTACTTTTAGTGGTGGTAGACATAAATTGAATTTTATTTATAGTGAAGCCGCTATAGTCAACCATGCGTGATGGTGGACGCGAGAATTATTACTGTTACTCATCAGCATCAATGTAGCAGACTTAGCGTGAGGGGGATTAAATGGATCAAATTTTTGCCCTAGGCGAACAAGTAACAAACAAGTATCCGCGCAAACAATTTAGTTTCAAGATTGAAGTGAGCTCGACCCCTCCCTGCGAGTGGCCCATCCGCTGAGCAGTCTTACATTTCAAGAGACCTTGGTTGGAATAGCCGAAACAGCGAACGGGTTTGCAGTGAAGGTCCCGCTGGGATCAGCCTTTCCCCTAGCCTTACCCAACTTATGATACTTTACCGCATCCTCATAATAACATTTCCAAATCTCCTGCTTCCCCAAGTCCCAGTCGCCATAAGACCCCCAGAGCAAACGTCTGTCCTGCTTGCTAAAGGAACTGGAGGGACCAACCATAATGGAGTCATTCTTGGTCTGCCAGTTTTCAGCATACTCCTTAAACTTGTCGCCAGGTTCATGAAAGCAGTCTAGCGTCTGGGCAACCGAGGTATCCCTCCAACTGTAAGAGGTGCCGTTATCCTTGTTCCTATAGAAACGGGAATTGTCGCCTCCGTAGCATTGGATCTGCACTGAAAGCTTGCAATGTGTGTAGACTTCATACTCCTTGTCTCCCGGGTTATGATCGAGCAACTGGTGCGGGTTATAGATTAAGTCGATGCGATCAACCACATTGTCGACCCAGTTGTCCTTTTCAAGAGTCTTCGAGTTTGTAGAGTAGGTGCGCTTGACGTATGGTAGATCAAACTCTCGTTTCTTGGGGAAGATCCATTCTCCACTCATTTGAGACATGTCCTCTTCGAGCTCATGAATGAGGAGAGTCTCATTTTTGAAGAAACCCTTGAGGTCCCGGAACTTGTTGAACCATTGGTCAACACTCTCGTCATACTTGGCATCTTTGCTGGTTGGGCACCACTGCGCATAGAGCACGATGATGGCGGGGAAGCTGCCATTTAGCCAGTCAAGAAACTTATCCGCGAGAGCTCCCTTGATCTTATTTTGAATGTTTTCCCATTCGTCAGCGTTCTTCAATGTGGGAAATAGTATCGTTACGGGAAAATCGGTACTAAGGACGCTCACACAGAGGTCAAAGCCTCGCGGGACATTGTTATCGTCAGCCATTTGTGCGACTGCGATGAGCAGACTTTTGAGGACTTTGGGCGAGTAGATCCACAGTCCTTTGATTCCATGTGGTCCCTTGAATCCGTTTGGACCGGCAACAGTTCCCATGTAACTCTTCGCCTGGTATACCTCAATGATATAGTGTGTGATGATGCCAAAGTTACCGGGACTGCCCCCGAGTACGGCGTTGAAAAGTTCAGCGTCATTTTCCTTAGAGACGTCGCGAATGACGCCGTCATGACAGACCATGCGAATGATTCTGATATGATCGCCAAGAAGGCCAAAGCTACGGCCAAGCTGGCCATAACCACCAGTCTGACCATGCCCACCCACACATACGTAAGCGCATTGTCCGTGGGGGACAAACAGTTGGTTGTGCTTGAGATATGCGTTGAAGTCCTTTAGTTGATTGCTGACGCCAACGTACACCAGTGCTCGATCCTGGCCAATGGGGTCGCGAGCATTCAGAACCATCAAGTCCTTGTACGTGTTGCTAAGGTCGATCTGGATGTTCTTGCCACTGGTAGACGATGCACCACTATACTGGTGACCGCCACTCTTGATAGCGATAGCAATTTTGTTCTCTCTGGCCCAGTTCACAGTCTTGATTACGTCTTCGTCTCGTTTCGGCTGGACGATGAGATCTGGATACATGTTGTGATCACCCGCGTGAGAAGAGGTCGCATATTGCTGGTTGAAGTAGGTGTAGTCCTGTTTCTCAGCTGGAGTGCCATCGCGGGGGTATTGCATCCCTTCAAAATCTTGAATTCGGACCATGATTGCCTTTCGAAAATTGTCAACTACACATTTGACTGAAGTTTAGTAGGCACGCTTCAAACGGAGAGACATCCAGTCTTCTACTTTTCAGGTCTGCTTAGGAACGATAGTAGATCTGGTGGCGTTCAGCCGCTTCGGTAATTTTGACGTGATGTGATGTAACATTGAATTGTTGAATATCCCTCGATCTTGATACACGCAGCACCGTCGGCGTACGGTGCCATGATTGTCTCGTGCCAGCCTTGTTGTCCCAATCTCCATCCAAGGCGAGCTGTGTCTCACTGTATCTGTGACAATGTTCCGTCTCTAACGCTTGTGCTGAAAAATCACGCCTTTAGGACCGTGAATGTATTTAGAAATTCATATTGTCGCAGTCTGTGGCCATGGGATCTGTAAAGGACCTTGTGACTCTTTCAAGAGTAGAGCTGCATCTAGACCCAAGCCTATTTCCCAGAACGACTGTAGTGCACGTAAACCTTCGCTGCTATCAAGATTCAGAAATGTGCTAAAAGCCATTCAGTCTCATAAGAGAGTTTTCTAAGCCCGACACGGGCCGCGGTAGCATTCATTGAGCTCCAAGCCACTCATGGGAAGACGCTGGCCGGGCCCTTCTATTCGCTTTTTACCTTTAACGTTCTTGATCCGGAGCTAGACCTGTTCATGCAGGACGGTGGACCCATGGGTCTTAATTTTTGTCCACGTCCCATTTGCCAAGATCCTATGGGACTAATTCAAGGTTATTTATTAATCCTATCCCATCCCGCGGGAGGCTTGGCAAGTCCCATGGAAGCCCAGCCATGCATAGGGCACATGGGGATAACCAAGATTTATAGATCCAGATCCCGCTCCGACATTCAACAATTCATCCGATATGGTGTAGTGGCTAACATCGCCGTCTCTCACACGGCAGCCGGGGGTTCGATTCCCCCTATCGGAGTTAACTTTTGCTTTTTGTACAGTGGCGTTGCAAAAAGCTTGAACCCATATTGCTCACCATGATTTACCGCCTTCTAATGGAAACTAGTAACTACCCGAGTTGGAATAGATAGGCCAATCTATTCCAACTCGGGTAGCTACTAGTCCGCGATTAGAAGGCGGAGACAAGAATGGGCTTTCAACCTTTTGCAACGATAACATTTGGACTAATGATTGTTATGGTTGTACGTCTAAGAGTCTATTTTTGCCTATGAAAATATAAAGTCTCGACTCCGCTTCTATACTCTAGACGGCCCATAGGTGGTCAGTCATGTACCATGGCTCCTATATCATCTACTCTGCTGAGAATGTTTAGGTACGATACTATCGTACCGATCGGATGGCGGGGCGAGGCAGCCATTCCCATGAGCCCACGTGACTCTTATCGTATCTAATCGCAGCTCAAAATTTTTGGATCCCACGTCCATCTAATCCTCAGCATCTCGAATATTGACATATTTCCCGAGTCAATCCCTTTTCCTTCCGTGATATAAACTGTCTCCAGACTCGGAATATTTGGTCGTCCCACTCCAGCAACACTCCGGGCCTTCAATTGCCATCCCCCTCCATCAATTTTCCGCTATCCCCCCCCCACCCAACCTGCGGGGCATCAATCCGCAAGCACACTTCACAAAACAAGCCACCCAACATGAGCGCACAATCAGCAAATGCCCCACCGGCTACGGATGCCACTTCCTACCTTGACCTGGGCATCTCCCTTGCCGTCAACAACTGGCCCGCCCTCGCCCTCGCCGTCGAATCGAACTGGGGCGGCCCCAAATCCAACGATAAGCGCGACTGGCTGTGCGGTGCCATCTCTGAGATGCTGGTCGATCGACCCGAGACCGATGCCGAAGACCTAGAGGATGTCCTCATTCAAGTGATGAACGACGAATTTGACGTCGTCGTGGACGACGATACCGCCGCGGACGTGGCTATTGAGATCATGGAAATGAAGGTTCAGACTGCGCGCGGGGATTTCTCATATATCCGGGATATGTGGGAGAAGTTCCAGATTAAGAGCCAGCAGAAATCTGCTTCTTCAGCGATGTTCAAGCAGGTTGAGTCTAAGGATGAGGATCAAGAGACGGACGGTGATGAGAGTGATGATGGGGAGGATGTTGATATGGACGATGCTCCTGCCCTGGTGCGGGCCCCGAGAGAGAAGGCCGAGCCAGAGGTGGACGATGATGGATTTACGATGGTTAAGAAACGGTAAATCAGCATGGCTGGTGCCGCTTTTTGACGTTCAGTGATACCATTCGATTGCAGATGTTTTCTAGTGAATTCATCAACCCCATACCATAGATAGACACGGCATATATCTACTGTTTTTCAGCTGAATACCCAATTCAACTATACATTAATATGCAACGTAATTTGACACGCCGTCTGTCAAAAGCTTATTCCCGAGTATATAAAAGATCCCTGAAACCCATGGAAGCCAGGCACCTGGACAGAGGTGACCCGCACATATGAGGCTAACTACCTAGGTGTTCGATTGTCTACGTAATTGCTTATTCGACTGAAGTCTTCATCCATAGACTTACGTAAATTGGATGCAAGTATATAGAGTACTAAATGCTTCCTCAATAAGAGCGAAATTCTATGTGGAGGCGTAACAAAAATCATCATCGTTAGTCTTAAGAGACCCTTGGGGAGTATCACTTTTTGGTTCTTTGCTTTTTGTGAGGCATATGCACAGTTCGGACCCCGCCTCATAAAATCCTTTAGATGGTCTCGCCATCCGGCAAGATGAGCTTGGTGATCATACCAATGGCAATGGTTTGACCCTAAAAATTCCATTGTTAGCAATGACTTCTTCTCATAGTCTTGGGGAGGGGTCTACATACCTGGTCACGCAGGGTGAAACGTCCGAGCTGCTCGTAGTCGGTGAACTTCTCGACACAAACCGCACCAGCAGTACTAGTGACCTCAATGCGGGCGATGATAGTTTGGCCCTTGTTGGCGAAGGGAGGGGGGCGCTTGCTCTTACGGCCAGTTCCAGGCTCAAGCTTGTGCAGAAGAGCAGCGACGGTAATCTCCTCAACAGCGGAGTGAACGTGGAGAACACAGTTGAAACCGGCAGTAAGAATGTTCTTCAGGTCCAAGATACGGATCTTAGCCTCGAAAGCAGACACACAGTGGACTGGGCGCTTCGGGGAGCATAGCACGAATCCGGGGTAGAAATCTTCTTCTTCCACACCACGCAGACGCATGCGAACCTGGTCACCGCAGGTGGCGTTCGGGATCTCATCTTCGGTTTCACCGTAAAGAGCGGCAATCTGGACATCAGTGCGGTTAGGCATCATCAGGTAAGTGTTGTTCTTCTTGATGACACCGGACTCGATACGGCCTTCGCACATGGTTCCCATGTCACGGTACTTGGCGCTAATGGGCATCATGAAAGGAGCATTGATCTTGCGCTCCGGAAGCTTGAAGTCGGTCAAATACTCCAGCAGGGATGGGCCATCGTACCACGGGCAAATCTCCTTCGGGACACGATCCTTGATACCGATGGTGCGCTGAGCAGAGATAGGCATGCAGAAGATATCGGCCTTCTTGTAGCCGAGGGCCTCCAAAAACTTGGTCACCTTGACGGTACACTCCTTGAAACGGTCTTCGGACCACTCGACAGTTGGGTCATCCATCTTGTTGACAGCCAGAACGAGCTTGCTCACACCCGTGTTGCGAGCAAGCAAAGCGTGCTCACGGGTTTGGCCGCCCTTTTCGAAACCAGTCTCGTACTCACCCTTACGGGCAGAGATGACGAGACATCCCAAATCGGCTTGAGAAGCACCACCAATCATGTGCGGGACATAAGACTTGTGACCAGGGGCATCCAGAATAGAGAATTGGCGGGTGATGGCACCATCCTCGTGGGGAATCTGGACTTGGAAGAATGCACGGCCGACCTCGACCGTCTTACCCTTGGAACGCTCCTCTTGAGTCAGATCCAGGGCCCATGACAGATACCAGGTTTCACGGCCAGCCTCCTTGGCCTCTCTCTTGTACTTGTCCATAGTTCGATCGTCCACCATGCCAGTGCAGTACAGTAGAGAACCACCGAGAGTGGACTTACCAGCATCAACGTGACCAATGAAAACAACGTTGACATGCTCTCGCTTCTCACCATAGATTTCCTTCAGTGTGGCCTCATCAACATCGGCCGCCTGCTGCTTAGCAACGGCATTGGCGTCACGGGTCGCCTTTGCCGCATCAGCGCCACGGGCAGGGCTGGAGCGGCCAGGGCTAGAACGTCCGGTGGGAGCAGGGGAGGACTTGCCGCTAGCGGCAGCCTTGGGATCCGCCTTCTTGTCGGTCTTCTCGACAGCCTTGGCAGCAGTGACCTTAGCACCGGCCTCGGCAGCAGCAGTGCCCTTCGAGTCACCCTTGGATGTGGAGTCGGTCTTAGGAGGGGTGGAAATACCAAGCGAGAGCACCTTGGTCTTGGGGGCGGTGGAGGAGGAAGTAGCCCCAATCGAAAGGACCTTAGCCTTGGGCGGGGCGTCGGAGGGGTTCGCGGCGGCGGGCTGAGGGACAGACTGGGCTGCGGGTAGCTGGGCAGCGACGGGGGTCTGGCGAGGTTGCTGCTGGAAGCCACCAGGCTGCTGGTTATAGTATTGGTTATATCCGGTACCAGCACCAGCACCAGCACCAGGCTGTTGACCATATGCTGCATACTGGCCGTAGGCCTGTTGCTGGGGCTGCTGGGGCTGCTGGGGCTGCTGAGGTTGCTGGTAGCCGTAGGACTGCTGTTGTTGACCATACTGGGGGTAACCGTATCCAGCACCGTACTGTTGGAATTGCTGTCCGGGAACGAAAGAATTGGCACCTGGGGTGAAAGAGGCAGCTCCGGGTTGGAATGATGCGGCTCCAGGTGTAAATGTAGGTGCTTGCGCCTGGGCGCGCTGGGCGTTCAGGTTGACGCCCTCGGTCTGCCGGGAGAGCTCATCCTCCCAGGAATCAGGGGTCTGGTTTGACATCGTGTATAATGGATCCGAGACACAACCAAGGACACGGTAAAGTGGCGACACGAGGAGTCGAAAGGGTGGAGGTCTAACAATGAGGGGCTCTCGCGCCTTTGCAAAATCAATTTGGTGGATGACTAAGCTCGGCTCCCCGCTGTGTTTTAGTCAGGTGACGAGTATTGTCTCTTTGACAAGTTCACTCCCAGGCCAGCTAGCTTACCGGTTGAATTGGAGCAAGAATTTTTTCTTACAATCTGTGGAAACCGAAGTTGTGCAGAAATTGCCGGAGCTTTTTCTTACAACGTTGGGCCTTTCTCAGTGGCGAACTTCATCTCCCAACTCCAATCGAAGCCCCCCCAGTTGGGCAGATCTATCGATAAGCCCCTCGACCATCAGGGAGGCCCATCACTCTGTTGTTGCCTTAGAGGCCACCAAGACTGCTTACTCCATCCAATTCCTCGAGTTTACCTGGGCATCCTGGTGAGGCTCTTCTCCATTAAAATGGACGTCTTTCTTACGCGCGTATGTCAACCATGTCGATTCTTTCGTCAATATCAATGCTGGGGCTTGGAACAAGTTTTCTAACTCGATATATCTTGGACAGCTCACCCAACAGGCCGCGAACTATGCCATTCGGTACGTGTGATGCAATTTTATTATCATGACATGCAGAACATTAGTAACAACCAGCATAGATCGGGCGTTGCGATAACGGCCAGCTATGTAATGCAACAATCGGCGCGATTGTTGAAGGTACGCGTCGGATGACCTAGCTCTCTCGCAAATTGATTCAGTGCTAATTCTTTTTCCGGATCAGAGGGTAGATGGTGAAGACCGTGAGGTGCTTCTGTCTTTGCAGCAGCGTCTAGAAAGCAAAATCCAGGTATGTGGTGGATTTCATTATCGAAGGTGGATTTTTGGTTGATGTGACTCGCAGGTGATCTCCCCGTCGATCGATATGATCGAAATGATGTATGTCGCAAGTAAGAATATCCCAAAATTTTGGAAAGAATACTGATCCCATGAACAGTGCTGCACGTGGAAACACATCGCTCGAATCTGCTGTTGCTCTTACGAAATCCCTGAGATGGGACATCCAAGCCCTGGGCCAAAGATTGGCAAGAGCTGCTGCGTCCGAGGAGTCCAAGCTCAAGGCGTCCAAGTCACCCAAGAACGGCATTCAAAATGTCGCGGAAATCAAGCTCATCATCAAAGACATCAAAAGTTTACTCACTAGGATTGAGGATGCAGTACCACTGATGAACTTGGCCATTACGACCTCGGGTGCGAAGTTGTCAACCAATCTACCATCAACTGTCTCACCTTCCCGACTTTTACAATCAAGCACCTTCTTAACTGCGGGGGATACACAATATGCGATGTCACAAGCTCAGGCCGTTCAAATTGGACCGACATTTACACTGTCTATGTACATGCTGTTTGCGGGACACCTGCGACCCCACGATGAAGAATCCATTCGCGAGGCAACGTGGAAAGAAGTGATGCACAAAGCACGACTCAAACTTCGTCGTGTTCCGATGGGTCTTTATTACTCAGATGGCGATCCCAAGTCCCCGCAGTTTCCAAGCCCAGCTGGCGCCGACGAATATGCTTATCAGGTCCTCATTATCGAAGACCTGGATGACGGAAGAGTTCACACATTTGAAGAAAATGAGGCCCAACCCCACGCTTACGATGGAATCTCAAGCGCTGGTATCCGAGAAATTCTACCGATTCACCAAATCTCCAAGATTTTCTATGCCGACACGGGTCGGATTCTCAATATCTGTCCTGATGGGGAAACAAATAACCCTGTCATCTTACTCAAGAGGGACTTGAACGCATTACCACCGCGTCATATGATGGAACGTGCCGACTTCGAGAACGAATATGCTTCTCAATCATCTGAGGCCGAGCCCGAAGATGACGAACAAGCACAGCTCGATGCACAGCTAGGCGGAGACGGTAACCCTGAGCACGAGAGCTTCAGCTCACTCCACGAGGACGCAATTCCGGAGGAATGGCGACTACCCTCCGGTCTAGACCCGGAATGGATTGCATTCGAAGTCTACAATGAAAACGAAAGCTCAGACACGGAATCCGAACCCGATAACTCCAATGCACGAGAACAAGAAACAAACATTGATCCCAACTTGATGCACAAATTATCATTGAATGATAAGAAACATAGCCCGTCATCCTCTCAGTCAGGCAACGCCACAATAACAACTGTCTCCAACCCGCTTTTCGAAAACATCCGCACTTCACTATCTCTTCTCGAAACTCTCCTCCGTCTCACATCTCTTCAACAATTCCAACAGAAGTCCCACCTCGGAATTAGTGACGAACTACTCAACTTCTTCCTCGAGGAATCCTCCTCGACCGGTGCCGGCGGCGACGAACAACATCGCCAACGCCTTCGCTCCGAAGCACGTCGCCGTGTTGGATGGGACCCTTACAACGAGAGTCCTGTCAAACTCCGTGGTGAGGATTACCAATACAGATACGGAAGTGAAAGTCCATCTGCTTTCACACGCGAAGGAGAGATGTACTCCCCCGCGAGAGGCTTCGAAATGCGTTCCAGAGAAAGTACACCAGAGACACCACAACGAGGAGGATCGCCAAGTGTCCGTCATGATAGAAGAAATTATAGTAACTTGCGCGGAATGACCCCGGCATATTCAGATGATGCGGAGTCGAGACATCCCTCGCCTTTGGCGAAGAAACCAAGTTCTTCGAGGAACAGAGATGCAAGGTCTGGAACGGCGGAGTAAGGCGCGACCGAACTTGCCAGGATGTATGAATATGCTCAGCAATGATGATACCGATCTGCTTTAAGATTAGACCACTGAAATTTCGGAAGCTACTGCTTCCTCTACGAGACTCGTACACATTTACCATCACAATTTCACAGGTACATAAGACAGCCATTTTCATGTAATTATTCCAATCAGCGACAATTGTCGCAACTAGGGTTCTCAGAGTCGCCTAGACTGATGAAAGACGGGATTTGCAACGGGGACATTCGCTGCCAAGTGATATGTGAATAGAAATGTGCATGCTCTGTCAATTGAACGGACAAGAGAAAGATACAAAACATCGATCGCTGAAGTCAAGATAGAAAAACAAGACCGGAAACAAGAAAAAAACAAGTCCTGATAACGCCCATGACCCAACATTCACAACCCAAACTCCAGGTAAAGTGGCGATGATCAGCAAGAAAACCGGCCCCTTGAGTACCCAAGAAAAAAAAAGATTCAGGTCGAATCACACCCCTCGCCGGATGTTTTTTGGCCGATGGTCTCTGATCTAATTAGAGGCCATATGTTTATTCCCAGTCCTCGTCACTATCGTCGGCCTTGGAATCAGTGGTTGGGCTCTTCTCTTTGGGACTACCGGGGTTGCGGGTGGTGGCTCCGCTCACGACATCGTAGCTCGATTCGCTTCCTGCTTGGGACTGCTGGTCGTTGGACTTGCGAGGCTCGGCCTTTGGGGTATCCGCATCCTTGCTAGCAGCGGGGTTCTGGGAGCCAGGACGGACTTGCGGAGTGGATGGGGACTGAGATTCAGAATCAGAATCGTCGTCCCAGCCGACTTCCTCTTCTTCTTCAGCAGTAGCACCTGTTCAACCAAAGCATATTAGTATGGAATTACGAAATAGAAACCATTAAGGACTCGGTGACTATATTACCTTTCAGAAGCTCCTTGCGCTTCTTCTCCTCGGTCTCAATAACCAAGCGCAAGAAATAGTAGCGGGTCCAGAAATCAGCATACTCGACCGTCTCAGGGACGAGCTTCTCCATGGCCGCGCGCAGCTCCGGGTACTTTTCGAGGTCGGCGGCGATCTCGTCGGTCTTGCTCTCGACATTGAACTCCTTTTTGAATTCCGGGAACTTGTCACTAACAGGTTCCTTGGTGAAACTGTCGAGATTCGAATGAATGACGTGCAGTTGGGCTTCGAATCGGGTCGCATGAATGACTCGCTTGCCATCGGCATCCTTGCTTTCGAACAAAAGCTTGCCCGACTCATCCGACTCAGGTGGCACAATGCTCACAGCTTCGCGCAGCTTTTGGCCAATATTCATTCCGAATCGCAGGATCGCTTCATCAGCCGCTTCCTCAGCTTTTTCGATCTCCTTGAGTCGTCGGGCGGCCTCGGCCTTGAACCGAGACATGAATCCCTCTCCACTCGAGCTGCCTGCCTCAGTGTCCTCCTTATGCTCGTCCTCCTTTGCGGTCGTGGCTTTGGGTGTAGTCGCTTCGTCGTTCGGTGATTCATCGCTCGAAACCATAGCTGCGGTGTTGAGGGAAAGCCCCTTTGTTTGGTCAACGATTGTGTCCCTCAAGCTTGAGAATCCCTTCACTGCTTCCTCGCTAGCTGAGGCATATTCCTGGCGAGCTCCCTCATAGTAGGTCTCGCCTTGCTTGCGAACATTGTCCCAAAGACCGCCGATTCGGCTGCCCCACGGACTGGCGGAGAAAGCGCGAAAGGTCTCTTGCAGCTCGGTGTTGAGATCGTGGCTAGTGTTTTGGGTGCCGGATTCGGTGTTGGAGGAGGAGGAACTTTCCTCCTGCTTAGAGGTGAGAATTTCCTCCTGGATGTGGTCGTACGCGATATCCATGATGTTGTAGAGGAATGAAGATCAACCTCGAATCAACAAGTGAAGTCGAGTCGCCCACTCTCCGCGTTCGTCAACTGACGGGCCGACCGCCCCGCTTGGCTTGGCTTGGCACGACGCAACTAAAGAAACTAACTACACCACAGCACGAAGTGACGGTAAATCGAACGGACAAAACGGCAACACTCGACGCCAGTTTAAGCGTGCATTTTACCAACATCTTCGTCATATTTGCCTCACGTGATCTCAATTAAGCGTACTCATCGCTTGGTCTGGGATTGCTCCCGGAGCCCTCCCGGAGCCCTCATAGCTAATCAGGGATCAACTCCACTGTACTCAAGGTGCTCTGGGTAGATAATCAGGTATATCATCAGCATCTCTCTTCTCTGTCTACCAATTGTAACTGCTCTTACAAATTTTAAAGGATCTTTTTGTTAAGTCAGTTTTTGAGCCTAGTCAAAATTTCGACAATATATAAAAAGCCCATGCTCCAACTTCTTTGTAGGCTCTCTTTTTTATCTTCCGAGGTTTAAAATATTTATTCAATGCCCTCCAGGGCTTTCTCTCAATTATCATATCTCTTTGCCTTTGTCTTAGTTGCTTGCTTGCTTTCTTCTTCTTCTTCTTCTTCTTCTTCTGTTTGATTATGCAACATTGATCTTTCTTTTCGATTCCCTCCATCTGCCTACCAATTATCTACAAAATTTCTGACGCCTTCATATTCTTCCTCTCTCATTAGATTTCTGGTTTAAATTTTGTGCTCGATATCCCAGATATATCCATTCTCGAATCTGCTGCCACCAGAATGACCAAAAAGCCCGCAGCATCCAAGCCACATATGGATTCTAAAAGCCTGAAGTTCCTCAAAGCTGAGCCTGAAACTCTGTTATCGGAAATTCGGTGGAGATATAGGATTCCACCTATCATCATGCTCCGCCAATATATTTGAGATGAAATGAAAGCAATCTCTCAAAAAATCTCGAAATCCAAACGATATGTGTCGTTGAACCCTGGCATATCTACCATATACACAGCCTTGTCTTTGATATCTATACTGTGGAATTCAACACCTTGTGTATCTAAATCATCCACTTGTCATTGATTTCGATCCTATCAGTGGGTGGTTCACTATACTAGTACTCACAAGATGTCAGATCATGGCCAATGCCAGTATCTGCCGCTGTAAGCTTGGATATAAAAGTGCTTTTTCCAACCCCCATAATCCCCATAGCAAGTACTAAAACACCAGCAGGGTATTCAAATATGCTATGAAGTCTTAGCAAATTAGCCCAAACGAAATGAATTTATAGCCTACTCTGCCATCGCTTGAGCTGATGTAATTCTGTCTTGCAAGGCTCAAATGAAATCAAGTATCCTCGCAATAAACAAAAGTTATCCTTAAAATTGAACTAAAAGTAAATCTTTACTAGTACTGTAAGCCAGTCACCTCATAAATATAGTCACACATGTGACAGTGAGTTCTAACTCTGCCCCTCCCTATATTGCAGCTGAAATCGGCTGCACTTTACCATGGGACTATACCAGGAACTTTTATCATGTTCACTTCTTCATAAGAAGGCCCTTGAACATCGGTGTTGTACCAAGCCACTGTGTAATACTTTCGTTCAATACTATTGTATCTTTCAATTCATCCGGTCCTTACAGCCACCCTATAGCTTCAACTTGAAGTTAAAATAGAAGCTCAAACAAAATAGCAAGACAAGTTTTATTTTTTGATTCCATCTTCCTCCTCTTAAATATCACTTAGAAGCAACCCTTTTACTCTTTTCTAGTTATCATAGCCATCGTCCACACTTAACCCCCAAATAGAAGCAAGAAGAATTTGCTGTTTATAGGGATCCTCCTTATGAAGCATAGTATCTACCTGATTATCGAACGAGAAATGTTCAACATGATACTCTTCCTTTTCTTCATCTAATTCAAACCCACGAGATCTCGAACAACATCCACACTTTAGAGTGCAATGTCCAACACCGAACGCCCCGGCTGACGTATTAGCGCGTTCAGGATTAAGACAGCACCCGCAATCACGACTACAGCAACCCCCCCCTAGCTTTGCAATCTTCAACAAGCACTGGATGCATATGCCATGAAGGATTAGACCTCCATAGTTGAAATCCTCGTCGCAAGGGTCCGGAATTACCAAGGATCCAACCGCGCATGTACCACCAGCCTCGTACCTTAGCCCAATTCGATTGGCTGAGTTGGCTTAATTTCTGCTTAAGCATTGGGGCATCGGTATTCCAGTAGCCTTGGCTGTACTTGTATTTTTCCTGTGCAGTAATTTCCTCTTGACAATTCCTGCGTAAATCCTCTTCACAACAGAGTAGTTCAACAAAGCCATCAACATGCTGGTTGACCCTTGACTCTTGTTTGCAGAGATTGCATCGGAACACTTGGAGGGTCCTGATACATCCTTTTTTCTCGAGACGAGCCTCTTCTGGCGACTTATCTCCTGGTAAGAATAGCATCTTGGGGTCTGATTCCTCGTCACCATTTTCAGAGCTGGAAGGGGTATATCTGCAATGGATGCAACTGGCCATAGTCGGGGTTCACAAGAAAGATAGTTAAAATTTCGAGAAATTTGCTTTCCAATCGACAACCTTGGAAGTGAAGATAACTTGTAGGGTCAAAAAGTTGAAATGGCAAGGTAGGATGTTAGTTGCGGTAACCAAGAATTAGCTCAATGAAGGCCTCATGATTACGGAACTTTACAAGCGCAACCGGTGCAGCAGACTGCCAAGGCCATTTAGGCAGGCAGAAAAAGGGGCCTTGTATACTACTATACCAAATTAGCCTTCCACCAGCCACAGTTGAATGTGGCTTCCTCCACATCATGTGCCCCTTATGTCATTCCGGGCCTCTAACGGGTAGTGACAATGGGTCTCTCAGGGAGCAGCTCAGGGCGGCAGGGGGACTAACTCAGGTTGGGCTCCGGGAGCCGATCGCTTCCCGAGGCGGCAGTGTTACCGTCACCTTTATTACATCAACATCAACAACTTGCAGAGATCGACAGGATTTAATAAAGTGTTGTTTATTTCAAGGTTTATAAGACCAGGTAGCAAATAAGACATGTTGTAAATTCAAGGGTATCTTTCATAATGGCATCTAATCTCTCATTCGTCCGGTAGACTATATGGTTCCCCAACACTATCCTGACTTCCAATCCAAAAATTGGGAAGCGCAACACTCTCCATCACACTTGACGTCAACAATTGACTGCGCGAGAGGACATTGCCAGGACCAGACTCTTCTCGGCGCACTGGTTGAGATGATTCAACTTGGACAACAGTATCAGGCGCACGTGGTCGTTGAAAAACATGATCCATCTTGTCAAGGCTGTTCTGTTGTTCCCGGATAGGCGATGATTCAGGTATAAGTTCGGTTTGATCCGGTTCTTGACTCTGACTTTGAGATTGTGAGAAGGGACCCGGGAAGTTCTGAGGACGCAGGGCTCGATGTTGAGGATATTGAGTATTTCCTTCGTTGGGAAATAGCTCGGATAGCTTCTGGGTGTTAAGTGTTGGAATTGGTTCATGTGGGAACTGAGTCGCCGGCTGCACTCTCTGGTAATAAGCCGACATATCTGACATCGGGGGGTTCAGAAGGAGGATCGAAACCCATATCACCTGGGGGCTGGGTTTCCGGCAAAGGTAGTTCTTGCGAGTCATCGCTCGGCAAGCGTGGGCTATCTTCCACTAGGCGTGAAACCATTTCTCGTGGGTTTTGTGCACGTGGGAAATCTGGTTGTTTATCCTCCATGTCTTCAGATTCACTTGCGCTCGAGTCGGCATCAGTTTCATACACCACGGTCCGTTCTCTTTGAATACGCTGAGAATTCGACCCCTGGTCTGCGGGTGGTGCCTCCTGGGAACTGAGGCTTGTTTCGGGAAGAGATGGATGCGCGACGTCTGCAGATATTTGCGGTTCTTGGACCAACGGGCCTGGTTCATTTGGAGATATGTGTGTTGGTGTTTTGAGCTGTGATGTGCCCTCAGGGCCCTGCGAATCTTCAATCATTGGTCCTGCACTCGGTGATTCCTCTTTGATAAGCTCCACCTCTTGAAGCCTGAAGTTCAAGGGTTTTCGTTTCGTCGGCGAGAGTGTGGCACATCTAAATTGTGATGATGTGATAATTGCTAGTCCAGGACTTTCCGGAGATTGGGAAGAGGGAATTTCAAGTTTCCGAGACTTTTGTGGCGTAAAGGGTATTTTTGAGCTCAGAGAACTCTGCTGATCTCCTTGAAGACTCGTATCTTGAGTTTCACCTGACGTGAGCGGTTCGCCTGTAGAGAGATCCAATTCTTGTTCAAATATCCTGCGATTGCGTTTTGAAGATGTTGCAGGTTCGGGCTTAGCTGTTCTCTTGTTGGTCTTCGGCGTCTTCTCCTCTTCCCCGGCAGGGCCCTGTTCGATCGTAGAGTCCTGCTGTGGCGTTTCTATGTATCCCATGTTCGTATCGTTATCGTCGGACTCGTCTATCGGAATGTATCGCCGCACGAACTTCATCTGCGTGAGAGTTTTATCTCGTTTTGTATCTGGTTTCTCCATGGATTTCCGTTTGCCCTTCCCAGCTCCAGTTACCTTCGGTGTCTGGCCTCTCCGAAGGCTCTGGCCTCGATCGACCGCTCGATTCCCCATCCCGTTAGCTTTCCTTCGTCTCTTTGGATGGTCGTCGTTTGTTTCGAATCTTGTGGAATTTCCTCGGGTCCGCAGCGGGGGTCGATAATCGGTCTCGCTCTCAGATCCATTATCTAGCTGCGCGGATTCTTGCCTTTGATGCGTAGCATCGAGCTGTCCTTCTGTGATATAATCCAGCTGGTCATTATCCAGATGTGTCGGTTGGGCCACGAATTCAATTTGCGTGAGAGTTGATTGGGATCTTGTAGGAGGTATCGAACCCCTTTTTAACGCTGTTGCAGGCGTCCGTACTGCTGGAGATGGCGTTATCTTTGATTTGGCGCTTCTCGAGTGGAAGGTTGTTGCCGGAGTAGTTGGTTGTTTCGGGGTGCGAAATTGATTTTGGGGTATCTCTGGTGATTTTCCAGTTCGTTTATGTTGTGTCATCGCAAGAAAGAAGGCAGCGGCATGAGGACTCGAGAATAGGCAACTTCGTAGAAGCGAAGGTTCTGGCCGATGACTGAAGATGTGCTGCCTGACTGCCAAGGCCCACCGCGTCGACGCGTTGAGTTAACTAACTAGGGTTTTGGCCTCAGGCATAAAGGCCAACAAATTTACTGCTTGAATTCGGGCAATCATCTGGTAGTTTTCATCATCTTGATTTTTAGGACTCTAGATTTTTCTAAATATTTTGTTTGAATGTCCATCGAGAATGAGGGTTTACCAGGCGTAGCTCAGGTGTAGCTCACAATTTCCAGGGTGCATGAAGACGACTAATCAAACATGAGCCAATCTGGAACTGCATCCTCATCCTCAGGATCCTCTGATAGTAAAGAACCCTTTTCAATCTCGCTATCCGATTCTACTGGTGACGGGGGTTTGGGCTCAGGTGCAGGTGCAGGTGGAGAGGGCGGCCTGGAGAGAAATTCCACGCTGGCAGACTTGGAGTCACGGTTCGTTGAGGAGTCAACAGCAATGGCAGCTTGCTCAGATGATCCCTCAAGTCCTTGTGGGTTACCGCTGTTGGCCTTCAAGGTATTCTCCTTGGCCACTGATTCATTATTGTTCGGAATCACAACTAGTTCATATCTTGGGGCATTTGAAAGACCACGCTGTTTTGCCTTCTCTGGACTGGACAACGAACGAGTGGCCGTTGGGGGTATAGCAAATAACTCATCATCTTGAAGGTCATTGGTGATGAAACCGCCGCCGGGATCTTCATTCTCACGGACGGACGTATCTGCAGCACCATCAGCCAGGGCTTCATCGGGAACAAATCCACCTCCTAGAGCATCGTCTTGGAGGCTAGATTCATCCACGGCATGCGACATCATATCCATTCTTGATTCAGACGCGAAAGAGTCGTGGGGAGGACTTTGTGTTGGCTGGTCAGAATCAGGGAAAAATCCTCCCCCAGCGTCATCTTCGTCAATGCCCATATTTGGCGAATGTGCATCTAGCTCCTCGTCCTCGGCTGCATAGCTCTTGACTCTTTCCGCAATCCTAAGCTTGATCAAGAATAATCGCCAAAGTCGCAAGGCTTCGGCACTTCTGGCTTCAAAAGGGGTCTGCTGCCTGTCATCTGCAAAGCCTCTCAGAACTTCTGCAAGTGCTTCTTGATACTCGGTGGCAATCACAATTCCCCCAAATACTGCTGTTCCCCGACGTCCTTTGAAGTCGAACCCAGTAACAGCATCCGCATAGTCGATTCCGAGAAGACGGGCGGCTCGAGCGGCTTCCGGCTGCTTGATGTGAATCCCCCCAGGGGGGATCATACTTGGAACGTACACATCCAAGTTGCCATAGCTGTTTTTCGGTATTCTTCCTTGGACCACTGGTGGAGGGTGATATGTGTGAGTTTGGTACTCTGCATAAAGTGCCGTTTGCTCCGGTTCGTCTGTCTCGTCATCGCTAATCACCCCGCCCTTGGGTCGTATTGCATTGACGCGCTTGAGGGGTTGCTCGCCCACTTTCACATCTCTTCCCATGCGATACCATTTGTCTGCGCTGCGTACCGTATGCACGTCAGATCGACGATAAATCGAATCCAAGGTATCGCTGTTCGCACCACTCTTGCTCAAGCCAACATGTCCAATGACGCGCTTGGGAAATATCACCTCGTTGCGACGTATGTGACGTTCAAGCGCGTAGACGGGATGGTCCTTAAAATCCAGAATATTTCGTGGCATCGGTTCAGCCGCAGACTTCGAGGTCAACTCGCTGATCTCCAACTCATCTCTATCCTCGAAGAAAGGTCGTTCGTATGCTTTCAATACATGGTCCCACCACTTTTCTCCATGCCGGGTTGACTCCACTCGCAATTTCCGCGTTTTCGCATTGAAAGCTTTCGCATAACGTCTCGTAACGTCTCTCGCAGAAGCATCGTCTTCAAAGCCAACCACGTAGTTCATCATGTTATATGGATCACTTGCCGGTGGTTCAAACTTGAACGGCTTTCCCAGTGTTTTTGTCACAATAGGGTCGACTGAAACCCATTTTTGCATCGCTTCATTAAATGCCTCAACCCAAAACACAGGGTAAGAGGACTCTCTAGGCGTCGGGATAGGACCTAGAAAGGTTAGTTCCGTTTCAGGCAAAATGAGCATCCAGGATCCGTACCTAAACGCGCTGAAGACTGAATAGGTCGCGGTTTAAATTCAGGGCGACCAAGACGCCGCACTCTTGAGCCAGATGGAGAGTCACTGGCCTTCTGCCGCCGCTCGTCCGTAGACGTTTCACGGTCATCGGAAGAGATAACTATGTATTCTGGTCCTTTTTTGGACGGTGTCATGTCCTTGACTGTGCCAGAGAACGGGAGTGCCTGAAGTGAACAAACGAGCCTTGATTCTATGGCAACTGAGCGCAGCAACGCGCAGAATAATTGTGCACCAAAATCCCGGGAACCCTGCATCATTTTGGCCTGTGATATGAAATCCTCCCTTGACAAAAATACCTCAGCATTGGACATTATAGATTCCTATCTTTGATCAGGATCAGCGCACTCGGATAGATACTTGAGAGCATGATGCATACCACTTTTTGCTTCAGTTGTTCTTGACCCTCTGCCCAGTGTGCACGCTTTAACCCTGGCTTGGTGATACGAAATCTTCGACTGAAGATATCTGCTGCTTGGTTTAGGCCATCGACAAAGGTTGTGGATTTGGAAAATTGTGGCTTGCATTCGTCTGGATTGAGGAGTGCCAGGATCCTTTTCGGCAGCATCCTTTTCAGAAATTTCTATGTTGTTGTGAGTGATGCACAAACAGTCAAACGAGCAGGCAATCACATACATGAATTTCATTATCGTTACACCATCGATTCCTCAAACTAACATGACCTAGAAGGCACAAAAGGTGGGATTTGTGGACGTCCAATCGAATCTTCTTCTCGGCCGCTGTGATGGGTTTTCTCTTTTGGATAGCTTTCTTCCTAGACTGAGGCTCTTGTCCCAATGTTATCTCCAAAGGTTCGTCGTTTTCCTGTACTGCCAAGGATGCACTGGATGGCCCTGGTAGAGGTTGTGGTATGTCGACATCTTCCCACTCGATATCGGATTCATCTGAGCTGCCTGAATCATAAACCGTCTGGAGTTGCTGTGTAGATCCATTGTGCGACATCTCATCTGGATCCTTCGGAAGTGAAGAATCCAGGGAAATAGCTCTCATGTCGCCCATTCGGCGTCGTTTGATCGGCCGGTCTTCGTGGAACTGGGCAGGATCTCGAGATTCCGCCTCGGCAAGCATCTCGTTATAAGCTTCCTGGGTTCGTTCGTCTCGTGTCCTTTCATTGAGCTGGCGGCCACGAGATGCCCTGTCCCGCGCGGAGCGGGCTCGGGACTGGCGCGCCATACCTCACGAATGATTCGCGCATCAATACTAGTTTGGCTCTAGTAAAATCAATGCGCTCAAGCGGGCGCGCAGGAAATATCCTATGCGACTTCACCTACTCTGACTTCCTCATCAAGAGCCGGTTGAAAAGAAAAGGATCAAGGTGAGTCAGGCTCGTCGTATTGTCAGACTGTAAGGGTCGAGTTGTTGATGGGGTGGGGCTCTGCGTCATAACGGCGATCCAGTTTCTCCGAAGCTCCGTTGACCCATCCAACACGAGGATACAGTAGAAGGTTGAATGTTTAGGCATGTTGATTTTGATTTCCAGTTACAATCAAATGGAGTACAGAGTTATCACTAGTTGATTTCTATCCACTAGCACTGGCAGCCATGGAGGTTTTCGGGGTTTGTAAGCGAGCTGATCCGACTCCGGAGGTCCCTCAAAGCTTCACCATCCATCAATGGATACTACTACTAGTATATATCTATTAACTATTGGTACTACTATATACCGCGAGCTACTAGCATGAGTTCGACCACTGAGGACTTGGAAACCTTCCAATGTTCCATTTTCACGATCATGAATGCTTATAGATAAAAGCAAATGTTATTGCTTCAACCATTTCTAGCACCGGAAATCGGTGCTGCGAATTTTGACAAAATACTGTCTCATCCATGAAAGAAGAAAAAACATCCGTCAAATACACAGTCCATGGTAGATCTCTACTTGAGGCCAGTGGTGAAGTAGCCACGAAGATAGACCTTGCGCTGATGCCTGCCACACTAGTTATAAATTGTTACATGAAAATGACCGACTAGTAGTATGGATGATGGCTGGACCGTGAGGCCAGATAATTCAGCGCATTGGATTTTCGCACATTTTGATCCACCAAAAAGAGACAGGTAGGCTCCATACATATCTAACACAAGCGAAAAGTTTGATGAATGGAGGATTTAATGGCATTTCTCGAGATAATTCGCTTTACTTCTCAATATTTAACTAACACCGAGATTTCCAGGTCCAATATCCGGCCTAGCCCATGACGTTGCGGCCATGGACCGACCTTGCTAGTGCGCGTGTTGTTGACCTGGGATCGATACGAGGAAGTATTGTACAGATGACGATGATCGGAGCCTCTAGACAATGGGACGATTATCCAGCTGAATGACAAATTGTTATCGATGTTGACTACCATGATTGGCTTTCACTTTGCTCTAGAGCCGCGTCCAGCCCGTCCGACCCATAGTTAATGACAGTGGAGCATCTTCGGACCAGTTCCTGACTGATCTGTAACTGAATGAATGGGTGACTTTATTGGTGGGTCTGTTAAGTTTGATATCATGTAGCACTAATTGATCGACGTGGACCTTTTTTGTTTCGTTCTTGCAGTTGACAGCGACCGAGCCGTGTCATTCATGCATTGCCATGCGTGCATGCAATGATCCGATTGGGTTGAGACCCCACTTGGGCAAAGAAGATGATGAGAGAATTTTGCACACCAGGCTGCAATTCCAAATACCCAAACTTTTTCGACTCTGATTATGTCCCACATCTTGTCCATCAAGGAGCTGGCCTTCTCCAGGTGGAACGTGCTCGTAACCGAGCCCAAGGCTCCATGTGGTATCAACCCCGCAGCAGATGCTCCAATTAGTATTGCCAAGTTGAATTCACAACACCCCGTCGTCCTCGTATTGTCTAAAGTCTTATTTAATTATCTCCGCCCCTTTTTTGTAAAATCAATACCCCCTGCCCCCAATGAACATCCCGGCCCTACTTCAGTCGCGGTGGGCTATCCTGTGGAGAGTGCACTAGAAGCCTAGCGTATTTGTCAGGGACGCGGTCTATTCCACAGGCGGATTCCCGGCCTTCAGCCACGAGACACGTAGCCCAAGGGCGGAACTAGTCGGTGCTAATGGACTTACGGCTTGTTCTTAGTATGTATGTTCCGGCCGAAGCACGAAGTTTCTCGGAGTTCACAACCGTGGCTAGCACAGAAGTATGTACTATGTTGGTATGTACATCTGTGCTGCGGAGTACGGAGTAGCTATACGGCGGGGAATTAGGCAAGCTGACCCGTCGGGTTGATTGATTGACTGTTTCTGAGGTCTATTGTGATTTGCTCTTTGGATCAATCTTCGAAGACGACCACCCGAGTTCAATGTAACTCAACTGGAGATCCGGCTGTGTTTTTTTCTAGACCGTCGGTTCTGTGGCCTGCCTACGTTCTGGACACATCTTGATCTGCAGGATACCGGGCCTAAGTCACCAGTGCAACGCCATGTTCCAACCCGAGTTTTCACGGCAGCCAATGCCTGCTAGGAGACCGCGGTAAGCCGCGAGGATACGGGGTCATGGTGTGCACTTTGAGCACCAGAGTGCTTACCAGAGTGCTTCACGATCTGCAATATCACTTTCTTTGTTTGATTGCAGAGCAGCCGAGACTAGGCCCCGCAGCCCACAAGGCATCTTTTCCCAGTGCAACCGGTGTTTTTGACCAGGATCCCCAAGCGAGGCCCCCTCCAGTACCAAACACGAGTGTCTCCACCGCGGAATAATTCGGTCGCAAACCTAACTAGGAGCATTGGACCTATTACAAGCCAGAAAGAAAGACCTCCCAATCATCTTCTGTACCACGGTGTTAATCGTTGTAATGACTGAAAACAGCGCTTCCAAGTAGACCATCAAAATATCAGTAGTATAACTTGATCATCGGGAGACCCGTTCTTCAAATTTGGCTCTTGCGCCGGCGTTACCGACACGATGGGACCCGTACACTTTCCTAACAGTCGGGTCGAGGTGACCTGTTTTGACTCGTCCAATTGCGAATAAAGCCCCCAGGTTCCTTCTCGATGGGATCCCAGCACCATGGCAACTGTTTCTTTATTTTTGGGGGGGTTTGCAGGGGTCTTTGTTCGTTTTGACGCTTAATATGCAACGTTTATTCTTGATCATTTCTCCCATGAATTATTTACCAAATGGAAATTTTTCGGGTTCGATTCTAGGTTGACCCGTCAGGTTCCGCATGGTGTTCTCTCGATCTTCGGGGTACTCGGAGTACAGGGCCTACCCCTAGCCTAGGTATTGATAATTTCATAATTAATTCTCCCACTTAGGCTACCATCCTGGACGATTTCCAACACCCCCGAGGTCGGTGCTGCAACAAAACTCCAACCCCCAACGGGGTATATTAGCGGGTGGGGAATCGTTTACTCGCTACTCGTACGGAGTAGTCTGCCCTTCATGCCCAACCCCGCCGATAATGGCTAGGCACCTTTTGAACCGGGATCGACACTTCGCACAATCAACCCATCAAATCTATACAAGGCGAAGAATGACTTATCAAACATATGATCTAGGGTTGTAGTGAAGTGATACCACATATGAGTGATGAACGCGAAGTTCGTCATACTGCATAAGGTACGATCCGGCACGAGTCATTGAACATGGATCGGTGTAGAGGGACCAGCGTAATGGGACATGGATGATTTTTCCGAGGTCTCCAAATCCCCAGGCTCCGGGCTGGAATCTTGGAATATGGGGCATAGAACCCTCTTTGGCCCTGTATGACTGACGAGGCGCTCTGCTGGGGTCGAGCAGGTACAGATTTTGGCCTATGAATATCCCACAAACGATCCTAGGTAGTCGTGTTGCACCGTCGGACACGAAAATGATACTTTCCTGGAACACACCTTGTACTACTCCGTAAGAAAGAAAGGCAAACTTTGAAACGACTCCCCACGCGTTACATTGCGAACGTGGCCAGGTGTCTTATCCGATGAAATCCCGTATTTTTGACATATCAACTTTCCCACCGCTAAATAGGAGATGGCAGGAGCTCTAGAAGCTAAGCCAAACTCGGACAAAGGACCATTCTCCGGAGGGGCGTCCAACCTGTCCTGAAAATGAAACTAGGCGATCCCAGATTCCAGGGCGCCCAATCTGTTCTCACCTGCATTCGGGATTTGAATATTCGAGTGTCATCGACCCCGACGGTGAGAGAGAACTAAGGGAAATCTTGGCGCGAGGCAACACTCCATCACCAAGCTGTCAGGTTGGGTATGATTTTCAAATACAGTACATACACTGCCGGGTCGTTCTGTTTGTCGTGACAGCTCCGCTGAATGTGCTTCCTCCATCGCTGCGGGGCCGAAGGCCGGCGGTATCAGTGGTCGATCAGAGATTCTGTCATTGTTTTGCCCGGTCGGCTCTCGATCTAGTTTAGTAGCGGGGAGAACCCTACTTGTCCATCCTATGTGAGTAATAATTGAGTATTATATTGACCCGATGTTTCTAGTGCATACTTATTTTCCTCTCTCAGAGGCTGGTGCTTTGGGCTACTACGAGTATAAGTATTTCGACTCTCCCTCTTAGGCAGGTCAACACGCTGTCGGAGGCCCAATTCGGTAGGGTTACTGTTCGGATTATGTTCGAATGGAAATTTCCTTTTGGATTTGATTCGCGACCGGAATAAGCCTGCAGGACTGAACATATACCACGAGTAGTATGTACATATGTGAAGAAGGGGGTGGTTTCTCGTGCGAAATCCGAGTTCCGCGCCAGTGGTTTAGGCTGGTTGACAATTCCCAGCCAGCTGGGACATGCGACCATTGGCCGATCTGCAACTGTACAAAAGAACTATAATACTTTCTTATATTCCCTTGTATGTCTAGGGTATGGAGTAGAATATTTGAAAAGAACCGACGCAATCAATATGTTAGACTTATTGATGAAAGTTTACTGCCTCCAGGAAACCTTGTAGATCCGTTAGAACTCAGGGTGCGAGTAGTAAAGACCGAGTCGGACCACCAGGGCTCCATCATCTGGATTGATTGGCCATTGACGACAATGACAATGAACCTCCGCGGATCTCCCCAAGTCCGTTGTTCAAGCAGGGGAGGCTCGATTCCAATTTGAATGGGAAACCCTTGGATCGCGCTCGAACCGCCGAACAGGGAAAGGATTGATTGGCGTTTTATACGTGCGTATTGTGTATTTTGTATTTTGTATTTCATTTCACCTGCTCCGCTTTTGAAGATCAACCCTCACGCTTGCGAAAAATAAATTAAATCTCGAAAATTTGAAAATTCAGCAAAATCAAATCAAATAGAGTGTGAATGCTGAGAATTGTCTAATTCTTTCCCCCCCCCCTTGTCCTCTATCTCTCCCTTCAAGTTTTTTTTTCTCTTACCTTTTTTCAACTCTCTTTTCTCTTCCCTGTCCCGTCGGCTTCATTGACGCGGTCTTCCAGGGTTTCATTCCAAACCCAAAGCGTCTCATCCCCCGCCAACTTCTGACGTCCATGGATGCCCACTGTTCGGTATAGTTTGGCTCAACCTTGTACCCCATCCATGCACGCACTTGTACTCCACTCCTCCCCCTCTGCGGGCCTTGTTTTTCGCAACATTTTCAATGTCGATCTCCGGTCAGCAATTGATTTATAGTTGTCCGGATCGTCCTGCCGTCCTGCCAAACTATAGCTTAACCCAAGCCGTCGGGTTCACAGAAGTCCCCCAAAATCAAAGGGACAAGGCACAACCACCAAGTGGGAACTGACCGTCGCAACCTCGTCACGGCTTCTCACTAGTTCTCGAATCTCATTTTTATTTCTCCGAACACGGAATCCTTCTTGGCCGGTGCACACCGCGAATGTCGATCCAGTGTGGGACGTGAGATAGAGGATTGGAATTTTCCCTGGCCGAATAGCGCGCATTCACTAAGTACTAGCTTCTCGCCCAACGTGTGCCGTCACTGAGACAGGTCACCGGTGATTGGAGAGCTGCGCAAGAGACGTTATATTATTCCCACAAGTTTGACCGTTCCAACATCCTGGCGTCGGTTGCTATCCCCGTCCCACCATTACTAGGGTTGGCTGTGCAAATCCCACCTCCCTCGGCCGATCCCTCTGGGTTTAGACTTGAGGCGACCAGGATGGGCTCAAAATTCTCTGTTAGTTCTCCTTTGCTTCCTACAAAAATTCTCCTGCCCCGCCATGTCGGTTCTATCTCCTTCCTATCAAGCCGACTTTGCCCATTTTCTACCAACAATGTATCAAACTGTTTACCTGCAGATGCTGACGCAGAAGATGCAGGAAACTAAAAGCGTTTGGTATGTCCCCGTTCTTCCCTTTGTGGAGGGAGCAAATATGGCAGTTGCTCTTAGCATGTCGCTCCCCGTATACCTAATGTGGAAACTAACAGAAGAGTAACAGTGATACGCAGTCGCTGACCGACAGCGTAACGGACTATCCAATAGAAAATGGGCGGAGGTATCACAGGTACCATGAAGGAGGTAGGTGTCTGAGCTCCGCCCGCGTCAACCTGTACACTCCGTCTAACTTATCGGGAATAGCCTACCCTTATCCTAACGATGAGCAAGAACTTGACCGTCTCGACTTGCAACATCATATGTTAAAATTGGTCATGCAAGGGCAACTATACAATGTCCCATTAAAAGACCCGAAGGAAATTCTCGACATCGGCACCGGATCTGGCATATGGCCGATAGAGATGGGTATGATTACTTATTCCCAGCAAAAAGGTCGTGTGTTACGTGCTTGAGAACTCATACCTTGCCCCTTCCACTTCATAGCTTCTTTATTCCCCCGCGCCGCGATCACAGGAACGGATTTATCACCCGTACAGCCTACGGAAGTCCCGGAAAATGTTCATTTTTTGGTCGACGATGCTACAGAGGATGAATGGCTATGGGATACGGATCATTTTGATCTTGTTCATATTGGCCACATGATTGGAGCTATGCCATCATTCAAACGGTTATTACATACAGCTTTCAAATACTTGAAGCCCGGTGCTTATCTGGAATGCCACGAAATGGACCCGAAACCCAAATGCGATGACGGGACGATGCCACCCGAAAACCCCGATGGCTATAGCACTTTTGCTCTACACGACTGGTTTGACCTAAATGTACAGTCAGGCAGAGAAGTTGAGCCTGCAAGGCAATTTCGAATCGCTCCTCGGATTGAGCGATGGATGAAAGAGGTTGGGTTCGTGGATGTTGAGCAACGAATTTTCAAGATTCCGACAAATACCTGGCCGACCGATGAACACTTAAAAGAAGTCGGCAAATGGAGCGAAAGCAATTGGCTTGAAGCCTTGTCAGGCTGGTCATACAAACCATTTCTCGCGCTGGGATGGTCAAAACCAGAGATCGAGGTTTTCCTTGTGAACGTGAGGAAGAGTATACAAGACCGAAACGTGCATGCATACATGGACTTTTACGTTGTGACAGGGAGAAAACCTTTCCCGGAGAAGACATCTCCTGAACACCGAAAGCGAAACGAGTTTTTCTCTTTTCTTTTGACGACTTCGAGACTTTCCTCGATACAGTTCGATTACTTCTGCATTCAGATGATTGGCTTGAGATACTATTGGCGGGAGGACATCATTTTGCATGCATTTTACTGGCGTATGGCTGTCAAAATATTTTGCGTATTTTGCATATGTTTCTCTGTTTTCCTTTTTTGCTGGATTTGAAGACGTTGTTTCCTTTTACTCCCATTGTATCTACTATGGATGCATTCTCTCGATGAAGAATGATGCTTGGGAGCGGGGTGAAAGACGATGGACGTGACACTTGATAGTCCTGCGTATAGTCTGATACATTATGAATATAAATGTGAATATATCCCGGAGACAGCATAAATGTCGCAGCGCCGACTGTGTTCAAAGCTCCCTGCTGCGTTGTACTTTTGTACTGCTATACTTCGATTTGACTCGATTCTACTAATTCGTGGCCATTCATTGGTCAGCCAAATTGCTGAGTCACCATATGCCAAGACTTGCCGACCCGCGCAAGCCAAAAGTCGACGCTGTGATGTTTCCGACCTCCCAAACCACCAATTGGCCTCGCATGTGCCATTAATCGACTCATGTCTTTTGGTAGACATGCCTGCCGGCATGCTCTAAACCCGCCATCGACCCCGAGTCTGGATCATCTCTGGATCAGTGACGACTTACTCGCGACCACCTTCCGTCGGTTTGCGAACGGACAACGACGCCATGGGAGCTGTGTCCCCGGACCCCTAGAGGCACGAAGACGCCTTGCCAAGCGGAGAAACACGGCTCTCGCGGGGTTGGGGGGTGGACCGGCTGAGGATATCGCGTGTTTATTTGGACGCAATGGGCGTGAGCATATGAAGTGGACCGATCATCCATGGCAGCGAGCGCATCTCGACACCCAAGGTATGTCCTGCGATAAAGGCGGTCCAGCAGAATCTTGAATCTAATTTCAGAAAAGGCTTAGGTAACTATGCATTTGGCACATCCGAGATTCCCCTCCCTCTTGAACATCACGATTCCGAGCCCGTCCAACCTTTAATTTCGCATAATCGCTCCTCAACTTTCGATTCAAACCCTCCGAACCGCACACAGGCCCTGCAGCAATTCCTAGAACAGGGCGACTGGAACATTGAAGATGCTCGAGATATTATTCGCCAATTGCATATCGACCTTCAGCGTGAGCCGGAATTCAGTAGGCAAATCTTCGATCATATCATTCAGCGTTCGCCGGTGGACCTTGCGCAAGCAGTCGCTTTCCTGGAAGATCCCTTCCTCAACACATATGGATCTGGGAATTATCTCGCTGCCGTGGAGTTGTTTGCGCAGAGCAAAAAAAAGCGATCAGGCAGAATCGCGATTCTAAATACAGTATCACGCGGACTAGAACTAGGGTTGGTCCCAACGAGTGAGCTGTGTTCGATTATCCAAACTCTACCAAAAATACTCATCGAACGAAACAAGACCTTGGATGCCTGGGATCAAAAAGCCTTACTGAAACATCACCGAGCATTGTGGAAAGCTATTGGGAAGTGCAACATCCTCGGTTACCATGATCTGGACAAGCAGGTGACAAGCGTCTGGCTTCAAGAACTTTTGCGCATTGGAAGCTTTCGGTTCGCCGAGGAGGTTATCGTTGCTACTCACGTTGTGAACTCTGATAAGTCCTGGCCTTCAACGCTGGTCCTGAAACATCTCGAATGCGCGGATGGAATTGACGAAACCGCATCTCTTCAACGGGTCGGTAGTTTTCTGGACCATCTTGATGCAGATGCATCTGCCAAGTGTATTATTGGCGTCACTGAACACCTCGCCTCGATCGCATCTGACAATGAGATCCGCTACGAGTTGCTTGGTCGATGGAGGGACTGCTTATTACAGATCTCGGCTACGTCTGCGATCGCGAAGTCCCAGACATGGCTTGATATGCCATTGGCGTACATGGGTACTGCAATTGATCACTCTACCTCGTCGAATATGCCGATTCATTCCCAGATTGTTTTGCGTCTCTGGGCCCTCAGAACTTTGAGTCGGACTCTAGCTCCCATGTATAATCAAAGCTCTAGGGTGACGGATTTACCTATCTGTCAATTACTTAACCTCTACGAGATGGTTACGCAGAAGACTGACGAATCATATCTGTCGAACTTCATGCAGGGCATTCATGAGCTGGATCTTCCATATAACAGTCTTCTGTTGCTGGCTGTTGATCTGAAGCTGAGAAAGCTAACATCAAAAGCCACCCGCCAAACTCTCCAGCGATTGGAAACTGCGCAGACCTCCTTATCAGATATCTGGACAGACCCTTCTGTCTATAGAGGGATTCGAAGACTTTTCCACGAGACATTCGAACAAATGTTTCGCAATATGGATATCACCAACCCCGACTCCGTGGCAGAATGCCTTCATCTTGCTCGCGTGGGAGACTCAAAGGATGTGTGGTCTCTCCTCAGACTTCTCAACAACCACACACCTTTGAAACTTTGCCTTCACAAAGCCTGGGTGCCTATCCCACACCCTGATGAGAAAGCGCTGGTTCGCTATCATCCAGAGCCCCGGGACAGCCAAAGCCCTGATCCGTATGCAGCTGTGGAATTCATTCATCAGCTAGCCGTTGTGTTCTCCTGCTGCAAGCAACTTACTCCTTCCCGGTCGTTCCACCTTGTTCACTGGATCTATGACTACTTACGCCGGCATGGTGGCCCCGTACACCCATCTTTGGTACGAGCCATGTATCATGCTGGTGTCGTGCGATATCGTAGTGAGGGACGCCGCGTCTCGGGCACTCAATATGATTACATTCTCTGGATCGCGAGGAAATTTGAGGGGCCTGGTGTTGTCAGGGAGCTCACCAATGGGCCGATAATCGCCAGAGGAAGACCTGTTGAATACGAAGATAGCTAAGCCTGGTATCTTTGCCGACTACGAGAGTCATGATGTACATACTAAGCAAATCACGTCCGAGTCTCGTGAAGAAGGCATTTAAGGCATACATTCTTACAACTACTTCCCATTACGAACTATTGAGGAAAGTAAATCCGGCCGATTCCAAGCTTCCATGATAAAATAGTACTTGCATTCGTAGAAACTCCAAAAGTAGGCCCATCGCCCTTCATGTCATGAATACAGTGGTAAAATATTTTGAGATACAAGCCATAGTGTAAATTATACCTTCTTGAGAGGGCCACTAACCTGTATCCCGGGTTGACGCGACCACCAAATCTAAGAATCCACCTCCATCTTCTCAGCCAGATTGTCATCTCCAGACAAGGTCTCGATGGTGACATATTTCTTCATATCCTCCTTGCTGATGATCTTCTGGTTCAACCAAGCAGTGGTACCACGAGGGAAACGGTAGTTGCGCTCCTTGGTTCCACGCTCATTGGGCTTCTCGTAGTTGCGCATCAACTTGGTAGGCTTATCCTTCTCGATAACGCAGACGTCGACATTGCTACCGGATCCCAGATCGTTGAAGATACCGGCCTTGATAGCTTCAGCGCAGAGAGTGATAGCAGCCTGCTTGTCCAGATCCGGCTGCCACATCGACTCGAATACTGACATGGCTGCTAACGAACCGGATCCCATTGTCACATAGGGGAGCTTATCCGTCGATCCGTGGGCGTGAACGGTGTAGAGACCAACGCCAGTCGGGTCCACGCCCGCAACCACTAGGTACGCACCGATGTGACCCTGGTATCGGAAGAGGTGTTGCTTCAGCATCGTCATGCAAGTGATCACGCGCGGGTCGCGGCCCGTGGATAGAGAGTGCAGCTCGACATTGGAGCTGATGAGGGCGGTTGTGAATTCGGTATCAGCGGCGGTACCGGCACCAGCACACCAGATCTTCGGGGCGATGTAGTGGAGCTTCTCGCAGTTCTATGGGCGAGTCTGGGTCAGTTGTTGGGTCTATGGCGAAGCGTAGGAACCGGCGATGGTATCTGGGATATAAAGAGCTTCGTAAATGGTTGAGTTCCGTACCTTGTCTGCTACTATGGGACCGCTGGTGGCTCGGGTATCTGCTGCAATCTGCGATGACCGCCAAGTCAGTTTCTGGAGTCCGTGGGGGGTTGCACACTCCGGGGGTGCTGAGGGTCATTGGCAATCATACCACAACGCCATTGTCATAAACACATCCAACAATTGTTGTACCAGTGCTGGTTGCCTTAGGAAGGGGAACACCCCTGGCGTGAAGAGCCGAGTTGCGGTTGAAGTTGGAGAAGTCGAAGCCCGGCATCGTGGCAACGCAGGGGAATGTGACGGGGAAGAGCGGGTATCAGTGGTGGAGAGAGCGAGAATCCAGATCGAAAGTAAGATTCAAGGAGAAAAAGATGAAGATCGGACGGGTAGAGGTGAAGGGCGAGCTGATGGGGGGAGAGAGAGAGAGAGAGAGAGAGGGAGCTGTTTGGAGTGACGAAGCTCCCGCAGCCTGGCGGATGGTGGCCTGACGGGTCAGGCAGAAAATGGGGTGTTTTTGCCTTGGGAACATTTTCGGGCTTTCCAAACCTCAACCTGAACCTTTGACCTTGACCTTGACTTGGTTCAGTCTTCTCCCTTCATCTCCAGGGTTCTCTCCCCCTTCCCTTCAACTTCCATTCGCCTTCTCTTTGTCAGAGAGAGAGGCAGATCTCAAGATTTTCCAGCGTACCTTACATCTCTTCAACCGGAGTCCTCAAACGCTCCAACGTCGCTCTTTCTCACCTACGCCGCCGAGCTCTCCATCACTCAATGCTTCTAAGACCGGCTCACCCCTAGGCGACCATTCTCGTTCAGTTTCAGGTGACTTTAATCAACTCAGAATGGCCTTCAGCGGCTTCGGCAACTCGAACCCGGCTGGAGGGAGCGCGCAGGTGGAGCTTGGCCCGGAGCTCTCAGATGTCTTTACTGATGTATGTCGCGCTCTCTCGAAGTTGATGCATCGAGAGGATTTCAAGCTAATATCTAAAATAGGAGATTGGCTTCAAAGGTATCGCCGGCGACTGCAATATCCGCATCCTCCCCACCCCTTGGCCTGCCGATGCCCTTCCCTCCTCGACCTGTTCTCTCTTGGCCGTTGCGCAAAGCAAAGGCCTTGCAGTTGCCGCCGGACCCGATGCGCTAGTTGTCGCAACCACCGAATCGATTCGAAAATCAATCGAGGCATCGAACGAGGGAGAGAAAGTGAAGACGAAGTCGTTGAAACCTCTTGCGACCATTCCGCTACCTTCTCGCCCGACACACATCGCTTTCAACGCGAGTGACGACGCGTTAATCCTAGCCACCGAGAATGGCTCTCAGATTTCGGTCTTCCAAACAACAAGCCTTACACAGGATAACGCGCAACCTGCTTTATCCGTCTCAACCAATGGCGCTTCAATTCGCGCTCTGGTCCCAAATCCCGATCCCACCTCCAACCTCGTCGCCCTAGTCACAGTCAATGGTGAACTGTTAGTTGCTGATCTGAAGGCGGGCAACTTGGTCTCGGGAGCCAACGGCCCCATTCTCAGGAATGGTGTCAGCTGCGTTGCTTGGAGCAACAAGGGTAAGCAGCTTGTGGCTGGGTTGGCAGATGGAACTGGGGACCAAATGACAGCTGATGGAACCAAGAAGGCTGAAATCCCTCGGCCTGCAGATCTGGAGGGTGAATGCCATGGTGAGACTTGATTTGCGGATCGACAATTCGAGCTCTTTTACTAACCACGCTTGTAGTTTCATCTATCTCATGGCTAGAGAACGATGTTTTCTTCGTTATCTACACTCCCAATTCCCTTGATGATATGGGCGAAAATCCTCCCTCGTCTCCATACATCATCACGAGACGCAAGGGTGCACCTTTCTTGATCCAGAGATTGCCTGAAGTGTGTTCGACCCTCGGATTTCGCGTGAAACGAGGCCCTGCCTACCAGTTCATAACCCGGCTCCGCGATTATCAACCTCACCTGAAGGATGTCCTCATTGTCTCGTCTACCGCATCTGCCGATGTAGGTCTTGTCACACGATCCGATCAACCGCTTGCCGACGACGATATCTCAAAAGGCCTTGTCGGCCAGTACGCGACTACGGAGATCAATAATGATAGTCAAAAAGCTGCTGTCCCACTGAGAGATTCAGTCGACGAGACGTCCGTTATTGGCCTGGCCGCCGATCTTTCGAGTACTGAGAATGTCTATTCACCAATTCAAGGCCAAGAGGAGGAAATTCCAGAGAGCTCATCTCCTCTGCCGGGTTTGCTTCTCCTGAATAACGATGGTGTTCTTTGCTTTTGGTGGTTCATCTACAACCAGGCCATCAAGCAGCAGATCTCATACTCGGGGCTTGTATCAGGTGGTCAAGCCCAACAATTTTCTGCTTCAACATCGACCCCTGCTCCTCAGCAATCTGCTTTTACCCAGGCGTCCCCGGCACCACAGCAGCCTGCTTTCGGCCAATCTTCCCTTGGTCAATCTTCTTCCTTTGGTGTCTCTGCCTTCGGCAAGCCGGCTGGAGGTGCTTCTTTCGGCAGCCCGTCTACCATGGGGGCAACAGCCTTTGGCAAGCAATCGGGCCCGGCCTTCGGAAGTTCATCTCCAATGGGAGGTTCCACTCCAGCTCCTGCTTTTGGACAACCATCCGCCCCAGCTCCGTCCTTTGGAACGCCTTCTAAACCCGGAGCGACATTTGGTGCTGCTGGCACTGCTGGCACCCAAGCCCAGCCGGCATTTGGCCAGTCGGGCTTCGGAGCATCGGCCCCTAGCTTCGGACAGCCTAACACTCCGGCAAAGAGTCTTCTTGGAACTGGCGATGGGTCTTCTGGCGGTGGCTTCAGCTCGTTCTCTGGAGGCGGCGGAGGCGGATTCTCAAGCTTCGCTACCTCCAAGCCAGGGGAGTCTTCCTTCTCCAAGCCTACTGGTGAAAGTTCATTTGGTAAACCCTCTGAGTCCTCTCCATTCGGCAAACCTCTCAACGATTCCACTTTCCCGAAGCCATCTGGCGAAAGTTCATTTGGTAAACCTTCTGGGCCTTCTCCCTTCAGCAAACCCGGCAACGATTCAGCCTTCTCGAAGCCTTCTGGTGAATCTGGGTTTGGTAAACCTTCCAACGCCTCTGCCTTCCCGAAGCCATCTGGCGAAAGTTCATTTGGTAAACCTTCTGGGCCTTCTCCCTTCAGCAAACCCGGCAACGATTCAGCCTTCTCGAAGCCTTCTGGTGAATCTGGGTTTGGTAAATCTTCCAACGCCTCTGCCTTCGGTAAACCTGCCGTCAGCTCCCCCTTCTCTTCGGTTGCTACCAATGAAGCCAAGAGCCCGCTTGGAGAGCCCAATGGTGACTCGACATTCCCATCAGCAGGGACCAGCCAACTTAAGAACCCGTTTGGCAAGCCTTCGAACGATTCCCCATTCCCCACTCCAGGTGCCAGCGAAACGAAGAACCCATTTGGCCAGCAAAAAACAGGTGGTTTCGTCCTTGGGTCTTCCTTCAAGCCAGATGGCACTGCCGTCAATGATGGTCCGAAGTCCAGCAAGCCTTCTACTGGGGCCCTCTCGTTTGGTGCCTCGTTTGGCGATATGGTTTCGTCTCCAGGCAAGGGCAGTCCGTCAAGCGAATCCATGGATAGCGATGAGAGTGAACCTGAAGAGCCTGCCAACAAAGAACCATTCTCTATCTTCGGCAAGCCTTCAAATCAGACTCCATCCATGTTTAGCCCTCTAAGCTCAGAGAATACAAAGTCGACCAAGGTGGAAACAAGCAAGTCGAAGTTTTCATTCTCTAACAACAATTCCACCACGGCCATCTCTGGTTCAACACAGAACCAAGTCACTAGTCCTCTGTCGGCGCCCTCTGACAAGACAGCGACACCGAGACGGGAGCAGTCTGTCTCCACGCCTACCTTCGATGCATCCTTCGACGCACCGCTACCCCCCAGATTCCATGAGTAGGGCGAGCTATGCAGCTGGCGACACCTCTGCATCCTCCAACGTATCTAAGAGCTCGGTCGAGGATGCACCCCTTCCACCGGATTTCACCACTTGGAAGAAGTCTTCCTCGCAAGAAGGCGCGCCGCTTCCTCCTGATTTTCTTGCTGAGAAGAAGTCTTCGCCTAAGTTTGATGATGCTCCTCTACCCCCCCGACTTCGTTACAAAGAAGCCAGCTCCGGATGCCGACGATGCCCCCCTGCCGCCGGACTTCCTGTCAAAGCCCAAGAAGGCCGAGGCTCCTTCCGCGGCCCCCGAAGAGGCACCCCTACCTCCTGACTTCCTTACCAAGGTGAAGACTGAGCCTATTGAGGACGAGGAGACCATCCCGATCCCTGATGGTTCCGACGCGGACTCTGAAGGCGAGGGATCCGACTTTTCTGACAGCGGTGAAGAAATAACCCATGACGAGACCAAGGTCCCAAGCCCTGAGGCTTCTCCTGAGAGCTCGTTTGGCGGCATATCAGAGAAGGGTGCCACCAGTGGGCTTTTCAGTGGTTTCCCCAAGGCTGCCGCCCCCAAGGAAGGCCAGAAGCCTCCCCGACAGTTATTTGGTGAAATTCCGAAGCAGCCACTCCTCCCGCCTCCTGGGCCTGTCGCCCAAAACAACCGCGAGCCTTATCGATCCCCCAGTCCTACTCGTCTCAACTCCCAGAGGAACACAATGTTCTCAAAGAAGCCCGAACAGCGCAAAGAGGCAGGAAGTGCCCTAGCGACTCGAAAAGCTTCGTTAACACAGATGGCTCAGCGTGGTGGACAGCTACGCAAAGCTAGTATTAGTTCGCAAGATGAGAATATTCGTGCCAGACAGGCCGCACAACGACAACAGGAAGAAGAAGCCCTCTCCCTGTCAGATGACGATGAGGACGAGCGGCTCCGTGCGGACCTGGCTCGCCCAGTTGAACCTGTGGCAACTCTCGACCCTTTCCTCCCTCACCAGAACTACACAGGAGAGACTGCCAAGCCTGGCGTTCCAGGCATGATCGAGCGTCTGTACCGCGACATCAACTCGATGGTCGATACGTTGGGCATCAATGCGCGATCCCTGGATGCATACCTGCTCTACCAGCAGCCTTCTAGGTCTTCGCAAGTTGCCGCATGGGTGAAAATTCTGAAGAGCGAACAGCCGTCCGATATTCTTGACGAAGAAGTATTTCTACAGAATATCACCAATCTTGACGAGATTGTTGCCGCTCTTCGCACCTCTCTCCACAACCAACGTGTGCAGGGTGTAGAAGAGAAGCTTGCACAATGCCACGAGCTATTGACCAAGGATATCGTTAGTCTACGCAGCCTGTTTGCCAGCATCCGGAAGATTCTCGATGCGCACACCGACACCGGTTCTATCATTGCGGCACCTCTTTCCGCCGAACAAGCTACACTCCAGCAGGATCTTCGTACCAACTTCACTGAGATACAGGCAAAGATGGCTGGTCTTGAAGAAGGCGTGTCCTTACTACGAGCCAAGATTGCAGATATCCCCCGTACCGATGGAACATCTGCTTCAAATAGAAAGCGACCCACCGTCGAAGCTGTTGCCTCTACTATCGCCACCATGATGAGTATGGCCGAGGGAAAGAGTAGTGACATCGATGTTCTCGAAGCTCAGATGCGGAAACTTGGCGTCGACATCTCCACGGTGTCCAGCAGCCGCGAAGGATCGCCCTTTACCACTCCCCGTAAGAATGCGGGTCGTTTCCCCGCAACCCCGGGCTCGCGTGGATCTGTCGATGGTAGCTCCTATCACACACCAGAGTCCGCCTCACGTGGCGTCAATTTCCGGGCAAGCATGAATGGCTCAGCGAAACACAGCCGCCTTCGTAGTGTCGAGGGCGTTGGTCAGATCGTTGTGCAGGAAGAGACTTCCCGCTGGAAGTTGAAGAATTCCCACCGCCGGCATTTGGTAGGCAACCTGAAGTCTGCCATCGAGAAGAAAGATGTCAAGCTACGTACCCTGGATGATGATTGGGTAGTCGTGGACAAGAAATAAGAGCTTTGAACTCTTGGTGTGCCGGCGAAGAAGAATAACAGAAAGCATGTGTGTGAGAGATGTGGAAATGAATGGCATTTGGACGAATCTATTTTAGTACAAGGTCTGGCGTGCTTTAATCGGAAGGGAGTTGAAGAAACCTCTTTCCCAAAGAGATGTACATAGTCCAGCTTTTTTTTTTTGTGTGTGTGTTTGATTATCGATTAGCATGGCTTAATGACGAACGGATTGACTGACATCATTTCGCGGTGTGACATCAGTCCAACTCAATTCCTTACTATTTCGGGCTTCTAAACCGTATGGCTTTCGTACCTAAGCACTAGATTCAGGGTCATGGTTATACCCACTCTGGTAGCCAGACTGCGCATGTACTCCGAAGCAGAAGTGGTCCCAGTACAGTACCTTACCATATCCAATATCCATGCACCCTTACCATGTCGCAAACCATTAGCCAATTCATCTTCTTCATGGTGCAACCCGAGGTTCGGCCTGAAGACCCAGACAGCGCAGAGGGCCGCGACCTAATGGGCGTCTTCCGCACGACTAAACATCAAAGTGGTCACAGGAGTTCCGTCTGGGGCCGTGTGGTAGAAGACGAGGATGTAATTGTTTGGGTTGTGGGTACGTTGCTTTTCCAGTGATAGTTGTGATTGTTATCAAATGGTGAAAAGGGGGGGGTCAATTTAGCACTCTATACGATCTCGCCAATGATCAATCATCAAGCAGAACCATTACATCTGGTACGGGAATCAAAACTAACACGAGGCCTTCAGAATGGGACGATGCCCGATGCTCAACCACCCTTGCTCTTCTGGAACCCTTCCTCGCACCATCGACCCAGCCTCCGACAGCCCTCTACACAACCCTTAGCCCACCGATTTCCAGCACGGGGACACTTACCGCAAACCCGCTTACGGAAATCTGTGTCCTACCTTTCCCCAGCTCGATGACTGGCAAAGAGACTCGGCAGTTGAATTGGGACCTGATCAATTTTCGCATCGTGCTAATCGAGCACTTACCCCAGACTAGTGGGCCACGGTCGTGGACTATGGGACATGTCGATCGTCCTAGCACGGTGCAGCATGCAACGAGTCCGAGTGGACGTGCTGTCTTGCATCTTTTGGCTATCGGGTGGGACTCGGTCGAAGCTCATATGCAGGCCAAGGAGACGGAGCAGTTCCATCAGAGCGCTGCGCCGGTTCGGGAGAAGATGTTGCCCCCCGTGCCTGGATTGGAGATCAAACATGTTAGTTTCAGGAAGGTTTAAGTTATCGGATTGTTGGGGTGATAACTGGGTTGTTGTAGAGGGTGATGGTGATGATAGAAGCGTGATATGGTTCTTTCACAGGGGTGTGGTGGTCTCTTGGTTTCTTCTTTGCTGTGAGGGTGACTGGTGGAAAGATAGGACGGATGAAGGAAGAGATTGGAGCTGGGCTACTGGGAAGGTGTATGTGCAATGGGTGGGAAAAAATGGGATTGGATATTAGGAGACCGGATCGAATCATTCGCCTCAAATAAGATACAACAAGAAGAGAAGAGGCCAATAAAAGGGACACCCATGTGAAATTGAAAGATAAAAACGAAGAACGGAATCGTCATGAACCACCGTGGATTTTTTGGGTATGACGCCGGATAGGCCCCCAAGATAGGAAAAGCTGGACTTAAACGCGGTGTTTCTCGCTCTCTGTAAAACAATTAGTGAGTAGGATGATCATGGGAGGCCTGGGGTAAAAGACGAACCAAGTCGGGAATAGAGCATGTATAGAGCCATCTGGTTGCACTCCTGGGTACCAGTGATTGTTACCAGACGCTCATTGCTGCTCTCTTGGGGCTCGTTGATCTTGATAACACTGCCACTCAGGTGACGGATCTCGTTGATCTTAGCGCCACCCTTTCCAATGATGGCACCGACCATGTCGTTAGGGATATAGATCTGTTGGGTCAGAGGCTGGCCAGGCATGGCACCACCAGCGGGGGCGGCAGGGGCAGGGGCTCCACGGCCGGGGGTAGGCTGTGGCCCGCCAGCGTATGGGGCAGGCTGATGGGGGGGCGCCACCAGAATAGGGGGTGTGGGGAGCAGGAGCACCGTAAGGCATAGCTGGCTGGCCGACAGGGGCCGGAGTCGCTTGACCGTGCAGATACGGGACGCCGTAAGAACCGGTTTGGGCGCGGTTAGGGTGCGGGTGGTGACGCTTGAATGTTTCAGGATGACCATACTGGCCACCAGCGGGCTGCGGGACGTAAGGGACGACCTGCATGCCACCGGGAACGGCACCAGCAGGGCCACCACTACGAGTGGCGTAGGCCGAGGCCGCCGGGCCACCGAATCGCTCCGTCAATTGCTCGCCGAGGGTGACAGCAACATAGTAGGTCGCAATATGCACGGCATCGGCAACACCGAGAATGACGAGGGAGCGCTCAGTTGACAAGGGAAGGCAGGCGTCAGACGCATTGAGGCGCGCACCGGAAGCTTCCTGGATCTCACGAATGCGGCTTCCACCCTTGCCGATGATGGAGCCGATGAGGATGTGCGGGATTAGCAAACGCAGAGGATACGTCTTAGACTGGGCAGTGGAAGGGGAGTCGAGGGGTTCATTGTTCAGGGTGCGGATGATCAGACCAAATGCCTGTAGGAGTAATTAGCATGAGATCCAACAGGCTCGTGGAGATGAATATAAGACTTACCTTGGCTACGGCATCCTGGGGGCCGCTGACGGTCAAAATGCGTTCGACGGCACCCCGCGAGTAGTCGCTAACGGTGCACTTGGCACCGGAAAGACGACGAATCTGGGAAACATTCTCACCTCCCTTTCCAATCACAGTCGCAGCCTCCGGGCTGGAGATCACGGCGCGGATGTGGATCCAGTTCGTCTCGTCCTGAGGGGTATGCTGGTCGGAATGGGAGCCAGCGCGTTCACCATGAGAGGCAGTTGACTGGATCGGCTGGGTGTCGGCGTGCTTGCCGTTAGGGGCGTCAGGGACGACAGTGTCACCCTGGATATCCTTGGTGTCTTCGATGGAGGGAATCTGGTTGCTCGACACGTCCGCCTCGGCGTCGGTGTCGTTCTTCACTACTTTATCCAGGGCCGGGCGCTTGGCATCGGGCTGGTCGTTGGGGCCAGAGAGGGGAGGAAGGATCCTCAAGAGGACGCTTGGTCGACTGAAGGTTGGATGGAGAGGCCGACATTCTGTACTGCTGCCTGTTTTCACTTACGTGAAAGATCGGTGTCAAGAATGGAAGTCTGCTTTCTTTTTTTATGATCGTCTATGTACACCAGGGGTTCCCAGGGAAAGGTGCTGGTGCTGGTGCTGGTGATTGGCGATCGACGAAGGGGAAAGCTGGTGTGATGTGCTGTGATGTGCTGTGCTGTGGAGAAAGAGATGGCCGGGCAAGTGGTGGAATGGACGGGACCTCAAAGCAGCAGAATCTGAGCTTCACGAGGAAGGATTTGGGGGTCTGGGAAGACTTCGGTGGAAATGGGTGGGAGGGAGGTGTGGTGTGGTGTGGAGTGCCGTGGATGCGACGTTGGGAAAGGAGAGTACCGGAGCTAGGAAATCAAGGGGGAAACGTGGGCGCGGCCTTGGAAGCAAAGGTGAAGGGAAAACGCTTCCGAGAGTCGACTTGAGCGAAAGGAAACAAGGATGAAATACTTGGAGGAGGGGGGAGAAGGGGGAAACAGGTTGAAGGTGTCAGTCGATGGGAGATTGCAAGCAAGTGCGAAGGTGAAGTGAGGTGAGGTGTGATCGGCTGAGCTAATCAGTCACGTGTTGCCCATGTTGTTGGCCGCGCCGCGTTTGTATTTGTAGATATACCCCATGGTATATTGAATACCATTCATGACTTTCCTCGATTCTCCCCCAGAATGACTACCGAGCAATCAGTCATGGAAGTCTCAGACTCGGTGGTAACAAACATCGAAAATTTTGTCCAGAACCGTCAAGCCGCGGAGAAGGAGGCCGCCCACGAGCCTCTTAGTGCAACGGCGCTGCATGCCTATGCGCGACGGTTAGATGGGACATTACTGCAGCTGCAGGACCAGGTTCGCCGACAGGAGGAAGAGCTCAGAAAGGTATGTGGAACCCCGAAATGCCTGCCGACAATTGGTTATCGGAATCCTAATTAACATCCATCACAGCTCCGTGAGGTTCGTTCCCATGGTCTCTTGGATGGCGGAGATGACCGGTGGGTACGCGTGCAACAAGCACGTCAAGCCAAGAGGGCGTACGAGTCATTATTGAAGACTGAAGCTCAGCTGCCAACGACTGACTCGGTCCTACCTCCCTTGTTGGCACTCGAGCAAACTGGAAAGCTTATTGAAGAGGGCAAGATCTCCGTCTCCGTGACCGCAGAGAAATTGTCAGCGGACCGTGACCGTCTGCGTATAGAGAATGCCAACTTGCAGGACTCGCAAGCTATTGCTCACGGACTCCGGGAAAGAATTCAGAGAATTCGCAGTACCAACGAGCGAAAGCAAGAGCAAACGCCTACGCAGGTGGCCAAAGAAGTGATCAGCGAGCAGAAGAAGAAAAACAAACGAATGACTCGCGCGTCTGCCGAGCTCAAGGAGTCTCTTGACAAGTTCATCGACGATACCCTGGCTCCAATGTTGGCCGCCGAGGACCTTGGCGGGCCAACAGTAGGCGATGAATTGGAAGTGTCAGATGCGACCTTGAAAGCTGGCTACACAGCGCATGGGCAGCCCAAGAAGCAGAAGGAACCGGAGGAGCCGGATCTAGGCAGCCAACAGCGCATTGATCAGTTTCTTCGCCCAAGCACTGATGGTTCCAACCCTACCGGCAAACGGCAGGCAGCCGCCACCGAGCTACACGAATTGCTGGATGCTCTTCTGGATGCTGATTTCTCCTATATTGATTTAAAGCGCGACTCGGCAGCATCTCGATTTCTTGTGAGAGCTAAAGTCGCTCAATTCCACTCACGAGATGCAAGACGTCTGCGATTGATCGACTTTAGCCGCTCCTTATGAGTCTGAGGGAAAGAGAGGATCTATTGTGGTTGCCCTCAGGGCAGAGAAAGAGATGACATTATGTCTACTAATATCCTAATTCAAGAATGATGTATGAAAAAAATGAAACAATATCCCATGCACGCCTTCATTCATGCGCAGTAATGAAAACGTAGCCCTTGGGTAATTTGTAGAACGCCGATAGATGCTTCACGCGTCGAATCATGATCACTTCGCAAAAAAACAAAATAACTTTAGATGGGCATCATTCCAATTGTGGATTTGGAGGTTTTCGCTTTGCTGGTCTTGCGAGGCGCAGATGCTGACCGGCTGGATGGTCGGTCACCACCAGATCTGGCCTTTGACCTAGCACCTTTAGCCTTGAAATTGCCCGCGGAGCCTCCGTTTTTGCGTCGTGGGGCTCGCTTGTAATTGGATCGTTTCCCCTTGGAATTAGAAGGGCCTGCCCCAAAGTCGTCGCCAGGGTCGAAGCCGGGCGAAGGTGGAGGGGGAAAATAGCGACTTGTGACATCTTGGGTGTTGTCTTGAACGGGATAATCAAGATCGAAGTTAGATGCCTGATCCGCGAACAAATCATCATCGCTATACTCGTCACTGCTGCTGAGATTGATGACATTATGATGATTGGGGTCTGGGACAATTCCGCTGGTTTCCGCATCCTGTGTCAATTCATGGTATCGTCGCCTGGCATTGTCTACCAGCTTCAAAATCTGACGGCCATATCGAGTGACCTTGTCGCGGTCAATACCTGGTATGGCGGAGAGTTGCTGGATGTCTGCGTAAATCCATTAGTATTATTTCAATTCGCAAGCCATTTCTGCCCTTACCTCTCGGGAATGAGATGGCCATCTCGCGCAATTGCTGGTCTGAGAATGGTTGAGAACGAAGGCCTTTCTCAACAACAATCTGATGAAGAGTTAGCCAATGATAGCCCTGCAATCAGAACAAAGCAGGAGAGTACTTACCTCCTGAAGATATCTCTTTGCCGTGACCTCGAAATCCTCCACTACCGCTCGATGCAGATGGTCAAGTCGATCTAATCTTTGATCGCTCGTAATCGGGGGTCCCATTTCACGGTTATTATGATTCCCGGTCCCACCAGCTACTCGAACTGGTTCAAACCCATCGCTATCATCGTCAGACTCGTTCACGGGAATGCTTCGTTTCTGGGTACGCGCTTGGCGGCGATCATTGGTCGATTGGACAGGAGACGAGACCATGGTGGACTGAGGATGAGGTTGGTTGCCAGACTTCCCTTTCTGTGTCGTCTTCGAAGGTCGAGCCTTGCTCTTTGGAGATGCGCGCACTTGCAACATCATTTTCCGCTGCCCGGTCTCATATTCGGTGGCACGTCGGCCAAGTATGATGTACTGGACAGCGAAATCCTTCCCGTTGATGACATTGTCTTCTGCGAGAGCATCTTCACCCAATAAACGGTAGAATAGCCGCTCTGCCTCCCCTCGGTCAAGATCTGAGCCGTTGCCATACCAGGGAAGTTGCTTGTGGGAGGCAGATTTGGCCTTCTTCAAGTCTCCGCGAAGAACGTCCACGCAGTAGAGTACCGTGACCTTTTCTTTCAAGTTAATTTGAAAGTGCCGGACAATTTTGATAATCCAGCCTGCATGCTTTGAGAAATCATGCGACTCAAATACCGAATCAGACTTGCAACTATCGCAAGCGTTGCCACAGTCTTCTCGGCGGAAGTATTCATTGAAGTAAGCAAGAACCTGTACACGTCTACAGTCGCTGCGGTTCTCGCAGAACTGAACCACATTACGGAGCATATGCTTCTGTCGGGCCTTTTGCTCATAATTGCCGTCGCCGGAATCAATCATTCGTTTAAGGGTCGCCGCATCTTTGTAGCCGTAGTAAAGATAACAACCAGAACGCTTGCCATCTCTACCAGCACGGCCTGTTTCCTGGTAGTAACCTTCCAAACTCTTGGGAATGCTGTGATGGATAACAAATCGTACATCTGGTTTGTCAATTCCCATGCCAAATGCGATCGTGGCAACAATAACTTGGCATTCGCCCATCTGCCACTCGTTCTGCACCTTGGCCTTTTCATCTGATTTCATACCTGCATGATAATGGTTGGCCTTAAGGTGATGCTTGTCACGAAGATCTTTCGCGACTTTCTCGCATGTATTGCGCGACAGACAATAGACAATACCACATTGATTGCGGTAGGATTTGGTGATAATTTCTGCGATACCGGCGAGGACTTCATCGTTTTTGCCCTTTGGAAGCACTTCATATGTGAGGTTCGGACGATTGAAGCTTTGCAAAAAGGTCTCGCATCCGGTCATCTTCAGATTGTGAATCACATCCACTTTCACATTCTCAGTGGCAGTAGCAGTCAAAGCCATAACTGGGACACCAGGAAGCTTGTTCCGAACCTCACCCAATTCCTTGTAGTCTGGTCGAAAGTCGTGTCCCCACTGGCTCACGCAGTGTGCCTCGTCAATGACCAATCGTGCGAGTTTGTTCCGACGGTGAAGTTTCTCTAGAGCTCGCACGAGCGTCTGGTTTTTGTTGATCATCTCTGGGGTGATATACAACAGCTCCAGACGCTCTCCCCCAGCATTTGACAGTTGACCAAGAATCCATGATCGCTCAGATCTGTCAGACTCGCCGTTCATCAGGTAGGCACTGATGTTCAGCTTCCGCAGGTGGTCCACTTGATCTTGCATCAGACTCAACAGCGGCGAAACCACAAGCGTCACGCCACGGGTCTTTCCACTCATTACAATAGAAGGTAGTTGGTAGCATAGTGATTTGCCCCCACCTGTGGGCATCAAGATGAATGTGTCTTTTCCGCCAAGAGTCGCATCAATTGCTTCGAGCTGATTCGGACGGAACCCGCGGAGATGGAATCGATCCTTGAGAACCGTTTTCACTTCTTGAGACCAAGGGTGATTAGACCAGAACGTGCTACGGCCTGGTGACTTCTTTGGGGCCGGCGTGCGAGATGAGTTGCCCGATGTTTCCGCAAATACTTTCCGGTTCGGGGGTTCTGGTTCGTGAGCAGAGGCCGCACGATCGTCGAAACTTCCTGCCACCTCGAGTATCTCATCATCGCTGGCATTCCAATCGAAGTCGTCAAAATCCATTGTGGTCGCAAATGGTGGTGAGCCCATGTTGCGAGCAACAAACTTGTCTTGTTTATCGTGAGGCCTCTCGGTCGAGTAGTCTCTCGACTCTCGAACATTTTCAAATGAAGACTGTTCCCTCGGGGGGGGGCTCGCTTCGATACACCGAACGGGGTGGAGCAGGCGGGGAGTTGATTGAAATAATTGAATCATCGAACAGATCCTCAGGAGGGGGTTGGTGGTTCAGTTCCGTACGCGAAGTCGTCGTTGGAGGTTCGATATTAGTCGATCCAGATGCCGGCGCAATATCGAAGACCCTGGAACTGGGGAGAAGCTCGCGGATATTGGCCTCGATTTTCTCCAGCTCGGTTTCTACGGCTCGACTTTGTGCTAGCTCGGGCATTGTTGTCGGGTCGATGCCCTGGGAGATCACGCGCATGAGGCTCTTCTTGAGATCGTCTTTGCGGGAAAGGCATTTTTTGTAGGAGTCCTGACTGGTCTTCAAAGACTCAATGGACTGTATCTGAGTGACCAGGTTCTTGTTCGCGGCAATCAAGTCCGGTGCTGTCCGACCTTCCATGGCCTGCTCGTAAACGATTTCCGCATTCTTCTGAAGCGTTGCCTTCAAGCTGGATATGGCCTGGGCAAGTGATGTCGAGGGAAGAGCAAGAAATTTCAGGATTTCCGGATCCCTTTGCTGTGAACTGAGTGCTTTCGGCGTAGGCGATGGATCTGGGTTCTGTGACTTCGGCAAGGAAGGTTTCTTCTCGGCCCGCGTCGGCGGTGGCAGAGCATTGCTGGGAGAAGGTCGTGAAGCTGTGCTGTGGTATTCCGACTTCTGGCTTTCCTGGGAGCTCAGTTTAGGAAGTATTGGGTATAACGCCGGCTCTGGGTCGAAAATCATATCATCAACGTCTTCGGCACCAAGCCAACTATCGAATTGATCATCGTCGTCCTCGTCGGAATCAGCGATGACTTGCTTGGGCTGTTTCGTACCACGAGAGAGAGCGGCTCGGCTGGACGCTGCGGGCAATTCTGCAATGGTGTTGCCAGAGATAGGTGGTTTGTTTGCCTTGGAAGGTGTTCGAATCTTTGTGGAGTGCTTAGACGGTGAAAGCAGATCCGATGTGTATTCTTCGCTCTTCCTCTTCTTTCCTCGCTTCTCGGGGGGGAGCATCTTGTGTTGCAGCTCCCTCGGTCCATAAACGACGCGGTTCGCCAAAGTCAGCTGTTGCCGAGGAAGGAAGGAAACGATTTATTTCTCCTGTCAAATCAATGGACTCGATTGCATCGAATGGCGATGTCGCGAGCTTGCGTTCTGACTTGAGCGGGGTGGCTTTTGGTCGAGAACTTTTGAAAGAGGAAGCTGGCTGTGGCTCGAGGTGGGACTTTGCTGCAATCGCAACATATCGTGGTTAACAAAATCCAAAACTATACCCGTAGCATAGCGGCAAACGTACCTGCAGCCATGTTGCGTGCCGTGGACGGCTTTTTTGAGGTCGAAGGCGTCGCATCGTGTTTTTTGTCGGCCTGGCTAAGCATGCGAGGTTTGCTTTCAGAAGAAGGACACAGCATTAATCGTGCCATGGTTTCATCTGACACATCGTCGGGGTCCTCCAAGATCTCGTCCAAATTCTCGAATTCTTCCGGTGGTGTAGGTTGTTGCGAAAAGCGGGTAGTAGGTAGTTCAACCACAGGGGACTCGGCAGTTAGCGATGGGTACAGAGAGGGGCCTTGCTTCAGCAGCCATTTCAAATGAGAGGCCAAGTTATTTTTCGTCATGGGGTGATATTTGAATCATGGCCTTGGCCTTGGGTCATTTGTCGTCGTTATCGGACTTGATCGCGCTGTCGCGCTCAACTGGGACGCGTCGGGCACGTGAGCGGTCAGCACTGATTGTAGCTGGCCCGCATTAGAATTCAGGAATAATGGGAACAAAGACACCTCAATAATGGGAATTGGTTTCAAGAGAATCTATTAGCAAAGACTATCGTGTTAGAATAAACCACATCATTTTTTTTTTTAAAAAAAAAAATCTCGCATAATGAAGGCCCTACGTGCTCCCTAAGTGACCCCCATAGAGAACCGCGGGTGGGCCCTATCTATCCAAGTGGGGAACGCCCTTTTTTTTTATGCCCCGCGGCCCAAAGACGTTGAACTTCAAGGGAAAAAAAGAATCCTGTGCAGAAACACGATTTCACCATGGGTAAGAAAACCAAGAAGTCCGCGGAGCAGAAAGATCGAATTGCGGCCAAGCAGTCTAAGAAGTCTGCTAAGACCGAGAAAAAGTCCAAGGCCAAGAACAAGGATGCGGACAGCGATGCCGAGGAAGCCGACCTGGATTCTATCCTCGCTCAGTATGCCGAGGAGCAAGCCAGATTTCTAAAGGTTACCGAAGTCGTGTCAGAGCCTCCGGCACCACGATCCTCTGCCACGGTACTTGCCTCGCCTTCGAACCGCAATGAATTGTTACTCTTTGGCGGCGAGTACTACGACGGAACACTTGCGACATTCTTCAACAATCTCTACGTTTACCTGATTGATCGTGGAGAGTGGAGAGAGGTCACCAGTCCTAACAGCCCCCTGCCTCGGAGTGGTCATGCTTGGTGCCGTGGAGGTAATACAGGCGGAGTTTACTTGTTCGGAGGTACGATCAGAGCTTTCATATGATATCCTCTCTCTGATCTGTGGCCTGTGTCTAACCATGAATAGGTGAATTCTCGTCGCCCAAGCAGGGCACATTCTACCACTACAACGATTTCTGGCACCTAGATACTGCTACTAGAGAATGGACTCGTCTCGAGACCAAGGGCAAGGGCCCTCCGGCTCGAAGTGGTCACCGCATGACCTACTACAAGGTATGTGGCCATTTTTAAATCAGAGACGGTGATCCATATATCAGTACAGCTGCTTACATGCAATTTAGAGCTATATCCTTCTTTTTGGAGGTTTCCAAGACACCTCCCAGCAGACAAAGTATCTGCAAGATCTGTGGATCTATGACTGCAACCAATTTACCTGGCACAACCCTGTCCTGAATGCCGCGGCACAAAAGCCAGATCCGCGATCCTCATTCTCTTTCTTGCCACATGACACGGGAGCGGTCATCTACGGTGGCTACTCACGAGTCAAGGTCAGCAGTGGCGGAGGTGGAGGCGGCAAGCAATCCAAGGGTGGTCCCCAGAAGATGGCTTTGCGGCCCATGGTCCATCAGGATACATGGTTCTTAAGGCTCACACCTCCTGGTCCTGAAGCGCCATCATCTGCTGCCCCTACAATTCGATGGGAGCGAAGGAAGAAGCCAGCCAATACACCCAACCCCTCACGCGCGGGAACAACAATGGCCTATCATAAGGGTCGTGGAATTATGTTCGGTGGTGTCCACGATGTTGAGTTAACCGAAGAAGGAATCGACAGTGAATTCTTTGATACATTGTTCGCTTGGACAACAGACCGAAACCGATTCTTCCCGCTCGGCCTGCGTCGTCCTCGTGCCCCAGGCAAGAAGCAGGCGAACCAGGCTAACAAGTCTCGTAATAGAGGCAAGGCGGATGAGGAAGAATTACTGAACAACCTTAAGGCTTTGGAAACCAAGCAGGGTCTTCGTGATGACGATGATGATGACTTCATGAAACCAAGCGCTCCCGAAGCCGAGGAGCCTGAGGAACCTCAGAAGCCCGCAGTCGTTCGCTTTGAGATGCCACACCGAAGATTCAATGCCCAACTTGCTGTGCAAGATGATACCCTCTTCATCTACGGTGGTACATTTGAAAAGGGTGATCGCGAGTTTACATTCGACGATATGTACTCTATTGATCTGGGCAAGATGGACGGCGTCAAGGAAATCTTCTACAGAGAGCCCGAGAACTGGAACCTCATGGACGAAGAGGACAGCGATGAGGACATGGATGAAGACGATGAAGATGAAGACGACGATATGGATGATGGAGAGGGCGATTCTATGGCTATCGATACCCCTCCGGCCGAAGCAACCGTGCCATCGGTTACGCAAGAGATGGAACAACTCGAGGTTGATGAGCAAGAGCCAACTGTCGAGGACAGCCGACCACTCCCTCGCCCCTTCGAGAGCTTGCGAGAATTCGTCAGTCGGACCGCGGATGAATGGCAACAGATTGGAATTGAAGCCCTCACTATGAAGGGACTGGTTGAAGGTAAGACTATCAAGGAGTTGCGCAAAGCGGCCTTCGACATGGCAGAGGAGAAATGGTGGGATAGTCGTGAAGAGATCATGGCCCTGGAGGACGAGCAAGAAGAGGCTGGTATTGGCGAGGTGGTTAGTATGGCCGAGCGGGCTGAAAATATGGGAGGTGCCGGTCGTCGCCGGTGATCAACAGAAAACAAATTATTTTGGCATTGCATTAATTTGGTTTCGCCTTAGTGGCTTCAAAGTTTACTCCTTTGGACACAATAGTAACAGACAGGATATAGCTATATGTGTATTGCCCCGATCACAGGAATTAGTAGAAATTATAGTTGTGCCACCTGGTTTAGAACCTCAGTTACCAACGCAGTATCCCGCTCGACATCGACCCTCCAGTTGGAAATGGCGATTCTACAAGCCGGAGCGCCCTGCCAGCTAGTTCCTGAGACAAACATGCGCGACGTTTCGTTAATCCTCTTTGCGAGTTCACTGTTCAGGTTGTCGTCCTTGGCCCGGAACAGCACGCTCATAAAAGTCTGTTCCAAAAGTTCTGGCTTCGAAGTCGCCTCTGGAAGAGCAATATATGCTGGGGAATCGTAAATCCAATCGTAGACAGCCCTCGCGAGGCCAATTTGACGCTGTAGCATATCAGAATATCCTTCTCTCCCATATGATAGCAGAGATGCGTACACCGGCAAGGCTCTGAACCGACGAGAATTTTCCAGTCCAATGTTCAAAGGAGAAGGGATAGAAGGTCCCTCAGAATGTCCTGCCGACAGGTATGCGGCATTTGCATTCTGGAAGACCTGGGGAGCTAGGTCGTGGTGTCGACAGAAGAAAAAGCCGCAGTCGTAGGGCACATTGAGTAGCTTATGGCCATCGCCAGTTATCGAATCTGCCAGTTCTATTCCTTCGGCGCCTTTCTTGATTGTTGCAAACTCTGCAGTGTCTCCTAAGGCTCGACAAAAGATGCCGAAGGCGCCATCAACGTGAATCCATGCATCATATTTGTCACAGAGTCGACGGATCTCTTTCATTTGCTCCGCTCCAGAGGTAGCAAACCGACCAGTATTAACTTCTCCACAAGAAATCGCAACGATAGTAGCTTTGTCCTTCCTTGCAAGCTCCTTTTCCAGAACATCCATATCGAAAAGGAGGACATTATCAGCAGAACACACATTGCGGACATTAGCTCGGCCGATTCCCAAAACGCCAGCAGCTTTGACTAGAGAGGAATGCGGCATCGTCGAAAGAATTTGGATGCCCGAGAGTCCAGCAGCTTGCAAAACTTCCAATAAGCCATTCTCTCCAACACTGGTTACCTGCGACCCATTCTGCTGAGCTGCTTTCTGAAGGACAAACTCACGGCCACAGGCCAAGCCCAGGATATTGCTGGCTGTAGCTCCGGTTGTAAATGTTCCATTCTGCCATGTGGACCGTTCCAGTCGGAAGAGGTCTGCAAGCATCCCAAGAGCGTTGAACTCAACATCTGTGACAATTGAATGATTTGGGAGATGTACCTGGACATTCTGGTCGTAGGCTGATACCACATTGTCAGCGAACAATGCAGCTGGTGTAACTCCACCCGTGATGAACCCATAGTAGTTTGGGCTGATGCTTCCTCCATTGAATGCTGGCACAATTTCTTCCAGTATATGTCGCTGCACGGAGTCCAAGCGAGAACCAGTGGCAGGTAGCGTATTGGGAATGGACTTCCTAGCTCGGCTAAGCTGCTCAGTACTCGGAAGGACGCCGGATTCCCAGGGGCCCTGGGCGGCCTTCCACAGGTCTTGTATGATCTTCTCGTCCATTTTGAGTATGTGAGGAAGTTTCCGAGGTTCGAATTGTTGGGGTGGCAGCGGTTTGAGATAAAAGCTGTTCGAGTGTCGATATATATATGCCGATCTTCATAGGATCTCTGAATGACAGCCTTGTGAGTCGGGATCTGCTCGATAAAATACCCCGGCTGGACCTCCCCAAATCAGCAATAGCGGGTAATAAATAAGCCCTGATGCGTTGGGTCCACCAGATAGGATAGTCCCAAAGTAATGATTGGTGGTAGGCCGTGTCAGGAACGAGGCTGGGGGGGGGGATGCTTGGAGGTTGCAGCGATGGGCCGGCGCTTCTCCGCTGTCGATCCACTCTGCACTTTCCACTCCGAACCCTCGGACTCTCGGACAACCAACGACTCGCAATCATGGCAGCCAAGCTGATTGAGAGACAGTTCCATAACGTGTCCGGTACGTCAATCGGCTCTATATAGGGGGAAGATAAAGAAAGCTTGGGCGCTGATCGAATTTACAGGGAAGCTGCGCGTCGCCGAGCTATTCTTCGATGTCCCTGTCGACTACAGCAAGCCAAATGGGACCACCCTGAGGCTGTTTGCACGAAGCGTGGCTCGCTTCAACAAACCAGTTGAACCCACCAAGGATGAGGGCAAGCTACCCTGGCTAGTCTATCTTCAAGGTGGCCCCGGCTTTGGATGTGGTGCCCCGCAGAACTACGGTTGGGTTGAACCCGCTCTGAGCAAAGGATACCAAGTAAGCTGATTCTCCACGTGGACGGGGTTGGAGCTTTCTACGCGCTCAAGAGTTAGTTATTGAGAGAGATATTGGCTGACAAAAGATGTTCAAAAAGGTTCTTTTTCTTGACCAGCGAGGTACTGGCCTTAGCTCGACTATCACAGCCGGAACCCTTGCCCGCCAGGGAGACGCCATCAAGCAGGCCGAGTATCTCAAGCACTTCCGAGCCGATAACATCGTTCGTGATTGTGAAGCGATCCGTCAGTGTTTGACCGATGACTATCCTGAGGATCAGCGCAAATGGAGCATCATTGGCCAAAGCTTCGGTGGTTTCTGCGCTGCCACTTACTTGTCCAAGTTGTGAGTTCTGTCAATACAATTTTTGGGACTAAATAAGTGGAATATTTTTACTGACGTTATTCCAATAAAGCCCGGGGAGTCTGAGAGAAGCTTTTCTTACTGGCGGATTGCCACCTCTTGTGAGCGAGCCAGACCCAGTCTACTCGCGTACTTACGGTGAGTGATTATATCTGCCAGCAAGCGCCCATGAAGTTATTGACAACCCAGCAGAAAAGGTTGCGGAAAGAAACCAAGCCTATTACGCTAAATTCCCCGAAGATGTTCAGAAAGTCAAGAAGATCATGCAGTACTTGACGACAAACAAAGTTCCGTTGCCAAGCGGATGGTTGACTCCAGCTCGGTTCCAACAGCTTGGTATTATGTTCGGTTTTCATGGTAAGGACTCCAACCCTTCTATTCATATATGTGTGGGTCTCTAATGTGGAATAGGTGGTCTCGATTCTTTACATGGTATGTTCGCTTTTCTTGATATTATCTCGGAAATGGACCGCTCACTTTATTGTAGAAATTGTCCTTCGAGCCTGGAATGACTTGGAGATGTTCGGGTCTCTCACTGTTCCTACCCTCGCCATAATTGATGGGAACGGCGGGATGGACAAGAACATTATTTATGCCGTTTTGCACGAGTCAATCTACTGCCAAGGGTGGGTGAAGACAGACCTCCGGCATTGTTCGCTATTCTAATAATGGGATACAGAAAACCATCACGCTGGGCGGCGGACAGACGCCGCACAGCAAGTCCACAGTTCCAGATTTCTGACTCACAACCCGAGATCTATTTCACCGGAGAGATGGTAAGAACAGCCGCGTCGAGTCAACCAGCCAACAGAACTGACCTTATCAATTCATAGGTTTTCAAGGACATGTTTGAATCATACACAGAACTAAAGCAAGTCCAAGAGGTTGCCGATATTCTCGCTACCACAAGTGATTGGCCTGCCCTGTATGATGAGGCACAGCTAGCCAAGAACGAGGTGCCCGTTTACGCGGCCACGTACATCGATGATATGTATGTGCACTTTGATCTGGCTTCCAATACTGCCGCCAAGATCAAGGGCACTAAGCAGTTTATTACCAACACTATGTACCATGACGCACTGCGCAGCAAGTCGGGCGAGATCATGCGCCAGCTTTTCAACCTTCGGGATGACTCCATCGACTAGATATGCATTCTGAGCCATATGCTTGTCAAAAATTGCAAGTTACTCCAGAACACTGGCATCCATGGATAGATATTGAGCAACATTTTGAAGTCCAACCTTCAAGTTGGAAATAGTGAATGCACTGAGTGGTTTCTATTGAAACTTTGTTGTTGGGTATAATATAAGCATAAGTACATCTATGTACGTGATATGTAGATTTATAACTTTCTCAGATCTTTGATTACGGTTAAAAGACCTAAAAGATGGTTACTTCAGGTCAAATCAAAGACAAACAAGTTGTTGTTCTTGGGTTGGAAACTTACGGCACCGCCGATGATAAATAGCCTTTCCTCTTCTTGTTTAACCCACTGGGCAACTTTACTGGCACTTTGGACCAAAGCGTTTCGATTCGCGCTCGGTTCAGCAATGCAATAAAGCTCAAACACAGGAGTCACCCATGCGAAGGAGGTTGCAGATCGAGAGACACAGTGATGAACTTTGACATGTGTGTTCTTGGTGTGGATACTGGCATGAAGATTGTTGTATGTAGACATCAATCTGGGGTAGACATTGTTAGGATTTCAAATATTTAATAGACTTTGGAGATTCGTTAATGCAAGATACTAACCTTCGCCGTCTGGATACCGAAGTGAACTCGGGAGCATATGATGACATGGTGAACTGGACGTTGGCACGCGATTTGTATAGGAAATGGCGAAGCACTGTACCCGGAACGACATCAGTAGTCACTGGCCGCCCTTGGTCCACTGCGGCCTTGATGACTTGGAGACTTCCGTTCCTTTGTAATTGCTTTAAAGGAGGTTAATGTATAGTCATGACAGGGCCAAAATAGTGGTGAGGAACTTACCTCAACAAGAGAATCACGCATGCTTTGCATCTCGAAAAAGCTCTCTTTGTCCGGGCTGATGAGAATGATAGCAACCGATTCATCTTTCGAGATATCCTCATTCTCCACGACATCACTACGAAGATCGAGGAAGCTGACATACATATATAGGTAGCCACTGCTGTTGAAGCCAGGGAGGCAGACGGGAATCCAGCTCTCGCCACCACCAGCTTTAACTCCATCAGCCTCGAAAATCATATTGAATAAAAGTTGAAGGTCACCGGGGTGAAGAGAATGCTTCTTTGGCCGGATGACGCTGACAAGACGCCCACCAGCCACAACCAGGCCGTAAAGCAAGTTGTTGGCTTTTGTCTTGAGAAGTGCATTGTTGATGGTTTGGCGGTGGACTTTGCGAACTTTGAGACATTCCAATGCTGATAGCAAGGTAGATGGTGATCCACGCGTGAAACTATCTGCCAGCGAAGATAGAAGTGTCTCAGTTCCTTGTAAGGGTCGCTTCAAATCCGTAGATGGGCGAACCGAGAATAAATAAGTGAGAGACGGGAGTGTCAAGGTAGAAAGAATTTGCATATACAAAGCCTCCAGCTGGAGTCTGAGCTGGTTATCGCTTTCCATCATGCGGCTGATGCCAACAAGATGCAGAGATCCACGAGTCAGTATGACAAATCTAGTGTCTCCCGTTGAGAAACCTCGCAGGCGATCGTTTGAGTCTTCGTAGAACGATATAATGGTCTGGATGACGCCAACATAAGTTGATATCAACCCACTGTCGCCATGACGTGTCCAGATAGGTTTACCGGCAGCCGATAGAATTAAGTAGTGTTTTTGCTTCGCCTTCCATCGTTGGAGGAGTAAGTCTGGATGAGTAAGTATCGTGTCAGCCTGATGAGCCTGGGCTATTGTTAAATAAATATGCCTACCTTCATTTCCCGCATGCTCATCTAATTCTCCTATGGGATCAAATTCGCCAAGGAATTCCTCGTCATTCACATCATCAGCCGGGAATTCGGGAAAATGCAGTAGACTGGTAGTGTCTGCCGGGCCTGCCGGGACAGTCGCAACGAAGTCCAAAAACATAGCATCCACATCTCCAAGGTCGCCATTTTGTATGGAACTTCGAATACTGGCGGAGTCTCCCGCGTCACTGCTCTTTGGGCTCGTAAGCTGGCTCAAGCTCGCTCGCGCCTTGAGACCCCGCGACAGCCCTCGAACAGCAAGACTTGAATATGGGCTTGCTGCGTCTGGTGTCTGAGGACCTGCATCTGCTCGAGAAACGGCTGTTGTAGGCTCCGCTTGGAGAGTTGGTGCCCGGGGGGATGCCTCGTCATTCAACAGGCTCAGTGTGTTCGGCCGTGGGGGTAATGGCGGTCGGTGTCCTTCTGGACTGGGTGTGCGATTCATGCCATCGGGATAGGATGGAGTGGAGTCTGGAGGTACAGTCGATGCATCAGGGTTAGGCTCGTCGTGATCGTCCTCACGGTGGTCGATTGGAGGGTTTGTCTGCGAACCCATCCCCGCAATTAGACGAGCGCTTCTGGGCGCAGTCACTCGGCGCGGGAGGTGAGATCATGAATTATGAATCATGAATCCCCCATTTTCAGCATTATCAGCAGGATGCGCTGTGCCCGTATGAGTAAAGTAGGAGGGAATAATAGAGAAAAGTTGGGTGGTCGTTGATGACGGAGGAAGCGGCGAAGCTCCCAAAGGCGGACAAAACAATCAAAAGGGCCACGCAGGCGGCCACTTTCAATCCTCCTCAACCAACTTGAACCCTCACCTTGGCTCCTCCACGAGCTCCCTTCTCGATGTCCTAAATATGACGGAGGACAGTCTGCCGCTTTCGCATCCATTTCAACTTCCACATTGGCACCATGAGCCTTGATTCTGCTGCCTTTCCGAGGTCGGACTCCCCCGCAAGCTCCGAGAGCTCCTTGACGCGCTCGCGCCTACAGGGAAAGGAAGGTTGGTCCTAAATGCGCAACGCTTTTCTCTTCGGTCGAGCACTTGTCTAACTACACACAGGCTCTCTCAAGAAAGATAAGAACTACCGCCGTTATGCGTCGAGCGTCGAGCGGGCGTTGTCACTCTTCGACAACGCTCTACAAGAATGGGCCGATTACATCTCCTTCCTCAGTCGCCTACTAAAGGTGCGACAAGATTCATGTGAATAAAATCGACTGGAGAAGGAAATCGCTAACCATTGAAAAAAGGCACTCCAAACACATCCCCCCGACCAACCGATCGTTCCCCATAAAGTGATTGTCTCGAAACGGCTTGCGCAATGCTTGAATCCGTCCTTGCCATCGGGCGTTCACCAAAAGGCCCTTGAAGTCTACACATATATCTTTGGACTGATTAAAGTATGTATTGTCTAGACTGCTACCAGGACTTGGATACATTGGCTGATTTTGATTCACTTTACTTCTAGCTCGAAGGACTATCGCACGATCTACCATTATATCTCCCCGGTCTCGCACCGACCCTGACCTTCGCCTCGCTCACCGTCCGTCCTTTATTCCTGTCTTTAGTGGAGGGATACATTGTCGACCTAGAACCGCGGGCTATTCGGCCGGCTCTGAAAGCAATCCTTCTGGCGTTGCTGCCGGGTCTAGAAGAAGAAACAAGTGACGATTTCGAACCAACTTTGCGTACAATAAACAAGCTTCGAGATGCAGCTGGTCATCTGGAGACCCAAAGGACATCCGAGGCTGGCGCTTCGGGGCAGTATTTCTGGCAATGCCTCTTCCTCGCCTCCATAACCAATTCCAGCCGACGGCTTGGCGCCCTGGCATACCTGAACCGCTATCTCCCAAAGTTAGGAATTGCAGACCGACGACCGAGTGCAAGTGATGCAAACTCTGTGAGCGAAATACCGCCAGAGATGCTCGCTGCTGCTGATGCAGTCATTCTACCGGAGCCGGGGTTGCTGATTCGATGCTTTGCATCAGGCCTATCAGATGAACAACTCCTGGTGCAACGAAACTTTCTCGACCTGCTCGTTACGCACCTACCTTTAATCTCTCCCATCCTCCAAACTAAAGTCCCAGAAGCAGACCTACAAACGTTGATCATTGCGGCAGTGGGCGTGGTGACCAGGCGAGACATGAGCCTGAATCGTCGATTGTGGGCGTGGTTTTTGGGACCAGAGCCTGCGAATGACCGGACTTCCCTCGACAGTCGAAAGTTTTCATCCGAAACCACTCGATCTTCTGGAGATGTGAAGGAGCTCTCGCAATCTCAGTACTTCAGTCACGTCGGGTTACAGCCTTTGGTAAATGGTCTTCTCAAGATGATCAAGCAGGCCCCATCAGCCCCATCGGAGAGGACCAAACCATTCCGCATTGCCCTCTCATTAATGGATCGCTGGGAGATCGGGGGGGCACATTGTACCTGCTGTGTTTCTCCCTACAATCCACAGCGTCCAGGGGTTTGCAAAAGAGGCGCCCCGTGCCCACTTCGAAGAGGTTTTCCGGAGCGCAAGTGCATTCTTCGATGGCGTAGAGAGCAGTGTCATATTTTCAGAGCTTCTTGGCTTGATTGACTTCCGCCCAAGTGACATCGATATCCATCATGATCAAGTCTTGCACAATTTGAAGCTGGCTCAATTTATACTGGAGAACTTCAATGTGCGGGAGGAAGATATGATTCAGGTCCACGCACCTCTCCTGACATTGTCAGTTCTTGTGAAAATGAGTGAAGTTTCATCATTGCACAAGTCGCAGTCAACTCACGGTGACACCAAAAAGGCCGTCTCAAACGAATTGAATAACGTGCTAAAGTCAATAACTCCACTACTCATAGAAAGAGCCTTCTCGAGAAAATCCAGCCAAGACAAAACTGGCACCGACTCGAAAGCTAAGAACTGTGAAATATTAAAGCAGATTCATCGCTTCTATGAGGCGAGCAAGAGCAGCCTTGACCTTCCCCCTCTTCCATTTGCTCCCAAGCAGGTCGGGGAAATGATCATTCGTGAGGCTCTGGACTTGTCCATCGAAGCCTTACAAAACAACGATAGCGTTTCCTCTCTTCATGAAAAACTCAATGTGCTGGTTACATTGCTCCAGAAGCTCCCGAGATCACGCCTTCTCCGAGACAAGAGACTTTTCGAGGCGATTTCTCGAAGATTAGCTACAAGAAGTAATAACCCCACAACAGCTGCTTTCGCGGATATCTCTACAATCGCTTCTGTTTTGACGAACTTGTTCTTTATTCACGCCCCTGGCTTCTATGTCAGTTACGAGGATGCCAGTGATCTCATTCCCAGTCTAGTCGAGCATATTTGGCAGTATCTGTCTCCACTAAGCCCGAAGTTCCATGTGGAAGCCGTGCGCTGTCTGTGGCTGTTGCACTCCATATCTTGGGTCGATCATCTTGTCGAGGCTTCTATAACATCGCTCATGATCAGCACCAAGACTCCCGGCTCTTACCACTTATCATCAGAAGATCAGGCCGAGAAATTTTATGTCCTCTGGAACCACAGCCATCATGGTACACATGAGCAACAGCCACCTAAGCAAGTCCTCAATGTCGGAGGAAACCTATTCTCCTATCAGTGCTCAATGCTTGAGCGCCCACTCTTCATTGTCCTTGATCTCCTATCCCAGGGACCAGGGGATATTTCTCTAGGTGTTCAGCAATGGCTTCAGGATCTGCCCTCCATCAACAAGTAAGTATGACTGCAAGTTGCTCGAAATACCCAAGCTAATGTTCCTAGGATATTCCATGTTATCGTTTTGAAGCTTGAGGAGCTGTTCGAACGTGATACTCCCAGTGAAGCTGACCAAGATAACCAATCCATCTCACCGGATGATTATAAGGAATGCAACTACCTGTTGCGCACGGTGTCGAACATAATTTCAACACTTTCTCACAGCGGCTGGATTGCACTTCTTACGCAAACATTATCTGAAATAGAGAAACGCCCGGATGTTCCCAAGTCAGAAGGTAGATCTCTAATTAGACCCCAACAAGGAGCACCAGGCTTATTATGTCTCAAAACAGATCACGCAAACTCGAAGAGCCTTCACGCCACTTTCTTCGAGGCATCACTAAAGATAATCAGTGACCAAACGCTTAACAACACCCACATCACCCCCGATGGGGAAAGGCTTCAAAAGGATGCCCTTCACCTCATGCGGCAACTTCTTTTAGGCCCAGGAGCTGAGGATCTGGTTGAATCCGGCATTGATGACTTGCTGGTGGACCGTCTTATTACCGCATCGGATGGGATGGGCAGCGTTGCCGTCCAGGGAGCTCTCATTGACGCCCTTCTCGCAGCACTCAAGGTCCGATTCGCTCAGGCTTACGCGCCTCCGCCTCCACCTCGACCAAAACACCAACGAGCAAGCTCTCGTGAACGATTGACCAGTCCCTCCATGCTGTCTTTTACAAGCGATAAAGCAGATAGAGCGCCATCACTTTCGCACTTCCCACGTCCTCCCGAGAGACTTTTAGACTGTCTTTTGAAAGGAATTAGCTCGGCGAAGTCGCGAGAAATTGTGGACAAGTGGATTGGACTACTATGTGAAGTGCTTCCTCTCTATACGGGATCAATCTTTCAAATACTTCTCATACTTGTGGAGTGCTTCTGCAGGGAGATCAAGGCTTCATTCAGTAGACTTCAGCTTGCGTTCCAGCAAACGGAAGATTGGCCGCAGGATCGCTCGGAGCATGTTACCATTTCTCTACTTGCTGGCCTAGAGACTTGCATTGCCCATGCTCACGAGCGTCTTCTCGTTGAAGAGGCGAACGTTCCAGCGGCAAAGAGCCCGGACCAGCCCCAGGGCTTCTTTGGAAATATGGTATCGGGGGTATTCAACTCTGATGGCAACCAAGGTCGCTCGAATGCTGCTAATGATCGATTGACGGTCCTTTTATGCTTCCAAGACGCGGCTCGCCTTTGTTTCTCCATCTGGGCGTGGGGCGCTGGGGAACGAACCGGATCACCCCCCGATTCCGAATCCATGGCCTCCTTCCAATACACATCCTTGCGGATGCGAAATCGATCACGACGGATACTCGAGCATTTCTTTACAGCAGAGGCTCTAGAGTGTCTTGAGACATTGGTTGAGATGTGGACCAAATCTGACACGGAGACTGCGACATTGATCTTCAGCCTTTTACACACCCTTGAAGGCTCTCGTCCGAAGATCACGATTCCGGCAGTCTTCAACGCGATTTACACCCGTACCAATCCGAATGCTTTGGACCCGGCCCGCAAGTCATCCATGACCTCAAATCTCACCGAGTCTGAACTTGCCAGCTTTTTGGTTGCCTACGCGCGTTCTTTGGACGACGATGTTCTGGACGAAATCTGGGCGGACTGTACCACGTTCCTACGCGATGTTCTCAGTAACCCTTTCCCTCATCGCCAGATTCTTCCCCGGTTGATCGAATTTGCCGCGATCCTAGGGGCGAAATTGGAGAACACAACTTTTGGTGAAGATCGCCGGATGCGCAAAGAGCTCGGTGTACGTTAATCCCAGTCGATCTCTTATTTCTTCATCTTGCTAATTGATATGTCTATAGGATGTACTGCTACGGTTGCTCACGGCTGTCTTCACCAGCAAGCCACTGGGGCTAAACCAAGACAGTGGCTATATGGCGAGATCGTCCCTCGACTATGATCGGACCGCGGTATCTCATACCGGGCCTGATGACATGCTGAGCATCCTTGCTGTTTCCATGCCCTCGTTCATCACTACTTTAGGTGACTCAGACCGTATCAATACCGCGATCAGCGGCATGTCTACCAATGTGGTTGGACCACTGATTCGCTCCCGCCTGTTCCCCAATAATCTGAACCGCAATGTTATGGTCCTTCTACAGCAGATGGCCAAGGTCCCTGCAGCAGCGAAGATTTGGAAGAAAGACATCGCTGATGCATTCAATGACCCACGTTTCTTCGGATTGCAAGTCGATCTGATCAAGAGCACATGGATGGACCTCCTCCGGCAATGGACTCTTGCCGACAAGGATCGTTTAGCTGAGCTGCTGGGTCGCCTCCCACCCCCAAGTGCAGCAGGCATCATGTTTGGCGTGGGGGCGTCTGCAGCGCGACTGGAGGCTGATCGGAAGGCACAGCTCAATCTCCGTCGCATTGCATTACTCATCCTGTCTGCCAACACCGACTATTTTGTGGGTGAGCTCCCAAGTTTGCTCCAAAAATTCGAAGATCTCCTAGCTGCCACTAGCTCCTCATCACCATCGTCAGCGACGCGAGCAGAAATATTCATTGTCCTTCGTGCCCTGGCAATCAAGACCTCGCCCTCGGCCATGGCGCCCTTCTGGCCCTTGATTAACGTTGAATTGCAAGAAGCTATCTCTGCTGTGCCCCGAGGCTCTCAATCAGATCTTTACAACCCTTACTCTCTCCTACAGGCCTGCAAGCTATTAGACGTGCTCTTGGTCATTGCTCCCGACGACTTCCAGCTGCTAGAATGGCTTTTCGTCACCGATACCATCGATGCTGTCTACCCGCCCAATCGGTGGGAGCCTGTATCCCTAGCTGACGAGATATCACAAAGCTTCGGTCCGCGTGGGGTACTCTCCCCGGCTGTCCCTGGCGAGGTAGCAGAGCCTGTGACCCGCAGCGGTCTGAAGCGGCCCTGGCTGGTTTCGGATCGAATTCGGGAAACAGCCAAGGATGAGATTGTCGAGAGAATTCTGCGACCGTTCTTTGACAGGCTTAGCATTTATGTCTTTGAGAGCACGTACGGGATGGAAGCTGTGGATACGAGAGTTTGTCTAGATGATTTATTGGCGGATTTGTTCAACGAGAGCACCATGGCGAATTAAGATCACTGTGTATATAGGTTGGCGCTTTCTCTCCATGGTGGTTTTCTTTTTTGCCAGTGCCTTTGCAAGTTCCCATCGATGCAACTCTGTACTAGTTCTACACCGAATATATACCTATTTCTTTTGTTGTTGTCCTAGTGTCTTAGTGTCCACTGGCAGTAAATACTTAAAATACCATGTATGCCAGGTGCTTGTACCAAAACGGCAATATCTGGGGTAGTTCAAGTTTACTGGGGTATACACTCAACCGCTTCCGCGGGCGCCCGTGACCTCCGCGTCAACGTCACCTCCCTTCGTTCACAGCCACCCGCCACCACTTCTCTCCCCTATCATACGATCAATCAATATTTTGCCCTGGAATGCTCTCTTGAGACCTCCAGTCTTAACCATCACGATGAACGCTGGGTCAAAAGTGTTCCTGCCCCTACGCGCACGCGTCATCGCCCGACCGTTCTCGACCTCCCGTCCCCGCTGGGAGGCCGCGGCGCTGCCCGCCAAGAAGCCCGTTGGAGCTTTTCGAGGGGGGTATGTATCACAATCCTTCCGGTCGTCATCTGTCGATTCGAAAGGTCATGTTCTAATCTCTTGTACAGAGTTTTCGGTTTTCTCTGCGGTGCCGTTGCCGCCGGCGCGTCTGTCTATTACTATGTGCTCGGAGACTATCGCATCTCTAACGAGATGCTGAACACAGATATTCATGTATGTTTCCGCCCTTTCTCCTGATCGGCCCTTGTCTTCGCGTTTTATGGTACCTAACCGCGGCCCTTTCTTCCCTGGCTTGGCCTGGGGAGATGATGCTTTGTACTTTCATAGGCTCTTCAGTCTGCCACCATGAAGCTTCAATCCTATGTCTCCGAGCTGGAGACGAAGGTTGATCAGTTGAAGAAGAAATAGGAGACGCGCACAACTCGGTTGAAATTCGCATTGTACTTATTACTGCATGGTTACTCAAGTTGGACCTGTGAATGTATTCCCTTTCGAGTTGGAATCCCGCTTCCGAGTTGGCACTCTCCAACTCCCGCGACGCCGTAGGCTGATATGATCAAAAAACCTTGGAACGGAAAATAGAGGAATTCGGAATCATAGTTCAATGACAGTATGCATAGCTTACGGTTAAGAAAAATATAACTAAGTTACTCTACCTCCTCGCTGACATAAGATGGAGCCAGGAACACTGCAGGTGGTAATTGGCGATTAGTAATCTGTTTGTATTTAACTATTGGGTTGTTTCCACAACTTTAAGTTATCTAAGTAGAGGCAGCATTCAGCCCACGAGAAAGTCTCAGAAATAAGCAATCGTCGTTTATCACCCGGCACTTTGGATCTGGAATGATCATGGGACCGGAGATCGCGTTTCATATGCTAACTAGTGGGAGCAATCGTTGGCTGGAGGACCCTGTCCCCTATGCCAAGGCCCAAGGCCCAAGGCTGGGGCTCTAGGAGATGCCAGTGAATTGAATGGGAGACTGGAAGTCGTGGCTGGTGAGAATTCTGGAGACGCCATTTGGCAATTATTGCAAATTATTGAAGTGTATAACGCGAATCGTAATTTCTTTCTCCAGTCAACCTAAGAGCACTATACTATCGTTTTCTCTCTGTCAACCGAACCTCCAGGTCATCCCCATTCTTAGCAGGCATCATGCCTGGGAATGGATCGCCCTCCGCCCACCTTGGAAACTTCTGACCAGGTGAAGCCTCTATATCAAACTGGCTCAAGAGGAGAGTGACAAATAACAAGGTCTGCTGCTGCGCAACGAATCGACCAGGACATTGGTTTTTCCCACCGCCAAAGGGCTTCCAGTTTCTACCCATCCGCAGTTTATTACCGGTCATAAAACGATCTGGATTGAAAGTCCGAACATCGTTACCGAACGCATCGGTGTCATAATGGAGCTGCCGACTCGGGACAAGAACTCGATTTCCTTTCCTTAACATTTTTCCGCCGACCAGAGTGTCTTCGGTGAGGAAGCGAAAGGAGGCAGCTGATGTTGCCATTCGTAGAGTCTCCATCCAGACGGCGTTCAGCTGAGGACAGCCATTTTTCAGGTAATCCAAATCAACCGCGCCATTTCCCAGAGCCGGTTTGGTTTCTTCACGGATAATGGGGATAAGCTCTGGGTTGAACAGTAAAAAGGCGAGTAGCCAGAAGCATGCTTTCCTTGTACTTGTATTGCTTCTATAATTCAAATGAGAGACTGTATCGTAGTTGTATGATCATGTAAAACTCGAAGAAGTGAATTAGGTGCTTGAAGGGGGGGGGTTTCATACCCAATATAGATAGGAACCACTATTGTCGCCATTTCGCGGGAATTGAATCCTAGCGATCTCATCTCCGTTTCCATGGTGTTCATCCACCAGGATCCATCCACCCTTTTTTCGCGGGGTGATTCGAACCATTTTTGTATGGCATCTATGATACCATCTCTTGCTTCATGGGCCTTTCGCGCAAAGGGGGCTGGAATCTCATATAGAATCTGCCAACTTCGGTCTTCCAGCTCGAGAAATGTCCAGATCAGATCAGGCTCGATTTCTCCCAAAAGATTGCCGAAGTAGGTTCTTTGGCCAGCATCCACGAAATAGTCCGACACGAACTTCATGAGCTTTACGGATACCCAGCCGTTTCCACTAGCTGTCACATATGGCTTTCCTTGGTACAGTCGATCTATGTGCAAATGCTCTTCAAAGAAATCTTTAAATATCGCCGTGAACTCCACAAGGTGGCCACCTGGAAAGAGCTGCATCCCATGGAAGTCGTGTGTTTTATCACCCAAGGATTTATTCTCAACTTCAGATGTGGCATCCGGTAGTCCCTCAAGCTTTTCAACGACAGGTGGGATTCCATATAGCCGATCCAAGAGTTCATCGCTTGCACCGCAGCTTCGGATGAACTTACGAACGAAGATTTCGAACGACATTGTAGTCGAATTTTTGTAGATCTCTGCGGTGTCGCGCCCGGAAGTCACCACGTATATTGTTTGGCCCATTACCTCCAGGGCATAGGTTTCCTTAGATCCTCGGAAGTGCTTTCTAACCGAATGCGCCATCAGTACTTGAATAAGCATAAACTTTAAGCTGATATGCTCACTCTCCATGTCTAAGCAACTCGTAGGAGTTATTGAAAAATGAAACAGCGTGCCCTGTTCGTGAAAATAAATTTGTTAAGATCGATATGATCTTCCATGTAACCTTTGGATTCAAAGCTTACCAACGACTAAGGAAGAGAAGTGCCTGTTAGTGAATAGTAATTAGATAGATCTTAGCTTGCTTGACATACCTGGGATCCAGTAAGGCAGTTCTTTGGGGTCATCTGGATGCAAGGTTGGAAGAATGACAAATCTCCACGTACGCCATAGAACCAGAAGGAAACCAAAGCAGAAAATTGAGAAAACGGTCGTAGAGTAATAGTTGTCGGGTAGTAAAGCCATAATTGGCGCAATTAGAATGAATTTGATGATCTCACATGTACCAACTCGGATAGAATTGCAGGTGCAGTATACATCTACTTTTTACATGCGGATTACCTTCTCTTTATTTGGTCAACTCGTGGCATTCGTGGACTAACGACTTCCCAGTCCGAACACGGCTTTCAAGTTGGTGTCTGGCCATGTATTCTGCGATATTTTTACGACGCGCTAACATTTATTACCCTAGTAAAATGATATTTGAAGTATGGAATAAAATTTTCTATGTCATGGTTGGTCATAGGAGACATAATTTCGTAACCCATGTAATATTTGCCCTTCTCGTTAGCCCCCAGGCCGTTTTTATGCAGGGCCTTTGAATACATAACAGATTATTACCATACGATAAATCACCCACGCCCGTCACACTTGGGCATAAATAGGCGTCCAGTCTTGGAAGCTACGTACCTCAACATGCTGCCGACGACCTCCCAGGGGGCTTGCCTCCAAGTGGATTGTAATGTCACCTCGCGCGGGGATAGATCCGCTATGGATGAATAAGATAGGGTTCTAAGGAAGGAAAAGCGTGTTTCTTTGTCAGTTTAGCCTGGCATAAGGTAAACTTCTTGGCTCATATTCTCGCTATTTTCCAAGGGCTGGGCCCGCATCGACCCAACCTCAAATGCAGGTGACATGTAGCAGAGCAAACAAGGCTAGAATATGTGTCTTTCCCGCATAGTTTCAACACATCCAATCAGATTGGTGAGTCCGTCATGCGGATAGGGGGCTATAATGTGGATAGCGGGCCGTAATGGGGGAGGGGCGTTTCGGTTCCGTTACGGGAGATTCACACGACTGCGTTATCTGTGACCAACAATTGGCCATTTTATTTAAACTACCTGATAATGATAGGCCCAATGGAGCCAAGCCAAGGAGACTAGTTATGCTCGGTAGGTACCCGCAGGCCTGAGTCTTACAGTCGAGGCTGAGACTCATGCATGAACTGATTCCAGTTAGCGTCGACCACTGCCAGCATCCCTGTTTTTCTTTGTTTTATTGGAGCGATTAAAGCCCCTGGTGGCGTGGTCAAGTCATTGCTCGGCCCGAGGGAGCAGGTTTACTTAGCCCTTAAGAGCTGCTTTCAGCTTACTTTGTTTTTTGCCCATTCGCAAATTCCAACTTGTGTGGATACCACTGGTACACACTTTGATTCTCCGAAACACTTCCCCGCAAGCAGCATGGCGACCGCACTGGATCACCCTTTTTACCCTCCTGACCTCGATCCTATTGGCTATGCTGCCAATACAATGGGCATCATTGCCCTGCTTGGAACTTTCGCTGTTGCGGTCGCTGGGGTTATCGGATTTAGCTCGGCTGTTCTAAAGACCGCAAAGCCGAACATATCACGAATTGACAAGATTCTGGTTGGATGGTTTGTCTTTAGTGAGTTACCTTAGCCCATATCGCCGCATTGGACTGAGGTGATAACGTATTTTATTAGGTGGGTGCATACACTTCATTCTGGAAGGGTACTTTGTGTACAACCACAAGACTATGCCACGTAGACTTGATCTGCTTGGTCAGATGTGGAAGGAGTATGCGAAGGCAGACTCTCGATATATGACCATGGAACCCTTTGTACTTTGCATGGAGACGGTTACAGCTGTAAGTTTGAGACATTTTATTCCGTCTGCGGTTAATCATGCTAAAAGTCTGTGCAGTTTGCATGGGGGCCCCTATGCTATACCATCGCATGGATGATAGTTTCCGAGTCTCCGCACCGCCATCCAACACAGATCATTGTCTCTATGGGCCAGTTCTACGGTGATATTCTGTATTATGCAACAAGCATAATGGAGGAAATCTACCACGGGAGGTCTTATGCCCGCCCAGAGACTTTCTATTATTGGGGGTACTTTATCTTCCTCAACGCCTTCTGGATCGTTATTCCAGTTTGTAAGGAGCTCATTCTCCCAGAGCCTATGGGTTTAAGTGCTAATCTTTTCTTTAGTCTGCATTTATCAAAGTTACTCGAAGATGGTGGGAGCGTTCCGACAAGCCTCCAGTAACTCTGTCAAAAAGAATCTGTGAACTACCAGGCGTATTGTCTCATAGGGTACTAGAAATCAATAGAATTTCGTAAATTTAGATCAATTCGCACGGGATAAACCGGATTATGGAGTTGTGCAGGGGCTAAAATTAGGAAATCAGAGTGATCAAATGATGGACATAAGATTTAGAGTAAGACGACTTTGATCGGTATCATAGGATGATATGAAGCAACAATTTAGCTCACAAAAAGAAATTCTACATCATATCTCGCTAATTTTTTAAAGGAGCAGTTGCTTGTTGTTTCTTCAAACACAGTTCGGATGTTGATCACGAGCTGGGTGCTACCGGCACTGCTTTTATTGCAGAGACTCGTAGGATCGTATGGCTATTTAGGGCCTCGAACTATAAAAGCGAGACATGCCTCTTCCGAGGAATTTTCCGACCAGACCTATATTGACGACTCGTATATTTGCCACGAGTGCAGCGACCACCATAAACTTCAATTTACCAGAAATATCGCCTTGAGGGACCAAACAGCTTGAAGCTACATGAGTTGAAACTCTAGCAGGTGACTGATTGTAACAAAAGAGATAGAACATGGCATTGCTGACATTTATTAGTTTAAAATGATTCAAGAGGCAATTTCCCTGGCTGGAATTGCCGTCTTCTTCTATTTTTTTCGCCAAGCTTGGCTGGCACGCTACTATATACCTCCGCCAATCGTCAATAGCTCGATATCTTTCTCAAGCTGAAGGCGGGGACTCGTGGGCACTCATCACAGGATCTACGGCAGGAATTGGCTTTGGGTTTGCCCAAGAACTGTGCAATGCTGGCTTCGACATCATCATAAACGGCAAAGATAAGACAGAATTATTGACAGCCCAGACTAAATTGAGCGAAGAATTTCCGTTCCGGAAAATTAAAACTCTTCTTTATGATGCGTCTGGGTCCACTGCAGCATTGACCGAGACTGCGCACCATATTCTGCAGGATGCTACCCTTCGGATTCTCATAAACAATATTGGGGGCCAAGGGGGGCAGACAAGGCGTACATATCAAAAACTACAAGAGTTTTCAACCGAGGAGGTGGAGCGTGTGATCAAAGTGAATACACATTTCACCACTCAGATTACACGAATCCTCCTTCCAACTTTGACCAATAACCAACCATCTCTGGTTATGAATATTTCATCCCTATCAGCAACGGGGCTGCCATATTTGACTGTCTATGCCGCTTCCAAATCTTACATTGATGCCTTTACAAGAGCATTACATGCCGAAATGCAGGCTGAAGGAGCGGGGGTTGATGTGATGGGTATCGTTTGTGGGAACGTCCAGAGTGAGGGGCACAAAATTAGCCCCGGACTTTTCGTACCAACGTCTCGCACTATGGCCAGCAAGGCACTAAAGCGACTAGGATGTCATTCAATTACCGTGATAGCCTACTGGCCCCACGCGTTGCAAGCATGGGCATTTAGTATTATGCCTGAAATTCTTCGGGAGTGGATCTCGATCAGGATCCTGAGGAGGCTGAAGACTAAGACAGATGAACGTGAAAGACGAGTAAAGGGAGATTGAGAAATCCATGTCTCTGAACTCGGCTCCCATCACGCATTGTTCATTCAATAGTAGCAGTCATTAGCCGGGACATCTATCTGAAGTTAGAGAAGGCAAATGAGAAAATCATATGCTAATTGACCACCAATCAGATTCAGTCATGGCTTCACTATAAGATAAAAACCTGCTACTAACCTGACGTGACTCTTTTAAGGTCCACTTCTGATATGACTGTGGGACCACAGAGAGCCCTGGCAAGTCCTCAACGATTTCCAAAAGTTGACTTCGTGGCTGATCAAAGTTTGGCAGGCGCCGAGGGAGCCGACGGGCCGCGTCCATTTCGTTGTCGGGCGTAAGCTTAACGGACGCCTCAAACCCCGCTGGCATGTTAGTTACGTGTCGTTTCGTTGTGATAATTCGCACGTGCCCAAACTTGGCGCCTCTTGAAAACTACAGCTTCATGTATTGTTATCTTTCAATTTGCTGCTTTCTCATTGGACAGCGCTACACAAAACTTGAAAGTTACGCACTCTGCAAAAAACAAGGCCGAGATACACATGAACAGAAGACAAAAGACCCTGTCATGTAGTTATCGGCTTGATCAATATGAGGCATTATTTCCGATTTGAAAGCAGGTTTTTGTTTTATTATTTTATTTTTGTTCCATTTTTCTCTTTCTTTCTTCGGTATCCAATTGTGGGGACCAAATACGAAATCACACACAAGGATGGCCACTTGATAACGCTCGCGCTTCTGTAGGAAACTAAATTCTCTCAAAATCCATGCCTTTTATGACTTTCGCAAATTCGCAAGGGCTTACTTCTGCTTCAGCACTCACGATGGCTTCAAGCATTTTAAGCAGATTCTCCTCCAGCATTAATAATGCCCCCGAAAGCTACACGATGTCTGGTGGTCTAAATCAGGTATGTCTTCTAAGGTACCAGAACCGGGCTTGAACTCGCTAACCAGAAAACTTCCTTCTACTCTAGAAATATCCCTTCTTTGTTAATCGAATTATAGCCACGGTCAACTCGCCACAATTCCAAACCATAGCCTTCACGTTGTTAACGCTATTTCTTTCTACATACATTCTATCTTTGCTTTCCTTCATCAAGGCTCGAGGCAGCGAGAAGTCCGGAAAGCCAGCACCAACACTTCCATATTACCTCCCAGGACTATGCCATGCCTTCAGTCTAGAGTGGAGCATGGCCAGCTTTATAGCAAACACAGTGTCAGTCGCTCGGTGCCCGCAGTCTTATTAATACTAACATTGAACTGGCTTAGCAAACGCTGGGGGTATCTTTCTCCAATTAGAGTTCGAGCCGGATCCTTTAGTTTCACAATGGTTGTCAACCCAAGTCACATCAAGACCATACTCCGCTCTTCTAGGATCCTGACCAATAGACCTATGATGGTTTTTGTCATGGAGAAATGGTTCTATACGCCTAAGGAATCGTTGCATTTTTATGCTGCTCATGACCCCCATACATCAAGGCCGGGAGAGAAGCCTGAGCATATCCATGATTTTCAAGCAAAAATCAGCATCAAATACCTGTCCGGAACGTATCTCTTGGCAATGTCGGAGAGATACCTTGCAATCCTCAAGACTAGGCTATTGAAGCTTGATATCCCATCCGACGGCTGGACAGAGATCCCAGACTTTTACCTTTGGCTTCAGAGCCAGGTTACCCCTTCCGTCATTGAAGCTATGATGGGATCTCAAATACTCGAATTGTATCCTGGCATTGTGGGGGACTTTTGGGAATTCGATCGACAAATCGGAAATTATTCCCGTGGTTTGCCTCGCTGGATGATTCCGTCTGCGTATACAACGCGCGATCGGTTGCTGGCAAATATCAAGGCATGGAATACACTTGCAAACCGTGAGTCGGACCGTACGCAACACGGACAGGAGGGGCCTGAGTGGGATAAGTTCTTCGGGACAAAGTTCATCAAAGCCCGTGAAGATTCTTTGCGGACGCATGGTATGGATGATAATGCAATTGCATCTGAGAACCTCGGCCTTCTCTTTGGGTACGCGATTCATTTTTCTTTCCTCTCTATTGGAAGGTCCACACTAATATAGGCTTAGATCAAATGCCAATGCAGTTCGTGCTGTCTTCTGGTACATTTTTGAATCTTTCAAGGATTTGGATCTGCAAGAAAGCCTGAGGGCCGAGTTGAAAGACTGCCTGAAACCTGAAACTGATGACTTCGATGTTCCAAAGTTCTCTAATAAACCCTTACTTCAATCCACTTATGCAGAGGTATTGCGTCTCCGCGTCGCAACCACCATGACACGCACAAATGAGGATGCCAATTTCAAGTTGGGACCGGATTACACAGTTGACAAGAATATGACGATGACGATATTTTCCTCGATTACCGCTCATAACAGAGAGGCTTGGGAAAACATGAGACCTGAGAGCGTGACCAAACCTCTGGATGAGTTTTGGCCGGAGCGATTTATTGTCCAAAAATCCAACAAAGATGCAAGATTCAGTGTTGAAGGCTTGACAGAATGTTGGATGCCTTATGGAGGAGGCCAGCGGATGTGTCCTGGCCGCCATTTTGCTAAAAACGAAATTATCGGTACACTGGGATTGCTTTTGGAATTGTTTGAGTGTGAGCTGGTAGATCTTCAGCAAGCTGAGCAGGTGAAGCCTGACAAAAGATGGGAGCCTTACGGAACCTTGCCGCCTACTAAGAAGGTGGCCGTGAGACTTCGACGACGTGCAGAATGAGGTTACAATATGACATGGAGATGATGTCAAGCCTAGTTGGTTTCGGGTATCTCAAAGCATTAGCTATGAAGTGAAGAATTACTAGTATATGGCCCTCTCTCTTAGCAAGCTCTCGCCGTATACTAGTGAATTAAAGACTAGCATGGACATAAAACCATATAATGGCTATATGCAATCGAACAATAGCCTTTCGATACGGATGGGTGCTGTAGTTTAATGGGGGTATGTACTATATAGTCCGTAGTATTATCCAATTAGACGCATTAGTTCCGTGGCCCTGGGACCATGAGGCCAGGAAGCACTTAAAGCGCGCAGGGTTTTCGCAGGCTACCTAGTGAGCCAATTCTCGCAATCAGACCCAAAACCCACACCCCCGAAACGCCCTTTTCAAAGCAGGCAAGCAAAAGAACTATGCTTTGTAGTCTCCGGACGAGTCCCGCGAGTGAAATTCATCTCCGACGCCAACGCAAGCCACCTGACACCCAATGCACGCGCATGTGGATCTGGAATAGTGGAAATTTACAAAGTACCAGAAATTACGCTTGTCTTCTAGCGTCGCAGAGGACACTCCACAGCTGTGGCGCAACTGCATATGCAGCTCCAACAGGCTACTCTTTCCGTGAAGAATCATAATTCAATTTCTGTGATATGTATTTTAAAAGGTTGAATATCGAGGTTCGGCCAATATGCGGGTGATGAACATTTGAATAACATGTCTTCGTACCCAACTGATGTCTCCCATAACTACCATACTTACCCAATCGTCAATTTCAGTGACAGGAGCATCCTCTTCGCCCCCAGAAAATTCAATCCTTCCATCTCCACAAAGAATTTGACCCCGATACTTTCCACTCATGTACTATGATACAACGAGCCTCACTGTCGGCTTTAAGTTGAACTTTCTGACTGGAACTTTTCTATTGATAAATATCATTCATCGAGTTACGCGTTTTTGGTTTCCCGTTTCAACCTCGTGCGATACTCACGTTGCTCCGGTCTAGATAAATCAACAGCACGAGTGGCAGCATTATTTTAGCTCCCCCGCTGGGTTTCTGAGGCAATTCACTGCCGAAAAAAGGGAGGGGGTTACGAACATTGGCCCTTTCCCAGCTTTCTCATGAATCCCGTCTGCGATGGGTAATTGTAATCTCTGGGCCCGGTATCTCGGGTGCTCTTGCGTGATCGTCTTTGCGGTCTATCTAACACCATAATACGCTGTGTTTTTGGACGAATTAAACGATTCTAGAGCCTTTAATGGCTGGATTCTTTCCGGCGCATCGTGTATAGACCCGGGATTCCCTAATCAGTCTCCTCCGTCTCGTTGATTCTAGGCTATCGTGCAAGGCGTCCTTTCCCGGCCTTCCCTAGTGCTTACTGATAGATACAAGCAGCTGGTCGAGTAGTATCTCCTCATAGATCCGTCATAAGATCATTGTATGTGATTTCAAGTTCAAGGTCTCGGCTGCATGGCTACTTTGCAACTAGCGGTCATGACCTGACGACGCATGGCGAATTCAAGGAAATTAAATGGTGGAACTTTTGAGCTGCTGTATGGGTAGTGTTGATGAACAGCCAGCTTTCGCATCCAATATCCTGTTACTGAGGCCCCACTAACAGTGATATGATCTCACTATTCTAATGAAAATTTAGTATTTGGCTAGTATTTTTCAAGATTATACACTTTTTGGTCACAAATAACAAATGCCAATTATATGACGGGTTTCTAGCTTTCTCCAATTACTGTGTAGCCGAAGGTCTGGGTAATGTTTGGTAGGCATGTTGCCAGCCTCTGCAGAATCTTATAAAATATTTTTATGTTTTAGGCGTAGCCCGGTCGGATACTATGGCCTTTCATAGCATGTAGATTTGGCAGCACTGGAAGAAACCCCCGCTATTAGTGTTATCCGTTCATTGAAGCTCCGCCTTTTTCATATTTAATCCTTCGAGTCATCAGAGTTGCGAAGAATGAATTTTAATTTCCCCCTCACTATCTGGGATAGAAGCATACTTTAGCGTGGCATCCAACCGTTGTCGATGAACATGGACTTGGAAAAGTTCAACGAGAAGCTTCTGGGTTTCTCAAAGACTCTGTTTCCCGCCACGAAGCCCGGCATGAATGAAACCAGTTGGAGCAATATTGCCCAGTCAAGATCATTATTACGGGGTAATCTTTTAGTCCTGTGTTTTTCAGCAGTCGTCGTTCTTTGTTTGGCCAACAAGGTATTGATGCGCATGAATTTCAACTCAGCTATACAAGACACATCACCGAATAAACAACCCCCAGCTCTGCCTCAGTGGATTCCTATGTTTGGCGTCATACCATTGATCGTTGAGTATTTGTGTAGCAATCCAATGCAGTTTTTTATGACATCAAAGTAAGCGACTCTCTTCTTCTTTTTCGGAGATGACTTCTGACAGTAATGGCAGAATGTTCCGGATGGCCCACCCTATCCGTCTTTCTCTTTTTTCGATGGATTTATATCTCGTTCAAGGAGCAGATAATATCAGGGATGTATTCAAAAATTCTTGGGTATCAACATCGACCTTTCTTCATCAGTTTAGTCTGCGGAATGCCTTTGGCATGTCCGAAAAGGCCCTCGAGATATATGATAAAGATGACTCTGGGGGTAGCCATCGACCATACCATGGAAGCACTGTGGAAGCCCGGAATCGTGTTGATTATCGATCGTATCAAACCATTTCCGCATTCCTTGGAGGCAATGGCCTTAAATCATTTTGGCGGCGGTATCAAGTGAATGTGACAAAGCGTCTAAAAAACTACCAAATCGGCTCACAGTGGAAGAACTTGCCAGACTTTCTGCCCTTTTTTGAAACAACAATCTCGGCCGCATTGATGGATGCTCTCTGTGGAGAATATCTCCTCAAGCGAAGTCCGAATTTCTTGGTGGATCTCTGGCAGCTTGATCGTGAGCTGGACGTTCTTTTCAAAGGAACACCCAAATTTCTCGCACCGAAGGTATATGCAACTCGGGAGCGGCTTCTCGATGCGATCAAAGATTGGCAATCCTTTGCCAGAGAGTATTTTCTGCCGTCGTTCATTGATTCCAGTGGGGATGACCCTTTCTGGGGCAGTAAGTTCTTCAGGGACCGACAAGATGTCTTTATGGAGATGGATGGTATGGATTATGATGCGATTGCATCAGAAGACTTTGGGGCAATCTGGGCGTACGTTCACATTCCCAGTCATTGAAAAATCTATCTAACGACACAACCAACAGATCAACCCGCAACTCGATTGTGGCGGCCTTTTGGACAGTGATAGAGATCTTCCAAGATCCCTCTCTCCTCGACAGGGTCAGAGAAGAAGTCAAAATGTGTGAAAACGGTGATGCCGAAACAATCTTCGACATCGACAAGTTACTCCAGTCACCACTTCTACAGTCTATCTATGCCGAAGTCTTACGACTGCGCGTTCATATCTTCATAGTACGAGCACCAAAGAAGTACAGCCTGAACATACGGGATTGGTGCATCCCAACGGGGAAAACACTCCTCATGAGCTCTACGCCGGCGCACATGGATACGGACGCCTGGAACACGGGAGTGAACAACGAACACCCTCTTGATAGCTTTTGGGCTGAGAGATTCATCAAAGTGCCCAGTGATGGGCAAAGTGGACCCAGGAAGTACCCAGGGCAAATGGCTTCTTCTTCGGCCGAGTCGAAATGTCCCCACGACACCTCCCAAGGAAGATTCGCTATAGATGATGTTGAAGGATCATGGATTCCTTACGGTGGAGGCCCTCGTATGTGCCCTGGCCGGCACTTCGCGAAACGCGAAATCATTTTGACAACGGCAATGATGGTGAGCATGTTCGACTGTGATGTGTTGAGGGACGTTCGGTCATTGAAAATGGATATGAGAGGATTTGGATTTGGTACTTTGAATGCGGTTGGCAAAGTTCCGGTAGGAATGAGGCGTAGGAACAGACACGATATCTGATATGAATTTGAGAATCTTGATGAATGAAACGCAGTTTCCACGAGCTGGATAGAAGAACAAGAAGAAGACTGTACAGTAAGAGTGTGGGGGGTTGAACATCTCCCTCTGATTGGTGGCTTCCCTCGAGCTGATCTGCCCTTGCGGTTCCGCTCTCAAAAGTGTAGACAACCTTTAAACTCCCCAACTCCCCATCCCCGATACCACAAATCGAATCAAGACACCATGTTTCGAGTCGAGCTTCTTCCTTCAAATTCCCACGCCCAACCGGGCTGGTCCTACGTCGCCGACCGAGGCTTAGGCCCATCCAAAGCCGCCACAGCCCCAGCCCTCGGCCGCAAACGCGGTATTCGCGACGCCGGCAAAGGCGGCGACATCTCCTCACGACGCGCCAATGCCATCGCGCGACACATTGCCGAACTTGACCGCGAGAATCAACGTGATGTGGCAATCCCCGTCCCCGTGAAACAAACCAAGGAAGCCGGAGCGCGCAAGACCCGCGAAAAGACCACCTCGAACGTGCGCCGCATCCTGATGTCACAAAAGACTTTCAAGAATCATCTCGATGACGAGGAAGCTGCCATCGCTGCCGGTGGGGGTGGCCTCAGTGCCGTGCAGATTGGAGGGGGAGGGGCCAATATGAACGCAGCTGCGGTGGCTGCTGCTGTGAAGGCAGGCAAAGATGCAGTCGCGGCGACGGTTGCGCGACGAAGCTCTACACCTATAACGACTTCTTCCACCCCAGCCGCACGTCGAAAGAGACCTTCTGCTGCGGTTACTGCGACATCAACACCTACCCCTGCCCCTTCACAACCGGACACGACCGATGCAGAGACCGAGAATGATGCGGAAGAACCGAAGCCGAAGCTGTTGAAGACCGAATATGACAACGACCCGCTTCTACAATCTTATGCTCCCAATATGCCATCAGATCGCATCATGCAGCTCCTTCTTGCTGAACCGGCACTTTCTTACAATGCATCGCGTGTTGCGCCACCGCACGCTTCACAGCCGCCGCGGAATTTCTGCTACATGTGTGGGTATTGGGGCAAGATTCGGTGCAAAAATTGCCATGTGCGAACATGTGGACTTGATTGCTATCGTCTTCATGAGGATTCGAGATGCGGTGCCTTCTTTTAGAGGGGCCTTCTTAATATGTACACTATCCAAGGAGACTACTTGATCTCCTTGTAGGCTTTAATGACTTTATGAATATAATGGAAACTGTACACTAGCACAATTTGAACAACTGGCATTACTATATTGTTTTCATATATTTGAGTTGATCTCATGTTATACACTAGAAGAAAACGAGAACAAGAAGGAAACACAGAGGTGAGATCAGTTCAACACTTCAGGTTGATGCCCATGCGTAGTTCATCCTCCCGAATCTCAAACATAACCTGCACGCCGACGAAAAGTACAACGCAGCAGGAAAACATATAGGCAAGGCCGGCATATGAGCCGGTCAGCCCTGCAAGCAGATCCTTCAGTCCGTCCAAGCCAAGGGCGAATCCGACAAGATTGGCGATCATCATCATAAGAACGTTGGCAACGGACCCCACGCCACTGAGAACACGGTATGCTGTAGGACGAGAACGCCAACGCTTAGCGGGGAACATCATGCCAGCCAGGGCCTCGGGCAGAACGAAGAGCGTCACAAGCCAGCCCCACATCAATAGTCGGAGGTTGATATCGTGCCAAAGAGCGACGAAGGTGAACACCAACAAGAAGTTGCGGATTTGCAGTCCCTTGGACATAAGGCCCGATGAGGGTGGTGATGAGGAAGGCTTTGCTCCCGCAGGGCGATGACCACCACCGCCACCACCAAGAGGGATATAGATGTATCGCACAATCCAGCGGTTGAAGGAGCGATGCCAGCCGCGCCAGAAGGCAAAGGCAGAGTAGTTATTGGACATGCAGCGGACCATGTTTTCCGGAGGGTCAATTCCGTCAACGAGAGCCCAAAGACGGAAGAATCGCCAGGGGATAAGTAGCTTCAGCCAGATGATGTGGAGGTTGAAGAAGGCCAGCATACTGAGTTGGCCTGGTGTGAAGATGGACCAGTTTGGCGAGGCTTTGGAAATAGCCACTGCGTAAATGTAGTGAAGTATAAGCTCCATGCAGAGGAAAGTTAGGAAAAAGCGGACGCCGTAAAGGATGGTGCGGGTGCGGGTCAGTGAAGGCGCAGTATATCGCTGCTGAGACGCGTAGTCGTTGAAGGTCAGGATGGGGCCAGCCAAGTATAATGGCGAATAAAGAATATAGGCGACATAGTTGCGCGGGGTGAAAGCTGCTGGCTCAGCAGGAATTTTAACACGATCCCTGTCGGAGAGGGTTGCGGGGTCGAGTTGTTTCTTCTTGTAGAACTCGGTCAGTTGATGATCGACAAAACGGGCGTCAAGTGCCTAGATAAAGCAGAATAGGGGAAGGCATACTTCGATGGGACTTGCCGCGGGGTAGTCAACGCTCCAGTAATAGTCCATGTTGAAACTGATGAGACGCAGCACGGTCACCTTGAACAGAACTTCCCACCGGGGCATTATACCCCCCCATATCATCCAATGACCTGGCCCACTGTACCAGCAGGGTAGTTTTCTCTCCTGGCGTTCCAGATCCTGGGGACAAGAACATGGCAATGGGTTCCAGTTGGTATCCGCCGAGTAATTCATTCGCGAACAAGATGCCGATATTGAAAGTCCATGTCGCAGCGGGAACATAAGCGCGAGGAAGACTCTTGCCAATTCGGTAATTGATAAATAGAATTAGAAACACTTTCAACGCCGAGGCCCCGTGAATTGCCACAATGAAGATTATTCCAAATGCGAAATCGAAGCGCATGCGCTGGTCGAGTTGCACTTCTCCGGCCGCAGCCACCGGGGACTTAGTTCCAACATTTGGTCGGCTAGCGAAGGACTGATAGACCCTGCGGGCTAAAGGGTGCGCGACTAGGAGGAGGATAAGGTAGGGGATGTTGTCACGGACACTGGCATACTGAGCATCGGAATTGTCCTGGTGTGGTTGAAACAGTTTGGGTCAGCGTGCGTTCTGCGTGGTAAGGAAAGCATTCTGAAGATAGCGACTGGGTTGGAAGAACTGACGACTAAGCGACCTGGAATCCATCCTGGTGATAGTAAGTCGGAGTACGCCGCGTAGGCAGGGTTGTTGTCTATAATTTTTCGGATCCACGGTCAGCGACGTGGCCAGAGCCTCAGCCCTTGCGATGGAACGACTCACCCTTCGAGGCATCGATCACAGCCTTGAACATCAATGGAACAAATATAATAAAAAAAAGGTAGTAGATGAAGAACTCGGGCGTGCGCCAGAGTGATGCACGGGCATTCTGAGCAATGGAGTTGGCGCGGGCATCTTTTGCGGCGGGTCGCGTGTCGGAGTTGGAGTTGGAGTTGGCATTTGCAGGGGTGATGGCAGTGGCCGTAAAACGAGTGTCAAGGGTATCGAGCGAGTAAATCCGCCGGAGCCATGTGAATAGGGAAGCCATTTCAGGGCAGTGGCATGGCGCAGGCGGGTAAACTTGAAGGGGGAAGATCTGTTTACTCGGGAGAGCTGAAGGTCTGGAGGTCAGGGGGGGGGGGGACCGAGGCACCCGCACCAGGCGATCTCCAATCAGCGCTGCCCGATTATCACTTAAGGCCACGAGCTACTGGGGTTCAGATCCCCTCTATACTATTAATATAAATTTTGAAGTATTTATTTATTGAGCTACAAGTTCGTGTACGTATTCATAATTGCGGAATACGTCTTGGTTGAACGGGACTTTATTGGAATAGTTGTAGATACAATAAGGTCAGTCAGTATAAGGAAAATCTCACTATAAATTAGGCATTGAGCAATTTGAGATCAAATAAAAATTATGTGTTAAGAAGCGCCTAGGTAAGCCCGCCCGGGGCACTAACGTAATTCCCGCCCGAGTGAAACACCCGCCCGAGTGAAACACCCCACCAGAAATCGCGCGTTCTGACCAACTTACATGCTTCAACCATCTACCATGCCACCAAAACGCACTGAATCCTGGCAAAAAGCGACCGAGAAAGAGGGCAGGGTTCTATTAGCCTTGCAAGCTATTCAAAAGGGTCAATTCAAATCAATTCGCGCAGCTGCGAAGCAATTTGGTGTATCTCATGTTACCTTGTCTCGACGGGCGAATAGCCTACCCTCACGCGTCGATATACGCCCAAACGGCCATAAATTGACCCAATTAGAGGAGGATTCGCTTACTGAGTGGATTCTCTCTATGGATGCGCGTGGAGCAGCGCCTAGGCCGGCTACTGTAGGAGAAATGGCTAATATCCTACTGGCTGCGCGCGGTAGCCAACCTCCGCCTACTGTTGGCAAGAATTGGCCATCTAAATTTATTCAACGTCGTGATGAGCTACGCACACGCTACTCAGTACGATACGACTACCAGCGTGCACTAAACGAAGACCCAAAATCACTACGAGAGTGGTTTTCTACCGTACAACGCGTTATTGATGAGAACGGTATTCAACCGGAGGATATCTATAACTTTGATGAGACAGGCTTTGCAATGGGCCTTATATCCTCACAGAAGGTAGTAACGCGGGCAGAATACTACGGTCGGAGACGTCTATTACAACCGGGAAATCGTGAATGGGTTACTGCTATCGAAACAATATACGCAGATGGCTATTCGCTACCGCCATGTGTGATCTTTAAGGGCAAAGTAGCTATTGCAGGATGGTTTACCGATAATCTTCCGAAAGATTGGCGAATCGAGGTCTCTAATAACGGCTGGACCACTGATGAGATTGGCCTACGTTGGCTACAAAAGCTTTTTATCCTATCAACAAATTTGCGCGTACGCGGCCAGTTTCGCCTACTGATTCTTGACGGTCATGGTAGCCACCTTACGCCCCAATTCGACCAAATCTGCAAAGAAAACAATATTATACCTCTTTGTATACCTTCGCATTCATCACATCTACTACAGCCACTAGATGTTAGCTGCTTTACAGTAGTCAAGAGAGCGTATAGTCGTTTCGTCAGCGATCTTGCGCGTAGGGGATATAACCATATCGATAAGTACGATTTCTTGGAGAACTATCAATACACACAGCTAGAGGCCTTCCAAAAGCCAGCTATTATTCAGAATAGCTTTACAGCTAGTAGCCTAGTACCAGTCGATGCAGAAAGAGTACTTTCAAAGCTTAATATCTCTCTACGAACGCCTACACCACCAAGCAGCCGGCCAAGCAGCAGATCTAGCCAATTTACACCAAAAACGCCTAGAACTGTTGTTCAGCTACAAAAACAAGCATCTATGCTTAAGGATCTACTACACCGTCGGTCAAGTAGCCCTCCAAGCCCAATCAAAAGCATGCTAGATCAAATTATCAAGGGCACTGCACTATCGCTTCACAACGCTGCGTTGCTAGCGCAGGATAATGCGAATTTACGTATGGCGAACGAGAAAATTATCAAGAAGCGCAATCGGTCAACTAGGCAGATACCCTGCGAAGAGGGTCTAACCGTCGAAGAGGGCTTACAGCTAGTTGAACAGCTAAACCAGCTAGTAGAAGGTGATGGGGTAGTATCGCACGAGCAGGGCGAATTGCCTGCTCAGGCAGATCCACCACGTACTAGGGCTCTGCCTAGGTGTAGTGGGTGCAGGGAGACTGGGCACAAGATTAATACATGTAAAAATCGCTATATTTAGCCGAATTAATAGGTGTTGGTTGAGATAATCGATTTTGAATTTTTCTAATGGGGGTAGGTGTTTCACTCGGGCGGGTGTTTCACTCGGGCGGGAATTACGTTATAGGTCCCTGGGGTAGATTAGATCAGCAGGGCCGCCAACCAATCCACGCGAAGGGCCATGAGCTCTGCCTTCCAATGTCCCATCCACCACCTTTTCCAGATATCAAGCTGAAACTCACATCATGTCTACCAAACGGGTATGTCTCTCTATTTTCATTGTTGTGCTTTTCCATTCAAAGAAGAACGAGATACAAGCGATGCCCCGGCTTTTCTACGTTCCAGCTAACCTGCTGCCTCAGATTGCATTTCGAGTCCACGGCACTGTACAAGGTAACGATACATCGATCCACCCCCGAATTCAACTCGGATCTCCATTCTACGCAGCATCTTCGTTAACTGACAGTCATAGCTAACAAATAACCAGGTGTTGGCTATCGGTACGATCATTTCAACCGCCCGCCTCTTGCTTGAACTATGACATCATATTCGATACCTCGAAGTATGACCACCAAACTGACCTGCTATCAAATAGCGACTTTACCCAAAAATGCGCCACGAGCCATGGCTTGAAGGGATGGTGCCGCAACACCACATGTGGCCGCGTGAGCTTTGCCTACCATCTATAGCTGGGCGGATGATCGGACTAACCCATTCCTACTTCCAGGTCGAGGGCGAAATTCAGGGCGAAGAAGAGACCGTCAAAAAGCTACTTCAACAGCTTGATAAGGGCCCACGAATGGCTCACGTTGTGAAGTTGGAGAAAAAGGAGCTGGAACCTAGGGAGGGGGAGGATCATTTTTCGGTTATGCGAACTATGGAGTCTCGATATGCTTCTTGAGGGTTGATCCATGTCATTCAAATTCCTTTCTGTAAGTGCTTTACTGCCTACAGTCACCCCTAGAAGCTCAAGAAAAGAAATGGTCTAATATTATATAGTATCTATTGTCCAGGTACAGCGCTTACTTACTCCACCTCATCACCTAACGACCATAATCTAGTCAATATTGAAGAAGTTGACGGAGCACCTTGCCATGTGCAAATTGTTATGAATACAGAAATACAATCCGAATTCTAGTTGTATTGTCGTACTAGTAGAATATAGAATATCAGGCCTCTGTGTAGTTCAAGTTTGTTCTCTCGTCATCATTGTTTTAGCTACTAAAAATAAGAAAACACTCTAGGCGAACTCTAATGTTGTCGGCGAGCACCGGGGAGGAAGAGCTGTACCTGGTTCGTGGCCCAAAACAAGGCTTTAATCTGCCACCGGTGAGGTCAATAACAAATCCCGAAAAACCGGCGGCGTCTGAAGCCGATATTTTCTCGGGAGGCCGTGACTCAAATGTGCTCGTTCGGAGGAGTTCGTGGTTGCTGGCAGAAAAAGTACCCGACTCTTCCCGAGGTCACCTGCTTTGTCAGATTTCAATTTTACCGTAATCGGATGACGGGTTCCGGTCAGGAACAGGAGCTGTAGACAAGTTGAGGGATAATGGGAAGACTTTTGGAATCGCTTCTTGTTCGAGAGAGTCAATTCAAGGCAGGGAATATCTGCTGTCGGGTCCGATGGTCATGCATCGGAGCCGCAGGCGGGGACCGCGATGCGGTGGGGCTGATATGCGGCTAAACTCGAAGTATGTATACAAACGAACCATACGAAGGATACCGTAAAGGCGTAAAGGAGGCACCAGCTGGCCAATGAACCGCCGGGAATGTCATCATTCCAACGCCAGGCACAGCCGCGTTGCCCATCCCTGGGTCAATCAACCGCGGTGGTAATCGGGAATCAATTCGTATTCCTGACTTGGCCTGCGAAAGGGAATTTTTTTTTTTTTTTTTTTTCTTTTCTGGCTTGAGTCATATAAAAGGCCTGCGGTCTCTGACGCTGCCTGAAATTACTACTTCAAACTTGGAATATTATCTGATACATCCAACACAGACCAAAACCTACATTCCTACCACCTGCCACGCCCAAACATCTTCAAGTTCACCTCTTGAATACACACAACCACCTCCAACTTATGAATTCACTATCGACCTTCTCCCCGACGCCCCTTCGGGTGGCAGCGCGACCACAGTCATACTTCTACTTGTTTGCACGGGCCTACTCAGGCGTCGCAACCACCTCCCTACCAAACTGTTATCGAGTGAACAAACGCGCCTCGCCAGTCACCTACACCCCCAAACGACTCATCTCGTCGACGCAGCAGAAGCAGATCAAAGAATACTTCCCACCACCACAAACCCCCGGTGTGAAAGAGGTGGAATCAGCATGGGTACATCCTGTGTAAGTTGTCCTGGCTCGTATTGATCCCCTTGATGACAACCAAGCTGACCCAAATTTCAGTTACAATGATTCGCAGATGCGCAGCATCCAGATTGCCCATCGGAACGCAACGAATTGGTCCGACTGGGTAGCCCTGGGCACCGTCCGTGTATTTCGCTGGGGCATGGACTTTGTGACGGGATACAAACACCCCGAACCAGGCGAGACACTACCAGCCAAGTTCGTCATGACAGAGAGGAAATGGCTGGCCCGATTCGTCTTTCTCGAGAGTGTTGCCGGCGTGCCCGGCATGGTGGGCGGCATGTTACGACACTTGCGCAGTCTCCGACGAATGAAGCGCGATAACGGCTGGATCGAAACGTTGCTGGAAGAGGCATTTAACGAGCGCATGCATCTATTGACCTTCCTCAAACTTGCCGAGCCGGGATGGTTCATGCGTGTGATGGTTCTCGGAGCCCAGGGCGTCTTCTTCAACGGATTCTTCCTGTCCTACCTCATTTCACCCCGGATTTGCCACCGGTTTGTGGGATATCTCGAGGAAGAGGCGGTTATTACCTACACCCGGGCCATCCAGGAACTTGAAGACGGCAAGCTTCCCGAATGGGAGACTCTTGAGGCACCCGAGATTGCGGTACAATACTGGAAGATGCCGGAGGGCAAGCGCACCATGAAGGACCTGCTCTTGTACGTCCGTGCCGATGAGGCCAAGCACCGCGAGGTCAACCATACTCTCAGCAACTTGATCCAATCGACCGATCCCAATCCCTATCAGACCAAGTACCGGGATCCGACCAAGGAACACCCGAGTAAAGGGATGGAAAATTTGAAGGGAAGTGGATGGGAGAGGAAGGACATATTTTAAGGGCAGTGCATTGCAGTGCAAAGATCAGAGAAGGAATACCCGTATGTAACTACTACTACTACATACTGAAGCATGGAACATCTCCACTCAAACACGCGCGGACCAGTCCAAAAGGTTGTGGACGCGGGGCACCGGCTAAACCCGTCCGGGCGGCAATCCACTTACTGCTTGACTCTGCTGCTATACTTGTATGCTTATGGTGCTTCGACTTTAAGGGGATAGTAAAGGCAAATAGCTGTGCTATTGCAAAAACAAAAGTCTCAATAAAGACCTTCCCTTGAAAACATTACCTTGACACTCATTCTTAGACATCCAGATTAACACTTAATCAAACTGTGTAGCGTTGACCCGCTTTCACCCCCCTTTTTAGTGCCACCACCCCTTTTGGCCTAAAGAAGTTTCTCGACCGGCGATCTTCCACTTCTCATTAAACCTCCGAATTGGCGTTGGCCGTGCGACCAGGCCGTTACCAATTGCGATCCTTACTTGTCATTCCTCGAATCTCGATCCTGAAGCATTCCGCTTCCCCTCATCTTCTCCCCGATCCTCGGTCCCGCCGTGTGTACCTCAAAAGTTACTTCGAAAACCTTGAGAACCTCTTTGTGTGGCCAGCTGGTGCAACAGCAGTTTCAGATCATTCCGCCACATCATGGAAGAGCCGCAGTCTGTCGACGTTGAATCGGTCTCGGTCTCGCCTCCAGTCCGGGCTTCTTCACCATCTCCCTCCGTTCCAGCCACGCCGGCCATCTCCTCATACTCCTCTCCAGACCGCACCTTCTCCTCCGTCTCCTCCCATTCCGCCTCCTCCGCAACCTCGGCCGATGCCCGCTCGACCGTTTCAACATCATCCCGTCGTCATGGATACATTCGCGCCTTTGGAGCCGAGTTCTCCGAGTCCGCTCGGCACCGTGACAGTGTCATGAGTCTGGGCAGCATTGCCCACCTACAATACTACTTTGCTCGAACCGGTCTATTAGATGGAAAGACCGGTCGAGGCAAAGAATCGAAGAAGAAGAATGCGGAGAACGTGCCTCGGGTGCTGATCACCCCCAATGAACGGCACATGCACGACCTGACAGCTAGCCCGACAGAAATGGTCGAGTCCCCAGATTTCGACCCCAGCATGGAAGACGAAGAAGGGGAGGTCATGCTTCCACCGACAGTCAGTACCTACAGCATTAAGACACACCACATTGCACCACCGCCAGATCTACACTCCCTGCGTCGGGACCTGCAGAGAGCGCTGGACAAAGCAGATTCCAACATCGAAGCCATTGAGAACGGCGCCGAGCCCCAATCCCGGGACTCACTCCGATCTAGTCTTTCCCCAAGCGATATCCCCGAATCCCTAGACGATGAGGCCTCGAGCCAGATCCCAACCCCGCAAACAAAGGAGGAAGCGCAAGGAATGTGCATCCTGGACGATGTGACCAATGCAATCCGGGCGGCGAAGATTTACTACACAACCCACGAACACCCTGAACGCCTAGCGTCAATCAAAACGGAGCGGGAAATCCGCAAGGAATTATTCCATGTCCTCGATGTACTAAAACGCTGGGCTGCACGGCACTTTGCCAGCGGACTCCGCGATGAGGAACGCGACGCTATCAAAGGCTGGATCTCGGGTGTCCGCACCATGCTGGTCCGGGAGAAGGCCTTGGAGGATCTGGAAGCGCAAGAGCGGGAGAATTGGGATTGGGCCCGTGGCGACTGGACCGGACGCGAGCGATCCCGCGAAGAGTCTTTTCTCCGCAGCTTGATGCCTGGTGGTCACACTCTGCCGGAGTGGACTCCAGTCATGGAAGAAGAGGAAGGCATAGAGCCGGCCCCGACTGCATTCCTTGACCGGTTCCGCGACGGTCGGATCTTGGTTCAGTTGCACAACATCGCCGTCAAGAAATCCAAGCGGCCTTTCGGGGAAATCAAAGCTTTTCATCAGGATATCGCCAAGCCCTATCGGCAAACGGAGAATCTGCGATACTGGGTGAAAGCCGCGGAATTGCGTTGGGAACTACGCTTGGTGGTGGATGTAATGGGCGTGGTCCAGAGCAGCACGGTTGTGGCCTGGAAACAATTTGACGCGGCGCTGTTGGCCTGGTGCAAGACCGTTCGGGGAGAGTTGGTGCGTGATTGGCAAGCGGCCAACCCCGGACGACCCCCTAGCGCTGGTCTGATTTGAGAAGAACGGTCTCAATTTCTCTCTCTACCTCCCTTCCTCCCTCTCATATTTGCATCTCGGTTGTTTTCTATTTCATTCAGGTTTCCTTTTTTTCTTCTCCCCTTTTCTTTGTCTTTTTATTTTCTTATACTTGGGCAATTGGCTAGATACCCCTGGATAGTCTCTCCGACTATTCTGCCCATCTCCGCATCTGGTGTTGGGTTCTTCATTTTTTTTTACTTCCTCTTCTCATCGCCGATTGCCAGTTCTGTTCGGGATTGCATTGCATATTGTCTTCTCCCACTGTTTATACCTTTGCACCGCATAGACGAGACGACGCCTAATTGATCCACACATTATCATTGCATGGAGACGGTACTCGAACCTGTGGAGAATTTAGAGGCATTACGGAACAGCGTTGGGCCCGCGTCCGCTCTGGCGCTAGGGCGCAACGGTGCTGATCTGCGCCCCTGAAATAGTGAAATACCTCGGAAATTTGAATCTGGGCCGAGCCCGTTGAGTATTTTTGGAGGTCCTAGCAGCATCGAAGTAGCCTCGCCACGTGCTTGTCTGATGATCGATAATTACTTACTCCGTAGTACTGGTTCATTTACTCCATACTCCAGGGCTGCTTGTGGAAATTATATTACAAAGCAAGTTATACTTTACATACACCTGGGCATACATGGATCAGTACTATGAAAATACGGTTTAGTTATCAACTAAACTACAAGTTGATGAAATTGGCTTCCAGTCTCCCAGTCTCAGGACGCCCAGCTGGGCTGGCATAGGATTCGTCTTCCGAGACGAGACATTTCCAAGGTTTGGCCGTACTTTCACGTACTTTCATTCATGAGGCTACATAGTAGCAATGGTATGAAGCATCGCACACTAGTAAGACATAAGGTGACGTCCCGTTGATAGCGATTCTCATTGTTGCTCAGAAGGACGAGAAGAACTTGAACGCTTTCAAATTTGAGATTATACAATAGGAGTATACTAGTAGTATTACATTTCCCCTATCATTGGGTTTCCCGGGTGTGCTGGGGCTAGTAGTACATCCACGACATACCAGTACTACTAAAACTATTATTTTATCACTCAAGGTATGATGATGAATTCATGAACCACTGCATAAAGAACTCTAAAGTACTCTGTAATACTCCGATCGCCGCACTAACATACCGAGGAGAAGCGGTACCTGGCAGCCCCATAGTAAATGGGCGGAGTCGGAGGTACTCACTGCAGTACTCCGTACTCTCTGGCCACTTCATCCCTCGTTTCTTGTCTCAACTTCCTTACCGGTTGCTGCCCAATTTCGCCTGCAACTTTTCATTCAGCTGGTCATGTAGCCTTTGTTCTTTCTCTCTCAACTTCTTCCAAACCCCCCTCCCCCCAAAAAGAACCCAGAACGAGAGAGCCTACGTGAAAGGAGATTACTAGCAACGAACCCTTTTCACAGCCTGGGGCCGTTACTCCGTACCGAACGAGAACACGAAACATTCCTTGCCCATCCCTGCCTGAACTTGAATCGCTTTTTCGACCCTCTCAGCCTTTTTCCAACCGCCCCCGGGGCCTGTCCTCATGCATGCCACGGTTGACGGTCCAACTTCCTCGGTGACTGACATCGCGCTGTCCCCCAGCACGTCCGCTCTGTCCGCATCTCCTCCCCCGCGGTCTCCAGCTCCCCCAATGAACACGGACCTTCCCCTCTCCGCCGTCTAAAGTCCAAATCGTCTCTTTGGAGTATCGGCAGCAGCAATCAAGACGACGACCCTTTCGAAGAGCCTACCAGCGCCGAGAAGAATTCCAAGCCGAGCATCTTTCGTCGCTTATCGCCCGCCCTCGCGGCTCGGGTGAAGCTATTGGACGGCAGCTCCAAAAACAATAACAACCGCAACGCCGGCACGGTTGGTCGGATCCCGGAGGAGCATTTGAAGGAGCTGGATAACTTGCACCAGGACCTGTCCATCAAAGTTGAAAGGAGAGGCCAAGCGTGGGCTGGCCAGGTGCCCACAACACCGGACGAAACACCGACTCAAAAGCGCACCGCGTCGAACAGGCTAGAGCTACCCAGCCTTGATCTCCTTCAGAAAGTCTCCGACGCGCGCGCGGAGGGCTCAGAATACACCGACGTGGTTGTCGACCTCCCAGAGCCACCTGTTCTCGCCGCTACTTCTCCTTCCCCTCCCCCTCCGCCTCCGCCTCCGGTGACTGTTCCTGATCCACCGAACAGCCCACCACCGACGTCCATGTCTGTCGCGGAGCCCACTCCCCCTCCCCCTCCCCCCTCAGCTGGGTGCTGGTACGGAATCAGAAGCTCTATCTGGAAATGATGGGGCACAGGATACGCGTACCGACTTTGAGAAATATGTTGATGACACTAAGCGCAGCGAGGAGCAGTCCGCTCCTTCTCCCCCACCAAAAGACTCCCCTCGCGGCCACACTTATAGCCTCTCCTCTTCCTCCAACCCACAGTCATATTTCAATGCGACGAGTTCACAGCGCCCCGAGTCTATATACTCTTTCTCCCGCGCCTCCTTCAGCAACCAACTCTCCCAGCTTACCTCCATACCACTCCCCCAACCTGCGGCGCTCGAAACGAGTATAACGAATATACAAACCGCGCTTCTAGCGGTCCGCGCACTGAACGGCCACGCAGACCAAATCCAATTCTGGATCAGGAAAGCATTCGATGTACTCAGTGGGCTGGATTCAGAGGATGATGTGGAGTGGGCGGCAGCGGGTGGTCGAGAGGGCCTCGAGGGGGTGGACAAAGCTATCACTCGATTTGAGTCTTTGGTCAACGTCTATGTGAGCGCTATCGAGAACGTGCAGCTCCGAGACGACGTCGCCACTGTCGACAACGAGAACTTGAAGACTATCGTCAGTCAGATGGATAGCATTTTGCAAAATTGGTCGCAAATCAAGAGCAAGCTCAGAGGTGTAAAACAACAAGTAGAGTTGGCCATGGAGTGGGAAGAACTTTGGTCCAATGTACTTGGCGATGTGGGTATGGAGATTGACAACCTCAGTGGAACGATTTTCGAGATGGAGGAGAAGCGACACGAGGCTCTAATGGGCAACGGTCCTGAAGCGACAGGCGGCGTTGACATCAACGAGCTTGAGACAATAGTCGAAGAATCCCCGTCCAAAGGGCGATCGCACTCCCACAATCGGATGAGTCTCGGTGCTATCATGGCGAGCGCTTCTAATACGCCCATCATCAAGACCCCTCAGGATGACTCCACCTCCAATCTCATGGCTCTATTTGCGCGCATGCAGCCTCTTCGTGCCTCCCTGGATTTCTTGCCAATGCGACTGTCTATGTTTCAGTCCCGAGCTAACAAGATTTTCCCAAGCGCCTGCGATGAGCTGGATGACCGACGAGAACGTCTAGAGAAGAGCTTCCAGGTTCTACAGACTGACTCCGAGGCGCTACAAAAAGAACTTGGCGAGGACAAGTGGATCATGGTGTTCCGCAATGCGGGAAGTCAGGCGCAGAAGATGTTTGAATCTGTGGAGCGCAGTCTTTCTAAACTCCAAGAAGGATTGGAGACAAACGCGCCGGTCAACGATCCTGCGACGTTTGTCAAGCGAATGGATACCTATGAGACAAAGAAGATGCACTATCTGCCTGCGATTGAGCGCGTGATAACAATTATTCAAAAGGGTATCAATGACCGTCTGACCCTGAATGGTGAGGTCCTGCGGCTGCTGTCTGATATGAAATCACGAACGGATGCTCTCAAGGCCAGTGTTAAGGTGATGGATGCGTCTCTGGAAGACGTCCAGATTGCCAGAGGTCCACAGCTACGTGATTCCATATCCAGTATAGTCACAGTGGATAGCCCAGCTGCGGGTAGTGCCATCGACACCCCCGGAAGTTCACCTGCATCATCTGTCGTTCTTGGGGGCAGTTCATATAAAACACCGATGGGTGGTTCAAGTCGCCGCGAAAGTTCCGTCGGCAGCGCCACGACACGCTCAACTATGTCCAACGTTCGAAGGTTTTCAGGTCTACCACAGCCGCAAACTACGGGACGTAAGTCTGCTATTCCCGTCCCTTCAGGCATGGGCTCTCCGCCACCGTCCAAGCACAGCTATGCAACCACCCCGACTCCAGCAAGTCGCAGATTGTCTCGCACTCCGCAGCCACCGTCCACGATTCCCAACCGCCCGCGGTGGAATCCTAGTTTTAATACGCGGGACGTGGATACTGGTCACTACTTTGAACCCAATCCTACCGGCTATCGAAACTCATCTGCTCCAATGCGCACACCCCGGCCATCATCGACTATGGCATTCCGACGCGATATGTCTGCCTCTCCAGCTCCTGGTGCTGGACCTGGCGGTCGCTCAATCAGTCGTCTTTCCAGTCGTCTGGCCTCCTCATCCCGAAGTCCTTCACGGAATATTTCCTCTCCTACCCCCGCCAAGTCCTCACTCCTCGACCCACCTCCCTACAGCCGACTTCGTCGAACCTCCGGTGTCTCCAATACTTCCGGCATGTCAAACACACCACGCAGTCGGCAAAGTTACGCCGGAGTGAGCTCCTTCAGCCGCAGTGTATCGTCGGCCCAAGAAACAATGGACAGTCCGACTAAGTCCACCCGTCCCGGTACTGCGTTAGGCCATTCCGGAAACAAGCGCATGAGTTTGCTACCCTTGCCGACGCCGAAGGAACGCACCGCTGCACAGAAGAGGCTTGATGCACGACCGCCATGGCGAGCATGAAGAGCTGAACTCCCTTGCTGTTCCTGTTGCGGTCGCTCATCCTTACGCTTGGCAGTATACATCGTTACCGATCCTCCTTTCTCCGATTCCTCCCTCATCCTCTAAACACTCTCTTCCACCTCCATATCCTGTATCAACCTGTTTTTATGTCTTTTTTTTAGCATTATGCATTCCACCCGCAGCTTTGGTTTTGCTCATTTCTAAGCTGGCCAGGGTGCGAAGCATGATTTCTTGAGGGTTCGGTTTTGCGTGATATCCCCATTATTTTGCATGGTATGGTCTGAGCGTTGGGTCTTGAATTTCTTTGCTTTCCCGGGTTTCTTTGTACTTGTACTCGCGCTTGTTGCTCTTTTGGTTGCTTGTTTAAATCATGGTTCCTTTTTCTTCTTTCCTCCCGAGGTCTCTTTCCCCTTCCATCCATGTGAATATTTATCTACCTCTTGTAGTTTACCCTTTCTCTCCTCGGTAATGGAACCTAGATTATTCTCATCTTTTAGATTTGCATTCAAGTTGCTTCGTTCAAGTTTTATTGTCCTGCATGCTTTTGATAGACATTTCGTCATCACGCGCGTTCTATACCTAGGCGTCTAGACCCTAACTATCCTTTTTAACCCCTCACATATCCTCTCAAGGAACAAGCATTAAATTACTGATCAGGGTCAATTCCCAAGTTCCCTTCCAAAGATCAATGCATCGACCAGTTCTTCACTGTTGGCCAGGCGTGCGGCCTTGGGCACACGTCCAATTACGTTGAATCCAAGCTTCTCCCAGATCCGGATGGAGGCTGGGTTGTTAGCGAAGACCAGGTTGAAGACGGAGTACGTGTAACCCTAGAAGAAAATGAATGTCAGAGGGAATTTCATGCTGTCTCCTGATGAATTCTGAAGCTAGCGTTCGACTTGAAAGTTCTTACCAATTGAGGCGCAAATTCAAGATATGTTTCGCCCATGACTTGTCCAACACCCTTACCGCGAGCTGCATTGGTAGTCATGAAACCAGCATTACAGATATGCGAGCAGCGGCCTAGTCAATTCAAATGTAGTTAGTCATTTAGCGAACTTCAAGTTCCAGTGCTTTTCCTTTCAAGTTCCAATAGTAGCTCAACTTGATTTGAATTCTTGTTGGATGTAGTAGTATGCAGTGCAACCAACTCACCAGGATAATTCGGCTTAATATAAAACGTCCCCAAGCAAAGTTCCTCCCACTTCCTCCCCTCCCTCAACCCATCGCCAAAAGCAGCCCCCTCTTCATCCAGCACCGCAACAACCGCAAAAGTACCAAACCAATAATCCCGGAACTGATCCAGGGCCATGGCCTGTTCCATTGGATACGTCGCGCCACGCTCAATCTCGGCGCTGAACTCGGCGTGTAGAAATGCGCTCAGGTCCGCAGGAATACTGCCCGGTCCCTTGGTAATTGGATACAAAGTAACGCCGGCATTTTCTGCTTTCGGGAGAGTTGTTTGGCGTGGGGGGGATCGTTGATGCGGCGCTGGTGTGTGCTTGAGGTGGGGGGATGCGGGTAGAGGGGTCTTCCAGTAGAGCTGGCATTTTGGGAAAAATCGGTAGTTTTTTGGGGAAGTTGGGTTTTGAGACGATGTTTAATCGGGTCAATTGCTTCGATCCAGATGATGGGCAATGGAACTTTGTATAGCTTTTTTGTGGGATATCCGGCTTGATAGAGTCTTGGCTTTTTGCCCCGGTAATTCCGATTTCGGGGTTGCGGGGCGTTAGGTAAGTGGGCTTCCGCCCTTTGGTTGACATCTTCATTTCATTTGCTAGAATGGAGATGCTAAGAATAGTATGTTCTAGTAATATTAACTTGAAATCAAAGGCTTGCATTCGGGAGTTATTTGCACCACTATACCTACTAAAAGTCTAAAACTAGAACTTATAAGAGAAAGCACTTTAACCATATTTTAGACCGTGTTTAAAATCTAGGGGCTGTCGCCTTGGAATTTGGTATACCAGTACTTGTTTTCTGCTCGACTAGCTTTGATACTAGTACTTGGTAGCGTAGAGGTAGAAAACACTAGAGGAGGAAAAGATATCTCTGCCTGAGGACGACGCGAGACTTTCATCACTCATGCCCAGGTGCTGGTTTGGACAATACAGTACAACTTCAAGTTGAACTTGTAAAGGCAGGAACGACCTTACCTAGTCACAACAAAGGTTGAACAGAAGGAACGACCAGTCCAAACCAACATAAGCAACTCACAGTCTGCCTTTCTTCGCTTTCTTTTTCATCCCCTTGAATATTTCTCGTGCAGTGAGCACCATAATCAACAGCAGCATGACGAACAGTATAGCCTCCTATTATTTTATCATTCCCTTGGGTATTTCCCCGAAGTGGCAATGACAACAATCACCGTCACCGAGACCGAGTCTCGTTGCAATACAATGATTTATCTACGTCTGGATACGAACGCCGCTACAACATTCAAGTTTGTCCGTTATACCGCCACAGTCATCAACGTCCACGACGAATCTGGCCAAGATTCGTTTGAAGTTATTGCACCATCCATGATTGTGGACAAAGAGGTATAGTATCTCTTAGGCTGCACCGCAGCTGTTTTTAATTATAATTATAAGTGCACAGTTGCGGTGGTAGTAGTTAGTACTATCAAACTTGAATCTCATAACCACAGGGGCGTAAGCAATTTAGATATACTAAGCCAGGTGTAGAGGTATCAAGCCCTAAAGGTAGGTGAAAAGTTTATAATATGGATTACATCGCTACATAATACAGAAGAGTGAAGAGAGGGTCGCCCTCCCATTCAAACATGCATGTCTAGTATATGTACAACCTGGACAGACATCGAGAGATGCCCGCATCTCCCAAGTACCGAAGGGTTGCCCATGATAAGCCAATTTATTGCTTCTCTCCTTCACCATCATTCTCTGGGCTGCGGATAGCCTGCATTAGTTCGAATAGCTGTCCAAGTTGTTGATCTATCATATCCATTAGCAAATCAAGTCCAAATATCTGCGAGAAACATTATGGGAACCATACCGCTCAACTTGTCCAACTTCGACTTATCCAGTTTCTGCCCGGCCCAATTATCGCCCTCAAGCTTCTGAGCATAGAGTTGCCACTCAGTCAGGAATCCGATCTGCCATTGCCGTTGTCAGCTGTGCCATACTCTCTAACCACAATTCCTTAGCATCAATCGATGCGCAAGGTTATCCCGCCAGTCCTGTATTGAAACGTACAATATGCAGCGGGTTCTCTGCAGTTCGGTGTGCTCGGAACTCTTTCTTCACGTAGGAATCACCCAGGACGCGCATTTCGGGGTCCAGTTTGCGATGGACGCGGAGGAGCCGGCGGTACAGCTGCAGCGGTGGGAGGAGTGCCAGAGCCTCGGTGAGACTGGACTTGGAGCCGATCGAGGCCGGCGTGGCCATTAGGAGACGATGAGCGATACGCATGGCGGGAAGAATAATTCGAACTTGATTTCACTGGAGATGGCGACTGGCGCATGACATAATTGTTCTCGAGGCCGCGGTTCTTTTTTGGGCCGAAAAAGGCGGCGAGGCGATCACCGCCCGCGTCTTTTTCACTTCTCCGCCAATCGCATCACATCGCATCGCAATTTTTGAACCATTGGACCAACTTTCCATAATCCGTTTTTTATACTGGGTTGAATAACTGGTTAAACCACCCTGACGATTTTTGATTTGATTTGCTCGCTACATTCAGCCTCATCTACAACTACAAACATCGGAGCTGCCATTTTGGCAGAGACCAGACCATATCGCGGGGTTGTTCAGTTTTGCACACCAAGAACCCTGGAAACAATTCAAAGTACAAAAGGTACTTGGCAAAATGCTTCCCACGCCAGACACTTCTCATGTCTCCTTTGACACCATCTACGAGCCCTCCGAGGACTCATATCTCTTTCTGGACACACTCGCATCAGCATCCGAGTCCCAATGGTTATCGGACCGATTCCAAACAGGCACATCGCCAGATCTTGCCTCTAGTGCTATACCACTCGTTGTAGAGGCGGGTACGGGCTCCGGTGTCGTACTGGGGTTTGTTGCGGCACAGTCGCAGAAGATCTTCGGGCGACAAGATATCCTCACGCTGGGAACAGACGTGAACCGCAATGCCTGCATGGCAACACGAGAAACCGTATCCAGAGCCATCTCCGCAGAACAGCAAAGTTCAGATACCACGGCGCTCAAAACCATTCATATCTCGTCATTAACCGGCGATCTCTGCGCACCTCTTCGACCTGGCAGCGTTGATGTTCTTCTTTTCAACCCACCTTACGTTCCAACCGACGAGCTGCCACGCCTACCAACAGCGTCAGAGAATGATCCCACAGCATTGGAAGGGATGTCAAGCTCTGCCAGGTTCGACCAGGACTCTTATTTTCTCTCGTTGACCTATGCGGGCGGCGCAGATGGAATGGAAACGACAAATCGATTGCTGGATGCTATCCCCGGCATTTTGTCGGACCGTGGAGTCGCATATGTGCTACTTTGCAAGCAAAACCAACCCGAAGTGGTGAAAGAACAGATTCGTGGCTGGGGCGGCTGGGATGCTGAGACAGTTGGCTCTAGCGGGATGCAAGCTGGCTGGGAAAAGTTAGTTATCGTTCGGATTTGGAGAAGCCAGAAACCTTAGCGTGCGTAAGTTTTCTTTTTGGACAAAGATGCGTGACATCATGCAGCTTGTCGTCTCTCTTCGTGGCATCGGCACTTGCAAGAGCCGGAACGTTTAGACGTTGCTTTTTCATTCGAGATTTACGGCAAACCATGACATTTGAATGGTTGGTTGAGCTGAACTGCATCATCGACTGGGGGTAGCATCGACAGTGGCATTGCATTTTTTCACTCAAGGGGCATTTGGGTTCCCATAATGTGTTATTCTTTTCTGGAGAAGAAAATGGGTGATGGCGATGAGCCCGTACATGTCATCTTTGGCCTGTGGCGTGGCCTATCTGCCACGCCTTTCCTCAAACACAGCCCCAACGCCGGCGGCCCCATCGGCAACTTGAAGACAGCATTTATGCGGCATTATTTAGCACCAAGGGAGAAATATAGTTCGACCCCGGGCAACATTCCAACCCACGAAGCTTTCTTCGCTCAAAACAGATCGCGTCCTCAAACCTCGCGCCTTCTCTGTGACGGTGAATGAAACCCCCCCAAACATCTCGGCCCCGGCCCCAGCCCCTGCCCCGGGACGAGGGTAGTACTATCTATTCCCAGCTGGCTGGTAACAGCCCCAAGAACGAAGGATGAGGCCAACAATCAACAAACAGGAGACAAGTCATGGAACTTGGGAATCGCCCCCCCCAATGCCGCATCTGTTCTACGAATACGAATATTCCGTAGTATGAAGTGCAATGCTTGTCAAAACCTACACCTCCAGGAGGAAACTCTTATTCAAATGCTCCTCGTAATCGGCATTGCGGAGCAGTGAATTCGTTTTGAATGGACGAATGATTTCACCTCCAAAACCGCTTGAACTTTAATTGATTGCATCGATGATCCTTCCCGTCAGTTGGCTGCGGCGGGCTCCAGGGACACCCAACGCCATGGTTCATGGACTTGGCCCTGATAGTGGTAGTGAGCAGTAATGGGGTGATTTCATATACGGAATTGCCCCGTTCAGCATTGGTTGTTTGTGATCAACAGTGGCGCCAAGTGCCGTCGCCTAGCCTGACCGCTTCGGGTATATGAGGAAGACAGGCTGTCCCGAGCTTCGATCCACAACCTTTTGGCCATACTCAAATAGGTATCCGGTGCGACCAAGAAAGAATGACCCTTGATATGCCCATTACTCCATACATACGAAATACGGAAGAGAAGACCCGGGGAAATCTTCATAGTTTCCGATTGTCGGACGGGAGGGCCACTGAGGGCCACTTGGGCCGCTGGGATCCTGTCATCTGACCGACCAGAGATTGAAAATTAGGCAAAGGGGGAGATGTTTGTGAGCTTGACACTTTAGGAAACTGCCAAGTGGAGCAGAGCTTTACTGCTTCAAGTTCGAGCTCGCAACAGGGGAAGTTGGGATCTCAGTTACGGGTACGGAGTACGTACGAAGTAGAATCTGACACACGAGATGATTAGAACGTGGAGCATGGAGTTGCACGCGTCAGCTGCAAGGTAAACTTAACAGACTCTTCGGCTGTATGTTCGTTCGGACATGGACCGCCCATAATTAACGAGCAGGGCAAATTGGGGTCGAGTCCAATGAAAATCACCCATTAATTATCCTAAGCCGTAGCCTTCCCCACCGGCCTGACTCGTGGATCAATAAGGCTGGTGCCGTGTTTCCCGTTCGAGCTAGCTGTGAAGTTATTTGATCCAATTTCTTGCGCGGAGTGTGGCCGACATACTCCGGACAATGGATATCGTTAGTAACTTTCGGGTCATTTCCCTACTACAGTACGGAGTAGTATGCTCACTTGACAGTACATAGCGGCATGTGGACATATAATTACTGAACAACAGATTAAGTTCTTAACCTCCGAATTTGAACCTTGTGTTGAGCGCTTGTCCAAATTAGGCATTAATATTTACACGCTTTCAACTGAAGTTGATTAGGAACGACAGCTTTGTTGATCCTGAAACCTTGATATTGTTTTCCTCCCCGAGGAGTCCCCGAGGGGTAAAAGGATGCCAGTTCAAGTTCGCTTGATTAAGACAAGAAGGCCCACACTCGCTGGTCTCATGACAGGGTCCATTTCTCCTGATCTCCATCTCGATCGACCAAGCATTGCTCTTTTGGAACATAATTCCGGAAAAACGGTCTTGGCACTTGCGACGACCATGCAGCACCAGCTCCAACCAACAGATGCAGCGAGAATTTGCTAAGGCTTGGCCCCAGATCATTTAAGTCCTGCTCTGGATCGTCGCCTAGTAACTGCTAAGATCTAGATCTCCCCTCGATTCGAGCGCCATGAAGCTCCGGAAGGGAAGCGCCTCGGCCTTGCAGTTCGAGATATGCCGGAAATACGGAATTAAAGACAGTTATGTCTACTAAAGAAGCCAAGGCCACACTAGGCTCAACCAGTAAAACGTCTATTGGGCACGGAGTACGTAGTAATACTTCGCATCTGATTTTGGTAAATTTAGCGGCCGCCATTCCACCTGGACTTCTCCTCAAACCTTGGCCTAGTCTACCAGATTTCGCCCCTACTGCTGGGGAGATTCCCGATTGACTGAAACCCGGCCCCATTTGACCCAGAGTGGCTTCCTGTCTAGACCATCATTCAAATTTTAGCCTCCGTTATTTCAATGGATTGAGACAAAAATCTTGTGTCATTGTGATCGCGGTACCATAATATAAGGAGAGAAAACACCTGATAGAGTTGCTACTATACCCCCCACCACCATTCCGTACAGGGCACGGAGTTGGAATAATCTGCAGCTAAGCAAAATCGAGTTGTGAATGGCGCGACGAAGATCGAAATGTCCAAAGTGGTGGTAGGATCTCATATAGCCAATAGACTGAAAATATCACCACAAGTTATGCGAGAATGGCTTAAAACATGTGATGTGTTCATCATCGCCGGGGATCGATCTGGGTAACCGGCAGACCCCATTTGCCACACTAGTGCAGGCTTGTGAATCCGGCAGTACGTGGCGGGGGCCAAAATTAATCGGGATTCCCAGTATACTTACATAGGATCCACGGAAAGGGAGATCAACAGTCATTCAGAGATCCTATATGTGATCGAATAAAAGAACATTCACGGAACGGTAGATCGAGAATTATATTTTTCGCAATCGAGAGACACTACATATCCACGAGGAGGTACGTAAAAAAAAAAAATTTGAACAAGACGACAAAATGCGAGTGCCGCGTTCAAGTTGATATCTGGAGAAGGACGGCCCTGGAACCGGGGATCCACTACGTGGAATATTGCGAATAGCAAATCCCGTAAATCCCGTAATTCTAACTTGAATGGCTGGCGGCCGTGGCCGAAGATCTGCGAAAATGGGGCCAATTAGTAGGCAACTCCAATATTTCGGGGTCCGAAAGGGCGTCGAGACACTACAGATTCAAGAATAGCTCGGTAGAGGACTGATATACTTGGGGAGACGGCAATGTTGGCAGTCCAAGCGAACAGACTCCACCTGAGGTCAACCTGTTCTTGGACCGTGCACATGCCCGAGCAAGTCGATGGCTTGCGAGGACGGTGGGGAGTCACTATTATGATGAGTATTACAATGCACTGGGTCCTGGGACCCATGCCGGCCTTAGTCCGTACAACCCTGCTGCTAGCACTTTTTGGTTTACCTGTTGATCTATTCTAGAACGGTCGAAACTTAGCAGGTGGTCTTTTTAGCAAAACTCCCTACATCTTGAAGCCATAAGAAGTTTTACTTCGGCCAGTCTCATCCAGCAAGCAAAATAAGCCTAAGCCTATAATTATAGGATAAGCTGCAGGCAAACCAAAATGCAACTATTGAAGAAGTGAAGCATTCATACTACTAGTAGTAAATAATGCGTCTTGGAGGCATTGTATCGGGTACTCTGTACTCAAAAATCATAATTAGCCGCACCATCCATCCTGTCCCCTATTTCCAATACTAAAGACTTTAGCTACTCTTGTCTACGGAGTACAGAGGAAGAAATTCATCTTGACCCTTGCCCCCTTTTAAGCTCTCTCGATCCGCAGGATTTGTCAATCATGAAAGTGCCATGTGATTATTCGCCAGTCCTAACCTTAGTGCGTATAGTACATTGCACTGCGCCGTAAACACCGGCTGTACCGCCCAGCGAATCATTTGTCACTTCATAGACAGGTCTACGTAGCAAAGGGAAAAAAGAGGTCCACACACAAAATTGGGATATTTTAAATAATAGAAGTGCTGCTTTTCCTTTCACACACCCAATTGAAAGAAGCTCCGGGGTAACAAATGACATCCCATGATCATGCAAAGTGAAAAAGGAACCAGATACGTCGAAGGAAGAAACAAACGCCGGTCTGTACTCTCAGATAGAATAAGAAGAAAAAAGATCTAGAAGCCACGTCCCCGCCCACGGCCACGGCCACCGCCACCGCCGCGGCCTCGGCCTCCACCACCCCGGGGACCACCACGGCCGCCGCGTCCACCACGGTCAGCCTCCTTGCGAGCCTTATTCTTGGGCTTGGGGGCATCGTCAACGAGGAGTGTATCCAGCGGCAAGCTGTCGGGAAGAATGTAGTAACGAATGGTAGAGCCACGAATGTTGATAGTGTCGAGCGAGATGGGGTCACGGCCCTTGGGGGTCATCTTGACGGTTCGAAGCGAGGTGTTCATCTGCGGGGAGACTGAAGTGATGGTTCCGTGAAGGATTGTGCCTATGGGAAGCCTTGACGTCAGCAAATCAAGCTTACAATTGGCGGTGGGCAGAAAGCCCGAAGCTGTTCAGGTATGTCGCGAGGTCGGGGTCTCGAAGAGTTGGTGGTCTGCACGTACCATTCTTGAGCTCAATAGTCACCGTCTCATTGGCGCACTTCATCAAAAAACTATAAGGTTGGTCAGCAAGCAGCTCCGACGAAGAAAAGGATGGTCGCGAATTCCAGCGCGCATGGCGTGGGGATAGGACGCGGGCTCGAATGACGTCGCATTCCACGTACCGGACGAGCTTCATAGTGGCGATTTATGCACACGAGTTTATTTGAAGGTCGAAGATGGCACGTAGCAGCTCGCAGGGTTGGTGGGGGATGTCCGTGTGGCAGACGCGGATATCGATGCTGTCCGCCGTGCAGAGTCGGCGGTGCTCACGTGATACATCAGATGTTGTGTCACGTGATTTCTACAGGGCTCACAATGCAGTAAGCCAGTCAACTGGCCAACTGGATCGATCAGCCGGCTTCTTGACTTTGCCACTGGTCATCCCCCGGTGTTCTCAATTGCTTGGTCCAACGACATGTTTGGGTCGAATATCCATGTACACCGTGTGAATAGGCCCATTGGCCAAGCCAAGAACGAGAGGTTTCCTCCAACTTCCTTCACAGAAAACGGAAAACGGAAAACATCAGGTTATTTACCTCCGAGTTCACATCTCACAGCCTACCCACGATCTCATGAGATTTATATCAGTTCAAATAAACGGCCCTACTTGGTTGATCGGCTCAGGGCTGTCTTTGTGGAGCCCCATTGCCACCTTCAATCTGCAAATTGATACTACTATGTAGTACTCGTACTCTCTGCACTATACTTATGTATGTACGTGGAAACGATGACCGGTAGCCACCTAGAATCTCTCAGGTCTGGCAGGCAGAAATATAAACCAATATCGGCGTCACTAGCCTGCCAATGGATCTACTATATACACACCCAGGTCTACATAACGACCTGGATGAATACATACAAGGACACCATATTTGGGGTCGCGTCGACTGACTGAATTCGGTTAGTTCCACTTTTATAGGTTCGGCGGGCCCACGGAGGCGGACGGGCAGATCCAGTGCGGGTGTTGACCGATGTGTCAGTTTGCATACGAGTAAGGCTATGGATTGCTTTTGGGAAGGAGAAGGTTGGATGCATTCCAGTTCGGTTCCCACTCAAGCGCCAAGCTGATGCTGATAAGGCTGCCATGCAAGGCTCGAGACGAGTCGGCATCGACAATAATTCCAACCGTGGTGCATTGATGCACCTAAATCGATTGACTTTGCAGGTCGGAAAGAACCGCACGAGTGATTTAACAGGGTGGGCACGGAGATGGGGGTGTGCCATGCACAGAACAGACCAAAAAGCACGGCGATGTTGAGGGGACCCTTCCATGTGGAGAACATCCGGTCGATCGCGAGTCATCCCTAGAGCCACATCCCCGGAACCCTTCCTGTCCATGCCAAATATCTCCATCCTTAACGCTAAGGCCGCGTGACCTGCTCGATACTCGTACGTTAAACTTGGCCGCAAGGCCTTTCTTTTCGGTCATTGACTCGGTACCGGCACTTTGGGTACATATCTCTGACCTGGCTCCACTCAGCGGCGTTACACGGCTTGACATAACAAACACATGGATCATTGTCTAAGAAGTGCCAGAAGCCAACAACGCCGTGGCTTTGCCCTTGTCCTAAGAAGTGATGCCTTGCGAAACTGATCAAGGCCACATCATCCGAGATCCGCAACCAAACTCCGAATAGCCATAAAAACCATCAATCAACAAGAAGCCAGCTCAGGACATGCAAAATAAGTGCCCCAATGCTGCCTTTTTACTCACCGTCATTTATTCTCGGTGATCACAAGCTTCTTGTCCGCGAATGTTGCCATTCCAGCTTTGAGACATGGCCCGATTGGCTTTGGACAGTTTCCAAGACTGCGCCACCAACGCCTAGGGCACAGTTCTGATCATCCCGGGCCCTAATGTTTCTAACGGCGCGTTCGTGGGGAATGGGGCCAGAGAATTGGAAATGAAGGACCGAAACACTCTGCCCGAAAAAAATCTTACCAGTTTTCCCAAAAGGGGAGTTCTCAAATCTAGGCTTGGCTAGTCTAAATTTTATTTTCCTTTATTTTTTATAGTTTTACTATCTTACTTCTTACTTCTTTTTTTCTTTTTTTTTTTTTTTTTCTTATTTAAATTTCTTTGGATGGATCGTCGAATGACGGCCTCTCTCCGGTGCGACTAACTTTTTACCACAGAATCGCCAGCCATCCACATGAGGCCTTCGTCTCGGCCCCCAAACTCCTATGGGGCGCCCTCATTTGCTCTTGGGGGCTAGAAATCCACTTTACCCAGACCCATAGCTTTCCCCTATGTTGCTCAAGGATCAATACGCCCTGGCCCCAGGCCCAATTTCTCTCGAGCTTCTTGCCGGTTGTAGGTAGGGCTTGGTCTGACAACGGACAGTCCGATGTCACTTGTGGGGGCTTGAAAAATACTCTCCACTACTATACATGTAAAGCCCTTGTTTTTTCTTGCTCTCGTGCGCCGGTCCACAGTGGAAGATCAGTAGGATCTTACGGTCCTTTTTCGTTCCCGCGCTATATCATATAGGCCATTGGTACAGCATATTACAGCATACGTGCGTAGAAATATTGCTCTAAAGGGTTAATGAGTCGGGATTTACACCAACCCAAGTGCGTTTCAAGTGCCACTTCTTCGCCCGCGAACACCCCCATTGGTAGAGACGTTCTAGAAGCCCTGTTATGGTGTTGGCTCTGGTGGAACCGGGTTGGAAAAAGGTACCCAACTGGATATTCGATCGATTGATTGCGGGGACTCTTTTGTAACGCCCTGCCCATCATGTTTGAAGATTTATTTTAAACACTCATCGGCGCGCCCGTACGTCGCCCGATTGACCTTTTCCAAGAATCAAAAACCTTAGGTCCGCCAGATATTTGGTAGACTTGCGACCACTGTACGTTCTCCTTCAAGTTTCGCCCCTCCTCCCTTCTATCACTGCCACTTTATCACGCTTGCCCCTATAATTTCTGGCCCCATTGGCCCCCATTGCGTGTCCCAGTGTAGTCCAGAGTGGTCTATGACCCCTTTGAACTCCTAATGTCGTTCGAAGCTTCTCACTCACAAGATTCTTCTATTTACTCCAGGGACCAAGAGGGCCTGCCTAAAGACTCAGCCTCGCAGTTAAACACTGGATTTATCTCTCTAATCGAGTCAGCGCAGGCGCCAAGCTACCAACAAGGCTTTCCAACCCAAACGACGACTTGGTCATTTAATGCGCCAGCGCCAGCCTTAGAGAACCACCCAGAGCCATCACATAACTTTTCGACCTCTCTGCAAAGATCCCATAATTCAACGGCTTCGCTAGACTCTAGCGTCAATATTCCATCTTCTATTCTACATCCCAATACACCTCTTGCTGGACAGAGTGATCAATCCTCTTTTGACATTGTTGGCCGTGAAGAACAATTGACTGACGACCAAGGAAGGTAAGCTAGATTCCTCCAAGCCCTCCTCTGCAAGCTAGAATAACTTTATTGACTAGATCTGCAAAATTATCAGTGGCCTTGGTATAACATCATACCCTATGTCCGTAGCATCAGAGACATATTTCGCTGGCCCGATGCAGCCTCACTCTCAACGTAAGACGACAGGCTTGTCTTCCCCGGGAAATTTCGAATCAGAGCGCAGGCACAGTTTCAGAGCCTTAGAAGAATTTGAGACTGACAAACCACTATCAGATTATGCCTGGGCCGATCGCCCTTTTCAACCGCTGCAGTCGCCGCCAGGGAACATAAATCAACAGTTCCCGCCTCCACAGCCATATCCCCAAACTGGATACCCAGTCGGTTATAGCGGACAGACCGGTGGACCTCTATCTAATTATCACCAAGAGCTCCCGGCACCATCATCATATCTTTCTACTAGTACAGCGCCTGGTAGCGCTCAACGACAATATCAATCTCGCAGGTGCGTAAAGGCCCCGAGAATACGGAGCAAACTCGCAGGATCACTACTAGGAATACGAGCTAACATATGCCTCAGCCCATCGATATCTCGGCATTTCCCTCCCCATTCAGCTGCCGGGCACATGCCCGATCAACCGCTTATGGCTTCGTAAGTTCAGAGTCTGTCCGCAATAGCGTAATATTGCTGAGCTTCAACTGGCTTGCGTAATGCAGGGAAACAGACTAACAATTATGCCCGCAGTTCTCCCCCTTATAATATTATGGGTCAGCCTCCATACTATCATCTTCCGGAAGCACCACCAGTTCCGTAAGTAGACCCGCCAGGATCTAAGATATCCCCCTTATACTAACAGACGTAACTAGATCTTCTCATCATTCCTCAATCAGCTCGCACACATCTTCAATGATGCATGATCCCATATATTCCCACGACTCGGTGAACGCCGCGTCAAACAAAGAACAGCAACTTCATGCGATGGGCTCGCGACCAAGACCGCAGTGCTGGGATCACGGCTGTAATGGTCGAGAGTTCTCGACATTTAGTAATCTACTTCGACACCAGCGCGAAAAATCCGGTGTGGTCGCCAAGGCAGAGTGTCCTGTTTGCGGAGCTGTGTTTACCCGCACGACGGCGCGCAATATTCACGTTGCACAGGGCAAATGCAAAGGCGCGGGAAGAGAATCGCCGAATGAGTGAGTCGAACGTTGTATATTGGTCTACTGACCCCACTGGCTGGGCCTACCAAAATAGAAATCTTCTTGTTAAAATATTGAGTAATATATATACTACAACGTGGTATAGATGGAAAGCCTCCACCTTTGCATTGGTACTAGTAGTATATCTGTTGTAGGCTTCAAGTTTTCAGTTAACTTACATTAAGAAAAACGGAAACATATACCATGAGTTGGAAATTTCTATGTATTGGAGTACCTTCAAGTTCCTAGACCGCCCAGGTGAACACTGGAGGGTATCCATCACCAGACAATATACGAGTGTGTACTACTTGATCTCGGGGTTCTGAAATTCCATTTTCAGATACGCAGACTCGAACACAATTCTTTTCATATATTGTCAAAGACTGACGAATAAAAGTTATCCCATCTTCAAGTTTACTGCTAGCGCATGCTCTAGGTTGACTGGAGAATAATTCTGCTATTCGCTGTCTGGATATTTCAGCATCTGGGCAGCCAATCTTGAACCACGGGCTTGATTCTGCAATTATTGACGTTATCACATACCCTAAAGCTTCTGATATCGCTGTTCTAGATTTAAATATCTAAAGAAGTCAGATGGGGATGACTTGTTCCACTGACATCTGCCAAGGAATCAATATTTATGGGGATATAGGCCCACTGTTTCAGCATGACAGATGTGGAGTGCGTCGAAGAAAACCTTGGATCCTGCTTGAAATTTTATATTGGTCGTCGATGTCTCAGCCTCGATTGGAAACCGCTGACGAGCAGCACGCCTAGGTTCGTGTCGGCTCGTATTCTCGCGCCAAGGTCGACAAATGTATTTTGGGGGACCCCGCAAACGGAATTCTACTCTAGTGGGGCAGGGAACTTACTAGTTATGAGTTAGAAGGCTTCCGGGTCCTTCGTATCCTGTCGCCGGTGTCTGAGATCTATTAGATCAAGTGACTGCCAGTGGTCACTGGCAGTTCCAACTTGAACTTTTGAAGGGTGGGCTGAAGCTCTGAGCCTTTAGTACGAGTAGTACTAGTAAAATATATAAATCCGGGGGGAGGTCACGGTGGATCCATCGCATTCAAGGACCCAGCAATCGGGACTATTTCTACATTATACTACTACCGAAAGTATTACAATACTCCAGCTAAAATCCACAGCACCATGCACTTTTCCAACCTAAAGCTGCTAGCTATTCTTTCTTTTACCAGTCTAATCAGTAAGTGTTTACTCTAACCACTGACTAGTAGCTACATTAACCTTTGCAGCGGCAAAATGTGCACCAGGATGCGGCGATGCCGATGCGTGTATTGGGACTGAATTCTGCACTACTGCGACCTTCACCACACCCAGCTCAACTGTTCTGACGACATGCGTACCCACGGCAACTTGTCTTGGAGTATACGGTAAGCACCACACTATTGAACCCGGTGCGCAAAGGCAAGAGTGTTAATAGATGTTAGCCCAATGCGATTTTGGGAGTGGGATGGGCTGTTGCTCGGGTTATTGTGCGGCGACCAGATGCCGACCCACTGATGAAAAATGGCCTGGCTGTAATGAGGACAATGGGCCATGTTTGGCTGATGAGAATTGTTGTTATGGGAATAAGTGTGTTGAGGGCCTTTGTAAGAGAGCGTTGCAGTAGTAGATAGTAATGTCCCACAGTTACTGGGAACTTCCTTTGCCTTGTGTTTACTCTAGGTGAATGTATTGAGTAATTATCGATAATAATCTGCTCTTTGCCTGTTCGTTCGGAGAGCTGGCTTTACTCATTATGAATTGCAGTACAGTATCATGTTTTTTTTTCAAGGTATCTGTGATAGACTTAAGATAATAAAGCCAAGATGTTATCTCAAGTAAGCCCAATTTATTGATAACTTGAATTGGAACCAAACGAATATAACTTCCAAGGTTGAAATAATTCTATCACAATCCATCTCTCCTAATAACCTCTATAATCTTCCCCACTTCAACTGGATTGAGCAATACACACATATTATTAACCGGCAGAGTAGTCCTAGCACTCAACAGATATGCGGCGTATTATTCAACTATCCCATGGGATCTTCTAATATGATCTAATCATACCTACCCTGTACTCGAACGACTAACTAGTAAGTACTAGCACTTCGTGCTCGACTTCCAATTGGTCCAATCGTGTCCCCGTGCGGGGGCCACGTGATGCCTGAGGCAGGAACGTGACTCAAACGCAGTCGAGTCAACTGGAGTTGCGACGCACCGACTTGGAACTGTCAACCACCTCACTTTGCGCAAAAATGCTGTTTGTCCTTCAATTACAGTACTGGCCTATATCTGGATATCGAATATCTTTACAAGTTATATTACCCGTGTGAAACTGTGCAAATCTTATATTGCATCCGCGATTGACCGCCATGGCATCCATATTCACCTATGACCCTGACCCGCCCCGGGTTTCGTCCCCGTGGTCGACTTCTGGGTCGTCGACGCCCCAAATCGCCGTAGCCAGTGGAAGAGGGCTGTCAATACGGACGAAAGCAGCTCTGGATCACGCAGAAGCAGACTTCCTGTCCGACTATGGGATCACCAAATTGGAGCCCGAGCCCCAAGAGGGTCCCACTGAGTACAAGTTGCATCTGCTACTCCGTCCACGACGGCCATATATCGCCATGTCGACAGGCCACGTAGTCGCCGGCTCTTATCATTGTCGCGCGGCCATTGGGAGCCAGCAACCGCCTTCGCAGGGACCATCTCCACTCCAGTATGCAACTACCCCGCGGCCCATGCAAGCGAAGTCCAGCCAGAGCCGCCAGCAACGGCTACAGGGGCTTACAACTCAATTACTATGGCGATTGCAGCAGTCATCGCCGTTTCATTCGTCTACTACGGCAAATCTTGTTGTTCCGGTTCTTCCAGAGGCGACACTGCCTACCAAGCCCGCTCGCTTGCTACCTGGGCTTGAAGAAAGCCAGGGTGCTTTGTATGAGATTGGAGTTGCCGATGATGGAACCTTTGTCGGCCTCACGCAAGGTGAACTTGACGAGAGTATAACAAATCTGCAAGCCATGGCTGCAAGTCTCGGGTGCAAGGTGGAGATACTCCGCAGAGTTCTTGTTGGGAAATGTGAGTGGGCAGAGGAATGCTCAACCGCATTGCCAGAATCGGTCAAAATCCAAAAGGAAGACCTTTGGGTTGCAGAAGCTCTCGTCAGCCCCGATCTTGATTTTTACAACCTCTCTCCAGCCCTGGCAAGGAACAATGCCGACGATGCATCGAAAGCAGAGTCCGTGTCTAATTCTGCATTGGAAGAGGAATCTTCGCATACCGAGCAGATTCGAATCTCAATAGCGGGTCCTAGTACAGCGGGGAAGTCCTCGTTACTGGGAACCTTGACCTCTTCTACTCTCGACAACGGCAGAGGCTCAAGCCGACTAAGTCTGCTCAAACATCGACACGAGATATCATCGGGAATTACCAGTTCCGTCGCCCAGGAGCTAATTGGGTATGCAGCAGATGAACCGCCCACCGTGATAAATTATGCGTCTGGGAATGTGGCTGCATGGGATGATATCCATGCCGCTTCGCATGGTGGTCGCCTGGCTTTCGTCTCTGATCTTCCAGGATCCGTGCGATATATGAAATCTACGTTACGGGGCCTAGTCAGCTGGGCACCTCACTATGTGTTGCTCTGCATTCCAGCGAACTGCGGAGCTGAGACAACAGAAGCCGAAGCCGGCAGCGAACAAGTTTCCGAAATCGACCTTTGCCTCGCCTATCTCACTCTATGCTTGAAACTTGAGGTCCCCGTGCTGATCGCCATCACGAAACTTGACGTGGCATCTCGAACCGGACTACGGGAAAATCTCGCCAAAGTTTTGTCAGCACTGAAGACCGCAGGTTGCAAACCTGCAATACTACCGGCATCTCCTGCGGCCGACAAAACTCTCGATTTACATCAAGTCGGCACCGCGGATCGCACTGAGGTTCAAAATTCCATTGAAGCTGCGAATGGAGATTGGTCTCGCACGGTACCAATAATCCTCTCCAGCGCCGTGGACGGCACCGGAATTGGCAAACTGCACGCATTTATGCGCTACCTACCCATTCCCCAACGCCCACCTCAAAGAACACACCGTCTCTCCGAACCCACAGTCACAGACCAAAAGGCCAACTTCTTCGACGTGGACGAAGTCTTCGCCATCCCTCCGTCAAAAGTATACTCAATATCCGCCGACAAGGGCAACGAGAGCAGGGGAATGGTACTATGCGGTCTAGTCCGACACGGCAGTATCGCCATCGGCGACGAAATGACCCTAGGCCCAATCTTAGTCGACACAACCGCAGACAATGACAAAGAGCCAACACCACTCAGTCTTCTCTCCCGCAGCAGCGGGCCCGGACCCTCGGCCGAGTTCCCAGCCTCATTCGCGGCAAGCGTTCTAGCCAAGGACCCCAGCGCCCAGGCGAAATGGCAGCGCGTTCGAGTAGTCAGCGTGCGTGACCTCCGACTCCCCGTCCACAGACTCAAACAGGACCAGGTCGGGACTATTGGAATTGAGCTCCTCGCCTCACCTACCGAAGAAGGAAATATGCCTCGGATTAGCCGAATTCGAAAGGGAATGGTCTTGACGGATTTTCACCCGGCGGGCGATTCGCTCCCCTCTCCGCTCCCGTCGACATTGTCTCTGCCCTTCCACACTGGATTCACAGCGACCTTCCCAGCCTCTGCATTTTCGGCCCCGAGCTCGCCGCCGCTGTTGCTCGGCGGTAATGCTATCGCCTATATTGCCAATATCAGGACGACGGTCCGTGTAGTGAGTATGGCGTTGGCCGGTACAAATGACGAACTTGTCTCGGAACCACCGTCGCCGTCGGAGCCTGAATTCTTCTCTTTCGACGGGGATCATTCGCCCTCACCGGCCCAGGAGAAGATTAATGCTGGAGGTTCTCAAATGAATGGCGCGAATGGAATTCGTCGACGACAATCTGTAACGGACATCAGCAAGGTTGTCTTGAATAATGTCCCGGAGAATGGCGCCGATCGAAAGAATGGCACGTCGGTGCCGTCTGAGACGTTGCGTGAAGATGTCAAGATTACCTTTGCCCTTGTTACGTCTGTGGAGTGGATTGAACTTGCTTCAAGGGTTTTGGTTATGCCTGGTGTCACAATGGGGCCGTCGTCTGGTGTTGCGATGTCGACGCCCGCGTCCGGGGCTGCGGTCGTTCCTATGTCGGGATTGGAAGGATTTGTGGGTACTGTATGCGAGGTTGTTCCTTGGAGGGCCTCTGGTGAGAATTAGAGTATAAGTTGCCAATATGCATTTGGTTTTAGATATATTTTGTTTTGTGATTTCTCAAGTTGACCTTTTCGTACTGCCAGTCAGCGCTTGCATTTGGAATTTACCACATCTTGAATTGGTTATTACATGTCATCCATGGATACTAGTAGTTTTGTTATAGGGGATAATTCTACGAATGGACGGTTGGTCCAAGACTGACTGGTACGTCGGGATTGTAGGTTGAAAGCAATTAACTTGATCGATATTCTAGAATTCCCTCAAGGAATAGTAGAAGCATCTAGAAAAGATGGATTTGCCAGAAGCAACTTCCAAGGTTCCTATGACCCTTTCTCTGCTCTAACAGAAGGGGAAAATAGAACAAGTCAAAGAACGATGTGTATGTCACTCCATCCCGAATATTCTCTAGATTAAGTAGAAACAACACATCGATACATAAATAAGAGCGGTAGTTGCTCCTGTACTCGATTCCGAACATTTCTGCCATTTTTTTGGCAGCATAGGCGGCGACCGTGATGGTCGCGCAAATAATCTCTCTCTGGATCCATTCCGTGAAGGGAATCTTCTTATCATGAGCCACACGATATCATCTCACCCCTGGGGTATTTGCTTGAAAATGTAAATCAGATATAGATAACAGCTAGATGTCACCTATGACCCGATACCGCGGAAAAAAAGGAACAAATTCGACAAGTAAGTATCGTCTAATCAACGCAAACCCTATCTTGCAAGGGCCAAGTTGAGTTGTGAAGCCGCCCCGAGTAAATCTATCCGCCCTTGCGCTGATCCCGGGCAAAGGTACTGGTTGATCCGATAGTGGCACTGGCGTTGCGAAACTCGATTTTTTTCCGTTCCATCTCAAGCTATTAACCCAATTTCGTTAGCCTATGTCCCTTTGAGGAAGCAACCGCCATCTCGACATATTGCCATAGATTTCACTTACCACCTTGCGAACTCGAGCGAGAGCGGCTGTATCACCCTCCACCAATGGGCGGCAATCCTCTACGCGGTAGGGAGAGGCAATGGTAACTGCGTCCGCAACGACAATGTTGGAGGAATCCCAGCGAGCAGGCATCGTCCGGCTAAAAGCGTCGAAAATCTCCTGAGCCTCACGAGTGACGCCCTTACCCCGACGCGCCTCACGATCCATCGCCTCACCGATGGCCTTGGCCTCACGCGACTTCAGGGCACGGGGATCGAGGGGCTGGATGGGCGGTTGGGCATCGGTAAAGGATGGGGATTCGGAGGAATTCGAAGAGGGGAGAGTGAGAAGTTGGAATGACTGAATGCGAGATACAGGGATGACATGGTAGTCTCCGTTCTGGGCCTGTTTGGGGTCTGCCGGCGAGGGAGCGGGGTTGGTGTTGATAGCAACGAGGTTCGTGAGCGGGCATGCTGTGAAGAGCACACCCTCGAACGTAGAGGGCGTAGGTGAAGCTGCGGTGATGCGAACGCTGGCAGAGAAGAAGACATGGTTAGTTCTGGAGCAAACACAAGACAATGAAAGGTGCAATGATCAATGAACATGGTGATCTGGACAGTCTGGCTTGTGCCAGCGCAGCAGCTGGCAATGGGGTCGCACTCACCGAGCACCGATTGCGCCGCTCAAAGCAGCCTCCATGGGTACCATAGCAGTCGCCATGCCGGGCCCAGATGCACTACCCGATGAACCTTGAGATCCTTTGGCACCGGAACCCTGGCGCTTATTCTCCGCCATGCGGCGTGTGACGGTGATTGCCGGGCGGTGTGATTCACACGAGTCCACAACAGGAACAGGGAGGATTCAGGATATCCTTAGGTGAAAGCAGGTGGTGTGCCTTTTCACCTTTACCGATGAGCGACGGTGAGCTCAGCTCATGTGACGCAAACGGGTGTCAATTGGAGTTCTTGTCCCAGCAGGAGCTCTCAATCAAACCCCAGTATGTAGGAAGGAAGCCTGCAGACGAGGGAATGATCCTTCCTGTTAGGATGGGAGGTTGGGAAATCCTAATTCCTTTGTTAATAGAGTCGGCCGGAGGGTGGAGGAGGAGAGGGAAAAGAAAAGAAAGAAAAAGGACGAGAGTCCCAAAAAGGCGATGGAAGGGAGGCAGGAGGGGAGATGCCGATAAGATGGCAGGTGCGATGGGACGTTGCTTGGGATAGCCCCGATCTGGTTTAGCGTGGTATCCTGGCGATTACCTCATACATGCCTGGAGCACTCCTCCGTATAGGTCAAGTGGCCAAAATGGCCGCAAAAGTTTCCAACTCCTATATTGCCCACCTGGCCATTGTTTACCTATCTATTCCATATTGGGTAGCTACTAGTCTGCCATGGGAAGGCGAAGACTAGGGGGGATCAACTAAGGGACTGGAAACTTTTGCGGCGCCACTGTATACTCCGCACATTTTACAGTTTATACATCTACATCTATATCTACCCCTACCTAGGTATCTGCCTAGGTACCCCTACCCGCGTGCAACACTGTCTGTACCTACTTTTAGTAATAATGTGCTTGTAATAATAGTTCGTAACGTTCCATTCATGCGGCATCTAAATACATTGAACCCAATTTTTTACCCTTCTATCTCCCACTTGGCATTTATGCCACGTAGGTGGAGGCAGACACATCACCGCCACGGCCGGTCCAGTTGACGTGGATGTCCTTACCCTCGGGGAAGGTCTCGCTGGCGTGCTCGGGCTTGATGCGGAAGGTGTGGGCACCGAAGTAGTCACGCTGAGCCTGCAGCAGGTTGGCGGGCAGGTCCTTGGTGCGGTAGCCGTCGTAGAAGCTGAGGGCAGTGGTGAAGGCGGGCAGAGGGATACCCCACAGAGCGGACTTGCTGACAACGTTTCTCCAGCCGGACTGGGCGGTGGTGATAGCCTTGGTGAAGAAGTCGTCGAACAGAAGGTTCTCGAGATCGGGGTTGCTGCGGTAGGCGTTGGTGATGTCCTTCAGGAAGACGGAGCGGATAATGCAACCACCGCGCCACATGAGGGCAATGGAGGGCTTGTTGAGCTTCCAGCCGTACTCCTTGGCGGCCTATTTTCAGTAGTTAGCTTAATGTTCCAAAATCTTGAGTGGGATCGACGAATTCATACGTCCTGGATGAGCATAAAGCCCTGGGCGTAGGAGATGATCTTAGAGGCATACAGAGCCTGCTCGAGGTCATCGATGAAGGCGGCCTTGTCGCCCTCGAACTTGGGGGTAGGGCCACTGAGGATGGTGGCGGCACGGGTACGCTCGTCCTTAAGAGCAGACAGGCAGCGGGAGAAGACGGCCTCGCCGATCAGAGTAACGGGCATGCCGAGGTCAAGAGCGTTGATGGCGGTCCACTTGCCGGTACCCTTCTGGCCGGCCTTGTCGAGGATCTTCTCAACGAGGGGAGTGCCGTCGTTGTCGTTGTAGTAGAGAATATCGCGGGTGATCTCAATGAGGAAGGAGTCCAGAACACCAGTGTTCCACTTGGCGAAAACATCACCAATCTCCTTGCAAGAGAGGCCGAGACCACGCTTCAGGATGTCGTAGGCCTGTATGGAGAATTAGCACCGCTGCTTGGCTGCAGAGCCGCGGGAGTAGTGGGGCATGAGGAACGTACCTCGCAGATCAGCTGCATGTCACCGTACTCAATACCGTTGTGAACCATCTTGACGTAGTGACCAGCACCCTCGTCACCGACCCAGTCACAGCAAGCCTCACCGTCGCTCTTGGCGGCGATGCTCTGGAAGATATCCTTAATGTGGGGCCATGCGGCCTCGTTACCACCGGGCATGAGGGAGGGACCGTAACGGGCACCTTCCTCACCACCGGAGACACCGCTGCCGACGAAGCTGATACCCTTACCGTCGAGATAGCGGGTACGGCGGTTGCTGTCGGGGTAGTGGGAGTTACCACCGTCAATGATGATATCACCCTTCTCGAGGAAGGGGAGGAGGGACTCGATGAAGTCATCGACGGGCTTGCCGGCCATGACCAGGAGCATAATGCGACGGGGGCGCTTCAGCTTAGCGCAGAACTCCTTGATGGAGTGAGCACCGACGATGGGCTTGCCTAGGGAATATCAGCATACGGGATCTGGGGGAAAGAGTACCCTGCGGTGCCTCGTAGAGCCAGAGAAGGAGGGGGAAAAATAGGCAATATTCCAGAATGGCTTACCCTTGGCCTCGTTCTCGAGGAAACGGTCAACCTTGGAGGTGGTACGGTTGAAAGCGCAAACGGTGAAGCCGTGGTCGGCAGCGTTCAGAATCAGGTTCTGGCCCATAACGGCCAGACCGATGAGGCCGAAATCAGCACTGGGAACATGATGCACCGGAGCGCCGACATTGATGCCGGCGAGACGGGCGCTATCGTCAGCGACATAATTCTCTTGTCAATAGCCGCGAAACCGCGAACGAAGGGGAAATGGAGAGAAATGGAGGTGGGGACGACCCGAGTGATTCCGAAGATCGCGGAGCTCTGAGCTCCTGGCGTGGATGATGCGCCGGCATGAATTGCAGTCACGTTGGTGACGCTGGGCTGCAATTGCCGGGCCTCTCACAGGTCACAGAAGCTCGCGGACTCGTTGTCCGGGAATCCCCAGGGGAATCTTGGTATAGAAGTTGACGATGGCGGGGGAGGGGGAGGAAGAAGGGGGGAGGGGAAAGGAAAGCTTGACGGAATTGGTGGGAGAGGAGGATAGTATAGGGTAGAGAGGAAGAGAATGATGTTAACTTACACAGCTTGGTCAGCCATGATGGATGATGTGAAATGAAGAGTGGTGAAGAAAGAAAGGGGAGAGAGGGTTGAAGGAGGATAAAAGTATGGAGGGGAAAGAAGAGAAGTTGAGCCCAACCGGGTGACGGAGCAAGTCTTCCGTCATCTGGTGGAACGTGGGACACATGGGGGGCAGCAGAACCAGGTCACCTACTACGAGAGTAGACTTAGCTTATTGGGAGTGGAGGCGTAACCGTCGAAACCACAAGGCCATTACTTTGTCCGGTGTAGCGCCAAGTATCCGGTCCAGGACGACTCTGCTCCGGTGAGGGTCATCCCACTCGGGTTCTGTTCTCGGAGGTTCCTAGGGTTGGGGGTAGCAATCATTATCCGACCCGATAATACCTTCATCAATTGGTAGTGTAATGGGATGCTTATAGTACTTCCTCTATAATATATGGCAACAAATGATTCTGATAACATCCGCAGGAAGTGCTTATACATGTGGTTACCATTCAAGCTACATACGAATATGACTACACTAGTACTATATGACTGCATGCAACGCGGGGCATGGAGGGGTAACTAGTACATAGCTGCGGAACATCAAACGGTTGCCCAGGACGAGGCAAAAGCCCCCTGTGAAGCCGAAGTCGCACAGGGGAAATCCGGTCCATTTAACCGCCATGACAGGAAAAGGTAGTTGATTTCCGCGCATTCGATCACCGCAGCACCGCATCCACGCATCGGTGAACTCTTCGGGGGACTTTCTTGACGATGGAGAAACTTGCTCCGTTGCCGACATTCCCACTAGTCCCCATCCGGCCTAGGGTGGGGGTTGCTTGCTCCCCTGCTCAGTCAGCATGATGTAACTTCTGCTGACTCATTCGACTGGCTCGGTCTGGCCTTATCACCTCATCAATCTGATCTTGGTTGCCTTGTGGCCTTGTTGCCTTGTTGCCTGGCCGTCTTTCTGCCTTCTCTGATCAGCTGACATCAATTTTCTTGGGCGGTCGGGTCGCATGGAGAATACCCTACTGAAGACTGAAGAAGACTGAAGACTGAATACTATCACTCACTCCAACACCAAACCCCATCCTTCACTTTTTCCACCTTCAACTATCTGCGTCAGACCGCTCTACATATTTTCACTCTTCCATCCACTTTATCCAAATCACGCGATCAGGACTTCAGGTGGTACGCCTGGCAGATTAACTGTCATATCAGTCAGGCCCTGAAGGTACGTACGTGCAGTTGCTCCTCTGCACACACAACTCAACCGTCTCTCTTTACGGACTATCCATTCATCATGTCCTATCCACCCCCTCCAGGTCTCAAACAGACTCCCTCCTCTCTTCCGGCTCGTCCTCCTCCATCCGCCAATCCTGCCCAGCCGGGAGGCAATACCCGCCAACCGGGCTACAATGCCTTCACGGCCTTTGCTCCTCGCTCCGTAGCTTCTACCCAGACCAATCGCACCATCAGCCCGGTCGTCTCGGCACCACCTGTGTCCAATCCCGGATATGCCGCGCCTGCGACTAGCTACGGAAACTACTATCAACAACCAGCCCAACCAGCCCAACCTTCATACCAGAGCGGTCCCTCATACTATGCCGCCGGCACCGGCACTGGCACTGGCACCGGCTATAATGAGAATAGCTATGGCTCGACCGTCCCACACATCCAAAACCCCTTTGGTTCCACGCCCAACCAGTCGTACGGTCCCGGCCGTGGCGGCCGCGGCCGCGAAACTGGTGTAGATGCCGAGACAGAAGCCCAAATCGCACAATGGCAAAGTGCATACTCGAACATGGGCGATGAGGCTGCGGCTGGGAAGCGTCGTGATGTGGCCCAGCCTGCGACAGGCACTACCAGCACCTATACCGGTTCAGCAACCCCCACCACCGTCGGCACCCCGCTCCCCCAGCCCGAATCACAGAAGACAGTGCAGCGCTCCGGTGGCGGTCAAAATTGGAGTGATACCACCCTGCTTGAATGGGACCCCGCTCATTTCCGCCTTTTCGTGGGTAACCTTGCTGGCGAGGTGACGGATGACTCGCTGGTCAAGGCATTCGCACGATACACTTCCGTGCAAAAAGGACGAGTGATCCGAGAGAAGCGCACGCAAAAGAGCAAAGGGTATGGATTCGTTAGCTTCAGCGACGGCGACGACTATTTCAAGGCCGCCCGAGAAATGCAAGGAAAGTATATTGGTTCGCACCCGGTTCTGCTGCGACGAGCCACGACCGAGGTCAAGCCGGTCTCGAACAACAAGAACCAGAAGAAGAATGGAGGTGGGAACCGCGGAGGCAACCAGGGTGGAAAGGTGAAGCATGACGGCGTAAAGAAGTCCGGCAAGACCAAGGGCGGCTTGAAGATTCTTGGTTAAAACACCTTTCGTCTGTAATAGTAATATTGAGCATTTTCTATGATGAATCTGACCTGCCCGGGCTCTTCCAATCCACTTGATATCATGATATTTTACCTGAAATGAGACTGAGAGGACTTTCTTAGGTATGATTAGAATACATTAATTGGTATAGATCGGTCTGGAACCGCTTAATATTTAGCCAACCAATCCAAAGTGGATCTGGTGATGGTCTGGCATCAGCTGACCTGCTCTGTTTCAGCGACTAGAACCGTGGTGAGTGTAGGGTGTTCGCACGATTCTGTACTAGTGGTGACATCAGTGAAACATGAGTTCTTCAGACGCGGGACAATATAAAACAACTGTAGATTGTAGTAGGTGCCCAGGTGGTTTCCCTCCAAACACCTTACTAAACCCTATTGGAGACAAACTTGAAGTAAGCCGCACACTTTGTTACTCCAACGTTCTCTAAGATTCTGTTTCTCAAGCAAGCTCGCTCATCTAGCTTATCATATACAACCAATATGAAGTTGTTCACTTGGATCTCGTTGACTGCCCTTCTCGGGGCCACTGGGGCGTGGAAACTGAAGGCCGGAAACCAGGAATGGAGCGGAACGACTCTACCAAATCCCGCGTGTCAATCTGTTTTGATCCCGAGAGGCGCGCAGATCAGCTGGAAGGGATCTCATGGGGCCACTACTGTACAATTCTTCAATACGAAAGGCAGCTGCAAGCAGGTGTATCGCACGGTGGCTGGACAGGGCGATATCAATGCCTCCAACACTCTATATGGATTCATGGTCAAGCCATAATCTTGGGGGAATGTGGATGAAAACTTAAAAGCAGCATTTTTCATGTATTTCATGTATTTCTGTCTTTCTATATCTCTATGTTCTATTCAATTCATCCTCAGTATATGAAACTAGCCTAATTCTCTGCTCTAACCACCACGGGTTAGTACTAGTAGACTGCCAGTGGTATACTCAGGCCGAACCAATAAACTCGTGGGGGCGATGCGCCAAGGCCACCCAACTTCGCGGAGTCAGTAAGCCTTCTTTCTTTCTGCAGATTTACGGGAAATTTTCCTCCACCTGCTTTGGGGAAAGAAACAAATACCTTGCCCAGAACTGCTTCTCCTTTTTCTTCTATCATTCAGCATTTTTCATAACCGCCCACGGTCCCGTGGATGTCGTGGATCTGCCAGGAATGGAGGACCAGGTAGACCTGGCGACCAAGCCTGAACGCACATCATCCCAATCTCGATCTTCTGCACCAAAAGTTCGACTGAGTTGCGAAGCTTGTCGTCAGCGCAAGGTCAAATGTGACAAATTAAGTCCATGTACCAGCTGTGTACGGCTGGGATTCGTTTGCGTCCCTGTTGAGAGAGAGCCCGCTTACCGCGGGGTCGGACAAGGAGGCCGCCCGAGCGGGCTCCTAACACGGACAAAGAGCTAGCAGACCGAGTGGCCAAGCTAGAACAACTCCTCAGGCGTGTGGCCTCCGAGCGTGATGGCGCCCCAGCCACCGGCTCCTCTTCTACCGGGCCTAGCACGGGCGCTGGCACCGATTCGAGTTCGATCGGGGAGCATGGACTACAGACGAACATCCCGGAGCAGGAGGCCGCCTGGCGCGATCAGCATTCACAACATTCTACTGGTTCTACCATGACTCTGCCACATCGGCATCGTCCGTCGACTTCTTACATGGGTAGCTCGTTTTGGGAAGATATCATGCAGCAGGTAAGCACTCTAATTTATGTTGCGCCTCTTGCGGTGATACAGTTGTATCTTTGCGTCCCGATTGACTTTTTTTTTTTTTTTCCTTCCGGGGTAGACTTCAGAGCTTCGTGATGTTCTCGACGATCGATTGGAAATTAGAGACGATACTCAACGTCCTTCGAACATGGGGGCTTCTGCTATTGGCTCCGAGAGCTCAGAAAGTACCGGCAATTCACCCCAGTCGTTTCGAGGCATCACTATCACCGCCCAAGCTCGCCGAAACCTGTGTGAGATTTATATACGAAACGTAGACCCCGTTTTCAAAGTCCTTCATAGGCCCTCGCTCCGGGCCTTTTTACGCGATGACCAGCCATATCTGGATTATGAACTTGATCATCACGCCCCAGTAACTCTGGCATACGCTGTCTACTACGCTGCGGTAGTAACGATGGACGACACACAGTGTCAATTGTTGTTCGGCCTCGATAAAAAGACCGCGGCAGCTTGCCTCCAAGCGGAAACGGATGCTGCACTACAGAGGTCGGATTTCGTGACGACAAATGAACTGACTGTGTTACAAGCATACCTACTGTCATTGCTTGCGGCCCGTTGCCAGGATCAAAGTCGACGTGTCTGGACAATGTCAGCCATGGCCCTCCGTGTCGGTCAAGCGTTGTGTCTTCACATGCGGGATCCGCCATTCCAAGTCAACCCCTTCGAACAAGAGATGCGCCGCCGTTGCTGGTTATGTATTGGACTTTTAGATTTCTCGGCCTCGCTGGATCGAGCCTCGGAACCGATGATGCAATCCGCCTGGTTAGACTCGCACCCGCCTTCCAACATCAACGACGAGAATATCTGGTTCAACATGAATGTTCCAATTCAAGAACCGCCCGAGGGTACATTCACCGACCTCACCCTGACCCTAATCACAGCGGCAGCACAGTCCGTCGCGAGAATGATTGCCTACACAGATTTCATTGAGCAAGCCGTTGAAGAAATGAGCTCAAGACAGCAAATGCTCCTCAACTTCCAGCACAAAGTCACGAAATTACTCAGCGGATGCCGACCAGAATCATCCCCTTTCCAACTCTATACAAAGCGAACAGCAACCACAATTTACGGCTGGCTCCAGCTAGGCTCTCTCCGACCCATATCTCGAAGTCGCAACTTCACCCCTCCCGCCGTACAAGGCGACGCCCTTCTCAGTCTCGCCGTAGACAACCTCGCCAAGGTCCAAGAATCCTACAGCGACCCAACCACCGCACAATGGATGTGGTTCGGGGCCCTGTGGGTACCGTGGCACGGTCTGGCCGTCGCATTAGCCGAGCTATGCGTCTGCAAAGATCCAGAAGCAATGTCCAGACACTGGCCCGTCATAGAACAAGTCTATCACCGCTCAAGTCTCACAATCGCTGACTCACAACACGGCATGCTCTGGAAACCTCTTGAAAAATTAATGCATCAAGCTCGAGCTCACAAGCATGAAATGCTCGGCAGTGCCTCCCCGAGTGAACCATCTGTTCACCAGACCCCGCCCATCGCCATGCAACAACCTCTCCAATCGGTCGCCGAAGAAGTCCATGTTCCCCTCGCGTCGTGCTATGATCTAGAGGTCCAGCCTGATCTTGCTGCTGGTCAGCTCGATCCGGCTGTTAGCATGCCGCCGAATATCATGCTGGAGCCTTGGCCAAATGTTTGGGATTCGATGGATTTCAGTTCGAATAACCTGCAGGGCTCGGTGGATAATGTTGCTTGGACGAATTATGAGAATTTCATTGGGGATGTATATGATAGTGTGGATTCTATGTTCTTGTCGCGATGATTTGAATGCTATCACACTGGCAGGTGATGTTCAAGTTCTCCACTCAAGGGTCTGACAGTATTGGTAGTGTATTTTGATGATTATATCTGGCCTCCACTGTAATGATAATGACGAAGAAGAAATTCCCCATTCAATCTTCATGTTTTCCTTGATTCCAAAAATTGTACATCTTCGTCTGGCACTAGATAGGATACCTAAGACAAAAATACAAAATAAGCTTTGGCCCCCGACTAGTGAAAATTTGTGTTACTAGAAGTTCCGAGTCCCGATCTCCCGGCAAACCGTGCTTACGGGTTACAACTGACCTCACCTTCCCCCAAGAGCTACCCCGTAAGACTCAGAACCTGCAGCCCAGCCAATTTGGAAACTTGATACCACCAAAATGTTATTAGAAAGTTTCTCTAGCCTCAAGGGTCTCAGCCCTTCGCAGTATATCTTCGGTATCCAAGCGATCCCGCTCGTGGCCAGTGGGGTTTACACCTTGTTCTGGCCATCAGCCGCCGCGGCCCTCCCAAACTCCCCACTTAAGGATATCAGCAACGGCACGATACAAGCAATCAGGTATGCGTTACCAGACCCGGCATCTCTCTTCTTCCTATTTTAAGCATGGGGTGAGACTTACGCCTTGGTTCTGTAGCCTTACATCTCTATCGCTGGGATGCTTCTACACGATCGCCTCATACCAAAACAACATTCCAATGATGATCGCTTCTGTTCCAGGTAGACTCCTGGCTGCTTTCGTGTTTTATCGAGCTGGTGGGGGATGGTGCGACGTTGCTCCTTTCGAGGGTGTTATGGGCCTTCTTACGGCCGGGGGTATTTATTGGGATTGGATTGGGCCCAACCGTGTGAATTGATAGATATATGTATATAGTTCATACAAGATGTCTCTTCAATTTTGTTTGAATGCTCTAGGGCAATAAGCTTTGACAACACAACAATTCATACTGCTAAAGAAGACGTAGAGGATGGATGACGATAGTGACTTTTTTGACATTGCATCGACCGTGTCTTGGATCGTTGATTGACTAGGCAGTTCAATACAATAAACAATTTCGGTCGCAGAGCCGACAATATACAGCTATTGAATCTTGGGTCTAATTACTGTAGTATTCAATCCCACATGACATAAAGAATTCACAAAACATCAGTATCGTCGGGTATCAGCGAAGAAGTGTCCTTCATATAAGCCGTGTCCTGCATATCCAACCAAACCTCCCACAACGAGGGCAGGGAGCACTTCATCCACCCTTGGAAATCCTCAGATGGATCTACCTCCAACGCCTCGACGAGTTTCACATAATGTTGTCTCCTCTCTTCGTATTTCGAGTTCTCTGGAAAGGGAGCGTTTTGTAAGGTTTGAAAGCTTTCTTCGTCAATGACAATAAACATGCGATATCCAGGGAAAACATCGAGCACATCACGCTCAATTGCATCGGCCCTGAAATGCTCGCGGAGCTGGTCTATTGATGCTCCGTCGAACCGGGAAGCATCTTCAATTATCTGTGGCTGGTAATTGGGCCAGATTTCATCCCAGGGAGTGATGTTGAACTCATTTACCCTGGATCTTTCGCGAAGGGAAGTTTCGTAATCCTTGTAGAATGCGTTCTTTATGTACTTAGTGGTAAGGTCGACCATACGCGGGAAAGCAGCATTGGATTGGGGAGTGTAGGTCGTCCGGTAGATGGTGTAGCCCCAGGTAGGCTCACAGTAATGGAGCCATTGATAGATGTTTTGCATATAATCTGGAAGCCAGTTGTATTGCTTCATCGGCTTTCGAAGTAGCGACATGATGGGTCGACTTTGGGTGTTGCGGTGGTTTAGAGGGGAGTTGAGGACGGAGAAAAGTCCAGCCTTATCGGAACCTTGGAAAAACCGCTTTATAGTCCTCAGGGCTGTAAGCAGGTTTATATCAAACTTTCCGTCCCCCTTACAATACCCTACTTGTACTGGACCCTGGTTAATCTAGTGTCTCCAGCATAAATTACTGTTAGTTCCTTGGCATCATTCCCACATTATCTTGGCATGTTCGCATTCAAATTAGGACTATTGACGGAGTACTCCGGAGTAGTAGAGACTCAATGTTCCTGTCTTCATGTGGCACTCCTAAGGTTGTATCATATGAGAACCTTGCCAGATCATGCTAAGGAAGCCAATAAAAGCAAGACAATTATTTAGCTCTAGTCGTGGAGCGTTCAAAAAGGAGTAGAGCAAAGCAACCATTCAGTGACCGAATCAGCATTTGCCCACAAAAGTCTCGAGGCCATCCGAATTCCCTTTTTTGCTGCCCCCTAATGGAGGACATACCGCCAAATAACTACAACCAATATATGGAATAGCCACTATTGCCAGCAGAATAGTCCAACGTGATACTTTGGAGGCTGGTATCAGACTTTATGGCACCAATGCACAACGAACATACTGCACATCAATAGTACACTTTGGGGTAGTGTGGTCGCTTATTGCTGGCGGGTTTTTAGCGCGGTACTTTGGAAGGACTCAGACACGTCTGATCCGTGTCTCGGCCCCAGTATTGGACCGAAAGCCCGAAATAACGAGCAAGACCCGGGCCAAAAGTCGGTCAGCAAGGGAGATTAAGGAAGAATGAGCGCGACGCGTATGAATGAGCACCGGGGTGGGGGGTCATTCGGTTGACCTTTCTGCTCGAAAGTATTGACAAAGGACCATCTCCTCTCATGTAAAATATTGGTGTAATAATGCCACTTACTTAGTCCTAGTGACCTTGCTCTTGTTGTTGTTATTTTGGAGTGGGGCTTCACCCATAGTTTTGAGGCGACTGAAGGGTTTGGAATAGCTCAACATTCCAGGCCCCTCGGACGTGCCAAGGGAGAGGATAACTAAAATGGAAGGGAATAGGCGCTTCGATAAATACCCCTACGTACTTGCACGTCTACATGACACGTCCAGAAACCAGCTTCGGTCTTGGTCGATTCCTTGTCAATTCAATCCTCAATTCAATCCCAAGGTCCACCACTTCCGTTCCACTCCCAATACATATATTCTGCAAAGCTTCAGTTCTCGTCCACACGCTTGCTTAACTATCAAAATGCGCTTGCCCACTATTCTCGCCATTTTTGGCGCCACTTGCGCCATTGCCCTCTTGGAAGATACCGGGCCTAGCGTAGCGAAGATGGGGCTTTGTTTGAGGAAATGCGGCTCTGATCTTGATTGCGAAACCTACTGTCTTACCGTGAGCAATTTATACAATGCATGGATTTTGACTCAGGACTATGCTAACAAGGTCGTTAGAATGGGGTAGCGGATACCGCCGACTCTATCTAATTGTTCTGCGGCACTGATGAACGTGACGGGTTGATTTACTACTACTACTACTACTACCTAGTATACCTTGATGATGAATGTGTGTAGGTATGATGGGCGCTATTTGATTGCTCTGAAAATGTATCTTAATTATAAGCATCGTGTTAATGGTGTCGGCGAGGGGGCTTCAAGAAACTTGGAAAAGTACTTCGAGGTGATACGCACTAGCTTGCTACTTATTATAGTGGCCTCCTTGTCGCAGCGTCTTGTTGAAATGGTAAAGGGGTTTACCGAGACTGGACACTTTACGTGTTCACCGGCCAAAATAGACTAAAGTACTCGATCAACTCCATGCTGAGATTTTGTCGGACACCCATTCCCGGTGTGGCAGTTGGCGCCGCGTGTAGCCGGATTGACCGTCGATCATCATTCAAGAGTTGGGTATCCGTGCCCGAGGTCTATAACAGAGCACTTCAATGGCTTTCAACGAAGGGAATCATTGGATTTATCACGAATCCTAGCAAAGCGAGAAAAGCACAATCACCAAGCGGTCAATGCCGAGGAGAAAGAAGCCTTCCTTGGCATCATCTGTTGGGCGCTATGGGTACTTGGAGAAATTGGAGAAAACCGCCGACATCGCCAGCTGAACAATCCTTCTGCATGATTTGCTCCGAAATAAATGGGGGAATTGTTCTGAGTGGAGACATGGAGACGAAGAGGAGAAAAAAAATCGCTCTCCCCATGTCTCATAGTATGTTGGAGGCGGGAGGTGAGACGGCGATACTGGCAAATGAAAGCTCATTGGGTTCTCGTGTGAAAATTGATGAGATTATCATTACCGAGAGTGGGACTTCCTAGGTTTATTCTTGTTGTCATGCCATTGCGAAAGGGATTGGTGGTTGAGTGCCGAGAGTAAGTACAACGACGGGTTTCTGGAAGTCTATCCGAACAGCCTCAACCGTAGATCGTAGTTAGTAATTCCCTCCAAAACAAGGAATGAATAAAATCTCCTCAAGAGGAAATATTTTTGGGGGGTTTCTCGCGGATGAAAGGGGGAGACTGCCAGTGGCTTCTGGGGCATTTGATGGGGTACGGGGTGGACTCCACGGGGGGAGCAAAAAGGTGGGTGGTCTCGACGCGGAGAAGTCAAATGTATTTCTATTACCCCTTCAAAACTCCCATTACCCCTTCAAAACTCCGGGTGATGTCAAAACACGGGAGGTTAGCGCCCAACGAATGCCATTTAGGTACAAGAAATAGGGAGATCGCGAAGAATCCCCGGAATCATCCTTCTCCATCTTCTCTCCACACGGCCTTCCCCGGGAACGTACAAGGATATTGTTCGGAATGCCTCGCGGCCAGACTCGGCCCGTGGCCTGGATAGACCTACGCCCTCATGCGCCCATCGAAGACTTCGGTGGGGAACACGAATCATGGGTCAAAGATCCAAAGAATCCCCACTCACCTAAAGGTGGCAAGAGGGGCGACTCCGCCTGGCATGGACAGAATGAGGAGAAAAAGAGGAACAGTAATCAACCCAAACCCAACGGGCCCTGATGGTTGGAGCGGGCCGAGAAGTAGAAGGAATTTGAGGCGGCATTATTACGTTTCGCCGATCGGAGAACCCTAAAAAGAAGATAGTGGGTCTATCCATATCCATGCTAGGGCTTGTTCTGTTTCGACTCCAGATGCGGTCATCGCCCACTTTTTTGAACGATGCTGCAATTTCTTTTACATAAAAACCCCGGGGATCTCGCATAGTACAATAAGCCTCGTGTTCCCCAGAGACTTGACTCTTTGAGTGTAACTTCCCCGCCTCATTTGGCCTACTTTCTTTCTCAACTTTCCATCGCTTCTTTTTTGCTCTTCAACAAGCGGTTCGATCAGACGATCTTCTTTTTCGGGTGGATTCCGAATAGGGTTTCAAGCCACTCCGAGAGCCTGAAAATTTTGGTTGGACGGCGAAATTCCGAGCTTTGCCCCATTCATAAACATTTGGCTTCCTAAGCAAAACTTCTGCACGCGAAGCTTGGCTTCTTGTAACGCACCTTTCGCTTCTTCCTTCCCTCCGTCCATCCCTCCTGTCCTTTACCCCCAATCATGGAATACGACGAGATATCTCACGGCCATCGTGGCCAACCGGAGAATACCACGGCCCCGATTGCTCCGACCGAAGACACTCCCAATCGCGATGAGGAGAAGATGCAGCCCACCGAGGACTTCGGCGAGAGAGATATCAAGGTCGGATATATGAACGAGGCAGACCGCCATGTCTATGAGAGCGGTATTCAGAAGTTCAGCCGTCTTGGATGGAAGCGACTTACCGTCGTCCTCATTGTCGAGGCTATTGCGCTGGGAAGTTTGTCCATTCCTTCCTCATTCGCCACCCTCGGAATGGTGGCTGGCGTTATTCTTACTGTTGGCCTCGGAATTGTCGCCATCTATACCAGTTACATTATCGGCAAAGTTAAACTGGCATTCCCTGAGGTTGCTCATTATGCCGATGCGGGTCGTTTGATGGGTGCACGTCTGGGATGTCCTCGGTTCGGGTTTGAGCTTGTGAACGGGATGCTGGCTATCCAATTGCTCTTCCTTACCGGATCTCACTGTCTTACTGGAACTATCGCCTTCCGAAACATCACAAGTAGCGAAATCTGCTCAGTGATTTTCGGTGTGGTGTCTGCGATTATTCTCCTTCTCCTCGCCATCCCTCCTAGTTTCACCGAGATGGCTGTCCTAGGTTATATTGACTTTGCCTCCATCATTCTCGCTATTGGTATCACGATTATCGCTACTGGAATTGAATCGAGTAACGAAGTCGGTGGTCTTGCAGCTGTTGATTGGTCTGCGTGGCCGAAAGAGGGTATCACTTTCTCTGAGGCCTTTGTTTCCGTGTCGAACATTGTCTTCGCGTACAGCTTTGCGCTCTGCCAATTCTCCTTCATGGACGAAATGCACACACCCCGCGACTATGTGAAGTCAATCTGGGCTCTGGGTCTGATTGAGATTTTTATTTACACCCTTACAGGCGCTCTCATCTACGCCTTCGTTGGCCAGGATGTTGGAAGCCCTGCCCTTCTCTCTGCTGGCAATCTGGTTAGCCGTATTGCTTTCGGAGTTGCTTTGCCTGTTATCTTTATTTCTGGCTCGATCAATACCGTTGTTTTTGGACGTCTTGTCCACGGCCGTATTTTCGCCAACTCTCCTATCCGGTTCATCAACACCAAGACTGGCTGGTTGACCTGGTTGGCTGTTATCACTGTTGGTACCATCCTTGCATTCATCATTGCCGAGGTGATTCCCTTCTTCAACGATTTGCTTTCCATCTCTTCGTCGCTGTTTATCTCTGGATTTACCTTCTACTTCCCTCCAATGATGTGGTTCTTGCTTCTCAAGGAGGGCAGCTGGCGCGAGCCTAAGAACCTCGTCACCAGCATGGTCAACCTTGCCGTCTTCCTAATCGGTATGGTCATTTTGGTTGGAGGAACTTACTCCAGTATTGATGATATTGTAAGTATACCACCCATGGTCATTGAGCTAGCGACCTTTTTTTCTGCTCCCATTTTCAATGCTAATAAGAATCTTTCAGATGAACAAGTACAAGGCCGGTACCGTTCACGGTGTTTTCACCTGCGGTTCCCCAGAATAATTTATGTGTTCTGGATAGATCACTTTGTTATTCACTTTTCAAGCGTGTTGGATGTATGAATGAGCGGCCCGTGATTTTTTTGGGCATGAAGCATAAGCAACTGAGTCATGCAAATCGAGCGACGTGCAAGATCTGTGTTACTATAAATCGAGTTACGATAGACATATTCAATAACATTAGACATTTTCAAGAATTAAAATTGCCATGCTAAATGAGATGATGCAAATATCCCGCATACGCTCTTCCCCAAGTTTTCTCGAATCGACGCTGAGGTCGACTTGTTTAATTTGGAAATAGCAAACCGCATGATATGTATTAGTTGCATTATGTCTCATCTTTTTCACGACACAAATGCTTGTCAGTGTGGAGGAGCGTCTGTGGGCGGATTGAGACAGGCCCGATCCTGGCATCGACTCAGGGGTATGTATACGAGAGAAGGATGTACCGAATTAGGTCCCATATCGATTGCGCGAATAGACGATTTTTGACGATTCCTTGCTTGGATAGAAATTTTGATGTCCAAGGTCCCATGTTTGTCCATCTTCAGGGATATCTTTCGCGCCTGGATTTTCTCCTTCGTTAACGTCTTGAGTTGTGCTCCCCTCGGCTTGACCAGTGTGAATAGAAGTGTCGGCGCTTTCATCAAGTCGTCGATAAGTGCATGTTCGCCCGCGATTAATACACTCTGAGCATGGAATTTCACCGTTGCAGGCCTTTCGGATATTTGCACAACTGTCACACGCGCGTTTAGGTTTTCCACCTCGTTGGCTTTCTGGGATCTCTTCGCCCTTCTCTACCCGGGATTGGCATGATTTCCAGTGACGCCGAAGCACATCCCTGGATAACTGTCAGCAACTCCCTTGGCGCAATTGCTCGGACTAAGATGTTTTTGCAGCTATACCACATACCCTCGACTAAACACAGCCCCGCAGAACTGACATACGTTGCTTCTTTCGGGCTTGTCTACCGAAGTTAGCCACTATCCACACTCGGCATGAGGCATCAGCAGGAACCGATACGTACGAGTCATTAGATGTCGTTTCAGGTGGTCCAGGCGCCCAAAGACCGACGGACAATGGTCACAGTGCCATTGCTTTTCCTGCGGTGAGACGTTCATCCCGAGGGCCCGCCAAACTTGCTAAACCGCTTCGAGGAATGACAGGCGAGCCAGAATTTTATGGGGGTCTGTGATTGCGAACTCCGAGCTTCTGATTCGTTCCGAAACCAGAGGTACAAAGATCCGAAACGAACCTGAAGTTTCTTTAGCGAACGGTGGGTTTCGCGACGTGTTCTGGAAGGCCTGTCCAGCGAGCCTCGCGCCCGGCAGAACAACCGTTTCTGCTCTGTTGCGAGTCAGTAGGGATGAAAGAGATGTCTGGATTTTCCATCTACCTGAGACCAGAATCAAATACTAGTACCGAAGAGACTGGGGCTGAGTGAGAAACTCGGCGGTCGCAGGTCAGTTTGGGGGGTCCGTCGCGATTCCCCCGCTTCGCCCAGCCAAACAGCGTCGCGAACAAACGAGCGTTTCCTCCGACGGATTAGGCGGATGGGAGATCGTCAAGTGGGTAAAGTTTGGACTTCACCCTCATTTAAGGATAAAGATGTCTTCGCTACTTTCTTTTCTATTCACTTCCGACATACCTAGGTATATACCAACTTGAACTTCCAATTCATTCAATTTCATCTTCCATCACCTAGGACCACAGCAACAACCGTGACCCAAATAAATATAACATGCCTACTTTGACCGGGGAGGCAAATACTGCCGTGGCGAGTAGCTCCAAAGATGTCGCGGAGCACTGGAATAATTGGCCAAACGAAAAGGGTGTATGTTGCCACTTCGCCATGTTACAACCAAACAACAAGCCTAATATCTGACATGACTATCAGTTTGACCCCGAATATGAACAACCTACCCCAGTAGAACTTCAAGTCACAGGCCAGATTCCTGTATATGCCGCCGGAACCCTGTACCGCACAGGTCCGGGCAAAAGCCAGGTTCAAACGGATGAAGGCCATCTCTTGCAGGTCTCGCATTGGTTTGATGGCTTCAGTCAAACCCACCGATTCCAAATCATCGCGCCCGATGATTCCGAATCCCCACCTCGAGTCCTTTATAACTCTCGATTTTCGACAGATCAGCTTCTTGAATACGTTCGGAAGACAGGGTCCAGGGATACACGCCATTCGTTCGGCCAAAAACGAGATCCATGCAAGGCTTTGTATAGCAAAGTCCAAAGTGAATTCGTTCCTGCCGAAGGCCCATCGATGTCAAATGTTGGCGTTACCCTCTCGGTCAATATGCCAGGTCTTGATACTCAAGGTGAAGAATCTCTCGATCGGTGGTCCGGTTCCAAGGGAATTCGAAACTTGTACGCGAAGACCGATCACAACGAGTTCAAGAAGCTAGACCCAGAAACACTGGAGCCAATTGGTCGAGCTTCCCAGAAAGACTTTCATCCTGAGTTGGCTGGACCACTCGTAGCATCACATCCGCGCTCTGATCCAACGACGGGGGATGTGTTCAACTTCAACCTTGAGATTGGGGCGTCTTCTACATACCGCATTTTCCAAGTTTCTGCAAGCACGGGGAAAACCACCATCCTCGCGACATTTCCAGGAATTCCAGCATACATCCATTCCCTTCTCATCACTGAAGACTTTGTGCTTCTTTGCGTTTGGAATTCTCATGTGAATCCCCTGAAGGCCGGCAATGGGGTCTTCAAGGACGCCATCATGCCAACAGACCCTACAAAGCCCGCTACATGGTACGTGATTGATCGCAAGCATGGCCAAGGCGTAGTCGCAACATATGAGAGTCCTGCTTTCTTCTCTTTCCACACGATCAATGCCTGGCAAGAGCCGTCTCCGGAGGATCCATCCAAAATAGACATCGTTGCGGAACTTGTCAGAATGGACTCTTCTGCGGTAATCGATCTCCTCGGCTATGAATTCATCAAGTCTTCGCTTTCGACAGCCAAAGAACATATCGCGAACAGAGGCGATAATATGCGCTCTACATTCACACGTTTCCGTCTTGCAACCCTTCCATCAACGCCAACACCTGAGCCTCAGAAGGCTAGCATTGAATGGTCCGCATGCATGAGGTTTTCCCCCGAGTTGCCGACAATGAACCCTAGCTTCGGCACTAAGAAACATCGATATGTCTACGCTACCACTTCTCGTGGAGAGGCTACTCTCACTGATGGACTCATGAAGTTCGACTGTGATAGTCAAGAATCTTGGCTGTGGACGCGCCATGGCCATTCCCCGGGAGAACCGATCTTTGTCGCTAATCCAAATGGCACAAAAGAGGATGATGGTGTACTTCTTAGCGTGGTGCTTGATGGTATGCGAGGCACGAGCTATCTGCTTTGCCTCGATGCTCAAAATTTGAACGAGCTGGGCCGGGCGCATGTAAATGGGGCGATTGGATTTGGATTTCATGGACAGCATGTTCCTACTGTTGGCCTACCTACTGGTGATTACTAGGCGGGCTATTTGCGACTTTCATTCCACAGATATCAGTTCAAAGTAGAGATTCTCCTCATAAAAAAAGAAGAAGAAAAAACTCGATTTCGTGTCTTTCAGCGTATATTCGACAAGTTTTTCCCTCGTGATCATGAATTTCCAGAGCCGATGTCCCGTTCCCCGACACATACCAGCCGACGGAGTTTTCTCCGATATTTTGCCAAGTTCCTTGGGCATAGAAGTCGGGCGGCTGATAGCTTGTATAATATTCCTTGAATAATTCCATCGTTTTTTGATTTGGTGAGTCTAGGGTGCTGAAGACACCCTCAATAATGAATTCTGATTCGGTGTTGCTTAGCATTCTCTCATGAGCAAGCACAAAGACGCATGGCTCTTCGGTGGCACTTTCTCCGGCAGCTTCTTCGTGGGCGGTTTGAACTGCTTCGATCAAGTCGGATGGAAACTCAGGTAGGCTTGAATTTGGGTATTGGCTCATTTCGAATGTGGATGTTTTGGTGGATTAGTTTTATCAATGCAGATGAATGATCTGTATTTTGACATGAGTTAAATCGGATGAAAGGTTCACCAAGCAAATGAGACATATTGAGTCAAAAACAAATAATGACGTTAAAATCATCTTTGCTACTATCTTTCATGTGTAGGACCTTGGTTTACCATTCTGATGCCCGAGTGGTTCCTCGGTGTGAGCTCCGGCGTACTCAAAAGTTTAACGAAACATGATTGACCACCTGGACAGTAAGTACTACTAGCAGTAGTAGTATTTATTTCTACCATCCCACAAACGTAGTAGCGGAAAATTCAGCGACACAGGTCGACGAATTCTTGTTGGACCCTTTAAATAATCAATTGTACCCCAAAACTCGCGGACTCTAGAAACCTCCAATGGAGATTCGCCTGCATCAGTTAGCCCTGGGGAATCTCCCGAAGTTATGGGCAACCTCAAAATACCATTACACGACATCTTTCCTACGACAGAACAAACCTGGGCCGCAAAGCGTTTATCAGAAAATGTACAATGACACATAAACATTCAAAGCCTTCTCAATGGCTTCCAAGCGGACCGTTCTTTGCCGGTGAGATTGCATGGTCAAGGCGCCGTGCCTCAGGGTGGCTGAAGTACTATATGTTTTTAGATCTTCTCTTTCAAGTTATCAATAAATGATCATTAACATCCAAGTGTTGCAACTGAAAGAAGGCCTAACTGGAGTAAGTCTTCCTGCCAACCTTGGAAGGCTTTAAATCAAGGATTACTACTAGGTACTGAAACTGAAATATCCAACGGAAGAAAAAAAAAATTCAACTAGATTGTTGGGCTCTATGCACCCAGTTGCTCTGCCCCTACTCCATCCCTATGGTACACGAATCATCAGTGAGACGTAAAACACAAACAAAGCAGGCAACACCGAGAAAGGAAGTGCATCACAAGCAAAGGACAGAATGCAGACTCTATCTTCCTCGACCAGACGCCAAAACATTTGGAAACGGAAAATCGAAAACAGCCGACACCCGGATCCCGCAGGAAATAACTCCGCTATACTTTTCGCGTACAAGACCACTCTCGGCCTATCATTTCGGCCAAGCAGTGTCGTTTAAGAAAATATGGAAACCACCAGGGAGGACATCGGTCGGGAATTCCCCTGGTGGGATAGCCCCAAAGGACAGGCTTAGGGGAAAGGGTATTAGTCGTACAAAAGACGGAAAATTGTGCTCCAGGCGAAAAAGAAATTCAGAGCGCGAAGAGGAAACAGATGGCAGAGTAGGACAAGATCAGTAGTCAACTTCCTTTTCCATAACCATAATCAACTCAGTCAGCTCCTTGCGTAGTGCACGGTTGCGGTCCCAGACCTCCACGATCTTGGCGCGTTGGCTCACAAAGCAAGCCTTCTTCCAGGAGACATTTCCATACTTCATAGCTTCTCGGTTAGGAAGACCGCGAGCAATGTTGCGCAAGACTAAGGCTGCCTTGTATGCAACTCCAATCGGCTCGTGCTTCTCGTTGATCGGGGTATCCATATAGTACCACTTGCGGACTATTCGCTCCTGGAGAATAGGACGCTTGGTGCTTGGAGGTTCCGCATCAGCAGGTCTATCCTCAGGCAGATGAGAGATAATGTGACCAGCAACCAAGGAAGTATTGGCACTAGGCCCGGAGACTCGGAATCGTGTGCAGTTATCCCATTGACAACCATGGATGGGTGTTTCAGCAGCGTCCATTCTGAACTTTCCGGGTGTTTCAGTAGCCTGCAGTTTCATGTGCTCGCCAAAGATGTGGTTTCGTAGGTCGGCGGGGGAGACAAATGCGCGTTGGCACATCTTAGATGGCTTTGAGTTATCTGCCCACCTGCAGTAGAGATATGGGAAACCGTCGAACGTATAGGCGGTTTCCAATGGCCGAATACCCTTGATGATAAATTTGGTGTTGGTCCCGGGGCCATTAATGACTTGAGCCTGTGCATTCGTAAAGGTGTTGCTAACATTCTTAATGAATTCAGCTGCGGGAAGAACACCGCTACCTGGAAGTTGAGGATTGGCGAATCGAGTTTGGTAGGCTTGCCAGAGAGCAATTTGAGTAATTTCGCACTCAGCATCCTCGACAAAGCAGCAACGGAGCCACTGTGAGCTTCGCTCTGGTTCTGGTAGCTCCATCAGCTTCTCCAGCAGCTCCTGTGGAACGCGAGGGATATCTGATGGCGGCGGCGCGACCTTCTCTTCTTGCAGAATTGTCTCCTTCTTTGTCGGTCGCGCTTCATATGTGAGAAGTGCGACCATACGAGGGACAAGAATAGTGGGGAAGTTGATCACATCCATCAGGGTTTCGATGTTGTCGGGGCTTAACGTGTATTGGTACCAGAAATCCAGGGCGCCGCTCAGGATATCTCTATCGAGATCCAAGAGAGTGTGATAGTACATCTGTTGGAGAGTGGGTTTGGACATGTGATCGATGGCCCGGTTGACATCTCCATCCTCTAGTTCCGTGGAAAAGTGAGTCAATGCCCAAAGAGCCCGAATGACGTGCGCCCGGTCTGGTGAATCCAAGAAGCCAACGAGGGAAACCCAAAGAGGGTCTTGAGCGTCTGTCCGCATGTATTTCGTCACCTCTTCGGCGATATCTAGCGCATCATTCTTGATTTCAGTAAATCGAGGCTGATTTGGTAAATTCATGAGAATGACTAGAAAGTCTCGTAAAAGGCCACTGGCATATCTAGAGACGTAGAATGCATTCTCTGCGAGTAGAACCATGTTGCGCAACACTAAAGTTGCCTCTCTCACATTCCGAATCAGGTGGTTGGACTCGAAGGTCTCCAGCGTATCGGACGGCAGAGTGATCGGGATTTGTTGGATCTTGTCAAGGACAGTTCGCGTTCCATGCAACGAGTTGAGAACATTGACTCGGTCGGACGGTTTGAGGGGGGTCATATTCAAATTCCCACTTGACACCCGTGCAAAGAAATGTGACATCTAACGCCTTCTGCATGAGAGTTTCCGCCAGCAGTGGAAATCCCTCGAATTTGAACTTGTCCCACCTTTGGTTGGATATCTGGACCAGATGATATAGTGCAAAGTCGACCTCATCTTGGATACCAGACTGGAGGCCGTAGTGAGCGCGCTTGTAAATGTGATCGGCTAGAAATCAATGTAGTCAGTGGCAATGCTATGGGTAGAATAAGAGAGAGCACTCACTTCGGGGCACTTCAAGGTACCGGAGGGGGAAGTACGGATCATAGAAATCAGCGCCCTTGGCTGCTTTATTCCGGGTATCATAAAGGCTGGCAAAGTGCCCCGGTCGGTTACCTGGGGTTGGAACTTCCCGCACAGACATCGGCATTTGCGCCTGGCCTTTTCCTTCCCAGCTATCAACTGCGAAGTGTGCACTCTGCGGGTTCGCTGCGGGATTCATGCTCATATGGGGAGACATTTGGGGCTGAGGAGATGTAAAGCTGGGGTGATGCGAACGGCGGGTCGGCGCTGTGTCGGGAATGAAAGGCTGGTTGACCTTGGGGGCCTGGCGCAAGCCCTCTGTATCATGTTAGCATAATCCATCAGGGGATGGTGTTAGGGGTTCCTACGTCGCAGGGATGTTCTTTGGGGTGTGGTAGCAGACATCTTGAGGCTCTGCGGACGCGACAGCTAGACACAGTCGGTATGCAGTCACAGTGTGCAGAAGGGTTGCGATGTTTGCCCTTCCTGAACCCTTTGACTAATATCAGGTCGAAGCGAATATCAGGCAGACCGAATCCTCTTCAGGTACCGTGGATCAGTCGTGGGAACAGCACCGGTAGCTGATCGACGTCCTTGGGGTTGATCTAGGATGCGAATCGAACAACCAGAAACCCAAATCGTAGGCGAAGGATTCGCGATTTCAATGTTTTCGGGGGGAGTAAATACGGCGCAGGTCAAGGAGAATAGATCGATTCGTCATGCGTAGAATCGTTGGATGACCTTGATAGGGACAGTGCGCAGGCGCGTTCGATACGAAGGCTCAAAGGATGCGCAGGCGAAGATGAAGAGCTAGTTGCTCATCAGGCGAAGTTGAGGGGGAATGAAAAAAATGCGCGAAGTGGATAGCACCAGGCGACAGGAGTGAAAGGGCGGATAATCGTCAATTCCTTATACGCGGGCCCTCGAGGGCTGGAGGAGCTGTGGCTTTGCGATCAACCAAACTGATCCTAGGATCAGCCAAAGTCCGCGCATTTCGCCAGGGCGCGTTGGCCGGAAGTTGGTTGTTCCGGTTCCGGGAAGTCTCCCCATTTTAGGCCTAGCGTTGACGCCGGAGAATTCAGGTGTCGTCCACTTTATACTACTCGTACGAGTAGAGTAGTAGTAACTTAACTATCTACTGATTCACTCTCCAACTTCAACTCCAACACGGCTTTGAAGAATCCCCATCATGCAGCAGTCCAAATTTCGACAAGAACATCCTTCAGGGACTCGTCTATCGCTCGCCAAATTCTCATACACTACAACCCCGATCGACCACCCCGGTCCTCTATCCTGGTGTCATATCAATGGCAATGGGGATCTTGTCTGCATCTTCGATAAATTTGCAGCCACTGGATCCGCATCGTCGAAGCTTATTATGAAAGTGATTCGAAATGATTCTGTCCTGGTATTGTCAATTCCCCTCCTTTCGAATCAAAATCATTCGCGATGAAGGCTGATTGCGAGTCGAACACAAATAGGAACAGATTGACATCGCACGCCTCGTACAATCGAACGTGTTACTGAATGGATTTGTAACAAAATCTTCATTCGCCGTTGTGATAAAATCACCTTGCCTGGCTGTGAAATACCCACAAAACGGATTGGTGCGCAGAAAACAAGAACTCAATGAACGAAAGCAACGGCTAACCAAAAGATATTCCGAAGCAGATTCGTCGCTTCCAACTCAAGTTTCTCGCAGATCGGGATTTTTACACCGCACTTTCACTTCTCTGCGAAATTAACTGTCCTATTACTGAAGGTAACGCAACAGCAGTGCAGCAGCCCCCGCGACAGCTACCGTCCTCATCCTCATGGGCATCATTCCAGGCGCCAACTATCATATGGAAGAATGGAAACACAGCAATGACTCCAGAAAGCAACGCTACCGGACCCTTTCATGAAATGGCCCAGGGGCCAGCAGGTATGACCCCTACACCCGACTCCACGCCGGTTATCCTCCTTTGTGTTGACACTCGTAGTGCCCTATCCCCCATCGCCGTCTCCCAACACCACCCCAGGCACTATTTTGCCCGCTGACCAAGAATTGGGACCAACAAGACCCATGCTACATATCCCATCCATTGAACATAGCGCCGGGCTGGCGCAACAGGCAGCGCATGCCGAGACGAGCTCACGGCCTTCTACAACACAAGGATATCATGACATCCAGGAGTTGAACCAAGTCCTCCCTCCAAAGAGAGACTTACCCTTCCTCAAGCCCGGTACGAAGAGAAAGCGAGCAGAACCCACAATAGAACCGGCCGCAGAAAAGCCGAAATCCTCGAGGGTCAGCCAACTCGCGAATCAGGCCAACCGCAATACACTTGAGCGCAGTGATACTATTATGTCGGATGCCTCGTCCCAATCGCTTGTGCCGACACAGCCATACCCAGAACCGATGGAACCAGTAAGCACCCAGCCCTACTCTCAACCAGACAAGGAGAACCAGCCTCAACCCCAGAGGCCAACCGAGCGAATTGCCACAACTGTCTACGCGGCAGTAGCTCGAAATAGTACTTCGAACAATATTCAAGTGAGGCGATCGCAATCACCGACGCAGCATGCGGTTCCACCTTCTATCGAAAAACAACTTTCGGCCTATCTCTCTTCTCCAAATCCCGAGCGTGTGGAGTTTCTGGAAAACTGGATGTGCGAGCTCATTAATGACGACAGCTTTATGACTTTGTGCCAGGATGTCGAAGCGACGTGGAGACGTTTTGCTTTTGGCATCAAGAAGTAGGGAGGTATTTCTATGACTCCTTTTCTTTTCGCCCTTCTCGATTCGGATATCACGGCTCATGTGTTGCAATTTCACTATCTCGTTACTTGCCGATATATTTATTTTTCAGGCGTGTTCAAGTTGTGATCCTTCATCCCGAACTTAAATTATTCCACAGATTCCCCCAATCCAAGATGTCTGATTGATATAGCATTAGCAGCATTATACTAATTCAGTTGACTACCAAATGCTATTGATTGAAGTCCTACTCCATACTACTATTACCTATTTTGCATAGAAATGGAATAGACAAAACACCCGTGGACCGTGACACTCGCCCAGCCACCGGCATTCTTTACGTCTTCGCTATTCCAAGGAAAAAAGAGCAAATATTATATTTCTTCCGACTGCAAACAACCGTCCGAAAAAGAGGTAGAGAGGTAACCCAATGCGACAAAGAGAAAGGATATATTGAAAATCGAGTTTGAGGCATATAAAAGAGACAGAGGTATTTCCTACAACAGGCCCTAACTCCAAGCAGAGACAACGGAACAACGAAGGCACAGGTCATTGGAAAGCTAAATGCAAGCAAATTCCAGGCCAATTGGTAGTACAACATCTAACGGTTCCGGCGATAGATTAAGCCAGAGAAGACATTCAAGTATCCCTCTCTGGTAAGCATGGTGAAGTCAACGATAACGCGACCAAGGCCACTCTGCGATTGCATCAGCTGCGGAGCAAGATTCGGCGACCCCTCACCGTGCTCAGCAGAAAGACCTGGCGGCGGGGTAGATGGCGCATTCTGAGCCACGGAGCCCTCGGCACCAACGGCGAGATCGGCCAGATGCTGGAGGGAGCGTTGTTCGTTCGGTCCCATCGGTGGTTGAGAACCGGACCCTTGGCCGGAGACCTTTGCGACGGCGCCGATCGATTCCTGCAGCTGACTCTCTTGCGACTTGATGCGGCGCCACTCGAGGAAGACCCGGATCTTCGCGTCCCAGCTAGGCGTGCCGAAAAGGTTCTCAAATTCGGCCGCCGAGGCGGCGCGCTTCGAGCGTCGGTCGAGGATTTCTTCGACCTTTTGCAAAGAGTCCCAGCATTCGTTTGCGTATTCCGGAAGGACTGTGGCTTCGAGGAGGGTCATTGAGGCGAGGGCCAGGCTGTGCAGGTCGAAGGGTGTTTGGAGCCGGTTCTGGTGTGTTGCTTTGTGCAACTCGTTGATGACTTCCTGGGCGCAGTATATAATCTCGTATGGACTGTAGACGAATACATGGCGTTTGATCAATAGACGCACAGTCCAGTAGAGCTGAGATTGAAGGCTTTCGAAGAGAGGGCGGGCTGTGCTGTTTTCGGGCAGCTCGTGGATCTTGAAGATGTCCTCCATATCCGAAAGGCGCTCAAGCGAGGCGACCAGATTGGCTCCGACCATACGGCCCAGTCCTGTATTTGTTTGGCAGACGTTAGTCTCGACGGTGGCCAATGTAACCATCTCGGAAAGGAAGGTCGAATAAGCTAAAGCGCAAATTAGTATTGATTGTTTCAGTTGAAGCAACGCGCTTTGAAACTTACAAGCAATGCCTGTCGTAATTTGACCGACAACCCGTTCATCTTCACGACCGCCAATCTCCTGTCCACTGAGGACAGTGGCATCGGCTACGCTAATCGCATACCACCGCGCCAAGATGATCAACGACACGTAAATGCGTCTAGTGAGGTTGGCTTCTGAGTCAATATCAGGGTCTGAAGCACGCTTGCTCTTCAACTGGCCCTGACTCTTGGCCAGATCGTATCCCAGTTTGCTGGCGGCCGACACCAGAGTGTGCTTTGGCACGCTATCATTGCCCACCAAGTTATCCGGGCCTCGTGTATCACAGTCGATGGTCATCAACAAAAGACTCTGGAGCCAAATCAAGTTAACAGGTGTCGAGTGGACAATCAATGGTTGGCGAGTATGGAACAGAAGCAAGTCTTGCGCGTGGCCAAATGAGGTTACTCTTTCAAAGCTCCCCGCGACGCGGGTTAGATCGGTACGTGTGACCGTATATAGCGCGTAGCAGAAGATTTCCTGGGCTTCGCGATGGCATTGGTGGAGAAGCTCCAGCGTGCGCTCTTTGGTATGTGGGAGAATTGGCAAGAGAGTGTGAACTTCTTGGTAATAAACATCGAGGGCAGTCTCGTCGAGGGTGACGGGGCTCATGTCTTCGTCTCCTTCGTGTCGGGGGAGCTCAGTCATCTCAAGACCAGTGGGCAGATCTTGCTCCGACCCAGTTGGGTTCCAGAACAGGTTCCCAGGCTTGGGCGCAGCGCCACTGGCGACAGTCGGGTTGTATGGATCCGCCGTCGCATCTGCTCCATCGAAAGCATTCTGTGACCCGCGAGTATTGAATGAAGGCTGGGCAAATGAGGAGCTCGGGAGGCCCTCGAAAACGGAGTAGGTTCTCTTGCGATTGGCCGATCCTGTGTCCACTGGCGATGTGAAGTCCTGATAACCTCTTCCGAGGGAAACTTCGTTCATGCCTTGATAGGGGACATCTTGGACCATTCCAGGTTGCATCTGACTTTCGAGGGTATGAAGACGTTCGGCGAGTTCCTTGATGTAACTGCAAGTGGATTAGTTGGGATCATCTTCTGGTCGTGTGCGCGGGTTCATCCTACCCTTTGCTAGGGCCGCGTTTCATCGGCACGCGACTGAACTGGCAGACAACTCCCAAACGGCGACAATTCGAACATGTTTCCAGGCCGGTTTCCGAGCTCGCGTCGCATCGCACCTAGAGGTGAGAAATCGAATTGTTAGTGAGTGGGTCACGCGTCGCGCTTTGCGAGTGTCTTGACATACCTTTTTGCGCCGACATTCGTCGCAGGCCCTCGAGATCTTCGATCGCTTGCGCGCGCTCTGTTCGCCATAGCTAAGGTCGTGGTTTGGGTCCACGCCGACCTGCTGGCTTGGGGTAAACTGATGGAGGATGTGCTGATGCGCGTGTTGGTCCTCTGACGAGGGACGACCCATGTCGCCAGGATTGTTGGAGCCCAGAACCATCGACTGACCGTGATGGACACCATTGCTCGAGCCGTCACCAAGGCCAGGGCCGGATGTTTCGCGCGACAGTTCAGCCGATAGAAGCTCATCGGTTGTCAGCTGGCGGTTGCTGTAGTACTGCATAGCGCCCTGGGCCATCTGCGCACCATTGGGAGATGGGTAAGAGGGGGCGGAAGGCAGATCAGACTGCTCACGGGAGTTCATTTTGAGAAAAATAGAACTCAAAACAGCAGGAGGATTGATGTGTTGGGGGAGGGTGGGCTTCCGGGAGATGGAAGGATGTGAAGACGCGAAGTGCAAGAGGCAAGGTTTTTTTTCCCTCTCCAGACTAAACTAAAAAATTCGCGGGGGGAATCGATCGCAGGGGCTAGCGCGGCCGCATCGAGCAACACCAACATTTTGCCATTTCGCGATATCTCTGACAGGATTTACATTACTACGGAGATGGAGTCGATAGAGTATACAGTTGGTATAGTTCATCGGAGCGGAGGACGGCCTTTCGTTTCTGCGTGTCCAGCGGATTAACACTATTTCCCGTCCGGGGCCACTGACTATCGTTATACATATCCAGCACATCTAGGGTAGTATATCTAGTATATCTAGTATATCTAGGTACTTTGATCCGCTGGGAACTTTGAAACTGCAGTTTGCTAGTACTCTGGCTGCTGGCATGTTGCATACTGACGATGACTGCTTACACAGTATGCATCTGGAGAGGACTAACATGGATCTACTTTGACACTACCCGTGTAGTAGACTCTATGCAATGTAGAATACACACCTACCCAGGCAGGTATTATAGCAGTTACTAATAGTATGGGTACTGCTAGCAGCCTGCTGTGAATGTTGCCATGTTTCCGTGCCTGCTGCTGTCCCATTCACCACCTTCAGATCCCGTCACCTCTCCCTCTCCATCACAACCCTGCGCTACTTACATTCCGTTTCAAATTTACCAAGATTCCAAGGTTGCCCACAATGTTCGAAAGACTCGCGGAACCAGTGGAGGTTGAAGACATCATAATGGTCTTTCCCTCCAAAATCGATATCCAAGGAGCCGACCTCTGGATTGTGCGATCTTGCCCAGATGACAATCCACCATGTCCGCGAACGGATTCCATCATGGTCTCCATGGGACTATATTCCAGAACGGCCACACAAGGTCGGTGGTGTATGTTCGGGCCAGATGTAAACTATATCCCAGAAGAGTCCGAGGACGAAGAGGACACCGAAAATCGAGAGATCAAGTCACTCAAAGATGTCCTACGCCCCTTGGCCAGAATCTACCGTCAATACGATAATATTCGAATTACCGTCAACCCCCATGGAAGGTGAGCTGATCAGCCTGAAATGATTTCTCGAATGTGTAGTTAACTTGCTACCAGGGACGTGCTTCGAGATTACTTTCGAAAGCTATGCCCTCTCTGCCTCAATGAACATTGGAACCCCGAGGAAAAAGATCATGAAGAAATGTTTCCGAGTCTTGTCACCTGGAGTGGTGTCGTGATGGACCAGGCATGTCCTGTCTGCATGGGCTTTGACATCGCCGAGGATGATATGGCTTATGTGGAGGAATTGGGGGAACTGAAAGGTCAAGTTCGGTGCGAGACAGATCCCAAGAAATACGAGAAGGGCAAACAGAAGTTTCTCGACCTGGTGCGCGAGAGGTACACGATCCAAAACAAGCGAAAGCGAGAGATGGGCATAAGGCTGTGGAATCTTGATGACCGAGTTAGACGGTACCGGCGGGGGTTCCTTGAAGATAAGGAGGCCCCGGCTAATTCATCAACGGAAGAGGAAGATGAAGACGATGATGAGGATGAGGATGACGATGATGACGATGGAGAGGATGCAGAGGATGAAGAGGATGGAGAGAACGAGTAGGAATAGTCTTCGCTTACTCTTACTCTTACTCCCTCGGTGCAAGGTTCAAGCATATCATGACGTGACTAGGTGTTGGTAGGAATGGGCAAGAACAAGAACCAGCCCAATTTTGATGCCGATTCGGCTTTGTATGTAGGATGGCATTCTCGACATGATTAACCTCGACCTGGTGAGACTAACGCAATTAGTCAAGTTCATCCCGACGGGGTCCTTAAATTAGATTTCACTTCACGATTTACTCGTACTGCCAACGCAGAGCCCGGCGTACCACAGTGATACAGCGACCGGTTGAAATGGCCCCTCAGCCTACCGTCCAAAGAGTACGGTTTTGTAAACGGAATCCACACCCTTCCAAAAGCTGATTGGCATGAGTTGTCCACAGTTGCATACGCAGATCAGGGCCCACCCGCTGGCCGCCAAAACCCTCTGCAGCCCGCCCGAAGCAGGCACTGTGACGCCATCCGAACCGCCCTGAACCACGCTATGACATGCAGTACCGTATCATTGCTGTACGAGTAGTGTTCCATTACTGTACATGTACGGAGTACATACATGCTAGATGCTACATACATGGTCTGTTGTACTTGCCACTGTCTTATGTTCTACCAGACCCTCTAGGGTACCCTCGAATAGGAGAAGAGATACGCTGCAGCAAACCTGCCTTCGGATCGGCCATCACACTGCGCCAAGCGCGAGAGACTCTGGTCGTGTTGCGAATGATCACCCTCCAGTGGGTTCGCCTTGCAGGGATCGTGGAAACTTCTTCGAACATCTGGTACCTGAAATTCTGATTTAGCGTGATCGGAATCCCCTGGCACCACCAATCCTGCCCATCCAATTATCTCTAAGCCGACCATGGTCAACAAGGAACTTGAAGACTGAAAAAACAAGCGCCTTGAGAAGGATCCAAGTGTCACAAAGGCTTGGAGGTGCGGCCCCAGATTTTACTAGCGAGATCCATCGTGGGGTGGGGTTCGAGTTCGTGCGAAGCCCGTGCGAAGCCCGTGCTCGGAGACTCCGCCGGCTAAGCTGAGGTCCCCAACGTTCTGTTCGTGGGATTTCTACCTAGCGGTCTGCTAGTCCACCACCGGTGGCACGGCAGGTTTTTTTCTTTTCCCCTGCCTTCCTCCCGCGCTTCTTGTTAGCTGGATGTTCTCCTCGTGGGAAGGGCTGCAAGGCGACCATCGGGTGAGTGGAGGAACTCGTGCAGGGCCCGCCACGCAAGGCGGCTCTGATGATGTGAGACTGTACAGAGTACAGTTAGATACATACGAGTATCCTCCTGCCTCTTGAATTCCAAGCGAACTGAACCTTGGAACCTAATATATGGTGACAGGCGCCCAAAAGGGATTGCCCTCGCGACATTGCCCTACTACGCCATAGGGTACTTCTAGCATACTCGTATTGTTTCCAAGGTTGTGTCTCCTTTTTTTAGGCTTTATCAACTAGTTTCGCACAATGGATCCCATCGGGAATCATGGCCCAAATAAACCCTAAGCCAGAGAAAACAGAATCGCCTGGTGGGACCGCCACGTCCGAGGCTTCGACTACGGTGGATACCAAGTACACCGCGAAAGGGGGTTTGCAGTCCAGGTCGCACGCAAAAGGGATAATGGATGGTACTCCATACTCCATACTTCATACTGGGTACAAACATTCTGGGTGCTCCTGGGAGAACTTGGGAACTTGGAGAACAATGCTAATGCCAATGGCAATGACAATTGCTGTTACGTACACAGCGTCTACACCTTCTGTACTCCGTACACTTCTGTACACCCGATCAATACTCGTCAAGCGCACTTGTAAGATTTTGGTCACAATACAGTAATAATACGGTCACCCAGCTCCTTGTGCCTTCTATCCGGCGGACTGCAGCAACCACTTGCGCAGTGAAAATCCCACGCCGTTACTTAACCCTCGCCCCATCTTCCTCCTCTTTTCTCCCCGGCATAGGGTGTTCCTCGACTCTCTATATCGAACGCTTTTTATCTTGGCCGCCACTACCGGTACTTGGTGTCCTGTCTCACGGCCGGCGCCAAACGGTGCGTAGGCTTGGTCCCCCTTTCCCCCCCAATTTCCTCATTTCCTCTCTCTCCAAGCCTCACACTCAACTCTCTGATCTCTTGATACCCTTTGAATTTCTTCTTTTGGGACCTCCCAACTTGCGACCCGTGCGACAAAAAAGAATCCCTCAGATACGATACACTGTATACTGCTGGAACGGCGTTCTGTGAACTTCCGCGCATTGGGAACCTTCACCTCAGATACCCTTTTTACTTGCTTTCTGTTCTAAATCCGCCCTCTGCGCGGCTGAACTCTCGTCGATTCCGCCTTGACGGCATTGCGCGGTCCTTCTTACGACCACACCTTTCGACTTTGAATATTTTAACTTTACACCCCCAATTATATACAACCTTCGCGATTCATCGCATGTGTGCCTCGCAGTAACCACCGCGATGCTTATTGAAGGTGAGAAGTGGGCTTGTGAAGCTTGCGTCCGGGGTCACCGGGTCAGCAGCTGTCACCATAGTGGTACGTCGATCTCGCTCTTTTGACTCATTCCTTTGTGACGATCCGATCATTTTAACTCACATATTCGCCATCATAGATCGCCCTTTGACCCACATCAACAAAAAAGGCCGCCCAGTCTCTCAATGTACCCACTGCCGCGGCCTACGCAAGTCTCGGACAACCCACGTCAAATGCGAGTGCGGCGACCACAAGAAAAAGAAAACCGACTCGTCTGACTGCGCCTGCAGTCATGGCCAGCGCTGCACCTGTGCGCTGAAGAAGGAACCTCATCTCGACCCTGTACCGGAGACCGGCCTGCCCGTGCCTCATCCGTCGGTTCCTGCTGAACTCCCACGGAAGCCTCTCCTCACGTCAACAAAGTCCGAATCAACCTTGACAATCTTCCGTGACGGTCACCATAAACCCGCCCATAAGCATAATGACATGGCCCACAAGTGCGGATTGCCATACACAATCCCACGGTCTCATACTATCCACCACCCGACCGACTTGCCTCGTCGATCGGTGGACCACCTCCCTCTGACTACCCAATCGGCATTTATTCACGAGCCTCTAAGCCTGTCAATAGACCCTCGATCGCAGTCACAACAAACCTCGCTGAATGGCTCTCCCGACAGTGTACCCGCTGCAGCCACGGACGATGTTTCGAGCACCACCCCCCTCGGCCCATCCTTCCTGAGACAACTTTGCCGCCCCTGCTAGGCCGACTACTGCAATGGATCAAAAGCCCGCAGAAAATGCTACCAATCCAACATCTGCTCCCGCCACTATGGAAAAGTTCCCTCTGGAGCAGATCATCACCAGCGTACCTCCGCCGCTCGATGTCTCGACATATACCACCTTCCCGACCACGACCACCAACTCTCCGATCACCTGCATGGCATTCCAGGATCCTTACCACGACCCTTACTTTACGTCCCCCGACTCCGAGGTGCCTCAGGGATCGACCGGCATGGGTGCACCGTCAGTCGATTGGTCAAGCTTTCCCTTGTACTCGGACGTGCCTGCTTCAACAAGCACGCAGACACCGTCCTATGCCAGCTTCGACTACAACTCATACCCCTCAGGCTTGCCGCCACCGTCTTCCTCTGGCGACATCTCTGAAGTCGATGAGTTTGGACCTCTCCCCGGTCTCGGGCACACTGGCAACAATGACGTGCACGATCTGCACAGCGTCAGTGAGGCATCGGACATGGACCATCTCCGCATCAGCTCCGCTTCCTCATTGGTCGGACTGCCTCAAGCGCAGCTCCTCTCGTCAAATGATCTCGCGTCGATCAACATCGATGATTTCCTCAAGTCGGCTAATGAGTCCACCGCCGCGCTCGAGCATCGGCTGCAAGCTAGCATGGGAATCGAGTCCAAGCCGGTCCCTGCGCAGGACATGTACAATCTGCCTACCTCGCAGGATTCGCTCCCCGTCTGGCCATCCAGTCTCTTCGATGACTCCACTCCGCCCATGGACGAGGGCTATTTCCGCCAGTCCTGGGCGCAGTAGCCGCCGGTGTCATGTTGTCACCTTTCTTCTCTCTCCTTGTCCTAATTCTTCCTTCTCCTCCCCCGGGGTCTCCGCTGTCTAGCGGCACCTTACCACCACCTCAACACCGTCTTTATATGACCTTGATGAGAGATGATGATAAATGCCTTGAATTTTTTCCTGCTTTCTAGCCAGCCTAGATCTCTTCCATGATAGCATCAATCTAGAGAGGGGTTCCATGTTTTGGGTTTTACAAGTGCACACACTCACTCAGTTACTTACACAACAAACTGTACATGATCCAGATCGTACTTTTTTTTCCTACTGTGTTTCTTCGATTTTTCTCGATGTATAGACCAATGTGTTATTTACATGTATAATCTCTCTCCAGCCCATACCGGAATATCACCATACTAGATACCCATCCATCTGACGTTGAAATTTTGACCAGTCTCGCTGCATATACCTAACAGCAAAATCCTGGTATGATAAGCATCCACCTGACGCAAGTCTGCATCCCCATCTGCATCCCCAACCCCAACACCCCCACCCCCAGTCAGTCGCAAGGGCAAAGAAAGAAAAGCCCCCGTGCGATCGATCGTAAACTACTACTTGTTTCCCCTTCCCCTGCCGCACTACGTAGCCCCATGGGCACGAGCGCTCTCGGCAAAAACATCCGAACCACAAAGAGGTAAGGCGTGGGCGTCGGCGTGGGCGTGGGCGTGCTGTCGGCGCTGTTCGTGCCAATGGGTTGACCTAGGTACTACATATCGAGTTATGGTTTCACAGACGCATGTGGCGGTGAGCATGCGCTGAATCCACCAACCCAAGCTGATGTCTCACCTCAGCGCAAAGCAGGTTTTTGCATCGTGCAGTCGACGAAAGGTTAACTCGATTGTGGCTGCAGAGCGTTACGGGAGATCGGTTGCTACTAGTACTAGTAGTATTCATATTATTAGATTTCTTGGATGCTGCTATAGTATGATCCACTGTGGTATCCAGGGTTGTTGACAACTTGGACCTGAACTTGACATATACTATTTCCCGGGGGGCCTACCAGTAGTAGGATGCCTCAAGGGCTTCATAGTACTGTGGATAACCGCATAGTAACCAACTTGAACTCGAACTTCCCCATATCTATGTCTCACCAATGCCAGCGGAACCCACCATTATCGCCGCTGATAATTTCTTCGATTTCCGAGGCACTCTATCATTTTAAGTTGAACTTGGAAGCTTTGCTAAACTCAGTCCTGACTCGGACAAGAAAGCTTCATCCTTCAAAGTAGCGGTGAGCACCAAAAACAAAGAGAACAATGGCCACAACTTGAAATACCGTTGCGAGTACTCCGTACCATCCAAAAAAATATCCAAGCACAGCCAAATTAGACGCCAGTAACAGATGAATTCGTATTCAACGTCCACCGCAAATCCATTCACCGAAGCGGGTACGGTGGACGTGTACAAGCATACCAACCAAAGTGCCGGCGTGAAGCCCGCATACCAAGCATTTTCCCAAGGTTTCTTGTTAGTCAGGAGAGCTTGTGCATAGCTAGCCAGCCAGCCACAATGTAAAGATCGTCCTCGTACATCGCCGGTATACAGTATGATACAGCATGCCATGCCGCACGTACGCTGCCTCCGATTGACCCGCTTTCTCGTGATACAAGCCTCGAGTGCATGGGCTTGGCTAATGCTTAGCTCTGCACTGTGCGTCATGGAACAGGGGTGACCTGGCTTTGTCTGGAGTGCTGGGTGGCTGGAGCCAGGGTTGGGGCTGGTGTGAGGTTGTGGATGTGTCACACGAGCAAGAAGTGAGCTATCCTGTGGAGTTGCTGACCGGCTGTAGATCGGGATTGCCTTTCTTGTCTTTCTACCTAGTCCTTGGATTTTTGTTCCGAGTGAATTGCTCTACGAGCTGATCAGCGGATTGAGAACGGAATTCCCGGGCAATAGTGCTGCTTGTTCTGACATCACCTGGGCATGTTACAGAAATTGCGTTCGCGAGAGCCGGTCCGTGGCTGAAGCAAGGGAGATGCAACATTTATTCCGAAGTTCTACCTTCCCATACAGAGAATACCAAAGGGCTTTGTCTTGTGGGTTCTTGAATATGAGCACATTCCAACTCGGATCAGTCGGCATCTCGTATACCTGCCCAGGTGAGTAGGTATCCTCAGATTGTTAGTACGAGTACCTGAAATGATACATGGTGGTCAACCGTGACAGTAACAAACGGTCATGGTTTTTTCAAAGCAGAATCATGGTATGTGATTGCTCATGCTACTACCCAAATGGGCTTGAATAACTACTATTTTCCATTGAAGACGGAGAGCAATATTCAAGACCATCGTTCACTATCTTTGGTCTGCTACTAAAGTACTCCTGATAGAATTATGATTCCTCTATGGTATCCACAGTTATTTTAATTCGCCCTCACTGAATAGATATTAAAAAAGGAAAGTGAACAGTTTACGGGCCATGTAGAGATTCATCCTCACTCGCCTCTGCCAAGAGCCTGCCTAGCAAACGAGCCCATTCAGCAAATATGGAGTGCTTAGAAACGAGTCCACCTAGCAAACAGAGACTGCATATTAAAAGGAACTGCATAGCAAACAGAGCCTGCCTGGCAAATATGACTTTCTTAACAATTAGAGCCTTGCGATCTCACCCTCTCCAAAAATCATCTCCTGATATAATGTTTGACGTGACTATTTCCGATATTCCGCCAGAGCCCATCATTCACATAGGCAGATTTTTGGCACCGAGTGACCTCAGCGCTCTAGTTCAGACCAACAAGCGCTTCTACCAGGACCTCGACTCGATCCTGTGGAGGCAAAATGCGGACCTCGCATTGCTCTGGGCCGCGGAAAACGGCAACATGAAGTCTGCTCGCAAAGCCCTCAGATTTGACGCGAATATCAATACCGAACATCCGCCCACCAGGAAAGAACTGGCTCAACCGCGGGAGATTCTGTATAATGAGCTCGTGCACGACAAGAGCCACGCCACCCCCCCTCTTCCTGGCCGCTGCAGCAGGACATGTGGAAATGTTTAAGCTTTTTGTGGGCATCGACGCAATTGAAATCAACCGACGTGGTAACCCTGATCACCCGACACCCTTGATATAGCGATCATCGCCGAGGAGGAAGAAGTTGTTCGGGTCTTGCTGGCAAATCAAAATATTGACACTGAGACCAGGTACGACCATGTATGCCCAATGCTGGATGCATCTTTAGTTGGCAATGTCAACATAATCAAGCAGCTCATTGACCATGGCATACGGCCAACACGGTATGCCAGTGTCCTCTGTTCCTCGCGGTTCGGACCGGCCACATAGAAGTCGTGCGGATATTGCTGCAAGCTGGGGCAAGTCCGCATCCGCCTCTGGAGTCGGCCCAATATACATCCTGGGGGAATTGGTGCGGCCACCCGTTTGTTCAAACCTTGGACAGAGGCACGGAGATGATGAAAGGGTTTCTTCAATCGCCTTTTTTCAAAATCGAAAGATCGAGCGAGGAGTTGGATCATGCTAGGTGTAAAGCACTCAGGATGAAACGAGAGGAGGAATTCATATTTCTCTTCTCATTTGCATGCCATCGCATCGATTGGCATAATGGTGATGGCCGGACCGCTTTATTCTGGGCCGCGACATACGGCCAGGAAGAGGCGTTGAAACTGCTTCTTGCGTATGAAAGAGATGAGCGTGTGGATGTCAATACACAAACCTACAATGATGCCTTCCCAGAAGAGGCTCTTGAGCTAGAGAAGGCTGGATATGCTGGGCACTGGGAGGCAATCACTCCGTTGATCAGTGCTGCGAGGCAAGGACATATTGGCGCAGTGAGGCTGCTTTTGGCAGTAGATAATATCGATGTTCTTCACCGAGATGAAGTATTTGGAGAAACAGCGTTGATGGCTGCGAGGTCAAATGGCCGCCTAGAAATTGTTGAATTACTGCAAAGTTATGTCGATGAGTAGAGTGTTATTGCGGGCAGAATTGCAAGCAGAGTCACAGTGGTCAGTATTTAATTTCATAGTTAATGCCATTGAAAATTGGGTTTGTTTCTGAATATGAATAAAGAACCAATAATAGAAGCCTCTGAGAAATATTGAGAAATCGGGGAGTGTGGAAGCTTGAAAGAGATGATGTTTGGTGGTACAAATACAGCGGTGTTGCCTATTGCCCACCATTATTGACCACCTTCTAATGGCAGACTAAATAATTCCTTTCACTGATCAGACAGTGTAAGTGCCAAGTGGAACCTCGGCTCTGTGATGGCTCTGTACCAGCAGATTACATATCGAATAATGAATCATGCTCTGGCCAAAAGGCAATGAAAAATTGAAAGATCATAAGTACGTGACTAAAAGTAAGGAGGCTATCCGAAGATCTCCTCGGTAGATTCTAGGCTAGATAGTGCATATGCGAGGCATAAACATCGTGTTCGTTAATATGCAGCTTGAAACACTGCAACATCACCGCCACCACCACAAGTACCCCTCATGCTGTTCGAGGTGATCTATCATTCATTTCACTGCAGAGCTACCATCCGACTCGCATCAATGTTGTTGATAGGTTCGCGATTGCTTTCTAGACCCGTCCGGATCATGAGATGAAGATTGAAGCTCTTCCAGGATGCGAGAAGGGAAAGTGGAAAACGATCGAATGGCGAGACAGGATGACTGCTGGGGACTGGATGAACAACTTGAAGAGAGTTGCTCTGTAATATGAACAGCCGGAACCAGTGGTGGCTGCCGCATGACGATTGGAATCCGAGGGCTCGACCTAAAAAAAAAGGCGATCTCTCTTGTTCTTATTCGTTAGCGTCCATAAATTTGGATTATCATGAATGAAACTTGAAAATAGCCAGAAGAAACGCTACTAAGATTTTACTTGAGTTCCCGCGGGTAGACAATTGAGATGCAATGGAGCATATTTTGTTCTATTCTAGCATGCATGATGCATATTTCCACTATAAAAACAAAGCTATCCGATCCCAGCCTGTTGCCAGACCAAGTTCATGCTAAGGACACCGGCCCGCAAACCCAAAAACCGGCGGGACCAGCACCACGGATATGTGGTCTAGATGGTATCAAATCAAGTGCAAAAAGAGAACCCGTGCAAAAGGTAGCGGGTCGTAGAAAAGGTAGCGACAAGGCGCAAAGTCGTCTCACATAATAACGTGATATAAAGAGAGAGGCCAAAAAAGTGCTTAATCAAAGATGTGAATGATCCAAGATCTACTCAGAGTTGGGCCTTGCTGAGTCCACCGTACTTCTTCATGAACTCAGAGTGGAACTGCACAATACGCTCAACCCAGTCAGTACCGGGGGCGAGGAAAGTAGTGCGGAAGTGCAGGGTGTTAGGCTTCTGACCGAAGCCGGAACCCGGTACGACGCAGACACCGGTGGCGTCGAGCATGGCAAGGGCATAGAACTCGTCCGCGGCGCGGCCCTCAGCCTTGGCGGCCTCGACGGCCTTGGCGGAAAGGTTAATGGTGGGGAAGAGGTACATGGCGCCCTGAGGCTCCTGGCATTCGACGCCCTCCATACGCTGGAAGGCGTCGAAGAGGGCCAGGGCGCGCTTGTGCAGGCCGTCCCGGATACCGTTGTACTCCTTCTGGTAGAGCTCGAAGCTAGGGTCGCCCTTCTGGGGAGGGTTGACCATAGTCTCGAGCAGGCACTGTGCGACGACCGGCGGGCACAGACCGATACTTACGAGCTTGTAGATCTGCTCCTGGACCAAGGGGTCGAAGCCGACCAGCTCGAAGTATCCGCCGCGGTGGCCGCACTCACCAACCATACCCTTGGAGGTACTGTGCAGGGAAACCAGCTCCACGTTGTCGTACTTGCCGGGATGTTCCTGCTGGAGCTGGCGGAGGCGCTTCTTGAATGAGACGAACTCACCGCTGAAAACGTTGGTTTGGTACACCTCGTCGGCGATGATGACCAGCTTTTCCGCGGCGGCGACGTCAATGACCTGCTTGATATCGTCGGGGCTCAGAGAAGCACCAGTAGGGTTGCCGGGGTTGATCACGGCGATGGAGCGAACGTCGGTGCCCTCAGCCTTGGCGTCGGCGATGGACTTCTCGATCACCTTGACATCGGTACCCCACGCCTTCTGCTCGTCCAGAAGGTATGGCACGCAGCGCGCATTAAGGAGGGCCAAAGTGGCGGTATATAGAGGGTATTGGGGAATGGGCACCAGGACGCCGGCGCTAGGCTTATCGCAGATAACGTTCAGCAGGCTGGTGACACCGGAAGAGGCGCCAGCGGTCAGGAAAAGATCCTGGGGGTTGGCGGGGAAGCCGTCGCGGTCCTCGATGAACTTGGCGACGCTATTGCGGATGCCCAGGGCTCCTTGACTGTGGCTGTAGGCACCGACACTGCGCACATCAGTCAAGAGGGCCTGGGCCCGGTCAATAACATCCTGGTTGTATCCGAAGGAGGTCTTAAGGGCGGTTGGGTTCTCCAGCAACAGCGGGTTCTCGACGAGACTGAGAACTTGACGGAAGAAGGTGATGGGCTTCTGGTCGAGTTGTTGGGGGTTTCCAATGTTGGCGAAGATGACGCTGTCGAAGGGCAGGGACTTGTCACCCTTCAGCAGACGAGCACGGTATTCCTCGGCCTTGACAGCCAATTCTCCGCGCACAGCGTACTTGGCGGCTCTGACGTTAGGGTTGATGTTGTCGAGGGAGAGGCCCTTTCCGGAGAGGGTAGATTGAGTGCGAGTCATAGCGGGCACTGTGGATTGACCCGAGGGTATCAATTAGTTGAGGTCAAAATAGTACGAGTTGAGTTGTATTGAATTGAATTGAAGCCTGAGAGACAGGAGGGAAGAGTGGGTAAAGCGATGGGACGATGTTGTCATACGACGAAAGATACCCTCGGAGGGGCAGCCGACGTTCATATATAGCGCATATATAAGGCAAACGCAAATCATCCGACGTTAAACGTACCTGACTTGGACCAAGCGGCGAATCCCCCCCGCAGCCGCGGTCGGGCGAAGTAGGAGACCATTCGGCCGGGTCACCGATGCCCGCAACGGGGATGCCCGCGCGCGGGAGCCGAGTCGAAATTGCCAGGACATGACGATCGAGGAAGTCAGTAGGGTATTCCCTTTAGGCTTAGTAGGGATCGATCAATGTGTGGCTTGGGGGGGCTGAAAGGGGGGTGAGGGAAAAAAAATAAAAGGGAAATAATCTTCAGGGCCCGATTGGGCGGTGAGATTATGAGTCAGCATGATTTTCCCCACAGCCGCGACAAAATGCGGAGTCGTTTTAGCGATCCTAGGATTTATCGGACGAGAACTAGTGATAAAACCATAAGGGTACGATGGAGGGTATCATTTTATGGCTCGAATTGACTATCTGGGAAAGTGGGATAGAAAGTATACCTGGGGTAGAGCAGAATGGAGACCAGTCAGTGTACTCGTACTACTCACTCACTAGTTACTAGTAACTAATCACTACGTTCCCTCGGGAAGACTACTTGCCCGCGGAGTGGACTCCGTTGGTCACTCTGGAGCCACCCATCATGTGGGGGATCGTAGCCTCCACTCGTCTATTCGTCCACTCGTTCGACTGGTTCTGATTCTAGAATGCCTTTGCCTTTCTTGTAGTTAGGTAATTGACCCATGCAAACGAAGATCAGTGTCATTCCATTCCGTGGTTATTAGTTACTCTTAGGTAACCCTCTGATGCCTATCCTATTTGACCCTATCTAATCTAGCTGCGCTCGCTGCCACGAAGTCGGACGGCCTGTCCGTATTTCTGGAGCTTAGTGATCAGGGCATCACCGTGCTTCACCACGTCCGAGTATTGCTTGTTCTTGTCATCGGGTCGGTTGGTCTCAATAATACCATTGACGCGGTCAATCGTGCAGGAAATGCGGTTGCTGGAGATGAACTTGGCCAGGTCGCTGCGATTGAGAAAACAAAGTCAGTCAAAATGGATCAGGTCATCGCGAAACAACACCCAAAGGAAAAGAGAAAAGAACATACCGGTCCAAAAAGTCCACAGTCACTCCAAAGTCGCTAGCCATGCTGTTCAACCCCACCACCCGGTAGCTCTGAAGCAGCTGTTGGTAGGCGCGAAGCCGCATCTCACGAACAAACCAGGCCCGGTGCTCGTGCAAGTATCGGTCCTGCGTCAGGAAATGGTCCTCGACGGCAGCGAGTGCCACAAAGAACGAGCGGTAGTTTCCATTATAGAGACTGTTGACCAGGTTGGCTAGAGGTGAGAAGTCGACGGGGATCTCGCTCTCGGCCTGCGCGCCCGAGCCAGTGGCCAGAGTTGTCAGGTTAACAGCAGTCTTGGCACCGCTGGTGGGAGTTGATGTTGATACTGTAGCATCCTTCATCTCCTCATCCCGAGCACCGGGACCGGCGGAGGTCTCACCGGCCAGCGCAGCCAGCTGGTCCTCACCGGCACCCAAGATAGCCTTGATTTCGGGTGCATCCACCACCTTCGCCTTAAAGTCCACTCGCTTGAGGGATAGAGATCCCGCAAGCACGGAGTAGATTACCAACGCAGAGTAGCTGCACAGTTCGTAACTTGTGAAGGTGGAGAGACTATCAAGAAGCAGGGGGGCGGCAAGGCTGTAGGAACGGATTGTGAGTAAGTGCATGCCCTTGTAGGCCTTGAGGCGATTCCTCCGGTCCCAGTCACCACCGCTCTCCACCAGGGTCTCTGCCCGCTCGATAGTCTTCTTGACAAACACGCGGTCTCCAAAGAACAATCCAATGCGGATCATAGCCAGGACCAGGTCGATCTTGGTGCCGAGGAATCCGATCTTATCGAGGAGGGCTTCGTGCGACTCAATAGCTCGGTCCTATACAGGGATGGGTTATTAGTAAAAGGAGAATGATACATCCACAGCTCTTTCTTTCGAGTCGTACCTTATCTCCAACTCGAGCCCAGAACTCGGCTCGTTTCCCTCGCGCGGCTTGTACCTCAGTCTCACCGGCGGCCTCCTCTGCTTCGTCCTCCTCCTTTTGGAAGGTCTCGAGCTCCTGCTTGTTCTCCTCCACGAGAGATTGATACAGCTGCTCGTCCCAAGGAAAGTCGATCTTTTGTGGAGACTTGCGCGATGCAAGCATGTCGGAGATGATCAGAGGCTTGGAGGTGGCCGTGTGAGGGTGTTGCGTCACACCTTCGCCGGAGTTGTTCAGGATGCCCTCGACTGGATGGGCGAGGTACCGATAGAAAGGAGCCATCTTGCGCTCCTTGATGGCATCTTGCAGCTTGGACAATGAAGACTTCTGGATAGACGACTCGCATGCAGGGTTGGAGAGGTTGAAGACATGTTGGGCGAGGAGGAGGTCGGGATACTTGATGTACTGCGGATCAGACCCCATGATTGCGAGGGGCCGATGGAAGTGAAGATGTCGAAAAGGAAAACGGAATGGGAGAGAGGGTGTTATGGGGAGTGTTTCGATGGGATTCGGGATGCATCATCAAGCTGGGAAGCTCAGCTGGCCGAATGTTTCTCCGGGCCGTTGCATTGCCATAGAATTCAGGCGCCAAATCAGTCAGCCAGATAACTAACTATTCAGGCACACAGGTACCAAGGCACCAAGGCAGACACAATTTCTGCCTGTGATCGGTTCTCTGCGCCAGCCGTCAGCCTCGTACGTATTGGCTGAATAGATTGAATTAGTCCAAGCACTACAGTAGAGTTTGTATAAAGGCTAATCCGTAGTCTGCAGCTGGTCGCGTGCCTTGCTGCAGTAGGACTAATATGATCTTCTATTTACATTGGACAGCGGTATTTCTGATTGTGTACTCTGTACTTCATCCTCTGTAAATTAGGTAGCCTAAGTAGAACAAACGGACGGTGGTTTAGTAGATAATAGAATAACTTTCCACTAATCTAGGAGAGTACTAGAAGGACCTATACTACAGTAGTATAACATACTAATGCCAAGTAGATCTACCACTGGCGGCAGATGTTCCTTCTCGGTCCTCACCCTCACCACCACCACCACCCGCCATCTTTCCTCCTCCTCCTCCTCGTCCTCCACCCGAGGTCTTCCCCAAACAAAGCAGTGGCTCACGCTAAACTCCTACCAAACCCCAGCTAACCTCGACTAACCATTGGTAACCAGAAATGACTACCACCACGGCACCACCTTCTCCACCCTTGGATTTCGGCCCCGATCAACGGCCCGCACGTGCTTGGACTCATAGGATATCGGCTTTCCAATTTCACCATCGTGCGCGGCCTTGCCGGGTTCCGTTATCAGATCATGTCCAGAGGGTTCCTAGGTTCACTCAAGGATATCCAATCCAATCCGATCCAGGTCGTGTGCACATCATTGCAAGTACGAGTACACGTATATTCTCGGGCACGCCGAGGAGACCCCGTGGCGGGGGCCCTGTGATAGAAACAAAACTTTTCATTGGCCGCCCCTTTATCCAAGCTAACCTTAGGAACAATGCTTGACCCAAAGCAGCATCGTGGCACATCCACTCGTTCCAGTTGACGCCCCACACCCCGCTACAACCTGCGGACTCGGGTGGTACTTGGATGCCGCGATACTTGTTTGCCCTGGTTCTGGCACTGGGGAAATTCCTGCTTTGGGGCCCATCGATTTCGAGGCTACCACTTGCTCTACCGGGCTAGACAATCTATCCGCGCTAAACCTTCTCTTAGTCCAGTTTAGTTACTCTTTTGACTTTTTTTTTTCCTTGTCTGCTTCTCTCAGCCCTTCTTATTCCTTGCGTCTCCCTTCTTTCTTGCTTTTTTTTTTTTTTTCGTTCAGCTTCTGCCTCCTCGATCAGCACGTACCCGAATCGCATCGGCATCGGGTGGTACTGTTTTACTGTGTTCGCGACACTTTCGGCATCGAGTTTATTTACCCCCCCATTCGTACCCTCTCGAGAAGCTCAACTCCCCCCGCAACTTCCGTCAATCAGTCACAATGAGTACTCCGGTCGAACAAGACTATTCCAAGGAGAAGGGGCTCCAGGAAAACCACTCCGTCGAGGCCAGCCCGGTGGAGGTTGCACCTCTCGATGATCCGACTAAGAGTCGCTGGGAGCGCAGCTGGCCAACCATCGCATGTGGTGCCGGTCTCTTCTCCGATGGCTATCTGAATGGTGTATGTAGCTGATCCCACCCCTGTCGTCCCACATACCCACGCGATCTGCGGAATCTTCCCGTAGCTGACCCACGTTTCTCTAGGTTATTGGCCAAGTCAATACCATCCTGGGTAAAATCTACCCGGATACCTATGCAAAGTCTCCTGCTAGTCAAAATGTTTCCGCCATTGCTTTCGCCGGTACTGTCGTCGGTATGCTCATCTTTGGCTATACGAGCGATATATATTCTCGCAAGTGGTCTCTGATGATTTCTACTATCATCCTCTTCGTCTTCGCCGCTCTCTCGGCGGGCTCCTATGGTTCAAATGGCAGCCAGTATGGCTTGTTTGCTGCTCTCACGGCTTATCGTTTCTTCATCGGTATCGGCATCGGAGGCGAGTACCCTGCTGGGTCCGTTGCGTGTGCTGAAAACACAGGAGAGCTCAAGGCCGGCCACCGCAACCGTTGGTTTATCATGTTCACCAACTTTCAAATTGACTTCGGTTTCGTGGTCTCGGCTTTTGTTCCTATGATACTAATGCTGATTTTCACCGAGGATCATAGTCGCGCTGCCTGGCGTGTGGCCTTAGGCTTGGGCGTGATTCCGCCTTTGAGTCTTATTTACTTGCGTTTGAAATTGAAGGAGCCAGAAGAATTTAGCCGTGAGCGCATGCGTTCGTTTCCGGTGTGGTTGATCATGAAGTAAGTTGCCCTGTATCATTCCATGTGCACCATGCTAATCCATGATCGCAGGTTCTACTGGAAGCGTTTGGTACGCTCACGCCCCATTTCCTAGAAATTTTATCTAGCTAACATATATACCCAGGCCGCCGTTTCCCTCATCTGGTTCATTTATGATTTTTCCGCCTATTCTTTTGGAATCTACTCCTCGACCTGGATCTCCCTCATAATCGGTGACGACGCGCCACTGTGGAAGACATTTGGCTGGACCACGGTGACCTACTTGTTTTACATTCCTGGCTCCTTGCTCGGTGCTTTCGCCAGTGACTGGATCGGCCCAAAGCAAACCCTTGGCCTGGGAGTCTTTCTGCAGGGTGTAATCGGTTTCATCATGTCTGGCTGCTACAAGTGGCTTGCAACGTCCGAGAATGTGGCAGCCTTTGTCGTGGTTTATGGGTATGTGAAACTTTCAATTTCTTCGTCAAGCTTAAGTTAGCTAATTGACGGAACAGAATTTTCCTCGCCCTCGGCGAATTTGGTCCTGGTGACAATATCGGCCTGTGTGCAGCCAAGTCCTGCGCAACTGCCATCCGTGGGCAGTATTATTCATACGCAGCGGCTATCGGAAAGATTGGAGCCTTTGTGGGAACCTACGTGTTCCCCATTATCCAAAAGAATGCCCCCAATGCGACTCGCGCTGGACAGGACCCATTCTTTGTTTCTAGCGCCCTGTGCATCCTCAGTGCTGCGCTGGCCGTGTTCCTCCTCCCAAATATTAACCAGGTAGGACCCATCCGACCAAATTCCTGCAGACTCAACTCACACTTTGCTTTCAGGACACTGTCACCTTTGAAGATGCTCGCTTCCGCGAGTACCTGACCCAGAACGGCTACGATACCTCAACTATGGGTACCGCAGGACACGGCGCCCGCGCCGAGGAAGAGTAGCCAATGCGCTCATGACTTCCGCTGTGAACACGCCTTACCTTCAGAACTCACCACCGCCCCCTACGCCCTCGCCTTTTCAATCTTACTTCTTCGATTTTGACCCATGATGCGCCTTGATTCGGATCCGGACCCTTACGCGACACACACAGATAGTAACAGAACTGTGTGATAAGTGACAGAACCTTGCGACAATTCGACCACGGAATATGATGAGCCCTAGCGACGCGAAATTTCAAGAATTGCCCCTGCGACAAATCAAGATATTCAATAGAAAATGGCAAGCCTTTGCCGGGCTGACCTGTGGGTGGTCTGACTCGGTGGTGTGTTTGATGCGATGATTTCCTTTGCTTGTATGATAGCCCACCTTCATACCTATACATGGTAGTTGATGGCGGATGATACCCCAGTATCTTAATTATTTTTACGAGAGACGGCTGTAATGAGCCAATGCAGTTGACCTTTTTCACGTCGGCCTTTCTTTCTGCTTCTGGGTGCGGAATCACCTTCGTAAGGCAGGGCTTCAGTCAACATTTCCAATTTGATGAAGTAAATATCAACTTTGCGTTAAATTCAAGTAAGACCAAATACACTAACAGAATCAAATCATAAGCAAAGAGCGATACCCCAATCCCAATTCCTACTTTCAAAGAACATGCCCAGCGAATTATCAAAAACAGCCACCCATACTAACTAAAACTAAACTCATGATCTCTAAAACATGATCTCTAAGAGCTGACAACAAACGCCAACACATCCACAAGAAACGCCTACTCCATTTATTCGTCGTCATTTTCATCACTGGCTTCCTCACTGCTCTCGTCCTTGTGCTCGGGGATTTCATCAAGCTTCACTATGGAGCTGTTAAGGCTCGAGTCTGTCTGGCTGCGCATGAAACCGAGAATCTCTTGAACTCTGTGGAGAGCAGACTGATCTGGATCAAATTTCCATTCGATGACACCGCCATCATCTGCAGTGGTCTGAATAGACTGTCCCTCGATAAAATTGAGCAAGCTTTCAAGGCGGTCGAAATGAGACTGCTCTGTCTCGGCCTCCCAGCCCTTAGTTTCAAACGCCTCTTCGTCCATCTTCTGAAGATCAGAATAACTGCGATAGAAGCTTCGGAGTGAATCAGAACGTTTCAAAGTGGGCTGTTCGAAACCATCGTCATCCTCTGCTTTGCTGGTCGCTGATTTCTCATCGCTTGGTCGATGCATGGCACTGAGCGATTCTAGGAAATTGGCCAGGACCCGGAAAGAGTCTAGCTTCGCTTGATTGGGAGGCAAATGCTCGCTCGCTCCACTGGCGATGCAGGCCAGGAATAGGGAGCAAATCTTCGTGAAGTCGGAGACTGTGTTTGCTAGGGTGATGAACTCGGCACCACTTTGGCGAAGTTCTAGTATCACTTCGTTGTAGATGACAGCGCTCATGTCCAGGAGATAAGTCAATAATTGGGGCGAGGCACGGAGTTCGATCTGAATTTTGCCCAAGGTGCTGCCATATAGCTCGAAGAGTGGGGCCAATGACTCTAAAAGCACGATGACTTGCTCCAGTAATTCGTTCGAAGGGCCGAAGATCTTTTTGGTCATCTGGATAAGAGCTATGACAAGCCCCTCGCACCCGACCTCGCTGAGCTTACAAAGTGGGGAGTCTTCTGCAAGCTCCAAGAGGTGGGATACATGATACCACCTTCTGTTGACCTTAGCTTCAGCGGTGCCATCCTTCAATCCACTCATCATTCGCTCAATGCTGAGGACAAGAATGCGAGTCGTGGTATTGAAGAGCCAGGTCTCGTCATCTTCTTCACAATCTCGGACCCCGTCCACCTTTTCTTGCAATTTAACCGTAATCGAGGTACCGATCGCGAGGAGATGGCCGAGGTGTGAATCCGCGTTACTCTCGCACAATTCTGCGTTGATTTCCTTAAGAAGTTGCAGACTAAGTTTAATAACAGAAACCATATCTCTCTGATCATGGCCCATAATTAACTTGGTGATGAGAGGATCCAGGACCAATGAGCATATCCCGCAGATAGCATACAGGCCCTTGTCTTCGTTCTCCTGCTCCAGCTTTTGGAACACTGATTCTAGGAGTAGAATGGCCATGTCCGCGGAAGGGGACAAGATATGCTCATCGGAAGTATCGACATCGAGATCGCCAATAGCCGTTAGAATCTTTTGCAACAGCTCAGTCATCACCGGAATGGTTTGGTCGGAAATGACTCCCTCGCGAAACGATGCAGTTAGGTCCAAGATTCGAACGGCTGTTTCGAAGAAGTCGACCATTTTCTCCTCGGTATCATTACTTCCAGGATTCTCGAATCTTGGAGTGAGTGTGTTGAGAAACTGGGTAGCCAAGTCGATGTGAGGAGCGAGTTGTAGGCATAGAGCTCGGTCTTTCGTGTTAGTATACTCGTTGATGTAACTCATGAGCTTAGAGCCCAGGTTTTCGAGCTTGGACTGGACTTTATGGTCGAGCTTTCGTCGCTTGGAGTCACGTTCTGCACTGGCCTTCGACATGGTGTTCTTCTTGCGCTTTTCAAAGGGACCGGTGAGAACTTGTCCTTTTGTTACACCTCCTCCAATCCAGTGTGCGGTAGATGGACTGTATTGGAGTCCTGTGGAAGACGGCGCAGGGGGTTGGTCTTTAGGGTGCTGGCCCACAAGTGGAGCGTCCGAATCACGAGTGTATCCAGAACGTTCACTTCGAGGAAGAGAGAATCTTTCTTTGCCTCTTGGTTTTCTGCGAGGAGGGCTACTGTGGCGCTGGCCTAGCAATGGGACATTTGTGTCAAGAATGTCTCCAGCGCGGTCCTTTCTCGATCGAAAAAATCTCTTTGGATCGCTAGTGCTAGCAGTGATTGAGCTGAGTGGACCTGGAGAGGACATATTTGACTCGTAGCTGCTGGGAAGAGCCCCGCCTGTTGGACTTGATCAGTATGTGATTGATGATGGAGGTCGAATGCTACCATAAGGGAGGAAAGGATGATGATGATGAAAGTGGATGAGGTTGATAGATGAAGACAAAGAAGGGGAGACTATTATACAGACCGATCTGAAACGCCTGGGGCATATGCCTCGAAAGTGGTCATGGCGGAGTTTGACTGGGATTGATAAAGTGTTTGCTTACCAGTAGCATCCTCGGATCGCACGATCAGAGTAATTATCGGCCGAACCTCAATATACCCCTCCTCCTGAATTGACGGATTTCCAGGGCCCAGGTGGGGGAAATTGATCTCGACGTAGCGCTGCAAAGAAGAAAAGAAGTTCGCGTTCGTCAAAAGAATTTCCTCATCCTCGGCCGCCTGCATTGTGATCTTCGACACATCGATGATGTGCAAAGGCCACGGGCTCCACCACAGCGTCTCATCTTCGGATTTGATGTGCTTCGTATCCATCAGTGCGGCCTTGAGTCGCTCGATCTGGAGTCTGGAACCGTCAACCCAGCCCCCATCCGCACTACGTGCCGAGGGCTGCCATTCATCCTTTATGAAGTCGCACAGTCGATATGCCACGGACTTGTTGGGACGATTTGCGCGAATAATCTGAATATCGACGTTGGGCAAGACCGTGGCCTTGGTGAAGTCGAATGACTTTTGGTCTTTTGGATGAAGAGGCGGAGTACTCGCGACTGAGGAGACTGGGCAAGCCGGGGAAACACTTTCACTTCTCTTAGAAAGTCCCCAGCCACCCCAATCTCTAAGTCTATGCGAACTTTTAGTCAAGCTGTATAGCTTTCCCACCAGGCCATTAAGATTTCCCTTCGGGATGTGCTCGGGTAGCTCATTTAGAAATTTTCTGTCGTGCAAAGCTTTTCGGAGCTTAGCCTTGATATCCTCCCTTATTTTCTTTGGTCTTAAATTCAACTGATGCGGGTTGCTGGGGTTGGAGGGATCATAAATCTTGCGGAGCATTCGAATCACGACATCCTTATCCGTGGCGCTGCTAATCTGAAGCTCTTTAAACGCCTGTACCTGGCCACGGGTATATGGCTTCGTCTCGGAGTCATTCTCGGGCATTTTGGAATACACTACGCGGCAGGTTTGAAGATATCACAGAATTGACCACTTGGGGGAAGTTTTTTCGAGGTAATGAGTAAAGCAAAATTGGGCGAGTTGGTTGTTGGATTAAGTATTATTTCGAAGGATCATATACAGAGGGGCATGGAGGACTGGACATCTTTCATTGTCAGATTTTCTTTGCTGACTATAGTGGGGAGTGCCTCTTTTGACGCCGATCAAAGAGACCATCGTCGACGGGCACATGTCTGTTGGTTGAATGAGGAGGTGTTTCTTTGAGAATCGAGAAGCAATAAAGAAAACCAAGTGATTTAGTCCATCCGTTCTCACTGATGTTGATGGGTCGGCCAATAGGTGCCATGACTGTGGGTAGCCCATAGTCAAGAGCCAAGTCTGAATGATCGCATGTTTCCTATACCCATCTGCACTATCTTGGTGACCCAAGCCTCACTATATGGAGTATATGGAGCATTTCAGCAGTTAAGGAGGGTTTGTTTCCACTCGAATGAAGGGAGAAGGTAGACCCGAATTTAACCAGGGGAAGATCACCCTAAATAGGCATACGGAACCCATCAAGTGCAGTGGTGACGAAGGTACGAAAATCAATCGGGTGGGTTCCCCATGGCCGAGCACAAACGGTGAATGAAATGAAGAAGCCAGCGTACTCGAGTAAGATTCAAGTGAACGCTGGGACTGGGGGTGGGAGCAGCACATAAATGCACATCTTTTTTTTTCTCGGAAATAAGCATTTCACATGAATGTCTACTCTAGAGTGATGTAGTTCCGTAGTCCGACTCCCAATGCTAGGTAGTATGGAGTAACGGCAGTCCAGCTCCACCGCTCAACTTCAGCCGAGGTTGCCCGCGGCTCGCAATCGCCGGTCAATTCCCGACATCATCGATTCAACCTCCCTTTTAATCCCCGTGGGCCCACCTACACTCTTGACATCCCTCCATCCTTGATCCATCTCCAATACTTCCGAGTTTCATCGGGACGAACAGACATACATCATGGTCGCCGACGCCCTCGTCTACCACCCGGCTCTGGCCCACTGGCTGCGCTTCGTTGCGACAACCGGTACGTACCCTCGGCTCTTCTACCCCAGTCAAATGCTCGTCAGTGATGATGGCACAAGCATCACCAGCACATGCATCAGATCAGAAAACCCCTTACGTCCCCCGCGGAGGCTCTTCTATGAAAGCCTGAACCCTCCCACATCCCATTCCATCCTATTCCCCAAATGACTACCAACCATCGAACCCCAGAGTCCATGCTGACCCCATAATTTAACCTCCAGTCGGCCGTGACAAGCTCCTCCGAACCCTCCAATACTTCTCCCGCTTCTACGCCTGGTACCTCTACCGCACCAACAAGCCGCAATCGGCTATTGATCCATACAACGCGGTGAAGAAGCAATTCGGCACAACACGCAAGATCCTCCGCATCGGCAAGTTCGCCGAGCACCTGAAGGCCGCCTCCGTCGCTCTCGACAACAAGAGCCCCGTCGACCCGGTCCTGCGCTACCTGGCCGTCGGTCGCCAGCTCGGCTACGCCGGTTACCTGTCCCTCGACACCATCACCGTTGTCGACGCCATCGGCTACCGCAAGCTCGCCTCCGTCAAGAAGCTCCAGGAGTACGCGTACCGCGCCTGGGGCGCTGGTCTGCTTTGCTCCGCTATCGCGGGCATCTACACTCTCGTCCGTCTGCAGGAGAAGGAGAAGACTATCGACCGTAAGGAGGGTGAGGGTGTTGTTGAGGCTAAGAAGATCGAAAAGGAGCGCGCCGCGGCCCGGATACAGCTCGTTTCGGACCTGTTCGATTTGACTATCCCCGCTACCGCGGTTGGTCTCGCCAACTTCGATGATGGTATCGTTGGTATTGCTGGTACCGTTAGCAGTTTGATTGGTACATGGTCTCAGTGGCGCAAGACTGCCTAAATGATTCCTGTCGTCGAGTGGAGTGGAGAGACTTTGTAGGGAGTCAGTTGGCGTTGAATGTTGAGAGAGGAAGAGAGAGAGGCTCCAGTCACCTTCTATACAGGTATAGGAGGACTGGAGGTTAACTCGATCTGGAAGAAGTGGGACAGAGAAGGCATGAGAGATGTGAGATCTCTGTCGATCTGAACAACCCCTCTGCGTTGATATCCTTGTGTTTCGTGAACTATCTTGTAACTTTGTGTTTTCCTACCTTGGTTTTTCTTTCCGTTTTTGAACCCGCTGGGCATGTTTAGATGTGCTTGCTTCTCATTTGTCTTCGTATATAGTCAAATCCCACGGGATCTACGCTGATTTATCTGTTCTCTGCTTGCTTCGCATGTCACGTATTTCAAGCTTTCATATTGCTTCGGCTGGCTAGTGCGTACGTAACAGCGCTGGTATCAAACCTCCATCATCCCCGACTCCACGCCTGAAACCCCACCCCGCTCTCCCAGCCCATACTCGTACTGCTACACATATCTCAACACCACACCAGCATCATAATCTCGTAAACCGCATCACTCGTCATCGTTCATAATACACCCGCAAACCTTCCGGCCAGGTGACATGCCGTATATAAAGATTCGTTTAAACGGGGCAAGTCTAGAAGCGTTAGTCCCAGGCTCAGGGTCCACGAAACATCGAGTAGTAGGGTGTATTCAACGAACCGCTCCGCAAGATCCACAGCTCTTGCCAGCACTGACGAGAGCAGTACCACACTTGGGGCAGCTAGCGTGACCAGACATGATTGTTTGTGATGGGTTGTTGATCTGTTGATCTGTTGATCTGCGATGAGTTAGATATAAGGCACGACCAAGTATGAGTATGGTCGTCGCTTTGCATGAAGGATGCAGGACGCAGCAACCTTGGAAGTGGGGGAACCACCAACCTTGGGAGAAATAATGTAAGGTGGAAAATGATCCAGACGAGTGAGAGTTGGAAAAAAGGTCAGCACTGGAGGAGAAAAAAAAATAGGCGCGAGGTGATTTACCCCGCCCTAAGCAGTCGCCCCGCTTCGGGTGTGACTCGACTCGGATACTCCTACTGATAGTATGATACTGCTATGTACCAGGGCAGGGGGATACGTAGACGAGGATTTTAATTTCCGAGTGGTGAGATGGACTAGTACTACTACTAGTAGTATCGTGCCAGGTGAAACGAAATGAAGCGAAAACTTGAAGTCAAAAATATTCTCCCAAGTTCACATGAAAAAGCTCAACATCGCTCAAATTGAAAAACTAGTTGTATATCCGCTATCAAAATCAATATCCAGGGCTTAAAGGCAAACGTTATTACTACCACTAGTAGTATTATATGGGAAAAGTCAAAAATCCCAAAATCTAGAGATATCAACTAATCCCACATAACCCCCAACTGCCTCACTGCATCCCCATACATGCGATCCCGAGTCTTATTCCCCATCACAAAAGAAGGCTTCTTATCAAACCCATGCACAACATCCTCAATCACCATGCCCCCAGCATGCGCCATCTGCCCGTCAACAGCCAAAAGGCGCAACCGTTCCCGAAACTCATTACCCTCCACCAGTAACTGATCCCAACCACACGTATAGATAGCGACGTTGCGCGGATACGCCGCCAGCAAGAGCGTTGTTGGCGTCAGACCAGGCGACAGATAAGGATGCGACATATCAACCTCCTTCAACTCCCCGTCAGCACCAGTAGACGAGTAAGGCAACTTCTCCGGATCGAGATAAGAGTCATCGAAGAGCTTGAAGACATTCGGCTTGATCATGGATTTCCGGGCAGCGATCGGATTCGTCGCGTCCCGCTGTTCGCGCGTTCGAGTCCAGTTCGTCGAAGGGTAGAAGGTGATGAGACCGGCTAATCTGGAAATCGGGACATCTTCTTCCTCCACCGCTTTTTCTTGTTCGCTATTTGGGCTTTGCTGTTGCTGTTGCTGTTGCTCTTGCTTCACGCGTTCATTGTATAGCATTAGGGGAACTGTCAGGGACAAATTTCCCCCGGCGCTATCGCCGCTTAAGACGAAGCGGGTTCGGTCGAGATTGTGTTGTTCGGCATTTTTCCATAGCCAGAGGACTGCGTCTGCGCTGTCTTGAATTGCGGTCGGGTATGGGTGCTCTGGTGCGAGTCGGTACCCTACACTGACGACTACGGCATCGGGATAGCCCTGTAGTACTTTCCGGAACCAGCGCGCGTCGTCGACGGCATGGCCGATTGTGAAGCCGCCGCCGTGGAAGTTGATGAGGACGGGTCGTTTCGTGGATTGTGAATCGGGGGAGAGATCTTTGCCCGTGGCTGTGTAGAAGTAAAGCTGGATGGAGCCTGGGGTCTGGCTGATTGTTGAAGGGATGGAGATGTTTAGACAGGGGCGAGGCGGGGACGGGAATGATAGGTATCGGTCCAGGCCAGAGAGGATCGATGCCAGCATGCGATACCTGCCTGCTTTCTTTGCGAGCTGGGCCCGGGCCGGGGATAGAATGGGCGTTTCTTCTTCCATTCTTTGATCATGAAAGGACGGAAGGGAGAAGGAAAAGAAAAAAAAGAAAAGGAAAAAAAGTAGGTTGGTTACAAGGGTCTCACTGGTCTCACGCGATCAAGGAATTATTTCTTTGTCGATCATCGAGGATTGTTGGGCAGCCCAATGACGTAGAGCCAAGTTGGCCAAGCTAGCCAAGTGATGATCCCTTGCCTCCCTCAGCTTTTTCTTGAATAGGCGACCGAGCCGATGGGCCATTCTGCTGCCTATCTCTGTGTTTGCGTCTGTGTTGGGATAGATTGGGTGATTTGGTGAAGAAGAGACAATGTTGATTTTTGATGATCCACATGCTTATTTACTACCGACGTCAGGGGCGATTTTGCCTTGGCTCGGGGTATGTCCTGTACTATGTAGATCTAGATGTAGTATACTAGGGTCGGCTAGAAAGGGGAGGGAGTTCAATCTATACTAGTAGAGTATATGAGAAAAAACCACATAAGATCAAGCAAGAAACAACCTTCAATGAAAGAGAGATAGGATCTTGCAACCGAAGTTCCCCATAGGGCTGTTGATAGTGAACTGACTACCCGATCGGGAAACGCCAATCATCAAATCTGTGGACCACCGAATGGCCCACTACTACTTATCTATTACTACTAAGATAGATAAAAACCTCTACTTGACTTGGTTTGGTTTGTGCTACGGCAGAATTGAGGAACTCGGTTTTGAAGAATCTAGTTTCATTGGCTACTACCATAAGGGCAGTCCATAGAATTTAAAAAAACTCCGATTTAGCCATCGTAATCACATGTCCATTTTGAGTGGGACGGGGCATATCAAGAACACAAGGAAAATTTCGGGAGACAAAAGGAAATTAAAGGAAGAAAAAAAAAATAAGAAAAATCAAGCCATCGCGCTTGTCCCGAATCAAGCACGGGCGTCGAGATCCGGGTATAGATCGTTCCGACTAAAGCCAACGCAACACGCCATGCAAATGTCTCAAATATCAAAAACAAGAATGCCAATTTTGTCAAGCAACTTCTCCAACAAAACCTTAAATGGTCTGGGGAGCGGCAGCGAGAACCTCGGGGGTGGCTTCGTCGGAGTACTTCTTGAAGTTCTCGTTGAAGAGGCCACCGAGCTTGTTGACCTCGTCCTTGAAGGAGGTAGTGGCAGTCCAGCTGTTGCGGGGGTTGAGCAGCTCGGAGGGGACACCAGGGCAGGCAGTGGGGACGGGCAGGTTGAAGACCTCGTAGGTCTCGTAGGGGGCGTTGGCGAGCTCGCCGCTGTGGATGGCATCCAGGATGGCACGAGTGTACTTGAGGGGGGCAACGCTTGCCGCCAGTGGTGGCACCGGCACCGACCCAGCCGGTGTTGAGCAACCAGGCGTTGGCCTTGTGCTGCTTGATCTTCTCGGCCAACATGGTAGCGTAGCGCATGGGGTGGAGAGCCAGGAAGGGCTGGGCGAAGCAAGAGGAGAAAGTGGCCTGGGGCTCAGTGATACCATCCTCGGTACCGGCCATCTTGGAGGTGTAACCAGAGATGAAGTGGAACATGGTCTGCTCGGGGGTGAGCTTGGAGATGGGGGGGCAGAACACCGCGGGCATCGCAAGTCAGCAGGATGATGTTGGTGGGGTGGTTCTCGCTGATACAGGGGATCTTGGCGTTCTCAATGTACTCGATGGGGTAAGCGCAACGGGTGTTCTCAGTGAGGGTGCAGTCATCGTAGTCGACGTTGCGGCTGACGGGGTCGAAGACAACGTTCTCCAGAACGGAACCGAAGCGGATGGCGTTGAAAATATCGGGCTCCTTCTCGGCGGAGAGACCAACGCACTTGGCGTAACAGCCACCCTCGATGTTGAAGACACCAGTGTCGGTCCAGCAGTGCTCGTCATCACCGATCAGCTTGCGCTTGGGGTCGGCAGACAGGGTGGTCTTGCCGGTTCCGGACAGACCGAAGAAAACGGTAACATCACCGTTCTGGCCCTCGTTGGCGGAAGAGTGCAGGGTCAGGACGTTGTGCTTAACGGGCATCTCGTAGAAGAGGACGGTGAAGACACCCTTCTTCATCTCACCGGCGTACTCAGTACCCAGGATCACCATCTCCTTGTCGGCGAAGTTGATGGCGACGGAGGTGGCAGAGGTCATGCCCTCAGTGAAGCGGTTGGCGGGGAAAGAACCGGCGTTGTAGATAACATAGTCGGGGTGGAAGTGCTCCAGCTCCTCCTTAGAGGGACGGATGAGCATGTTGCGCATGAACAGAGCATGGTAGGCACGAGCACAGACAACACGGACGCTGATGCGGTAACGCTCGTCCCAGCCGGCGTAACCATCGATGACATAGATGCGGTTGCGGGTGTTTAGGTAGTCGACAGCGCGCTCACGGTTGATACGCCAGACCTGGGTAGGATCGTTAGTGATGACGTCATACACGTGAAAGCCGCGGGCGCGGGGAAGGCGTGAATAGCCGAGGGGCAAAATCGGGAAAGTGTGTGAATGTGAGGGAAATGGGAAGAGGAGAAAAAGATGAAATGAACAGTGACGGATTTGAGGCATTAACCAGCCAGAAGGAATCCAGTCGAACTGGACTGCCAGAAAAGCTTGGTCTCGCGGATGCATATGCAAGGGTTCCCAGGTGGATCTCACATCGGGCCACCTGCAAGGGCGACCCTCGTTTCACGACAAAGACACATTCCACAAAAATCACGCATAGTATAGTAGGGAAGAGATGATGATAAATGATTTGTTTTATTGGAACTCACATCAGGGGTCATGGGCTTGTTGACGGGTCCCCACCAGATCTGGTTTTCAGAGGACTCCTCCTTGACAATACGCTTGTCGGAGGGGGAACGACCAGTCTTTGCGCCAGAGTAGGCAGTCAGAGCACCGGTGGAAGTGATAGCGGTACCAGTCTCGTAGACGAGGGCATCTTCGTAAAGGGCAGCAACAGCGGGGTTGGCAATCTGGAGATGATGGGTTAGTATATATGATCAGAGAGAACTTGTCCGAGTCGCCAACGACCATGTCGAGTCTCAAGCGCAAGGAAGGATGGAAGATGCCTTACAATTGCGACTCTGTCATAGTCAATGTGCGCAGTCTCGTGCAGCTCCTCCTCCAGCTCGGTGTGACCCTTGCCAGGCCTAAGACGATGAGGTTAGTATGAATGTGGCAAAGACAACACAGGAAGGTAAAAAAGGAAGGGAAGACATACTGGACACCACCAGGGTGCAGAGCAGTACGATTCACAGAAGTGGCAACCATTTTGCGGAGTGAAGTAGAGTGATAGTTATTGTTGCGTTGCTTCGCGACTTGCTGTTTGAAAAAATCAGAAGTAAGAGGACCTGGAGAAGCCGGGCGATTGGGGGGGTATATAATTCTTTCCAGCGGGGGACATGGTCATGACGGTTCTTGGTATGAAGGGAGTTCTCGTGCACTTTGCCCCTGCAATTCTCCACAGTTCCACGGGTGATGTCGGGGCTAAGGGCCGAGCTGCGGTTGGTGATGGTAAATGCGTTGCCGTGGGTTGCGACGGCGAGGCGCAGTCCGAATTGACCCGAGTGAAGGTGGACACGAACTGAAGTCGGGTGGCTAAAGACCGGACTGTATGGAGAATACGTGGGGAAGATCTTGTATCAAGGATGGGAGTAGTTGTTGTTGAAGAAATCAAAGAAGATGTAGAAGAAGTTGTGAATTTGAAGAGGGAAGGTTTGCAGCTGCACATGCTGGGAACGGCTAAAAGGATTAAACCTAGGTTTCTACTCCGCATCCGGGCTCTCTGAAGCCAAAGACAACAAACTCTGTCAAAAGGAATGACGATGCCATGATCTCACCATTTAAGAGAGTTCTTTGTAAATTAATACTGTACCCAGTATACTGTAAACCAGTACATGGTCATAGTCACTGCTCTACTGCTCTTCTCCAACGCGGGGGCTTATGTCAGCGTCGATCCCGTCTTCAACTGCTTCTTCCCTCTTCACTTTTCGGCTTCCCTTGCCCCGATTTCTTTCATCCTTCGGGGTTCCGTGGGGAAAAAACCACGCAAAAAGTGGTCTCCCGAGATCCTACAGCTGATGCGAAAAAAATGTTCCATTTTTCACCCGATGACGACAAACTGGGGGCTTCCATCGGAACGTACGAAATCAGGCTCCTCCCTACGCCGAACATACTCCAATAACGGCGCTTAACCAAGCCGAGGATGATGCATTGGCAAATTCGATCGCGGCGGCTTCGGCCAATCATATCCCACACATTTCACCACCTCAAGGATGTTCGGGTGGGCTGAAGATATTCCCGGCCTTTTTGCGTCCTATTTTCGCTGCCGGACGATAATCAATTCCTCGTTTGTTGGCCTGTGCCACTTGGGTCCCTCGACCCCTCCAATCCAACTGGCTGGTCGGCGCATGTAGATTACGTCGAAGATGACTAGGTCTCGGCCCAGCCCACCCTAGCCCATGAAATGAGGCATTTCAAGAACTTCAATCCAGACTTTTCCGGGACGGTCAACGTTTCTTCCCCCGGAATTGCGATTTACTCTCTCGCTTGGCCTCGGTGTCGGGATCGTGATTTTTCGGCCCTGGCCCGAGCTGGACGAGGAAGGGATTGCGACCATTCTGGTCCTCCACCACGATCACACTGATAACCCCAGATCCTCTCCCGGTGGTTAGCGGCGGATCCCGACCCGGCTCTGGCCTCGGGAGAGACCTGAGTGAGCCTCCCTTGTGTCGTCGCCTTAAATTCCGCAGCGCCTGAAACACGTCTATTTTGCGCGATTTTGTTTCAATAGCTTACGTACGAGCTTCTCTACAGGCATGCACCTGATCCGTGTCACGCTCTGATTCTATTTTTTTTTTTGTCTTCGCCTTACACCCCCGCGTGACTCGTTGCCAGGCGATGGATGTGAGGAGTCTGGAACTATGCCGGCTTGCCTCCCGACCAAATTGAGCAAAGGCTTGGTGGGGAAAGGGTTCCCCCCTGTCTCTCCGCAAAACGCCTGCAAAAGGAGGGACCCTCTCCCCCGGCCAGACCTCTTCAATCGAAGGCTATACTTAGTACCTTTAGACTCTATTTTTTTAAGACGAGTTGCACATGACCATGGGCTTTTGTTTTACCCAGCCCTCCCCCACATCGGCATCTCCCTCCTCTCCTTTATTGACTACGTATCAAGCTAACATTCATCAATTTGGCACTACCCGGCCCTGGCACTGTCTAACGGACTAGCGATAGCGATTATAGCGATTAACGGCGAAATCGGCTTCCTATTTCTCCCGTGATAATGATTCCTGTTTTTTAATTCGAGTCTCGACCTATCAGCCGGCCACTGCCCAACCAGAACGCGTTTCAGAACGGGCTGGTCCGAAGTGCGGAAAAAGGAACGGCGATCGACTCGTCTCCTACTTTCCCCGAGACGGCTTCCCGGAGGTCCAACGTCATACTGCGTATCTTATCCTCGTCCCAATCGACTGGACGGCGGGTTTCGGGCCTACCCTTAAATCGCCCAATCTCTAGCTTCCGTTGCCATTACTAACTCGCTGGCCATTGCCCCGAATGCTCAGTTCCTGCCTCATTGGTTTCCTTGAGCATGTTCCCTTCCTGTTTAGGTAGATACCACCAGCACAGTCACAATACCTTTCTCTCTTGGCGTCTTGGCTCTGGGGAAGCTGTCGCGTGGCCCTCGAAAATGCGGGGAAATGCGTGGAGGCTTTCCTCCACTGACCTTCGCAAAGCCCTTGTCTGACTTTGTAAGATCGTCTCTCCCGGCTCCCATGGCCGGTCTAGGCGATGTACATCGGCAACCTGCCCGCTGGTAGCCGTGAATATGCTGTGACAATTACTCGTGGCGGCAGGGATGTAGACCAGCCAAGATGTCTGTGCGGTTCTGACGCTACATCCATGAATCGACATGCATTTTACAATTAAAGTGTATTTCGTCATTGTCACTGGATTGGGTAACCGTAGACCGTTGGTTACATACTAGTAGTAGCAATCAACCTGCACATTAGTATGTTGCATGGAACACTTTCTGATAGGCAGGTAGTCGGACCGACTAAGTCAAATATACAACTTGAAGTACTGCCAGTGCTACTACTAACTGGTAGTTACAGCACCACTACGCAAATCGGCTACCACTACCACCACTAGTAGTAAACAGGGTCAAAAGGCCAAGACGAAACGCGTCAATTGGAATACTGTAGGCTAGTCCTGTAGGTTAATAAGGTAATTCAGTGCCATTGCAGCGTATTATGATGCCAAAAAGCCAAGGGTAAAGAGCTTGAAGGACTTGGAGGAGAAGAAGGGGGAAGAGACAGTAGTACTAGTGCTACTACCTACTACTAGTAGTGGCGGTGGTGGCGGTAAATACTAGTACCCACTAGGTTTTAGTACTACTATATATATCTACTACGCGTTTTTGCCAGTTGTATCTGATTTGATTGCTACTACTATGGGGTCACTATGTTTTGAACTCGGGATGGAAAAGCATCAAAAGAAGGTGGAAATAAGCTCTGGAGGGAAAGGACTGAATCTAGATGAGTCAATAAAGGGGAAGTAGAAGCTTAAGGCAGTTTATAGCTTTTCGTCCGGACGGAATGTTGAAGGGATGGCGGATAATACCCTTTTGCATTTAAAGCCAAGGGCTGTCGCCATTGTACTATTACTAGTAGTTACTAGTACCAGTGCCAAATAATATCAATACAACAGAACTACATTCTCCCCAGCACCGCTTGCCTTCCACTCATTTAGCTTACTCTTAACAAGATCCGTCACCTTATTCGCATACCCCGGCGGGGGAGGCGGGCCATTAGACTGAACCTTCGCCGGATCACTTATAACCCAAGCAATCGGCTCCGAGGAATGACCAGCAGCAGCCTTACGGAATTTCTCGATCTCTTCCATCTCATAACCCCGGCCGAAAATGACCGCCCGCGCAGGCCGGGTGTAGTCGTGTGAACCGATGTCATTGGACGCGGCAGCCTGAGGCTCGCGGCCAGCGAGGAGAGCCGGAAGCTCGGCTTGGATCGCCTCGCTTGTTTGGAAAAAGTGGATAACTGATAAAAATGGTTCCCAGGTTAGCTTGGTCTGGAAATGCTACTAATGAAGCGATCCTGGGGGTTCCTGGCTGGTAGAGACCAAGACGTACCCTCGTATTCGGGCAGAAGAGCTTCAGACACCGGCTTCCCTATCGCTGTCGTGCGGCCGCAGAGAATGACTGGTAATCGAGATGCCATAGTGTATGAGGTTATTAGTTACCAGGTGTTGTGCGTATTACAAGGGCGATAGAAGAGGTTTTGGGGCTGAAATGAAATGAATCTCACCCCGCTCCCGAGGTCAAATAATCGCTATTTATAAGCTTAGCCCCCACTCCAACCCATGTAGGTTGTTCGTATTTTAAACTTTTGGGGCTCGGATACATGGAAGAATACTTATTAACTACCTGAATATTGCTGATGCCATATTAAGATCTGAAAGGTTGGCCTCTTAGCAATAGTCTCGAAGTATTGTACGACGAGCTGTCTGATTCGAGACACAATGGCCAGAATTAGTACACAATGTGAGTGAGAAATACTCAATTTAGTCACGGCATACTTTGTGGATACAATACCTGCACTTAACATAATGAGGCAGCCACCTGCGGGCATGATCTGTTAGTAGCTCTATATTTACATTGGTATTCGTGTTAAAAAGAAAGTATCTTCTCAGTGAGTAAGGTCACCGAGAATATCAAGCTAGGATGAATATAGACGGATTCTAGAGTGGGCTTCCATATACCTACTTTCCTGGACTCGGATTATCTTTTTGATGCCTTAAAGACACCCCCTGACGAGAGCATGGAATTTCCTTAAGAATGACCCCGCCACGTAGCGCAACTTGTCTTAAACTATATTCGCATTATGCAGCATCCGAAGGGGCAAGGAGAATCAGTAATAACTTTCTTGTTTGTGGGCCTACTCGTATGGCGGTGACGATGCTCACAGCTCTTAGCCTAACTTCCAAGGTGGATTCTATTTGCCGACGTCCGCGCTCCACCGGAGGAATCCAACAACGGGAATTGGTGGAAAATCATAGCATGATCTTATCTCGCCGGAAAACAAGAACTTTTTATAATTTTGATCACGCTATGTGCCACTTTGCGAGTCATAAGGAGGAGGAAGGACCAACATGTTGAACACAAAAAATATCACGATTTATCACAATGTTCAAGACTTCAACGACTTGCATTTTTCCAAGTCATTTTTCTTGACCACAAGCTCAATACAGTATATAGAAATGTGATTTGAGATCAAAAAGACTGGACTTGATCGCAAAGGGGCGGAAAAGCCAAACCAGTGGGCTTGTGGGGCCATCAATTTTCCGGGGTTGCGGGGTATAACTACAGTCTACCAGATCAGGACTTAGAATGACACTGATTGAAGAGCTTAACAATCGATAGTCACCAATTAGCCGAAATTTTCCCGACTAGATGTGACATCTCAGGGAGGGAAAGCCCGAGGGATCTAATTCACATTAGGATTTTGCTTTTCTTTATAATCTGAAGAGACCCCGGTTTCCGGCCAGATGATTTGCTTATTCAGTATTCTAAGTTAAGCCTTCATATTACAGAATGAGATTGAATAACAAGGCCGTTGTGGGCGTATATTTAGTGGCCAGTGCCTCGGCCGCTCAGATTACCAAGAATCTTTCTAAAAGTCAGGCCAAGTCCCGAATCGAATGTTGGATGATGCTGGTTATTAACCGAATTATTAATAGGTGCGCAGGATCTCTTTCAATGGTCGATGCATATCAATGACATACGCTGGGATGATTCATACAAGTATATCTGGTACTCTGATCATGGCCCTTGGTCAACACGATTCACAGCCTGGTATGCCGCCGGCCTGTTATACCGAAACCAGGGAGACGATTTGTCGAACGCCAAATCAGCAATCGAGAATATGTAAGACAGTGTCTGCTCTAGAAAGCCATGAAAAGGTATAGTATTGATACTGGGGTAATTGAAACTGATCAATGGTCATAGTATCTCTTGCCAGATGACCGAAAGCTATGAGTCAGCTTGGTATGGTACCTTCAAAGTTTCACCCGATGAACCGTACCCAACTCCCGATTCCGATTTATACCCTCCAGAGATATACGTAAGAACCGATCCTCCATTGAAACGATTTCTTCGTGAAAATCTAGAGTCTATCTTGCTGACAGGTCTCAAGACTACCTACGACCCAAATTGGAGAGAGTTTATAGGGACACAACTGGTGCAGATTGTCGAAGAATTCTCGGAGTTGATTGGGTCAAGACTCGTTACCCAGATTGAAGAAAGCCTGGAGATTGCAGCTATTGGTTCAATGCGTCGCAATGGCTCATACCCGGAAGGAGACAATTTGACACCGGGGTACTCGAATCCAGCCCTCATGCGCGCATGGTATATTGCATGGCTCGGCCATCGCCGCGATAATGATGTAAGAGCGTTCTCAGATTTCCGATATTTTGCTCAAGAAAACATAGAAAATATGAAATATGCTAATCGGGGTAAATAGACTCTTATCAACTATGCAGATGAACAGGCAGAAACCATATTGAAGCTCTTCAAGTCAACGGGCTCAGATGTGCTGTCCGAATACAACGCACCCACTTACTATGGAATGGATATGTGGGCACTTGCTGGCGCTATTAAATATGGCCCTCCAAGTTCTGCGATTACCAAGAACTCCAAAGTCATTTTGAAGGATCTTTGGTCAGATATTGCGACCCATTACAATCCTTACCTTTCAGTTATGGCAGGGCCCGTAGGTTTACCATTTTGTTTTTACGAGAAATGACAGATGCCTAACTAACAACTAGAAATAGTATGATAGAGCCTACACGCGCGACATGGTCACAAATTCAGCCGTGATAGACTATTTTTGGTGGGGACTATATGGTTACGGCACTGGGCCTCAACCTAATCAGCTTGAATCGGATCTTTTATTCGATGTCTCACAGGGAGCAGCACTGGCTCTCATAATGGACGTGGTCGCGGAACACATCTCAGACGAAGACAATAAGTGGCTAAAGGCCAAAGGAAATTGGAACGGAGAGCGCATGATCACCAAAAAGATCCCGGATGCCCTAGGCGACGATTCCGAGATCCGAATCGCCACTACCTGGATGAGTGCATCTCTCATGGTAGGGGCCCAGCAGGTCAATGAGACTATCAACCGCGGCGAGCAGTACGTACCGTCTATCGTCCAATGGGCCGGTGATAAGGACCACAAACCACACCCATACATGTCGTTTTTCTCACTTTATCCGACCGCGTCAACAATCAATGCCGTGGCTGGACCCAACACTCTTGAGGTCTCATATCCTAACACTACACAGGATGGCACCGGTATCTTTACCTTCGTGTTGGCGCAGCTCCCACCAAGCTGGACTTTGACAAAGAAGAAGGTTGTTCGAGGTCTGGAAGATCTACCTTGTCTCAGTGTCAATGTCAACGCCAAGGGCCTGGAAAGGTTGCCAGTTATCTACGGTGCCTCGGTTGAAGATAATCGTGTGTACAATGTGTCCTTTGCTGTACCATCTGGATTTTCTGGCACTCCCAAGATATCTTTCGAATTTAATTACACCTGTTAGGAATATAGTAATGGTGGACTTTAGAGAAAGCAAATGAGGGTTTCCGCTATGGAGCGCCACACCCCTCATTTGCTTTCTCTAAAGCCACACGGGGGCCCACTGCTTATTCAAGCTGGAAATTAAACATTCATAGTTGGGCGATAGTTAATCTGAGTGCTGTTTGAATTCATAACATAGATCACGAATAAATGCTCTCAGATATGCCTAATTTCGGCCAAGGGCAGCTCAAAAACTATCATGATATTAAAATTCAAAATATTTGACAAGCTCTCAGCTTAGTCTAATACATAGTGGCCAGCAATACATGGCCCGAGCTTACATAGCTCTCCTTGGACTAGGAACGCATACCAAGATGGTATCGTCAGATGGCTGATATTAAGAGTTTCCGCATCCTCGTCAAAATACTGGAAACCCCAACATGAAGGAGAAACAAGGAAAGGAAAGGAAAGGAGTCTGAGAGAGATCAGTGGGCTATAAAATGAAAAATACACTGCTTTATTGAACACACCTTGTCTAGGAGATCGTGTCTCAACATTGAGATTCAACCTCTGCGGCAACCAAGAGGAGGACCCGAATCGGAGTGTTGGCAAAGAGTGGGGGGTGGATCCGGTGTCTTGCTTGGGATTATATCCAATGGGAGGGATGCCGAGGGCGTACAACCGAGCAAAATGGCGCAAAGAAGATTGAGATAGCGCATGTTGAGGAGCGAAGATCAGAAATTTGGTTGGAATGAGTGAGCGGAACATTGATTAAGGCAAGTTACTTGAGTTAATATAACCATATCAAATTTAAACTTCTCTCCGGCAGCTCCCGCATGTGTCCATTTATCCCGACAGGTCTTGCGTGGGCTTAATGTAAGGGTTAATGTACCAGAGGCCTAGTCCGGATAGAAAGCTTCCCTATCCACGAGAATCGAATGAGAGGTCTGGACCAGCATTCTTCGCCCCATGTGAAATATTTTAGCAGGCCTGCCGAATCGTTTTTATCGAAGAGGGTATCTCAATATTATACGCTCTGACATGGAGAATGGCTGGAATAATTATAATACGGAAATAAGTTATGCAAGCAATTGGTGGCCTAACATTCTTGTCATACATCAGTCAATCTATGAGCCCTATACGTAATCATGTGGTCCGGTAGATCGGCATGCCGGACGCGTGGGTAAGCATTCACAGCAAGGGCTTGTTGTGTATTCATTGGATGAGTATATTTCCAACTCAGTGACGCGATATACAGCCAAGGCCAAAGTATGTGCATCACTCAAGGGTTAGGATGCAAACTGCAACATTTAATGTAGTTATCTGCGAACATGTATCCGTTGAGATTATTCATAGCCTTGTTTGAAAAATTAGGCTTTAGTTGCTTTATATGAAGACATGTTAGTGAGTATACCTTGAAACTAGCAATATGATGATATTATGCTTAATGTGGCAGAAGATAATTAATATTTTACTTCAGGAGTCCTACAAAACGATACGTCACGAGTTTATTGTCCTTCTACACGATGCCATCGCCTGTTCAAAAAGACTTTGACAGTTGCCGAGAGCTCTGTCAAGAACTAACTCCGAAATGCGACCCTGAAATCACCACTCGGAACTTATGTATACTCGGGTTGGCTTCAGGCTGGGTTTTATCCTTGATTTGTGTCATTGGAGGCTCATTTGTAATGACCTCGCAAGACCGTATAGCCCCGAGTGAAGTTCAAGGAAAAGCTTTCCTGATTAATTTTTCAGAATGGGATTTACCACCGGGCGCCAATAACTTTCCGGGTCATCGAATGCTGCCTTTACACCCTGGCTTATCCATTCTTTTAAATTTATTCTTGAACCTTTTAGTGACTACCATACTTGACGCGACAAATTATATCCACGACACCACTCTCAAATGGGCATTGCATGGTGAAGGACGACTGAGATACAACTCAAATATTCGACTTTTCACTAGTTCGCGCCGCCACGGCCCCAATAGCTGGTATGCAAATGTCGTTTCTCTGCTGGGCCTAGCACTCACTCATGGGTCCTTATCAACTATTATCGTCAACGTGGTTGTCATAGGGACGTGGAATGAAAAAGCGAAAAAATTCGAATTCACCCCGGCGCAAACCACCGACTTCATCGATATCAATTGCTTTGCGGTTATTTTTCTGGGTGTTGGAATCTTGCTCCAAGCCATCGTGTCTACCTGCTGTTTACTATGTAGTCGTGGAGTAAAGACATGGAGCAGTAGTCTTCTGGCAAATGCAAAAGTACTCTCACGCGACGAAAAGCTCAATACCGAAAGTCACACAGCTCCACTGCTTTCGAGTCGGGAACTTCAGAGCTCAATGCTTGATATAGCCCCGCAAGTACAACTGGTCCGTCGGCTTGTCTGGTGCTTTACTGGGATATTCATGGCTTGGTCCCTGGGTCATGGGGTTTATATCGCAGTGAATGGCTATGACATGGATAATGTTGTTGCATGGTCCCGGGATGTGCAGCAATATTGGCAGTTCTACGGAGGAATGTGGATGGACTATGGTCGTCTACTTGAATCGACCCCGTATTGGCTGGGAATAGTGATACAGACAATCCTGCAATCCCTCATAACCTTTGCACTGCACTGTGTGGAGCTTTTGTTCAAGATTTCTCGCGATGAGGCTTCGTGGCGTTGCCTCCAATCCACTGGTTCCGAGATTGATCCGCCAATTCTTTCCAGTATTCAGTGGCAGACCATATTGATGATGACATTCAAGGCAGTCGTCCAATGGGTATTTGGGTATGCATTTACAGCTGATGAGACATTCAACGTCGCGCTACTACCTGTGATCGCACTCATGACACTTTTTATTTGCTTGCTGGCTGCCACCGAATACATGACAAAAAGGAGGCCCAGGGGTACACTCCCCGCGACATACGGGAACTTTGACCGAGTTTTAGAGCTTGTGGATGAATGGGATCATAAAAGGTTATTTTGGGGCGAAAAGGGAGAATTGGGTGATGGAACAAGACTTGCTGGTACAGCTGGACGACGACTGGCAGATTTGAAGCCAAGAGCAGTCTACGGCTGCCTTGACACTCACAAAGCTATCACTCCGCCAGAGTCCCCGCTAGACTAAAATGATGAAGTCACTGAAATGCCTTGTTTAGTTTCGCACCTTTTCTTTTAATTACTGACTGGATTGGGTGACCCTTGCAAATTTTAGATCTGTTTATTGCTAGTTGCTCGCACCTAGTAGAATTTCTCCGGTAAACCGAGTCTATTCGTCTATTCGTTTAGAGGAGATACGAGTAAACTAATAGCACGAGTAGATTAAAGTGGAATCGGTGGGGCTCATTTTCCTTCGAGGCTGTGACAACAAGGCTGAGGGCCACAGCCCTTCCTTTTAGCCATTGCCGGGACGACCCACACATTTCCTAGATGCACTCATCTTCATCGACCTCCCATTTTGATTACCTGGATTCTATCACCCGGTGTGATATTCTCTTCTAGACATACAAATCATCCGTGTTGAGACCTAGAATTAATAGTAAAATGAAAGGGAAGGAAAATTAACTGGCCCTAGTCGTAGGCATACCACGAGCATGGGCCCGGGGTCGGCCCCAAGATAACATCAACCTTGCCAACCTTGAAAAGGAAGAAGAATGACAGCGAGCCCAAGGCGGCTTGATCTCTGGTGAAGGTATTCCCTATGACCTTTTTTTAGAACATCACCACTGGGGCGGTGGTGACCGCCACGTTGTTTTTAGCCTCATTGGTTGAATCGTGCGTTCTGTATTTTCTGCCCCCATATGTTGTGGGGTAGCTAAACTCTTACTTTCGCTATGACGAGCTACCTAGACTTGTAATGGAAAGATTTGAGGCTGATGGGCACTATCTTCGGCATTCGCAGGGGGCGCAGAGGTCGACGGCCCCCAAATTGACGGGATGCAAATCTCGCACTGCAGACCTAATTAGGGAATTAAGGGCGATGATCTGCTAAATAGGCCCACAAAGCCTCATCTTAGCTCACAGCTTATAGTTACTAACCCAGTCGAGTAATTGAGTTGTTTTAGCGGATGTATTCTTGGATTGTCGGGGTAGGTCGCTGGAGAAGATTGCAATATAAGAGGTGAGAAATTTCCCGGATACTGGAATCATCAATCACATCAACTTCGCTTTTTATCAGTCTGTTATTTTATACAACAGATTCCGAGCCAAATTAATATCACCCATCATGCGTTACACATACCTCTTCTCCGCATTCGGTGAGTATCTCCCCTGAGTTATGTGTCATCTTATTGGCTCTCGGTTTGCATTGTTTACTGATGCATGATATGTATAGTCGTTGGAGCGATCGCCGCCCCCCAGGCCCATATTCCCCGAGCTGAGGTCGCCACCGAGACAGCAACACCTACATCCTCATCCTTATCAGCCCAAACCAGTGCCGTCGAGATCCCTGCTGCATGGAATAACGTCGACTTGGACAAATGGATCAGGATGATGTAAGTGCGCTATCTTTCTACTCATCAGGACGAAAGATCTAACGGTATTTAGCGTAAACGAGACTGTAATCGAGCCAATTACCAACGTCACCGAGAAAGCCGAGAAGGAATCCCACATCGATACTGCACTCGGTATCATGGAATGTTACTTTGACATCTCCTCTGCCGCTAGCTGCGAGAAGAACGTCCTAAAGCCCTTTGCGTATTATACCAGATTGGGCGTCTACTACTCGCGCGAGTGGTACAAAAAGATCTACAACAAGTACTACGTGCAAGTCAAGCAATGGAAGGCCAAGGCCACATCATTCGTGACAGACTTCACTCATCACGATCTCAGCTGCAAGAAGGGTTGCAATTACTTCGCTCTTGCTAAGAAGGCATTGAAGTCATGGAAGAGTGTCCTCTCTGGTTCATCCTCATTGCTCGGCGGATTTGACTTCTCCTCTGCTGGTCTTTCATTTGCATCGGGAGTTGTCGCTGCTACCAAGTCTAATGTTACTGAGATGTTAGTATCAATCCTACTCTTTCTGACGAACATTCTGCTAACGTTAATATCTTATCCAGCTTCCAAAAGGAGCTTAGTCAACCCGACAACGTTAAGGAGGCTCTTCTCAATACTGCCGGCCTCGTGAAGAATGCCTCTGTTGCTGGATTTTACGCCTCTGCTATCAACGTTGCCTGGGCTCTGGAGAACGTCTATGTCGCCAAAGCATCCGACAAGATCAATGACCAGAAGCCGGCCGATATGGACCTTTCAATTCTGGGTGACAATGCTCGCACCTGCGATGACAACGAAACCTGCTACTTTTTCATCGTCGCTCAGAACATCAGCAACATCTCTGGCAACTGGACTGCCACTAAGGGTCTTGACAAGATTCAGGAATACAGAATTACCTTGCTTGAGCTGGCACAGTCTGCCACTTGGTTCCAAAAGACCTTCGGTGGCTACTCAGCTCAGCCTAATGCGACTGCTCTTCTGCAGTCCCTCCAGGCCAATGACACTAAGCCTAACCTGAGCTACTTCGTCAACCTGCCTGTTATCGACTTCGACAATGTCAAGTACGCCAGCTCGGACAAGTCTTCCGCGGAGAAGACTTTCCTGGGTGAGCTCAACCGGGAGATCAGCTCGATCAAAAGCTGGCCTTACGCCAAGTCATCCAAGTCAGCCAACTGATCTTGCGGTGGACTAGATATGAGTTATGTGCCTGGAGAATGTACTATATGATACCTGTGAATATTGTTTGCATTGTTTTGCATTGATTAGCATATTTAGAATTAATCTGGATTTCCTTTCTATTATGTGAATCTTCAGGGTTTGATCGAGAAAGCTCTGTGGTCGTCTGACGCTCCTTTGTAGTTGTAGTTGTAGCTGAAAAATGTGATGTGCAATAAATTAAAAATAAAATTAAGCCAGATAATAGTACTAAACGAAAGTAGAGTTTTCCGATGCGATAATAGTACTATCGGATCTCAGTCTTGGCCTCCCCACGCCCCATCATGACTGCCGAGATTCTCCACCGATCCCGTCGCATACCCGCACTCCGCCAGGTTACCATCCCGCTTTGCCGCCGGAGTACACTCCGCTCCCGAGTTCCATGCCGGGGGTTGTTCGGGAGGCCTCTGGCCCAGAGCTGGATGCCGAATGTCTTTCCGCGGAAGATGGGGCGGTGGATCTGCAGGGACCTTTCGACCCCTTTTGCATTGTCCTATAATAATCTATCTACAGTCTATTATTTAAAAGGGTTTAGTATCAATGGGGCTAATTATTGAATTGAAAGCTGGTTTTTCATAGTGGGCTCTGTTAGTGGGGATCATGCAATAGGAAAGGTGTGCTTGTGAATAAGATTTTGTTGGGATGCGATGTTTGTTGTTGATGGATAACCCTTGGGAAGGAATCCCGGATGCTGATAACGCCATGGCCCATGAGCGGGGTGCCTCGTGGCCGTAGACTGGACATCGGAGACGGCCGCATTGCATCTGTTACTTTAGTATCCCGGAGAACAGCATTCATTCGGAGAAGAGTATCTGGTTTACCCAGTACTTCATGGTCCAGGACTGTGTATACACTGGAGAATGTAAGTAAACGGTAGATCTAGACCAGGCAGGCTCGAGGGCTTGTGCATCAATTGCCCAACGGATTTTGTCTCTGCATGCCAACGGTTCGTAGAGAGGCTGGGTGGGATCTATTGCGACATTTGACTTCGTAGCCTTGTTCAACGCAAATATGCCATCAAAGCCCGGGAAGTGTTACTATTATCCCGGACTACAGTCCTCCGCAAGAGAAGAACTCTGAGTCGGCAACACGGCCACGGCTTCGGTTATACAAGGCCCAGGGCGTTAATCCGACCAATCCAGGCCAGGGAGAGTGGCACAGTGAGGATAGAACGACAAAAAGTGCCGGTCCTCGGCGATAGGAGAGGAGGCCGACGACTCGATCGGAGTATTCCAGGCATAGAGTACCCTTGTAAGCTCAAACAACCGTGTCCGGGGATCTCCACCGGCGGGCATTGTTATTCCCGCGGGCTTAATTGGTTGAGCAGACCAGGAGAAATGGGGATCTCGATGGGGATGGGCGAAAGGCGATGCGCATTGTCAGCGGCAGTGGGGCTCAGCGATTGGTTGGGGCTATCTTCTTCAGCTTGATATCCTCGGATAGAACGTCGGGTCGCGGGAGCGGATGAATATTAATGAGGGATAGCCGGGGTTCTGTCGCTGCAACTACTATTTCGCCATGTTAGACATGAGATGTTAATTGTTGGGGGGGGGGCAATTGCAGCAAGTTCAATTGACAGAGATGGTATAAGGAACAAAGGGAGCTGAGAGTAAGCTCAACGGTTTCCCTCGGACTAACAAACAGAGTGTCCGAGCAGTTCTCGTCCCAAAACAGAGGGAGAGTGGGGACATCCGACTTTAGCTCGTGGGCTGGGTCCATGACGTGGGGAACGTGCAGATGCAAGGAGTGGAGGTCGATATTGATGATCGAGAAGTGTCTGTGCCAGTGTCAGTGTCACCTTCGGTCACCTTCGGTGCCATGACAGACAGAAAACAACGCAGCAGCAGCAGCGGGAGAAGAAGAAAGGGAAGGCCCGTGACCCCACCGATGTACTCGGTACGTAGCAAGGACGTCCCCCCGCATTTCACATTCTTGAAAGCTGGCTGTACGGGGTGCAGATGGATAAGCCGGGTTTATGATCGACACCATTGGCCCACTTACGCATCAGGTGGATCCTCGTGCTGGCGATTCTCGCAGATGTTGTACTGGCATCTCCACCACCGGAGAACTGGCGGCTGTCGGGCGAAGGGCCAGGCCGGCTAGATGCTCGGAAGTCGCCATCGGGTGATGGAGTAGTGGAGTATAGGAGGATTCAGAGTAGCGGCAGTGGCAGTGGCAGTAGCCAGTGGTAGTTGGTCGTGGAGGAGTCGAGGAGTGAAGGAGAGAGAAAGGCAGAAGTACTCGTAGTACTCCGAGTGCCTATATAGACACAAGTCACCCGTCACCAGTCACCAGTCACCACCCCAACTTGTACCAGGTACAAACTCAACTCAACTCTCTCTCACACGAGTTTCCCCCGCATCCGATTCCTTTTCTTCTCCCCTCATTCTCCCTTGCTCATCTATTCTGCTCTCTTCTCTCTATCTCTCCGGCCTTTGCTTCTGTTCCTCAACTTGATCGCTTTGTTGCTGTTGCTGTTGCTGTTCTACGTCATCGGTGAGTGTCTCCCATGGTCACTGAGGTGGCTTCTAAATCCGCCAAAGAAAACTGGAAGGCTAAAGAGAAGGTTTCTTTTCTAGTAATTCCCCGGCTCTGGTCAGTCAAAGAACCTAAACTCCTGTTCCTTACCATGCCTCTACTTTTGTGCCGGCTATAGCTCGGCTGCACACAGCAGCACCAATACATGTACCCACAAATCCCCCCTCTGACAGGAACTAATACCACTATAGATCAAAGAAAATAATCCAACCATGGCAACCAATTCCGTCAAGGAATCCGCCAGCAAGGCGGCCAACTCCGCCAAACAGGCCTCGCAGTCTGCGATCGAGAACCCTACCCAGACCACAAGGAACATTCTGCAGAATCCCTACATGAAGCTCGCTTTACCCTTCGTCAACGGTGGTCTGGCCGGAATGACCGCCACCGTCGCCATTCAGCCTGTTGACATGGTCAAGGTCCGTCTCCAACTCGCCGGTGAAGGTGCTCGCTCAGGACCGCGCCCCTCCGCACTAGGTATCACCAAAGATATCATCGCCGCGGGCAAATTCCTCGACCTGTATACCGGACTATCCGCCGGTCTCCTCCGACAAGCCGTCTACACAACCGCTCGTCTCGGCTTCTTCGATACTTTTATCAAACAGCTCAATGCGCGCGCTGACGCCGCAGACCGAAAGGTCACCTTTGCGGAACGCGCCGCCGCAGGCCTCAGCGCCGGCGGTATCGCCGCCATGATCGGTAACCCGGCCGATCTAGCTCTGATCCGCATGCAATCAGACGGATTGAAGCCCCCCGAGGCTCGCGCCAACTACCGCTCCGTCTTTGACGCTCTCTTCCGCATCCCCAAGCAAGAGGGTATCAAGGCCCTCTGGGCCGGGGCTCTACCTACCGTCATTCGCGCCATGGCCCTCAACATGGGCCAGCTGACCTTCTTTGCCGAGTCCAAGGCCCAGCTGAAGCAGCACACTTCGCTCTCAACACAGACCCAGACCTTCGCGGCCTCCGCTATCGCCGGTTTCTTTGCCTCCTTCCTTTCCCTCCCCTTCGACTTTATCAAGACCCGTTTGCAGAAGCAGCAGAAGGATCCCAAGACGGGCAAGCTGCCGTACCGCGGTGTGATGGATTGCGCACGTAAGGTCATCGCTGAGGAAGGATGGTTGCGCTTCTATCGTGGCTTTGGCACGTACTATGTGCGGATCGCACCTCATGCGTTAGTTGCCCCCACCTTTTTCCACTTCGGGCGGGCGCGAAGCCCTGCCTCCATTGCTTTTTTTGTCTTGGCTTATCTTCGGCCCCACTGGTTGATTGATCTCCGGGGCCTTGCTCTTATCATATCTTGCATTTGCATTGAATGGGATCGGATCGCATGCTAACAGATTTCTAGAATGGTGACCCTCCTCGTGGCCGATTATCTCAACCTCATCACCAAATAGAGTCGATACACAAATTTCCCATATCCTAGTGGCTGTTCTCCTATGTTTCTTTATCTGCTACGCTTTACAGTCGTCATGTTTCTACGTCTTTTTCTGCGCGCTCGCTTGCTTGCTTGATTAGGCTCTGCAATGCAGGGACACTGGAAAGATATTCCGGCCCTCTTTTCCTTCCGACTTATCATCGACCACCCCGCACACCTTACCCTACCATACCAGCAATCAATCCAGTACTATGATATGAAACCCGCTTATCTTGCCCGTGGACTCTCCGAACACCAATGAACTCGGCAGATGGAAGTTTCGTTGTTGGGCGGTTGAGGTAGGCTGGGAAACCCAACCCGTGGCTCAACTTTGACTTCATCTTCAATCCACCGGTCGCTTATCCCCGGCCCCAACATACCCATCAGCTCAGTCAGCGGGAAATACTTCCTCGGCAATTTTCTTTGTTCTGCTTTTCCGGACATGCTTCCATTCTTCGGAGGAGCTGTCAGAATGTGGCTCGGCTTGTCGCGGTGGAGGAAGCCGCCGCGCTGCAGCTCCGGGTTTCTCCGCGGGAAGCTAACAGGACTATGGACAGGACTGTCACTGTCACACTTCTGCTTCTTCTTCTTCATCTTCATTTTTTTGCCTCCCCTCCATTATTCCTTTTGTTTTCCGCTTTTCACTAATCCTATGCCTCGTCTTGTCTTTCCGATTTCCTAGTTTTCCTTTTTTTCCATTTCCTTTTTCCCTATTCTTTCTTCCTTTGACAAGCGAATACCCCCTCCCACTCCTTGTCCCATGTCACGCGATGTTCCTCCCGCTATGCTACAATTCAATTTCCAGCCAATGATTCATTTCTCCAACGCTGGGGACCTGATGAATGCCGGGGCAGGCCTGATGTCGTACGAAGGGAAGAGGGCTTGATTACCTGCATTCAACCCGAGATATGATTGATGGTGGTGATGATGATGATGATGATGATGATGGGACTCGATTCGAATTAACCTCCGACGGATTCATGTTCATTAATTCCAGTTGTAGTTGATTAGATTGCAATTCTATCATCTCGAAAGGTTGTGCATGTTTTGCCAGTTGTAAAGTATACTTAATCTACGTAGACTATAGTTACGGCCATCCCGTGATCAGGTAATCTGCTCTATAATTGAGATCTAAGACAAGAGGCGGAGCAGGGGCTGATTTTTGATGGTGTAACAATGTGATGTTTCACCTGTTCAAGTTCAGAATGGAGAAAAATTAACACCAATGGGAAATACCATGATTATTTGAAGGCGGGGGGGATCTGCCCAGGTGACTGACAACAAAGAAATACTAGTAGTATTTGCCACGCGCACTCCCATGGATAGGAATCTCAAGAGAAATGACTAAGAAACCAGGAAAGCTCAAGGCTAGTAAGGGTGGGTGAAGAAAGTATGCACAAATTATGTGAATTGATTCGTTAGAAGCGTTAGAAGATAATGCGTGATACACATCGCGCGATTAGAAAGTGATAAGGGAAAAGAAAATGCCCCTTGTAGGGGAAGAATGAGAAGGCCCACCCAACAGCACAGGACGATGATGCAAGAGCGAAACACCGGTGGCAAAGGTAAGAAGAAGAGAAGAAAAGAAAATGGGAATCACAATGCAAAGCCACCTTCAAAATCCTGAACCTGATTTTCATCAAACACTCATAAATTACCCCTCCTCAACGAAGCCCAGCCTCCCATTGCGAAACGTTCCGTGTAAATTCTGAGATTCTCACTGTGCGCCTCTCACTGTGCGCCGAGCGGCCTTGCTCCTGGAGGTTCTTTTCAGATGTTGTCTCCGCCCAGGCGCTTTTGGTCAACGGCACCGGGGGGCAGGACGTCTTCCAGAGTCTCGTCGGTACCCTCGATTTCCTCCTCGACTGAGATGGTGTCGCGGACCTTGAAAAAGACGACAGGCGCAGCGATAAGGATGGAGCCGCAGAGAAGACCGAAGTTTGAGGCGTACTCGCCCATGAAGGACAGCTCGTTTTTGTCAAGCGACCACATAACAGCAGAGCCAGCCGACTGCAGACCTTTGTAGAAACCGGCCAGATTGGCGAGCTTGCGGCCAGAGTTGCCAAGAGCACCCATCAACCTATTAGGCAATCTGGTGTTAGCTACTGTTCCAATTCGGCATAGAGATATCTGGGATGAGGTGGGGGGGGGGGGGGTATAACGGGTAAGATAGTAACATACCAGTAGACAATGCCTTGCCAGATCGCATCGTACATTCCATAGAAGAAGTACAGGAACATCGGTCCAACGTAGCCGGGAGTCTCCCAGTCCCAGGCAGTGAAGAGACCCGCAGCAACTGCCTCCTTTCCAACTGACTCGCGAGTGTATCGCTTCTGCCAAGCATAGCCAGAACCCCAAATAACGACGGTGAGGATGAAAAGGGTGATAAGAGCCGCGCGAGCACGAGTGGTACGGCGGAAGCGCTCAAGATCGAGGAGGGGGCCGACAATGACGGCGGCGACGATCTGCGCAAACCAGTACAAGAAACCGTTGAGAGACTTGGTACGAGTATCGAAGTAAGCACCATTGATCCCGTTCTGCTGGTAGATGTAGAACCAGTTAGAAGACCAGAACATGGGAAAGAGCAAAACGATCCAGGGCTCCGAGGCAATGGTTTCCCATAGACCTCTAATCTCGGTCCACCAGCTTGGGTTCTTCATCAGGATCACGCGCGATCCATCAGGGCGAACAATCTTGTCGGCATCACAGAGGAAGAGAGCAACACAAGCGCCGACGAACATGAGGACGATAAAGGCGATGTAAGTGCCGTCACCGACGGTCTTGTTGGTCTTGACGTCGATGTTCTGGCCGAGGGGAATCAAACTACCGATACAGGCGCCGACATTGAAAATTGCCCAGAACCAAGCGAAGTACCGACCCTTGCGCTGTTCGCCAGGGTAGGACATCATGATGGTACCCTGAGCGGCCCAGAGGAGACCGGCGCAAACACCCAGCAAAGCACCGGCGAAGATATTGAAGCCAGGCACATGGGCGTGCTCCGAAACGAGAAGACTGATTGAGTAGATGCAGTAGCCAACGCCACCAAAAGAAAGGGCCAGGCGCACACCCATTCGATTGACAAAGGTACCGGCGAAGAAACCGACGACGGCGAAAGTGGAGTAAAGAGCGGTGTTCTATGAAGGGAAAGTGGGAGTTAGCTTGGATCGAAGTAGACCTGCATTGTATACCACGGGCATTGACGCATTGTGCGATGGCCCTGGAGGATGGGAATGGTGAATTACCATGTCATCAGCCAATTTGGCGTCTGCTTTTCCACCGCCACCGAGCCCACTAAGCGCGTTGAACATTCCTGGACACAAAAAGCAGACGAAGGCGACCATGCCCAGCTGAAACTTGGGCGAGGCATACCAGCCGACCTTGAACTTGCCGAAGCCAACGGGCTTGTACATCCAACCGGTGGGGCGGGGGGGCCTCATCCTCAGCAGAGCCCTGATAAGCGATTTCAGTGTCGATGTGAGCCGACTTCAAATCGGACTCGGCCATCGCGACAAATGAGGATAGCAAGAAGCTATCAGTAGACTGTAGAAACTTGAAAACAGGAAGCAGGGAGAAGCGGGAGGTGGGGAGAGAGTGTGGAGAGAAGAGAGAAGAAGGTGTGGAGGTGAGGTGAGTTGTGAGTTGTTGGTAGATCTGGGGGAAGGTCCGAAGGTGTGGGGAAGGAAAGAGCAGAGGAGGGTAGAGAAAGGAAGGAAGGAAGGAACAATAAAAAGGATTCGATGTTTAAAAAGACAAGAACGACCAAGACCAACGACCAACAGCTACTCTAGCTACTCCTGTATACTCGTATGGGATGAGCTTAGGAATACCACCACGAGGCAAGGTAACATCAGCTTATCCCCGACTTTTTTTGTTTTTTTTTTTCACAGCTCTACCGCGGGGGTCGCCTGATTGGATGGGGGAAAGGACCCTATAGGGAGGCCCGCTTTGATAGCAGTGTTGCACTCTAGACCTCGTTTAGAGAGAGGGAACCTTAGGAAACTGGTACATCCAAATTCTGTGGACTAGACCACCAGATGGCATATGGCATATGGCAGTGGCAGTGGCAGAACTCTACTCTACTGCTACTCAAGTACCGTCGCGTGATGCTAGCGAGGGTGCCGTGGTATTGGATCGGGACGACCAGGTTGCACCCTGGTGTTAGTGAAGCAAAAGGGGCGTTCATGGGACGAATGGAAACGAGGCGGGTGGGGGTGGAGGGATGAGGGATTCATTGGAACAGAGGCTTGGCCCAGGAAAGCCTAGTGGAACATCGAGGAGACCCTTTACAGTGGATGGCGGAGAATACTGATACATCTGCCATCTGCCCATCTGCCATGCTTATCTCCCCGCGTTATCTCGGCCCACCACCTCGGGTAGACCCATCCGGGGTGAGGGTGATATTTAGTGTGATATCCAGTCTCATGCCCAGGATACATCAATACTATTGTATCATTAACCTCACTCTCTCACTCAGAATCATCGCTTGAAATCGCCTCAACCTGCTGGCTCGCATGTGGAATCATTGTACCCTCCCGCTTAATGCGCGCGGCGGGCTCAGATTTGATCCGAGTCCGGTCTGACTCAGAATCCCCATCCACCTCCATCGCATCGCCATCCTCGTCCGACGACTCGGCATCACTTCCCAATGTCACCTCATTAGCACCACCTTCTCGTCCAGACTCTCCCATCTCATCATCATCATCTGCCTCGCGCTTCTCCAACTCTTCCGCTCGTCGGACCTTGCGTAGCAACACCGGGTCGGTCCGAAGATCCTCGTTAGTGAGGAGAATCGAGCACACAGGACACTTCACCGCGCGGAGACGACGGCCCGGTCGACTGGCATCCGGTGCGTATCGTGTACTGCGCGCAATCATATCAGTAATAGCTTCACGCTCGAAACTGTGCGGGCATTTTGTGCTCGTCACTGGGTCTTGGAACGGCAGCAGGGTAAGTGGGCATTTCAGAGATATGCGCTCGCGCTGAATTGCAATTTCGTCCGAGTCGGCAGGGGATGGTTCACGGCGATTTCGTGTGCGCATATTCTGACGCGACAAATTGCCATCTGAGGGTCCATTCTCGCCATTTGTATCTTCCAGATGCGAAAACCAGGTCGAAGAAGACGGCATTGGCGGTACCTCGTCGCCGGGGAACTTGGAATCATGTACCATACGGTAGAATCCGATATAATTGTTGTTTCTGGCGTACCTGCACGGGAGAAAAAAAGGGGGATCACCAGTTAGTCTTTTTTGTAAGGAATCATTGCCAGGACCGACGCTTGCCCTTCTCTTGAGATTGAGATTGAGACTGAGGTAAAACTGACCGCTCGGTTAGCGACAGGCCGTCCCATTCCTGTGCTCCATTCACCAGTTTATCCTCCAGTCTTCGGCTAGGCGGGTTCTGCGCATTGCGTTCCCGGATCTCGCGCTCAGGCGTCCCTTCGTAGTCCTCGTCTTCTAAATCATCCTCGCCCTCCTCGTCACCATCCCGTTGTTGTCGTCGCATCCGTCGCTGGCCTCGCGTCTGGCGCACCCCAAGTGCAGCAGTCTGAGCCTCCGCCTCCTCCCTCTCAATGGATCGCACGGATTCCGTCAATTCGGAAAGGCGGTTTTCGGAGTCAATGATCTGTCGCATCTGGACCTCCATCCGCCCAGTGACATCGTCAACTTGTCTTTCTTTCTCAGCTAGAAGCTGAAGTTCCTCATCTTCATCGTCACTTTCGATTTCCTCGTTGGCACTTCGTTTTCGCTCTTTATTGGTCTCGTATCGGTTACGGGCATCGCAAAGTCGTTCGTTGACCTCGCCTACAGAATCGGTGAGTCTGTCGGCGGCATTTTGAATATGAGTCTTCACATCATGCAGTTGTTTAGATTGTAGCAGTGAATTGAGTTGTCGTTGGCACTCGGCTGTGAGGGGTGCCTCTGGGGCCTCGTATGGGGGCAAGTCGGGAATGGTGCTTGTTCGTGGGGTGCGCGATCCGCGCGCGCTGGGTGGCGGGCGGGACTGTGCCGTTGAGCGCTGTCGCGCTGGTGTTGACAGCATAGGTTGTAGTTGTATGAGAGGGTTTGTATGATATTTTTCCGAGGTGATGTGTCTTCAACTTGAAGGTCGTGGTCGTATTCAGGATGGCAAAGTGTACGGACAAAGCAACTTGAATGCGTGCAATCCCACGCGTCGTAACCGCGCTAGTCCCATTCGGGTTACAGTGCATGCCCCGATAAGCTTATCAACTATCAATCTTTATTTCCCATAGCAGGGTACTATTGATACAGGGAAAAATCGGATATTATCGATTATTCTAGGACTTAAACATAGTGTCTGTCAGATCTCGTGTTCCTAGGTAAGTCAATGTTTCAACGAAGTCTCGAATCAGCCTGACCGGGGAGTCGGAGCAACCTTGGAAGTTTGAAACCGGGGTGGCGTCAACTTGAAGGAACTTGAATATATCTCCACCTGTGGAACGACCACCTACTAGTTACTACTACTAGTAGTAGGACCTCGGGAGTACCTCCACCAACTTGAAGACTTCCAACTTGAAGTTGAAGGTTAATTGCCAGCCCTGTGGACCTCAAGTTGAAAGTTTTAATCCATTGGAATATTTGGATTCTTTAGCTAGTCATTTTCTATACGTTTCCATCTTTCCTAGTAATCATTGGAAGATAGTATTTGTTGGGCTACTCCCTTTTCTATGCATATTTTGAGTATTTAATAACGCGATCAGACCTTGTAGAAACAGAATGCGTGGTAAAAGCCTAAAAGATTAGCCATTGATCTCCAGAGTTCCCCCAAAACTAGAAAGGATAGGTAAAACTTACTAACTGCATCCTTCTCCTCATCGGTCATGTTCAGATCGCCCGTGGCCCGGTTGCGCACACCCATGCGCTCACTCAGTGGGCCCAACTCGCGATCATTCTTCTCGTCTTCCCAGATATCCAGGAAAGGCTTGCGATATTGGAGTTCGAGATTGTAGTCCTCGGTCAACCTAAAAAACATCAGTCATTAGCGATGGACGGTACATCCTTGGGATAGAAGTACTCACGCTCGGAATGCTTCCCAAGGAACAACATATTCAGGGACCTCTTCAACAGCCTCTCGCATGAAGTAGGTATACCGCCATCCAAACGGCGGGCGGAAAACACCGTCCTCCGGAGTCGCCCCGGGGAATCGTACTCGATAGATATCGTTGCCCCATTCACAACGCTCATCCTCCTGGACTTCACCATCCTCTGGAGCTTCCTCGGCCGCCGCAGGTTTGGCAGATTCCTTTTCCTGGCGGTTTTTATGGAAGGTGCTCACGCGGCTGGTGATGACATCGGAGTTCGGACACACGCCGATGAAACGACCACCCTTTTTCAAGCACCCGGCAACATTGCTGAGCATCTGTCGAGTCTTCTCCTCGCTCTCAAATGCATAGTGAATCGCAAACATCGAAGTCACAACATCAAATCCGCCACCACCACTCCACCGCGAAGCCATCAGCGAGCCACCAGGACCGGCATTGGGATCAATCCCCACCTCCTGCACAATGCCAACATCACCTAACCACTCGCCAAAGCAGTCCTTAGGATAGAACTCGGCATGGAATAGCGGAGGAGGCGGACGACCGCGACCACGCTGCCCACGACCACTACGCATTTGACCGTACCGATCCCGCGCCTGCTCAATAGAGATATTGGCCGGGTCAAGACCAACGTAGAGATCCACCCGCTGCGGCGCAAGCTGCCACTTCCCAAGATCACCACCCTTGCCACAGCCCAGATCCAGGACCAACAGCCGCTTATCATCAACGGGGGGCGGACGTTGACCATCATCCGCCCAATCCTTGGTATCATTGAAGCGCGCAGCGAATTCCTCATCAGGCGAAAACTTCTGAATCAGCGTACTCTTCACCCAGTTATTGAAACTGCGCAGGCCTTTGATCTTGCTCTCTGTTTTCCGCCACTCACGGCCTCGCTCCGGGACAGCGTTGTAGTGCTGTCTCACGACGTCCGAGACACCACGGTCTCGCGATGATCGCATCGCATCTTCTTCGAGGATGCGATCATGCTGCTCTTGTCTCCGACGCATCTCCTCCGGGTTCACTATGCCCATGCGCGATCCACCACCGGGCCGCTTGCGCTTTGGCGCTTCGGGGGTCGGCGAGCGAGGGCGGAGAGGGGATCGAGAGCGTCGGGATGAGTTGTCGTCTGGTGTTCTGTTGCTTGGGCTGCGGGAGCGACCGCGTCGTGAGAACATGGATGGCTGGGTTGGTCCACGCTTGCGCGCTTGGTGTCTTTCTTGGACTCGTTTGCGCTTTGGATTCGATTGATCTGTGTCTTCGTTCGTCCTGGTTTCGTCTGGTCTTCCATTTTGCCGCGATGTGGGACCTGGGGAGGCTTGGGTACCGTTTCTTTCAGGATCATCATAGGAGGTCGGCGCAGATGGCCTGTGGTCTGGGGATGTCATTGTGTCGAGAGTTTTGTCAGTTGTGCTTGGTGAGTGGTGAGGTATTCGATGGCATTGGGTTGGGGTGGGAGGGTGTCGGAATTGAAAGAAAGGTGAGTAGGGCTCGGCTGAAAGCCGGTTGGAAAAACAAATTCAAGAAAATGAGATTTAGAACGCTGGATAGGTTCCAAGGTATTGAATTTGGGTGGTGAAAGGAAAGTAATCTGCGGCGCGGAGGAAGAAGGGAGCTCCCGGTGGGTCAGCAGCTGCCGGTGGGCGAATCACATCGAGAGCTGCTCGCTTGCCAGTTGGTTGTGGTAGAGTGCTTCAAATTGGAGTAGCTACTACATCAGAGTATCTTATAGAACTTGACTAGATGCCTGAGTAGCTACCTGAATGCCTAACCGGAAACCGAGTGGCACACAAAGTGTTGGATTACGCAGCACTGGCACTAGTAGAGAGGGAGAACGAGTGCTATCAAAAGCAGTTTCCATTCTGGTGTGCTAGAAGTTAAGCGAACTATAAAAATAGTAGATACGAAACGATAGAAATTTCAGACTATACTGGCCAGAGAAGGGTGTATCAGAAAAGTATTGAAAGAGCAAACAACAAAAAAGAGAACGCAAGCTCAATCAGAATCAGCTTTCTTCGCCACGGTCCGTCATGAGGTTATTTTGTCGTTCCGCTTCGAAGTTGACACAGCATCGAGATACTCGGATAATATTATCATAAATATCAAGCAATATGTACCTGTACTCGATACCCGCGTTGATGGAAATCGCACGTGCAACATGCTGCTGTATCTTGCTGCATTCCTTAAGGATCCACTCGGTGAGAAGCGTGATATCATCTGCAGTCAGATGTTCCAAGTCACCAGCCTCAAGCTTAGTCAGGAAGTGCATGAAATCGGAGCCATAGGGGGCTACTAGCCGATTGATGGGAGTGCTTTGAACGTAGGGGTTTAGCAGTGGTGGCTGCATAGGGCATCCAGCACCAGCTGTGATAGCCGAATCGATGATGGCATTGGCTGTTGGGTACAGCTGTTGGGTGTTCGCTTCTGCATTGCCAGGCACGATCAGAGGGGAGCCTTGGTGGTCAGTTGTCAGATTAATCTTAGTAGGGCGAGAGGATGATGGTTCCACAGGTTCAAATGTAGGTCTCTTGCGCTTGCGAGAGGCTTCTTCATCTGGAAGGCGGATAGGTTCTCCTTTCGACTTATATTGTCCGGGGTTTTCGTAGCTAAGCAGCTTCTTTTCCCAACTCGTTTCATTTGATCGTAATACGTATTCCGGGTGACGTAATTTGTTATCCTTCCCTCTCTGGAAAAGCAGTCGTTTCATCGCTGCATGGATTTTACCGGTGGATTTGCTGAAGTAGACTGGATAACGCTTGCGCACATCAGGTGGCTGGTAGAAGAGGGATGAAATCTGGTCATCGTCGAGTTCTGCTTCGGTGTCCGGAAGGTTGGCTTTGTCGTTAGAGAAGTCTTTTTTTGTGGTTCTTTTAGCTTTGTTGGGAGTTGATGGATTGGCCGTGGCGTTGACCGCAGTAGGTGTCTTTTCGGTGAATTCAACCTGGTCTTGCAGTTCAGGTGTAGCTTGGTGTAAAATTTCCTTAGAAGAGGCTGTTGCGGTTGCATCGACAGGCAAATTCATCGTAGTGGCTGGAGAATTGGCAGTGATATTGACTGAAGCAGGTGTTTTTTCGGTGAGCTCAAGCCGGTCTGGCAGCCCAGGTGTATCGATGGGCAAATCCATTGTAGATTCTGGAGGATTAGCAATGGTGTTGACTGGAGTAGGTGTTTTTGCGGTGAATTCAGCCCGGTCTGGCAGTTCAGGCGTAGCTTGGAGGGAAGCATTCAAGTTTGCATCCATTATGGCGGTTGCATCCACTGTGCAGGCTGAGCTAAGGTCGCTAGTAGCAGAGGTTCGTGGAAGGACTAATTTGTCCATTGCAGATGCAGGTTGTAGGTGGGAGTGATAGGATGGCTGATTCGAATGTGAGATACTAAATTCGGGTCATAGAATTGTTAGCTGCCGAAGAGGTAAAGAGGGAGAGGAGCTGAAATCGCCAACTTAATAACAACAGAAGACGGGAACGAATGCAGTGGGATGATATAGCCTGCATGTGACTGTACCTAGATCGAGGAGTATCCGGAATTGACAGAGATGGTGGGGGGTGGGGGGTAAGACGAATATGTAAGAAAGAAGAGATTGAATGAAAGGTATGATGAGGTGTGATAATGTGATAAGAGAGAGAGAGAGAGAGAGAGAGAGAGAGAGAAAGAGAAAGAGAAAGAGAGAGAAGAAAAGTGAGAAGAAAAGTGAGAGGTAATGCAAGAAGTCAAGATACCCAGGTTGACATTACTTGATGTAGAGTTGGTGGTAAGGTAAGAAAGATTTTTCTTCTCAAAAGGGTAGATAGGTGAGATGTGTAGCTGAACAAAATCATTGAAAAGAAAAGTTTTAAATGGAAGAAGGTAGGTTGTGTCAAGATGGATGTAGAGTAGACAGGGGCCGGGTCGAATAGATGCAGTAGGATGATATGAAAGTCGGAGAAGAAGGCAGATGAAAGGGTGGGGAAGAAGGTAGGCTGCCCCAAACAGATATAGTAGGAAAGTGGGAGGAGTAGATCAAGCATACCTAGGAGGTTAAAGCTTACCATGACCACGAGAAGTATTCACTGGAAATGGCAGATAAATGAGAAGGACGTGGTTATAGCCGATAGTTGAGGAGGGTAGGTTCTCAGCCGAGGACGTGTGGAGAGCCGAAATGGGCGGCAGATAGATAAAACTGTATACCTAGGGTAGGTATGCCATGAAGTAAAATCGGGAGAGACCTGGCTCATGTCAAGATTATCAAACAAGCTCATCGGTAAGGTCCAGGGCTAGTGGTGCCACGCCGAATACTGTTGCGAAGGCTGGGATGTGAGGTATGAAATGTATAAAGAATGGTGACAACTTGCTCTAGGACTCGGCTTAACAGCTGGTTTCTGAAGGATGTGTGTTGTGCGACAGCAAGCCGGATGATTAAACTACGAAGAGAAAAAAAAGGAAGGGTCTCATCCAGGAAAAATACAGCGATAGCTGTCGGTTGTCGTTATAGTATGGCGAAGAGAGTAAATGTATGGCATGCCCAGAGCTATATGCTCGTCATCCTCCAACGCCGTGCACATGTGAGGCGAACCCCCCCCACAGAAATCCGAGAGGAAAGTTCATAAAAAAGACATTACTTAGGGGCTGTCTTGCGCGGTGACTTGGTCGTCAATGATTGTCGGATCCGTCGGAGCCTGGCCCACCATTCACGATCTGCCTTCTTCTTGGTTTCTTCATTACCGCCATCGTGAAGATCATCTTGCGCCAGCGTGTTAGTCTCGCTGCGAAGTGTATCCATGGATGGTGCAGAGCGGAGGTGCCGGCGATTCTTGACCTTGACAGCTTCAGCGACCACTTCCCAGCCACTGCGCAGGTTGTCCGTTCGCAAATTTGTCTTGCCAGTGCCGCTCTGGGCAATCCGATCAACCCATGGGCAGTATTCCATATGTTCTTGTGACACGTCCAAAGCGCTATAGACAGTGATATCTCCGTTGTCCTTGGGTTTGTACATCCAGAGGCCCAGACGGCGGAAGCAAGCCTTGCATGAGACTAAACCAGCAGCCCCGTCACCCACAGAGTCCCAGCCAAATAAGGACAGCGCTAGGGCTCCTTTGTTGATCAATTGTAGTCTGTCGATTGATGGGGCTGGAACTGATCCCTGATTATCATTGTTGTTGACTTGAGCGTCACCGTCTGCACTGTTTTGTCCGTTCAAGGTCCCCTGCAAAGAGGCTGGGCTATTGAACCAGTCTTCTGGGAGTAGTTTGATTATTACATCGAGATCACAGCCATCCGGCGTTTGGATATTGTCATCGGCCGGTAATTTATCTTTCATATTCACCAGGTTCAAATATCGAGCATGGAGACCAGATATAGCCGTATCGGTATTATTTAACGGCAAGTGTTGAATGGTGTCTGTGAAGAGTCAGAGAAAAAAAAGCTGATTCGAGAATGCTGAAAGATAGATGAATATACCGTCGCAGGACCTATTCCGCCAAAGGCAGTTTTCCTTATGGCCGTCCTTCAATAATTTTACGTATTCCTCAACAAGTCTCTCGCCTATCAGTCGGGTAAGTGACATTAGCCAATGTTTCCTATAGTCCAAAATTGGAAGAGAAAGCCCATGCACTTACGAACTTCCTTGCGTTCCTGAACCTTGTCCGCATCGTATCCATCAAGCTCGTCGATTTCGTCCGGCAATTTCACTACCACCGAGCCACCACAGCCGCTGACACAGCCCACTCGTGATGTATCCTTGCATACCCAGCCGTGCTTTGCCCATTGTACTTCATTGATCGGGGTAGGTTTGCTGGTCCATCTGTCCACGCGACGAAAGGTCTCGAGCCGCTCGAGGAAGATGTCACGATCCCAAGGGGCGAAGGTCGGGCGTTTGCTTGAGGATATAGACGATGTATGATTTGTCGAGCGGGATATATTGGACAGGGAATTGCGCACTGAGGCCAGGTCTGTTTCTTCGCTGTTGTTCAGTCGGACCTTCTTGATGGAGGAGAGATTGGTGGGTAGACGGTCTTTTGCCGTCGCGGGTGTGGTTGTTGTCGTGGTTGATGGTTTCGGGGCATTTTCTGGAGTCGCGGGCTTGGAGATGGATTCCAAAACACGGTGGAACTTTCGTTTCTTTGACTCGACGGCGTACGACATTGCGATGTTTCGGAAGGGAGGAGGTATGGAGGATGCAGATCAACAAAGCGCGAGAGCTGCAAGCTGAGCTGAGCTGAGCTTGGGGTGTGTTTCTGCCTCAGGCACCAAAAGTTAACCCAGACTACTTGAAGGTATTCTATCAGGACCAATTGCTTGATCCTAACAATTCAGGATACTGAGTATATAACTGAGTAAAATACCAAGTAATATGCTACTAGCAGTATCTTTATGGAGGGCCCTGTACGAGTAAACGGCCAAGCCTCACGTAATGCGTACTCCGCAAATCGCCGCACGCTGATTGGCGCTCGGCCGCGCATCTTATGATCTCCGACTTCCGAATGTCAACTTACTTTTCTTTCTCTTCGCAAGTTTCCCTCCAACTTCGTCGCCATGGCTTCCCTAGGGACTTCGGCGTCATTATGGCGAAGCCTCGTGCCTCGACTATCGTCCAAAGAACTTTTCACCTGCCGCCAATGCCTGCGCAACCAGGGTTATGCTGCCAAATCCATCCGTCGCTTCGGCGCAGTGCCATCCCTCCAACCCAACAAGATCCGTTCGCCCCTGTTCTCCGACAAGAACCGCCAATTCTTTACCTCAAGTCTGAGAAGGTCAACCGCTGCGCCTGCTGTGGCTGGTGTCGTCGAGGAATCCGCTGTCAAGGCGAAGTCGAGCTATCCCAAGATCAGCGACAAGTCGGTTGCCTACTTCCTCCTTGCTAGTGCGGCGAGTGTTTTTGGAATTGTCGTTTTTGGTGGATTGACACGTTTGACGGAATCAGGGTATGGACATAATCCCCCCAATCACAAAGAAATAAATAGCTGGACCTTCGGATGCTGACGGAGTTATCTCTCGCAGATTGAGTATCACGGAATGGCGACCTGTCACCGGCTCCATGCCACCCATGAACACCGAAGACTGGGAAGCGGAGTTCGCCAAGTACCGAGCATCTCCTGAATTTAAGCAATTGAACTCGCACATGAACCTGGACGACTTCAAGTCGATTTACTACATGGAATGGATCCACCGTCTCTGGGGTAGGTTCGTCGGCATGTCCTTCGTTATCCCCGCGGTCTACTTTGTTGCTCGGAAAAAGGTCTCGACCCCCATGGCCTGGCGTCTGGTTGGAATTGCCGGTCTCATTGGCTTCCAAGGATTCCTCGGCTGGTGGATGGTCAAGTCTGGTCTCAAGGATGATCTGTTTGCGCCGGGTAGCCACCCGCGTGTCAGCCAGTACCGCCTGACGGCTCACCTGGGTGCTGCTTTTGTCTGCTATGTTGCTATGCTATGGAATGGACTGGCTATTCTTCGCTCCAACCGTCTGATGGCCGATGCTGCTTCGGGTTTGAAGCAGCTTGAGGCCCTTCGGGACCCACGATTGGCGATCTTCCGCCGCTCGGTTGCGGGTCTTGCCCTACTGGTTTTCACTACTGTCATGTCTGGGGGTCTCGTTGCAGGCCTAGATGCCGGTCTCATCTACAACGAGTTCCCATACATGGGCAACGGGCTCGCACCGCCTAGCTCTGAGCTATGGGACGCTCACTACTCTCGCCATGAAGATCGCTCTGACCTCTGGTGGCGCAATATGCTTGAGAACCCTTCCCTGGTCCAGCTTGACCACCGTATTCTCGCCATGACAACATTCTCTACCATCATGGCTTTGTGGGCCTACAGTCGTCGCTCACCCACCATGAAACGCATCCTGCCCCCCGCCGCCCGTAAGGGTGTTCACGGTGTCGTCGGCTTCGCTTTCATGCAGGTCGGCCTGGGTATCTCTACTTTGCTCTACCTTGTGCCAACCCCACTCGCCTCTGCTCATCAGGCTGGTAGCTTGTTCCTTCTCACTTGGGTTATTATCCTGGGTAGCCGTGTCTGGCACCCGTCTCGCACTGCCAAACTGCTGCAAATGGCTTCTAAGGCTCGCAGCCAACAGCTTTCCTCTACAACCGCATCTGCTGTTAAGAGACTGTAAAAAAGACGGCCGTTGGATGTACGAATATGTTGCTCAGGGCAGATATCAAAGATATCTCACCCTGCTTTCCTGATACCATCTCCATTCCTTTTCTATATTGTGGATCACATGGGTCCTACACATGTATTATATTCTATCAGTTACTAGATCGATTATACTTTTCTTTGCAAAAAAAAAGACATAAGGTCATCAATCAATTTACCGTTCAAGTTTGGAAAAAAAAAGAACAAGCTTGGATAGAATATTTCTGTCTATGGACTAAATCGACAATTTTGCCTCCAACGCCGAACTCGCTTGGGTATCTCTACATTAACATCGTGTTTCATCATCTCATGTCCATAATTCAAAAATAGGTCTCCGATTGGCTGCTTGCTCCGCGCATGCACACTCACACCAACGGACTGATTCAACATCACTCGCACACCTGAGCAGAGGCTCACCCACCTTCTCACGCCTTGTTTCATTCCCACCTCATGTGCCGCCTAATCGAATCTGACCCGAGAAGGACGAGCATTTCGGGCAGGGTTGCGACGCACCCAGTCATGAGGCGTCAGAGTACCCTCAAGGTCAATCGAAGAAGGGGCGGCCAAAGTCTCGTGACTATCCTCGGCACTACTTTGAGTGCCACGTCGATTGTTCCGGGCCGAAGGCGTGGGCGTCGAGGGCCCTGAGCGACCTTGCTTTGAAGACGGAGGAGGGGGAAACGACAGGGCATTACGCTCCCCCACCTGAGGCGAGGAGCTCATGTCAACGAGGATTCCTGCAGCCTCCTCCTCAGGAGATCGAGGCACCGGTGTTTGATATCGGCGGCCAGCAAGAATTTCCGCCGCCTGTTCCTCGGGCGTTTTAGCCACTGGTGTCTGATACCGGCTGGCGGCTGGGGATGCGGCAAGAGATTCACTTCCCGATCGGAGATGATGTGCCTCAGTGTGCAAGCAGTCGAAGGTTGGGTGGCTGAGATCTCCACCACGCTTCTGCCGACAGTCCTGACATAGTTGCCAGCCGCAGCCACTGCAGCGGATCATGCCTTTATTATTCCGGTGGTTGCATGTGTCGCATTTGGCCGTGTGGGCGGGGATATCCTCGAACTTCGTGACCATCTGAGGGAGGGGTTTGGGTGCTGGTTTGGGTGGGTTTTGGGGAATTTTCTGGCGCTTTGATTCTGAGACCTCAGGCTTTCCGATCCTGTCGTTGGCATTGCCAAATTTCGACCTTGGGGTAGCTGGCTCCGGCCCTTTGAAGGTTGTCTCTGACGCGGGCCCTGATGAACCTGGAGACTGGGCTGGCTTGGTCGATTGAGGATCCAGGCACTGGGATATTTCTCTTTGAGAATAACGTTCAGTATCTCCCATGTCCGAATGGGGTGCCCTTTGAGCACTTGATGGACCATTTAGATCAATATTATGCTCGAAATAACCTCCCAAGTGCGTCAGATGTGGGATCGGGGGCGGCATCGGCCACTATGCTGTATATCAGCTGCCATCAAACTGTTATAAATTCAGGAAATACATACAGGAATGAAGCGATCGAGGGAATCAGATCGGGTTCCAAAGGGTTGGAAGACACTTCCATTGGAACAGTCCATCGTTGGAAAGCGAACGTTATCGCAAGGACCCGGGGGCGATGACCCAATCTCCATCACATCTGGATGAACCAGAACCATCGATCGTCGAGGTGGATGGTCGGCCATCGGGACGAGATGCGAAGCATCTTGACTGGGAGGGATGAGGTTTTGGATATCTATTTCTCGAAGTGTAGGCAAGCTGTTTTGTGCACGGTATGCTATTTCATCCATGATGGAGTAAATCGAAGTCTGGAGACAGAAGGTATGGGCAAGGATGCAGGGTGGTGGGAGGAAAGGAAGGTGGAATATGGCTATGCCCTTTCATTTAAATTATAGCAAATCACTCTGGAAGTCTCCGTCTAGCATTCAAGTTGACCGGTACTTTCCCTACCTGGAGGGAAACATCCTCCTTGAGCGGCATGAAGCGGCATCCGACGGCGAGATCCCCCAAACACCCCAAACACTTCACAGTAATCGCACATGAAGGAGTCATAACAATCATAAGAATGCTCTGAAGAAATTACTCACTACTTTGTTGAGATAGCTATGATTGAAACGGAAAATTCAAAGCTGTTTTGATTTGTGGTGGGAACACTCTTTATTTCATGCATCTCTCATATAGATCCATCTATGTAGACTGCCAAAGACAGTGCACAATCGTCACATATCGGTCTAGTCAATATGACCCTCCGTCAATACCTAGTTCAGTTATTGGGCTGCAGATTTAGCGTTAGTGATATCGGCTCGTGGAAATTGCAAGAAACTAATAACATACGGTTGCCATCCTCAGGCTGGGGCTGGGCGCCAGTTGCGTCAAGGACAGACTTGCCCGCCGCAGCGGTCTTGTCATCCTTCATCATGGGGAAAGTAAGCACTTCCTTGATGCTGTAGTTGTCGGTAAGGAACATGACCAGACGGTCAATACCCATTCCCCAGCCACCAGTAGGGGGCAAACCGTACTCCAGAGAAGTACAGAAGTTCTCGTCGATGAGCTGAGCCTCGTCGTCACCCTGGTCCTTCTGACGGGCCTGCTCCTCGAAGCGTTCTCTTTGGGTGTACGGGTCGTTCAACTCGGTATAAGCATCTTTACGGGGTTAGTATTGGTACAAGAAATCCCACTCGGGGATGAACGAAGAAGCACTTACTGCAAATCTCCTTCTTGCAAACGAAGGCCTCGAAACGCTCACACAGACCGGGCTTGTCGCGGGAGTACTTGGCAAGCGGGGACATCATCTCGGGGTGACCGGTGATGAAGGTAGGGTTGATGCAGGTCTCCTCGATGAACTCTCCAACCAGAGTATCCAACATACGAGCGTTGGTCAGGGGCGGGGTGCACTCCACGTTCATCTTCTTGCAAACACGCTTGAGGAACTCGTTGGTCTCCTGGGTGTGAAGTTGGTCACCGGAGGGGAACTTCTCGCCGGTGGCCTCTTCCAGAGCGGGGATCATCTCCACGCGGCGCCATGGGGCCTTCCAGTTCACGTTGTAAGTCTCGCCAGACTGGGTGTGGTATGTGGTCTCGTATCCACCGGTGATCTTCTTGACCAGACCAGAGACAAGCTCCTCGGTCAGATCCATGACATCGAACATATCGGCGTAGGCCCAGTAGAATTCACAGGTGGTGAACTCAGGGTTGTGAGTAAGATCGATACCCTCGTTACGGAATTGACGGCCAATCTCGTAAACACGCTCAAGACCGCCGACAATGAGCATCTTGAGATACAGCTCAGGGGCAATTCGCAGGTATTGCTCTTGGTTGAGGTCGTTGTCTTTGGGTTAATAAGTGCAAGGTTAGTAAGTGAATCTTGTACAACCTGAAATCAAAGGGACATTTCACATACGCTGCCGGCAGATATTATTTAGTAAATGGTTAACCCATGAGGGGATTTTGGTTCAGATTGACTTACGTGAGTAATGAAGGGCTTGGCTGTCGCACCACCGGCAATTTGGGAAAGGCAGGGGGTCTCGACATCGACGAACTGAAGGACAAAAGTGACTAGGTTAGTAACATAACGGGAAACAGTCTCGGCGTGATAAACATACGCTAGAGAAGAAAGGCTGAAGTTAGCATTGGACTTGAAAACCAATTGGGCAAAATAGAAGGATAGCACATACTCTCGGTCGTCAAGGAAGTCACGAATGTACTTGGTAATCTTGGAGCGAGTACGGATGATCTCGCGGGAGCGGTCGTTCATGATAAGGTCGAGGTAACGTTGACGGAAACGCTGCTCCTTGTCCTGGAAACCGTAGTGCTCGGAGGGAATGGCGTGCAAGCAAGGGGACAGAAGAATGAGCTCGGTGGCGAAGATAGAGAGTTCACCATCATCACGGTTCTTGGGGGAGGTACGGCCGGGGAAACCGACAATGCCGACAATATCACCACGACGAATGTGCTCGTGTTGCTCCTCAAATGAGGAGTTACCAGTGGCAAACTGGGCCTGACACATGATCTGGACCTTGACACCCTCGGCGCGGAGATCATAGAAGAGAAGCTTGTTGCCGGAGGAGCGCTTGGTGTAGATACGACCGGCAAGGCTGATGCTGACCTCGGGCTTCTGTTCGCCCTTGGCGAGAGGGGCATAGTCGGTGAGGAATTGGCGCAGATCGGTGTTGACCTGGAACTTATGGGGGTAGGGGTTGGGAGTCTTGGTCTGGCGCAGCTTATCGATTCTCTTGCTGCGGATCTCGAAGTATTGCTAGATGGCGCGCACACGGGTTAGTCGGCGGATTCGGACGAGAATGGGGAATAGGGATATAATTGTTCAACTCACGTTGGGAGTCAAGTTGGCCTCATCATCCTCAGCAGAGGTCTTCTTGGCAGCGGCGGGCTTAGGAGGAGCAGCAGCTTCCTTCTCCTTCTTCTTGGCCTCCTTCTCGCGCAACTTCTGGCGCTTCTTCAATTCGGTCTTAGAGACCTTCTCGCCGGTGACCTCGTCGAGCAGAAGCTTGGCCATGGACGCCTCGGCGTCCTGGACAGGGTTTGTATCCGCCATAATGGGTGATTGCGATGGGAATCAGGAAGTTGATGATGGGAGAATGGATGGAGGGGCGCGCGAAATTTTGGGCGGCGGTGGCGGGGGTCTTGTCTGATTGGGTCGGGCGCAACGATAAAGACAAGGTACATGACTCAACTTGTTACAGAATAAATACAGGAATACATGAGTCATACAGCAGCTATAGAGAGCTATGAAGATCATAGGAGTTATTTAATCAATTAACATACTTTCTTTCATAGAAACTTATGTTCAAATGGCTCAATTCCATCAATTTGTATCATTTATGGCATATCCTAATCTGGAGATTAGGGCTTAGGGTATACAAGTGGGGCTGTACCCCGCCAACCGCCAAGTCCGAACTATACGGACTACATTAAGGATTGAGTTAGTAGAATAAGGTCTAGGGGTCTGGTTTGATCAGTTCTGTCACATTGAATACATATATGGCATTTATATACTCTATGGCTTTACCTTATACTAGCTGCTGACTGGCTAGCATTCAATGTTAGACGTTTCATAGGGCCAGCCTGTATTTCTGCGAAATGAATTCCTCAAGCCATCTTGTAAGATTATAAATAATGTTGCTATTCCTTGCCTATAATTAGTTACTCTAGAAATATAGCTTTTAGTCTAAATATGCTACTATATTAATTAATACACTAAGGGATCAACTATTAGTTAAGTAACCCAACCCTAACTTGAACTTCTCAAGAAAGTTCACTCGCAACTTCCCCAACATCTCCTGAGAAGAGTAGCAAGCTCCTTCCTTTCTTCCGTCTTCCTCCTCTTTCCTCCTCCCCCAGAATCCTTTGCTCCTTCGTCTTCCTCCATTCACCACCCGCACATCTTACTTTCCCACCCTTCCCTCCATTTACCCACCCTTTTCTATCCCCCACCCTCTGTCGTCTACTCTACACCCATCACTCCTATTACAGCGTATGATCCTCAGATCATCCAAGCACCTTGTACAAGCCTTTCTTGTATTCTACCTTAGAAACTTACCCTCCTCACTTGCGGCGAGCCAGACGGCCTGCCCACCCAGGACAGCATGGCGCGTACCCATCGGGTCGTTCAGCCCAAATCCGAAGGTAAACAACCAACCCGTCAGCCTATTGACCTTGTCATTTCTTTCATTCTCACAGAAGTACAGTCAGCTCCACCATAGGCACTTCATCCTCAGCCTACATTGTTCCTGCTCCTGTCTTGTCTCAGCCGAGTGTATCTGCCACGCTCGATACCCTCACCTTCGACATGAAAGGTCTGATCAAGAAGATCCAAGACCTTCGAAACTTGGGTATCGAAGATAGCAACATCGCCTTACCCAAAATCTGCGTCGTCGGCGATCAGAGTACTGGAAAGAGCTCGTTGATTGAAGCCATCTCGGAAATCAAGGTGCCCCGAAGTGAAGGTACATGCACGCGGTGCCCGCTTGAGATCAACCTTGCGCAAAGCGATGTCGAACAACCATGGAGCTGCATTGTCTCTCTCTCACGGCCCTATCACTGGGAGCCCAATGATGCCCGTCGACAGAGCTACAAGAAGACTGAAGTCATTGGTCGCTGGGTATGCTGGGGATCTGGATCTCCAGATAATGAGCATTTCTGTGTTTTGACAGACAAATCCGAAATTGCTGAGGCTATCAAATGGGCACAGGTGGCAATCCTCAACCCCGACTCGGATTCGCAGACATTTGTCCCTGGAAAGAACGCCGCCGCCATGCATGACCGGTCACATGGCCTCGTGAAGAACAGGGAGGAGTTTTCTCCAAACATTGTCCGACTGAATATTTCCGGTCCCAATCTCCCAACCCTTTCGTTCTATGATCTACCCGGCGTTATTCGCCAGGCGAAGAATTCACAGGAGAACTATCTCGTACGATTGATAGAAGATCTTGTCAAGAAACATGCCGCCGACCAAGACTGCATTGTTCTATTGACTCGTTCGATGACCGGTGATGCCGAAGTCTCAAGTGCAGGTGGCATTATTCAAAAGATCAAGGGCGCTGAAGCGCGCACCATCGGCGTTCTAACCAAGCCCGATCGTCTGGCATTTTTCGATCGTGGGTCTGGTAGCGTTCCTGAGCATGTTGCCATTCGCGAATTCTCTTCTTTCAATCAGTGGATTGAAATTTTGGAAGGGAAGAGCTTTGCACTGGGGCACGGATACTACGTGGTTAAAAACAACCCCGACCCCGACGTGAGCCACGCCCAGGCCCGCCAGGAGGAGACGCTATTCTTTTCCAACCAAATTTGGAGCATCGCTCCGATGAATCATTTTCGGAGTCGTCTCGGTGTGAAAAACCTGCAAAATGCCCTGTCAAATGTCTTGATGGACCAGATCCAAAAGTCCCTGCCATCTATCATCAAAAAGGTTAACGAAAAGGCCAAGTGTATCGACGACAAGTTGAAGGACCTTCCGGAAACCCCACGTGAGGATGCACAGCGCATGGTCACTGAAATGCTCACAATCTTGTACCAGAAGCTCGGGTGCTTGCTGAGTGGCAGTGATACTCCATTTTCCGAGCAGGAATTTGCCCATCTCACGCGAGATTTCAAGACTGCCTTATCTGTGAGCATTCCCGCGATGACAATCCATCCAAAGCCCGATGAGTTTGAGATTATCAAGCGTGAACCAGAGGTGCAAGTTCCCATCACGCCGTCCAAGCGTCGAGCTCTCGAACAGGACGAATCCTCTCCGCCGAGAAGCACGGCAAACCCAGGCTCAAAGCCTTTGCCAGAGTACACATTTTCGGAGTTCGAAGTCTGGAATCGTGCGGCTGATCGCTTTTCGCTTTCAAGACTACGAGACCTCCGAGGAAAGTTCCAGCGTGCCGGGGCTCCTAATCAAACCGATCCCCGTGCCGTGGATGCCCTCAACAAGATGAGCGTCCGGCACTGGGATAAGCCTCTTGCAACATTTGTCTGTGAGGTCCACAAAATGGCAAAACGCGTGCTTCTGCAGACCCTGGAAGCTGTTGTGGGCCCATACCGCCAAACCGAGCTTTTTCGAGAGCTCAGTCGTATCATCGATGTGTTTCTGACCCGGCTTAAGAAGGAATACTCCGCGGATTGTATGCATAGATACAATGCCGAGATCGGGAAGCCATTCACCCTGGCTGAGGATCTCCACAAGCGCAACATGGAAGAGTCGCTGAGAGTCCTGATTGATCGCCGCAATGACTTCCGCCTTAGACACCATTGCAAACAGAATGGCGATAATATCCCGAGTGACGAAAAGAAGTTGAAGAAGGAGAAGTTGGAGCTTGGCCCGGATGAATATTCGCCTGAAATCGAGATGATGGCGGTGAGTACTGTGCATACCTTGCTTGTTGTCATGATACTAATTTACCAACCGAACTCCCGAGCGTATTACTCTATCGCTAGCCTTCGCTTCGCGGATGTCGTTTGCCAGAACGCTTACATGAAGGTGTTTTTGAAGTGCCAAGAGGAACTTGTGAGAATTTTGCGATGCGAAATCGACGCCAGTTGTGAGTGCTTGCAGCTATACTGGGTACAATAATAGACTAACATCCTGTTTTCACAGCGCGCGAGCGCTGCATCCTGCTCCTATCTGAAGATCCAGAGAGGGAGAAACTTCGACTCCAGCTAGAGAAAGACCAACGCAAGTTCGCCCAAGCCCAGCAATCGCTTCGAGAGTACGAGCGAGCGGAGGAAACTTCTGAGGATGTGGCTATGGAGGACTCCCCCGAGCCCATCATGGTGCCGGGATGGGAGGAGATGTAGGAGATGTCTAAGGATATGATCTATGTTGATTCTGGCATCGGGAACCAGCTACGGTTGAGCAATGCTCTTGAATTTTGACTGAGATCTGATATTCGAAATGTGTGGAACTTGAAAGGGGAAGTTAGAGAGGGACAAAATGTTGAAAAGAAAGCACAAGTCCCCAAAAAAATCCAACAGTGCCGCCCAGGTGGTACCTTAACATCCAGATCTATGCTAGTAGAGTAGTAAACTGCACGATTTGCTAGACCTAAGACCAAGGCAGAACTCCGGCTGACTCAAAGCCTTGGAAGCATTAAGAAAACTAGTCTCTTTATGAACTTGTCTCATAAATTGCCACTGATCTAGTGCTAATTAGTACTAGCAGCCCTGGAGGGATTGTTTATTTCTGTATACAACCAAGTCAGGTGGTCCGCCCCACCGCGAGTCTTGGCGCAGCCTATCGACGCCCAATCCGGCCACTTCAAGCTTGAGGCCAGCGTCGCTTTTCTTCTTCAAGCTTGCTTCTCTTCTCTTCTCTTTACTCTCTTCCAAACTCCCTTCTTTCGCCCACCATGCTCCAAGTGCCAATTCGGGAACAGACCGGCCAGTCCTCCACCAAGGCTGTCATCTTGGTAAGTGACGCAATGCCTCCCCCGCCCTGATACAACTGACAAGTCAACAGGTCGGCGGCCCCTCGCGAGGCACTCGATTCCGCCCATTGTCACTCGATGTTCCCAAGGTGCGTACTAGATCTCAACCCCAATTCACATGCCGCGCTGTATCGGAGGAAATCTGACCGAAATACCCCGATCCTAGCCCCTGTTCGAAGTCGCCGGTCACCCTATCATCCACCACTGCTTGAAGGCGATCGCGAAGGTTCCCGATGTTCGCGAGGTTATTTTGGTTGGATACTACGATGAGTCGGTCTTCCGCGACTTCCTGAAGGACTCGTCCAAGGAGTTCCCCCAGTTCCGCATGCAGTACTTGCGAGAGTACACCGCACTGGGCACCGCTGGTGGACTGTACCACTTCCGCGATGCAATCCTGAAGGGCAAGCCCGAGCGTCTGCTCGTCTTGAACGCCGATGTCTGCTGCTCATTCCCTCTCACCGAAATGTTGACTCTGTTCGAAGAGAAGGATGCCGAGGCGGTCATCCTGGGTACCCGGGTTAGCAACGATGCGGCCAGCAACTTTGGTTGCATCGTCTCGGATTCGCACACCAAGCGAGTTCTTCACTACGTCGAGAAGCCCGAGTCGCACATCTCCAATCTGATCAACTGCGGTGTCTACCTCTTTGCCACCGAGTGCATTTTCCCCGCGATCCGCAGCGCCATCAAGCGTCGCACCACCCGCCCGCGACTCCTCTCCTACCCCTCGTCCGACAACCTCGAATCGTCCTTCATCGCCGCCGCTGGAGACGATGATGACACCGAGAAGAGCGAGGTCCTTCGCCTTGAGCAAGACATCCTCTCCGACCTCGCAGACAGCAACCGCTTCTTCGTCCACGAGACCAAGGACTTCTGGCGCCAGATTAAGAGCGCCGGCTCCGCCGTCCCCGCTAACGCTCTCTACCTACAGAAGGCCTTCCAGGCACAATCCGAGGAGCTCACCCCGCCATCTGCCACCATTGTGCCCCCTGTTTTCATTCACCCTACCGCGACCGTCGACCCCACCGCAAAGCTGGGACCTAACGTGTCAATTGGACCTCGTGCTGTCATTGGAGCCGGTGCCCGTGTGAAGGACTCAATTGTCCTCGAAGATGTGGAGATCCGTCACGATGCCTGCGTGATGCACTCGATCATTGGCTGGAATGGCCGGGTCGGGGCCTGGGCTCGCGTGGAGGGAACTCCCATCCCTATTGGCAGCCACTCCACCAGTATTGTGAAGCAGGGCGTCAAGGTCCAGAGCATCACTATCCTCGGTAAGGAGTGTGCTGTCGGTGACGAAGTCCGCATACAGAACTGTGTCTGCCTTCCTTACAAGGAGCTCAAGCGGGTATGTGTATTTCTCCTCCCCTTCCTTTTTGTCTTTACTAACCGAAATCTTAGGACGTCGCCAACGAGGTTATCATGTAAACGCCTGCAATGCCTACGAATTTGGAATTTGGTTTCTGCGTCCGAAAAATACCACTCCCATCTTGTCAATATCAAGCGCAACATAATGCTGTTTTTTGCTTTTCTCTCTCTCCCTCTCTCTCTTCACTTTTTCCCTCATCTCTGGATGGCCATTTGTTTTCTCCTACATAAAATCTCTCGTCGGATGTGGTGCTTAGTCCATGCTAGATATGAACTGATAAAATGAGTCTGATCTTTGCATTGGGATACACGGAATGTGCCTGGCCTGGCGAGTGATTCTAGAAATAATTGATCTATCTACCCACCTAAGTTAAATGAAGATCTCAAATGCTCGTACACATCGTCACGTGAACTGTTTTCCTAAGGCCTCAAAACGCCGCCATATCCATGCAATCACAGTCAATCTTTTAGCCAAGCGGTCGAAGAGGAAATAAGCAAGAAAACCCCCAAAAAGTAAAGTCATGAAACCCATCATGGCCCAGTCTCTCGTGAGATAGATGATCATAAAAGGCCAAAGAAAGAGGGAAAAGAAATAGTGCAAAAAAGGAAAATGACGCGCTTGCTGAACATCGATATCAACCAATAATAAAACAAGTCATCGCTAGTTCATGAGGATCACCGGTAGCCAGCCGGATCATATTGTGTCTGGGAGGGGGGATAACCCTGATCCGAACCAAACCTCACCCTTGGAGCCGTGCCAGCGTGAGCATTATCCAAAAAGCCCGAGGACTCCTGGGCATGCGCATTATCGAGCGAATTGGAATAAGAATGCGAATAAGCATGCGAATAGGCGGGGACATCACCGTAGTGATTTCCACCGGCCATGACGGGAGGTGTTGGGTCAGGATCATACGCGAACGGATCGCTGCGACGATTAGCCAGCTTTACGTCGGCGGGATCTTCGCCCAGCATTGCGGCGCTTTCCATTGGGTTGTAGACGCCTAATCTGTTGACGCGGCGGCGGACGATGACGTCCAGGGTGATGGAGGCGATGTAGGCGGCTGTGCCGATGACGGTGAAGGAGAAGAGGGCTTTGTAGGAGCGGCAGACGGATATGCCGGTTGAATTGGCCCAGTCGGCTGTTGTGCATTTTGTCAGGATTGTGCCGGACATGCTGTAGCTGAGTAGGGCGAGGGAGAGGAGCCAGAGGAGGAGAAGGATGATGTTGAGGATTATGGAGAGTTTGGGTGAGAGGCCGCAGCTGCAGTTGATGACTGTTGTGAAGAGGACATTGAGGAGGGAGAAGACGGCGGTGATGAGGAGCTGTTGGTGGTGTGGAGTGGTTAGCTTTCATTGTCTGTGGTGGTGATCTGGGGATTGATTATCCGGGGGAGGGGGTAAGGGGCCCTACGATCAAAAAGGCAAAGGGCAGTTTATAGCCGTCGGCGTGGAGATGGTAAATAAACACGGCGAGGATGAGGCCGACGACGATAGAGGCAAGGAGGGCGGCGGCGCGGATGATGTTGAAGGTTAATGCTGGGTATATGGATGGTTTCACGGATGTGATTTTGGGGGAGCGCATCTTGGAGCGCATGGCAGTGGTTGTGGTGATTAAGATGATTGAGGTAGGGGGAATGAGAGAGAGTCCAGATCACTGGAGAATGTCCTATGTATTTGTATCAAGTAAACATGATCGGCGCTCCACTTGACACGTTGGGAGCATGCGTCACCAGGGCTATTAATAACCGGGCTGTGTTGCTAGGCATTGCTTCCTTGGTGATCTGGGCATTATACTAGTAGGATACAATATTGCAGTTCTGAGTAGCATCATAACTTGAAGTTATCAGGTTTAGTACTAGTAGTACTAGTCATTAAACTCACTCTCTTCTCTCTGAGGTTTCGCACCGCTATATCAGCGAGATCGCTCTCCATAGCGGCATATGCTTGGCATTTGTTTCAGATCTCGGCATTTACCTTGCACTAACTAGTACTAGTACTAGTTCTAGTATAACAAGATCTCTAGCTTGGCCTACCTTTTGATCTTAGATAGTCCATGCCCAATCCCCTAAATATCTGTAGTCGAAGATTCCGATATCAAGGCTCTCGTGGATGGTTGATTGGAACCGTGGTACAGGTAGAAGTATTTTTTGTGGTCAATAAATTCCATTTCAGTTTCAAGCCCAAAACAATATTTACTCTGCATATTCAACTTGTCGCATTCTACTAGAAGGAGCTTGAATTTGCTACAATGAGTATCGTCTTCCGAGATAGTCCCATCAGGGAAAGCAAATAATCCTGCCTAGAAAAATGATACGAACGGGCTACTTACTCCTAGCGGCGGACCATCATAATTCACAGTTGACTGCATACTAGTACATCTAGATCATCAACTGGCTTTTCCCAATATACTAATACTGGTGTAATTTACATTGAGGCACTTGGGCGGACCTATTTACGTTAGTCGCTTCCCCACATCCCCAACGCGGGGTACAGTAGATTCTAATATGCCACCAAGTACCGAAGATAACCCGCGATAGGTGGAAATTTAAGAGATCTGCAACCACGGCTCGATTCATTACCGCTAACATCGGCAAATTCCAACTTGAAGATAGCCAAATACTCCACTGTTAGTGTGGCATACCGGTGAACCGGCAAATCCGGCGAAAACGGACGCCAAAGATAACCATTCGCCGGAGTATGGACTAACCTGAAAGCTATCGGATCAGTGATATGATAAACTTTCACGCAGGAAAGTCTCTTATTTGCAGAATTTCCTGTGGGGACACCGATACTAAGCTGCAATGAGGACCTACGGCCTATTATCCGGAAAAAGCGGCGGAAAAGGGGGGTAGTCTATCCAAGTGGCGGCCAATCTTTGGCACCACTGAAGGCCCTACCGCTCTGACGAAAGATAAAATTGATTGGAAAATCTTATTCCATGCTCCGAGGAGTACCTCGGAATAGGTCTGGGGGTGAGAGGTGTCTCTGGTACATATACTACGTAGCTGGCCCCTCCCCCTCGTAGTTTCGCGTAGGACCTATTCTCCTGATTAGTTTCCCAACTATGAAGCTTTCTTTTGCCCTAGCTGGCCTGAATATTGCCCACCTTTCTGGCATAGTCTCGGCCATACCAACTCAACCTCATCATGATGTTTCCAACGCCTCCTACGCGGCCGACATGTTCACAACGGCGATTGAATGGAGCGATGCCTACTGGGACGAAGATGCCGGCTACTTACTTGCATCATCCAGCGGTCCTGGCCGCTACGACACTCGTCACAGTGCCTGGTATGCGACTCAACTACTAGCCAGAAACGAACAAGGCGATGTTGCAAGGGCAATTCGAATCTTCGATAATGTTATTGCGGGCCAGTATCTTGACCCCTCCAAGCAATGGTACGGCGACTACCAGCAAGCACCATCTCAGCCTGAACCTGGAACACCCAAGTATCCCGATGAGGGGCCATATAGCTCAGTAAGAAAGAATAAGTGTTCCTGGTATCTTAAGAGTTAAGCTGATGAGTTGGTATTAGTGGGATCCTAATGTCCGCGACTTTGTTGGATGCGCTTGGCTAGTAGCGCTGAATGACTATGAGCATCTGCTTCCAGTCACCACGGTATCGAAAATAGAGCGTTCGCTTCATATCGCGGCAAAGGGTGATCTTTACCGCGTGGGTGGGGTCGACGGCGACAATCTATACCCCTGCTACTCAAATCCCTGGATAATGCGAACAATTCTTCAAAACTGGGTTGGTACTCGTTTGAACGACAAGAACTTGACTCAAGCTGGTGAGCATTTTGCTCAGGAGCTGTATGACCTTTGGAATGTCCACCACACGCTTTCCGAGTTTAACTCTCCAACCTACGCTGGTGTTGCGATGTGGGCTTTAGCGCTGTGGGGCCAATACAGCAGTGAAGGAAGTTTGTTGAAAAAGTACACTCCAGAGATCTTGGCCGCCAGCTGGAATGAGCTTGCGCAGCTTTACAATGCGAATCTCAAAAATACGGCTGGTCCCTGGGACCGTACATATGGGTATGACATGAATTCATACGCATCCCTCACGGCTGCCGTTATCTGGGGTGCAGTTGGTAGAGAACACGCACCTTTTCCACGACAAATCTCGGGGATGTATCATCAAGAAGATTTCGCATTCTATCCACTTTTCGCACTTTCTATGCCTGAGATGCTGAAATACCTGTCTCCTGAGTCCAAATCGAGCCTCATCAAATTCCCAGGTGATCATTTCTACACAGCGAAGGCCTACTCGCCGCCGTTCGATACCTATCCTCGCAACATCACAACCTGGATGTCTAAGGATTTGACAATTGGCGCAGAATCAATTGCGGAAGCCATTGTCGGAGGACCTGCGAAGAGTAGCAGTGCCTTTAGTCCTGCTCTCATTCAGTGGGCAATTGATGATAAGCAGGTGGGATGCGTTACCCACTGGGTGACCGAGTCTTCGATTGACGCCGTGGCTTCCAAGAATGGCCTGCACATTTCATACCCCAATGCTACGATGGAAAATGGACCCGTTTCATTCAATTTCCTTTTCAGTGGGCTCGGGATCAACCACGGGGCCAACGTTACCGGGCTGGAAGGCCTTCCTGGATTGGATCTTAAGGTGAAAACAAACGCGCTATCGAACTACAGCATCGTTTACAACACGGATCAAGAGGTTAATGAGTTTATCTTCTACAATATCACATATAGCATGCCGGAGAGTTTTGACGAGGCTCCGTTTATCTCTCTGCAGGTTGTTTGATCAAACATTGGGCTTGTATCGATAATTAACATATGAATGAACGAATGGACTTCAAAACTGATTCAAAACGAGTGACTTCGATACTGCTCGAAATATTCATCTTGGGCAAGTACCGGGTATATAAGGTTGAAAAGCCTCATAACTTATTTCTTCACCGGGCAGATCTGGGCATCGAAACCATTGCTACCGCAGATTTGCCCATCGCCGCCACCAGGTCCGACACACTAAAAGATCTTCAGCTTTAGAGAATTCTATCCCAGGGGATTTGTATACTTACGCTGGTATGAGAATTGCACGGACTAAAACCATCTATCAGTAAAGACCAGACGTATCAGAAATAATGAAACTCACTAGTTGATACCCGCAATCTTGCAAGAGGTTCCGTTGCACGTCTGTGTATTTCTTGAATTAAGAGGGGATTTAATAACAGTACTGCTTTCGATGGTCAACGTACGCCACAGAATTCCCATCCATTTGGGCAGATCCATTTAGCAGCGGCTCCACTGGGCTCGGCTGGGGCAGCCATGACCATAGAGGCACTGGCCACTAGAGTAGCAAGAGTGAAGCTGATAACATGCATGATGAATGGTTTGGATTGATTGGTAGTAGATCGTTGTTTTGCAAATAATAGATTGGTTGGAATGATGAACTCGGAAGATGGTTCAGAAAGAGTCTCTGGAGACGGAATCTTTTGCATCTTTATACCTCGAGCAAGAGAGAATGTGATGGAAATCTATCCCTTTTTGGTGATACCGAGTTGAAGTGCAAAAGGGCCTAAACGGCAGCTGAAAAATCGGGATCCATGCTAGTACGCACAAGGGCATGAAGGCCAATGCATAACTATTTGTAACTCTTTAGATAGTTGTCGGGCCTAAGTGCAAAGATCGGCATATCGCCAACTAATCCAATTGAATTAGTAGCTCGTTAAAGAGAGCCTTAAGGGCTGTATGATGGCTCCTTCCTGTTATGTTTGCTTGTAGAGATACATTCAACGCTTTAGGCAAGCAATAATAGCGTAAAGCAGATGGGCAGTGCTATGAAATCGATTCCAACCCCACTTGATCAACATAATCATATCCTCTTCTTGGCAATCTGGTCTTTAAATTTGAACCAGAAAAACTTCAGCCCGGGGCGTCAAGGCCAAATATAGCTTTCTGCCGTTTGATTGAGTACATCGTACAATCCCGGGTATACCAATGCATTCAGCCACGTAATAAGTCTTGTTGAGATGGGAAGCCTCAGCTCCAGCCCTCTACGGCTCTTCTATACCAAGAATTTGATTGCCGAGACTTGAATATTCTTGATGGCGATCGAGAAAGTGTAATCAATGGAGTGTTTACGGCATGAAACAGCATCCAGCGGTTAATTCTGCCAATTTTCAATTCACATAACGGTTAAAAAATAGCCGTCTTGGAGCTAGTTACTAGTACATAGCCTGATGGTATTTCATTAACATGAGGGAATTAACTTGATTGTTGCACTGCCCTATATCCTGCATATTTGATGGGTGTTGGTGGGGCTTCATCTGCCGATGAGGCTCACAGTTCGCGAGGTCGCGGTTGACTTTTGCAACCCCGCATTCTCGCGAGCTGCGAGCTGTAACTGGTTTGTGTTCATTTGGCCCCTGCTTTGAAGTAAAACAAATCAATCAGCCTGTCGATCACCTGGGCGCCTGATATAAAGATACGCGAGGCTAACGAGCTGAAGTAGCGGTGTCGTTAAGCACATAAGTCCGTGGAATGAGTTGGGAGATGGGAAGATCAGTATGATATTACATCTTGTCAAAAAGAGTTTATGGTTTCATCATATCTAGGCTTAGATTCCTGCTACGAGTCGTCAATTTCTAACATCAATGTCCACATTCGGATCGACAAGTCCCCGAATACCTACGTGAAAATCTTAATCAGCCTAGTCACAGGGGAAAAGCTTGGATTCACTCACAATGGCTCGCGCAACTAGAGCCCTGGAGACCACCTTCGTGTTTTCTGTAGTGCTTCGAGATTCCTTGTTGTTTTCGCTAGTAAAACGATGCTATATGTCTGGGGCATCCAAGGAAACAAAATTAACGCGTGTTGTGAGATAAGAGATGCCCTGTATGAGATTTGAGATATCTAATTTGTAGAAAATTCAAAAATATAATACCTGAAATCGTAAGGAAATACTCTCGTAGACTAGTACTACTACTAGACCTGTGCATGGGAGTCCCATTCCCATAGGTCCCATGGGTCCCAGATGCACAGGTCTAACTACTACTGCCTTGGGCGACATCCAGTAGATGCCTGAGGTCCTAAGGCCGACCAACCCGAGTCATCGGGTCGAAGATATCTTGCGCTCATGAAAGAAGGCGAACTTGGTGTTCGGGTCTTCTACGGGTCATCCAAGTTCAAGTTCTGTCTTTAGGAAGACGCTGAAGCGGATCGCACCGGCTCGTTAATAGTTACTACTAAATAGTAATAGCCACCAAATTAGCCCCGGCCGAGCCTAGCCACAGGCAGCGATCCGACCCAAGCCTAATGGAGATAGCTTCAATCAAAAGTGGTCCAAAATAAATAATTCTATTGCACGCTAGACCACCTTCCATCACATCCAACTCGCCATGCGGCCCTCGATGATTCGACCCCTGACGCGGGCGCGTTTGGCCTCTCGAAAATTTTCACCTGCGGCCTTCACGCCAGCCAGATCCTTATTCCATAAAACTGCTGTACTCAGAGACGGCCTTTGGACCTCTCCAAAGAGAAAAAGCAATGAGCCTTACCACCATCTAGAAGCCGTCAAAAGTCCAATCAGTGCCGCCCACATCGAGGCGCAGGATCTAGTAGTCGGTTCGTCCACAAATCCACAAGCCAGCTATGCCAAATGACTGCAACGATCAGCTAACATAAAGACTTTTGACGATCTAGTTGATCGTATTCTAGAGCCTCAAACGGTCGCGAATTTTGTTGGGTTTCTCATGGGAAATCCGCTTCCCGATGGCACTCGTCCCTCATCAATCGCTACTCTACCGTTAGAGGAGTTTGCTCTGATACAAGGCAGCGAGCAGGTACTCGGCGCTGATAGCATGTCTTTCTTCCACCGTGTAATGCTTTATGTCGGTTCCAACGAGGACGGCAGTCGACTCTGCGATGTTGGCAAGAATATCCAGTCTCTCAAATCTCGCCTTTGGTCAGGCATCACCCCCCTGAGTGATCAAAGATGGAAAGAGAAAGGTCTCCATCTGCCGGAAAATTTCGACCAAGCCTGCCAGAACCTCGGAGCTGTGGTCTCGGTGTTCGAGTACCTGAACGTCCCAGAGGTTCAAAACAATCTTCGCGAGACTTTCAATCTCATTTACGATACTTGGAGCGATCTAGACGTCGTTATTAATCAGCGCAGAGCTCAAACGAGCGCAGAGCCTCTCAGTGTCGCTGATCTCTGGACTTTGTACATGTCGGTCCATCTAGAGGTCATGACCCAACGGGCGCATAAATGGGTCACACAGCATGTCGATACCTTGCGAGCTCCATTTATGCAAGAATTATTAGCCTATCAGCCTCAGGGCCAAGAGGGGTATAAACTAGATACAAAGCAGTGGCAGTTGGCTGATGCGCTCCACGTCCTGCTAGAAACTTCCGTTCAGGCGGACCATACGATCATGATTCCGATGGAGGGCTATAAAGGGTATGAGGCTCCAGACAACAAAGTTGGACCGCCAGAAATGCACTCTGCCAAACATGAGGAGCGGAGAGCGGCGTATTCCCAGCGTGTGAAAGATCTCAGCCACAAAATTCTTATGGACAGATTTTTTGAGAGGGTTGCTAAAGGTGAAAAGCCCAGGCAGCTTACTGTCTCGAAAGAAATCTACGAGTTTGCTACAGAACAAGTTGATGCTCAGAGGGAAATTAGAAGAGAGCTTCGTGGTAGTTCACTCGATTCCACTGTGCAGGAGCCGTGGATAACGTCCAAATGGGATAAGCTCAAATATTTGGAAAATAATGATTTACCAAAGGACTCTGGACTCGCCATCTATCGTCTGACTCATGGACAATCTGAGTCGGAATGGTTGGAATTTGTCAAGAAATTTGAAGAGCATATCTCTGACTGGGGGGGGGCGGTCAAGATGGCAGCGATTCTATCAAGCCATATCTAAAGCTCCACTGGCTAGATGGGAAGGAATTGGGCTTGGCACAAGATGACATTGAAGCAGCAAAACAGTATGTGCTTCTTCGTGCTAGCGGAGACTTTTTGACTAACGATTGATATAGGCATTTTAATGAGGTGTTGAGTGACTCCAAGGGCCCCGATGCGCCTCCCCTAGATCTACAACCTAAAGCAATTCTTGCCATTGACTCGGCCTCTTTTGCGTCTTATATGAGCAACTCGCATGATGCTACAAGATCCTCTGTGCTTCCAGGTGATTCAACAGGCTTCGTTGTCGCTATTGACCCCGAATTTGATCCCGAGATTGGATTTGATAGACCGGATGAATCCCCTGATTACAAGGGTCAGATGCGTGTTCTCGGAAGTCTAGTCTGGGGCGACTTGTATGCTATACTGGAGTCGCAATCCGCGGGACTCGGAGAGCTGTGGCCTCTGGCTATGCACCATCCAGATCAGATTTACGTCGGCCCAGTTATCCCAATACAAAGATTCCACTGGCAGGCCCAGAAAGACGGTCAATGGAAAGTGATATCTGAGGCAATGAACTATCTAGGGAAATCCTTGAAGTGAATATCAGGACATAAGTATGAGTAGTTGAAAGTATGACCTAGTGTTTGTACCAGGACAGCAGCGTCCCAAAAATACTATACTACCCCCTATACACTGTTAGAAGATTCTAATTTTCCTAAATTGTACAAATATTGTCTTCCATAATCCCCTTTAGATTTAAATCTAAATTCTCCAGATTATGTCAAGAGCTTTTTTCCAAAAAGAAAAAAAGCGTATCGGCTAGTCACTTGCCACTTTCATACTTCAAAACCTGACTAGAGTATTAAATCACAGTTTGAACTGAATACGATTGATTCAAGCCTCTGGTGCTTGGTAAATGCGCTGTTAGCCACTCTACGAGAACGGGAGATGTATCTCCGAACATCAAAACCCTAACTGAAGTGGCCAAACGCCGAGGGCATTGTGGCGGGATAATTACTTTCGGACTTCCCCTAAATTACAAATGAATTTGATCAGTAAGCCTTCTTTCTGGATATGACATTTGGCCTAGGTTAGTGAGTTAATGCCAGCCTTGTGCACAGTAGCTGCTCGGTTTTTGGAGCCGGGTTAAATCCGCCCGCGACTTTTCGCATTCTGCATGCAATATTATCTCCATGTATGATTCATAATTTGATGAACCATTTCAATAATTATTTCGGAATTAAAACCGCAATGTTAATAACTTATCACTATAAGTACTCCCGAGGGGTCCTCGGCTCTCTGATTGTATCGTCCACAACACCCAGATCCGCCATTCAATACTACGAACGCAAGATCAACCATCATTATTCTAAATCCATCACTATGTCTGCGAATCAAAGTCCAGCTACTCGTCTTCCCAGGATGAAAGATCACGCCCTCATCGGCGATGCTGCGAAGATTCCTGTCATCAATGCAACCCCTATTATCTCAATGAGCCCGATCATTCTACCAGCACCAGATCGTATCATCGATATACACATTAAGGTTTCTGCGCCTACAACGGGGGTAAATTTACCAATCATTCTCCTTTCTCACGGTCAAGGTCATTCGAATTACCTGTCTTCGCTCGACGGATACGGTCCCATCGCCAATTTCTGGGCATCCCATGGCTTCATCGTGATTCAGCCTACTCATCTCAGCTCCATGTCTCTAAGTCTTAGTGACGATGCCGTCCATGGAGATGGCCCGATGTTCTGGCGCTCCCGTGCTCAGGATATGACGCATATCCTTGACCATCTCGACGAAATCGAGACCGCTTTCCCCCAGATTCAAGGACGCCTAGACCGCAGCCGCGTCGCTATTGCTGGTCACTCTATGGGTGGTCAAACTGCCAGTCTGCTCATGGGTGCTCGTACTCGTGATTCTACCGAAGATCCTCTCGTTGATTTCTTCGAGCCGCGCATCAAGGCGGGTGTCTTGATGGCTGCCCCGGGTGACGGAGGCGACGGCGTTAGCCAACGCGTTAAAGACAATTGGATATTTCTCGCGGAGCATACCCACGCGGAGATGAGAACGCCTGCCCTCGTTGTCATTGGAGAAAATGACGGTTCGCCCTTTTTGACCACGCGGGGTGCAGCATACCATGCAGATGCGTATCATAGAAGCAAGGGCCCGAAGTCTCTGCTTACGATTGCTGGAGGATATCACGGTGTAGGCGGTGTTTCTGGCTATGATTCGAATGAAGCCACTAATGATGAGAGCCCGGAGCGATTGGGCGTGACCCAAAGGCTTACTTGGGCTTATCTTCGCAGTCAATTCTATCCTGAGGATCCGGCTTGGTCGGTTTCTCGCAATGCACTTGAGAAGCTCCCAAATCTGGGAACAGTCGAAAGCAAATGATGATGTTATACATCGAGAGGATTGTGGGGCATGTCAGTCTAGATATAGCCAAACAATTCATTCAATCCAGTGCCACTTTAATTCCCTTTATTGCGGAATGGTTACCTAGGTACAACGTCTCTATATTGTTGCTTTCCGCAATGGCTCACCTTCACATTCAATACAACCTCCTCCTCGGTCATACTTTGCAAGAGGTCCCTTGCCCTCCCAAGATTTTTGGACTCGGAGGCCTATGCTTTTTCTTGATAGACTGGAGTTATCTAGCCTACTAGTTCTAGTCTACTTAACTATATTGTTCAAGCATACTACAGATAGCACGTTATAATTTGGATAAATCGGACTCGGACTTCCACACAATTAAATAATGAAAACTAACCCACTGGGACCAATCCATTATTATTGTTCTAGTACAATATTCTAACAAAATTATCGTAGGCCCTCCTGGTTGGAATGGATTGGAGTGCCAAGCACGGCCCACTCGTCCCTCCGCGCCGCGTTATCACTTTGTTGCCTCGGGCTCTTCTTCAAAACCTCCCAATGACCCAACACCACCATCGCTCTACCATTCCGAGTCCCTCGCATTAGGCTCCCTCGCTCATCCCTTCAATCTACCCTCGGGCGTGCAACAAGGACACCAACCCGTGTCACCGCAAACAAACGGGGATCTCCCCGCACAACTCACCTTCCCCTCCACCCTCCACCCGCCCCAACTCACCAAATCCTCAACATGTCGACCTACGAAAGTACGCATTCAAGCTCCCGCCACAAGTCTATACAACGAGGATCCCAAGAACTTGAAGCTAACTCAATACAGTTGAACACAACACCACCGACCCCTCCGCGGCTTCCTCCACCCCGCGTCGCCGCAGACCTGACCTCTCCACCTTCTTCTCGACCCTCTCAGAGATAACCCCAGCTCCCGATCACCGACCCCATGCCGTCCCGGTACCAGGCGACGTGAGCGCAGCCTTCTACTCGCTCGCCGAGGCTCTAGAAATGATGCGCCGCGAATCAGGCACTGCCGAACCACAACCCGAGACCGGCGACAGCACCGCATCCGCCGAAACCACCGACGACCTTCTCACGACAATGATCCAGAATCTGCTCAATGGCGCCGAGGAACCGCCACGGGAGGTAGAAGGCGTGAACGAAGAGTTTTGCGATAGTAAGTCTCCCACAATTACCTGTCGCCAGCCAGCCAGCCAGCCGCAACTTCTCACTCCACCGAAACAACCCCACGGGATCAAGTCAACATGGGCTAATCCGCGGACTTTCCGTCTTCGTTCTTCTACAGTGCTTGACCGTGTCCCTAAATCGTCTCTCGACTCTTCGCAAACTTGCCCTATCTGTAACAATCCCTTCCTGGAAGATGAGTACCCCCTCGTCGTCCGATTGCCCTGCCACCCCACCCACTTGTTTGATCTCGAGTGCGTGCGTCCCTGGTTGCGACTGCGTGGTACCTGTCCGCTTGACCGGTTCGATTTTGCGAAGCAGCAGCGCGAAAAGGATGAGGAGCGTAAGCGCATCGCCGATGAGGATGAGGAGGAGGAGTGGGATGGCATGTATGGTTAAACATGACCGTGGAAAGTCAAGGTTCGTTATAACTGGAGATGGACAAGGGCAGCGCTGGCGTTGAGATGGGTGCATTTGTGGTCGGTTGATGTTGCGGTGCAGAGCGAAGATACGAGATTACGACAGCATCTACATTTGATGATCATGGAATGAATATACTGTGCTGCTTGCGCGACTGCTCTTGCAAGGTTGACGATTCAGCGTACTGCATTCCAAGGTTGATAAGGCTTTTTCATGATGTACAAGACTAGTATTCGATATCAGCATCTTGCGGTTTAATGCAATAGAAGAAGATCATCTGAAGAGAAAAGTGTTTGTTTGGTTGTTTGGTTTCTATTGTATTTCAAAGTTTGTGGTTTGGAATTTCGCTTGATGCTTCGAATTTGAGAGGGGTATAGTTATCAACATGTATGGACTATGAGATTCCAAATGACTAGTTCCCATCCTTAGGCTTAATGGACAGCTTTCCAGCTTCATTAATCATGGCATCATAGCCACTTCGCTCCAACACGCCGCCCTCGTCCTTGACAACCTCTCGGGCTTCGAGCTCTTCAACAAGTCGCTGGTTTTCGCGATTGCCCTCAAGCAAGAACTTGAGGCACATAACTGCATGCTCCTTGATGTATGGGTTGTGCGCATCGAAGGCAGTGCAGCACAAAATGGCTTCAACGCCGCCGTAGCGACGAATCTGTTCTTGGACTTCCGGGCACTTCCAAACAAGTGATGAAAGCACCAGCACAACGAGCTTCTTAAGATTGCGCCACTCAAATTCGGAGGGATCTTCGGTGATGGGCGGGGACTCGGGTCGGGAGTCAACGCTACCGGCGTTATCAATGGGGTCGGGATCAGTTGGATCGTAGGGGCGCTCAACGGCTACCGGTGCTGGCGTGGCCGATTGACTGCCAGGCGAGGAGCTGCGCGGCGGTGGAGGTGGTGGTACGCCGCCGAATGACATATTGTTGAGTTGGCCCTTCGGAATGCTGGCCTCCAGTTCCTTGATCAGAGTGACAAGGTCGTACACAATCTCCCACTTCACAAGGAGATTCTTCCAATCATTGTTCTCGGTAAGTACAGCGAAGAACTCGAGGAATTGGTACACGCCCTCGTAGACGCGCTCCATGTCCCACAAGTTGAGTGGGAAATCCTCCGGCAACGCACGTTCGGCGCGAATCTGACCTTGCAAGTAGATCAGAGCGCAGGTTTCCGGGATAATGTTACCGCGGAAAATGGTGAATATGTATCGAACGGTCAGAATATCGACGCGACTGAGCGGGGATGGTGTGCGAGGGATGCTGTTTTGAGACGAGCCAGTCACCGACGCTGGCGAGTACTTGGCCCGGAAAATGTGAGTGAGAATCTTGATAACCACTGCTTGGGCCGGGGAGATGATATCCTTCGGCTGGCCGAAATCAGAGTATGCGTGTGACATGAGTCCATTGCGGAGCACAGCTTCCATAATCTGGACCATCATCTTGAAATAGAGTTCATCGTCAGGAAGGTCCCAGGCCGCAATGAAGATGAGAAGTTCACGCAGTAGATTGCGACCAGTTTCCTGTGTGAGCAAAATGTGGCATCGAAGAGCTTGCATATTCCGCGAGCCATTGCGCTCTCCGCCTTTGAGGCCGAAGCTGTCAACAATTCCAGCCTGAACGATCATCGGTAAAGCCTCGATTTCTGCGGGGCCTAGAACCAGGGGAATATCGGTCAATAGACCGCGTTGCTGGTCGCCGGGGCGGCCACGGTAGTCGTCATCGTCTTCCTCGTCGTCAACTTCTCCAGTATCATCCCCTCCGTCCACATCGTCGCCATCGTCTTCTTCATCGCCTTCGATGCTTCCGTCTGCATGGCCCTCCAAACTATGCGAGTCATCGTCTCCGACCGTTCCAACATCGCCAGCGTCATATTCACCATCAACATCACCCAGCTGAGACGATTCTTGAAGTCGAGCCATTAATTCGTCCTTGGCCTCTTGTAGAGTTTCGGCCGCAGATTGGGCGGATCTAGGCATGCTTGTGTCCTCATCGCTAACCGGAGAATCAACAGAGTAATCATTTACTTCAGGCAAGTCAGTCCAGCACAGACGCGGAAATCCGGCCGTCATGCTACGGTCAATTGTGAGAATGGTCTTCTTCTTGGTTGTTTCATGTTCCTCTTCTTCGGGCAGGGCAGGTGGCAATTCACGTGCCCGGTCTTGAAGATCAGACCATCCATCAACCTTGGCTCCCAAGATTGAGGTCAATGCAGCACGGATGTATTTGACCTGTTCGGGGTCCCTGCCCATCTCTTGGATGTCAGACAAGTCCCGACCCAAAATCTTTTCCATATGGTCCTTGATGTTGGCCAAAAGCAGCATTGCAGCCTCTTCTTTGATGGTAGAAGGCTCCCGCGGGAACTTCGCAATCGTCTCCAGCAGAAGATCTTCGGCGGTCTGGTCGTAGAGTGCTCGGATGGGAGGGTTGATAACACGCTCACCAACCCGGACAATAGGTGCGACGCCCTCGATGCGTGCGGCAGGGTCCAATGCCTCCTTGGGTTTGATGATGTTTGTATCGGCGGTAGAATGGTAACCAAACAGGTCCAACCAGAGAACCATCTTGCGCTGTTCATTATGCATGATGAAGTTGTGAAGGTACTGCAGACATGTGATTAACAGGCGCTTGTAGAGGTTGACTACCTTCTGCCACCGTTCCTCGTTCCGCGCATTTGTCTCCCCATCAAAGCCACGCGCTGTAACTCGTACGCAGGTATCAATCAATGCGAGAATCCGCTGGTCGAATCCTTTCTCAGCGGCCAGGTTCTGGGCTTTTTTTGTTGTCGCCAGCAAGTTGCGGGCGATGGTACACAAATCGTTTAAACGTTCGATATCTTTGACCAAAGAGAAGTAGTTGAATGCGATTAGGTTCGAAGAAGAATGCTCGTAGGACGCTGCCGGACTCTTCCATGCGAAGGATTGCGATTCGAGAACCGGAATCGCTTTTGTGAGGACGTCTGTCAGGCCTTGCCAAATGTCCGGCGACATGCCCAGATTGTGTCTATACATGATATGCGGTCAGCAAGGGCATTGTAGGACGTGGCATTATCTAGGAGGACATACCGAACTTCACTTTCCTGGTGCGTCTTGTACAGGATCTGCTTGCCGGCCGCGAGCATATGCTCGAGGCGTTTCTCGTCGATCATTCCCCGAGTCTCATAGTGAGACAAGGTTCCAGCCAAAATGACCTTCAGCATGAGCTCCGGTGGAGTGCATAGCGGCTTGGGATCAGCCATTTTGCAAGTGAGATCGTGAGATCGAGTGAACGCCGGATGGTGGGATGAACAAATTCACGGGCGGGCAAAACCCATTTTGTATGGGGAACTGCCTTTGACCGCCCTGGACCGCCTCCCTGACCGCCTTCCTGGGAATTATTTGGTGATCTCGAGAACTTGCAGATAGTAAGTATTACTAGTATTTACTGGTTAGAAGACTATTTTGGTAGATAGATTTTCTTTTCAAATTTCAATCAATCTGGAATTCTACTAGTAGCCATTCAACCTTGGAAGTTCAGTGCCACAGCCTCCCGAGTCATTTCGTCCCATTGTAGATGATCGAGATCATGATATACTCCAAGATTGTGAATAATCCATGAATATTATATTGGACACTGCACTGGCAGGATTCCCGTCTTCATTTTTTATATTTTGCTCAGTCTGATTTCAAGTTATTATAGTAGGAATGCATTCGTACAAGAGTGCAGAAATACTAAAAAGATTATATTGGTAGACCCACATTGATTGTATACTATTGACGTACTAGCATTAGTTGATCTTAAGAAGCTCAACCTCGCTGTGCCACACTTGGTTAGTCTGGGTCTCACACGATAACGTGAGTTCTTGGGCGATGACTCTGTAAACTTACAAGATGAGAGTAGAGCCTGCGGGGATCTTGCCAGCCGCTCTGTGTGGAGAGAATTGTTAGAATCAGGTCCTTCCAAGATAGCCATAAATCATCGACTAGATATCGTCCGATTACATACTTGTCGCCATAGGCATAGTCCCTAAAAGTGAATATGTTAGTCCCATGATCTCTCGTTACTCTTCACGAAGAAATTTTACTTACGGGGTAATGGTCAGGTTGGACTTCTCGCCAACGCTCATCTGCAGCACACCCTCGTCCCAGCCTGATCAAAGTTAGCAATTCAATCCAATATTTCAATCAAAAATCCCCGGGGTAATTTTGCAGAAGTCTCCAGGAATGAAAGATGTCCCAAGAAATGCGAAACTTTACCCTTGATAACCTGACCAACACCAATCTGCACATTGAGCGGGCCACGACCGGGCGATCGGGAGCTATCAAATCTATGATCTTGTTTAGCTTTCGAACTAGATTTGGTCTGCAACATGGATCGACGTACTGCTTGCCCTGGAAGCCCTTGTTGGCCTTCTTAGGATCGTGGATCCAACCAGTGTAGTGGATCGAGACCTTATCGCCTGAGGCAGGCGAGGCACCGGTGCCGCGGGTAATGATCTTTCTTTCGACACCCATTTTGAATGGTGGACTTTCACGAAGTATAGAGGAAGAGGGTTCTGGGCGTTGGTGGAATTTGGGAGGTCAGCGGAGGCGAGAGGCAACGTTAATTTGTATTTTTCTTCGAAGTGGGGGAGCGGCGGAACGACTCCCCCCGCGATTCAACTGGCCAACCAGCAACAATAGCAAGCAGCAACCACGCCGATCATGATTTCGAGAGGCAGGCTATCTCATAGTTACAAGATTATATTGATAATTGGAGCAGGTGAGAACTTCCGTGAATGTTTTGATTTGGAGCATCTTTGCCTTGCGTAAAGTTTAAATTGCATTATTTACTGTTCTTCCGCCGCACCGAGATCCCTGCCGAGTCCTTCAAATTGTTCCAAAATCCCAAATCGTAGATATTGTCGATTTCCTTCATACTTTGGACCGGATGCCATCGTGGATCAATCGGCATATCCGTGTCACTGCGATATTCGATCCGGTTGGTCCCTGGCACCAAAATGTAACCTTCCAAAGGAGGCTCATCGTCACTGACTAGCAACTGATCACTCTTAACTGGCCAAGGGCAATCATTAAAATCTATAAATGGCTGTGCGTCCGGGATCTGGCCACGGTGAGATTTGAAGGCAAACCCATCCTCGACATCTTCCTTCCAATCCGACCACTTGGCACTCTCGTTGGTCGTCATCCCCGCCCAGACAAGATAGGTATGGTATACCAAGAAGGCCATAGCCAGTGGAGCTGTCATAAGCATTAGGAGGGTCACAGTTCCAACCCTGGAATCCAACTGAATCACAATCGCCCAAATGTTGAAATACATGATCCAGCCCTGCATTTCTGCTTGGATGTGTGCTGGTATCATTTTTTGCAGGGTTTGGCGTAGCAAAGAGTACCCAAGGCAAGTGCCATAGATGAGCAGCACTGATAAGGAGAGCAATAAGGCCAGGAAGAATATGTAGTTGTTGGCACCAACACAATTCATCAACCACACGCAATGATGATCTTGGCGGGAGATGCAAGTTTTGCAGAACTTGCAATGCTTGCTGCGTGCTGGCTTGTGGAGGTTGCAAGTACTGCAACGGTAGCCTGCATGAAATAGCACCTGGTCATATGGATAACGTTTGATCTCCAGGTCGTGATTTTCTGGTGTAATCTGAGACTTTGTCACCACACACTTGTAGAGCAGAAAGTATGGCATGAAAACCACCAGAGGAACCCATGGGTAGTGGACACTGGCAATTCGAGGCCAGGCGGCTGGCAAAAAGACAACCTCGCCTCCGGCAAGGAGGCCAATGAAGAAGAGCTACCTCGCGGGTCAGATGGGCAAGGCCAGACGGTGGGAAATGCAAGCATTGGAAACATACCAAGACCAATGGATGGTTTTCATACAAGATATACTTGCCAGATTGGTTCCAAATCCTGGTCAGACGGCCGCCAAGCAAGCGCGAGTCGATATAGGCAACACTGTTGGGGAAATATACCCAAACTACCCGATACAAAAACGAGATGGGTGTTTTCCTGAGACCTAGTCAGCGTATGATGCCTATAGTCTATAAAGATATACTCACCTAAATGCAGGTAATCGGCCAAAGAGGGCGATGAAAGTGAAAGTTGAAATGGCCAAAATAATCAGCGCAATAGTGCGAAGAGATCCCATCGTGACGGACGCCGTGGGTATCTTATGTGGGCGTTAGGAGAATTCAGAGAGCACATGCGGTATCCTGAGTCAGTATACTTTCAGGATATCATCGCTCCATGTTCCTCCTCCCTTACCGGTTGGGAAGATGAGGTTAGCGACTTGTCAGCGTTCCTCCACGCGGCGCGGCTGCTGCGCTAATGGCACGTGACCCTATTATCTTGGAAGTCAGGAACACGACATCGACAATCCTTTGTCAAAATAGCCGATCCATTTTTCATCGAACAGCCGGCCTGAGACACACGAGCCAGATATACCCCACTCTGAAAATTGATACTCGCATCTGATTCACAACTGCTGGCCCCAGCCAAAATGCCCTTTGTGACACGTTAACACGTGATAGCTTGATAGCGCGTCATACCCTATCAACAACAATACTGCATCAATAGTCGCTGCCTTTTCTTTCATATCATCAAAGGAGAACTTGCCTCATGACACTCACTCACACGTAGCGAGGATGTCAGTTTCGAGTGCTCACCCGGTCAATATTTTCCAAGGCCAGCGGTTCTGGCTCTCACGGGAAGTGCCTCAGCGATCGAGGTTCAAAGACCTCATCACGGTATGTCTTTCGCTACGAGGCGAGGTCTGAATGAAGGCTCATAGATATATAGAAACATGGCGGCGTGATTGTCTTGATGGAGAATGACGCCGATGTCATGTTGGTTGATCATGCAAAAAAGAACATCCCCACTGGCTGGTACAGTCCCCACTGCGAACATCCATATTGCAAAGACACCACTAATACCCCTTAGTCATTCCTACAAGTATGTCGAGGAATCTATTCGCAAAGGCCAAGTTGCGGATCTGGATGCACATCGCGCTGGCTCCTTTAGACCCCGTGCAATGGGCGCATCAAATATTCCCAAGCGGGGCACCAAATCCGTTTACACCTTGGAAGATGATCAGCTCCTTTATGACTTCCTCTACCCCTTTGAGCAGGAAGAGAATGCCCCTATACACGGCAATAAAATTTACCAGCTACTAGAAAGAAGGGTATCCCCTCCACCCTTTGACCCGACCTATGTCTCAGTGTTGACTGACATCCGGTATCCAGTTTCCCAAACATCCCTGGCAATCTTCAAGATCTCGGTATTTGAGAAAGTTGCGTGGCAACCCTCGTCCTGGTGGTGGCGCTCCTAGGACAGATCTCTTGCTATCTGAGCCTCACGCAGAGCCACAGGACGAGGCACCAAGATCGACCACACCATCAAGGCGGGCTACTCCGTCGATACCCACTATGGCGCCAGCACAGACTGTGTCATCTATTCAACAAAACCTCATACCGCCCCAACCCAGCTCCTCAATAAGTCACATCGACAAACAATCAAAGCCCAAAAGAAAATACAGCCCGGCGCATGAAGCGCCATCAGCACCACAGGCCTCGCCTTCTAAAAAGAGGGCAGTTGCAGGATCCCGACACAGAGACAATCCTCGACAAGATTCTCCTCGACAACCTCTTGAGCCTATTACACGACCACCCGCATTGGTAAAACCCATGCCGGTATCAAAACGGCAGCGCAGTGCTTCAATACAGGAAGTGCAACAGAACCTCAACAGCACCGGGAACCTCAATAGGGCCGAGGAAGAAGGCGCTATGCTTTTTATAGAGTTGCCATTCTTACCTTCCCCACCGGAGCCCGTCAATGAGTCTTTCGACGAGGAAAATGACGGCAGAGGCAGTGAGAGCGGGGATAACAACTTAATCGGCTGGGTCGAGGCACAGGTATCACGAGGCTTCGAGGATGCTGTCATAGATGATGCCCTGTGCTGTACAACTTTGAATTGCAAGCTCGCTGGGAAGATCTTGAACATACTGGCTGCTGGGAACCCCATTCCTAATGACATACGCGGGGTGTGGACTTCCAAGGATGATGAAGACCTGCAAGGATCCAATGGCCGCGAGGTCGAGCGAGTTCTCAAAAAGCATGGTGAACGTTCATTAAGTGAAAGGTGGAACTATCTCAGTGAGGCAAGGGAGAGAGACATGATTTAACGCAAACGATGCTATAACAGGAATGCATTGTAAACTACATAAGATTCCCTCATCTGGCTTGACTGGCATACCCAAAGCGTACGAGATTGCAAAAGTCAAATATGACACGAGCAAAGAACAGAAATAAAATCACAGGCATAATCTCATATGGGGGATTGACCCATCCCCGAACCTTATCCTACAGGAAGGAAGCATAGACAGGAGAACCTGATTGAAAATTGATCCAACTCCTATAAGCTCCTTTAAATCAATGGTATTACGCAAATGGCACCCTGAAAGAAACATCCGTCGGCAGATCGTTCCCTACGCCGAGAAAAAAAACCCCCCCCGAGTGAGGCGATCTCTGTTCAACCGTCCTTGAAAACCCTAGAAAATAAATCAGCACCTATTCCAGGGTTCAAATAAATTGAGATTAATGGACTTACAAGTGCTTCTCGTAGAACTTTAGCATCTTCATTGGGCACCTCTCGTAGCAACTCTGGATATGAATCCGCGACCGCTTGCCATTTGTCCAGAGGAGCAGAGCATAAAGCCCTTGATCATTGGCATCACGAATAATGGTATCGACAGATTCAACTTCCTTGTCCCAGTTTTGGCTCTTGGGCACCCAGTCGGACGACTCGTCGTCTTCACTCTCTGCCGGGGTGTTTCCGTCAGCCTTGACGTCGTCTTTGGACTCGTTCTTTGGTGCGGATTGGCGACGCCTCTTAGTCTCAGTCGGGGTGGTAGTCGGTGTCTCCTTCTTTCCCGCCATGGACTTGCGCTTCCTGCCGGGGCCCTTAGCCCCCCTCTCGGCTGGCTTCTCGGGTCTACCGCCGATCTTCTTGTAATACGCATCCAGCATATCCTCAGCACCATCCCTAGAGAAGCGATTAGCAAGTGCACAGCCTTATCTTGTCGAGGTGCATACTTGAGTCCGATTTCAGGCTCCCAGGTATGGTCTTTGATCGCTGGCCAGCCCTTCCATTTCACAAATAGAAAGAGTGTACCCTGTTGGTCGAGTAGTCAGCGCAAATGAGTTGGGTGCCAAGTAAGGTGTGGGATCAATTGGGCTTACATCCACTTCATATCGGTGTTTCTTGATTTCCTCAACGACGAAGCTGCGCCGGATTAGTCGAGCCGAAATATACCACCACAACGGCTAGACCGAACCTACACTCCCTCTTCATTGTCGTCATCTTCATCCTCCTCCTCTTCTTCTTCTTCTTCTTCCACATTGTTTGTAGCTTCCTTGGTTTCCGGGGCGGTGGTGAATGGAATGTCGCCCGACTCCTCATCCGACCACTCCTCCACGGGAGCTATATATAACAAGAGTCAGTTCGGGGGGGTGGCGCGCGCGCGAGACATAAACAAGGCGGATTCACATACGCGGCATCCTTGGTAGGAGAGGCGAGGTGGTGAATGAAAGGATTCGTGAAAACAGCTTGCCGATTCTCGAATTTGGAACGCGGCAATCGTCGAATCTATTAGAAGAGACACGCTTTGCGCGCAAGTTGGAGAAAGCGGAGTGCGCGCGTGTGGGCAAAAGCTGGGCAGCTCAAAAGGCGGAAAGGGCCAGCACTATCCCGTTTTGGCCCGCCCAGAATTTAATTTGCGTGGGAGAGCTTCACCCCTCCGCATCGCTCGGAGAATACCTGTACCTGTGTCGACTTCTGACGATCCTTTCACTTCGGATCTCATTTCGGTTTTACTTTCTTTTTTAAATCTTGAATCATCTGCCTGGTGGCAGTCCACCGTCAAGATGGCGATGAGTACGCCTTCCCCTGTCCCCGGATACCCTGCCCCTCATTAAACACACACCTCCGATGCATTGCATTGACTAACTTGCGGATTCTTATAGATCTTGATCTTTCTCAAGGTGATTCCTTTTCGAACTTCATACTCAACCAATCCATCCAACATTATCACTAATACTTGGGGTAGCCTCGGTGATGAAGGATGAACAGGGACGCCCGTTTATCGTCGTTCGCGAGTACGTTCACCGACAACCCCTTCTATTCGCCTCCGTCACTACAATTGGATCCACGGAGAGACATAAAAAGACCCAAGTTTTGCTGATAGGAGAGTACTGTGCAGCCAAGGAAAGAAGAAGAGACAACATGGCACCGAGGCCGTGAAGTCGCACATTGTCGCCGCCAAAACTGTGGCCAGCATTGTTAAGACTTCTCTGGTATGATCTTCCACGTCTGAAGAAATGGGAACAAGAGTTAATGAAGGAAACTAGGGTCCCCGTGGTCTGGACAAGATCTTGATCTCCCCTGACGGCGATATCACCGTCACCAACGATGGTGCCACTATTCTCGGCCAGGTTCGACCCCCCCCCCCCGACCCCTGATCGAGGCCTTTCGCCAGTTCGACAGATTCTAATATCCACGGTGTCTATAGATGGAAATCACAAACAACGTTGCCAAGCTGCTTGTCGAGCTCTCGAAATCACAGGATGAGGAGATTGGTGATGGTACAACGGGTGTCGTGGTGCTGGCAGCCGCCATGCTGGAGCAGGCCGCGGACTTGATTGACAAGGGCATCCACCCCATTCGGATAGCCGACGGTTACGACCAGGCCTGCGAAATTGCCATCGCTGAGCTGGACAAGATCAGTGACGAAATCCCCTTCACACGCGAAGACACCAGCAACCTGCTCAAGGTTGCCAAGACCAGTCTGGGCAGCAAGATGTACGAAGCACCCTTCTCTTCTCATCCACATAATGCGCTCTAGCTAACCCAATACCAGTGTCTCCAAGTCTCACGACCAGTTCGCTAAGATTGCTGTGGACGCTGTGCTCTCGGTTGCCGATCTGCAGCGCAAGGATGTCGACTTCGAGTTGATTAAGGTGGACGGCAAGGTCGGAGGTGCCCTCGAGGACTCTCTGCTCGTCAACGGTGTTATTGTCGACAAGGACTTCTCTCACCCTCAAATGCCCGACGAGGTCCTGGACGCCAAGCTGGCTATCCTGACCTGCCCCTTCGAGCCCCCCAAGCCCAAGACCAAGCACAAGCTCGACATCACCTCCGTTGAGGAGTTCAAGAAGCTCCAGGATTACGAGAGGGAGAAGTTCGCTGAGATGATTGAGCAGCTTAAGGACTCCGGTGCTAACCTCGTTATTTGCCAATGGGGTTTCGACGATGAGGCCAATCACCTGCTGCTCCAGAACAAGCTGCCCGCCGTTCGGTGGGTTGGTGGTCCCGAGATCGAGTTGATTGCCATCGCCACAAACGGCCGTATTGTGCCGCGTTTCGAGGATCTTAGCGCCGAAAAGCTCGGCTCCGCTGGACGTGTTCGCGAGATGACTTTCGGAACCACAAGAGAGAAGATGTTGATCATTGAAGAATGTGCCAACAGCCGGGCGGTCACCGTCTTTATTCGTGGAAGTAACAAGATGGTAAGCTCAGTCGTTCTCATCCATATAACCATTTCTAACCAAACTCGCAGATTATCGATGAGGCCAAGCGATCACTACACGATGCGTTGTGTGTTGTCCGCAACTTGGTTCGTGACAACCGTGTTGTGTACGGTGGTGGTGCTGCTGAGATTGCCTGCTCTATCGCTGTTGAGGATGCCGCTGTCAAGGTCTGTAATTTTCAATGTTCAGTATATCCAACATCTGGCTAACATGATTCAATTTTACAGAGCCCCGGTATTGAGCAGTACGCCATGCGCGCTTTTGCTGATGCCCTTGACGCCGTTCCCCTGGCTCTGTCTGAGAACTCTGGCCTGAGCCCCATCGAGACCCTCGCGTCGATCAAGTCGCGCCAGGTTAAGGAGAAGAACACCCGTCTCGGTGTCGACTGCATGAACACAGGTAGCAACGGTAAGGCACTGCCACCCAGTGAGCTTGAATGTGCATTTGCTAATAGTTATAAACTACTTAGACATGAAGGAGCTCTTTGCTATCGACCCTCTGATCGGAAAGCGCCAACAGCTTCTTCTTGCTACCCAGCTCTGCCGCATGGTTCTCAAGGTAAGCTTGACTGAACATTACTTTGATATGTTATTGGTCCGAGACTCTAACAAAATTCTAGATCAACAACGTCATTATCTCTGGTGACGATGACGCCGAATATTAGGTTACCCGCACATAGTCTTAATGCCCTATAGATGGTACTGGAATGACTTGTCCGGAGCATCGCACTTGAAAAAAATTACGATTGTGGTTGGACTCCTATGTAAAATATGGTCCTTTACATAGAAAATTCGAAGTTGCATTGAGGAAAGAATTTATGATCTCTCGCCATCTGTCCCGCTCTTAATGAGTAGAAATAGTATACTCAGCCATGTTCAACACATCACTGTTGTTCACTTCCTACCACTCTTGGACAAGCCCAGTAGTTCAAAAAGTAGCGTGATACTTAGCAAAAAACAACCTCGGAAGAGGGCCTTTCAGTATCCATTCTCAAAAAACGCAATCTACACGCGAAATATATCTATCCATTCAAGTCCAGAAATCATCCCCGGTCTCCGGGGAGCCCGTGCCGCTGATCTGGGAGTATCCGTGCTTTGTTCACAAGGGTGACTCGAGATGCCGAGGAACAGCCGACGAAAACTTGAAGCACACACCGGCATCTGGTTAGATGACCTCGGTCTCGCTTCTGCTCGATGAGGGAATCTTGTTGATAATCTCGCGTTTGAAGGATCCAAAGCTTCTGATCTAGTGATCTCGTGGTCATTTTTCTGCTGTTCATGTTACTCGAATACGAGATGGTTAGGCGCTGGTACGTCTTCTTTGGGGCGTGATTCCGAAACAGTGGATTCGTTGCGCATGTCGACTTTGCAGATGTAGTATTTGGCTTGCATTTAAGATTGTTGTCCCTTTGCCAACCTCGTGGAAGTTGTAGGCGTAAGGTTTTGTAAAGTGCTGCGGAAGGGGTACCTGCTTTGTCGTGTGTGGAGGACAAGACGATCCCTGCTGCTGGTGAAGAACAAATTAGTACTACATTTGATCTGAAGAACTACTATATATACTACTAGTACTAGACAGAGAGAATGGATCGGCGTCTTTGTCTCAGGTTGTTGGGGGCATGTACTAGTAGTACTAGATGACATTTCTTTTCGAAAGCAGTCTCTTACACCTTGGTACTTGATCCGCTCGGGCAATCTTGGCCGTATATATTTAAAGCACTAGTTGCTGTCCGACCTATGGGGAATTGTGGAAGGCTATGAGATGGTATAACCACAAATTGTCCGTTGACCATGAAGCCCGAATCATAATATCACAGTTAACAACCACGAGCAATTCGCCATGCCGCCATACTGTCCCTAAATTCCAATACCAAAACTTGTCATCCTAGGCCTAAGGGGTAGTCTAGAGCTACATTCTTGTTTGCTTCGTTTCTTCAGAGTGGATCAGTCCAAACCCCCCACATTGGAAGTATTTCAGGGTTTAATCCGGTCCGTCCATGGTTGCACAGCGCGTGGAAGCGTGACCCTAGTTCCGCGCAACTCGTGGTTCACAGAGTTCCCAATTCTATGATCCACTGCGGCTCGTCGATGGCCAAAATAGGCATGATCTGTCTCTGCCTTTTTTTTTTTTTTTTCTGTCTCTGTTTTGCCTCGTATGGTTCGCTGCTCTATTCGTGACATGTGAAGGGTAAGCTATCTTGTGCGACTAGTAGACCTGTTGTAAAAGTCGACACTGAAACTGGGGATCGCATAGCTAAATTACTTGCATTTCATCTTCCATTTCCAAAATTCATTCGTAGGCTTATACATAACATAGAGCGATCTAGATCCCCATGGTGGTCGGCGGTCTTCAGCGGTCAACCCTCTAAGGTCCCACTCCCTCTGCAGGAAGGCTTGACAGTGTGATCAATTCGTATCTAACGACAGAATATCGATACATCGGGTAGTAGGTTTTGGATATGCCACATATTATTCATTGCTCTGTGACTTCGGGAAAAGCCACTATTCCGTCTTTCTGTCATGTTCTAAATATCTCGTAAAAGAGATGCCGTCTAGCGAATATGGATCCACTAATACTGCAGCTGCAGTATTGACATAGATACTATACATAGAGCCCTTGTTGAAAATGTCAGCGGTAGCAGCGGGTGCGGATAAAGCCACTCGTCTTCTGTGAGAGGTAGAATTTTAAAATTCTGCATGGATGCAGCCGGTGGGCGCCGCCACGGGGAAGAAATGTCAGCTTGGCGATTTGTGTTTGAAAATAGGTTGGGTTCGAGCTCCGGCATCGGTCGAGATGCAAAGCCATCAACCGCGGTGTGACGAGGTAGATAGGTACGCACAAACCTGATCTGGAATGCTCTTTTTTGATTATTTATCGTTGACGAGGTCAGGATTGGAATCTGTGAGACCCAGCCTTCTCTAGGGCCTGCGGGTAAAAGGATATATGAAAATGGAGATTTGAGTATTCCGTATGGACATAGAAATCAACTCTGCAGGTTGTGTTTCGAGACCAGAACATCGGGGAGATGGGTGAGACTGTTCTATTTGATGACTACTATTCGTAGTTAGGTTCTGCATATATATTACATACTACATAGGCACCATAGCCGCGTTTAGTTGAAAAGGGTGGCTCTTCAGATACAAATCGCGGGTTCAGATGACCCGATGTCGTGTAAACTCTTCTCAGGTGAGACAGAATGCTGGATGCAAAAAAAGGAACGCTCACATCACCGCGACCAGAGGGGATATGGACAAAAAAGGGAAAACGAGAATGATGTTCTAGCCGGAATCAATATCCTCGTACCAAACGGCCCCTCCGTCGGTCACCAGCCTCAAAATCGCAGCCGCCCACCTGCTCACATGGACAGGGCCGATTGACGTGGCCGCAAACTGTTCGGCAGTGGCCTAGGCGCCAGCTTCTATTATGTTTTGCTCGTGATGCTTAACTGCTACACATTATACCATTCGGATTACTTCAGTTTCAGATTTGCGATGTCTTTTGGAGGAACCGAGGTCACCAGCTTGCCCTCTGTCTATATCTCTTCTTTGGAATATAATTAGGGGCCGTCACAAGACGACAATCGCCCTGTCAACTGTTAACACATCACAGCCCCAGTGATCGATCCTTCTCATAACGCCGGTCTGGGCACCCTAATGATTGTCTCAATGTCAGATTGGGTTCCCCGGTCGCCTTTGACATATCGCTTTTATCCGGATTTGAGGCAACTCGTACATGTAATCGTATTCTATGAATGACAATACTTGTTCGAATATTTCTTTTCGAGTTCACTTTCCTTTTTGTATCATTCGGGCGCTCCTGGTTACATTCTAGTGATACGCACGGATTGCTTTTTTCTTCCTTCAATCCCCCCCCCTCTTTCCTTTACCCTTTGAGCAGAAAGCAGAAATATGGTTGGCGCCTGGCTTCGGGCAACCACGTTGCGTTGGAGCCCGGCGATCAGTGTCGGTGTCTGGGGTATGCTTTCTTCCCCAGACTCCACTTCCGATAAAGTGGAGAATGGGCGGAAAATAATTTCCTTTCAACCTCGTCCGTGGGAGCACAGTTTCATACATTTAAATGTAGACAAGGCACTTCAGCTTCAGGTTGAGAGGCTAGTATCGCCAATTCCATCTGCAACAGATACAAGGATTCGCGATCGAACTACTAGATAAATTTTTCCTTGGAATTCCTTCTATGTAGAGGGCCTGCTAACCACTAGTAGGGTACCTAGGCAATTTCCTAGGCCAGATTTGCTTGCACTGGAAGCCATAAGCCGCCCAACAAGTTGAGTGATCTCGGGCACCCGTCCGTTACTATGGTTGGCGGGAAAATAGATCAGGATGGCCAGACGGACTGGAATCACCATGGGTAGAACCAAAGCCATCGTCTGCCAAGAGAATCGATCGTAATCCATAGAGCGTTGCAATCACCAGTTTAGAGAGGCAAAGGAAAAGGCTGAGGGGACAGGGCGCCCTGTCAAACGACTACAATCAGACAGCAACGGCAACGAGGCTGGGCCGCGGCGCCCCTGGCGTCTTTCAATGGTTGTCAATCTTGCCGCCCCATATTGAGATCTCCAGGGGCACGGGGAGAGAGAAATCGACAAAGAGAAGGGCCTAGATCTTGACCAGGGAGGTACCTCATGACCTTGACAGGGCCACAATCAGCAAACAAAGGAGGGGCTATCCCAGATTTGCCCAAGCCAAACCAGCCACGATCACACCGAAGTGAACCCGATCGTGCGTGATTGAACAGGTCTTTGATCGGAGCCGCTGCAGCCGGCCAATGTATCTACCAGTGAGAAAAAGCAACACGACCTGTCAGAAGATAGCCGCCCCTAATGTTAGGTGATCGCTGCACATGGCCTAAAATGAGGCCACTTGGCTGCTATTGGACGATAACATTGGCTGCCTGTTAATTTCTTCTCGCACTTAGTTGCGACCAAAGGTCTCAGAGTATCGGTGTGTATTGCGAATTGAAGAGAATCGATGAGTACAAAAAAAGCAATAACTAGCACCCCTCTGATTTCAACAATGGAGTTTCAACGCATGGCGTCATTCTAGGCCTCGTATTTGTGTTTGGTGGTCCATGTTGAGAATCTGTAAGTGAGAAAAAAGGTCATCTGCTCGACCATTTGATGCATAATTTTCAATTCATTGTCTCAACTGAGTTAGGTAAGAGGTCAGCTCAGGGTGAATGGATAAAGAATATGGCGAATGCGCTAGTAAACCCTCCCCAGAAAGAAAATATTCAACTTTCATTCCAAATATCACTCAGGCGATGTAAAGAGAATCAACGCAGAAAGCAGAAGATGAAAACGAAGGTGAATTATGGAGCACCCTCGCATCATCAATGATCAGGTGGCTGTCGCAAGGCATATGGCACCAGATCTAAGGACAGAAAGAAAAAAGGCTTGGGTCTAGCCAGAACGTGGATCCACTATGTCGGGGAATGGATGCAAAGGCATGCTAGGGTTTCCAAATACCTGGGTACTGGATCTGCAAAACGAGGGGCACGGAGTACGGACTTCGCAGATTAGCTCACATATCTGTCGCCTGCGCATCCGAATCAAGGGGCATGACCCACCGATCACACCTCTGGGCCAACTTTCTATAGTAAAGCATGGGGGTTGTTCTTGTTATTTTCGGTTGGATGAGCAACAGGGTTGTGCCAGGGTCAACGGGAATAGAATGGGAGTTCCAACAGGCCTGTTCCATCGAGATTGAAGATGGGATGGTACCTTCGAGCATGAACGGCAAGCTTTTCTTTGATACAGTCCAATGAATATTCCCGAAGAATCAACTTTCATACTAACAAAAGACAGCCTGGTGTTACATGTTCCTTCTTGAAAGCCTAATCGAGTATGAAGTTGAATTTAACCGCCCAAAGACACATGCAATGAGGAACATCTGGAAGGGTTGGGGAACCTAGTCTCGGGCTGCTTTCCCCAGCAAACTGATTGCAAGGCCCAGGAGGCTGGCCCTGGAAGTCAAAATGAAAATGATCGTCAACGGATATGCAAGTCCTGCATCCGGCTGAGGGTACAGGGCCCGAGAAACCCATTCCCGTTTCAGCCAGTCCCACAAGAATGAAATCCATGTACGGAGTAGATACATACACACAGAAGGGATCTCGATTCGTCGCAGAGAAATAAAGATCATAGATCATCAAATCACACCTTTTTGTTTTATTCGCTTATCATGCGTAGTGGCTGGCTAAGGTTGGTTATGACGAAGGTGAACAACGATGCCGTGGTAGCAGATCAAAGCCGCCTCCAGCAAAGGAAGGATTCAGGATCAAAAGCGAAAAAAGCATAAATTTCGATTCGGTGCAGATAGATTTTCTATTGGTATGAATGCAGATTGACTTCGCGTCCATGAGCGGAGGCCTTCACATGACCCTATAAGTCTAGAAACTATGTTCGGATTCCACGCCCGCCCTTCCCCGGACTCAGATATCCCTTGCGTAAACAAATCAGCGATTGGAACCAAGACCGTCGTACGGGTTTCTCTCAATTCTCTTCCAGGACAGAGGGGGAAGTAATTATGAGCCTCAAAAATACGGACCTCCCTCTTTGCCCTTGTTTGCAACCCTTCGTTCCAACCTCACGCACATGGTCGCCCAAAGACCGGGGAAACGGCCCGGAAATAGGGCGGCTACATTAAGGAATGTGATTTGCCAATCTGTTTGTTGATGTGGTACAAAGAAATATCCCAAGGCGTACGCTCATCACTGCTCTGTGTGCACGCAGGTGCCTCCAGGACTCGTCCTTACGGCACCTGCACTGGATAGAAATTATTTGCGGAAGGGAAATGACAGCGCCTACTGAGGCGTTTTTCTCTTCTTTGACTTTCTGCCGTCCACGTCATGTCAAGGTTGTGGGCGAGCTTTATTTGATTGAAAGTTTCTAAATTGCCGCCATCGCAGCTTGTCCAGGGAAGTATAACAATTTCCAGGGCTCCATATTTGGTTCGCTGAGGCGAGCCGCTATACTTGGACAGTCCCGCGTGACCACATCTTAATACCACATATACTCCAACTAATGTTGTGGCTATTTGTTCCGTCAGCCAGTCCCGGGCTAGACTGAACTTTGGGGCATCCAAATAGCGCCAGCCACATATTTGATCATATGTAGTATGATGATTTGATTCATTTGTTCAGGAACCCAAGGATGCGAGGCATTGTCTACTTCACAGCCTGCACGTAATCAGAAATGGCACCCTGGCCAAACATAGATATAGTTGGGTCCGATTGATCTGCTGCAGGCGGTCCGATCGGGGGGGTATCCCATTCAGTCAATGCCAATAATACGAATCAAGCACTGGGTACTCCCCTGGAATCTAAAGTCTCGGGCCTACAAAACTGGCCCACCTGACCGGGTAGCCCCCTGGTGCGCATCATTGGATCCGACCGGTATCTGTCATCACAGCCCCAAGCAACGGGTAATCCTAGGGCGAAGCCGCATCCCGCATCGCCCCCTGACGGGATGCGATGCGGGCTTCACCAGCTCAAGCCGTGAGAATCCAATGAAAGCCAATTTCACCAAAGAAAAGGCAAAAGTACGTCAGCGTCACAGGCCCCTGCCGAGGGCGTTCCTGGCGTCATGTGACTGCAATAAGCTCGTGACCGTCAACTCGGTTTCGCCACTCACGGCGACATCCGGATTGTTCGTGTCATCTCTTACTAAGGAGTATTGTGGGCGCGGGTTACGGTCAGGGGTAGTCAGTATTGGATTACCTCCCTGGCGTGATGGGATCGACGAGCGTACGATCTGAAGCGCGCTGCCCGGCCACCTGTCAGTCAATCAATACCACCCGTACGCCCCCGTACAGTAACCAGGGCGTGCCCATTCGTCTCCTAGTCCACCCGCTTTGGAAAACGCATTACTTATCGTCGGCACGTGTGACAGCTCTCTACGGAGTATGCAATTAAATTACAGATATTGACCTCGACAAATGACTCCATAGATTCTTCAACCTCGCCTCGGCATTATTTTCCCCAGCCTACCTAGGTTGATCCTCGGCCTGGATTTTTCCGTGACAATATCCCTTGTAGATGGGGGTGTGACTCGTCCAGATAGACCGTATCATCAATACAGAACACAAGATCAGGAACCTGGGCAAATCCTTGTCAAAATGATCCTAGGAAGGGCCTGGTAGAATTTTGGGGGGGTCCTCCGCACTACGGAAGTCCATACCGCGACTTCTCTTGAGATCCACCTGTTGGGTCCATGTCGATCGAGCCTGATGCAGGATCGACAATGTCACCCTGGTACCCCCCGACCACAGAGGCCGGAAGACTAGATTTGATAGACTTCGCTGCTGAGTCGAAAATTGGAAAGAAGCTATTCTGAACTCATTCTGAGGTCATCAAAGCATTGAGGATGGAGATGACCACGAAAGATGATGACGGGCCTCTGTGCAATCAACGGCAAGTCAGCGGTTTTCCAACTGGATCCTGCACGAGTCATTGAGTGCTTTGCATCCTGTAGGTAATCGATCGGCTTGTGTTCCACATCCGCAGGGAATAATCTGCTAGATCCCAGGGAACTGTTTTCGGCGAATCAGGTCAGACCGAGTCAGATTGTTGCACCTAGGACTCGGAGTAAGTAACAGCTCCGTAGTTGTAACGATATATACAAACAGTCTAAGTTCAAGTTCAAGATTCATCACCCTCCCCAACTTGAAGCATAACTAACCACCCCACCGGAGGACTCCTATTTGGCTCCAGACTAGGCAACCTTGGAAACCGATATCAAACGACCAGGAGAAAAAAAAAGTCAGCATTTCGGGACCACATTGTGGAGCCAGTCCGAGTTCCCTTTTGCCTTGCAGACCGACTGTTCACGGCCGGTCCCCCGCAATTTGCCTCCCCCCCACCCCAGAGAACCCCAGATGATGAAGGACAAGGAGGCAGGGAAGAAAGAACAAGCAGATTATGGTCCACATTTTCACCCGTCTCTTTTGTTTATTGATTATTTCCTCCTCACATGATGAATGAAACGTGCTAGGCGCTATGTGTACCCCGGGTGAGCCAACGGGTAAAAGTTGGGCGTTCGCGTTCCCTCCCAACGCCCCGGGAAGCGAGAGCCCACCCCCGGGTATGGATTTGTTTGACTTGGCCATTCCGCCAGTCCGGGCCACTCGCGGAGGCATCACTGTGAGTCCAAAAAAACAAAATAATAAAGAATAGTCTTTCTCTCCAGGTTTGCCGTTCCCTCTGTATGAGGGCTTTTTTACTCTGTGCTATTGCCATCAGTAACTGTAGAACCGTTGAACCGTTGAACTGTCACCAAACCAAGAAATGAAATTATCCGGTCTAGTGGAAGCATCATCTTCATCAAAGTAAAATAAAATAAAACAAATCATTCCAAAATTCCAAAATTCCCAAAGTAAAAAGTAAAACCAAAACAGACTACATATCACAAAGGCCCCTTTGCCAGCTGGCAAGCTCGTGACTACGGGCTGTGACACTCTGCCGTGTCCTGTTGGATAAAGACAAGACTGGGATGTGGCATCTCGGAAGATATGGGCAAAGAGGCGGTAAAGGCCTGGGGTGGCCACTGCGCCTGATGAGCCTTCCAAAACAATAGAAGCACAAAGTTCAAAATCCACTCGATTTGGTCGTTTTCAAACCGAAGCGCGCAGGGCGATCGGAAGTATAGTGCTGGTTCCCCGGTATGCGGGCTGGGATACAATCATCCCTTCCAAGATTCCCTGTTGCGCGCGGGTCCTTTTGCAGTTCTGCCAGTTGAGTTGCAGTTCAGCTAATTCAGCTAATTCAGCCAGAAATATCTTCTAGTGTAGAGTAGCTATGCATGTACATACCCCGTAGTACTCCTGAGATCGCCAAGCCAAGTTCGCACCAAAATCAGCCCCCACCCCCTTCCCACATCAGCTTAAGCCTTCCCCATACCCACGAAAAGGCTTCCTCCCCGTGTCCGTCCCCTACAGTACGAGGAATCCAGGAAAGTCTACGCCAAAGGGAGCATCCGTGACGAAAATAGTTTAACCGGTCCTATCAGTAGACGAGTCAGCCGGACCTGAAGTTCTTAGGCGACCAATAGTCTACAATGCGACAGTTCATCGGTCAGTCGATACTGGTCTGTTGAGGCGCAGATATCCCCAAAGTGTACATACAAATCAGCAGTGGCGAGGGCAAGTGCTCAAACGACCTGAGTTTGGGTGGCGTTGAAAGGAGGGCCCTTGGGGTAGGGAAGATGATTTACACGGATTATCCGTTCACCTACCCCTTAGGGTACGCACCTGCATCCGAAGCAGTACGAAAATACATTGTACCTTTTTTCGCCCCGACAGGTCACAGGTCACAGGTTCTTAAAGACTTTTCGGGCCTGTCCATCATTCTCTTCTGACCGAGGTACTCGTAGTCTTGATACTTGAATTAGTATAGGCTGTAGTATCTACTCGTACTAGTAGCGTTTTGCGTCTTGCGTCTTGCGTCTTGCCCCGTGAGATCTCTTTAGTTGCATTTGCCTTGGATCTACTCAGATCCAATCCGATTCCATGGTATACACTATCACCACCACCACCACCGGAAACAGACCGGTACTGTGGTGGCCGTCACGGGACCGATACCCGTTGGATACGATTCGATACCAAATTCAACCAATTCGGGGCGACCTCGGAAGAGGCAGCTGGGTGGAGACGAGAGAATACCGGGGTACGACCGATTACCAGAGTATGGACAGAGAAGTGTATGGTATACCGTACATACACTAGCTGTAAGCAGAGTGGCCCCGTGATGGACTGAGTTTTCCCAGGCTTTCCCAGGCTTTCCCAGGCCTTCCTTATGAGGAGCGCTTAGTCATTGCTACTGAGTGCTGGTAGTCCCCTGTATCGTCTGCGAAAAATACCGATGTTTCCCATTAATTCAATTTGAATTTTCCCCAAAAAGAAATTCCGATTAATTTTCATTTTCGCAATAAATCATTTTTTTAATTCCAAATTCGAATTTTCCATTTTCCATTTCCACTTTTCCCCTCTCCTACTTTACTCACAGCGACACACACTTTACGCTCTGCTCTCCACTGCCGCCCCCATCATTCTTATTATCGTTCCGCTCCTCCTCTTTCTCCTTCTCTCTCCCTTCTCCATTCACCTTTCACCATCCACTCACCCCGTCACCTTCCCCCCCTACTATCCCATCTCGAAACGCGACAATCCCTCTTTCGAACGCGTTCCGTGCTCATTCCGGTATCTATCTCCCCCCGGGTTTCCATACTTCCGACTTCGGTGGCGCCGTGATTAATCGAACACAACCTCGAATTCCCACTCTCCAAATTCCCTTCGCCCGCCGATCACTCTTTCTGCGACTGCGAAGATCTATCCCGTCTCAGCTCAGCCTTTCACCCCCAAGGCATATTCGAATTGTAGCCCAAGAGCTTTGAATTTCTGTCTCTCTTGACCCTTTTGTGCACCACACTGCACGGCTCCAACTCGAATTTTCAGACCCTTCCACTCAACCGCAGAATCCTTACGAACTTTCTACCACGGTTTCCAACCGCCGTACGATCACTCTCGGGGAATACGGCGACCCCGGAACACCAATTTCCCTCCTCTCAACCTACAGTCCTGCCAATCAGTAGCTGTGGCGACGCTAACATGCCTCTAACAACACCGGTTTTGACGGTGGATGCCGATAATATTCACAAGGTCGACACCGCCAATGCTCAAAGCCTTCATGGAATGTGGATGGGTAAGTGCTCTACTGCGTGAATGCCCTCAGGGCTAATGATGGCTAACGTTATACCGGTAGTATTCTCCAAATGTGCCGACTACATGGACCAAGGCCGTCGGCTCGAGAACCTAAGCTGGCGTCTATGGACCCGTGAAACCTTTTGCGTTGAGCCCGAGAAATCAAGTGAGGTCTCGGTCCTCCCGAAATTGCGCTCCGATGCTGGCGATCTCCCGGAGCTCTCCGCGAGTGTTGAGTCGGCTGCGTCCGATCAAGCCGAGCGCATTGAAGCTCATATCAAGCGCCCGCAATTCTCTGACTACCGACCCGCCGTGGTACGTGAAGACTCCCTGTCTAGCCTCGGCCGTGGCAAGGAGAAGCACATCACCTCGCTCGACCTCGAGCGTATGGTCCTCAACATCAAAGAGCGGAAATGTCTGGAGCCTCTGACCCCGACGATCGAGCCTGCTGCGCCCGTCGTCGATATCACCCCGCGACCCTCGACTCCTACTCCGACTCCTCCTTCGATCTCTACCGTTCGTCAGGTTCCCTCATTTCCCTCGACCTTCCCCTAGGCCCTCCCCGATTCCCCGTGAATCGACCGAATCTTGCTCAACAACCGCCCCCGAAGGCAATGACAGTGATACGGCCCAACTCAATGCGTCCGACACCAGTGTTTCTTCATCGGGCGTCCTTCCGACACGACCTGAACTGATCAAGTCTCCAAGCGTTGTTCGGGGGGTTTTCTCCGTCGCATATCTCATCGTCCTTTCGGTCGCAACCTAAGCTGTCTGTCGACCCGAGCCCATCCCGCAGTGCTACTCAACTCAAGCCGTCCCCTCTTAAGAAGAAGGGAGGTATGTTTATGCTCGGTGGTTCCTCCGGAGACGATGATGAGAGTTCCTTTGAAGACCGCATGGTCCGCCCGCAGGCACTACAACAGAAGATGCCCTATGGATCGTCATTGAAACCTACCACTAGCAACCCGAGTTCTTCCAAGAAGGTTGCCTCTTTTAGTGATGAAGTTGCCACCCGGACCATTCGACCTTCCAAGAGTCCCCTCAGCGCCGACGAGGATGCCATCGAAACCGACGACGAGGTCTCCGAGAGCGCCATCGAGGACGACGAAGACTCCGATTGGGAAGACTCCATTACCGAAAGTGGCACTGCGAGCATTGACGAACGACCGGAGATGTTCCAACGGGTGGATTCTCGTCCGAATTTGGTATCCCGCCGGTCGCTCCTCACCATGATGATGCACCAGCCGACCAAGATGAACATGAATGGAAACGCATTCCGGTCCAGTCCCGCCCTACAGCGATCTCGCCTGACATCACCCAATGGCCCATCTATCCCTACCTCGCCCCCCGAGAATGACGAGGAGAGCCTCACTATGCGTGGTCCTGACGTACCTCGATCCAAACCCATCGGCATGAAGGCGCCTGGACCTCAGTCAGTCGCTCACTCGCCACGTACCACCCGCCGAAACATGCTTGCGACCGAATTGACCGAGTCCCTTCGCCGACACCTTCTCTGGGAGCGCCAGCAAAAGAGCGCGACCGCCAATGCGTTCAAGCGACGCCACACCACCCACGACATGAAGAATCTCCAGGAGTACCCCGGCCCGAAAGGACCTCACCAGACTCCCGGAGGTGGCCCATCTGGGACTGCGGACACGAATGCGGCCAACCAAGCATCCAAGGATCTCGCTAAGAACGGCTCTTGGACCAATTACGCGACAGACTTCGGCCCCTGGGAATACCACGTCAAGGGGTGGTAAACAAACCCATTGTCATATCTTTTTATTCACTACTTCGCAACTCTTCTCATGATTTTTTCTCGCGACAGCGAGTTATTTTCACCGACACGATTATGAACATGCATTGCATCTAGGCGCACTTTTACGGCTCATCGTTTCTGGAACTGGGGTCTTCTCATCGGCTTTCGGGGTTAGGGAGGTGTTTATCCTGATACAGCATTCGCTGGACGTTGTCCCTGGGATTCTTTCTGTCTGGACTACACCTACGACCGAAGAAGGGGGGGTTTCTCTGTCCCTTACGAACTTAATATTTCATGTACAGCTCATATGCCACGTCCCTCTTATTCTTTTTTACTTTCGGGCAACAACCCCCCTCGAATGGATGATGAACCACGGACTTTAATTCCTTCTCGCTCTCTCTATCTTCCCAAGATATGTCCTCCAAATCGTTTCCTACTGGCTTTGTCTTCTTTGCCACGGAAAGTTTCACCCAAAAAAATTCGTCTTCCATCAGCGACTTCATCTTGCACTGCGCATGCCGTAAAATATTTTTTTCCCTGATATTTTATCTTTTCGGGAGGCGGCGGAAAACATGCGAGCATCTTTTATTACCCTGTGAATCTCTTTTTTCATTGCTGGGATGGGTCATTTTTTTTCAATTTCCATTCCCCCCCAATTACTTCCTCCATTTTCGATACCAGATACCATGCGCTTCCTTCCCTGATTTTTTTTTCTTGTTCGAAGTCTCTCGGGCCCTTCATGCAAATGCAAGCCCCGAGTTACTTGTCCCATGTACGCTACGCGACCTCATGTCTCTTCTCCCAAGCGCATTTCAAACACCCAAAACTCTGGAAATCAATGAAACCAGTTATCCAATTCCGCAAATTCTCCCTCCGAAAAAAAAAAAGCTACACCCCCTTGTGCATTCTCTCGTATCTTTTGGCCCTGGGCGTAGTCAAATAGATTGTTGTGAATGTTTGATCAACGCCAGAGGCTGGCGCCATGCATTGGGTAATTAGCGGTCTGGATGATTCTGAAGATGAGATCCCTGTAGCAGCCCTGGAGCTCTGTGCAGAAGGAACTAGTTATATAAATCGTAGCTACTTTTAATTACATTTCAATTTTTATTCACTATTAAGTTACTTTTAAATTGTCATTCAAGTTTATTTGGTAGTTGGGTAGGCATAACCTGTGGATGAACTATCACCCAACGTACATGCATACATCTATGGAGAGACAGCTAACAAGCTACTAGTAGCTAGCAAGAAACTACGTACACGCAGTCAATTCAATTGGCGGTGGACTCGCATACTACGTCTGGCATGACAGGGATACTCCGCATGGCAATCCCGAATCTGAATGCACAAGAGGTCCGCAAAAGGTTTCCCGGAGCGCGCAATCCTTGCTCATACCGACGCCAGATAAGTATCATGTGGGAAAGCCGGCGGTTCTGCAGGAGGGCTTGGTGGCGCTGACACGTAAGAGGGGAGATGACAAGGACAAGGCTAGAGCCCTTGTCGTGATTAAATTATGGTTACAGGTTACAGGTTACATGGGAGATTGGGTAAAGACAGGGCAGGACAGGAGGATGGGAAGATGGCGTGCAACCTGATAGTATGGGTCTTTGGATGTGTGACGAGATAGTCTATCGCCTCGACCAACCGCTCGGGATCCTGGTTATTTCTGTTCGCCTTGAAAGAGAGGCAGTACTACCTGCCTAGGAGGATATCGAGCAGCAGGCTCCCGGTCCCGACACCAGGGAGAAGGGAAGATCGTAAGGCGCCGAGGGGGTGTCAGGTGGTTGTTTGTGTTTTTATTATTATTTATTTGCTTTTTTTGGAGGGTCCTCGAATCTGTATCTCTTCACTATAATGTAGATAAGAGTGTACTACTTATTTGAAGGAAGTAGAACAGTAAACAGCCTAAGGGTCAGTGTACACAGTTATTGCATACTTACTCTTAGGTCAAGACTATCTAGGGTCCGAGACCTCTTGAGCTATCTATTTTTGACGAACTGGACAAAAGTACCGAGATGAGGAGTCGATGAGATCCAGATCTTTCCCACCCCTTCTTCCCCTCCTCCCCACCCTCAGGTACGTACTCTGGCGTGGATGGTCGCACAGGTCGCTTCACATGCGGAAACCATGACATCTGCACACATTAGTCCCGCGCCAGACCTGCCCCAGTGTGGGTGAGATGGTGGTGGTGGCTTCGCCGCGACTCGACCAGATAAGCGCTCAGTCCTATCGAGCTAACCCGATAACCCATTATCCCAATGAAGAGGGGGGGGAGGGGAGTAGTTCAAAGTTGTTGGCTTTGAGCCATGGGCGTTTATCCCTGGCGGCCAAGTACGATCTACACAAGCTGGGAGCTGAACAGGGCTGCTGATGTGTCTGTGCTAGCAGTCTTTGGATCGAGGTTCTAGACTTTGCCGGAAGTGTTAGGGCAGGTTCCCCGGGGGGGGTTGTGAGTAGAGACAAAAGCTAGCCTCACTATGACACTTATGATGCATGATTTCCATCAGAAAGGTGTCACCTGAGAAGAGAGAGCCGTCGGCCTGGATCCCGATCCAGGCACGGCATCTGTCCTTTGCCTTTGCAGGCGCCATATCCACCTTTCCTTACTTCGTAACTCCGTACACTGAGAAAGATGTAAGCTACCTTGGTCTGATTTCATGGTCCTGCCATCTTTGATGTCATCCCGTGATGGTCATGTGGCTCGAAAAAAGTGGATCAGGAGAGGAACACATGACTCCGGGGGAAAGGCGAGGGAGACAGAGAGAAAAGAGGGGATGGATCCTCTTTACTGCATTTCGCCACTGGCTGTTCCATCTCTGCGGAGTATTATGTTGTACTCGAGATCCATCTGTATCTGAACCATCTTTGAGATTTGGTCCAATCCTATTATCTCCCAAATCGTGAAACTCTATGTATCTTAAAAAAGGGACCAAATTATATACATCCATACATACTATACTCTTCACAACCGCGGCAGATCTCCCAATGACGTATCAGTAGGCTATGGACGCTTCCCCTTTGGGCGACAACCCAGAGATGTTGCATCCAGCCCAAAGTGGACCCCATCAAAACAAAATTGCTCCAAAAACCCCACACTCAGGCTCCTAAAACGCCCGACGGCTTCCTTCCCCAACTCGCGTCCGCCACTCTGGTTGGCCGTTGGTCCGGCGAGGCCCGATTCCTCGTGGGGCGGACGAAAATTTTCTTTCATAACATTATGGTACATAGAGAATTGTATCCAGGGCTCAACCAGTGAGGAGGTGTGTCTTTCTATGTATGTATTATTCCCTTCACCGAAGAGCCGCAATCATATGTACCGCGCACAAAGTGGTCTGGCCGCTTTGACAGGATTACATGGAGTCAGCGAGGGGTTGAGTTTGATACGAACCAAACTTGCAGAAAGATCCCAATTCGATGTTTTTAAGATGGACTTCGGGGTTGCGGCAATTAGTTATACTATATAGATAGGTACTAGGTACTGGTTAGCCTTAAGTGACTGCTACGCTACTCATTTTAGGCTTCCTTTAATCTATATCTTTCCGCCAAAACCAGCCACCTCCAGAAGCCTGGTATACACCTCTCCCTCATCCAGCAAGGTCCCGGCTCCTTCATATCCACTACAACGCTCTCCTGAGTCTAGTCGCTAGTGCGGGAAGCTCGATCTCAGCTCTCTTGTACTCCGTAGTCAACCGCCGAGTGGGAATTGTGGAGATCAGTGGATCAGCCCGATATTTTGGAGAGCGCCGTGATTCGCAGAATTCGGCCGTTCTGAAGAGGGGCTCGTTCACCGGTACTGATATTGTTTTACACTGACATTGTTTTCGGAACCGCCATTGCCATTTGGGAATCTAGGATATCTGGGTGGGGTTTCGAGTCCATCATGGTCGAATCTCTCTACCCCCACGAAATGAAAAGGAAGCTAAGGGTGAAAATTCGAGGCAGGCAAGGGCCGTGAGAGGTGAATTTAGTTTGCTGTGGGCTTGAACAAAGTTCGGGTGGATTGGGCTGCGAATTGGTTGGGTTGACATCTGCAGGACTCGACTCGGGATGCCGATGCTGCGGGAAGAGCTTGATTTAGATGTACTACTACCTATGGAACTACAAGGATATTTTCTATCAGTCTAGACTTGTCGCAGATCCTAGCCTCCGGTCATTTCTTTGTCTTAAGTTATGAGATAAATCTCCTGATTCGTAGAATGTTTCATTCTCTCACACGGGGGCAGGTCTTGTGTTCATGCGTTGCTAACCAAGCCTCCTGTTCAATGACATCCACTGCGGATCGAGGGCCAAACACCGGCGTCCTGACTGCCCTGGGCGACGGGGTTCTAGAATGGGTCTTGGTCAAACGGGATCGAACCGAGTCACAAGCGCAGGGACCTTATTTTCTTTGTTCTCCAGGGAGGTTTCGTCATAATGTGTCGGCATAGGAATATCTTTGATCTTTCACCGGTGATGGTCTGGGATGTATTCCCGAATTTTCTCCTAGCTTCCTGAGCTCGCCATTCAGCCTCCTGAGAGGGTGTGTGGCAAGGATGCAAAGTAGACTGTTGTAATGTACTGCATACTGTACATGATAGTATCTGCATGCATGTATACTGCCTACCGATCCCGACTATCCCGATCGCGTGGGATGCCGAGTCTTGGACAATACTCGGCATTGCCAATTCAAGCCCTGACCCCCATGGACTTGACACGACGCCGTGGGGGTACAAAAATGCACTCTTTGTGTGGATGTAGAGAATGCACTAAGTGTACGAGCAATAACGTGTGTTCAACAACGAGAATTGCGCGACGCGTGATTGGATCCGCCCGGCCTCCACCGGCGTGGGTCGGAGCCTCACGTGAACGCACAGTCCAGGAGCTCTGTCCTCCGACGAATCACGATTTCTAGAGCTGGCTCCATTGTCAGAATTACACTCGACAGATGTAATTTGTACATGATGGGTATAAACCTCACTGAGATTCAAGCTATGAGCTACTCGTATACCAAAAGATAATCCAAGAACCACGAACTAACTGCCGAGATTTCTACTTTCAGCACCATCTGTGCGTATGCAGCCGTGGGCGGTGCACGAACAATTCCATGGTTTTTTTGGGCTGGCGCTGGCTCGTTCCAGAAGCTTTCTGGAAGGCAGATCCGGCTCGCTTTTTTGCTTTCCCGGCGTGGCGCTAGTCCAGGTCCGGTATAGTGTTGTATCCCGATTGAGATTTATCTTTCATAGAATACCGCTAATGGCCACTTTGTATTACACTGTGGAGTCTCATAAATACATCCATTGCCGCTTTGGTTTCCTCCGTATCTTCTGTACTGTACACCTCTCCATGTACGTACTCCGTGGAACTCGGTGGATTTGACGTTGTAAGTTGTACGGAGTACGAGTATGCACATCACTTGTGGGGGAGAAGGAAGCTGTTGCTCGGAATTGCCTGTCATGGAAGAAAGTGGTCAGTACTCCAACACAACTTGAACTTTGTACACACAGTCTCCCGTAATATTCCGCATTCCCCGTACTCCCGTACGGGGAACAGGGACGGGGACGGGGACGGATCTCCAGCAGAGTCTATCGCAGCCACCGGGCTAGGGTATCGACTGGGGATTGAGGTGCGAGGTGTGTGACCGCCATGTGGCCGTGCTAGAGGAGGGGTCAAGCGCGCCAAAACAGCGATTCCTGAAAACAATCGGGCGCAAACCCCTGTTGCATCCAATTTCGGTAAACTTTAACCGCGTTCAGGAGGGGAGGGCTTAGTATGCGGAGATGACCTTTTTTTCTCGGTCGGAAGAATTTAGTATTTGCCGTAGACGTTTTATTTGCTGGAATAAGGTTGTCGGAGGTTTGCTACACTGGAGAATGGGGTAATTCCGTGCAGCGATGTATACTCTAGGGCGACGTAAAAATACTACTATGAAGCACTGGCAACTGCTAGTACCAATAGCAAGTACTTAGTTATATGCAGTAGCTACTTCAAGTTGCTTTATATTTTTACGTATCTCTTATCCATTCGGGAAGAATAGACTTGGCAACGTCGACACTGCAGAAACAGTCCCTGTATATTTCAGCCGCGATCCTTGGCCTTACTACTTTCTGCTATTTTAATGACGCTTAATGCGGTATGTCATTTTTGATCACCGTGCGGCAGACTGCATGAACGTATGATGTTGTGCGGCCTTCTCCAGGTCCAACCCTCCCTCCCCACAGGGGTAGAAATCCTGCGGGGAGAGGATCAATGCAGATTTATGAGTGGCAGAGGTTGAGAATCATTGCTCGTGATGATAGTACGCTAACTCGAACTCGTTCGGGGTCTCTACCCACTAGTTACTACTATGTACACTCTTAGTTATACACGAGGGCATTAAACGGTGGCGATGACAGGTGGGTTTGTCGATCATGGAACATTCTTCTTCTGTCGAACAAAATTTATAAAGAAAATCGTGAGTCACGATGGAGTCTCCCTATGGAATATTGTGGTTGATAGAAAATGACAGGGACCAATACCATTGTGAGTCAGGTTGAATCATGGCGGGGCGTGAGATCATCGCAAGTCTTGGCATCACCTGCCACAACACACAACATCCCAGCACTATATCTCTTTGGATCCTTCGCCTTCCTTCATATTTCTGTCTACCATCCAATTGCTAAAGTCTGAATTCGTCTTACGTATTCTATTCTAATTCACCATCCCTCCAACCGGGATTTTCCTCGCACACCGCGGCCAGCGCACCGCAGATCTGTCCTGTCGATCCCGGGCAAGGTCACCCGATCTCTGCGTTGGCAGTTCAAACGTTACCCTGAAGCACTCTCTTCGCCCCCAGTTCTCCCCCATTCATTCGGCTCTAGCTAGGCCCATCATCGACATGGAGAACGGGTCAGTTGACAGCCCTGCGGGTCCGGAGCCCCAGGTCCATCGTAAGTTCATCCCCCCCCTCAAAAGGCCCTCAACTGGATGGTGGACCCCACGATCAATATACAGAAAAGCTCTGGTTCGTGGTCTCAATCCGCTCGTTTCGTATTTTGAGCCCCTCGTGTGGCAGCTCCATATCCCCTTCCATGGCCATGCAACCCACCTGTCGCGTCCGCCACACTCCTCCCGTCATGGCCGCCACCTGCAGGTGCTTTTGCCAGCGCGCGGAGCGGTCATTGTGCATTGTTTCTGGCCTGGACTGGACTGAGGGCTGAGCGGACGGGCAGCACGACGGCCCGCAACCTTTTTGATCACACGCTCACGTTGATTACTCCTTAGGATCTGAACAGTTGCCCTCGACTGATGAGTTGGCAGCCTCGACGACTGCACATGGCGTTGCAGCCACATCTTCATCGAGCACTGCTCGCCAATCATCTTCCCGGCGACGGGGCAAATGCCGCTATTTTGCAACCAAGAAGGGTACGTTTCTTGCGCAAGGTTTATGCTGTTTCGGATTGAAGTTTGTTCTTTTGCTTTGCGCGATCGTTGCTATCCAGTATACGAAAGTGGAAGGTCTATGTTCCTCGGTTTTGTTTTCAGTATGTACGAATTGGAGGAACTGCAAATCGGACAATGACTACCAGTTGTGGCTAGTGGTGTGCCTTCTGTCCATGATTTGGACGAAGGAGGGAGCGGTGCTGTAAATCGTGCTTTGATTTGATTGATTTTGCTGCGATGTTTCAAACGCTATGTCCAGAGTTTGAATATTGATATCTAACTTTGATTTAGGTTGTCGTGCCGGTGCTGAATGCCCATTCATTCACGATGCTTCTGCTATCCAGCAAAATACTTCTCAGTCTGATCAGACGTCCAAATTACAAATGTCGGCTGATAGCTCCGAAAGTACCGACTCTAGTGTAGCCACTGGAGTCCAGAATCTGAGCGTCGGTCCAGACCAGCCGAAGGAAAAGTCGGCATCATCACATGCTTTCCAGCCTCAACGGCCCGTCTCGAAGATCGAGCAGAATGACCCAAGGGAGTTCCAGATTAATCAGTTGAGACGGCGATATCGCCCAGAGGAGAAGTCTGATGATAAGGGATCCACATTGACTTTCGGATTGACGCCTTCTGATCCGGACTTCCCGTTTGAGTTGGATAGCTTACAATGTGTATTGCATGTTCCAAACTCATTTCCAGGCACGGGGCGGCCTACACTGGCCGTCACGAATCCCGAAATGGAATCAGCGTATCAGCAAAATGTCAGCAGAGGATTCGACGATGCAGTCGATTTCACGCTGCGAACCAATGGCCGAGGGACCCTGCTCAACTGGCTTAACACTCTCGATAGGCAGCTTGAGCGACTGCTGACCACCCTGGAAAGGGGACCGAAGCTGACGTTCGTGGCCAATATCGGGGACAACTCTGGGAGTCGAGAGCCGATTCCTAGCGAGAAGGTTGCTTCCGCCCCGGCGAAACTTCCCGAGACTAGGGTACCTGCCCAAGCTCCGAAGCCAAAGCCAGTTACTGTGCAACCAAAGTATACAGCAGAACAAAGAGCTTCAGCTGAGAAACGGAGGTCAATGGACACAAAGCAGCTCGAAGCCCGTTTGGGAAGACTTCCTCTGTTTCAGAAACGATCAGAGAATTCCTTCATCATTCCCATCCAGCCAAACAAACCAGATCGTCTTCCCAGATCGCTTCAATCGGTGAAAACTGTGAGGCTTCTGATCCCTCAGCTGTACCCTTTGGAGCACAGCTCAATTGAGATCCAAGGAGTCGATAGCCCAGAGGCGAGATCCGTGGAAACCGGATTCGCTCAATGGTTCGAAAATAACACTCAGCTGAACTTGGTCTCGCAGATCAACTATCTGGGAAGTAACATGCATAACTTTGCGAAGACTCCCCTTCCCGAGGTGGCGGAGCAAATGCAGCATGAAATTATTCAAGAGGACGAGGAAGAAACTTCGCATCAGGTAGAGAACGAAATTTCTACAGAGCCTGTCGGAAATCGAGATCGACCTCATTTACACGTTATTCCACGTCCACCCGAATGGTCGGTTCAAGAGCCGCATAGTGGTAGCGACATGACCGATGAATCCAGCTACGACGAGGATGAGGATGAAGACGAGGAGGGCGAAGAGACAGATGGTGGTGCTCCTGTTCCCGTTGCTCTGGATACTCCTGGCCGGGGAGTTGCACTTTCATTCCCGTTCTTGGAGCTCTATGGAATTGAGTTGTTGGAACTGATCCACCTTGCCGTTACGATTAAGTGCGAGCGTTGCAAGGACTCTATGGATATCAAGAATGTTCCTCACCTGAAGGACGCAAAGGATACTCCCAAGGTCGAGTCTTGCAAAAAGTGTTCTAATTCTATGAGCATTGGTAGGCGATATGTTGGAATCCATTATTTTTTGGTGACAGAGCTAATAAACATACCAGGTTTTCGGCGACAGTTGATGCATTCCCATGCCAATCGGGCTGGCTATCTGGATCTAGAGGGCTGTACGATTGTGGATCTTCTCCCAAGGTCGGTCTTTCATCCCGCATCGTTAACTTGCCTTGATGGAGAAAAATACTGACTTGAAGAAGTAACTTCCTTCCCACTTGCTCCGAGTGCTCTACAGAATACCATGCCCCTGGCGTGTCTGCCGTACGCGCGGAAAGTGCTATGGCTATATGTCGTCACTGCCATCGCAAAATGGTCTTCAAGATCCCTGAGGTCAAGTTCCTGCTCGTGTCGAGTGCTGCAGGTAAGCGCATGCTTCAAACAGAAAGGTCTTTGAAGACTAATGAAATGCAGTTTCTTCACGCTCTGGCCTTGCTCTCAAGAAGAAGGTGAGTAAATATGCCGGCTATTCCTTTGTCAATACTAATAATTCAATAGCCCAAGGAAGTACTCGGTATTGTTGCTGGACAGGAACTACCTCGACGAGGTCGCTGCCAGCACTATGGAAAGAGTTATCGTTGGTTCCGGTAAGTAGACAAAAGGATCTTGTCCTCGTTTTCTACCTTTTCTCATCCTCAACAGATTCAGTTGCTGCTCCAAAGTTTTCCGATGTGACAAGTAAGACCACATGTCATCCTACTCTAGACTCACTGGAACACATACTCACGAAGCCTAGGTGTCACGATGCGGAAACAGATCATCCAAACGAGCACGCAAATCGCATGATTTGGTATGTCATTCCGCCTTGCGAAATCCCTCATTCGATCGCTAACACAAATAAGTGGCTTTTGCTCCCGGGAGCAAATATACAGGCCAGAGAATTGCGGAATCTGCCGAGCAACCCTCATTGGAAAGGCGGGCAGTGGATTCTGGGAAGGTGGAAAAGGAACGAGGAATCGCGCACTTATGAGTCGCAAAGACCCCCGAAAGTATAAACGCCGCGGAGCAAATGCTCCAGGCGGATCGAGCTCGAAGAAGAAGTAGACGTTAGTTGATTTCATCATGAAAGGTTCTGCGAAGAGTTCTTCGAGCTGCATCTTGCATCTTGCATACTGCATTTAAAAAATCGCATCTATGGAGTCTTAAACTGAAATAGTCACTGTGGAGAATCAATGTTGGTATGCAAAGAAGTTCATGAAATTTATGTAAACAACAAAAATTTGAAATTACCCAGTAGTAGGGATCGCTCAAAGCTCTAGACAGACTTCTCCAAATGATAGCGCCGGTATCTCTACAAGTTGGAAATCGACTTGCAAATCGACAGGCTGCAAAAAGTAATCGCTAGAAAGCGGGGAACTTGAATCAATCAGATCATCTAGAGGGTATTGATCATCCGGACTTGCCGCATATTCTGGGGTTCGAACCATCGACTCTGTTATTTCCTCCATGGCAACCCATTCCCTATTCGCGACTCCTGAAAAATAGAAGGCCATCCCTAAACCAAGTGCCCCAGCAGCCTCCAGAACACGCTGACACCAGAGAAATTTCTCCCGACTCTGTCGTTGAATATAGGTTCTAAAGACATTGCCGATAGTCCCAAAGACAATGTGCGTGCCCCATATCCGATGCATCGGCTGCATGCAGTAGGGAATGGCCCGACAGACTTGGTCGATATAATGGCTCGCCTTAACGAACGACTCATAGTTTGACGGGTCGGTGGGGAAATCGTCAGCAGGGAAGATTGCGTGATTGGCAGATACAACCATCATCTGTGCCCTGTAGACAAGCGTGTGGGCGAAGTTCATGGCTGTCCAGTAAAGGATATGAATCCTGGCATTATCCAATGAAGCGAACCGGTAAATTGACCCGAAGGGGTTATTCTCGAGTAGCATATTGTTGAATAATTTCGTGTCTTTCACTTCGCAGACCATCGGAGGGCCCCCGATTTGTGCTTCTTTCTCGGCGTACCAAGATGTTATTCGTTCTCGATATTCCACTATGGTTTTGAGTGACGCAAAACAGGCATTTGGGCTGATTTTTGGGTCATCGAGGGGTAATGTGTTCATTGCCTCGATTGCATCTAGGAGAGATCGACCTGTGACGAAGATGTCGAATAGGTCGTCTAGAGGTGTCTGAGGGCATGGGTTTATGAGGTGGCTATTATCATCTCCGGGCCCCCTGACTGCCAAAATACCATATATCTGAACATGTCAGTTGATGTTTTGTGAAACCAAAGAGGTAGGGTAAACAGACTATTGCTAGTTTTGCATGGCTACTGGATACATCGTTAATTAGGGGGCTGGTGCTTAGTTTGTGCTGATTTTCCTTAAGTAGGCTGCTCATTGCCTGCATATGAAATACCCAGGGGTCGAAGCCGTTCGCACAGCCGTGAACACCGCTTGGGCCTGTGCTATTTTTGACTGCTATGCATTTCTAGTCGAAGGAAATTGTTAATACAATGTAGTGTATATACTAAGGGGCACTATGTTCTATCCCTGGAATGGGGGTAGAACAGTGCCTTGGGAATTATCACTTACCTCAATCATCTGGAAGATAACAGTGGCATAAAGGGATTCTTCACTGTGAGTCTTCGTACAAAGCATCTTTGACATAGACAGCATCGAAGAATTATAAAGTTGAATGCCGTGATGAGATAGACGTTCGTCATCATTGATTCGACCGATATACACGCAGCAAATTGCTGAGAGCGCTCGCTGGAGCATCATGGTCTTGTGCGGTAATACTTGGAAGCTTGAGATGAGATATCGCCAAGAGTCCACATGAGTGTCTCCATTCATGCAAGCAGGGAAGTAAGCACCCATGAACGTGGCGAAAAGCTGTTCCTGTATCTCTGGGACTGAGTTGATATCGTCGAGACTCTTGGGCGTGGCCGTTCTCGAGCGGCCGACATTTTGTACTTGCATCGTCTTTTGGTCATAACTGATGAAAATGCGGTTTGCAGAGTACCCGCCGCATTCAATTCCTCGCTTCATGCATTGTATGCAGGCGGGTATTTGAAGGCCGCACTATACGAGAAACGAAACCAGTCAGCCCTACCAGGTACGCTGCCAAGCAATAGTAAAATGTGCGGACCTTAATCTTGCGTTTTCTGCAGGTCAAGCATCCTTTAGATGAATATGGAATTCCTCCCATGATGGTTTGTTGTTCTTTTTATTCTGAAGGAGCCGGGGTTTCGAGGCGAAGCGATGAGGCTTCAGGCTTTAGAGAGAAATGTGCAATGGATGCTTCTTTGCCCCTATCTTTAAATATTTCCTCCCTGAGGCTCGCGGGGAAACTAAATTCTTCGGCTTGCTTCTTTAATTCCGCCCCCACCATGCTGGTTGACGCATGGAGCCATCATTTCAAAGCATCGGCACCCAGTTGACTGGGGGTTGAACAGGTCAATCGCAAGGGATCACTAAATACAGTAACCAAATTGAGTAATCGAGTTGTAGCGAAGAAACTAAGCCAAAAGTGACGTTAGCATGCGCATAACGCGTTGTAGTGTAGACGGAAAAGCCAATGAAAACTCCTAGATCCCAGCCATGGTGGAGATTCGGAGTCCACCGAAGGTGGGGTCGAATGTTGTGTTCGAGGCTGAGAGATTTCTGTTGACACTCAGGTGGAGCCCTGTGACTCCATAACTACGAGTACGCATATAGAACATACAGATAAAAAAGAATGAACAGGTACTAGTATCATAATGGTTCGAGTTAAATGAGATGAACACGCCTGGAGAATGCAATTTAGGGGAGCCGCTGGTCCATGCCCCCCCCTATCAATAACGCGCAAATAAGCGGAAATTTTGAAAATCAACCCCTGTACAGCCTCAAATGAGGTTTCCGCGCAGTTCTTGTTCCCGCTCAATGGCCTCGAACAATGATTTGAAGTTACCGGCCCCAAATCCTTCAAAGTTGTGTCTCTGGATAATCTCAATGAACACGGTAGGACGATCCATTAGGTGCTAAAAGGAAAGTCGGATGTTAGCGGGCGGTGCTTGTTTACTTGGGGCGTTTTTTTGTGGATCTCCCCACTCACCTTGGTGAACAATTGAAGGAGGTAGCCCCCCTCGTCAAAGTCAATCAGAATGTCCAAACTTTTGATGGTCTCGAAGTCCTCCTTAAGGACTAGGCTGGACTTTTTAAGGCGTGCCTTCATGTCTGTATAGTACGTCTCCGGAACTTTGATGAACTCCACGCCGCGGGCCTTCAGGTTTGTGATGTCACGGATGATGTCGTCCGTCATGAGGGCGATGTGCTGTACACCAGCCCCATTATAGAAGTCGACATACTCCTCGATCTGAGATTGCTTCTTGCCCTTGGCAGGCTCGTTGATGGGCATTTTAACAATTTCGTTCGGTGACGACATGACAATGCTCTTCAGGGCGGAGAATTCTCTAAAATACATTTAGCATCTGACTTTCCTTAAACGGGCATTCTTAAAATGGACATACGTGCAGATTTGGCTGTCGTCAACGGACCAGAAACGGTGGAACCCGAGTGCTTTCTCGTAGCTGCACACAAGTTAGTTCAGACCTATCTTTTGGAGCGAACAGGCTCACGAAACGGGGAAACCTTACTATTCACACACTTTGTCCATCTCGTCCCAATCTTGGTTACCAACACAGTGGTCAATGCGCTTCAGTTGAACGGCCGGTAGGAACTTGGATACTGGGTCCTCAGGTCCAGTTTCCGCTCGATACCCGGGCAGGAAAACGCCACGATATCCACCCCGTTCGATAAGAGTGTGGGTCGTCTGGCCGTAAGTCTGAATCGTCGCAACCTTGACAGAGCCGTCCTTGTCCTTCAAGAGCTGGGGTGCCGAGACAGCTTTGGCGCCGTTCCGAGTGGCGGCAAGGTAAACCGCGTCAACGTCGTCAACTTCAAAGGCGACATCCTTGACCGCATCGCCATGTTGCTCGAGATGGGCATGAATCTCACGCAGTTCCTCTTGTTCCTCGGAAGTGAAGCGGTCGAGTTGGTTTTGCGAGCGAAGTGGAGAAGTCAGGATGAAAGTGATGTTCCCGTTGCGCAGAACGTGGGAGCAAGTATGGCGGCAGCCAGTCTCGAGGCCGCGGTAAGCGACTCGTTCAAAGCCCATGCGAGTAATGTAGTAGGTGGCTGCTTGCTTGGCGTTGCCAACGTACCAGTGAACGGAGTCATAGCCGCGATAGCTAGCCAGGGAGCCGGCGTCGTTTGATACCGAAGGCGGCGGGCTATTGGAGATTGCCGAAGGGGCCATGTCGATGATATCGGAGAATAAATCGATGAATATATTCTGCTGTCTTCGTGAAGATTTCGGTTCTGGGAATACTTCTCGGGTTTGAAGTTGCTGGAGGAGGTATTCAAATAGATACTGCTGGGATGGTTGATATGGAAGAAAGCCTGTTCGCTACCAGAAGTTGCTTTATAGGAATTAGTGATGGACCCTCGAGTAAGCGCAAGCTTTGACGGATATTCTTACTATTCCTTCGTCTCCATTCGCGCTTCCATGACGGGTTGCCACAATAGCCGTGGTGAACATCCTGCGCTTTCCTGAAATACCCGGTAACAGCCGGGCCGCGGCCGAACTCAGCACGGAGCTCCTACAATGAGATGCAACGGCAACATCGACTTTCTCTCTTTACCTTTATCGCCTTCACTAGTCTGAGACAATATTGACAAGCTAAAAATATTTTCTCACAAGGACATTCTCTTGCATGTTCGCCTACATCCCTTCAGACCAAACCCTACGAGCATAAAACATCATCCACCATCATGACGACTGTCAGTCCAGCTCAACCATCTCTAACGTCCAACGATGCGGCCGTTCTTCAAGCACTCTTTGACGCAGAGTCATCTCCCTCGTCCGGAGTGACGATCGAATCAACGCGTCCCTCCTGGCCCGCGACTGTGAACATTTCCGAAGCAGAACTCGCCTCCCTGAAGACCCGAGAGGCAGACATAATCCGCAAAGTCCAGGGCGATGACCCCAGCCAAGAGGTCGTGAAATCTGCGCTCAAATATATCGATACTCTTGTCAAAGAATACCCTTCCTACCCACCCGCCTACACAAACCGCGCACAAATAGTGCGTCTACTTATCGATCTCCAATACGAACAATCCCACCCAGAAAACCAGAGCAAGTCCCCAGACGATGCTCTCTTCACACCTGAAGCCGATTCTCTGTCCTCCCAAATATTCACAGACCTCGGGAAAGCAATTACTCTCGCCACGCCCGCATCTCCGGCAGATTCCTTGTCGACCGTGCAAGCACGACTCCTGGCCGACGCGCACACACACCGCGGGTATTTGCTTCTCAAAGCAGCGCGGATGAGGAAGAACGGGCCCCTTCTGTCGGAGGGTGTAGTTATTCCGGAGCGTCTGCGTGGACTCAGCGCGGATGAGCTAGAGGAAATGGCTAGTCGAGATTTCTTCCTTGGTGGGCGATTTGGGAATAAGGTTGCACAACAATTAGCTGTGCAGACAAATCCATATGCGAAAATGTGTGGAGCTATTGTTAAGGAAGCCATGAAAAAGGAGGTTGAAGGTGGTCAGGATTGTACTTAGATCTAAGATTCTGGGTGGTTGTTGTTGATTCCTTGGATCAAGAAATCGATATTTACTGAGTGCATACTTTGACATGAATCATGAATTGAATTAAATTGACTATTTCTCATTACAATCTTGTATTCCGAAAGGTCTTATCGTTCCAACTTCAGTGTCGTCAGTTCATACTACTCAAGCTATTTACACATACACAATCGCGATCTCATTTTATGTGTCAGAACCCCATTTACTTCTTGTTTGGGTTCTTGAAGTGGCGCTTCAGGGGCGTCCAGCTATGATCGTTGTACTCTTCCTGTATCTTCTCGCAGGTCTTCAGACCCCATTCCGAGACACCGACCATCAACGAGCTACATTTGATTATTAGCAATGCCTCCTGCGGCGATTGAACGGATATGAACATACCTCTCAAACATAAACGCCATACTTCCATCCCCAACCTTGGTAGGCTTGAGCTCAGCATTGCTGGCCCCCTCGAAGGCAGACGAGTCTGGACCGTGAGCACTCATTACATTGTGCAAGCTGGCACCGGCAGGTCGGAAGCCACCGCCAGTCTTTGCATCATAGTCACCCATAATAAGACCCATGAACTCAGACATAGTGTTACGATGATACCAAGGGGGTCGGAAAGTGTTCTCTTGGACCAGCCAGCGAGGTGGGAAAATCACAAAGTCGGCAATAGCAGTGCCGAGATGGTCTGAAGGACCAGTCAAGACGGTGAAGATGGAGGGATCAGGGTGATCAAAGGAGATCGATCCGATGGTGTTGAAACGTCCCAGGTCATACTTGTATGGGTAGTAATTTCCGTGCCAGGCAACGACGTCAAAGGGGGTGTGCTTTTGACGAGCAGAGAAGAGGGTGTTGTTGAACTTGCTGAACAGCTTGTACTCGGTAGGTTCCTCCTCGTCGTCAAAGTCGGCAACGGGGGCCTGGAAGTCCCGAACATTGGCCAAGCAGTTTGACCCAATAGGACCCAGCTCAGGGAGCTCATAGTGACCTTGGTACAGCTCGCAGATGTAGCCTCGCACCGGGCCGTCGGGGAGGGTTACACGGTATCGAACGCCGCGGGGGATGACGGCAATTTCATTCGGGCGTAGAATTATGCGACCGAGCTCAGTCTGAATATCTAGAACTCCGTGCTGAGGAACGATCAGGAAGTCTCCGTCTGCGGAGTAGAAGGCCTCCTTGCCCATGTCCTTGCCAGCTGCGTAGAGCAAAATGCCCAGACCTTGTTTCATTGTGGGGTCGCCCGACCCGGCGACTAGGTGCAGGCCATGTACCCAGTCTACCTTCTCATCGAAGTCAAATGGATTCCATCGTAGCTGGTTGGGAATGTGGTGGAGCTTATGTGTCTCGGTAGTCATGCGAGTGTGGTAGGAATCCGCATCCTCAGCGTGGAACTTTTCATGGGCGGCCGCGGGGAGAATACGGTAAACCCAAGTCTGCTTATTTTCATGACGGGGTGCTGTGAATGCGGTTCCTGATAGCTTCTCTGCATACAGACCGTGAGCCACCTTTTGGGGCGAGTTTTGGCCGATGGGGAGAGCCCCTTCGACGGCCTCGGTCCTGAGATTTTCTTTGTTAGCTATCGCGGGCGTACTGACATCACCTCCAAAATTAAAACCAAAAGGTAGAACTCACTCGTGATACGAGCCGAAGCCATTTTGGTAAGAGTAAGGATCAGGGTGGGAGAAGTTAGTGACGGGCATTATGGTGAAGGGGGCGAGGTGGTGGAAGTTGGGATGGATGGATGGATGATTTCATCGGGTTGAGGGTCAGCTCTTCTTTAATCAAGGAAATCGGCCGCACCTTCTCCGATGTACGCCAGAGCTGCAGGCCAACACGAGTTGCTCTTTGGAGTTGCCAGGGCAAATGAAGAAGACCGCGGTAATCCAAGCTGGCAACATCCGCGTTTATCCCCCGCCTTTTCGGATCATTCCGCACCCGCTTAACTGCGGGGAGCGCGGCCCAATTCCGCGCGGAAAGATACCCCCGGAACTTGTCAACAAGTTAAGTTCCCCAATGACACCCCTCCTCTTCTTTTTTTGTCCTTTGCAACCTCTTGTGATAATCATTCATCATGGCTTCCTGGCTCCAGATCCCCAAGAACTCGCCCTTTTCGTTGGCCAACATTCCCTTCGGCATCATCTCTGCGGCCTCATCGCGAGTCCCGGCCATTGCCATTGGTGAATATGCGTTGAACCTGAACGCGTTTGCCTCCTCCGGGGGATTTGCGCAATTGCCCGCAGTTCAGTCCCATTTGAGTGTTTTTAACCAGCCCACTCTCAATGCCTTTGCGGCGCTGGGTCGTCCAGTCCACCGCCAGGTCCGCGAGTACTTGCAGAACGTCTTCCGCGCCGATACCCAGTTCCCTCAGGTTCTCAAGGACAATGCAGCTCTCCAGAAGTCTGCGCTGGTACCCCTCTCCGAGGTGACCAACCACCTCCCCATGCAGATCGGCGATTACACCGATTTCTACGCCGGTCTAAACCACGCCTACAACATTGGTGTGCTGTTCCGTGGCCACGACAACGCATTGCAGCCCAACTACAAGCACCTTCCAGTCGCCTATCACGGCCGTGCATCTTCGGTTGTTCCGTCAGGTACCGCACTGCACCGACCCCAGGGTCAAATTCTGGCCAACCCGGCCGCGGATCCTAAGGTCCCGACTTTCTCCCCTTGCAAGAAGCTGGACATTGAACTGGAGCTGGCATGCTTCATCAGCACACCGAATGATCTGGGCAAGCCCGTGTCGATTGATGAGGCCGAGGACCACATCTTCGGTCTGGTATTGATGAACGACTGGTCCGCTCGCGATATCCAGGCCTGGGAGTATGTCCCACTAGGCCCCTTCAACGCGAAGAACTTCGGCACCACCATTACCCCGTGGGTCGTTTTGATCGATGCTCTCGAGCCCTTCCGTGCCACTGGTCTGGAGCCGGGCAACCAAGACTCTCTTCTACCTTATCTCCGTGAGAAGAAGGCTAAGAACTGCTATGAGATCCCTCTCGAGGTCGAGGTCACCAACAAGGGTGGTCAACCTACCATCATCTCCAACAGCAACTCCCGCAACCTGCTCTACTCCTTCCCCCAGATGGTCGCTCACCACACAATCACTGGCTGCAATCTTAACACTGGTGATCTACTCGGCTCGGGTACTATTTCTGGTGCCGAACCCAAGACTCAGGGTAGTTTGCTAGAGCAGACAAATGGCAAGACTCCTCTGACGCTGGCTGACGGCTCAGAGCGCATGTTCCTTGAGGATGGAGACACTGTTATTCTGCGTGGTAAGGCTGGAACAGAGGGCAACTATGTTGGCTTCGGCGACTGCGTCGGAACTATTCTACCTCCCTTCAAGCTCTAAGCTCTCCACAAAGCTAAAATTCGTATTGAGATGGATTGATGAAACTGGTATTTCTCACGCTGCATAGTACAGTCCTAGAAACTGCAATGATATGACCCGGCTATGAATCCGGAATGACAACAAATTTGAGCTTTGTAAATGTGAAAAGTAGTGGCCTTGAAAATTTGATACCATAGTAGGTACTTTGACATCTCACAAAATGGCCAGTTCGCTACTCGTACGACCTCAAAAGCTATACCCCAGCTGGTAGCACTACTTCTGCTTCACCCGAAACTCCTCGGGAGTATCAGGCTGTGTCTTCCAATGTCCCAATCGAACCGCCTCCTCCTCTTCCAGCCTATTAATGATCCCATTCGTCACAGGGTAAGCAGTCAAATCCACCCCGACCCGCTCGGCACCCCAAGCCGCGGGTATCAAGCAAATATCCGCTTGCGTGATTTGGTCTCCAACACTGAATTTGCCGGCAGACTTAGAGACAAGAGTCTCGTAGGCGCGTAGTCCGTCCTCAATCAAATCCTTCGACCAGACTGCTCGGTCTGCGCCGAGTGGAGCCACGCGCTTCAGGATGCGTAGGTTCGTCACCGGTTGTATATCGCATCCGATTATTTGGGAGAGAGTGCGGACAAGAGCGCGGGACTCGGCATCTTCGGGAAGAAGTTTCGGTCCCTGGGGGAAGGCTTCGTCGAGGTACTCTAGTGCGGCCAGTGATTGGGTTATAGTTACGGGGTTCCCTGACTTGCCCTGGGCGACTAGGGCCGGGACGGTGCCGGATGGGTTGATTGCGCGGTGAGCTTCGGAAGATTGCTCATCCCGTAGGAGATTGATGAAGACTGGATTGAAGGGGATTTGCTTGAGGTGGAGGGCAATGCGTAGTCGTGCGGAGCAGGAGGAACGGAAGTATGTGTAGAGCGTGACGGTATCAGACATGGTGGCAACTAGATTTTGAAGGGAAGATGATTTGATCTCACGATTCGAGAAGGGAGAGATCAGAATTCGAGGGGAATATTACGGTCTGCTGATTAGTTAAATGGATTTGAATGTATAGCAACTACTGCCAGTTGGTGATGGCCGTGCACCAACAAGCTCCGCGCGGAAAGCATTCCGGGGGTTGTAGAGTCCCGCTGTTAGCCGATTGGAGGGATGTCTGACAAAGACACTTGAATGACGAAATATCCAATAGTTAATACTAGTAGTAGCCCAGAAGGGTTGCCTCATTAACAGGACCGAATACCCACGAGGTAGGTTTATCACAGTAGGTAAAAAACCCTTCACCACCATGAATAAAGAATGATTTCCCGGCCTCCTCGCACGCCCGTTTCGTCCCTTGAAGCTTTGAATGACTCTTTGGGCTTTGGATCCCGCGCGCTTCAATATGTATTGCTGCCAAGTTAGGAAATTTTTCTGCACTAGCCAGCTCTACCAACTGCTCCATCGCATCTAGGAGCCCATTACCTTCCCTATTAATGATAAGATATAGTGTCTCTAGCGAGTGAGGGAGGACATCTAAAAGTTTTCGCATAGGACGCTTATTCTCATCAAATCCCACAAGATTGGGCACGAGGAGACATATGGTCTTCAAAACGGGAAAATCAGCGAAGCTCCCCATCCAATCGTCTTGTTCCTCTATGTAAACACCCTCATCAGGCTCGGCCCAGACAGACTCCAGTGTCGTCTTGTGAAGTGAAAGTGATTCGTAGAGTCTTCGAGGTCGAAATACCTCCCACGGCCCAATGTTCCGTGGTGAATCAACCGGAATGACTTCAATACTTTGCATGCCTGAACCCAGTCTCGCATTCCGTTTCCGGCATTGGAGTTTGCCAGGTCGAGATGGGTTATATTCGAGCTCTGCGGCAAGGGAACTTCTAGCCTCAGGTGAATAGAGTCGTCCGAATCGTAGTTATCCGAATCATACTCATCATCATCGCTGTCGTAGTCCTCCCCCAGACAACAACATCCAACCTTTCGCACTGACGGGAAACTGAAAAATGAAGTCATTCGGTGGGACGGAATTGAGCCCTCAGTATCATCCCACCAGGTCGCATAGACCTCTTCGAGATGACGAAAGACTGGCTCTTGTTCTCTGGCGGCTTTTCGCAACATATCCAAAACGTATTTTGCATCATACGCCCAGTTGATTAGAATTTTGCGGAGATCCTTCAATTGCAGGATGAGCAAAGCCAGCCAAGGATCGCAATCATCACCTTTTTCAAGATCTTTTAGCCACTTAGACCTTTCTTCTTCTGAGTATCCGGTTCTTTCGGAGACAAGTTTGAGTAGATAGCCACTATCCAACTCGGCTTTGTCCAAATGGATGATGCCATCTCCGCAATCCCAATCCCCCAGCCACAAGCACCGAACATAGCTAGCCAGTCTCGGGTCTCGGGTCACAGCATAAAGAAAGGTCACGACTTGTTGAGATGAATGATTCCGTCCGCAAAGAAACACCTCAGCATAGAGGTTTTGCTGTATGATGGTGTAGAGTCGACGTGATAAACATATCAGATGAAATATATCATTATTATTGAGATGGTGTGAAACTAGATGAAGTATCTCTGGCGGAAGATCTTCAAACATCATTGCGGTGATTGTTTAAGAGGTAAGTCGGCAGTAGAATTGAGGAATGTCTCTTTGTTCCGGTGGTCTCGGCGTAATTCACTTGGCATAGGCAGAAGTGGGGGCTAGCCACTTCTGCCTCATATACAATACTGGTAGTATTACCAGTGATTGTTGCATGTATTTGTTGCCAAGGAAATTTGACGCCACATTCAATAGTCGATTTCTGGAATAATCCCCAAGGTCGCGATTCAATCGCTGAGCTGGAGATATTTATGAGGTGAGATTCGTTTTCATTAAAGAATGGCTTGATCGTCGAATTTGATTGACCCTCTTGGAGCTTCCTGGCCAGGCAAGCGACATGAACGTTTGGAAGGTTAAACTTTCGGAAGAATAAAGGTAAAATCATATTATATACCTATTCGGAAAGTCAACTTGAACTCGAACCCCCTGAGAATGTTTTACCTAGGTAGTATCAATACTATCTGAAGATGTTGTAGACCGGAGCGTGGTTAGAATACCTAGGTAAATATAAATAATCGCGATATCCGTACACTAACCGTTGGGAGTCTCTCTTTAGATAAGGCACGTGCTCCAGGGCTAACATCGTCATACCGACTCAAAAGATGAGCTCGATTAGGGTTTCCCCACAAAGGCTGTTCCGTAGACCTCTGTCCCCATGATCTGGGGTAGATGACTTTATAATTGCCGGTAAACTCTCCCCTGGACAAATAGTATAGGGTACTCCAATCATAAAAGACCACAATGTACCACAATATCATATATTTAAACTTCGGAAACCATTCAATGCTTCGAGATGTTCACAATGGCCTAGGTAGTAGTTTGGAATCAATTATGGGTATAAATTCATGCTCTAATGGGGTATACAGTATAAACAGATGCAGATATTCGCGCTTTCATCCTTAGGTGATATGCAATTCTTTCCGAAACTTGCGTCTGCTTTCAATTTCATCAAGACACCACAACTAACAGCCCTGGGCGTGCTGCCAGGAGCTTTCAGCTGCGACACTGCCCATGATGAATGTTCCCAGCCAGATGCCTGCCAGGATAGACATGAAGTACCCGACATTCATCGTCATGACGCCGAGCATCCTAAATCAACCAGGTTAGTCTCATTGCTACCCGAAGTCCATTGCGGCCTTCAATCCGGTTCAAGAACTTACAGCAGATACGCCACACCCGCAACAACCACTTCGTAGGTCGCGCGACCAGCTGCAGGGTTGATTCTCCACCTCCTCCAGCGGGATCCGACCTCCAGAAGTGTCAGAGCCAATCCTGATGGGGGTTTGGCAGTCTGGCTGTGTTTTTCGTCGAGGCTGTCGAGCATAGGGTGGCCGGAATTATCGGTAAATACCCGACCTTCTAAGAGTGGCCGAATGACAAGTAGAACGCGCAATATGACGGCCAGGGCAATCAAGAAAATACATGTGCCGGCGTACTGGCCCTTGCTGGTCGGGGTCCAGGTCTCGGAGAAGAGGGGGGTCTGGAATGAGGTGAAGAAGGTCATCATCATATCAGACATGCTCATCATGGAGGAACCCGAACCCATATCCATTGAGGACATGGAGGTTGAGGTAGACATGGACATTCCTGTCGTGGTCGCCATCGACATTGTCGAGCTCATGTCCATATCCATGTCCATCATGATTGCGGCTGTGGACGGTGTGTGTGGGAAAAGTTCAACGCGATAAAGTATTGCCGAAAGAAATTCGGGTCAGATAGTATTTATTAAGATTATTCCCGAAGGATGGGAAGACGGAGCTCAACAACGAAAGAAGCTCCGATGAGTATATTTGAGAAGTTCAAGTTCCACGTCAAAAGGCGTTTGCCCTGAATATATCAGGCGCAATGTCCTCCACAAGTCCCCAAGGTTGAGCAACCTTGGCACAGACAGACAAGCGTGTTCCGAGGTGGGGCCAACCTATCGGGTGAATCGAATCATCGCGAAGAGCGCACAGAGGTGTGGGTTCGTACAGGCTTCGTGGCGCGCAATTCGGCCCGCTTTGAGCGAAACCTCAAACCTCAAGAGCCTCTGCCAACCCGCGCAATTCCTCTCATCATGACCATTTGAATGAAAACCCACACGTGGATATCTCGGGCCGCATCGCGTGGCTTTTCGTGTCTCCTCGATTTCAACGTGTGAACGAATCCTATCATTTTAGCGAACACAATCAATCGGATGCTGCCGAAAGCCCTTCAGCATGGGGGGGTCCACTTTGGTGCCACATTTCCGACGTAAACTCCCGCAAATGTGCTCACTTTTAAAGCGCGGGGCGATCTCGCCATCGCGGGTTGCGCGCTCTGATTTATTTCGAACTGGCTATTCGTACGAGTATTTGGACTATGTCGGTGTTACACTGATAGATCCCCTTGAGGCGATCTTGCATCTTTTATCTTTAGACAGCAAAGGCAGGTCAATAGACCAACTAGTAATATTGTATTGGAAGTAGCATATAAAATAGCAGAAAAAAAGGAATACAGTACGAAATACTCGTATGTGCTCATACCCCCACAGGCCAGAACACCGCGCTCAGGGACTACGCCAGACCCAGCCTTTAGTGTGAGCACATTAAGCATATGGACTGGGGGACCCAATGGGGCCATTGGTAAAAGCAATTCTGGGTGGGACTCTGGATCGGACTCTGGATGAAGGAATCCCATCCGAGACGCAATCCAATTGTTCTCTGGGTTAGGGCTCGGGCTATTAATAATGCCTGTCATCTTGGAACCTCCATCGATCCCACTCCGTCATTCTTCTCTATACATATCTCCTCCATATTCATCGTCGAGCTCCTACTTCGACTCGGACGCAGTCCACTCGCAAAGATGGATAGCATGATGGGAATGGTTCCGTTCCTGAGACCAACCGGTCATGTTGCACTCTGACCGGGATCCGGGGGAGTGCACAATGACCCCGGAACAATGTGCCTATAAATCTCAGTACTGGGTGAATTGGTACCAAGCAGACCATCGCTATTCCTTGCCGACGGTAGCTTTCTTTCTGGCTGCTATTGTTCTGTTTGCCGTTGGTCATTTTCTATCCGGTATCGCTCCTCAGCGAGTCCAAAGAAGCGCGATTTGGTCGCGCTCCGTGTCTTTTCTCCGATTCCTGTCTTACAAAAGCTGGCGAGTTGCTGGCTGGAACACTCAGTCTTTGGGTGTCTTCTTGTTGGGAGGTGCTGGTCTGGTCTTTTTCCTGGGTGAGTCACCATGTTCAACGAAGCATCCTTGCCGAGAGATAGCTATTCTAACCATCTCCCTCGATAGCGATGACACTCGGGCCTCATCCTTATTACTGGCCTAATACCAAGGAGATCAGCTACGGTGGTTCGCCCCCTATCGCCACAAGAACGGGCTTTATGGCCCTAGCATGTCTGCCATTTTTGATGTACGCTGCATTTTGTCCTCTCGTCGACTAATATGATGATATTGACCATTGACTAGTATTCTTGGTGCTAAAGCAAACCCCATCACTGCATTGACCGGCATCTCACACGAGAAGCTCAACATCTGGCATAACTGGGTTGCTTGGGCCATGTTTGTCCTGGCCTTGATTCACACCTTCCCATTCATCATTGTCCACGTCAAGAAGGGCGACCTTGTCATGACATGGAAGACTGGTGGCGTTTGGGTGACGGGCGTGGTAGCCCTCATTGCTCAGGCATGGCTCACATTTATGTCTGTCCCCTGGATTCGGTATGTGCCAACCATCAAACTCTTCAAATTGTGTGTTTCCCTCGAATTTACTAAATAAAACTATGTTTTCCTAGAAACCGCTATTATGAATTTTTCAAAGGAACCCATTTCTTCATGGCGATGGTTTTCATGATCTTCTTTTTCCTCCATTGTGATTTCCGTATGTCCTCCTGGGACTACTTTATCGCCACCGCCGTCATCTACACACTCTGCTGGCTCTACTCTCAGTGTCGAACATACTTCGAGCATGGCTTCAAGCACAAGGCCCGGCTGTCCGCTGTAACCGAAAACATCTTGAAGATCACAATCGACACAAGAATGGAGTGGGCACCCGGCCAGCATATCTTTCTGCGATTTTTGACCTGTGGTGCACACGCCTTCACATCTCACCCTTTCACTATCTGCTCTGTTTCTCAGAAGGGAAACAAGAATCAACTGCAATTTTTTGTCAAATGCAGAGGCGGCATGACTGGTCGCTTGATGAGCTTGGCTCTTAAGAACCCCGATGCCCAGGTTCCGGTTCTCCTGGACGGTCCCTATGGTGGTATTCCCCAAGGGCGTCTGGTTGATTTCGAAAGAAATCTCATTATCGGTGGCGGTGCTGGAGCTGGTTTGACGCTGTCCATGGTCGAAGAATTTGTTCAACTCTCCCATCTACGACCTAAAGACGAGATGAAAGTCATCGTCGCAACCCGTGATGCTGGTATGCGTTTCTGGTATCTTCAGGCTTTGGAGGATATTGCCCACCGGCATTCTAAAGACGAGACTATTCCTCGATTATCCATCCATATCCACGAGACCTTTTCCGAAGAAGTTGGTCGGGAACCTGGAACTGAAGATCTCAAATTGGAAGCCGGCGCCAAAGTTCAAAGAGTGGTTTCTAAGGAATGTAGCCAGCTGACGACGGAAATGTTTGGAGTTCATTTCTTCAGCGGCAGACCTGATCTCCCAGCCAGTACCCATCAAATGGCCGACCAGGAGGGCGTCTCTGTGGGTGTTGTGGTGTGCGGTCCCTCCTCTATGCATCATGATGTCTGTGAAGCAGCCTCGGTAGAACAAAGCAAAATCATGGCTAAGAAGCCTGGCGCTGCGAGGGAGCTGTGGCTTCACACCGAGAATTTCTCGTAAGTTTGTTCCTTGAAAAGTGGCTTCGGGATTATCAATTCGCTAACATGTCATTTCCAGGTATTAAAATATATTTGATCGCATAGCTGAATACCCCTAACTGATCTGCATTTTCCTGTATTCTTGTTAGACCACCGGGTCTAGATTTACGCATTAGCATATTATTTATACCCCCATTTGATTCGATCGCAGTATTAATTGCAACTGGATATCTTATTCTTTGCTTCTGACCATCAAAATCTTTATTATCCACAATACTAGTATATCCACAATACTAGTAGTCAAATGTGCCAGTCGGCTCAAGAAGTAAAGTACTATTAGGTATGCTTCTGCTGAAGCATAACTTGGCTCAGCATGTCTCTAGTTGATTTCGAGTAGAACAGCCGAGGTATTTCCAATTCAGGCATCTAAGCTGGCAATCGTCATATCTCCAAGCTTGTTCACATTCAAGCAAGCCGGGCATCATAAAATAATCTCTTATATAAAACTAATGTACAACAAAATATATATATAGAAAAATAACTTGAAATAAAAGAATGGAATGATCCTCAATATATAGTAGTAGTATAGTGTTGGCCCGGAGCATCTCAAAGAGCAAGCGCGGGGGCGGGCGGAAAACGTCGGCTAATCAAGGCTGCCAGCCTTCGCCAGCCATCACCCGCATCTCACCTCCAATATCCCTCTAAACAAATCCACAGTTGACACTGCGATACCCACTGAAACTGCCATTGCTAATCACGATCTCCTGATTCATCCGTCGGTATCGGGCACGTTGCAATGGACCGTGACGGCGCTAGGCCATCCCGCCCGGATCGGCCATATCAGCGCACCTACAAAGCATGCATCCCTTGCCGGGCACGCAAGGCCAAGTGCGACTTGGGAACGGGTCCAGATGGCTTACCGATCGGCCCACCATGCGCGCGATGTCGCAGAGAGATGAGAGAATGCGTCTTCCCGGAGAAACGAGCTTGGGAGAGGTCGCGTAAACGCGGTAAGTTGCAGACACCTCAATGCGCTTGCGCTGAGTCCGCTGGCTAATCGGCTATTCACCCAGGTCATTCGTTCGATGATAATGATCAGACGGTATCGCCTGTTGGGGAGCATGGGGTCGCTAGTACTTCGCCTGAGACTGTGAAGAGACAATTTACTCAAGCTCATCAGTCGGGCCACTATCCTGATGCCACAAGTCCCTTCCAGCAGGGCTGGTCCTTCCCTGGGCACCAGCAGTCCCCGCATAACAGTCATGGCTCTCAGGTGGGGATTAGTCCAGTCCAGGGTGCAGATACAATGATGCATGCAAAGCATTCTCCTTCCCAGTCATACCATGATCATCGACATCGGTCGAGTTCCACGCTCGCGAACTCAATGATGCGGACTGTTGTCGCCAGCGGCAATGATGCGCTGAATATTCTTTTTGAAGCCGCAACTGCCCAAGATCAGGAGGATAGTACACCCAATGAAGTGGACACGCCGCTCAGAGCTGGTTCGAAGTCGAGTGGACTGAATGGCAAAGCGCGATCTACTCCAAGGGATTTTGAAAGCCCGAACTTTGAACCAGCGCCGAGAAACGTAGGACCGGTCACCATTTCAGTTGTTGCACCGGAGACATTGAGCGTTTGGGAGGCCTGTCGCTTCGTCAGGATGGGTTGGTTTACCGCTAGAGAAGCGGTTACATTTATCGACCTGTAAGTGTGTGTGGTTGGGTATGGCAAGACACGATGTTTACTAACACAAAATAGGTTCTTCAAGAACATGTCTTGTTTGTCTCCAATATTGACGGACTTCTACTCCAACCACCGAAATCATTATTGGCTTATCTCTCGTGAGCCAGTCCTTTGCTGTACGATTCTCATGGTTTCGTCTCGTTATCACATCCTTCCTGGAGCAGGCGGCGACTCTAGGAATTTCTTCATTCATCACCGATTATGGCAACATTGCCAGCAATTAACTATGCGATTAATATTTGGCCAAGAGAAATCTACAAAATCCAAAGTCAGAAGTTTGGGGACCGTGGAAGCGCTTCTCATAATGGCAGAATGGCACCCTCGTTCGCTACATTTCCCTCCCGAGACAGACGGATGGGATGATGACTTGATTCCAAGTGCTGCAAAGCCTTCGGAAGAGACGGCTTCAGAATCCACAACGGCGAATCGATGGCTGGAAGACATGATTGAGCCATCAAGACGATCGGACCAAATGTCATGGATGCTTCTGGGATGTGCTCTTTCGCTCGCTCACGAGTTGGGCATCTTTGAGACCGAAGAATCTGATTCTCCTAGTGAAGAGCAAGAGTGGAAAGAGCAAATAGCCCTCCGGAGGCAACGAGTTCAACGCCTTCTTTATGTGTATATCAACCAGCTTGCATGGCGCATCGGGTGCATGTCTCCCATCCCGCAATCTTTAAACCATGCTGTTCTTGGTGGGCGGAAACCTCGGTGGCTCAGTCAGCCAGGTAGCACCTGGTTAATCTTTATGGACTCATGGATTGAATTGACTAAGCTGGCACAGTCTGTAACTGATATGTTCTTCCCATCCGCCAAATTCGCACGCCAACAACTGCATAGTGGCCGCTATGTTGGACTCCTGGAGCATTTCCGACCATTGCTCAACCAATGGAAAGATAAGTACCTGCAGCCTCAGGTGCTTGACAAAGCCTTCTATAATGACCTTTTCATCGAATATCATTTCGTCAGAGTATATACCCATTCGGTGGGCATGCAAGCCGTGGTCGAGCGGGTGCTGGCAGATGCCGACCCGGATAACTTTGACGAAGTGCGACCGATGACCATCGATCCGACCGACTACGATTATATCCAAGAAGTGATCGATGGCTGCTGCCAGATCCTGCAGAAGGTCGTCCACCTTGCAGAGGTGGGCGCACTACGATTCTCGCCCGTTCGCATTGTCCTTCGAATTACTAGTGCCTCGATCTTCCTGATGAAAGCACTCAGCTTAGGCACTCGGCAAGCCGTCCTGCAAGAGTCACTCGAAGTGCTCGAACGGAGCATCAGTGCGTTGAAATCCAATGCGCTCGACGATGTTCATCTCAGTACCCGCTACGCCACTCTGTTGGAATTGCACGTCTCACGCCTGCGTCGCAACCTACTGGCATCTTCTAAGAACCCGAAAACCAGTCGAGGTGCGACGCGACGATCATCAATGGGCCCTCCGCTGTGGCCAGAGAATGGCGATCGAACAAATCATCTCAGCACGCCCGTCTCACAAGAATTGAACTCATCTGATCTCGGCTTTATCCCATCGATCAACGAGATGGCAGACGATTGGTTGTCGCTGCCATTCGATCCGTCGATGGCACCATTTGGAATGAGTAACGGGGGGGCAGTTCCCCATGTGTGAGGGGGGCGCATTAGACTTCATTTGGAACCTGCCATCGTGAGAATTGGGACTAGAAAAACCGGGGAAAGTAAATAGTGGAGGCCGCCCCGCCCACGGTCGCAAGCCCATAGATAGAGAGCCAGGGTCATTTGAAAACCTGGGAAGAAATCAAGATACCCAAATTTTCCCTACTATGGGCCAAAATAGAAATGAGCTGCAGGTCGTAAAAGAAGAAAGAACTAGAGAAGAAAAACTCTGATGGCACTGCCACGCAGGAACGGTGTAATCCCGGGAATTCCCTTGACCCCTGCAGTGAAGTACGGGCAAAGTCAAAGGTTGTCAAAGCACTGGCTGGCACTGACTGGCACTGACACTGGCATTGGATTGGCTTGGGAGTGACTTTCGGGCGATCTCGCCGGGTGGCGCGGCATTTGGAGGGTCACGTGCAGTCACGCGCTCCGGCGAAAAAGTCGTCCTTATCGATTCTCCAACCTTCAAATCCACCTGGTTCACCTCCGAAGCTCTCGCCCTTCCCATCCACTCTTCTATCCCCCTCGACTCTCCCGACCCTCCCTTCGATCTTACACACACACATTATGGATCACTCCAGAGATCCCTGCCCCTGGGTCGCCCTGAGCGATTTTGGTGGTGCCTTCTGCATGGGTGTACGTCTCCTTTCGACCCCGACCCTTAACCCGTCGAGAATACCCTCATTTTATTGGACATTTTATCTAATCCTGTTTTCATTTAGGCCATCGGTGGTGCTGTCTGGCACGGTGTCAAGGGTTTCCGCAACAGCCCCTACGGTGAGCGCCGGATAGGTGCTCTCACTGCCATCAAGGCGCGTGCGCCCGTTCTCGGTGGTAACTTCGGTGTCTGGGTATGTTAAGCATCCGACTCTATATCCACCAAGCTTCCTTTTCTAACTGTCGCCTTGTAGGGTGGTTTGTTCTCGACCTACGACTGTGCTATCAAGGGTATTCGCAAGAAGGAGGATCCCTGGAACGCCATTATCGCCGGTTTCTTCACCGGTGGCTCTCTGGCCGTCCGTGGTGGTGTCAAGGCTGCCCGTAACTCCGCCATCATGTGCGCCGTCTTCCTGGCTGTCATCGAGGGTGTCGGTATTGGTTTCCAGAGAATGATGGCCGATAACACAAAGCTGGAGGTACGATCATCCCATTGCCAAAGCGCGAACATCATCCTTTGAGAACATTCAACTAACGCGATGCCGAATCTAGCTTCCTCCCCTCCTCCTTCCGAGCAGAAGGCTTTTGCTTAAATCACCCTTTTCTACGACGACGCTCACGCGATCGACTCCATTCTCCGGTGGCCGAAAGAAACCCACCTTCTCCTCTTGTTCTCATAACACAACACAACAACACATCAGCACATCCCCATATTGAGTCTCTCTTCTCAGGTGTTTGGTCTGGGTCATCATTCTTAAACGACACAGCATAGAGGTTCTTGTTTTGCTATACGCTTTTCTATTTTTTTTTGATACCGCCGGTCTGTTTTACTTTTCGGAGCATTGTATTTTTGTGAACGGCGGGCTCGATCTATGGCTGGTTTCCGAGACCGGCGCATGCTTCTTTTCCCTCAGGGCTTACGAGGCCCCTCAAAAGAATTTTCTCTGCTCATGCTGCAAAAAAGCGTTCGGAAGGGGACGTGGTGGATTCTTGTACATTAAGGCATTTGCTAACTAAAGGCATAATACGCATATTTTCTGACATATATTTTTGGCTCGTCTATCTCACTCATAAGTACAAAACCTAAGCACATCTACAAGGCCAATGAGGCCTCGAGTACGTCCAGACGACACTGGGACGGGGTTGAAATGTTCTCAACCTCTAGAGCTCCGCTATCGCCATTTCCCCGCATCCAGGTCGAATACCACCTCACACTTTCTCCTTTTCCAACGCATGCCAGCCCCGCCAAATTCGCTATTCGAGTCATGGCCAATTCCCCGGCAACCTTCAAGCCAGCATTAATTCTGCACGGGGGCGCAGGTGTTTATCAGCGCTCCAAGCTACCCCCAGAACTTTACAATGCTTACCACGCCTCGCTACAATCCTATCTGCGCTCAACCCATGAATTGCTCAAGGATGGCGCCAGCGCCCTAGATGCAGTCGTACACGCGGTTTCTTTAATGGAGGATGACGAGCTTTTCAACTGTGGCCGTGGCAGCGTCTTTACTACAGCGGGTACTATTGAAATGGAAGCTTCGGTTATGGTAACCTCTGTCCTGAGATGACGACCAATCCCAAGGCACAATGAAACGCGGAGCCGGCGTGATGGGCGTCAGGAATGTTCGCCATCCCATCCGTCTTGCACGCGAGTCACTTCTACGCACAGGGTACAGCGTTGACGGCCAGCCCATACGGGATGGAGGAGGTAGTATGCATTCACAGCTTGCGGGACCACATGTGGAGACATTGGCCCGCGACTGGGGACTTGAGTTCAAGCCTGATGAGTGGTTCTGGACGCAGCGACGTTGGGACGAGCATCGGCGTGGATTGGAGGGGTTGGAGCAGCCGGTCAATTTGAGCCAGGGCACTGTGGGATGTGTTTGTCTAGATCAGTGGGGGAATTTGGCCGTTGCGACGAGTACCGGTGGTTTGACTAATAAGTTACCAGGTCGGATTGGGGATACGCCGACTCTGGGTGCTGGTTTCTGGGCAGAAGCTTGGGATGAGGTGGTTGAGGATGAAGCTCTTGATACTATTTCATCCAGTTCCTCGCTTACCGATATCTTTGAAGAGGCGAGAAGCTGGTTAGGTGACTGCCTCCCTTCATCTCTTCGCGGGGTCACTTCGCCAGCCACGCATAACACACCGCACCGACTTGGTTCGGGCTCTGAGAAGCAGTCGCTACTTCAACAAATGTCATCTCAGCCCCGAACAAGGAAGCGGGCAATTGCTGTGTCTGGCACGGGCAATGGAGATTCGTTCTTACGCGTAGCGGCTGCGCGCACCACAGCCGCGATGCTACGCTTCTCAACGCCAGGTCGATTTCCAGATTCGCTCGCCAATGCTATTTCTGCGGTTGCTGGGCCGAATGGGGAGCTCCAACGCTCGGCTGGCCCACGCTGGGAAGTCACCGGGGAGGGAGAAGGGGGTATTATCGGTATTGAGGCAGATCTGATTGCTGGGGGTGGTGATGGATTACTACGACGTGGAAAGGTCGTATTTGATTTCAATTGCACTGGAATGTGGCGTGCATATATCGAAGAAGATGCTTCTGGGAGAGAAGTTGAGAAGATCATGGTTTTCCGAGATGAATACTACTAGTAGTACTCTTTAAATAACCTTGGAAGAACGGGGTTTCAAATAGACTTAAACTTCAAATTGAATCCATGGATTCTACTATTTCCCGAATGGTCAAATCGAATTTGGACTTGAACTTGGAACTTTCTATTTGAAGCTGTGTGGACTTCAACGTAATCGTCGACACCGTATTAGTCTATACTTGATTTTTATCCAAAGCCCTGCGGCAGATAAAATCTGTGCTCCCAAGTATCACCACTTCTCAAGTAATGCCTTGCCCTCCTCTTTAACTCGTCTTTTGCAACGAACGAAGTACAACATACGACAAGTTTTAGCAAGGTTCAGGACACTGCTATCCTCCAGGAACCTCAACACTCCGTCCCAGATCGGCTCATACCTTCCCATGACTTGGGAAATTTCTGATCGTATCGCTTAACTACAAGAGAAAGTCAGCAATGAAGAAGCATTCCATTATCAGGATTATACAGACCAATTCGATCCAAGGCAGACTTAATGTACTTAGCAGAAATAAGCTTACGATGCTGTGCTCTGGCTCCTTTGGGCAGTCACTCCGCTCTGTGACTCAAAGATGGACCACTCACTGCAGCATTGGCGCCCGAGTCATCGATCCGAGGCCTAGACACATAGTATCTGGGTGGAATTTCCTTGGCCTTTGCCTAATACGTGGCTGGAATGACAGGGGGGGGCTACTCAGGCGCTACCCAAACAACCAATTAATATGGGTTCAGAAAACAATTACGCGGTATCTGATATTGTTTTGTATGTTTATCGCTATATAATATTTTGCTGCTAACCTATATTATCTTCCGGCTAGAAGTCATATATTGCTTTTAGGTATGGCATCCTACAGAGACTGAGTCACAGTGATATAAGCGTCGATGGAAACGAGAGCCCTCTTTCAGCGACGCCCACGCAATAGGTGGTGGGGGCCAAAAGTCTCGTTCACCTCCTTGCAGAGTGCGCGAGAGAGGATATAGCCAACAGCCAAGACTTAATCATTGACTTCGTTATCTATATCCTAGTATCTTGCTCGACCATAGGAATATTACACATGCCGCTCATCGAGATTGAGCTAATTTCTACTAGCTCAACCTATTCTTCAGTGTCCTGTCCGCCTACCTTGCTTCGCCCGTGACGGTAAATCGAAGTTTTTCTCCCCGATCCAGGTACACAACTTTACCCTCCAATCCAGCCCTCTCAACCTCCGTCCTAAATTCTTCCAGTGAGCTTGCAAACACATAGTAATCATCGTAATGAATTGGAACTGTCAGATCTGGCTGTATCAGCCTGATCAGCTCCACCCCTTGTTTCGCGTCCATTGTGACCATCAGCGCGAGCGGAGCCAGGGTCGGTGATGGAATCATTGTACCACCCAGATGGGCTAGCATCAGATCGATACGCTTGTCTCGGTATAACTCTGGTATTCTCTTTAGTTCGTCGACCATAAGAGTATCGCCCGTTATGTAAACCCTAAACCCGCAGACGAAGTCATGGCTAGCAGGTCCATCATCTCTACCGAGTTCAAGCATCCAGCCATTTATCGGAGGAATCTATATAAGTTATCAGTTTTGGAAACAAAGTCTAGCTATTTCTTTTAATACTGACAGCATGAACTATTGAGTTCAAACTCTCCACCACTGAATTATCTGGTATATGCTTCCCTGGCATAGCCGTTATGCGAAGCTGACAACGTCCCGGTATAACATGGGCCCCAATGTCTACCATGATTGACTGGAAAGCATCTAGTGCTGATATATTCGTGAAAGAATCGGTACCTTTGTTAGTGAGTTGAGAATGAGCATGGGATGTAGTAATAATTGGTAAATCGCGCCGGAGTGAAGCTTCCACCTTCCGGTCGAAATGGTCTCTATCATTAGTTGACATTTAGTATTGTATATGGCAAATGAAATGGCCTGACGTTATCTTGTAGAAGATCAATACTCACTCATGATAGTGAGACAACAAAATCAAGTCAATGCGAGGTAGGTCGTGGAGACCAACGGCTGGATTTGTTCGCCGCTGGCTGGACACCCCTGGCCCGAGATGGACATGATCGCCAGCATGGAGAAAATTAGGCTGTAAGTCAGAATTATTCAATAAAGTTGCCTTTCCAGGTATGCCGAGGAAGATACTCACATCTGTCATGATTCGGATGCCCGCCCACTCTCTGTTTCATTTTAGTTCTAATCCATATTGGCTGTGTGCAGGCACTGACATGATAGTGGTGGCCGTTCCTACAAAATAAAGTGATGCATTTTCATTCCCAGTCTGAGAAGGAGCGAACTTGACTTGTTTCGGAGTCGGCAAGTTCTTCGGCGTTTGGGTGTCAGCGGTGAGATCGCGCGTTGCTGGACGATGATCCTCCGCGTCGATCCGAATAGTTTGCATAGTGTCCGGAACAATCTTGTAATGAGAAGAGGATCAACTTTGAATGCTCAAGAGAATAGGCCAAGTACGAGAGATAATTTGCTTTTTTAAATTAGACTGTCGCAAGTGCACACTTTGCTGAGTGGTGAATCCGTACCCGTCAAAACGCAATTAGCTCATCATGATGTAACAATATATGCATCTCGGGTGGGCTTGGTAGGCGGCGGCTGTCATGATTGGAAATGGGAGAGTCTTGAAATGATCAGAATTCATCCATGGATGTATTATTGTTTATATCTGTTAGGTACAGTCTTGGAAGCCAGGCCCAGCCGCCCTAGTTCGACAGCGTGTCTCGAATGATGAACGTACAAAGCTGCCACTTGAAGATCCGTCAAATTCGAAGTATAAGTGGTTGGCTTTACGTAGAAAAGTATTGAGACCAAAAGAAATCTACCAATTTATTACAAAAGCGACCAACACTCCTAAGTTCATATAATCTAGATCACATGAAATCCTTTTAACGTTTCAAAGGATTTCCACTGTCATCAAGTTGCTCGCTGTCCTCATCAATCCCTTTCCATTTTGGGATTCCATCGTGTATATCCCTCAAGCGGCTCTCGTAGAAGATATGACATCTATATGGCTCAGGTTAGTTAAGATTCTACCATGATTTGAGGGTGAGATTGACGACGGCAAAAATGTCGAAACACGCTCCCGTTGCTCCTCCGGCGAAGTGGAGAAATCGATCAACTGTGGAAATAAAAGACACATATTACGTCCTTCGTCCATGATTGGCGTCCTACAGGTAGCGCAAGTTACCTTCGTGGGCGTTTGGTATTTCGTATTTCTCTCTCGGGCTGCGTAGAACGACAAACCGTCTGTGCCATTGTCGAAACGAACATCCTCCTTCGGGAAGATTGCTGCCCACTGGAACGGCGCGCCATGCAAAACTTGACACCCGCGACAATGGCAGAATTTAGCCTTCAACGGTCGCTCACGCCTTAGACTGTATGACACTTTGCCACATTGGCAGTGGGCTCGCCATCTGATGTCACCGTACTGATCAAGCGGTGTCAGGACATATGGTGGCCGGTTGCTGGGGTCCTCATCTTGGAATGTATATGCATGACTATTTTCAAGGGACAGTGAAGGCTCGAGATTCTTTCTGGAGCAAGCCATGTCGTTGGAGCCCTATCCTATCAGAGACTCAATCCCTTATCCGTAAATTGACGAGAAATTTGAATTTTGGGGATCGAGCAACGACAAATCAATCGATTCATTTACTTATTCCGCAAGTCAGTGACAATGAACTCTGTGTTACTCGGGTATTTATATATGTTTTATTGCTTCGAAATGACCTGCAGGACGAGATAAATTCCAGGTTTGGCGTTTGAAAGTTCTCTTGCTCGCTTCCACCAATAAAACCCCACAAAAATCAGTTGTCGTCACGGATAGCTCATTTTAAAAGACTTGATTTGACCTGGGTGTCGTCCATGGGCCATCCGTGTGGATGAGCCAGTAGAAGCATTTCTGATGTGCTCTATCAAGCACTTACCATGGAAAGCGAAACGAGGAAAGTGAATCATGAAGAAATACTAGACTTTGTCACCAATCATACTAGGTATATCAGATCACTGGACACCATAATTACGACACTGACTGTATATAGCGCTGAATGGACGAAGGCAGTAGAAGGATGAGATTTCGAGGAGACACTGAGATAAGCTTTTGCATCGCGCTTTCAAGTTCAAATACATCCACTGAAGGTCGCACGTGTCGTGAATTGAGCTGTTTGATTGTAACTCCACCGTCTGACAATGCTTCGGTAGTCTTGGGCCTGTGATGAGCTGTCTCAGCCATTCAGTTATTTTCTTTTGCAAAATGTTGGTTGCGACAAATGTTCCGGCTATATATGTATTATGGACGTGGCTTATAATAAATAGATGCCTGGATAGAACGTCAACCTTGGAATATTCATTGACAGTGGACATTATAGTGAGTGTTTACTTTCCTCTATTCACACAAACCAGCCAAACAGAGAGCTGTTAGAATAATCTGGCTGCTCAATATAGAACCAGTTGTTAAGATACCTAGTTCTAAGGTTGCTAGGTTGAATGTATGGCCATGGCGGCTAGTAGTCTCTAACCGAGATAACCACTAGTCATAGAAATCTTTGCGGCAACACGAATTACTAGTAGTAAAATACTAATCCCACAGTGCTGTTCAAGATCTCTACATTAAAATGTGGCAATATCAGCTATCACACATTCGGCGGAGCCCTTATGTACGCTATTTAATTACGAATATCTTGCTTTGGTCAAGAAAAAAATGGCAGTCTTAGACGACTTGAGCAACCCAAACTCGGCCCGGGGGTCAGGAGCTATTGTTCACGATGCTCAAGAAATTACAAAAGGGCGACAGAAACTTGCTGCTTCTCAATATTCAACAAAGAAACAGGGTTTGCGCTGGAAACATTTGAAATGAGATATTGGTGATTGGGCATTGCTTCGTAGTAAGTGATGCTATACTGACGCGCTGACCATTTATTACCCGTGATTGGATCAGACCGGCTCAATTCAAGATATTCCTGACATTCTGCCGGCGGGGCTGCTTTTCCGGTATTCAACTACACTCAATGGAATTTGAAATTCCTTCTGGTGATTCGCTTCGGGCGGTAAAGGCTAATATATTATACAAGGTCGCAATTAAGCCACTCAAATTGAATTCCTGAATTCTCGCATAATGACGTTTCGCCATACAACCATTCTATTATAAGACGGTCGCCCTCACTAAGATTGTCAAGCAAAGCTTTCTACAATGTTATTCCGTTATTCACGCCCTACTGCTTTATTCTCAATAAGACACCCAATTTTAGTTCAACGGTGCTGCATATCTCGAACCGCAATGGCTGCCGGTATCAGTGACGCGATCCAGAAAGATCATCGGGAAATCGAAGACTACTATAACAAAATCCTCGCTTCCTCCACGGACAAAGAGAAGATCCAGTGGCAAAATCAGTTCACATGGGAGCTAGCCCGTCACTCTATCGGCGAGGAGCTTGTCGTCTACCCAGAGTTCGAAAAGAAGCTCCCCGATGGCCGCCAGATGGCAGACAAGGATCGCCAAGAGCACCTCTCTGTAAGCTTCCTCCGTAGGTCGTACCGCGTCACTAGTGCCTACTAATATAAAATACAGGTCAAAAAACAACTCAAAGCTTTCCAGAATATGCAACCATCTGATCCTCAGTTTGAGAATACCATCAAATCTCTCATGAAAGATCTTTCAGAACACATCAAAGAAGAAGAGTCCGATGATCTTCCGAAACTAGAGGCCCAGTTAACGAGCGATGAGAGCGAGGACCTCTCCAAATCTTTCAGCAGAACTAAGATGTTCGTTCCCTCGCGTTCGCATCCCAGCGCTCCTGATAAGCCTCCTTTTGAAACGGCCATTGGACTTATGACAGCCCCTATCGATCATTTGGCGGATTTGTTCAGGAAGTGGCCACACACCTCAGGCATGCCAAACCCGTCTACTAAATAGACCTACTACTCTCTAAACAAGAGTTGGCCTGTGCTTAGCAACAGGTAGCTCAAGTTTGCGTAGCCCTCTGGAGTCGAGAAAAAGGTTGAAATGAAGTTATGTCTTTTATCTTACGCCAATCTGAGTTTGTCGCCGTCATATCCCGAAACATCTATCTCCGCTCTATGCTTGAATCTTGCCAATGAATTTGAACTTGATCTGTAAAAATCAAATTGTCTATGTTATTTTGTCTACGAAAATGCCTAGGACACGGTGTAGTCTGAGTCACTATCCCGAGAGGTTTTACTGTAATCCTTACTTATGAATTGCAATTATCGGTACATGAAAATAAGTTCAAACTTGTCTTTTAGTGGAATGCCTTGCATCTATCGTGCAGTGGCGACATTGACAGAGTGTAAATTTCCTTAGAAGGAATGGGGATAGACGGCCCCGAATGATACTCACCAGCCGGGTGTATCTGTTCGAACCGTACGCAGGCCCCGTAGCTGACAAGGATGTAAAATAGGCTATCTTGGAATTCAGGATATGCAACAGAGATTGCTTTATGCGTCACTAATTTTGAAAACCAGCTTTCACCAGTCTTTACCCAGTTATGTGGCTTCAGTAAAAAGGTGTGTACCGATCAAACATCGTCGTTTGTCAGATTGCACCTAATAATACGCATATGACTGAAAACCAAAGTTCATAAGCTGGAATGTTCTAAAAATCTCCCTGAGGTAACAATGACACCCTAGATCCTACCAACCTTTTGCCGCGCCCCAAAGTGACTACTATGAACGTGTATGCCAACATTACCTTTCCATTTCCTGCTTGACTCGACAAATATCCTGATTTTGTGTATTTCTTAGCGGGTACCGAAATCGAGTATCGTATAAAAATTCATTGTTGTTGAGCATGGAAAATCCATCATTGAGCAAGCAACCTACCAACTTCTTGATAAGTTTCTTTGGTCATAGCTACACATATGATTTTGTTGTCGGCGGTAGAACTGTTGGGTACCTGGAGCGTAAAGGCATAAAGACTAAAATGTGAAATTGTGAAATAGAAAATTTATGGGCTCTGTGGAATAGCCAATTTGCGGACTTTCTGCCTCAAGAGAGCCTATGCCCAAGATGAAACACGCTTTCGCCGCCGATCAAGATATCTGATTCTCTACTAATGATTCCATGGCTCACTCAAGTCTGGCATTCCTAGAATGAGTGCATCGCCAGTCTCTGCATGTTCTCCAATATTTGAGACGACTGAATGCATAGTAGTGCGCCTCGACCTCCACTCAAGGAACTCGAGGAATGCTGGTTTCCAATTGTTCAGCCACCCAGAAGACTGAGGCAAAGACCTAGCTCCCCAAATCAGACATTAAAGACTATGACACAGGTTCATCACCAAATTTCTACCAATCAATCCCAAGAATCCAGCTCAGAATCAGACATAATCAGTTCCTAGGGACATAAACAACCCCATCTTATACTCTTCACCAATGATTCATATAGCCAGCACAGGTTCTGATGCCAAGGCATATGTGAGGACAATGATTAGACCAGTACAGGTCTCAGAATAGAGTGTGTGAGAAATGAATGGTGGGGGAGAATGGATGTTTGGTCAATGCTTGATACTATCGCTTAGCTCTCAAATAAGCCAAGTTGAAACGACTGTTGAAATCAGTTACAGTCGTCGCCATCAAAATAATCCCTACCAGATCAGGCTCCAGACGCAGGAAGAGGGCAGGCAGGCTTGACGTAATCTATAAGCGAGAGATCCTCATTAGTTCCAGAAGTTGGCAGATTCATAGCATATAGTAGTCTTCAAAGGCCACAGATCAAAGGCATCGGCATCTGTAATGGTAAAATCCCGGCCAACTGGCCCAGATATCTGGAAATGATCCTAAGATTCAATATCACAAAGGGCTAGCTCATTTTACACACCACTGTCGAAGCCAACAGAGGAAGTCCATCCGAGAGCATGGTGGATTGATGTTATGAGAAGCGCCAAAATGCCGACAAGGATAAAAGCTAGACCAGAGGTGTAGTACACTAAACCGACATAAGCACTATCGTACCAGTCCGATATGGTGTAGTGGCTAACATCGCCGTCTCTCACACGGCAGCCGGGGGTTCGATTCCCCCTATCGGAGTTCAATTTTTGATCTATCCATTATAAATCAGTGCTTTTTTGTGAATCGAAAAAGGAGAACATGAGGCAGGAATAAGAGCCAGGCTCACCGCCTGGACCGCGCTGGAAGCTTTAGAGTTATTGTAACAGGTTAATTAGTTTGTTAAGTTAGTTAAGTTAGTTAGTACATTGTTTGTTCCAACCAATGCCTGAGGCATTCGGGCATCAGGATTCAAGAGCAACTCTGATAAAAGGAAAATCCCCATGCCTAAACGTCAACCCCTCACGCATTTTTGGACTGACCTTCCTTCATGTCACATGAGTTGTTATTCTGCATGCTCGCCATCCACTAGTAGCATTCGCCGTTTTGTATCATGGTTCAAAGACCCCCCTGACCAGCACGTGTCTCATCAACGCACCCCTCATTGCCTGTGATTCCTGCTTTCACGAAAAGGTTGGAAGCTCAACCCCTCAAATGCCTCATGCACCCTAAAAAGGACCTGACAGCCTCCAGATAAAATGTTACCGCGACAATCTTCCATGCGAATGGTGTTCACAACAGGGCCTTCAATGCACCTTTAACCGAGCGCATCGCATCAGTAGGGTCCCTTCAGCCGCTGGACGCGTGTAAGTGCATCCGAGGTGATCTTCAATACCGAGCTTTAGAAATGAAGGCTAAGAGTTTCGCGCGAAGGGCGGTTTTTTTCTCTGCATGAACCAACTGCATCTGGAGACGAACGCACGAATGCGGAAAAGCCAATCTTTGATTCCAAGCGCTGAAATCAAGACTGACAAATTATAGGATCAGACAGGCACGCCCCGAGCGCGACCGCCACCAGGTCAATCTCCTGGTTGTATCAATAATATATTTGGACATGTCCCGATTAACCTTCGTGCGTCAACCGGACTTCCTTTCTTTGCTGTAGAAAGTCGGCAATGGATGGTGTCTTGTACCGGCCAAAATATCGATTTCGATCGGTTGAACTTAGCCAGTGTCCGAACGCAAGATCAAACTATCCATGATTTTGCATCTCTCAAGGAACATTTTCGACACCATACTCATCCTGACCTTCCAGAAAGGGGCGTTGTCCTTTCCGTGTTGCACAAGTTCATCTCCTCCTCTGCCCATCGCCGCTTTCCTTTTATACACCCTGGTTTATTTCATTACACAATGGAAACAGCCTATGAGAATCACCTTTCGGAATTTTCGCCTGACATTCCTAGCGCCAGAGCCTGCATATTTGCCTTCGTTTCCTTCAGCAGCTTTATGGTAGAAGGAAACTCTCTTGGCAACAGTATCGAGTCTCAAAGGTATATTCATGAAGCACAATATCTTGCATCTGAAATTTTGGATGGTCAGGCTACCCTAGACGGAATCCAGGCACTCTTAATGGTCGTAAGTTAACCCATTTGGTTTTCGTTCTTCAATCGATCCACGGACTCGGCTAGCCTGGAATGGTACGCTGTACCAGGACTACCTCCGCCATACTCTGAAAATTCTGGCGCAATGTGGTTTTTTGGCTCTTTGCCACAATTGCCCCTTTCCCTGGGTGTTGAAATGGTCTTCTGATTACTGATACCCGCTGGTCTAGTCAATTTGTCGACTAGGAAGAATTAGCACCATGAACTCAAAAGAGCCAATGCTTAGTACCTCGATACGCTTTATTTTCATTTTAGGAGGCCATTTGAATTCGGCCACTCAGAGCCCACCTGCTTTGTTTCAAATACATTGCCGATCACTCTTCTGGATAGCCTACTTGATGGACAACGAACTTTGTCTACGAACGTGTCGGCCGCCGGCAATTTGTACTGACTACTGTGACTTGACTTTTCCCAGTGCAAGCGAAATTGCCATCGAATTCTGCCTTTCCGATCTGCAGATCCCATCCATCCAGATAATTCCACACCTTTTTCCTACCGATTTGAGGCTGGCCTCGATTCAATCGAAGATTAGCAAGGCGCTCCATTCTCCTCGAGCAGCATCGAAATCAGATGCGGAACTTTTGAAGACTATTCGCGAAGTAGATGATGCGATTGATGACTGGTACAAGAATCTGGAACTATCATGTGATCTCTCTGCCTTTCCAGCTCAAGGTATCATGACCCGGGAGGAGGCCCTCGGGTCTCAATTTATGTTACATATACAGCATAAATACTGCATCGTTGCCATCCATCAGATGAGTACCGGATGCGCGGCATGGATTGCCGATCCTAACAGCCAAGCGCTGGGTATCAAATTGAGTTTAGAGGTTGCGGCTAACGCAAGCTGTGCTCTGCTTCAACAATTCCTCGGCGCAAAAGCCTTGTTTCAACTAGGTAGATTCTGGTAAGAACCCCTATTGCTCAAACTGCTGCTTTGGTTCACAGAGAAAAAGACCGATAGCTAATTATTTCAATGATCTTATAGGTTCGCTATCTTCTATGTTCTGACAGGTGTCATGAATCTATTCTGTCAAGTTTTGAGAGAACCCACAAGCCCACAGACCGAGAACGATATCAGTTTACTTGACCAGATGTCAGAACAATTCTCTTTAGCAGCAGGAGCACACCCGTTTCCCGAATATTCCAGTGATATCTGCTTAATGAGAGATTTTGTGGCAGGATTAAGACGTTTGGCTCGATGTGCCACACTGAAAGGAAGAAAATAATGGCTCGGTGAAAATTTATATTAAAAGTGTATATATCTAATTCTGATTGACCCCTGTATATTGAAGAGGGGCATATTGTTAGATTATTTAACTATCTCCCCAGCGACTGAAAGACGTGTTTACTAGCATGCCTTTGTTTCCTTGATGACCAACGGATGGTCCCAAGGGATAAGGGCTGTAAATGGTTCATCCGCGAGGATATAGTTCAAGACCAACGCCTTCTTGATCGCCCCGGCTCCATTCCCGGTCAATTTCAACATCAAAGTGACAATCCATGCACGGCACATGACGTATCGGGCAAGGAAATAGTACAATTTGTTCTCCCAGGCATGCATGCGTGACATGTGACGGGACTGATCGTAGTCTGATCGCAATGGGTCGGCCCTGGCTTTTTGGTACGTATCGAAAACCCTGCACAGGGTGGGTTCATTTGGTGACATGTCCTGGCTCGACTCCAGCATCTCATGTAGACCGTTGCACAGAGCAACTACGTCTTGGATTCCATTATTCAGCCCACGACCCGCGTTCGGCGTGAATTTGTGACACGCGTCACCCGCCAGGACAATTCGTCTCCAGCTCCAGCGAGTCAAAATACCCTCTTCCAGGTTCGTCATTCCTTGGGTCAATCGTGTGACGTATAAATCTTTGACCTTGAGTGTTTCCGTAACCGGGAAGTCAGAGAACTGCGTCGCAAACAACTGCATGTCCTCCTCCGTGTAGCGCACCCGCGCTGCCTCAGTCGACTCTGCCGCCTTTGCTGAGTTTTCCCTCGGAAAACGCTCATAAAGGAAGATCCAGCCTCGCTCTTTGCCAGCCAGAAACATGATGGACATATCCTTGGACTGTACCTCGGTGGCGTGGCCCGCCTCAACGCTCTCTGGCCGTGGGAAGCTGCTCCACATACATCGATATTGGGCTAGGAATGGGTCAGCAGAATCCCTCCAGACCTGCTGAGGATCCTGAGACATGGCCATATCACGCATAAGGGTCCGCGTCTTGCTGTGCACTCCATCCGAACCGACCACAATCGATCCCTGATATGTGCTCCCGTCCGTACAGATGACATTGACGCCATCCTGGGCCTTTGAGACTTCGATGGACTTGATCTTCTTGTTGAGTAGGTATCGGGATTGAGCATCAGAGGGCAATCCATCGTATAAGGCTTCGACGAGTTGTGCGCGGTGGAAGATGACCGGTGCGGTTCCGTGGCTGCAAGGCAAAGGTTAGATATATGTACATCCAATTTCGGCACAATCAAGACGGTGAAGCTCGGCTGTCCGGGTGCCAACTCACTTGGTTCTGAAAACGTGAGGAACCGTCCTGCTGTCCGCAAATCGATTCCCATCTTGTGTGAACGATGTATTTCGTGCCAATTCGCATCCAATTTTTGCCAGTCGTTCCGATAAACCAAACTGATGCATCACTCGCATGCTAGGCGGCCCCAGCACCAAACTGGCTCCCTGATCCAGAACAACCGAGTCGCGTGCTTCGAGGACCATGAAGTCAATTCCAGCATGGTGGAGGGCATGGGCGGCCGTGAGACCGACGGGGCCGCCGCCAACGACGATCACTTTAAAATGAGGGGATGACATTGGTAGAGTTGACAATTGATAAGAGATAGATCTTCCGAATGTAAATTTGGACGAACAGAAATTCTAAGGTTGAACTTGAGCTCGGAACTTGGATGCTGAGGAAGCCTAGATTCTCGATGTTAGTACTATTTATACACATTGCATCTATACACGCGACTGTCCGTTTTTAGCTTCAAACGCGGGCCGGTAGCCTCCCAAACACGAGGCTTTCGGATCCGCTTCATTCCGTTTCGCTTAGAAAATAATTATTGCAAACTAGCGGACCCCGCTGTTCCTCTTGAGAGGCTTTTGGAGGACATTAGTCCTCTGTAGACGGACAGCATCGCCTCCTCGCGTCTAGGGTAGTCCTGTTCAGGTAAACCGTCCGCTTATTCAGCTGATCGGAGAGCCTCCACTCGAGCTACCCTGATTGGATGGCGGTTAATTGACTATCCGCACTAAGCCGTATCTAGGAAATGTTTCCGCTTAGTCAATTGCCCGCAGATAATTCCTTGCTTCCTAGGGTTTGATTGCCTATCCTATGGGGGTTGACACGGTTGATTATCACTATTTTGCATGGCTTTCAATCACCCATTACCCATCTCTGGGACATGGGAAACACCCGATGACTACGTCGAGGCTCTCCTCTCTTTCTCCACCACGTCGGTGCTCTTCATGAATTTGTGCGGTGGCGTGCACATGGTCGACTTTTTGACCCGTGAGCCCGATCTCTATACAACAATCCTGCCAGATGATTGGAGATCCTTCTTTGACCAGCATGATTCTCAAGATATTATTCGCTTACTTCTGAGGGAAGAGATCGAGAGCTTACGAGGCGCCGACAAGTCGTCCGTAGATCAAAACAGACGTACTTGGAATGGAGGGGCATTCCCTCCCCAGAGTCTCCTAGACTACATTTCCAATATTCGCCAACTGGCACTCCAGCGAGAGATGGGTCCCTCCTCCTCAGAAAGGATTGATTTACCAAAGCAAGTCGCTATGCGTATGAATCGGAAAAAAGTACATGAGGTCGAATGCTTTTCTCAATACGTTGCATCTCTATCAGATACTGTTGATAACCGCCGAGCCGAGACAGTCTCTCATATTGTGGATTTTGGTTCTGGGCAGAATTATCTCGGAAGAACACTGGCAAGCTCGCCTTACTACAAGCATATCATCGCGATTGAGCGCAAGCATCAGTACATCAGCGGCGCCAAAACCATGGATGTCCGAGCCAAGTTGGCAAAGGATCCAAAAGCTCGGGATTTGCCTAAAGAGAAATTGCCATGCGACGAATGCAATATAAATACAGAAGCAGCTGCCTCTGAATCAAATGATACCCCCCAGCCGCCGGCGATACAGGATTCGCTGGTCTCACAAGAGGTCCCTTTTGTCGAGATGCTAGGCGACATTCGGCTTGAGCCCGACTCGGACGAGCAACTCGGATCTCCCGCCCAAATAACACAAACCAAAAAATTGCCGAAACCTGAGGCGCATAATCGTGGTACTCTAAGCTACATCGAACATGAAATTCAAGATGGCTATTTAGAACCTATTATCGATCACGTCATTCATCCATCCCCCGCCGCAATTTCTGACGAGATAGTGAAAAAAGAGAGCGATGCTAGATTGATGGTCGTCTCTATTCACTCGTGTGGAAATCTTGTTCACCATGGTCTGAGATCCTTGGTTTTGAACCCTTCGATTGTGGCCGTCGCGATGATCGGTTGTTGCTACAACCTGTTGACTGAACGTCTCGGCCCAGCCACATGCGACCTCCCTATTCTTCCATCTCTCCACCCTCGACTTGAAGAGACTGGCGCATCATACGACCCGCACGGGTTCCCTATGTCCAAGTACTACGAGGATTACCGAAGCCCCGGAGCAACGACCGGCATGAAGCTTAACATCACAGCCCGCGCATTGGCCATGCAAGCCCCATACAATTGGGGCCATGATGACAGCGAAGTCTCCTTTACCCGTCATTTCTTCCGTGCTCTTCTTCAGCGTATCCTCGTTGATCGCAGTATTCTCCCTAAACCGGAAGACACCACTGAAGATAGAACCGATTCTATCATCATCGGAAAATTGCCCAAGGCTGCCTTTAGGTCCTTTACTGCGTATATTCGCGCGGCGACCATCAAGATGAGTCGAGACTCAATATATGGTTCTAAGGTCCAGGAGCGTATTGCTACCTTGACTGACGAAGATATCCACCACTACGAGACCCAGTATCTCCACGCGAGGAAGCATATGAGTGTTGTGTGGAGCTTAATGGCGTTCAGCTCTCAGCTTGTTGAGTCTATCATTGTCGTGGATCGGTGGCAATTCCTTCGGGAACAGGACTCTGTTAAGGATTGCTGGGTTCAGCCGGTGTTTGACTACAGTTTAAGTCCGCGAAATTTGGCAGTCATTGGACTGAAGAAATGAAGTGCTGGAGAGATATAGGAGATCATCGACATTAGAAACTCGAATCAAATGTACATAGAGGCGATGTCACAGTAGAAAAACATAAAGTCCATATCGATTTTATACCCGTGGCCGATTATCAGAATCGAAGACACCACTCGAACAAGTAGCCAGGTCAAGGGCTAGAAATGCCTGTCATTTGGCTTATTGACTTGGGCCCCCAGACCCACCCACTCAACGTTCGGGAAATGCCTTTTGATAAATGAAACCCCCTCCCCTGACTTCCCATTCTTGTCATTTATGTCCACGAGCTCCTCCCGAAGGCTGTTATTCGCTGTCTCCGTACGTTCATAAATTGAAGCAAGTCGTTTCCCCATTGGCCGCGCTATTTTATTAAACTCATGTACCAATACTTCCGTCTCGAAGGGTGATCTAATCTCCATAAGATGTCCGTCCAAGCCAAGCTGCTTCCTTCCCAACAGATTATAAAGTCGGTGGAGGCTAGGGATCTCCTTATATGCCATCAGAGGTATGGAATCGCTACGCTTGGGTACGTTTCATTTCCGACGCCTACCGACACCTTAGTACTGGGACAAGACGAAAACGGTATCATTGATGTATGTCAGGTCCTACGTCAAAAAGGGGAGTAGTGTAATTTTAGGACCTTTTAATGCTTCAATAAACCCTATCTTAGAGATTAGTGTTTACAATATTGTAAAGTCGACGATAAATATGATCTTGCCACTAAAGGTTATCCCACAAGAAAACCCACAGGAAAGAGTACAACTTTCAACGTATCAAACAAAGCTTGACTTGAACAAGGAGCAAAGACGTGATTAGATGCATCGTACCATTTGTTTCCCGGTGGTCAAAATCGTCAAAGGGGTCGCGGGGAGCTCGGAGATTACGGAGATCGATGACTTCATGATCTCCCGGCTCCCGCTGCCCGGGAACCCTGAAATCTGGGGGTATATCGCGCGATCCACATGGTTGCACATTTCATATCGAGAAATGCAGCTCACGTAATCGGTGCTATTTTTGTTTCGTCGTCACAAAACAAGTGCAGTCTATCGTATTGAGCCGGAGATAATCGGTCTTTAATACTTGAACGGACTTGTCGACGTTCCGAAGCCGAGTACCGTAAACCTGCCGTGCGATGATATTTGACGTAATCACTACATTGGCAGATAGAAAACATCGCTTTTATCTCTCCGGTGAATTCTTAATTTGATGACAAGAGTGCGCTTACAATAACCCGATGTAAGCTGAGTGTCTTTGCCAACAGGAAGTTGGTTCACTTTGCAATACCATCGTCTTTATCCATCCGCCCGCGCACACAGCCAAAAGGAACTGCAGATTTCTCTACACCTGCCCCTAAAATGACGCGGAACGAGTCTGCAGAAAGTCTTAGCCCCCTGAAGGAGCAGGGAAATAATGTTTCCAGTGAGGCATCATCCGGGACCGCCAGGGCTTCTCCCAAGTTAGACCGACCAGAGAGTTTCGTACCGATTCAAAGCGGCAGCTCGGGAACTTCAGCGCGAAATACCCAAGGTCCACAACTAGATGAGACATACATCGCACGTACTCTGTCTCATCGGAAGAGCCACGCTTCTGGCCATGAAGGCGCCGAATGGGAGCAGATCGAACGTTTGATCTCACGGATGTTCGGACATGAACGCAAGGCCAATTCCGAAGAAGAGAAAACAAGACACGTCGGAGTGGTATGGAAAAATCTCACAGTGAAAGGGTTGGGCCTTGGGGCTGCACTTCAACCGACCACCGGCGACATCTTTCTTGGCATTCCGCGGTTCATCAAAGGTTTCTTAACACGAGGCACAAAGGGTGCTGGAGGGGGAAAGAAGGATATAAGAACAATTCTGAATGACTTCACGGTATGTTTTCAAGTTTAAATTGACAAGAAAATTGACTCATAGATATTGAAGGGTTGTGTCCGTCCTACCGAGATGCTTCTTGTCCTTGGCCGTCCCGGATCAGGATGCTCAACATTTTTGAAGGTAATTGGAAACCAAAGGTCCGGATATGAGAGTGTCGAGGGAGATGTGGAGTACGGAGGAACTGATTCCACTGCTATGGCGAAAAAAATATAGATCTGAAGGTATGTCGCACTGGGTACCATTAAGCTCCCCATCTTTCTGATTCAAAACCTGGCAGTTCTATATAACCCGGAGGACGATCTGCACCACGCCACGTTGACCGTACGGGACACTCTCCTCTTTGCGTTGAAAACACGGACTCCAGATCAACCATCTAGAATCCCTGGCGAAACTCAAAAGGAGTACCAGGAGACATTCCTATCAGCGATCGCCAAACTATTCTGGATTGAGCACGCACTGGGGACTCGTGTGGGCAATCAGCTTATTCGCGGGGTATCTGGAGGGTAAGCCAAAATTCCCAGTCCAACTGAGCGGTATTTCTGATCACAATATGGAATCCAGAGAGAAGAAACGAGTGTCTATAGGAGAAGCCATGGTTACAAAGGCTAGCACTCAGTGTTGGGACAACTCGACGCGGGGCTTGGATGCCAGCACAGCATTAGAATACGTCCAGAGCCTGAGAAGCTTAACCAATACGGCACAAGTCTCGACCCTGGTAGCTCTTTATCAAGCATCTGAAAATTTATTCAATCTTTTCGACAAAGTTATACTCATCGAAGACGGAAAATGTGCCTTTTTCGGGCGCTCAGAGGATGCGAAATCCTATTTTGGTAATTTAGGATTCGAGTGCCCACCCCGATGGACAACCCCCGACTTTTTAACCTCTGTCAGTGATCCGAATGCAAGGCGCATCAAGCCTGGATGGGAGAACAGAATTCCTCGCACCGCAGATGAGTTCCAAGCAGCCTATCGTGAGAGTGAGACCTTCAAAGCTATACAAGCCGACATTGAAGACTTTGAAAATGAGTTGCAAGACATCAAAGATGAGAGAGAAGCTGCTAGAGCACAAGTGACAACTAAGAATTATACTGTTCCGTTTTGGAAACAGGTCATGATTCTCACACATCGACAGTTTTTGGTCATGTTTGGGGACAGGGCTGCCCTGATAGGAAAGTGGGGGATCATCATCTTTCAATCTCTTATCATCGGAAGCTTGTTTTACAATCTACCGGATTCTAGGTTCGTATTGAGGTCTGTGCTAGTCCAGTCATATTGCACAAGGGCTAACATGCCGAAGCTCTGGCGTCTTCACACGAGGAGGTGTGATGTTTTTCATACTGTTGTTTAACTCTCTTCTTGCCTTGGCAGAAATCACATCTGCATTCGAGAGTCGACCCATAATGATGAAACACAAGAGTTTGTGAGTTTGGCCCTCTAATATTGCCTAGAAAAAGTGGATTAACAGTATCTAGCTCCTTCTATCGCCCAGCAGCATATGCCTTAGCACAGGTTGTGGTGGACGTCCCCTTGGTTTTTATCCAAGTACTCCTGTTCAACCTAGTTGTATACTTGTGAGTTCACATGATTAGAATGTGTGCAATTTCTCGAACTAAAAATAGTCTAGCATGGCAAACCTTTCTCGGACAGCATCGCAATTCTTCATCAGCCTGTTGATTATTTTCATTTTGACAATGACGATGTACTCTTTCTTTCGTGCACTTGGGGCATTGTGTGCTTCACTTGATATTGGTGAGTAACTAAAACCTTGACGGAGACTGAAAGAGTTGAAATTCTAAGAGTAACCAAGCTACTCGCATCACGGGGGTCGCGATTCAAGCATTGATCGTATATACGGGTGAGTCTTTCCCATGATAATTGATTCAAAAATTTCACGAGAGAAAACCCGTGAAAGCTTGTCTTTCTTCAGTTGAGAGGTAGTTATGCTCGATTACTGTCAAGCATGACAATTCAGGCATCCCTGAGGATTCAAGCCTACCCTAAGATTTTTGGGCATCTCAGTTATCTTTTTTTTTTTTAAAAAAAACGAAAATCACTAATGATTGGAATTGTAGGCTATTTGATTCCACCGTGGAAGATGCATCCTGCAAGTTCACTCTATCCACTATTCCAAGTGATGTCTTACTCTAACCACAAGACTTTCCAGTGGCTGAAGTGGCTTATTTGGATAAACCCAGTTCAATACGCCTTCGAAGCATTGATGGCAAACGAGTTTACCGGCCTTGATATTAGATGCGAGCCACCATATATTGTCCCTGATGGTCCTAATACGTCTCCATCCCACCAGAGTTGCGCCATACAAGGCAGCTCACCCGATAGTCTGATCGTCAATGGATCGGAATATATCCAGAACGCCTACACATATACCCGGGCTCATCTTTGGCGTAACTTTGGTATAATTATAGCCTGGTTTCTGTTTTTTGTTTCTCTAACAATGCTTGGAACTGAGATTCAAAAGCCGAACAAAGGTGGAAGCTCCGTTACTGTTTTCAAAAGAGGTGAAATTCCCAAGTCCGTCAAAGACGCGATTGAACATAAGCGACCACCTGGAGATGAAGAATCCGTTGAGAAAACACCTTCAGATCCTAGTCTTACGAGTGATGAAGCAGAAAACAAGGTTCAGGATATCGCCAAGAACACATCAATATTTACCTGGCAGAATGTGAATTATACTATCCCGTACAAAGGAGGAAAGCGAAAGTTACTACAAGGTGTCCATGGTTATGTAAAGCCGGGGAGGCTCACTGCATTAATGGGCGCCTCTGGCGCAGGGTATGTGTTTCAGTCGTCGGGGCACCCATCGTGTCTAGTGCTAGTGCTAACCAGATCCCCAGAAAAACCACACTTCTCAACGCTCTGGCCCAGCGGATTAGTTTTGGTGTTGTGACTGGTAGCTTCCTGGTCGATGGAAAGTAAGAACTGCACATTTCTAATACTGCATCCGAAATAAAATCTAATACCAACAGGTCTCTTCCCAAGAGTTTCCAAAGAGCAACAGGGTTCGCGGAGCAAATGGATATCCATGAGCCAACAGCCACTGTTCGTGAGTCGTTGCGATTTTCAGCTCTATTGCGACAGCCCAAAGAAATTCCACTCCAGGAGAAATATGATTACTGTGAGAAAGTGATCGACTTGCTGGAAATGCGCTCCATCTCTGGGGCCATAATTGGATCCACGGGCTCAGGACTGAATCAAGAGCAAAGAAAAAGGCTCACAATTGCGGTAGAGCTCGCCAGTAAGCCAGAACTCCTGCTTTTCTTGGACGAGCCGACATCGGGACTCGACTCTTTAGCCGCCTTCAACATTGTCCGATTTCTACGAAGACTGGCGGATGCAGGTCAGGCTGTCCTCTGCACAATTCATCAACCATCTGCTGTTCTCTTTGAACAATTTGATGAGCTTCTTCTCTTGCAAAGTGGGGGACGGGTTGTCTATAATGGAGCCCTCGGATCCGACTCGAGAACACTCATTGACTATTTCGAGCGTAATGGAGGCAAAAAATGCTCACCGATCGCGAATCCCGCTGAGGTATTCCATTCGAAGTCTTCCATGCCCCTCTTTATCTAATAAACCTTTTAGTATATGCTCGAAGTCATTGGCGCCGGAAACCCAGACTATAAAGGACAGGATTGGGGTGATGTGTGGGCCAACTCGCCTGAATCTAAGCAACTATCAGACGATCTGGAAAAAGTGATCACTTCTCGTCGAAGCATGCAAGACGATGGGAAAACCAGAGATGACCGAGAATACGCCATGCCTCTCTATGTTCAGATAGTGGCCGTAACCAAACGTGCCTTTGTGGCTTACTGGAGACTTCCAGATTATATCATGGTATGATGGTGAATCCGATGTCATGAGATAATTAGCACATACTAGTACTATGCTAACACTACCACCATAAAGGGGAAGGTAATGCTGCATATATTCACTGGCCTCTTCAACACTTTCACTTTCTGGCATCTAGGCAACAGCTACATCGATATGCAGTCTCGACTCTTTTCCATTTTCATGACACTCACAATCTCCCCTCCCCTTGTACAGCAACTTCAACCGCAATATTTGCATTTTCGAGGTCTTTACGAATCACGGGAGTCAAATTCTAAAATCTATTCTTGGGTCGCATTTGTCATGAGCACGATTTTGCCCGAGTTGCCGTACTCGATCGTGGCTGGTTCCATTTATTTTAATTGCTGGTATGTTTGCGAAGCATGTGATACAAGTCTACAACTGACTCAGTCCTACAGGTATTGGGGTACTTGGTTTCCGCGTGACTCTTTCAGCTCCGGGTATACATGGATGCTCCTCATGCTCTTCGAATGCTATTACGTCGGCTTTGGTCAATTTATAGCAGCCTTTGCACCAAATGAGCTATTTGCATCGCTACTCGTTCCGTCATTCTTTACGTTTGTCGTATCTTTCTGTGGTGTCATCGTGCCCTATGTTGCCATACCCCATTTCTGGCAGTCGTGGATGTACTGGCTCACTCCATTTCACTATCTCCTCGAAGGATTTCTCGGGGTCATCGCTCACAACGTCCCTGTTTCTTGCGTTGAGCGCGAAGAAGCGCGGTTCAGCCCACCGCCTGGCCAGACTTGCGAGCAGTATGCAGGATCATTTGCAAAGCAGTCTGGCGGGTATGTCCAGGATGCCAGCAATGGACTCTGTTCATTTTGTCAGTATTCCACAGGTGATCAATTTGTAAGTTTCCCGGTGGACTTGATGTCTTTAAAACCAAGGCTTGCCTGCGATTTTTTCAGCGGTATATTGATATGTGAGGGATCTAGACGGCCAGTTTCAATGTTTTCTATTCGCATAAATGGAGAAACTACGTGAGTCGGCCTTTTGCGAGCAGGGTTTCCACGGAGCTAATATTTATGATGCTAAAAAGGGAATTTTTTCAGCATTTGTGATATTCAACTTCATGCTAGTTTTTCTCTTCTCGTGGTTATACCTTCATGGAATTCGGAACCTCAAGCGCTGGCTTAGCAAACGCAAGACCGAAAAGGGAGATGGTAGTAGTGGTTGAAACAACCTGGATTATGCATGTCGATTGTTTTTTAATATCATGTATTTTTCCAAGGTTCCTGCTAATTAACTACTTGGTTGGCTACTTCACCTGACACCACCAGGTCTTAAATAATCGATGGTAAGCACAGCAAACCATAATCAGTGGTTAATGAAAAATGCCGCGGCTAGACTATAATCAATTTCTCAATACAAGATTCAGATCACAAGTAGAAAATGTTGAAGTGCATAACCCTACAACTATAACCCTACCGAAGTCACGTTGCATCCGCGGCTATAGAAGTCGCTAGTCTCGTCTTCGTGGGGGCGCTTCAGCTCTCCGCGTCAAAGCTTGGCGACCTCACCCGATCTTCCCTCGTCACTTTCACCTACGTCCCTTCAGCTCTCACCAGCGCAGAATATCATTACATGAAGTCGACCCGTGTGATGCTTGATTAATTCAACACCTCTAGTCTCGTTTCCCTCCCCCATCTTCCCGCCTCTCCGATCTGCGCCCCGCCTTACCCACCATGAAGGAGGAGGAAGTCCCCAGAGAAACCCCCGAGGAATCGCGCGACGACGAAAACTCTAGCTCGAAACTGGCCAATCAATCAGCCAAGGATAGGAAATGTCAATACTGCGACCAGGCCTTCACCTCTTCATCGCTGGGCCGACACCTGGATCAGTTTCTGTTCAAGAAGAAGCCTGACGGCATTCACGATGTCGAGGAGATTCGGCGCATTCGCAGTGGGATCACTCGCCGACAAGCCCGAACAGCTTCGGGTAGGCGTGAGGATAGTCCCGATTCTACTCCACAAAAGGGTCCCTCAGACACCTATGCAACCGGGGAATCGAGCACCAAGTCGCGGGACGCACCCGTGCGCATGATGTTCAATACCCCGACTTGGCACGCAACGGGCGTCATCAACGACATACCAAACCCCAATCCTAGTCGGCCTCTGGAAGGACCTCGCGTCACGCCTTCACAATCGCGGTCGGCGTCTCTGCAGCTTCCGGACTACGCGAGTAGAGGTGCCACGGCCAACAACCCGGATACCATGAAGGCACTGGAGCTAGCACTGCGAGAGGTGCTGGACAATATTAAGGCTGCTACGTATGCTTTCCCGCACCCTTCCCCGGATTTCTGAACTGACAAATTCTCCTATAGTTCTCGATTTCGCCCTCGTCTGTCCCCGTTCGACTTCGACATACAAGCTCAAACCTTCCCTGCGCTCTGCCTACATCTTCTTCCTCCTCCCCCGAGCCTGTTCAGCGCCCAGCCATTTCCCTCACAGACATCTTTCCCGCTACAGCCTCCTGGTCCGGAGCATGTGGAAATTCTTCGACAAGCACTCCGGTCCAAAATTTCGCAATGGCAGTCTGACCAGATCGCCGCCGACTCCACCGGCCATCCCAGACATTTGACTGGAGGGCTTGACCACAGCATGGTCTACCGAACTGCCCAGCAACACGAGGAAGTGAGCATGCGACATCTGGAGCTGGCCTTCAATCACTGGAGCAGTGTATCTTTTGAAAACCGTCGTGATGCTTGGCAGCTAGAAATCACCCGCGCATTTGCACGGGAAGCAGAGCAACGCAAGTCAGTGGACGACCAACTTGCTCGGGTCCAGCAAGAGGCGAATCATCTCCGCGCGCAGGTCGAGCGTCTAGGATCTTGCCAATGGCCCCGCGAATTCGCTCTCTTTCCACCGGACACACTGCCCCTCTCGCGCGACGTTGCGCGAGAGCTCGATGCGAAGGAGAGTCAGATCAGCCCAGAGTCTTCCCGATGGGATTATGACAGCGTAGTGACCAAATGGAAGCGCGTTGTCATGCACGATAAGAGTATGGGCCGGATTGGCGTGGGTTACAATGCGAATTCGGGCGGATTTGCCGAGCCGGATGGTAGCCACCACCGACAAAGTCCTGATGTTCGCCCTCCTCGTCCAGGGGAGGATACCTCTACTCATCCAAATCGCCTGCGGCCCCTCCAGTCTGCTGTTGTCATGAGTCCTGACCCAGGGGCTGCGTCGACACCTGCATCTTCTCACTACGCTTCTCCGTATTCACACAACGACCCCCGCAGCCCACAAACTGGAAATGCTAAGCGCCCGAAGCTCATGAATGGATCCGAAGGTCTACAGGCCCAGGAGCCATTGGCACACTCCAAATCCATGGGACCTGCCCCTTGGCCTTCCTCTACGCCTATTCTTTCCAACCTAGCCGCGCCGTCGAGTCTGCCGCCTCTGCCATCAAGCCAAACGCCCCCTTCGGGATCGCGAGGTTGATTCTCCTAGTCCTGTTAACTGAAGCGCTGTCCTTTTATGATTCATCTGATTGAATAATGAGGTGAAATACACCTCACCCGGCGTTGCAGGATGGTTATTTATATTGAACATTTTTCCGTTATAGATATACGGTGCACAGAAAATTGTATAGTGGCAAGGAAGTAACTGGCATGTCTTCCGCTAGGTCGTTTTCCTTTTTGCAAATTAGTCTCGTGGACATTCTATTTAAAAATAAAGCTCTGGAGTGCTGTACTATTTGATTTGATACGCTCTGACTTCCTGCTCAACCAATGTTGTTATCGCCTTACATCCTTTGCGATTTCCTCTCCAATATATTGCGCAAGGGTCAGCATCTTCTCCTCTTGAAGTCTACGGCCAACCAGTTGAACCCCGACAGGGGCCCCCATCGTAGGAATCGGCATCATCTGCCTTGCTGTTAGCGAAGCACTTGCAGATCGATAATCATAATAATAATAACTCACAATCCCACTCTATATGAGGCTCAGCCTCAGCCAAGGAGGTGCCGGTAGGAAGTTTGTCCACTGTCTTGTCCGCAAAGGTCACCGGGATAGAAATACTGGTGTAATCTAACACATTCACAAACGTGGTATATCCCACATGCTCATACTGTGTGGGAATGACAGCCGCGTGAGATGCAAGCGGACAAATGAGCCCATCCACGGGTCGCCCAGTGCCAGTGAGCTCCGCAGTACTGTTCCAGTAGTCCATATACTGCTTTTTATACTCCCGGCTGGATACGTTCAGCGCGGCAATCTGCGACGCGATCATCTCCGTGCCGCCTTGCGAGACAATGACCTGTGGTGCTTGTACCTCTCCAGAAAGACCAAACTGGTGATTTAGGTCTGTACCGCCGTCTAAATGGTATGCCTTGCTCTGCTCAAAGTCAGCGTTTCTCTCTCTCCCCATGCGATTTATTTCCAAGGCAACCATACCGCTAGTGCGTGAGCTGGCGCGTGAGAAGGAGGACTCCAATCAATGACTTTATGACCGAGTCTCTTCAAAGTTTGCACAACAAGCTTTAATCCCCGCGCAATGGGAGGATGAATGCGACCAACTCCGTCGAAAGGCATGATTGCAAAGGCAAGGCTCGAGGCCCCTGCTTTCGATTGCTCAATGGAAGAAAGTGTCTCTTGTACAATTGAGTCTCTCCATGGAAGCTCCAAAGCCAGTGGATCGTGATTCCAAGGCTGCTGGCTGAGAACGCTCTTGAACAGTAGCGTCAAGGTGCGAGCAGTGGGAGCCAAAGGCCCAATGACAGACATAATTATGTTCTGTCCGTCCATGGAATTTGCAGCCCCCTGGTAGGGCATTCTACCCGCCGAAGGCCGCAACCCATATAGATTATTGAAGCCAGCAGGGATCCGTACGCTGCCTCCGATATCAGTACCAAACCCACCAGGTGATCCGCGCAATGCAATAAGAGCACCTTCGCCCCCCGAGCTCCCACCACTGGAGAGGTTTCGCTTTTTGGGATTCCAGGTATATCCTATGATATTGTTGATTGTTTCGCCGGACATCAGAGTCGCCGGAACACTGGTCTTGCAGTATAGTACCGCGCCCAGATTACGTAGCTCCCGTACGAGTTCGCTTTCTTCCACGCCGAGGCGTGGATCGTCTGGTTGGCCTTGGAATGTATTGATCCAACCCACATATCCCATAGTAGTTTCTACCCCCTTGACATGGAATTGGTCCTTCAAGGAGACAGGGAGACCATGGAGGGGTCCGATGGGTGTTTTGTGCTCAGCGAAGTAGGCATCAAGCCGCTTTGCATCTTCGATCGCTGCTTCGAAGAATATCTCATGGAGACAGCTAACCTGAAAATATTGGTTAGCATGCATTGGTATTTGCCAACTCTGGTTTCAGAGTAGTGATATGTTTACCAACTGATGCGCCAACGCAGCACGATGGCAGAAAGCCTCGGTGACTTCGAGCGCGGTCCAAGCCCCAGAAGTAGTTTGCGCGACGATGTCGACAGCATCTGATTCTGTGATTTCGATTTCGCGCCTGTTCAGAAACTGCTGGATATAGGCCCCGGTAACGTCTTGTTGTTCTGCTGCTGAGGGGATCGGGCTTGTGATGATCCATTTCTCGGGAATGGCGTTTAGAATGGATTGTCGCTTAGCTTCGCCTTTAGCACGCCAGGTAAGCTCAGTTGCCATGTTGAGTGATAGGTGTTGCGTACCTCCAGAGGTACGTTGGAAGCGTGTTGGAGTTGGGTTTCCAAGGTTGGGAAGTGGGTTTTATGCGACTGTAGGTACTTATAGTGAGAGCGGGGGTCTTGGGGGTTTATGGGGTCGCTTGGGGTCGGGTGTACCTTCTGGGTTACGGAGATAACTTGCCTCGGCTCTGTCCAATGACATGCAGTCTACAGTAATACAGAACATCCACGAAGCGTAATTCAAATTTGTGACATTTGGTGAAACCAGTGATCCAGATCTATGGAGAAAGAAAGGTGGCTGACTGTTCTGCGAAGCCATCGGCTTACATGAAGGAATGCTCATCCTAATTCTACTTTGATATAGACGAAAAGACCGTCCGATTAGAGGAGCGGCGAGTGTTCTTCATGCACAAGCCATTTGCGAACGCCATTAATATGCGTACTCAAGCTTTAGAGAGCAGATAAGGTCCACAAAGCCGCTGTTGCGAACAGACGCGTGGGAGATCGTCGGGGTCGCTCGGACTTAGCCAGAGCAGATTCGGGTTGGAGATAAGAGTCTTGAAATTTGTGACTCGGAGGCCATATTCATGGCTTTGGGGGGTTGGTCATCTGTCGTACGTTCAGATTGATCCTTTTGCCAGACATCCAGCCTTTCCACATGGGAAAAGGGTCGGACGCAGCACTGGGCACATCATCCCCCTCGGGCGAAGGCCAATCTGCCAGCCAGCTTGGACAAGTGGACGGCAATATCTTCGGGACACCATGCCAGGCAAACCGAGAAGCTCCATTCATATAAACGGCATCCCCCGACCGTAGCCGAATCACTTCGCAACCGTTTCCGTCATCGTGGCTCACCAAGAAGAGACCGTCACAACCAAAACTGACGCTGATCAAACCGACGTCACAGTCTTCACTTACGTCCCGATGGACGCTCAGAGTATCCCCGCCGAGTACAGATTTAGAATAGCGGCCTGGGCCTCGGTTTGCGGAAATGCGGCCCGCAAGAGCTCGGCAACGTCTTGTGGAAAAGTCGGCGGAGCCTCCTCGGGGTAAACCTTCGCAGTCCAATCATACTGGCCACCCAGAGTAACCCAGCGGAGTTTCTTGTCAATAACATTTTGAACGGTCAAGGGTTTGTGGACTTGTGGATCTTTGGGCTGAATCGTGCGGGTCGGATCATCTGAGAAGAAGCTTTTTGTGGTAGTAGTACGAGTATCGACATCCTCCGATCCTCCGGGGTAGGTGACGTCGTAGTGCAAGTGTAGGTTGGTCTTGTGGAGAGGGTTAGAGAGATCTCGGTGGAACAAGCGGGATAGAAGCTCGGTTTGAATGGTAGGAGGGAAAAGGGCGGGGACGATCAGAAGACCTACGAGTTGGTTAGGATGAAGCTCATTCCCCTGCACGGGTTAGTAGTTTTGCTGACCAGAAATAGCATTATGGGTATAGACGGGAACGTTCTCTGCCAAGGGAGCATGAGTATCACCCTGCGCTGATTGCCCTGAATGTTCGCCTTGTATGAAAGCATCGAACGCGAGGCGAAGATCCTGACTGGACATGTATTGAGAGAGAGTGAGGCCGGGAGGAAATTGCGATTGCGATTCAGGATCTACTTTTTGAAGATCAATGATTCCTGGGTCATTGTCGACTTCAGACAGGGGGAGCCTGGAGTATTTCTTGTAGCATTGGCGAATGATATCAGGAGGACGGTCATGAGCGTCGATCCCTTTGATCTGCGCCATTGTGTGGAGAGTGCAATGGAGTGAGTGAGTGTAATGGAAGAAAGGAAGAGCTCCGGGCGGAGCGGAGCGGAGCAATCAGCAATCAGCAATCAGCGGGGCACGTGTTCACCACCCGCGCGCGTCCGCGGGGGTCAACAAACAAAAGTCTCCCCCCACCAACGCCAATGATCCTCTGATTTTGTGAATACCTTCAGATTGACTAACCCCTAGCGGCGTGGACGCCTTGTGCTGTAAGTGCTCTCAAGTCTTGACATCGTCGAGATCAGCCCGAAATTTCGTCCCATTGGACACCATTGGACCGCATTGATCCAATGTTGCCCCTTGCATCTCCATCCCACTTGTTCCCACATTCTGCGTCACTCCCAAGCCCTCGGTCCCTGTCACATTTTAACTCGATCTAGAATCACCCAGAACACGAAATCGCATCCGCCATGGAGAACTACCAAAAAATCGAGAAAATTGGCGAAGGTGAGAGGGTTGACGCCGTTGTTTACATCCGTTGCTTGGGCCAAAAAAAACCCGAAAAGCTGACATATTGAGGCTGCTAGGTACCTACGGCGTTGTTTACAAAGCCCGAGAACTCAGTCATCCCAACCGCATCGTTGCCCTGAAGAAAATCCGACTAGAAGCCGAAGATGAAGGCGTCCCAAGTACTGCCATTCGCGAGATCTCGCTCCTCAAAGAGATGCACGACCCGAATATCGTCCAATTATTCAATATCGTTCATGCCGACGGCCACAAGCTCTACCTTGTTTTTGAATACTTGGATCTCGACCTAAAGAAGTATATGGAGGCACTGCCAGTTAGTGAAGGTGGCCGCGGCAAGGCCTTGCCCGATGGATCGACAATGGCCGCCAGCTTGGGTCTCGGCGAGGATATGGTCAAGAAGTTCATGGCCCAATTGGTCGAGGGTGTCCGTTATTGTCACAGTCATCGCATTCTTCACCGTGACCTGAAGCCTCAGAACCTGCTTATCGATCGCGACGGTAACTTGAAGCTGGCTGATTTTGGTTTGGCCCGAGCCTTTGGTGTTCCACTCCGCACTTATACCCACGAGGTAAGCAATTGAGAGCAATAGGCTAATCGCAGCTGACTTACTTATGCTAATACTATGGATAAGGTTGTCACATTGTGGTATCGCTCTCCAGAGATTCTGCTCGGTGGTCGCCAATACTCTACCGGCGTTGATATGTGGTCCGTTGGAGCCATCTTTGCGGAGATGTGCACACGCAAGCCGCTCTTCCCTGGTGACTCGGAGATTGATGAGATCTTTAAAATCTTCCGGTGGGTTTCAGATTGTTTGCTTTGGGGCTTTGTTGTTCCGTCTCACTAATCTTCGGTCTGTCACAGCGTACTCGGTACCCCCGACGAAGAGGCATGGCCCGGCGTCACCTCGTTCCCCGATTACAAAGCTACTTTCCCCAAGTGGACTCGTCCCGATACAGCTCTGGTTCCTGGCCTAGAGGAAGCTGGGGCCGATCTCCTGGAAGCCCTGCTTGAGTTCGACCCAGCCCATCGACTGTCAGCGAAGCAAGCCTGCCAACATCCGTATTTCAGCCAGGGCAGCGCACACTACTCGACCCGTACCACGCGCATCGGCTATCAATGAGCTGAACTCGACGCCAATATTTTATTTTTGTAACCTTATTGACGGCGGATGATCACAGGAAATGTTGAATCTCCGAGGACATGTGTTTTCCCTTCTTTGTATCTGGCGTTTGTCGGGGAGCGACTAGGAGGGCTGGCTCTGATTTTGTTCCAAGTGCTGTTCTTTTCTTTTCTTTTCTTTCCTTTTCTTTGAGTCAATGCAAGGCGTACATACCCCCTTCGGAGGATTTTAGGACATTCTTGGCACGATCATGAGACTTGATATTTCCCCATTCCTCGACTTCTCCTAAATTGGTTTCTTTTTCATCGAAGCACCACTATTCGTCTGAACTCAGCCATGTCAGCCTCAACTCGGACGCAATGCTGCCAACGGACTTGGGGTTACACCGACAGATTGGAAAAGAAAGCCAAAATGCCATTCAGCCACTTTGACCTGCCAATCGCACTGCAAAACGGGCCATTCGTGTCCGAGCTGAGGCAGTCAGCGACCCACCCCGCAGGGACATCTCCGCGACCTGACATCTGTAATCCAATTTATTCTTGGAAAAACGGACCCAACGGTGACCCCTGCCTGCATACGCAGGAAACCTCCCAGACCCGGTTTCTGCAGCGCCCTTGTCTCCATCCAGCGAAGATGCCATTTGGGGGCCAAAAATCCGTGAGACTGGCTGAAAGGGGGGTTTTGGGGGCCAACGCTGAACTCGTCTCCGCAGCGTTTCATTCGCGGCGGGACGTGCAGTCTAATGCACGACCCTGCAGCCTTACGAACGCCCTGGGAGTCAGAGTCTCTCGGCGGGGCTGCTGGTGCGCTATCTGGTGCGCTATCTGGCCTAGCCGTCGGCGAGGCCGTGGAGATGGTGGAGAGTCTCTCGTGTGTTTAAATATTTGAAGTGCTGCGCTGCGCCTTCTTCTATCTTCGATCGTCGCTATTCCAAATGGGCGGTGCGATTTAGTGCGATATACAAATCATCCCAGGAGCAAAAAGAAATATAGCGGCTCCCCCACCACTCCCGGCAATAGCTTTATTTCTGCCAAGGTCCGAGTCCTGGTGTCTTTTGTTTTCCTCTCCCTACTAGACCGACCTCGACATAATGACTCTCACAGAGTATGAAGAGGAGATGATGATGTGCGGATCGTCGATGCCCCCTGCATCGTCGCGTTCTAACAGTCGCCCACCCGGCCACCGGGCACCTTCCCAAGCACCCCAGGACGCCGTGCGGCAGTTTTGGGAAGACTTCAACACCAAGTACCCCGGGAAGGTGTACACTGTGCTTCCGGATAACCCATATGCGCGTACCCGTGCGAAGCGGGTCCCTAACGGCGTGATCCAAGGCCACGAGGCCGTCAAGTCGTACGAACAGGCGCGTCATGAATGCCAAAAGTCAGTGGAACGCATTGTTAAGGAATGCGAGCGAGTAAATCAGAAGTATACCGATCCTCACTTTGACATCGAGCTCGATCTCAAGTCTGGTATGCGCCACTATCTGGATGGGCTGGATAAAACAAATGAGATTATGCGACCACGCGGTGTGAAGAGAGTAACGGTTCGTCTCAAGGCCCTCATGGCGTCACTCCGAATTTCTGAGTGAATGAAGTAATTAACAGATTATAGGAAATCTTCGAAAACCCTCAATTCTTTGTCAATGGGCCGAAGGCTTCGGACGTCCGTCAAGGATATGATGGCGACTGCTGGTTGATGGCTGCGCTGTGCACGATGGGAAACAAGACTGGTCTCATCGAGAGGATTTGCGTAGCCCAGGACGACAAGATTGGAATTTACGGATTCGTTTTCTATCGGGGTAAGACCGAATATGCAATTCACCCCACATTGATGTGATACTGACTTGACTTTTAGACGGCGAATGGCAGCAATGCATTGTAGATGATAAGCTCTATCTACGTGCTGCCGATTATGACGAGTCAATTGATGAACGCCCATTGTGGGATGACATTAACCGGACAGATACCGAAGAGGAATATCGCCGAGTTTGGCAGACCGGTTCCAGGGCGCTCTACTTTGCGCAGTGTGTCGATCCAAATGAGACCTGGCTCCCACTTTTGGAGAAGGCGTTTGCGAAGGCCCATGGTGACTACTCTGCGATTGAGGGTGGATTCGTCGGGGAGGGTATCGAAGACCTGACTGGAGGTGTCACATCAGAGGTTCTATCTAGCAATATCCTAGACAAGGACCGATTTTGGAGTGAGGAGCTTATGAAAGTCAATGAGGAGTTTCTCTTTGGCTGTGGAACTGGCTTGTTCTCCAACTGGTTGGACCCAAAGTATGATGGCCCTCCAAGAGACCGAAAGGGTATTTCAGAGAACCATTCATACTCCATTATGGAAGCCCGAGAGATCAAGGGACATCGCCTTCTACGACTTCGGTAAGTCTTGCTAGCATGTGATAGCAAATACATTCTTACTAACGCTGTCCAGCAACCCATGGGGAAAGAAGGAATGGCATGGTGCCTGGGGTGATGGGTCCGAACAGTGGACAGCAGAGTGGATGGAGCTTCTGGGTCACAAGTTTGGCAACGATGGGGTACGTTGCAGGATTTTTGGTCGGTTTCTGGACTTTGTTAACTCGAAAACAGTTCTTTTGGATCTGCTACAACGACCTGCTCAAGAAGTATCAGCACTTCGACCGCACCCGTCTTTTTGGACCTGAATGGACCGTCACTCAGCAATGGACGACATTGAACGTCCCCTGGTCAGCTGATTACCACAGTTCCAAATTCATCATGAACGTGACGAAGAGCGGCCATGTAGTCATTGTTCTTTCGCAGCTTGACACCCGCTACTTCAAGGGTCTGAGTGGCGAGTACAATTTTGTTCTCAAATTTCGTGTTCAGAAAGAGGGAGAGGAAGATTACATGGTGCGCAGCCACAGCAGCCATTTTATGGCCCGCTCTGTGAATGCCGAGATCGACCTAGAACCAGGCCGCTACCATATTCTCATGAAGGTCATCGCTTTTCGACACGAAGAAACCGAGTCGACCGAAGAGATAGTCCAGCGCGTTGCTTCAACAAGGCGTGAGAAGCTTGTCCAAGTCGGTCTTTCTTATGACTTGGCCCATGCTAAGGGTGTGGTCGTAGAAACAGATCGGGAACGATACGAGAGGGAAAGACGCAAAGCTGCCGACCGGAAGAAGCTTCGCGACGAGACGAAGAGAAGACTGCAGAAAGAATATATTCGCGACCGGAAGATGGCTGCTCGGCAACAGCGAATGGAGGCGCGTCGCTCTGGCCGGGTTCCCAACGGCGTCTCGATTGATCGCAGTCCCGAGCGTAGCCCTATTCAAGGACAGATCCTGCCAGAGACCCAGACCCAATCGCCCACCGACGTTGCAAGTATCTCCAGCGATGGCAGTGACCGAAGACAGACAACGAATGGCTCAGTCCCCACTATTCAATTCAATGGACTACACGCGAGACATGCCAGCAGTGGATCTCACCGAAGACGCAACGAGTCCCCACGTCCAAGCCTTAGTACTCGCTTGGCAACCGACAACTTGAATGGCAGTGATGTGGAGCTGCTGGATGGGTTTGAGTTCGACAGTGACTTGGACATGCCACCCGATGATACGGAGTGCAAGCCTCCAGCCTCTTTGCAGGGATCCAACCAGCCCAATGCCGATCCATGGAATGCTGTCTGTGTCGTTGGATTGCGCGTGTACTCCAAGGATGCGGGTCTAAGCCTGGAAGTGGTTCGTCCTGTTCCAGAGGATGATACTGAGGCCCCACTGGACCGTGACGATCCAGCTGCATCGGCCACTATTGAGAAGGCCTTCTGGGGCATGGACTTCGCTGTATGATGGGAAGAGCGAGATAGGGAACTTGAAATTACTACATCATCTGAGCGTATAGATTGAACAGCGATCGTACATATATCAATAACTACATGACTACTTACTGCATACTCTTCAAGACTGCTCTGCAGCTACCTGCCTGCTGTTTGCCGTTTCAATTTGAGAAATTGATACATTTAAGATAGGGCCCAGGTGTACATATTACATCCAAAATTCGTTATTCGTCGTCGGAAATGTCGCCAGGTTGAAGGCAGGGTCAGAGGCCCAGGAATAGTCCTCCATGCCTGCAATATACCCCATATCCAAACTTGACTGACTCGTCAACTCCGGCTTCAACTTCGAGTTCAATTTAGTGGAAAGTCCTCGCGCCACTAGAGATGCCATATCCGATTTCCTCCCAAGGCATAAAAGTGCTCGAATACAGATCTCACAGCCCAGACGGAATTGATCAACGGACCCGCTTGGTCCGCAATGGACAGAGCCCAATGAATTTTGCAAGTTCTCGAAAAATATGTATCCAGACTTGGCAAATGAGTGAATGAGAAGAACGGTGAAAGGCTCAGTAAGGAATGCCGCATCGTTGAGAGAGTCATGGAATTGACTCGGATGTGGCTTCATCGTCTCATCTTCATATATCGAGCCTTGAGCAAGTGTCGCCACGGCAGAGGCATTGTCTCTCTTGAGTGAACAAGCGAACTGTATAACATTCCGTGACTGGCGCTGATGCTCTAGGCTCAGGTTTGTTTGGTCGATATTTTCGATTAAATCTGCTAGAAGCATTGCACCAAGATGCCAATGTGCTGCGAGTACAACATACCATGACTGTACCCGAGGTGGTAAGGCTGCATGATTCGAAACGCAATTCAAAATGAAAATGTTGTAGGTGTTGTTCCAGTGTCGATATACCAGTAGGGCTTTCTGAATGCCTTCCTCGATCAGTTCAGGCTCCGCATCTCGGTAGATGAGTGTTTGAAGTTGAGTGATTCGACGCCACAGTAATACCTTTACTGGAGCTGCATCCGATAGTATTTCGGCTGCCTCCTCGTGGGAAAACGGCCATGCTGGCATGGGCTTATCGGGCGTTTGATACCCAGCAGGCTTTTGAAGGAGAAAGTCGCCCCACAAATCCTGCTTCCCGTTGTGTAGCTGACGAGACGAAAGACTGAACCCATCGAGGTCAAGCGAAGACTCTGTATCGCCGAATGGAGATATTTTCCAAACGGAGTCTGAAGCCTTTTGGCTATCTTCGTCTGAGACTACAGGAGGTCGTTGGTGCATGGCCGCGATTTGGGTGTCAAACATGATCCCTAGCCAGAAGAGAAGGTCGAATGTATCACGGTTCTCAAGTTCATGGAGAGATGGATCGGTACTGGTAGAGCTTGGCAGGGTGTCTGTTGTCTTTTCTGAAAACTTCATATTTCGACGACCTCCTAGTCGGGGTTGAGTGGCTTTGTATCGAAAGGTGAACATTTGACGAACAGCGTTTTCGAGAAATATGTGTGCCAAGTCTTGCTCAAAGAGACCGTCGAGTCCAATCTCTTCTTGATCCGTGATGGGTCTTTGGGTGAGAGAGAAGAGTATATTGGCAAAGACAAGGCGGAAAGAGGGTATTCCCACGGAAATCTCCAGTGTATGTTTCGCGTCGTTCCACAGGCTCTCCCGAAATGACTTTTCATTCTGAATCAAGGGATTTGACGAAATATGATTTGAGTCTTTTTGAAAGTTCTGGGACCATTGAGAAGCAAATGCCATAATGGACTTGTGTAGAGCCTGCGAAGCCTTTTTATCTTCAACCACGCTCAGAGATCGTCCCCTAATTGATGTTGCTGCGTAATCCAATCGGCAAACGCGTGTGCAAATTCTATTTGAAAAGGTTGGACCCCATTCACTTTGTTTTGTCTTCGGCTTTCCATCTCTAGAAATTCGGCTATATGGGCAGTTCCTTTCCGTGAGCCAACATGACAACGCGTTTTCCATACTGTCGTGATATATGCGAATTAAATTTTGCGTCATGGTCGAGCGAGCGTATTTCCTAGCGGTTTGATCTGAAAGAGAACAAAGAACCTGTCGGTTTGGAAGTCGATTTGCTGCGTGTCTCGAAACAGGAGAGTAGTAGTATTGAGGCATATTTTCACTTGCAAGGCCTGCTTGCTCAAATTGAACGAAGTCATTTATAGCTGCGCCCACCGAGCCTGGCAGTGATTCACTATGGACAGCTTGGGTGCCTGCTTCCTTGTCCAACTCTTGATGATAGTTCATATCTTCGCCAGCGGCTTGCCGATTGCTACTGGGAGGGATAGAATCAAGGGTGCAACGTGCTGTGTCGGAAAGTTGAGTGAGTTGATCTTCGTGCCAGGCCGAAAATTGGGAATAAGTGTTGGTGGTATCAAGGTTTTCGTGCTCTGGTTCATTGCCTACGCCATCGAACGGCGGGCTTCCATTCGAAGATTTGCTGTGACAGGTGGTAGTAGGCGTGTCCGTCTCTTCTGGTGGTTTGATTTTGATGGCTCCAGCTACTCTTTTCCGGCGTTCATGGCGGCTGTGCTTCCTTGTTGAGAGCCACTGGAACGTACAGTCCTTTTTGTACCTTTTGCAATTCGAGCAGGAGTCGGGCCGATCGTCATGTAGCGTCTTTATGAGATCAGATCAGATCAGTTGAATTCTAGGGGCATTCTGATCGTGAGATAGCACAAACCGGTGCGTCGCATCTCCTCTTTCCTTTCCTGCATTGGTCGCAGCTATGATCCGACCTCCGGCTGGGGGTCTCCATAGCTGACCTAGGGAGAAGAGAGCGACTTTATTTGCGGGGTATTGAACAACAAGATAGGAGATTACCGATCGCATCAAACTGGAGCTAGACCTTGGGTGGTTGTGGGGGTGAAAGAAAGAACTGACTACGCAACCCCTCACGGCTGCAAGTCAAAGTGGAGGGCGATCTGCGAAATTGTGATTGGAGAAGGATCTACCCCATGGGGTTGGGGTTGGGATTGGGATTTCTTCCCGAGGTCCCAGCCACACTACGCGTGAATGCACCATTTTTGTGGCGAGAGTTGCTGGTCATATTGATTTCTGGTCAATAATGCTAGCTCATAATTTTTGGTTGTTTGGCGAACGGTGTTTGCTAGTAAATGCTAAGGTATATATATATGCTTCCGTTACTCCGTACAGGAAATCCAACTGGTAGAAGAAACTCCTGACATAAGTAGAACCCCTGGACGATCACTCTCGATTTATAGAAGTCACCTAGGGTTGGCTGAACACGCATGCGGATCCTTACACACTATCAATGGTGCTATTCCCCCTTAATGAAACGGAACCGCAATGAGGACCAGATCTCAACTACGATCTCGAGAAGGCCTAGAATGCGGATCCGGCGAGCGGATCCGTTCAGCTAAAAAAGAGCCATCAAACACTGCAAATGCAACCAATCATACTTGCATATCGTGACTAGGATTTGCGGGGCCGTAACAAACGAGCTTTGTTATTGCGGGGACAGCAAACCACCACCTCGACCAAGATGAGCCAGGAACGCGGGGTATCGCATCCAGGGCTAAGCAACGTCTCAGTTTGCAAAGAAGAGATCGTGCCATTGGCCGTCAGTTCCTATAGCTTCATCATGTTCATCCGCATCCGCACGAAAATGGAATCCTTGTCGAGGTTACATTTTCGGCGATCACTCGTGCATATAATCGGTTGGGATGGCTATGGTATTTTAATGCCCCTGGAAGTCGATGATTCAGTCCGAAAGAATATTCTGCATCCTCCTCAATCGTCCTTATCTTGAGATCTTCAACCATGTCTTTCAGAACTGAACTAAAAGAAAGCGCCTTTCGTCGGGAAACAACCGGCCCCTACGCCGACAACCTCATCGTCGATGCACTAGTCGTCGGTGCCGGATTTGGAGGTATATTCTGTCTTCATGAGATGCGAAAATTGGGACTCAATACCGTCATATTTGAAGCGGGAAACGAGTTGGGAGGTACCTGGAGATGGAACTGCTACCCTGGTGCCGGGGTGGACTCGGAAGTACCGGAATACATGTATTCAATCCCAGAGACTTGGAAAGATTGGACTTGGTCGACCAACTATCCTTCCTATGACGAGTTGCGAAGGTATTTCGATCATGTGGATAGTGTTCTCCATGTCAAGAAAGACTGTGCATTCAACAGTGTCGTTGTTGACGCGCAATTCGATGTGAAGGAAGGCCGCTGGCACGTCAAGACAGCAGATGGTAGATCCGCCAGCGCCAGGTACTTCATTGTTGCGACTGGCTTCGCCGCCAAGCGATACATTCCAGAATGGTCGGGGATGGATCAATTCAAAGGAATTGTCCACCATTCCTCCTTTTGGCCCGACGAACATATTGATGTGCGTGGCAAACGCTGTGCAGTTATTGGCACTGGGGCATCCGGCGTGCAAGTAACACAAGCCTGGGGGCCCGCAGCCGGCTCATTGAAAGTGTTCCAACGAACTCCGAATCTGGCGCTTCCGATGAAGAGAAGGGCTCTTACGGTGAGCGAACAAGAGGAGGCCAAGAAGTCTTATCCTGAGCTGTTTTCTCTCCGTGAGAAGTGCTTTGGTGGATTTTTGTACACATTTGACGAAAGAGACACGTTCGACGATAATGAAGAGGAAAGACAAGCTTTTTATGAGAAGTTATGGGACGAGGGTGGATTCCGCTTCTGGCTCGCCAACTATAAGGACTATCTTTTCGATCCTAAAGCGAACCGCCCTGCTTACGACTTTTGGTGCAAGAAAACTCGCGAGCGCATCGGTGACCCAAAACAGCGAGACCTCCTAGCGCCTTTAGAGCCGCCGCATCACTTCGGAGTCAAACGCCCTTCACTACAATCCAGCTATTATGAACAATTCAATCGACCCAATGTCGAGGTAATCGATATCAAGAACAATAACATCGTGGGCTTCACAGAAAACGGCATTCAGCTACAGGATGGAGCTGTCTATGAATTGGACGTTATTTGCATTGCCACTGGCTTTGATATTTCGACCGGTGGTATGACTAACCTGGGGCTGAGGAGTATCTATGGTACAGCACTGGAAGATGAATGGAAAGCAGGCGCCTACACATATCTGGGAACCACTGTGCGTGGCTATCCCAATATGTTCCACCTTTTCGGTCCGCATGGCCCCACGCTTTTCAGCAACGGACCTACTACTGTAGAAATACAGGGTCGCTGGATTGCCCAAGCTATCAAGCAGATGGAGCGGCAGAATATCAAGTACATCAATCCGACACGCGAGGCTATAGAGAAGTGGAAGAAACGCATCAATCATCTGTCCGATATCACCTTATTCCCTACCACCAAATCGACCTATATGGGCGGGAGTGTTCCTGGGAAAGTATTTGAGCAGGTCAGCTACGCTGGTGGTGAGCCTGCTTATGCGCAAGAAATTCGCTCCGTTCTTCCAAGCTTCGACGGCTTTGATACTGTCAAGAGCTCAAGGGAGACGGGCCAGGTGTCTAGTAAGATCTGATTAGTGAACGAATTTGATTGTTCCATTATTTACAAAATGCTTACTTGAACCTCCGAATTGGTGTGCAAGATTGTAAATATGACTACGAGAATCGTATTCTGGTCGATACTAGTTAGTGCTATAACCAGAACACTTGAATCCACAATGGTGACTAGTAGTAGTAACTAGACGGTCCCTAATCAACCAACAATTTTTATATCAAAAATCATCTAATTTTATGGCCCTTGCGTTAAATTACTTACGGGTGCAGCTTGAACATGGACCCTGGACCTGTGCATCTGGGACCCACGGGACTAAATTTCGCACCAAATCCCAACTGCCAAGAGACTTACATAAGTGGGACTCCCATCGGAAGCTACGAAATCCCACTAATAGACCTACTCCCCCCTACTCCCGAGTCTCGACACCATGACGAAAACATTATTTCTCGGAATTATTGGTGATTTATGCAATAAAATACGCATATATTCCAGGTTTCAGAGCTGACGCATCTATATAGGAGTCGGAGGAGTTGGAAATGCATTTCTAGAACAGCTGGGGCGGCTCCCAACCCCACCTAAGCTCATTCTTCTTGCACGCTCATCGCAATCCCTTCTTGCCCCCTCACCGGGATATTCGCCATCTATCCCGATCACAAGTTGGAACAAAGCCACAGAAAAAGAATCATTAATCAAATGCGGAGCTCTCACCCCGGTCGAGATGGTCGAATATCTCGGCCGTGCTCCAGGGCCTACCATCGTGGTCGATAACACCTCCGACCTCGCCCTCGCACAGGCATATCCTCTCTTCCTCAGAAAGGGAATTTCAATAGTGACCCCAAACAAGAAGGGATTTTCACAGGATCTCGGCCTCTGGGATGATATTTTTGCTGCTGCGACAGAGGGAAACGCTCTCGTGTACCATCAGGGTACAGTAGGTGGTACGCTGCCGGTACTCTCAACGCTGAGAGATTTGATAGCGACCGGCGACGAAATCATCGGAATTGAGGCTGTTCTCTCAGGCACTCTATCGCAATTACTCGGGACATACATGCCCGCATCTGGAACATCGACGGAGAGTTGGAGTTCACTGGTCGCTCGCGCTCGAGAGGCTGGCGAGACGGAGCCAGACCCTCGAGATGATCTGGACGGCCTTGACTTTGCTCGGAAGCTGACCATCATCGCTCGCATCATTGGCCTCCGGGTCACCGGCGCAGATGAAATCCTAGTCGAATCACTTATCCCCGTGGAACTTAGGTCTTTGCCATCATCGAGCGAGGGCGTTGAACAGTTCATGAACCAATTACCTCAATTCGATTCCCGAATGGATGAGGCGAAGGAAGCTGCCCAGAAGCAGGATAAAGTCTTGCGCTACGTTGGTAGTATAGATGTACCGACAAAAACTATCAAGGTTGGGCTGCATCAGGTTGACAAGAATAGCCGAATTGCTGGGTTGGTGGGTACCAAATTTGTGAGCATGTATACTAAACGATACAAAGAGACTCCCTTGGTTCTACAAGGAGGCGGGGGAGGAGGCGAGATTACGGCCTCGGGATTGATGGCCGATCTGCTCAAGGTGATGGAGCGACTAGGATAGGTTTCATCTAGATCAGACAAGTTATAAGAGGAATGACCCGTCGAACCAAAACTGCTCACTCTTAGGCCAGGAGATAAATAAATCCAACTCATAGGATTGGTACTGGTCAACATTCATCGCTAATACAATGGGTTAAAGATCCGACCGTTCAACATCTACAAACCGATGCCGATTGAACTGGCATGTTTCTATAAGGTTGCTGATAAATTGCACCCCCCAAATCGCTACCACCAATATAACCCCAATCAACGGTCCCAGGATGGCAAAAGCAGTGAAACCAAACGAAGCGTCCTGGAAGGCCGGGCTGCTACTTAGACGAGTGGTGGCCAGTCCGACCTGCATCGCCGTCAACACTAACGCGAGGTAGATGGTCGCCGCCGTCAGCGGGGTCAGATAGTCGTGAAATATTTCGCCGTATGTGTGCCGGGTGAACTGGTACCCTCGGAGCACCTGTAGATGTCGAATAGCGTAGATCTTGTTAAGCCGAGACAGGCGCAACTCTCCGTAAATGTATCGCGGATTAATGTTTTTGGGATTTGTGGCGTCGGTTTTTAAAAGATGTTGGACTAATTTGAGCCAGGTCTCCCAGTCGAGATGCTCTGGTAGGAGTTGGTGAGCTCGGGCAATTTTAAAATCACTCTTGTACCGGACGAGGGCTATGTACGAGAATAGAAGCCCAAAGCCGCCTCGGGAGAGGTCTCTTGTACATTCTTTCATGGTTGGAGGTGCCTGGTCCGATCCGGGAATGCAGCATAGCCCTCGACAAATGAGATGCGAGTCCCAGAAGTGATGGTCAAGCAGATATTGCGGAAGAGGCTTGAGGTGAATGCGCCGTGAATGCTCCCAAACCATGTGCATGTCTATCCTCTCATCGACGGTGATTTCACGGGACGTGGCAACCAGATAATTCAGGGGCTGAGGGGGGCACTGGTCGGCCAGCGAGCCATAGGTACGGATGGATTTGGTTGAGTCGCGGGACTAAAAGATCGGTTTGCAGGAAGCGGTAGATGTCAATAGCGGGGATGACAAGTGCATGCTGGCGGTTGCGAGAAGAGGCAGGAAGCAAAAATGTCGCCGGGTCCAGGTCAGTGTTGCGATTCAATGCCTCTTGACCGAATGGGGCCTGGGGTGGCATAGGATAAGATTTTAATTGAGGCTAGGTAGTCTGTAGACAATAACTAGAGAAAGCTGGTTTGTTCAACTCAATCCTCGCTGTTATTGACCAAGACTGAATTTTGAAGAGATTAACTTTCAGGGGAGTGGGCTGGTGCATTTAAACCTTATAGTTAACTAAACGGGATATGGAACTAGCTAATATAGCTCTAGTTCCCCAGGCATCTTTCTCGTGTTCAGCCACCTAGATCAGCCATGTAAAATTTCCTTGCAGCAAGCGTAGGAGACAATACTCTTAAAAAATCAAAAAATAGGCAAGCAAGCGACGTGATAATGTCAAGTGACCTAGGACCTAGGACCACAGTTACAAATAAAAAAACCCAACCTTTTTTCGACGAGGGCATATTACCCTAGCACTTTAGATTTTCGCAGAGGAATGAGATAGTGAGTGGATTGAAACACGAGAAAATCGACACAAATCATTGGGATCCATGGTATGAGCAAAGTTCGCAAGAAAAGAAATTCTGAAATTCTGTGTGTGGGCATAGTGGTCAACTAAGCATAGTTAGTTGTGCATCGTTTTTGAATTCATGGATGCTGCTCTGAGGTGGATAGCTTAAAGTCAATCGTAAAGTCTACTCGGTATCAGGTGTGTTTTTTTCTAAGTTGAATTTCTCGGATACCCAGGTGGTTCAATACCAAGAACTCAGGATTCATCAATAAAATACTCTCGTCGCCTAATCAACTCGGGGGTTAGAAATGTTCTCCAAGAGACTGTAATGCCTATGAGTTTTCCTTTTTCCTCTATTTGGAGCCATATAATTCGCGCGATTATAGACAGTAACAGTGGCTCATTAAAGGTGGGATGAGTACTCTGGAATCAGCCGGTTGTGTTGTACCAGTAGTATGATCTTCTCAAAAGAGTCTCGTCTAAGAGTAAAATGACACATTACGACTGGGATCGACCCTGATTTCCACGTGTCATAGGCGGTGACTCATCTCTTCAAGTTGTACTTCAATATGTATGTAGTAAATCTTCAATTCAGTATACTGTTCAAAAAGTGCCTTCGGCAGCAGAGCCTAGTTCCGGCATGGATCTAATTGTTCAGCCAAGCTCCTACAGTAAATGCTGGTGGGCTTCAAAGGCCCTGAGCGAGTGAGTGGCAAAAGAATCCCAACGTCAATATCTTCAAGCTGTGTAAAATCAAATCTATCGGCGGTGAAGGAAGAACTCCATATGTCGTCAGCGATGACTTGTCACTTTGGGAAGCGGCAAGCCATGAGAGCGAGTATCCTAGGATGTTTGACACTGTCGCTGATAAGATGATGTACCCAGACACTGTGAGGGACATCATCGCAAAGAATTGCAGAGGATGTACTATATTCATCTAGTTTGCCTAGGTACCATCCAAATCCTGGCTGGTTTAGTAAAGGTCATCGCTGCCAAATAAGCGAATGATGAGTTATACTCGCCTCCATGTAAGCACCCTCTAGACAGTTGAATCTAGTACCATAAAGAGGGCCACATAGGGCCACATAAGGCAGCTCAGATGAAGCACCATGACAGAATGGCTGAAGTTAATCTTTTCAAAGGGGCCAGAACCTCAAACTTGACAGTCGTGGGGACCGAGCAGAGTCACCCTCAATCTTCTGGTGCTAGGGCTGACATCATAACCATCTCGGTCGTCTAGGATTGGCTCGTTATACGAAGCAGGATGATTGGATCCCGAAAAGTGCCAAGTGCATATACGCTCCCGCGAAGGGGCTAAATCCTGAAGAACCTATCCAATCTGTTAGATCCCAGCCGATAAAGGGTCTTCATTTATTTTGGCCCCCACGATGAGACGACCTATGTGGGCGGTAGATGAGGCCTAATCGGGTAAGAAGTGCCGCTCTGTTGGCTTGGCGAGAACAGCTGCAGATCCCCAGGCGCAGCAACGATAATCATCATCATCATATTTACGTGGTTGTTAAAATTAAATCTGGGAGCACCTCAGGTAGTATATAATCTATCTGAAGAGCTGCTGGAAATTGAAATCATATCAAACTTGAATCATCTCATTTTCTCATTCAATCCATCACCATTTCTCCTCTCTTCTTACTATCGACCTCCCTGCTGCATCTTACCACAATGGATGAAGCACCTCCTCCCTACAATGCAGCTATCGCTCCTCCCATGCCTCCAACTATGGCCCCGAGCATGGCAACTCCTCCCCCAGTTCATATCCAGTCTTCTCAATCACAAGCTCTGTTGGTCGACTTTAAATGGAGCAAACTTAAGTTCATCGTCTCGTCCGAGGCCGAAAGAGGCGAAGCCACGCCTCTTTACCACGTCGCCCTACAGGTAGTCATGGCTCCACATCTCCGATTCAAGGCTATCGAAGGCAATGGCGTCGAAAGAGAAGTTGGCACAGGCACAGTTCACACTTTTGGCATTTCACCAGATTACGAACTATACGGCAAACCCGCCACACTGAAGGCGCAAAAACGCTTCCGCACCTACTACACGCACATGTCGACCGTTTTCTCCGACACGCAAGAACCGGTCAAAATGACCTGGACTAGCAACACCGATTTCAAGGGCTGGGACTTTATCTGTGTTGACCACAACCAGGTTCCCGTTGCTAAATACTCGGCCAATCTCTGGGCTGTCAAGAAATTCGGCAAGATTGAACTCCTCGGCCCCAAGGCCTTTGACCCCGCGGCTAGGGATGAGATTGTTGTTCTCGCTGTTACTTTGTTCTATTGCATGTACCTCCGTGTGAACAATCCATTCAACCTGCTGGGTTCGGCTTTCATGTCCAAGGATAAGACCGAGCAATCGTCGTCTCAGTCACCACAAGCTGAGGCCAATTCAAAGGAAGAACGTGAATTCTTGGCGACCTCGAATGCCAATGTCCAATCGAAGCAGAAGTTCCGCGAAGAAGGAGCGATTTACTAAGCCTCGAGCACCTTTCTCAGTCGAATTTAGAGAAAATGCGACAGTATGGATCGCTGGGATGGAAGGCGTCTGATTGGAGCTTTTGATTAGCACTGTTTAAGATGATACCTACATTTCGTTAATTTCTATGCAAAATATCATATCATACAATAATACTGAAAATGTTCAAGTATTCTTTTTATTGACCAATCAGTTGGCTTGCTCATTGACACCTTTGCCTGGGTGTTGGGTTTTCATGTCATGGAGTTGTTAATGTCCGATAAGGTTGAAAACAAGCATTGCCAAAACGAGGGTAGCATGAGTCTAGTCGTCCTTGAAAGACCCATCGAAGACATTTCGAAACCAATGAGCTGCTTCTTGCTCAGAGCTTTCATTTGCGTGAGATAGGGTAACCCTGCGCTCGCCATACCCTTTCTCGCGGCCAAAGAAACATGCCCGCCGGAGCACAGATACCATTTCCTCGCTTTGTTGAGCAAGGACCGTCGGGGTAGACTCTTCCGAGTTGTGCAGCAAAGACTTATTGTTCCCCGAATATACTCTCACCCAGGGAAGAGTAACTTCCAAGCGACTAACTCCATGTCCTGGCTGAGACCAAGTATTTCCACTTGAACCGTAGTCAAGGCCATAAGGAGGCCAACGCGAGAGAGCCTTTCGGCGGCGAGTAGGTAGCTCGTTCTCGTTGCTTTCCTCGTCAGTTGGGTAGATATTTCTGTCCCAGATGGACGAATCAGCGGCCCCGTGTCGCTCCAAAGTTGCTACTCGAGTCTCCTGAAGGACCGGGATCGGATACTCCGGCCCCGTGAGATACTGCGGGAATGCTTTTGGTACATCTCGGCCTGCGGAGCGGAGAAAGAGAATGGGAGAGGCGAATGCGTCAAAGCAACGCTCGAACGACGAAAACAATTGTTTCCGCGCCTCGAGTAGGGGGACAAGATCGGGCGGCGCGACTGCTTTCGATGCTTTCTTCTTCGACCTCTTGCTAGGTCCGTCGAAAGTCTCTGGATTTCTGAGGCAGTATTCATCTAATCCTGGCCAATCACATATAGGGGCTGCGGCAGCAACGGCCTTGACTTTCTCTGCCTCGGTGAGTGCTAGCATTAGTGCGAGAGAGCCGCCAATGTGCGTGCCGAATACCCCCAGCTGTGCGGGCCGAAGGTTGTCTTGAATCCAATCGAATCCCGCGATCGTGTCATGAAAAGGAGTGGGGTATTGATAAAAGCTTGATCCCACCTCGCCTGTCGACACGAGTTTGGGTGAGCCTGGGGATGGGCTTTTTGAGCTTGTTATTGAACCGCGTGCATCCTCTTCGTCTACATTGCCAAGGCGGTATTCGACAGTCACCACCGTAGCAGCAGTCACCGATGCCAAGGCATGCTGCGGCGATATCTCTTTGGTGATTCGGGCTTCATTTTCTTGGTTCTGAACAGCACGCTCGGAATCTGGAGCAGAATGCTCACCCCCTGCGCGGAACAAGGGCCCCGGGGGGGAGATAGAGGATTACATTAGCCCCGGAATTATTGGACCCAGGCGGCGTATCCTGCAGCAGTGACGGACGAGTGATCCTAGTCAATGGTCAGCGATTGGCCTGCTGCTTGAATTCATAGACATCAGCCACTTTACCTAAGGTTTATGAGCCCATTGTTCCCGACTGGCAGTGAAACTGTCTGATCGGCGTAGGCGGCGAAGAAACGTGAAGTTTGAAAGTAGACGGCTGAGGCGCTGTAAGGGCGCCTACTATTAACGCGAAAAGCTCGACGGGTCGAGTAGCTGATCAGGGCGCGCATTGCGCCATGGAGAACCTTAAGGAGGATGAAGGGCGGCGCGGACGGGCGCGTCGCGCCCGGGCGGAAAATTACCGTGTGCTGTAGCGGCAACTTCAAGTTGAAGGCTTGGCGCGTCAACAGGCCGCTTTACGTTCTGAAAATAATTAATTTCCGATTCTAGTTTCTCGAATACATATTTGGAGTATTCTACAGTGCTGTGCTCGGCTTTGATTATCCTTTGTCGTTATTATGGGGAGCTGCCTCATATAGTGGCCACCACTCTCGAATTCAATATTTCGTACCTTTGAAACCTAGGTACCTAGTGAAAAAGACATATATTAACTGGCTCCACATTTGGGTCTAATTGTTCAAATTGCAAATTCAAGTTCAAGTTTCAATTTAGTACGGGGCTGGCTGTATATTAAAAAGAGATTAAAGCGGAGATTAAAAAGAGGGTGGGAAAACAGCTGCAATAACTTGAACTAATGCACGCTTGGGCAGATACTAAACAAGGTAGTGGTGAAATGCTTCAAGGTCACTACTATTCCCAAGGTTGCTACAACTCAATGTCGTCTGGATAAATTCTGTGTAATCCTGTATCTAGAAAATACTGGTTGGAATTTTATTATTAATAGCTAATAGCAAAGAGAGATGAACGGTTTTTAGAATGCCTTTCTGTAACTTGTACCTGGTAAGGGTTGTAGTGGGAGATCTCTCAATTTCCCAAACGCCGGACGCCTCGCTCACACCGTATTCCACATCAATCTCATGTAGTTTCATCAATTAGGCTTCACGGACAGAAATCTCTGAAGTTACAAAGACTTTGAGATTATCATCCCCGGAGAGTATATGCTCTTCGCTATCCGTATCCTTCATCGTCTTCCCGTTCCCGGATCCAACCACCGTGACTGTATTTCCCTCTGGGTCCGGCATTATATCGAATCTGCTTCTGCGGCGGGAATGTGCGGGTGCAGTGCGAGACTCTGGTGGCATCGAGCCGAGCTGATACGAACGGTTCCGGTAAGAGCTTATATTGGATGCGAACGCCTTGAAAAGCGGGCCGTAGGTGGGAATGCAGCAGACAACGACCTGAACGATTTTCTATGTTTTAGTTTCCATGGAGCCGTACGCAATGATTAAAGAACAGCTATGAAGAATGCACTTACCCCAAGACTGACCTCCACCAACGACCAAAGGACAATGTTTTTGCTGTCGGTATATGTCTTGAGGTCTTTCACAGTGAAGATGCGGATAAATTGGACAATGGTGACGAAAAATCCGAGCGCGAACAAGGCGACCAATAATACTTTCTGCCTGATTCGAAGTTGCAACTTCCACAGGACGGGGAGAGGGAGGGCGATGATTATGAAATCTAGGGCAATACTGGTGCCGCCCAAGGCGAAATAGAATGGCTGGGTTTGTATACAATGGCCTTTCAGCGACGTGTCCCATTGTTTGGCTACCTAAGTAAGCACTGCACGTTAGCGAATATGTCTTTCATTTTGGCGTGGAATGGTGACGACCCGTGGAATTACTTGCCGGCATGCACGAGATGGAAATGATTAAGGCAAAAACCAATTGATTGACCACACATAGAATGATTGCAGCGATAATAATCTTGCGGTATAGTTTTACCACGCCCGCAATGCGTAGATAGGAGGTTAGCAGGGCCACCTTAAACCCTAGCACATCGAGACAGTAGACTGGGCCGCCTGCATATTGGATCTGTGATTCGAAGAATGAAGTCAAGTTAGCTAGCCAAGTCAACCAGCCCATCGCCACACAGTCACCACCTACCTTGCTAAAAGTTATAACATTCTCCGGTGGAAAATACGCTGCCGTCAGGCCTTGACCCCATCGCGTTTCTGATGAAGAAGAGTTAACAACCACGACTCGTTTTCCCAGCTATTCTGGATCCAAAGATCGACGAATGACTCACGAGCCACCGCGATTCCTGCATATGCGAGTGTTAAGAGAGAGCTGGCCAGTGCAGCATAATCATCATACCACGGCAGACGTTTGCTTCGCATTCGAACATAGAATCGGAGACAAACGGCCAGGAGAGAGAAAATGGAGAACGCCAAGCAGATCGCGATCACCTCCGGGATCGAGCTGTTGGGATCTGTCTCTTGGAGGTTATATACCCAACCCATGGTATGATCATTGCTCTGTTAAAAGAAATGCAGTAGACATGGGGCCCTAGCAGGGGGTATGATCTTCTTATTTTCAAAGTAACCGACCAGGTATGGAGTAAATGCAGACTGCAGTACTATGCATGAGCACAAGCCCTAAAGGCGAAGATTCATGCGGAATAATTAGTTTCATTATTGGTCCTGCCGTGACAGGGATTCAGATCCTGTGGAAATCTTATTTAAAATGCTACCTCTCCTGCGGGATTTTGCTCAATCCTCCTGTGAGTCTGGAGCGAGGTGGCAGACTAGACAACCTTGTTCGACTTTCTGGCCCCATGGCCCCCAACTCCCGGACCCGCGGGCCGGCTCCCGTTCAGTTAGATCGAACCCCATCTAGTTAAACCCTAAGGTCCGCTGTGAGTCTGTGATCAATGTAATTCGAGGAATTATGATCCCGGCCTGGTTCGCTTGCGAGGTTGATTAGACTTTTCGGTCTTAATCTGTTTATTTGGCCGAGTTCATTGCAATTTAATAAATTTAACCGACTCGATAGCCTTGTGGCTTCGGTATACCCGGGAGCTTGGGACTCCTGGGGCCGTTTTAAGGGCTAGACCAGCCAATTGACGCCAGTTCCAACCCTTGAAGTTAAAGCATGCATTAGCTGCAATCACCTTGCCGACCTTCCATCTTCTAAGCGGGGTTCGACCTCCCCCTTCCCCCTGGATGAGATCTTAATACTTAAGTTCCGAACGGAAGGAATTGGTAAACTTACATGTTCAATTAGCCAATCGCACACTGATGTTTTCGCGTGCAGCGTTTGTTTCTTGGTTGCTGGCGGTGCCACTGGCATCAGCCTCGTCCGCATGCCGTTGCTTCCCCAGCGATGCATGCTGGCCATCGGACAACATCTGGTCGCAATTCAATAAGACCCTTGACGGACGCCTGGTGAAGACTGTCCCGCTTGGTGTACCCTGTCATGCTCCGAACTACAATGCCAAGACGTGCGAGGTCTTGAAGGATGGATGGTTATTGCCAGAGGAACAGTACGTCGTCCTGCATGCCCCAGATTCCATATTGAAGTCAAGAGCTGATCAATAATACCCGCAGCTATGAATCATCATCCTCGGTCATGGCCCCGTTCTTTGCCAATGGCACATGTGATCCCTTTCACCCTGTCTCGAAACCATGCACGATCGGGAACTATGTGCAATACAGCGTGAATGTCACGGCCCCAACGCAGATTTCCAGAGCCGTGAAATTCGCGACCAAGCATAACATTCGTCTGGTCATTCGGAACACAGGCCACGACTACAATGGCAGATCTACTGGCGCGGGTGCTCTCGCGATCTGGACGCACCACCTCAAGGACTTGGAGCTCCACTCGTACAAGGATGCGCACTACAGCGGCAAGGCCATTACCATGGGCGCTGGAATCCAGGGTTTTGAAGCGTACGAGATTGCCGATGCCAACGGCTTCCAGGTTGTCGGAGGTGAATGCCCTACCGTTGGATTGGCTGGTGGCTACACCCAAGGTGGTGGTCACTCGGCCCTTGCATCACGCTATGGCCTCGGTGCGGACCAAGTCCTCAAGTGGGAGGTTATTGATGGCAGAGGAAATTTCATCACGGCCACTCGCGATAACAAGTACTCCGATATTTTCTGGGCCCTCAGTGGTGGTGGCGCCGGTACCTATGGTATCGTCTATTCACTGACCTCTAAGGCGCACCCAGGTACCCCTGTGTCTGGATTCAATCTCACGTACACCAATGCGAACATCACGCAGGATACCTTTTACCGCGGTGTTGAGCTCTACAACACATATCTGCCCGAGATCGTGGACGCTGGCGCCATGAGCGTCTGGTACTACACCAACACTAGCTTTATGATCTCTCCGATCACCGCGCCAAATGTTCCTGTCGCGAAACTAGAGCAGATGCTCAAGCCTTTTCTGAAAGGTCTGGACAAGCTTGGCATTCAGTACACAAAGATGGCTAGTCAGTACGACAGCTACTACAGCCAGTTCAAGGACATGCAAGGCACCATCGAGGTTGGGACAGCTCAGTACGGCGGATGGCTGGTGCCACGGTCTGTAGTCCAGAAAAACAACAAGGCCCTGGTGAACGCCTACCGCTACATCACCGAGAACGGCGGTACCTTCATCGGCGTCGGCCTAAGCGTCGCCAAGAAGGTCTCGGGAGACGTCTATAATGCCGTCCTGCCTGCCTGGCGTGAGGCGCTCATCGACACCACCCTCACCACGCCGTGGGTGTGGGACGATCCCGCTCTGATGCTAGAGCGACAGCGCCAGATGACCGATGACTTTATCCCCCGACTGCGAGCATTGTCCCCGGACTCTGGTGCTTATATGAACGAGGTATGTTCCCATTCAATATTTCCTTTTAGTCGAAATAACCAGCGGATATGAACTAACCATTTTTTCGTTTTCGTTTTTTATAGGGTGACTTCCGCCAGCCCGATTTCCAGCAAGTCTTCTATGGCAAGAACTACGCCAAGCTCGAGAAGATCAAGGCCAAGTACGATCCCAACGGCATTTTCTACGCTAGGACCGCAGTTGGATCAGAGGCGTGGACGGAGCTTGAAAATGGCCGCCTCTGCAAAACTGGCCACTAGAAGCGTGGCTGGATCAGGCTAGGCACTGTATATTAATTTACGCGCTATCATCAATTTCAGATGAGCGATATGCCCTGCTCGGCAATTTATTTAGAAGTCTTTTGATATATTTGAGAATTCACAACCGGAATTAACCTTGGAACGTCGGGCGCAGCTAGCATATCTTCGAATACTGTCTGAGAACCACGGGAGGCTAACGGTGCGTATGGGTGGCGAGGCGACAAAGATATTCCTACGCCCTGAAACCATGTAAACTCTAGTAAATGCAATGCAAATTAAATCAATGGCCGCCAAAGCCGATAGGTATGTGCCCAATTGGTGTGAAACCCAATAATTGGAACTCAGATTTGCGATAGTGTCTTGCGTTCTTGTATGGCGTCTTACTGTCTTGGGATGGTTAATCAAAGCACCCACGGAAGGATTTAATAGGCAAAAGACAGGTTATACTAAACCCTTCCTCCTGATGCTTCTGCTTTAGTGGTGCAGATCCGGGTCAAGTTCATAATCGTCATAGAACAGCGATCTTTCATCTTGGTCCGTGCTTCCTGATTTCCGCGGGAAGTTAAGTGGCCTCGAGGTAACCCCTCCTGATTAATTGCAGTCTAGATGGAATCCCGTTGAGAATAGCCGAGACCGGGATGCCGAAAGAGCACACTACCTCGTAGACTGGGCATTTGACACTTAACAAAGGAATGAGAGGTGAGAAACAGTACAAGCAGGGTTTAACTAGCAGACCGGGTTGTACACGCCATTTTTGCCTGCCTCTGGTGAAAAATATTTATACAACACTTCCACCTTTAGATGTCCACTGCCGTTGGAAGGTCGTCTGGGGTATTCCAAGGTTGAAAATAGTTGCTAGCCTCCGCTGTCCAAGTATGCTCACTTCCCCAGATTCACAGGCTGTCCCCAGGAGTCGGTGTATTTACCCCGCCTTTTCCCCGCATGTACAGGTGGGTATTTTAGCAGGGTCGTCTTCCTATAGGCCGTAGAACTGTCAGATCGACAATGTAATTCCTGTAACTGGCCCAAAGCCAAGGTAAATCTTTTGGGGTTAGAGTTCAAAAAGATAGCTTTTCGGCGAATGCCGACTAATTATTTGCCAATCAATACCCTAAACATAGACTGTGGACCCTTTGCCGTGGATTGAGTTCTTGGGCTACCCACCCATCAGGTTTTCTATAAGAGTTGAACAGTCCATTCGACTTTTCTTTTGGGTATTGTCGTTGATGCAGTGACCTGATATCTCATTCGACTCTGAACAATTACTTTCGATTCAATCCATACTTCTTTGCTTGCCCATTCATTTTTAGAAAATCTGCCCACCTCAAACTTGAACAAAATGGGTCGGTTTAGAAAGGTGATAGAAAAGATCCAAGCCCCCACGGAGCCTGGGCTTTCAACAGCCCAGCTCATGTTGGTAAATGACGACCTTAAGCCAGGTAAGAAAATACAAATCAACAAGCTGCCAAACTTCTCGCGCACTCCCATGTTCATATTCGATACGATAAAATATATACTCGCGATTCGCATGCTAATTTAATTTTGCGAATAGTCGATCCAGAGCGCCGTCAATGGAGATGGCTCAATTTCGTTGCCTTTTGGATTGCAGATTCATTGAACGTCGTGCGTTTTTTCCCACTGCGCTTTTTAAATGAAAGATAGAAGTCCGACCAGGTCGGATTTCCTTCGCATAGAGGGTGCATTGGACTTTCTGAAAACTACTCTAACCTCGGCCTCAGAATACCTGGATGATTTCGTCCTCCATGATAGTCGATGGCTTATCCTGGTGGCAATCATGGCTATGCGTCTGGATTGGGTACACCATTGCTGGCCTTTTTGTCTGCTTGATCGGCCGAATTGGTGCCATTTACCGCATCCCATTTGCGGTGGCAAATCGTTCATCCTTTGGAATTTGGGGTTCTTTCTGGCCAATTCTCAATCGCGCGTCGATGGCAGTCATATGGTATGGCGTCCAGGTAAGCCTCTCCACACTCATTCCGACCCAAGCCAGTGAAAGTATTATACTAAACAAAATTCCCTGAATAGACATATCTTGGAGGTAGGTTCTTCGATTCCCGGGCGGAAACCGCTTAGCCATTAAGAGACACAGTGACTGATGCTCAACATTCTACTAGGTGAATGCGTTACGTTAATGATTCGGGCAATCTGGCCAAGCTACGATAATCTGCCAAATACGATACCTGCAGGTGCAGGTGTTACTACTCAGCAGTTCGTGAGCTTCTTCTTGTTCTGGCTGGGCTCGCTCCCTGCTCTATGGTTCCCAATCTACAAGATCCGACATCTGTTCACCGTGAAGGTAAATCCATCTCTTTTCTCCGCCACCACTTCTTCGCACTTTGCTTGAGCTGACATACTCCAAAGGCATACTTTTCTCCTGCCTGTGCCTTTGCATTTTTTGGTTGGGCTATTGCTCGTGCGCACGGTCTGGGGCCAATCATCACGCAATCCAATACTGCACACGGTAGCACTCTCGCATGGGTGTTTATCAAAAGTATTATGAATTGTATAGCCAACTTCGCTGCTCTTGTCATTAACAATCCGGATGTAAGTCTTGCAAGAAAACGTGGAAGTATCATCAAGGTACATTATACTAACTTTCTCAAAGTTCGCACGTTACGCTCGAAAGCCACAAGATGCTCTATGGCCACAGCTTATAACAATCCCAATCGGTTTTGCTATCACATCGTTTATTGGCATTATCGTCTCCTCCTCGTCAACGGTTATCTTCAATCAGGCTGTCTGGAATCCGTTGACTTTGCTAGGGATGTTCCTAGAAAACGCAACCTCGGCGGAACGTTTTGGCATCTTCGTTATTTCTAGTGGATTTGCCTTGGCTCAGTTAGGAACAAATATTGCCGCTAACTCAGTATCTGCGGGTACGAATCTTACTGCGCTTCTTCCTCGTTTTTGTACGATCCGAAGAGGTGGCTATTTCTGCGCGGCTATTGGGCTGGCCATGTGTCCTGTGAGTTACATTCAAAATGGTGGTTTTGTTTAGGAAAGATTCTAATAATGCAAAACCCTCAGTGGACCCTGGTTGCATCTTCGAACAACTTTACTATCTACCTCTCTGCCTATTCTGTGTTCCTGTCGTCTATCGCCGGAGTAATGGCTAGTGACTACTACTTAGTGCGCAAGGGTTATCTCGATATCGAAAGTCTTTATAGTGCACAGAAAGATGGCCCTTACTACGGTATGTATGGGGTTTCATGGCATGGTTATGCCGCCTACTTCTGTGGGATCTTGATCAATATCGTTGGGTTTGCGGGCGCCGTTGGTGTAAGCGTTCCCGCTGGCGCCGTCTATATCTACAACCTTAACTATTTCACCGGATTCATTGTCTCCGGAGGAGTCTACTGGATATTGGCTACGCTGGTGCCTCTTCCATTGACTAGCAAGTCTTGGAACGAGGTCCCTTACGAAGTATCTCCTATCTCTGATTTGGAGCTGAAGAAGCAGGGGGTGGAAGGAGTGGAGCACATGGAGAATGTGTAATGAGTCTAGATCACAAATCCATCTGAGCGATCAATTTCAGATAGGTAACCTGTCAATCATGATCCATTCGCCAGAAATAGTATATGGAATTTTAATGAAGTAAGTACCAACAGCAATAAGTAGCCAACTACCAATATAGAATCAGCCCTGTTAATCCCAATTAAGAGGATGCTTTTAACATGAGGATATCAAGACGCTGTTTAAGACAGATTCTGGCCAATTTAAATTCATTTTGCATCAAATAATTTTGATTGAGATGAGCGGCTCCTCCGTGAGGCTTTGACTGGTTGGTCCGGCAAGGTACTCCTCGGGTGTTTCTCGCGCCTGGACTAGAGGTTCCGCGCGATAAGGAGGGGAAAACATAATTGATACGAAGCTAGTGATCCTTTCTTCACCCAATCAATCTCCATCTCTGCTGCCAAAACAGGATCCCCCGTCAGTCGTCATAACTTCCTTTTGTGGTCAGCGGTCTCAACCTTCAATAGTCTCTTTGGGCTATGCTTGGTCTCCGCGGAAAATATATGAGGCCTTTGTTAAGGTTTGATCTATCGGCAGAGTTGTTCGCCTGTTCACAATAATCTGAAAGCGAACTTCTCATACGAATTTCCATCGAGTAATGGATAGATAACACTGCGGGGTCTGTGTCATCATCCCTGATGGATTGCAGTTTCTATCGAGTAATTCATTCGAGTTAATATTTTAGCCTGTTGCTTGGCGTTGGGGTCAAGGGGATAGAAACAGCCAATCGGCACCCGGGCCTAACTAAGTCACCAGACGACATCGCTCGGCTCTTTTTTTCTTTCTTTTTTTTGAAAGGGGAGTAGAGCTCCAGATACCCGAGCAGGCCAAGCTAGCCTTGAGATTATGTACAAAGGGCCCTATCACTCCATCACACACTAAGTAAATGCAGTAAGGCTCGACCTCTGCCAAGCAGCAGCTCCAGGTTCCTCATTTACCATCTCCTTATGTATAGCCTCGTCTGAATTAAAATAACCCATGAAATTTGTCGAGTTGAAATTATTGTCGCTTTCTTGCTGAAAGTACCTCGGCTATAAATTGGTACTTTGTCCGGCTCCACATTTGGGCATCGGCGTGCGGTTCGGGATTTGTTGGATTTTCAGAATCGAGTAATGATATTACCCATCTGCTTAACATTCAAGCTCTGAAATCCACGAATAGGCTTGAAAATCTCTGCCAACAAGTCCTATAATGAGGCTTCAAAATTCATCCTTGGTTCTCAACGTAATTCTACAAACTATGCTCGTGGTTATAATAATCAAATGGCGGGTGTTGAGAACTTCCCAGTAATATTCGTTAGATACATTTTACGCCCTGTGGGCTATACCAGAATTCAATCATCGCTTTGGGAAAGTTTACAGCGACTGACAGCGTAGAGTCTGGATAGATTAATCAGTCGAGATCTACTTGAGCTCTGGTATGAAGTGGGCTCTCAAAATCGCAATAACAAACCCATAACGGTCGGCTGGATTATTTTGCACCGTTCATAAAAATCCATAAAATGCTTTCCATGACAATTAGTTTTCGGACGATTCCGACCCATTACCGGGAAACAATGCTTAGCCAGCCCCTATCTCATATTGTACCATTCAATCCCCGGGCAGCTACCATGAATCATACAACGCAGCTCCTGGGTTCCGCTACGGATCCTGAAGACCGGGTTTCTGGGGACCAATAGCGCCTTTTCAATTCCGTGACACTGTTCAGACAGAGCAAGAAAAAAGAAATTATAAAACAGGATTCTAAGATCTCGTTTCCGAGAGGATCGCTCGGGTCCGATATCTTGTGTGCGGGAATTCCGTAACTGATTTTCGGAGGGCCACGCGGGCCGAGTCCGCCTTCTTAGACCACATGGTGGTTGTTTTCGAGCAGCACCACCAGAAGGAAAGTATTTTCATGTCTAGAGAAGATGTTGATAGCTCTTGGGTTTATGCCCGATGTATGGCACTGGTCGTACTGCGAGAGCCATGAAAAAGCACGGTCTCAGGCCAAGGTATGCAATGAAAGCTTCCATCGTGTTTGATATCTCGACATCCAGTCGGCGATTCAGAAACAATGTGGAGAATGAATTGACTTTCCGAGTACCCAAGCTGGTAAGGCTATAGCCTGTAGCTCAGATATTCTCGCTTTATCAACAAAAGTCGATATTACCCGGGAAACCCAATGGAATGCCCCAGCGCCACGAACGAGATGTCCTCATACTATAGGCCAGTCTCATGATCAAACTATATGAACCCATAGCCTAGCCAACTAATTTTTCATTCAATGCACTTTTCAACTCAAAGATAATTTTCCCAATCTTAAAATTTGATGCCTTGTCGAGAACATGGGTCTGAAACCGTTTCTTGGACTTCGAGGAAATGCCCTCCTCCACGCAACCCTCATGCTAGTTGTGTGTCCTACATTTACTTGCTATGGATATAATATGAGCGTGGCAGGTGGTTTGCTAACACTGACCGCGTTCAACAATCAATTTCCCAGCATTGATACACTTCATACAACCGGGGAGATCCAACAGAAAAACTCACAAATACAAGGTTGGTAGCGTACTGGCCTGTGGTATTGATTTATATTTTGTCTGACTGATATACTTAATTGCGCCAGGTGTCGTTATGTCGCTCTTTACTGTCGGCGGTATCTTTGGCGCCCTCTCATGCGTATTTTTCGGTGATCGCTGGGGCCGCCGTAAGGTGATTTTTATATCGAACGTTATAACTATCATCGGCGCCATTCTTATGGCAACTTCATTCTCACTCGCCCAGTTCGTCGTTGGGAGACTAGTTCTCGGTGTAGGAATTGGAGGATACGTCGCGACGGTTCCTGTCTGGCAATCCGAAATCTCACCAGCGCATCTGCGAGGCTCCAACGTGGTAATTGATGGGATTTTCGTCGGAAGTGGTGTTGCCCTTGCTCTTTGGGTTGATCTGGGATTCTTTTTCGTGAAAGAAAGCTCCGTCTCCTGGAGATTTCCTCTGGCCTTCCAAATCATTTTCTCCGTTATCGCAAGTATCTTTATTACGATGCTGCCCGAGTCACCGCGATGGCTTATCAAAAAGGGTAGAGTGGACGAAGGACGACAAGTATTAGCCGCATTACTCGACGTTGAGGAGCACTCCGATGTTGTGAATGACGGCGTATATGATATTGAATCATCACTTTCCCACTGCGGAACAGGATCTTGGAAGGACATGTTCACTAACGGAGAACAACGTCTCTTCCATCGCACATATTTGGCTGCCACAGGTCAAATGTTCCAGCAAATGTGTGGTATTAATGTCATAACATTCTACGCAACTACCATCTTCGAGCAATACCTTGGAATGAGTCCTGTGAATGCCCGTATCATCGCTGCGGCCATGCCTCTCACACAACCATTTGGTGGCTGGCTTGCCTATTACACCATCGACCGCCTCGGTCGGCGACCTTTGCTTATATGGAGTGCTGCAGCCTTAGCCGTTTGCATGGCAGGACTTGCCGGTTGTACATCGCCATCCGCAGCCAACAATACAGCTGCACTTGCCATGGCCGTGGTCTTCCTCTACTGTTTCCAATTCATCGCGACAATTGGTTACGCCGGCTTGACCTTTTTGTATGCCGCCGAGATCGCGCCTCTGCAGATTCGCGCTGCTGTCAACGCGGTATCTACCGCTACCGTGTGGTCGTTCAACTTCCTCCTAGCCGTGATAACTCCAGTGGGCTTTGCAACGATTGGTTATCACTTTTATATCATTTTCGCGATCATCAATGCTCTCATGGTACCGAGTGTGTATCTGTTTTTCCCTGAGACAAAAGACCGTTCGTTGGAGGAGATTGATGAAATATTTGCTCAGTCGAAGAATATCTTCGATCCGCCTTGCGTGGCGCGTGCGATGCAGCGGAAAATGCAAAAGGTGCACATCGGCGATGCTCATCCTGAGTCTGGAGATATTGTCGAGATCAAAAATGATGCTCTTCAGATGGATGTGAAGGCTTAAGAAAGTCCGCTGTGTGGCAATGAGGTTCTGAGGTTGACGATGGAAATTTCAACTCATACTCAGGTGCACCACTGACATCCGCGTGCATTTCACCGACCAGTCCCAGTTCACGTCTCTCAAAATATCTCAACATTACAGAGCAGGAGATTAATCACCTTTTACTATGTGCTTGAGTTATCGGGGTCATTTTGAATAGATATTAGATTCGAGGAAGTCTCCACCGATCAAATAGAAATACAACTAGAACCATCTTTTCTCCGCAATTCTTCGCGGCACCCAAACTCCCCTTCCAGTAAGCTCCGAATATTCAAACAAGACCCCCAGAAACATATGAAATGGATACTGTAGCGCAAGAAAAACAAGAATCAAAAAGAAACTCTCCCTCGGGGAATCGAACCCCGGTCTCCCGCGCTTATCGGTTTTAATGACAAGCGGAAATCATGACCACTAGACCAAGGAAGATGAAAATAGTCGAGTTACAGCTCGACCACTTGGGGGTGGTTGATGTGGCAGGTCAGTTAATGATGTTCCAAAATTATTACAGCATTTGCCAAAATATACAGAGTGAAAATCTATTCGTAAAAAAAAGCCAATTCTATCATGACCCTATACACCCAAACCATCTTTCCATTCTATAAATTCGCCCCACCCAATCCAGATGAATTACCGGTCGGCGACCACCATCCCTCAAGATCACCGAGATCAGGAAGCATGCCGGGATCGTTGGTGAATTGCGGTGCTGCCATTGCGTTTATGGCGTTGAGGTCGGAGTGATAGTTCCACTCGAGGTCATCGGAGGACGGGACGGTAAAGGGTTGTTCTTGTTGTTGATTTTTAGAGTACTGGTTCTGCTGAGAAGGATGTTTTTGATGATTCTCGAAAGATGTGTTTCCAGCAGGAGCAGTCATGGAAGTTTGTATCTGCTGCGATTGAGAAATATCAAGATGATTCGAGAGGCGTGATTTCTTCCGCAAGGAATCAGAGGCGAGACCATCATGACGACTCGAGTCACGAGTCGATGAATGTTTCTGTGAGTCGAGGGAAGCAAGATTGGCGCTGCTGAGATGTCTCTTTGAAGCTGGGCCTGATCGATGCATATGAGCTTGCCAGCGTCGTTGAAGAGTAACAAGGAAGTCCCTGGTGCGTTTCGCATTTTCGAAGGACTGGCCCAGCTCATCGAGGGCGCGGAAGCAAAGATTCAGATAGGCGACCATTTCGGCATTGCGGGGGTGTGGTTGACTGATTTCGCCGGGTTTGCTGGGCAGGAGTGGGGAGCTGGAGACGGTGACGAAGAGGAGCATCAGCGCAGCGCTGAAGATTATCGCCACGACTTGGTTGTTCATTCGGCGGAAGGAGTAGTGCTTTTCGTAGATGTGGAGGAGTCGAGCGATGGCGGTGGCTGATTCGACGCACATGCGTCTTGCGTGATGGTAGCCTGGTCCCTGGCGGGGACTGCGTGGTTGGATGTAATTCTTGGATACCCATGGCCGATGGAAGAAGATGATGATTTGATGGTATTGCATACTGCGAGAATGGTGAGCATTCTGAATGCGGACGCGTTGGAGTCTAGACAGTTTTTACTTACTGGAGTATTAACAGATGGGGTAGTCGCGGTGTTGCATCGTCATCAATATCGAGCTGGAGAGTAGAGGGCAAATTCGTTTTCCAGGCGAAAAGGTCTTCTGTCACTTGGAATGTAATTCTTTGCAAGTCGTGTCGAGATATATCCGAACAGCCGTACCTGGTAACGTGTTAGATATAGGCGAGACCCATTATATGTGGGTGCCACTCACAAGATGTGTCCAACGGGAGAGATCATCTCCCAAAGTATGACGAATTGCCGGCAAATCAGTTCAGTGGTGTCTCTGAGGCCGTCTCCAAGAGGATCTGGTGTTTTTGGGAGTCCGTATGGGTGCCAAATGGCGTCTTTATCCGCGCCTATCGTAGAAGCAGGTTTCGGGACAGTAATGTCTCCTGCAGTCATCCGGAATGGTCGGCCCAGGTAGAAGCCCCAAAAGCTAAAAAAAATAAGTATATGTATGATCGGATGATGACGAGAAGTGTAAAACTCACTGATCAGCGACATAGCTGCCCCAAAAAGCTGTTCGTCGAACGTCCGCCTCGAGGGCGCTAACTTCACCATTATTCACATAGGTCGTCATATCTAAATGTAGTCCAAGATCAAATGCAAGCCGCATCGACATCCCTATTGATTGATTAGAAAATAATCCTCGAATATGATAGCAGGTACCACTTACCGCTATAAAGCCAGCCTCGAGCGTCACGGTTAGATGCGCCCTCGTGGCAACTCAAAAGAACGAGTGCCTGAACCGTCGCAACACAAGGTGTGTCCAGTTCAATTTCTAGTAGAGCCTTCGCTCGATCTGCAAAAAAGTCGGCCAACGATTTAGGAAAGGTGATAAATGTGGGATGGTAGCGCGCTTCAAAGGCACTTCCGATTGCGCACCTATCACACAGTTAGCATTGAGCAATATCCCCGAAGAAGAAGACACGATTAATGGGATACTGACATCGCATTCGTAAGAACCTCTGAGTAAAATGGGGTATCGTCATATTCCTCTCGCCATTTTGTTCGCGCCGTCATATACATCCCCTTATCCACGACGTAAATGCTAGGATTTTGCCAAGTAAAAAACAGCTCAACCAGGTGATCCTCCAAAGCCTGATCAACCGGCTGACCAACGCGAAGGTGATTAAGGATATCCTGGCCATCATGACGCACGGTTCGCGCATCGGGCCGTTGCCGCTGCTGCGTCGCGGAAACATCGACCAGATTAAGATTCGAAGTGGCGCCATAAAAGCGCAAATGACCATCACCGGCGATTTTCAAAGTCCCGATGCGATTAGATAATTGCTCAATCACATCGCTCTCTGCCGGGTTTTCCTCATCACTGTCGGAATCATGATCCTGGTGCGATAGATTCGTCGGCGCCTGACCCAGTAAAACGCCTGGTTGTTGAACCATGTCCATGCCGAGTTGGAAAGTGTCCGGGCTGACACCTGGGTTGGCCATCATCCCTGATCCGCCGTTGATATTTGCGTATATGTTCTCCAGGCTTTCGGCGTTGGGTAGGGTGAATCCCCAATGTACAAAGTTTTGGTTGTCAGGCGCACCCCGCACCATACCGTAGGGGTTCCAGGGTTCCACAGAGGGAGAAGCCCCGATTTGTTGGTTCGCGACGATGCTGTGTGAAGGCGATACGCCGGAATTCTCTTTTTCGACAGAGATTTGGGACTGCCCGGGCTGAGCTGTTTGTGGTGGGCTAGTTGTCGGGGATGGCCTGGAGTGAAATGGCGGGCTTATCTCGTCTGCTGATTTTTGGTCGCTTGTAGAAAGGGCTGTGTTCTTTGCGACTCCGCGTGGAATTTGTAGAGTGTCCAAGACTCTGTTCATGCCGGCCTCGTCTTCTGGATCCATCGGAGGGGGCACTGAGCCTTGATCCTGGATGAATTGGCATAGCTGGTCAATTCTCGCTGAAAACAGCTCTGTGGCGGCTCTTAGAGATACCCTGTAGGACCTGTCAGCACTTGCACCTATACCGGAAGCATTTATATGGCCACATGGCTTTCTCCACCGCCATTTTGTTTCAGTCTGGGGAACGTGAAGAAAATAACTTACTTCCGCTTGTCATCGCCATGTTGGTACTTGCATTCCTTGCCCTTTCGTTCACAATTCTGACAATGCGGCATGGAACCGTCACACTGCAAGATCCGACTCGACATGTTAGTTTATGCGCCGATCTCCTTTGGCCCAAGATTTAGGCTCAGGGAAGTGCTGCAGGCTTACCCTGATTTTGCTTTCCCGGCAAGGGACACAGGCGGTAGTGACATGCTTCCGCGGTGTCTTTTTGGGCTTATCAGGGTCCGGCGACATGGTTGGAATGCTGTTCCTGCGTCTGTTCTCTTCTTTTTGCGGAGAGGATTTCGATAGCGAACGATAGACCGTGGGGGTGGCGGTTCTTGCGCTGGGCTTCGCGCTGGGGGGATGCGGTCGCTGCGGTCGCCGCTGGAATTAATGAAGCGTTTCAAGTCATGTCGAGTCAAGCTTCTGGATTTAGATTCCTCCTTGAGCAATCGGGAAATGTGTTCGAGTTTAAATGCGAAATTCGTATGGAGCAGCGAAATGTTCGTCTGGGGCGGGGGAGAAGGGAAAGCTTACTCCACCTCCAGCGCGCCCGCCTATGAGATGCGCGGGGGATAAGCCGGGCCCCAATTCGGTCTGTCCGGCTGATCGCAATGCCTCCAAAATGGCCAATGCGGGTTGTCATAGTCGGGAGAAGTTTGAAAGGAACAGGGTAGTATGGGTTTTGGACATATACTTCCCCTCCGATTGAAAGAAGTAGATTCCGCGCATTAGGGATCACCCTTTCGGTTTAATTTTTACTTGTATATACTTTGTAGTAGATAAGTTACATCGGCGCTTCACCAGTTGGAGGTGCGCTTGATCCGTTCATTTTGGATCACCTCAATCCAGTATCCATCGGGGTCCAGAATGAAAGCGATGTTCTTCATCATGCCATCGGTGAGACGCTTCTTGAAAGGCACCTTGAGGGACTCGAAGCGGTCGCATGCGCCTTGCAGATCGTCGGTGGAGATGCCTAGGAAGAGTACCACGGTAAGCACTAGAATAGAAAAGAGAAGAGATAGTTTTAAGAAAGCGAAGCGGCACGGTGACTTACAGATATGACCGAAGCCCTGGGGGGGCGGTGTTGCCGTTGTGGTACACGGGACCCTCCTGCTTCTCGGTGCCATAATTCCAAGTCAACTCTAGTAGTCCCTCCATGTCCGAGGTCTTGCCGTCCGCGGGGACCTTTGCATAAGCCAGGAAGTACAGATTAAACTTGTTGTCCGGGTTCTCAACTGTGCGAACCAAGGTCATACCCATAGACTCTTGGTAGAATTTGAGACTGGCCTCGGCATCCTTGACACGCAGCATGGAGTGGTTCATGCGGTAGGAGCCCGGATCGGTGGTGGTGGACAGATTCTCCTCGGCACGCTTAATGATCTCGACCCAGTATCCATCGGGATCCTTCGCAAAGGCGATGTGTCGCATGCGACCCTCGGTCAGCTTCTTCTGGAAAGTATATCCGGCATCCTCGATCCGCTTGCAAGCGACTTCAATGTTGTCGACGGAGATGGCGAGATGACCGAAGCCTCGGTGTGGCTCGGTGTTGCCGTTGACGACACTGTACTCGGGATCGTTCTCGGTACCCCAATTGTGGCAGAGTTCAACGGTACCTTGGAGATCGGTGAAGTGGCAATCTCCATTCAGAGACTTAGGGCCGGTATAGGCCAGGAAGTAGTTTGTGAACTTTCCTTCCGGGACGTCCATCTTGATGACCACGCTCATACCGAGGAACTTGTAGAACTCCAACGATCGCTGGGGGTCCTTGACCCGCAACATCGTGTCTATATGACATGGCGGTTAGTGCTCTGGGGGGGTATATTATGCGTTGTACTGCGACGAGGTTGGTGAGAGAGGAACGAACGGTTAAACTTATAGGTGGAAGGATCGGAGGCCATGGTGAAGGATCGCGCTACATCTCGGTCAGTGATTGGGTCCAGGTGAAGATCTGAATGTGGAGCTGGGGGGGTATAAGCATACTAGTACCTGTGACAGGAACAACAGAAAGTCTAGGGAAACGGAAAGGAGTGAGGACCCTTGAAGATAGACGGGCGAACATGATGGGAGGAGGGAAGTGGGAGGGGGAGCATTAGAAATCAAACGTGAGGAGAAGAGTGGGGCATGACGTGGTGGAGGACATACCACAGATGGTAGTTTGACTAGAGTTATAAATTGTAGTAGTAATTATAGTTATAGCTATAGTTATAGCTACAGCTATAGCTATAAATTCTAGAAAATATTTACTAATTCACTTAGATAGATATATAGATCATGCCCAACTGTGCATACCTATAGCTACCAGTGAGCTGTTTAGCTCCAGCTCCGCCGCAGCACCACCACCACCACCACCACCTCCTCCTCCCGTCTTCTCCCCTCTTCCTCTTCCCTTCTCCTCTCTTCTCTCCTCTCCAACCTCCAACCTCCAACCTACCCCCCCTCCATTCCCTTCTCCCCATTGGCCTGGTAAGTCTATATTTTGTTTTTCTTTGGCTTATTCTCCTCCTTTCCTCATTTGTCTATTCCCACTATCCATTAACCCTTCCGTCGTGGCCTTCGTTTGCCTTCCCTGCACTCCACAAGTCGTGCGCCCCCGCATCCACCGTTGATCGCCGCGTCTCTGTCATTGGCCTCCAACCCTTCCCCGGCTTCGTGTCTGACGCTCCCTGGCACAACCCACGACGCTCCTGGGCCCTTTTCTTTTCTTTTTCTTCAATTCTTTTACTTTCCGCGCTTAGCTGCCAAACATACGCCTGCTGGTCAATCGCATTTCCCCCAATCATAATTCCCCTCGTCAACACGTTCTCGTTTTCTCACCTCCCCCCCAAGGCAATCTGCACGATGGTCCTGGCGCCTCTGCCGCGGAGCCTCGCAGCGCATCTCATGACTGCAGTCCTACCCTGACTCCTACTATAAATTATCCTTCTCCCTCCGAGCTGGTCCTGTGCCACCCGGACACGGCGGGATTCTTTACGACTTGTCATCTGGACCGGCCCGTCCTGCATTCTGTCGATGCAAATCATCACCCCGTCGTCTCCCTCCTTCCTGTATTCCTCTGCAAGCCCGCTATGATAAAACTGCCCTCGTGCCCCCTTTTCTTTGATATTTGTGCCAAGGCAAGGAACGCCTCCGCCTGTCGCGTGTCCTTTTTCCCTCATGGGTCTCAAGATGGCTGAATGTGAACCCTTTCCAGTCTCCAACTTCTTCGACAAATCAAACCTCCCCTCCCATACCGACCCTCCATTTATCCCCTACTGGGCCCGGTGCCATACGCAGCGCGCAAAAAATCTCCTCGACTGTACCGACGAACCGATCGAATACGACCACGACGACGAGGATTACAGCGACAACTGCTTCTTTTTCCCAGAAGATTGCTCGTGGACACCTCCAAAAGAGTCGGTTGTTGAAGCGCATTTCAAAGCCCTCAAGGAGAAATCCGATATTTCAGTGGCAGCACCTACGCGGACCATCCCAGACGCTACCGGCAACATGATTCCTGGGCTTCCTGATATCAAGATGCTCGACTCGGAGGCGCTGGGTGACTTGCTGGAAGACAACCTTTCCCCGCCAGAGATCACCACAATTCTGTAAGTACCTGCTACCCTACCTGCAGCTTAAGATTTGTCACAAGCTCATCTGTTCTTTTCTCATGCAGCGTGTTCGCAACCAACGGTGCTGTCTTCGCCTACGGATCTACCCTTTCATCTCGCCAACTACGAAACCTTAGCGCCACATACGGTGCTGCCTACACGTGCTACGCAAAGACCGCCTCCAGCGGGAATCTGACTGGTGTGAACCCCGCCAGCCATCCGTCCTCCTACGTAACAGCCCAGTCCATGTCCCTCGGCGACGTAGGCTCAATCGTTTTCGAGCTTGACGACTCGGTAGCGGTGGTAACACGTATTGCTGACAAAGTTCTGCTGGCTGCCGTTGGCCCCTCTAAGCCGGATACTGGCGCGGCAAATGGAACTGGCGAGCATATCGGCGGAGACGGAGCTATACCCGGCGACCTGAGCAACGGCGCTACTTCGGACAGCTTAGGGGACGGCCATCGCACTCCAACAGCACCACCCTCTCCCAACCCACCGCCGCGCGATGGAAACGAGACGCAGCATGAGATAGATCGGAGTGCAGATCTGGCCCGGCTTGCAAGCTTAAACCTCTCCGCCTCGCCTTCTGTCTTGCTTGCCCTGGAGTCGAAGTGCGCGGCACTGGGGAGATTCCTTGGGTCAAAACTCGACGATTTAGACAGCCCAGAGGACTTCTAACAACGATGAAGTACGGCATGGTGATGAATGGGGGTCCTGGTCTGATATTTGTGGGACGTAATGTTTCAGCGAGGCATATTTTACGAACCTGAGCGAATTTATTCACGATGAATCGACGACAACCTGAAAAATTGAACATTTATTTGCTGAATCCAGTCGATGGGGCGAAACTTAGGCTAATGTACAGACCCGCCTAAGATCGCCTTCCATGTCGAGACACGAAGATGCTATTCCAACCCCTCATCAAATGATACGGCAAATAAATAACCTTGTCCCGACTTGTAAATACATGTGCCTTTCTATAGACCGTAGGGCAGGCACAGGAGCCTATCTACTAGCAACTATGAAAGCCTGTGACGTTTGAAGCCCCCACGGAAACACGACATCTACTAACCTGGCGGAATGTCAACTTTCTCGTTCCCGCATCCCACATGTCACCTAGCTGAGTTCAAGGATATCAACCCGCGTCGCCCCCGGCACGCCGAGCACCTTATCTGTAGTCGCTAGCATGGAAAGTGACCCCGAGCAAGCCTTTAGGACCAAAATCTTCGAATTAGCGTCAGCCAGTTGCTTGGGGAATGGGCAGACGCCGTTGACTGCGAACAAATTCGAGCCTACCATCGAAGCAGGTCAATCTAGCCTGGCTTTGTCTGTTTCTTTCAAGTTGAAGTTTAATCACGGCTTTGAAACAAATCGAAGCTGGGGCACTCAAGGAGAGCGAGGGGGGCTATTTCAAAGAAAATCTTCCCTTTGTTCGTCATATCTTTGGATTATTAGTTATATATTGCAGATATGAGTTGCTCTTTTGAAAAAGTCCCATCCATCCATTTGACTATCTTATTTTTTTTTCAATCACCTTCAATGTCACCCAACATGCCTCGCCAGCTTGCAAAGAAGCGCAAGGTGCAACCCGAGCCCGAGGCTGAAGACTCGTCCGGGGTTGAGGCCCCGTCAGAGGTCGAGGACGGACCCGAAGCTAATTGGTCCCCCTGGGATCCAACAGAGCGCAAAGTGCTTGATATTCGTAAGTTGGACCTCGACAAATCATATCACAATGAGGCTCGACCCAGGTCAAACATGACCAAGGTTAGAGTCGGCCATATCACCTCGAAGCCGCCGCTGGAACGGCAACGATGGCAGCATAAAGACAAAAGGCCCATCGAAAAGGTCGAAGATCTACCGGAGGGCTGGCATGCGACCGAGCCAGATCTCGATGAGGCGTAAGTTTATATGAATATCCTTTCTAGTACAAATACTCATGGGTTTCCATTTTTTAGGGACCTCGATGGTCAGATTGCAAGGTGTCATGAAAGAATTGAGGACAAGATCATGCCGAAGTTTTTCAAGGAAAAGCTAAAAGGCCTTCAAGCTTCCAAGGCATATTACGAGTAAGAATTTCCCAATTGGACTCTCATAGAGGCATTTAGTAATCAAATATGTTTTCAGCCGAATGTCCGAGAACGAGCCCGAGGATCTAAGCCCAGAGGTTTATGAAAGGATCGACTCCCTCAGAACAATCCAAAGGCAACTCAAGAAATCGGACAAAACCCACCAATCTCCTAACTTGCAGGCTATTCTGCAAGCATATCTGGATGGAAAGCTGCTGTGGACCCCCGGTCTGATTACCTACTGGTCGAATGGAGTCAAGTTATGCGAGCCCCGGCCATTCAACTGGGATGAATTCGAGGCGATCAACGCCGCACACGGCCGCGACGGATCATTTTGGACTGAAGGGGTATGCCTGATACGAAAATTGACCTATTGATTGTGATCCAAGTGAATTGATAACTGACGGATTCCTTAGCTTTCTGGACCAGGTCCTGAATTCCAAGGCGCAACGCTAGTTATCGGCTCAACCCCCAGAGCACTGGCAATCAACATAGTACGTGACACGATAACTTCCATCGGCAAAACCGATCAACACTAACATCCAACCCCCTTTTTGAATGATAGTACAGAATCGCTGTTCGCGCTCCGAGTAGTGACTGGTGGGATGAACTAGAATTCGTACACGACACGGGAGCGTCGATCATGCATATATACCAACACGACATACGACGAATAATCGGTCCGCATAGACGTCAAGCAGCTTCATTCCTTCCAGTAGTCAGCACCAACCAATTCCGAACTGCAAGCGGAACCATGACCCGAGACATCGTCGAGCTAGAAGTCACGCTCCTTAACCATTCGAGGAAGCGCATCCCTCCCTGGACCCGAGTCCAATGTGTCGTCAATCCGGATACTTACGTAGAAGGAATAACCCGCCGACTGGACGGGCCATTTCTACGAGCCATGATGTACACATCGACCAGGCCTGATGGCAATTTCCATCTGACGGCGTCAACTATCAAGAAGTCGAATCTTCTTAGCGATTTATCCCACACTATCCCATTGGAGGAGAGAAGTGTGCCAATGGCGAACTTTCTTCCCCCGGCTCAAGCAAAGGGGATATTTGCCACACAGCCCCCGTCTGAGCCGGAGAATGTCTATGGTTCGAGGGCTTTTCCCGATGCCCATATCAGCTGGTTTTGGAGTTGAGGTTGATATGCGCTTGTTGATTTCCTACGAATGCTTGATCATTCTTCCAAGGTGGGTCTGTTAAGCCATTGTTTGGACATCTTGGGTGATTGGTTATGCTTGGCTTTCTGTCCTTTCCATGCTCGAGCGAAAGCTCGTCAAATACTATAACAGTCATGATTTGCACGCGATCTTCTTCATTCACATTATTCTCCTGAGATCAATATTCATGCAGTTGTTTTAGTTCTGCTTTTAAAAATGTCGTTCAATACCAGTGGTACATGGCGTGAGTCTGCCAGTGGTGTGGTCTCCAACCCAGTATCCTACCCAGTATCATAAAAAGTTATATACTCAGCACCTCAATACTGTGAGGATAAAGGAAGTTGTGTATGTATGTAGAATAGCCCTAATAAAGCGGTTGCAAGACTCAAATACAGGGAACACAAACACTAGTAATTTTGGGGCGCTGGCGGCCTCGCAAGCCTACTGCTGAGCAGGTTGTCGCTACAGAGCGGCACAATCAGTCAGTTACCAGCCAGCGTACCTTAAAAACTTCTAATGCGCACTGCGTAGTATATTCAATTGGTCCCTTTCATTTCCGTGGCCAGGGTCATTCTGATTTGAGGAAACTATCATTATACGACCACACGCATGTCGGGCAGATCAAAGGAAAGTGACGAATGACCAAAGATATCTGGGTAGTAAGAACTGCAAAGATTCACAGGGCAGTAATGCTAGTCAAAGGTCTAGACTTGGCGATGGCATTTACAAGTCTAGTGTATCGCGTCTACAACTTGAACTACGGTGGAATGTCTTGTGTCCGGGCCTTGGGCCACATCATTTCAAAGAAAAAGGACACAGTAAAATAATAACATGTAAAAATACTATTTTTTTTTTTAACGGAGGTCAAGGCCTTCGCTGCCTCCTTGGCAGCTCTCGTCTCTGCCCGCTTGCGGGCCCGAGCCTCCTTCTGCTTTTGGGCCCTTTTGGCCTTCTTGGCCAGGGCCTTATTTCCCTTAGGGGCCACCTGTGAGGTCTCCTTCTCCTTCTCTTCCTCATTCTTCTTCTCTTCCTCCTTCTTGTTAATGTCCTTGGCCCTCTTGGGGGCCGGTGTCTCGTCCTCCAAAGAGGGGCCAGGATGCTTGCTGGCAGGGCCGGGGGCCGAAAGCTTCTGATATAATGTGTTAACTTGACATTAACCCTAGATAAGAGGCTGCTCTTACCTCCTCGGCAAGGGCCAGGCGCACTCGCTTGGCGAAGCGGCACTGATCAGAATTATGGCCGCATGGGCCGTGGATGCAGCAGAACTACAATCCTTTAGGTCAACAGTGGTCTCCTTGACACGCAATCAAACGAAATGCGATGAGAAACGCCTGCGTGTCCTCGACGAAGGAAAACGATGCAAAACCTCACACCATGGATGAAGAGTCATGACGCGTCATGACTTGGACACAGAAGAAAAGCATATATCTGATGCAGGGGAGCATAAAATAGATTCACTTACGGGCATTGAGATCGAGGTCGAAGTTGATGAGAGAGACAGAGAGAGCTTCTGTGTGTATGTGTGTGTGAATCGTTCCCAGCTAATGAAGATGCAGAGTGTTGAGAGGTGAAAGGTGAAAGGAAGGTAGAACATTAGGTTCCAAGTAGGTTCCAAGTAGGTACCTACCTAGGTAGGTACTCTGGTAGATTCTATACTGGTAGTTCCTGACGGCAAGTGCGATCTATATAAAAAGTGGCTGGTGGCTGGCCCAAGCGTACCTTCCTTGTCCTCAGCAGTACTACTAGTAGTCTAGTACTCCTCTGCGTTAAAAAGCAATTTCATATGATCCTCAAAATTCAATTAAAATCCAGAAGATGCTCGTCGATAAATATGGGCCCGGGGGTTGTGACAGTGGTTCGAGACAAGTAGGAGGTAGTGTAATTTAGGCATTGTAATTAGATTCCATCAGCCTCTCGGTATATTTTCCCGCTACTTTAAGAAAACTGCTTAACCCCGACTGAAATGGGTTGAACCATGTCTGCCGTTTGCCTCTCATATAACGAGCCCATTTGGTCGTTACCTTTGTGGCCTTGTTGGTTTGGCTGCCTAGATTGGATGGCATTCACTCTGGCACCCTGTACCTAGTTCCCACCTGGGCACTTCCTCTTCTTCTTCTCCAACCTGATTACTTTCCTCAAACCGCTACTGCAAATATCTAGTATCTTCCCTATCTTGAGAATTCCCACACCATACCACAAACAAACTGCAAGTTCATTCCATCCACTATTCCAATTGATATCTTACTCTAACTACAAGACTTTCCAGCCTTATCATCGACCATCACGCGTTTCTCATTTCTCTCTGACAACACCGCACTCTACACCCTCTCCTCTTTCCGACGCATTCCCAACAATGAAAAACGCCGAAGACCTCAAAATCGACAACGACAATGCCAAGCTCGTCAAACAAGCTCTCGAATCATTTATCAGAACAGCTCTCGCGGAACTGGAGTTTGACTACGATGATCTGTACTCGCGAAAGCATCACAGAAAAAAGAAGGCCACCGACGAGCAACATGAAAACCTCCTGATCGTCGCCGAGGAAGTCTGGGGTAACCTTAACGCGTCTCTGAAGATTGATCTGAGCTCGAATCGACATTCTTTTCTCGACAGCCCAAAGCAAAATGCCTTGAAACTTGCCATCACGCAGGATCAAACATTGACCCTTGGTTTCGTGACGAATTTTATACCTATCTTCTGGATAAGGTTCGTCGATCAGCGGAAGCAGCAGGAGAAGAGGGATCTACTGAAGAAGAAGCGAGATGAACAAAAGGTGAAGGAGGAAGAGAAGCAGAAGTAAAGATACATCGAGCAGATACAAAGGAAGAAGCCGAAAATTGAGCAGTGAAGCAGTGAGAGGAAAAGACCCGGAACAATGGCAATGATAACTGATTCCATGTTCTTGAAGGGAGAGGTGGAGTTACAGTCGCCCCAAGTCGGAATTTGTGGTTAACTTCTTGTATCCATTGCATCGACATGATAAGATAGCTACACAATATCGTCTTTCTGAAAAGATTTGATTTCCCTTTTCGCTTAGAATAGCTCAGCTATGGTCGGGAAGCTTGCAATCTTGGGTTGAGAAAATAATCGATATTATGAGGCGTAGCCGTACTCAGTAAGGCTTCTACGTACTCCCCGGCTGCTGAAGATGTCCCAGAATCTCTGCAATTCTCAAAACAGCTGGACACACCCGTAAGAAAACGACATACAACAAAATATCATGATCGACGTTTCTCAACTAATCAAATTAAAGAGGAAAATCTCCAGTTACTATGTGCAAGGCATTATCAAACAGAACAATTTAAGAATTAAATAATCTCTTTATTCACATCTCGGCAAGGCAAAATAAGTATATACAGAGAATAATGGAGTGCATGGCATCTTCTTAGAAAGAGACACTGTCGGAGGTACCAAGCACAGTCTCACCCTGACGGGCAACAACATGGATGGGGCTAGTTGGCGGGCTTGTCAAGCTGATCATAGTTTCGAATCCAGTGCGATTAGCAGAGCCGATCTGCTGGCTGTTCGCTGAGTCATTTGAGGCACCAGAGTAGACGACCCAGTTATCGTAGTCAGTCGCACCATTCCAGCTCATAAAAACATCAGCGCCATTGTCGATGGGAGTGACATTGGCCACGGGCGACCAGAATGGAACAGCGCTCCACTGGCATCTATAGCCTCGGTATGAAGCTACTACATTATCGTCGCCAAACTGAGCACTCAGCACCAAGTTCCCGTCGCCATCATATTCCTTGATCTTTGAAATGGAGCCGTAGTCCATGAAGACATGACCACTGGTTTCATTCAGGAGTTGGTAGCTTCCTTGACTCACAGAATGGATGGAGTCGTTGGGGTCAGTTAGGGAGCGAAGGCTGGTCACGGTTTTCTTGGTCAGATCAATAGCCAAGCTCACACCAGTAGTGGGAGACTCGGTATTGGTCGGGGTGTTGGCGTTATTGAAAAGGTTCAGAACCAATCCTTCGTCCGTCTCGTTGAAGACGCGCATGTCGTGTTGCCACGAGAAGCCAGCATCACCGATCTGTTTGAAGTCGCCACCATCTTCCCCGCTCACACGCCAGATCACGGTTCCGTTGTGGTGGAGGTAGTATCCCGACCACATGTGGCGTAAAGAGACGAGATAGCCATCGTTGGTGGTTGTGATGGCGTTGATGTGATAGGCATCGTAGGGAGCATCCTGAGTGCCGACGTCGCCACCGAGCACTTGGTGAGAAGTGGTCAATGGAATATCTGCCTCCTGCTCCAGGGCACTCCATGAATTGAGAATCTCGTTGGTGAAAATGTCAATCTCGTAGAAGTGACTGTCGAGCATCCAATCCGACGAGCTACCATTGATGGAAGTCAAATCGTGCTGGGTAAGGTTGTAGGCGGTAACGAGCAGAGTGTTTTGGGGAGTGATATGACTCTCGTGCAGATCAATATAAGAATCCTTGGTCGAGTTATCGGGAGTGACGAAGGCCCCCTCCAATGTCACGGTATGGATTTCCTTGTAGCTGCTATCGAGAATGTGTACGGTGCCGTAACCATAGCCAATGTCCATCATATCGCCGGCCCAGAAAGTGATAACGGATTCGTTATTCAGCTCTTGGACCATGAAATTGGCTGTAACCTCCTCGGGGCCCTCGTAAACCAGATTTCCTTCATCGTCATAGATGAGCGCAGCCTGGCCAGCAGTCTGCACACCACCACGAGGACCGAGGAAAAGGAATCCAGGCTCAGTGGTGCCGGTTTTGTTCACCACGAGCTTTGGCGGCTGGAAGTCGATCGAACTGTAAGTCGAGTAGTCCCAAGCTGCAGCACCGAGAGATAGCAGCAGCGTGCTGCCGGCAGTGTACCACCAGGGAATCATTTTAGGGTGTGTATACACTAGGTATACTTCGAAACGAATGAATGAGGCTCAAATAAAAGAATGGCGACAGTAAGAACTGCGAAGGCGTACGAATTGGATTTTCCGGGCGCAGTGATTTATTTAAAATAAAAGAGAGAAAAATCGGATCGAAGAATATGGCATTGCCGCTTCGCGTCCCGCAATCTCAAACTTGGCCCTGAAGATCATTGCCATGGCCTGGCGTATGGTGGGCTCTGATCTCGTCATTGGCCATCCATTTTTTATTTTGCCATCAGCCCAATCCACTATGCACCCCGGAAGTCGGGGTACTCGGCAATGAGCCATCTTGGCTCTCGTCATTACGGGCCTATCTATCACTTCATATTTCCAGTGTACGAGATGAGCGGGAATCGCATTGATCATGGTCAGGCGGCGACGTTGCCTCGACCCCTGGAGGGACGGACTAATTTCATGTAGCACATTGAATGGAAAGTTTGCGAGTAACAGCATGGACCAACCAGATTGTACTATTGGATAGATAGCGTAGCCAAGTGAAGGGATCGACTCGCCGATCGTTGTGACTCGATGCTTCTCCTTGAAGCTGAGGTCGCCAATCCCGGCCGGTACTCGCGTGGCTAAACAAGCCTCTTCCGTCGGCTGTCCGCGTTGCCACTCACTGGCCCGAGTGTGGGTGGAGTGTGACAAAGTAATGCGACTGGTGGTTCCAAACGGTGAGTATCCGTGGGAAGACCGGCGGCAAAACGCCCCTGGTGAGGGATCGGCTCCGAGCATGCCTGATATGGCAGGCCTTCAGCCGACTCTGGATGAACCGGGAAGAGCGGAAGAGCTCATTTCCTTTCGTTGGTCGACGGAGATCGTCGCAGATGCGACACCAGCTGCAAGTAGTGCATCCCAGCACGCCCTTCTATTCACTTGAATGACCCTAGAATTGAATAGGCTTTGTCTTGGAAGTTATAGAATATTGGCAAATACTATTTAAGACCATCGATCTAGTCCGACATTTAATAATCCTTTCAGATGTGATAGACTCACCAAGATTCTAGCCCAATCAGATAAAAGCCTCCTTGGCACCATGTACTACATCTACGAGTAGAACTAGTATGAGGACTTACGAATAATGTTGTGCCAGAATCTGATCCATTGAAAAATCCATTTTTTTTTTTAAAAAAAAAAACCAAAAAACAACCAACCATTAAGAATGAAACATGAAAACTCAATTTGCCTCAATTATAAAACACGGCGTTAGACATCTTATCTTTTAACAAGGCAGATTAAATACAGGATAAAGAACAGGAAACTTCAGACTTACTCTCATCATCCCTGCTGCTCGAAAATGTCAGCCTCTCCAAGCATTCCAACCTCGGTATCGAAGGCCACTTCGGTGGTCTCGTCTTCTAGAGTGTGAGTTATAGCTTACACAACCTCACATTATCCAAGACTTACTCTCCACATCCTCGACCTCTGGCTTTTCACCAACATTACTTTCTTTCCCATCCCACTTGGCCGTCTTGCTGGCTTCTTCTGGGGTCTGCATGAGGGTAATGTTGGAGAGCCCGCGCCAGCGGGGCATTTATGAGATCTATCATAATATATTATATTAGATATGCATGATCGAATGAACAACTTCGAAGACTTACCGTTATCCTCCTTCTTCTTTTCGGCCTTTTTGGCCTGAGCGGCGGCCTGAGCGGCGACGCGCTGGGGCTTCTTCTTAGCCCTATAGGCTTTCGCCCGCATGGCCTGCTTCGACAGGGGCCTTTTGGTTCCAGGGTTGTTCTTCTCATTCTTCTCCTCGTTCTTGGAAGGGTGTTACTCGTCCTCTTCAAAGGGAACTAGGTGGTTAGTCAACCTCCAGCTTGACGGCGTGGCTGATAGAATGATGCTCACCAACGCCCATTTTTATTGTCAGTTACGGTATTGGAGTGAATGTAGAATTTCGACTTCTCGATGAGGATACGAATGAGTTTGGAGAAGTGGACGAACAGCGCCTTGCTTCACTCTAAAGGAGTCCTGGCGTGGGACGCACCTTCCATGACTACTAAAGAGCCAGCCTCATTCCATCCACCGTGTCGGAAGATACTAAGGTATTCCTCGAGATCCTTAGGCCCCATCTCGAATGGTGTACTTGAAATTTGCCATGTAAGTGGAGCTTGTGTCCGAGGGCTGGTATCATTTTGGCGATTTGCTCGCTCTGTGTAGCGAAAATAGTACCAGGATGTCACTGCCTCCGTACCTGCCTCTGTGCCTAGCCCGTTCTGGGAGAGGGTTACTTGGGAGTGACCCATCGGAGTGCGAGGCAAATGGCGATTTTAAAATCTCAAGTTATAGCAGCTCTCTCGGGCTTAAGCAGCTAGTCTAGTATTGGTGAATTATAGATATAGTAGAATGGTGAGTATATACTTCGTGCATGTCTGGACGCAAAATTTAGTCTCAAAATTGTGTTTCTTCGCGACCAAGTGTTCAAGTTGCCTTTTCTTCCAAGGTTGTCGATGAAATAATTGAGTCACCTGTATAGTAAAGTCCTGAAAAGCTGGAGGTGACTGTGATATTGAATAATCATAAAAAAGGAAAGAACTATAAACTGACTAGTAATTGTAAAATCTCCGCGGTCATTCCCTGAGAGCAAACTTGAATTGCCGAACGCGTAACCTCTGCACCTGGGCAATATATATACCATATTCCAAGGTTTGGAGTACGCTCACCAATCGGGTTGTAGTGCTAGCTGATTCTTCAGTGGCATCAAAGATTGGAATGGTGTTTTCTTTCATTTCTTTTACATTTCGGTCAAACTATCCCAGTCTATTCAATTTACACAATTTAATACAGCAATATAATCTTTGTTACGGTCACGGTAATTAATCCATAATGCGGCATAATTTACCATTGGGATTGATTGTTAGTACAAACCCAAGAGCTCTATAGGAAGAGCAAGCCCTTCCCATCGGCTTTACTCTAGGTCCTCCTGTAGTTGATGCTGGATGTGAACAAAGCCCTGGAGGTAAACTGATGTGAATTATCTTTAATCAAAATTATGTTTCTAGATGCCTAGGTATATTGAATCCCCATACCCTCTTTCTCTCTCTTCGTATCGCCACTTTCATTCTTATGATTCATTCATTATCTCCTAGTAGGTTATTTCATAGTTTTAGCTAAAACTTCGTCACATCAAGCCGTTGGTAGCATAATACTCTTGAGAGCAGACACTGAACGACATGGAATTTAATGATGGGAAAGTAACACCGGCCGAACATTCATAGCGCATTGTCGGGATGTGGCTTATAAATTCTAGATCAAGTTGTCGGAAAATTCTCAAAACAAGCCACATGCCATTGTGAGACCAGCAGTTACAAACTGGATCAAATTTGCGACTAGGGCGATAATACCCGATTTCACATTCCTCGAGATCTTGGACTTCCCCCCCATCAATCACCTCGCAAGGTTGTATATCCAATCAAAGCTAGTTATTCAGGATCGAAGGTTGTCGCACACTCGAAATTATTGGCATCGTGTTATTGGTGCCTCTTCTCGGATGGCGACATGCGTCCTTTCTTCATTTCTTGGCGGCCCCAGACCAGCCGACGAAGGTGCGCCAAAACGCTATATTCTATGCCCGTGAGGATGTTACATCCCTCACATTGTCGACATCATTTCCCTGAGGTTACGTGCGATAATTTGGCAATTGTGGCTTCCGATGGTACTCGAGCTATAAAACAATCGTAATTCCGGGACCTAAAATCGTTCAAACCGCATTTAAGCTATTCACTACAAACCGAAAAGTTCAGCCATATACGAAAGAAGCAGCAGCATAATGCTTGTCACTTGTTTTTCACTTTTCTCTCTCGCCACACTGGCTCTCTCCCGTCCTGGGACTCCAATTGCAAACAATCGCGATGACCCAATACCCTACGGTGCATTTCCATCATCTACGCCCTCTTCTTCGGTCGTCCCGGCGGTAATTCCAAATATCCCAGACAACAACGCTTCCCCTGTTGGACGAGCAGTCATATACAACTCTTGTCGGTTTCCGATTTATGTGTGGTCAGTGGGATCAACAATTCGGCCCGAAACCACTGTCCTTCCGTCCAAGAATTTTACAGAGACGTATCGTGTCGATCGCCTGACCGGCGGCATAGCTTTGAAAATAACGACAGTGAAGGATGGACTCTTTAATAGTTCACCACAAACCATATTTGCATACAATCTTGACGGGCAGAAGGTGTGGTATGACTTAGCAGATGTCTTTGGAGACCCATTCAAAGGACATCCGGTTTCACTGCTACCTTCAGAGCCAATCGTATTCTGGCCAAGTGGAACTCCACCAGGTGGGAGTGAGGTTAGGGTTAAGCCATCGACCCAAGATTTAAGGTTATATCTATGTTGAATGATGGCATTCTGGTAGTGTTTGTTGTTGTTATTCTAATTATTATGGGATTCACACCCACGAGAGGGAGCGCCGGGCTGTCAAAAACTTTTTGGAACGAAAACTAGTGTTTAATATACGAATTTCCTGCGTTTTTCGAGCATTTTCAGTAGCTTTCACAAATAGTTGGATTAGGCCGCTTACTCTCCGAACTATTTGGTGCTGATGTCATTACCGAGGAACCTCGGCCCCGTCAGCTCGCGTACAGCTGATGCACCAGTTGGTTGCTCAACAATGACGAGAGTTGGTGGAGAAGAGTTAAACCCCAAAGTGGAACTGAAATTGGAGAAATAACAGCTTAAGCGGTATACTGGGCATAATTAATGGAGATAGTAATTGGCTGACCGACTTCGGTGTTCTGTCCGAGTACTTGAATGCCCCCGATTCCCCGCTCCCCGCGAAATTGGAGAAATAGTCCCGCTCTTGGTTCAACCTCTCCTTCTTTACCTCTTCCGCTTCTCTCGTCCACGCATCACACACACACACAAACACACACACACACACCACCCAAAAATGGTCGCTCCAGCAATCAGAGTGGCCCCTTCGGCCGCGAATCGCGCGTTGAATCTGTTGCGCACAGTGCAGTACACTCATCCACCCAACTGCCCTTGTCATTCCAACCCCAATCACCATCATCACCACAAGACCCCTTCAATGATGAACACCGTCCGCCGCCATCTGGCTACTCCCGTGGATCCCTCGCGCGAAAAGGAGTACGCTTTCGAAATGGCCGCTTCTAGCATCCGTTTCGGTCCTGGTTCTACCAAGGAGGTCGGCATGGACTTCAAGAATATGGGCGCCAAGCGCGTGTGCATTGTCACCGATTCCAATGTCACCAAGCTAGATGCGATGAAGCAAGCGGTGGAGGGTCTTACCAAGGAGGGAATTGCATTCACCATCTATGACAAGGTTCGGACTGAGCCTAAGGACAGCTCGTAAGCTCCCACACTTCAACCCATCGGGGGTGGAAAAACACAGCTAACACTGCATGAACCACTCCAGAATCAGAGATGCCATTGCGTTTGCCAAGCCCTACAAACCCGACGCATTTCTCGCAGTTGGTAGGTCAAAACAGAGGGCCAGAATAAAAAGAAGAACCCCTACTAACCCATAACAGGCGGCGGGTCTGTCATTGACACTGCAAAGCTCATGAACCTATATAACGCTTACCCCGAAGCCGACTTTCTTGACTTCGTCAACGCCCCTCTGGGCAAGGGTCTTCCCGTCGACAAGCCTCTGCTCCCTCTGGTCGCCGTGCCCACGACCGCAGGCACAGGCTCCGAAACAACAGGAACCGCAATCTTCGACCTCGTCTCGAAGAAGGCAAAGACAGGAATTGCCCACCGCAACTTGAAGCCCACACTTGGAATTTGCGATCCGCTCAACACCCGCACCATGCCATCCGCCGTTCACGCCGCATCAGGCTTAGATGTGCTCTGCCACTCCCTTGAATCCTGGACCGCTATCCCATATTACGAGCGTACCCCCCGCCCGACAAACCCTATCAACCGACCCGCCTACCAGGGCGCAAATCCCATCTCAGATATCTTCTCCCTCCACGCCCTGCGCAGCACCGTCAAATATCTCCCCCGCGCAGTCCGCGACCCAGATGACCACGAAGCGCAGTCTCAAATGCTTCTTGCCGCTACGCTAGCAGGAATTGGCTTCGGAAACGCAGGTGTGCATCTTTGCCACGGCATGAGTTACCCGATTTCAAGCCAGAACCCTGGATACAAGCATGCCGGATATGAGGTCGATCATCCCATCATTCCGCACGGTGTTTCCGTCGCAGTCACAGCACCCGCTGTGTTCAAGTTCACCGCGGCCTCTAATCCCGATCGTCATCTTGCTGCTGCGGAGGCATTCGGTGTTGATATCTCAAACGTCAAGCGGGAGAGCGCAGGTGAGGTTCTCGGCGCTGCGATCGCTGAATTCTTGGCTTCTTTGGGTGATCAGCCTCGCGGTCTTAAGGATCTGGGCTTCAAGGCTTCGGACTTGGAGGGACTTGTTGAGGGTACCCTTCCGCAGAGACGAGTCCTTATGCTTGCCCCTAACTTGAGTGAGGAGCTTCAGGCTGAAAAGGGAGAGCTAAGACGTCTTTTGGAAGAGTCCTTGGACTACTAAGGTGATTCTTGGAGTGAATCTTTCAGGATGTGATGAGGATTGGATGTTGAAGGTGTTGGAAAGTCAAAATGAGATGCTGTATATATAACGAGAATATTTCCACTCGTGACGAAGAAGGAATTGGATATCACTAGTTTGAAAATGCAGTTGCGCTGTGCAGCAAGATAAAAATCCCAGGACCTGCTTGGGTTTATTCAAAGGGTCATTCCGAGCGACAAAAATGAATCGTGAGGACCTCAATTCATACTCTCAGCGCGATGAGGACTCGGATGTCTCGGCAGAGGTGTCTTCTTCAAGACACGCAACGGAATCAGTCAACAGCTTGACACCCATCATCCCCATCGAGGAAGCAACGCGGTCTAGCCAAATCACGGCGCGTGGATCATTCCTATCAGTGGTTTGAGAAGGGCCTCGACCGAGTTCGGAGTATATACGGAAAGGAAGGGCGAAAGTCCTCGGATTCGTAGCCGGGGGCGATGGAGTGTCCACACTGGCATCGCTCGGTGTTGCTATTAGAGAATCCGGTGAAAGTTCTTCGATAGTGCGACTGCGCTTCTGATCTTCGATGCGGTCATGAAGCTGACCAAGTGTTTCAATAATGCTTTCCGATCCCCGGAGAAGCAAGGAGGGGCCCGTCTCTGGAAAGATTTCAGGCACAGGCCCAACAAAACTCTCCGGTCGTCGCACAATGCCTTGCTGGCGCTGACCATGGGCGCTAATACAAGCACGAAGCTTGATATTGAGATTATGGAGCGTTCGAGACGTGTTTTGGATGCGTTGCTGAAGCGCTTCAACACTATCGTCTTCCCATTCAGTCCGACCAGACAGGATGTCTTGAGATTCACTGATATATCGCGGACATTTGACAATCTCCATAAAGACCTCGTCCGAGGTCACTGCATAGGCAGACCACTCACCGGGCTTCTGTGCATCCTCGGCCATAATTCTCCGGGCATAGTTCTGCCACTCCCCCTGATCCAGAAAGCAGGGTGTGCCTTGATAGACAGCCGTTGCGACATGAAAGCCCCGAAATGCGATGTAACATGACCGTCCAAATCCAGATTTATGAAGTGCAGGTCCACGGCTCATCATCAGTCGCTTGACAGCGTCTGAATGGATCACCCATGCACCGGGGCTGGTTTGCGCGTACATCTCGAACACGCTCAGCATCATGGCCGTACAAACCATATTGTCGGACATAGCACGGTCGGGATTATTCAGCGCGCGAACAACTGCCTGTAAAGAAAGACCATACATGCGCCGACTTGTTCTAAGAAGAACTGGGTCTTGGGTGAGATGGGCGAGATACACAGAGCTCAAGCAGCAGATAGCGGAATCCATGAAGGCATCCTGGCCGAAATTCAGCACGATGAATTCAGCGAACCCTGGCTCATTGCCAGCACGAAAGTGATTGTGAAAATAAAGTGTAGGAAATGAGGCGCTGATAAAATCCAAAAATAATTGTGGTTGCGCTGCTTGGAATGTTTTGCGCACCAGAGACGGCGAGACACTTTCATCGAGTGAGACGGAGGCGGAATGTCGGCGCATCAGAGCTATGGCATTATCGCGCACAATTGCAGCGACGCCAGCGTCGTAGTCGACGACAGAGCCGAAGCTGTCGACAGAATCAAGAGGCTCTCGCTGTGAGGACGATGTTGAAGCCGAAGCCACTGTGCTTGGCGTGGTGGGCCCCGTTGAAGCCCCGCGGCCGCGCCGTCGTGGATCTCGATGGCGTCGAGCCAAACTGGGGCCCTCATCTTGAAAGCGAAATGTGCGACGATATCCCGGACAGGTACGGCCGTATCGCTGGCATTGAGTGCACTCGGGGACTGCTTCGTCACACTGGATTGCCCCTCAATCCGTCAGCAATCGAGTTCCAATGAGTAGCAGCCATGGATGTGCAGAACTCGCCTTGATGTGTCTGTCGCGACAGAGAGAACAACCAGTACTGTGCGGTACCCCCACCATGGTTGACAACGGCAGAATCAGTCCCAACTCATGACTGAAGTAGGCGCTGTGACCCGACAGGGGTGCGACTCTGTGCGTTTGTTGGCCCTTTTGAACAGATCACTAGAAGCTATTGCAGAGTGCAACCGAGGGTTAGAGGTTTGGGGGCGGAGGGGCGGGATAGAGCTAAAGGAGGAATAAGAACTTGAAGCTGAAGATGACAAGATGACAAGAGGCTGAATTACGAGCCGGAGAACAGCCGACAGGGCGTAGTGGGGATGATGCCTCCCTTGGCGGGCCAGCCGTTGCACGTTGTTGGGAACTCGAATACGGAGATCGTATTAGACCGTGGATCTGGGGGCGATCTTCTATTTAAAACTTCCCGACACGAGGTATACTTTTAGTAAACGGAGATATTATATGGGGAACCCTCCGTGAGATGAGACAAATATAGAACAAGATGCGTTATGGCCGTCCAACATTGAATATTTCCTAGTTGACCAGGTGCATGCCACTGTACTAGTACGGAGTAGTCCGTAGTACACTTGTACATAATCGAAACTGCCATGCATCCTGCAATCTGACGCTGTATGTATCAGGCTGACGCTCGGACCTATGATATAGGGGTATCTTAACCGGTTTCTGGGATCGACATCCTGTTGACAAAACTTAATTTCTTTGCTCTTGTCAGAGAGAGCAATATGTTAAACTTGAATGCTACTAGGAGTAGTATAGATTGGTAGAATTAATACCAAAAATAATCAATCTTGTATCGCATTTGCCGGAACCAAAGAATCGCTTGAAAAGCCGAGGCGGCAATTGTATAACATATAGTATCTAGCCATAACCTCTATCCGGGGTATCGGCTATCCTAGATTCCTATCTAGATCCTTCGGTCTCTTCGACTGTACTATGTGAATGGATGGAAACTCTTTTTTTCGAACTGGCGGACGGTGTCGCTTTGGAAAAGAACGAAGTGAGATGGTTCACAACCGACCCTTGCACCCCCCATGGTGATATCGAGAATCGAAAGTAGGTCGGCCGAGTTGTTTTTTGCAGGTTTAGATGGACTGCTCAATAAATATGGTTGATGTACCGGATTTCCCGGCTCGAGAATGCAACACTTGTGCTAGACAAGAGAGTCGACTTTATCGGATATATAACGACCGGGAACTCTCCTGTTCTCGAGAGAGCCCTCAATATTCTCGATTGAACATGTACTTCGCTGCCCAGGTGGTTCATAGTCGAGAGGCCTATTTGTGGAAATACATAAAGGTTTTGAGTAAAGTAAATAACTTGAACTTTGCACTCAACACATCAGGTGGAGTTGTTTTTCATTATCTGTTGTACCAAATAGCAGCGCATAGATGACGTCTAAAATTCTCGAACACTTTGGACAAATCAGGTCTTGCATCCCTTAGGACTGCTCTATCCACTTCTGCAGGACAGCAGCAACTTGCAAACTATTCTTCTCCATGAAGACCATATGTCCATTTCCATGAATGCCGACATCCGCCAGTTGGAGATGCTCCACTGGGACACCAGCCTGCTTCAGGAACTTCACCGTGCACCAGTCATATGGCGCGTGGTAAGACGATTCGGTCGTCATAACAAGGACTGGCGTCTGAGCGAGATTAACTAGTTGCCTGGGTGCGGGAGAATCGGCCTGGATGATGCAATCGCTGTACTCTGAGGAGTTGGAAGGAATGACGTGCTTCACGAGGTCGGAGGCATCCTTCAAGGCGGGCGAGTAGGTCATCGGGATATCAGTAAGCCCGTACGGACGACTGGAGGTATTGCTAAAGACGGCTTCCTGGAATGGAGGACCGGTGGGTTCGAGCGAGACGATCGAGTGGACGAGCTTCGGGCGCACATCCGCGATAAGCCAGGGCATGCATCCACCCTGGGAGTGGGAGAGAATGATAACCGGGGATCCGATGATGTCGAGTAGAGCAGCACTGGCAGCTTGCACAGTTGACTGCTGGTAGGTTGATGAGCTGAGAAACTCGACAGTTGAGGCATAGTAAGCGTCGAAAATGGGGTCACCCATGACACCCGTTCCATTCCATTGGGTATGCAGGGAGGCCTGCGGCCAAAGCATGTACTTCTCGGGCGCAGTGAAACGCTGCTGCAACACCTCGGCGCTGTAGGTGCTCAGAGTTCCATTGCCAGGGATCCAAGGACTCCGGCCGCGGAAAGTTTGATCGATGAGATAGCATTCATATCCTTGAGAGAGAAAGTAAGACGCCCAACCTTCTCCTCCATCAGGCTTGTTGAGCCAGTTCACGGCCGTCTGTGCCTGTCCATGAATGAACAGAATTGGATGAGGCTTGGTAATCTTCTCCGGGGTTAGTTTCTCGACATACATCTGATCCGCGAAGACATGCCCCCCTGAACTATCCAATCTGTATTGTCCGCCAACATACATGTAAGATCGCTGGGCCGGCACCTCACCACTCCAGCTTGAAGCTGTAGCAGCAATTGCCCCAACAATCAACAAGATCCCTGTCTTCAACATGTTTTTGAGAGTATTGGAGATGGGAAATGCAAAATAAAGCTTATCAGGGGCTCGATATATGCTAAGCCAAGACCTAGCCAAGCTTGCTGGATTGTTTTGCCGAATTTATCCCGCGAGCTTGAATGACAGTTTCGCCCCCACAATGGCTCCCCACTGGGCAGGTTGTACGAGGCTACCATGGTAAGACTGAATATATTCGAAGGGAAAGCAATTCCAGACGAACAGATGGCCGGAATTGTGAATAGCTTAACATCAACCCTGAAGACTCGGACTCTCGATGATTGCCAGTGGCTCGGCAGGGGCATAAAAAATAATTTTCTATTGTGGCCTCCTTATGAAATAAACATTGTGATAAATTTTATTAGGCAACAGAGACCCGCTATATAAATCGATTAGGAAATACAAGGGACTGATCATTGTTTTCATTTGCCAGGTTTTAAATCTTATTAACAGTTCGTAGCAGATTAATGAGGAAATCTGGCTCCGAGCTATTTTGACCCACTGCATCTTACGGTTTTTCCCGTGTCAAACCCTAATGATCGAGAAGATATGGGCCACAGGCTTTGCCAAGTGAACCTTGAATATCGACGGCGCCTTTCCTCTACAGCCTTGGTAGATGAGATGGGTCCTCACTACGTAGATGATTCTATTTAGGTTTTTCCTCCGGCGTTATGAGATACGAGTATCCGTACAGAAGATGGCTATTAGAAAATTCTCCTCGGTCATCTTTTGATATACTTGTCCCCATCTCAGTTTTGTTTCTGTCACCTTTCTGCGTTTCTTTGGGACCCTTAGAGGCCGCCCTCCGGAGATGGATTCAACTCTGATTATACATTGGGTATTTACCTGGCTGGCAGCCGGCTTGATCGTCTTGCGGCTTCTTATGCGGAAGCTGAAAGGATTGCCGTTTGTCCTGGGCGATTATCTTTCAATGGGAGCGATCCTATGTGTGCTCGCGCGCCTCGCCTTGGTCCATGTTATTCTTATATGGGGGACCAACAATATGACTGCCACTTTTCGACAAACACACCACTTCACTCTCGAGGAGATTCGTCGCAGAGAGATCGCGAGCAAATTTGTGCTCGTGAATCGCGTCTTCTACAATTCATAGTAAGTTCCGAGTTGAATGCGATTGACGTTTTTGTGGTGATGTTTCTCATTTCTCTTTCAGTCTGTGGCTTCAAAAATTTGTTCTTTTAGATACGTACAGAAGATTGCTTACCCAGCTTAGTTGGGAGAAGATCACGATGATCTCTTACGTTGGGATATTCGCAGCGACATATGTCACGGTCCAGATCGTGACCTTTACTGAGTGCGATCCTTTCTCTAACTACTGGCTCGTATTCCCTGGGGACCCAGGATCATGTTGCCAAGCGCAGCTCCAGTTGATCGTCCTCGGTATGTCCCCATTGGGAAAATCGCGTCAATCTATGTGCTAATTGTCTTAGGCGTGTTAAGCATCATCACCGATCTCATGCTTATAGCCTTGCCAATTCCGATATTAGTTATGGTCAAGCGATCCACCATCGAGTAAGCGTCACTCAACTTATATCAATATACCTAGGTATGCATCTCGCTAACGTCTTATCTATCTCAGAAAACTCCAATTAGCTGTTCTTTTCGGAGTCGGCCTATTCATCGTTGCAATCACGATCGCCAGACTACCCCAAAACGCCAAAAACCCCACCGCACAAGTTAGCAGAACAACTTGGGCGTCGATCGAGTTACTCGCCGCAGCTGTCGTTGCCAATGCCCCCGTCCTATACGGGCTACTGAAAGGACATAGACAGCGGTCTAAATACGCGGCGTCAGGAGCTGGATCAGCTGGACCGTCGTGGCAGGGACTACAACAAAGATCGGCAACAAAGGAGCCGGAATTTGAACTTCAAGGGACCACTCATAGTAAGAGAGGGTCTTCTCTTGGTTCAAAGCTATCATCTAGGAATTATGTAGATATCGATGGTCAGAGCAGTCAGTCATTGACACGAAGCCTCGAGAAGTAGGACATTAAATTAAGAATTAATACTAATAAGAGATAGACGATTCTCACCGCGCATGATGAAAAGCTAGCTATCTTAGCGATAAATGAAGTGTTTGAAGAGGCCAATTTCACGAGGTAAGGTCATAAAGTTTGCCTGCTCTATCTAGAATGTGCTCTCATTCATCAAATGGGCCATGATATCCTACAAGGATGTTGAGTTCTAGTTCTTGGAATTTATCCCATATCAAGGAGAGGTCATATCACTAAGGACTCTCGTCAATCTTTCATTCATTATTTGTCCTTTCTTCCAATTGTCCTTTCTTCCAAGTTCATGTTTTTGAAACATACCAGAGAGAGAAAATATCCTGTTGATCAACCAAAAGGATGCCAAATCCATGCTTCTCAGTCACTGTCAACTCAGTGCATCTCTAGAGTTGTTTAGCAACACTCCTTAGTATCCAACTGGCAGAAGCACGATGCCTTGATTGGAATGTCGGCTACTGCAAGAGCTAACTTGGTTGAATGCTCGATCATAGTAGCATCTTCCGTCTTGCCCAAGCGAAGAAGACACTCGTGATATCCTTGAAGCGACCAAACATTGTTGGGGTGGCGACGAGGTCGAATAACAGATTTGTCAAAACCCAGATCCGCGCGATATGTTTTTGCTGCTTCTTCGAGGTGACCTTGCTCCATCAGCAGGGCGGCATAGGCGTGGCGAACAGGCTGCATCCATGACCAAGGCTCACTGTATGGCAGCTTATCTTCAATGTCGATCGCGCGGCGAAGGGATTCAAAAGCCTTGTCGAAGTTTTGACAGCGGTATTCAATTTCGCCTTCCAACATTGCAGCAGCGACCTTGAGTACATCAACAATTTTGCCATTGTAGGCGCGACGGCTTTCTGGGACTAGAGCCCAAGTCTTTAAAAAGAGTTCCTGCTCTTTTCGCGCCGAGGGGAGATCGCCGGTGGCTGCGTATGCAATACCCTTAGCATAATGAGCGGTAGCAGTTGTACCCGCATAGAGTTGCTGATCATGGGGCAGATCCTTCTGCTTTAGCTCCTCCCACATGCCGAATCGTACCATGACATGCAAACGAATGCCCACGAACTGCTCCAACCAATCGATCATAGGGGGTGATTTAATGCGAAGTACTTCCTCGGGCAACGTTGATTCCATGCGAGTGACTGCATCAAGGGCGGCCTTGGATTTACCTGCAAACATGGCGGCATAAATCAGAGAGTGATAGTCGTGCATTCGATAAAAGGTATAGAAGTTCTTGCCACCAGACTTGTGGAAATATTTGTCATCTGCCACAGTCGATTTATAGTTTGAATCCAGAGATCTGCGCCAGTCGCCGACCAGTATATCGAGATGGGTAGGCATATGTTGAACGTGACCAGCATCCGGGATGAGTCCCCTCAACGCATCGGCAGGGTTGATACCCAGCTCTGGTGTTGGAGACATTTCGATGAAATGAATATAAAGGTGAAGTAATCCAGGGTTGCGGTATGCGCCATCTTCCTCTCGCGCCAATGCACGCTCTAAGACAGCTTGTGCTTCAAGTGTGCGGGCTTTCGGATTCGGCAGTCCAGTAAACAGATCCCAAAGGGCCCAGGGCGTCATGTTCATCAGCGCATCGGCATATAATGTGGCAACATTGAGATCATGGCCATGCTGGTCGTAGACTAGCTTCATAGCATCCGCGTAACCTTTGTTGAGAGCTGGGTAATCACTTGCAGGCTTGTCGGTCAAAAAGCGGTACTGAATGGCCTCGATAAGAGCTTGTTCGAGCGGTGTTGCGTTTGCCGAATGCTCTTTGGCCTTTCGCGATGCATCATATCCCCTTTGAACGGATCTGTATAGATCGACATGGTCAAAAGATTCAAACGGTCGATTATAATTTGGACCAACAGCATATGCCAACCCCCAATATGCCATAGAGCAATTTTCCTGGTAGTCGGAGGAATGTTAGCGCTAGTTGCGGGGGATGAAGATCATTTGGAAGTGGGAACTCACATCATGAGCAATGGCTTGTTGGAAACAAAAAGCACCTTCGGCATGATTGAATGAATACACCCAGGTCAATCCTCTATTGAACCAAGTCTGGGCATCGGAGCTGGCCGTGGTGACTGCGTGGCCAAATTCGCCCAGGTCATAGTAGTCGGCGCTAGCCGGGATTGGGGACATCTTTTCTTCGGTCATGACAGCGATGAGCTAGTAGGAAACCAAGAATCGATGGGTTCTGAAAAGGTCACAAGGCCTTTGAGGATGGGAAGTACTAGTTATTTAATGTTGTGCATGGTCGTGGTGGAGCATGGGCCACCTGGCATCGGAAGTGGAGTGGATGGCGCCACTTGACTCATCAACTTGAATCAAAGCCCGATTTAACCAAACAATCCCCGGTCGCCGTATTTTGGGACCAGCCAACCTATTTGCCATTGGAAAATATCTAGCGACTATCCGCAATTTCGATGTAAGGGGTCTGTTGAACACTGAATGTTGGACCTACAGTCTATAAGAACTTGTAGTGAGCACCATTCAATGTTTTTCTCGGTAAAGAAGGGCTGGATTTCGGTTTGCAAATTTATGTAAGTAGGCATTTTGGATATTATTATGAGACAACCCGCTTTCATGTCGCTATATGCCTGTTGGGGGCACAGTCTTGACTGTATCGTGGAATAGAATTCGTTCATTGTCTGCCTTGCCCACATCTCCAGTAGCAGCCCACGCAACTACTGTACATTGCCGTCATTGGTCATAATTGCCGTCGCGTAGTAGAGATTCTGGTATCTAGGCAATAAAAAATCCTTGGTTTCAAATATATCAAATCAAATATGAACGTGAAGTGGAGCCACTGTATAGAACTTGAATTCTATTTGATCCACACTGTGGGTGGGGTATAACCAACTCTTGAACCTCCAAGGCTCTCTCGAATATGATGATATTTTCTAAGTCAAATATAACTAGAAAACAGAAAGGCCGAGCGCTGAGCGATATCATGAATCATGATATTAAGGAGTCACGACTTGGCGTCAAGTCGATGTGGGATTTCATCACTCCAACATAATTACTGGGGGGAGTATCGGATATGGTATGAAAGGTTGAAACCATCTATATTGTGATCTTCAAGTAGGAATGTAATAGTAGATATTGGGCCACTGGGTAGCCCTGGGAACTATACACTATACTATACCATGCCTACTAGTTAGTTAGTAGGTACTACAACCAATCTGTTTAGGGACTAGCGCAGATCTACGAACTACAGCAACATTCAACTTAACCGCTGGAGACCGTTGACAGTTCGTATACTAGTAATATACAAGCTTGTCAGCCATTAATCTCCTTCTCTCGCTCCGTGGCTCTTCGGGATCAAACCATTGGAACCACCGACATCGCGCCGAGTCACCAATCATTGGCGTCATGGCCCAGCTACCCCGCGCGCTGCTCACTCGGGAGGCAATGTGATGTGACACGACGCAGCTGGCGATGATTGGGTAATTGCAGCGAGAATCGCCAGGCTGTCGAGTTTCAATGGGTTAATCTGTCAATCTGTCAATCTGCGATGTCGCTCCGCGTCTGGCGCCCAAATTCACGGGAAAGAACGCTGAACAACACAAGTTGGGAGAAAGCACGACGAGACCACCAAGGTCACTGACGCGCACTCACTCACTCCTCGTATAAAATTCTCAATTCTCCTCTTCGCCTCTCTTCACCTCTCTTCACTTCAATTCATTCATCCATCTACCGCCATCTTCAGTCCCCAGCATGCCCCTTTTCAAAAAAGCCCCTTCCAAGGTCCTCGTACCTGAGAAGTTGTCCCCAGATGGCCTAGCCCTCTTGCGGAGCTCCCTGGACGTGGATGAGCGGAAGGGCCTTAGCCCTGACGAGCTGTTGGAAATCATTCCAAACTATGAAGCTCTACTTGTTCGCTCTGAAACGAAAGTTACAGCAACCGTCCTCCGGGCAGCTCGAAACCTGAAGGTTGTGGCACGAGCTGGAGTGGGAGTCGACAATGTTGGTATGTACACAAGAGTACCACTCATGTGCTGTTGCATTTCTAACCTTCGATTATAGATGTCGAGGAAGCCACCAAGCTCGGTATCGTTGTTTGTAACTCACCATCCGGCAATATCGGGGCCGCGGCAGAACACACGATTGCTCTCCTGATGTCTATGGCTAGGAAAATACCAGAGGGGTGTGCCAGTCTCAAGGATGGTAAATGGGAACGAAGCAAATTCGTCGGGGTGGAAGTCAAGGGCAAAGTTCTAGGAATTGTGGGTCTGGGGAAAGGTATGGCATGGCCTGGCATCTCCCTTCCGGAGATACGTCAAATAACATTATCTGATTACTGTTCGATCTAATTTAGTCGGTCTTACCGTTGCTCGCCTTGCCAAGGGTCTCGGAATGAACGTCCATGCATTGGACCCCTATGCCTCTCCAGCCGTGGCAGCCTCGGCCTCAGTCACCCTCGTCTCGTCACTATCAGAACTTCTTCCGACCGTCGACTTTCTCACTATTCACACGCCTTTGATTGCTTCCACTCGTGGTATGATCAGCGATGCCGAGCTTGCTCTGATGAAGCCGGGCTCCCGGATTCTCAATGTGGCACGGGGAGGCACAATTGACGAGACTGCGCTTCTTGCCGCTCTGGAATCTGGCCATTTGGGAGGAGCGGCGATTGATGTGTTCACTTCAGAGCCCCCGGTGCCCGATTCGACTGCTGCCAAATTGATTGCGCATCCACGGGCTGTTGTGACACCACATCTTGGAGCCTCAACGGTTGAAGCTCAGGAGAATGTGTCAGTGGATGTCTGTCAGCAAGTTCTCGAGATCCTCGCCGGCTCGCTACCTCGAAGTGCCGTAAACGCACCCATCATTTTGCCAGAAGAATACAAGAAGCTGCAGCCGTTTGTACGCTTGGTCGAAAAATTGGGCAGTCTTTATACACAGCACTACGCTGGCTCGCCGGGAGGATCGATGACCTTGAACACTTTCGACCTCATCTACAAGGGCGAGGTGGCCGGTATCAACAATACGGCTCCTCTATTTGCTGCCCTCATCAAAGGTCTCCTGTCCCCGATTAGTAGCACGGAGGGCATTAACATCAACATCGTCAATGCTGAACTTGTTGCTCGTGAACGCGGAATATTTGTCTCGGAACAACGCTCTCGCGACCCAGCTGACGAATCTTCCTATTCCTCACTGGTCACGCTTGTAGCTCGACCACCATCCCGTGCTTCTTCCCGGGCTCCGACAGGAGATGTTGTCGGAGGTGCATCTCACGCCCAACATCAGCGCATCATATCTGGCACCTGCTCCGGTGACCAGCCATTGATCACACGCTTGGGCCGATTCGAAGCCTCCTTTGAGCCCAACGGAACTCTTCTAATTTGTGAGAACTATGACTCACCCGGAAAAATTGGCGTGGTCGGCAGCATTCTCGGTCGTGAAGGCGTGAATATCAACTTCATGACAGTCGCCCCGGTTTCTTCCAAGCTTATTGCCGGGGGTGAAATCACGGACATCAAAGCAACGAAGGATGGTTCCACTGAAGAAGATAACCCAACATCGAAAGAAGCCTTGATGATTCTCGGCATTGATCGAAGCGTTTCGCCCAAGGTCACGACCGATCTGGTCAAGGAAGGTGGCGTGCTCAGCGCTTGTGCCGTGACACTCTAGATGGCGCTTTCTTCCGACAAAGACTGTCAGATTTCCCTGACTAGGAGCTGATTAGTACGACCCTTTCCCCTCTATTACTCAACGCTCTCCGCGGATATTCTTCATACCTGAACTTCAACACAGCAGGAGTAACGTGGAACTTTTACGGTAACCATTATATCCACGGACTGCAACTTCAAATCAATTATCCTGCGCTGCGCTCTTATGCATAGAAACCTCAATAATAAAAAAAGCCATCATTCAAAAAAAGTATCAAGTTTATTTCATAAATAAACTACTTGTTGAGTCTGGTAAACCCATACATTTTGAAATCGTCGCCATTCTACTCGAATAACTTGAAGAGGTAAAACTATGTTGATTTGACTTCCTAACACTCTACAAACTTCACGGTAGCACCCCAAAGCCCGCTGTTCATAGATTATATAAGACAAACTAACAACAAGGTAGAAAATGGTGGTGGGTGAAAATAAACAAGAGGGGAAGGGGTGTAAGCCAAGGTAAAGCAAAGACTCAAACCGCCGGACACCATGCAATAGCCAATGTGCAGATCATACTACCACTAATGCAAGATGGGAACAAAACGGGAAATGGGGAAAGGGGAGGGACATAATCATCGAAAAGACATTCTCTTTCCATTTATTATCGAATAGGACTATTTACTCCCAAACATTGGAGAAAAGGTCGTCCGATCCACCACCAAACCCGCCAGCCGGCTTGGTTGAGCTATTGTTGGTTGCTGTCGTAGCAGGCGTGATGGGAGAAGCGCTGGTCCAGCCGCCGAAGTCTTCGTCCGCGGCCACAGTAGGGGTAGGCTTGGGGGCCGGAGCTCCCCAGCCACTGCCGACGTCGTTTGCAGTCAGGGTGTCGGGGACCTTCATCATGGACGCACCAGACGGGGCGGCCGGGGCGGGTGCGGGTGCTTGAGCTGGCTCGGGGTTGCCCCATGCATTACCACCCCAGGGGTCCATCATACCGGCAGCAGCGGCAGTTGCGGCGGGAACCGCGGGCTTCTGGGTCTGTTGGGGAGGAGATCGAACTGGCGGACTAGAGATATTGAATGCGGAGCTCATTTCCTGCTGGGGAGATGACACAGTAGGCTTGGGTGGTGCTGCGGGTGCGAGAGGTGGAGAAGAGAGACCCCAGAGATCATTGGAGAGTGATGAAGATGGCGGGTTGGGCTTGGGCTGGGGAGGTGGCGAAGAAAATCCTCCGAATCCGAAGTCTTGGGAGTTTGAGGAAATGGAAGTATTTCGCGACTGGGGCTTTGTTGCAGACATGGTTGGGGAGGTCAAGCTCGCGAAAAGGTCACCACTAGCGGATCCAGCAGGAGAGGTAACCTTGGGAGCAGCAGGCGTCGACTTGGCGCTGCCAAAGTTTGTGAGGTTTGCAAATGGAGATGGCTTCTCGGCGGGCTTGGCTGGAGGGGGAGAAGTTGTAGACGGGAAGCTGAGTCCACTGAAAGCGTCGGTCAAACCCCCCCATGTTCGAGGATGAGGGGGCCTGCGGAGATGCCATATCGCCAAATGAGTTGTTCCGCTCATGTTGGACCGGTGCAGGCTGCGGCTTCGAATATAGAGACAGGATCGATTGCTTCAAATCAGGACGAGACATACCGCTCGGCGCAGCGGGAGTGGATGAGGTGCTACTCGGTCGGCTTCCGGCAGGCGGTTGAGAGTTGCCAAAGAAGTCTAGACCAAGCAATGAATCGCCCGTCTTCTGGGTCTTGGGCTGTGTAGGCTGAGCTTGTCGCGGGGGAGGGGGCGCACGATTAGACGGCTCGGTCGTGCTGGGTCTAGGCGGGGCAGACATCATATCATCATCGGCAAAGAGATCAATGGGGGCTTGTCGGCGCGTAGGTTGGGGAGGAGGTGCAACTCGCTGGGAGGCGGAGCGCTCAATCTTCGCTTTTTCCTGGACAAGCGCAAGAGGCTGGTAGGGTCAGTGCTTGTTCGAAACATTGTTCGGCGCATGATCTCGGAGGCTCACCACATCGTCGTCCCCTTCACTCAGGGTGGAAGGATCAGGTATCCCACCCTCCATAACCCATCGCTTAGCCTCGTACTTTGTCCTAATGAAGTTCTCGATTTTCCTGAAAGTGTTCAGATCAGCAACTTATCCCCGCAGCTAGTGGCAATGCAATCAATCACTCACGCATCCGACGGAACATGGCCAGGTGCCAGCTTCGCTTCCCAGTACCTATACAGCATGAGTAAAGAACATATGTTGTCAATTCCTTGTCACTGACTTGTTGGCCCTTCCATTGCCCCATTTCAGCACACTTTGGACTTGCTCATCGGTCCAGGCATCCAAATCGACCGACTTGACCCGACTAATGTGTGTACCCATTCCTCGATGAATACCGGAGCAGCGAATGCAGACGAAGATTCCCAGATTCCAAGAGGCCCATCGTGGATCTATATTGAGCAAGTTTCAATGTTAGTTGGCACGTTCCCAAAACGAAATGACCTATCGCATGGCCGGCCGCTCGGAGACGAGGGGGGGAATACTAACGCTTGTTGCGCTTGCAGTCAGCGCACACCTTATTGGGCTCAAGTTTCAGCAGACTTTTGATGGTCTGCTGATTCTGGGCAGCTTGGCCCGGGGTAGCGCGTCGAGACATAATCTGTTGGCGACTCGAAGTGATGGTGAGAAAGGAGAAACAATGGCAACCCGCAATGCGCAGGTGGCGGTCGGTGCTGCGGCCTTAGGCTGTGGTCGGGGGTCGGTAGGGTCGGGCGGAATGCGCCAGATGCGCAGTTTGATGTATATTGCCAGTGCCACTGTTGGAGGTCATGGATCTGCGGTTTTTTTTGAAGCTAGATAAGTCGGACTCAATTCAGTACGAGTATATCGTGCGTGGACATACTAGATAAATACTCTAGTAATGTCCCCAAGTTCATTTTCCAGGTGTCGGGGTGTTCACTTATATATTTTCGCCACAAAACTACTATTGTAGTAGTGCGAGTACTACTAAGACCTACCACCTACTATTGAGAAGACGAGAATCCGATATCCTCCAGGGCTTCAAGTTGTAATGAAACTTCAAGTTGAACATGGGAAAATTATTTCGTTTCCACTTCACCTATCTTTTAAAGTTCACAGATTGACGGCTATCAATCCACCACACGGCACTATACACCCCCGAGGTACTCAAAACATGCTTCTCCGCCCAGTCCAATCAAGTCCCTAGAACACCGTGACCTTAAATACGTTTAGATGGCTTTATATCCAATTACGCCTTGGCCTTGGCCTTAGGATCAGCGTCCTCCGAAAAGCGCAAACTGATACTGTTAACACAGTGTCGCTCATCGGTCGGCGTCGGGAATCCCTCTCCCTCGAAAACGTGTCCAAGGTGACCACCGCAGTTGTTACAAACAATCTCAGTCCGCTTCATGCCAAAGGTGTTATCGACATGTCTTTTAACGGCACCGGGAATCGAATCGAAGTATGCAGGCCAGCCACAGCCAGACTTGAACTTGTGATCGGCTGTGTACAGAGGCGCGTCGCAGCCGGCGCAGTTATAAACGCCTTTGGAGGGATAGTGTTTGTCATATTCACCGGTACCAGCGGGCTCGGTGCCCTTCTCACGGAGAATCCGAAACTGTTCTGTGCGTAGACTGGCGGTTAACGACGTGTTCATCGTCGGCGTTACAGAGCACCAAGTTACTTACCGGGATTCAGAACCGTTCTCCATTGCTCATCAGTACGTTTGTCAGAGTACGACATGTTCTCGGTTGTATCGTTGGAATTGCTGCTTGAGCCGAATAGCGCACCGAAGAATGGCAAGGTTGGCGCAGCGCGTAGTGTTTTGGCACTCGTTGGACCGGGTGTCTTGCGTGTGAATATAGAGTATTGCCGAGCAGGAACTGCAGGCTTAGCGATGGTGAGTTGCCTGATGGGTGCTTGCAAGCCTCGGATTGTTTGATGTCGCATAGAGAAGGGCGTCAGCAGATTATGCAGTTATTGTCGTTGAGGGGCGCGATGGAGCCCGCTAAGACAGAGGTGGTTACGTCATCATGCGGGGAGTTCGATTCGGGCTTTATACAGTTTGTTTAGACCTCCTGTCAGTCATACCTTAGCAGAGAATGGATGCCAACTTGAAGTGCATAGAATATATGAGGTAATGAAACGCCAGTAATGCATTTGTTTATGGGTATCCTCTAGCAAAAGCAAATCGTGCATATATGTCAAACTCTCCCGATGTAGATGGTACCAACTGATGCCAACAAAGCCATAAGATGTCAGGTCTTCGCATGGAAATGATTTGCAGATGTTCAGATCAAAGATCATCACTCCAGTCCTGGCGCTAGCGTCGAGTAGCACCGAGAACTATCAAAGACCCCGGCGTGATACTTATACGCCATCCTTCGCTGATTAGCATTTTTCCAACAGCCGGGCCCAGTCTAGAAGTGCCATCCCGACTATGGCGGCCAATGCCGGTGATAATTTTATAGCCACCATGAACATCAATACCGCCCCCTCGAATATACCTGGCATCTCCAAGAGATTCCCACCAGGAAGCGACGCGCTCGCGAACGATGCGTTTTGCATTTTCAACAGTGACACCATGTAAGTCCAGGTCACACTTCGACGATTGTCTATCGACGAGCCGATCTGATGCTGCCGCAAGTTGATTCATTGCACGCTCCCGATGCTCCTGTCCAACTTGGCGATAGTATGCCGATACTCCACCGTATAAGTGGTTGGATCTTGAACGACGCGCAGCTTGTGCAGCTTGCATGTGTGCCGCTGAACTTGCAGCAAAATTAGCACTTGCAGTGGCTTGCATATCCTCGTAGTCGATGCTGTTATGAGAAGACCCCTTGGGATGATAGGAAGCTCCAGAGAGATCATTCTCCTCGTCATCATTAAGATTAAGTGGTGTAGGTGTGAACTTGATAAGTTCGCTGATCTCAGCCTGAGAAGGCTGCCGAAGCAACACGGCCGCCAGTTCATTTGCCGGCGTTACCATGTTGCTCGTAACCCGAAGCAAACCGATGAGTGTGGTCTTCGAGATGGTTGGATAGACAGCGGCAAGCTCAGCAACATGTTCCATTATGGCAGGGTCCTTGTCAACATCGGAATTATAAGGTTGGTCATCAAGAGCCAAAGCCTTGATCGTCGCACGAAGGTCCATCCCTTTGCTGTTGTAGATGGCCGAGATCTTCCCTCTGGGCAGATCAGGGACGCACGAGCAAATGAAATCTATATCAGCCTTTCCTGTCTCCCACTGGTTCGTGATAGACGCGTCTTGGGATGACGATGAACGTGCCAGGGGGATTTTCTGGTTCTTATTGCGCTTCTTGTTGCGACCCTTTTGACGACCGATGTCTGCATTTCCTGCATAGAATCCATCAATGCCCTTTGGCACTGATATGTGGCTGTCGTCTCCGGTGGTCAAAGTCTCGTTGAAAAAGGACAAGTTTAACAATACGTCCATTGCTTTGTCGACATCACCGTCGCTCTTCTTCAAGCACTGCTCTATGTCGAGAAGAGAGACAGTGGGGAACATTGCAGCTAGCAAATTCACTTTGTCGTCTGCCGATGCGCCGGTCAATTTCAAAGACCCATCAGCGGCGATAGTATAGGCAATGTTTGGGTTTATGGGTGATGCAATATTTCTGTCGGAACTTTCATCCGACGCAAAATATGACTCCATGCTAGTGACGTCGGTGAATGTGAATAGTGAATCTCCATGACCTGAGGTCCCACCCTCGGAAAGAATTCCTCCCATGTCGGTGGCAAGCTGATCATTTGCCGTGCCTGAAGGATCGAATGGGTCGTTCTCTTGGAGCTGAGCAGATTCTTTTAGGGAATCCAAAATCCCTCTTAAAGCAGTGACATCGTTGGAATCCGTGAGATTAAAATCGGATACAAGAGCAGCAAAAAGAGCGGAGTCTAACGGAGGGCAATATGTTTTCTCCAGTTCCTATGAATCAAGTCGCATCAGATACCTGACTGGGCCATTTTCCATACTACAGAGCACTTACAGATCGCAAAGTATCGCCGATATCATCCATGATGATAAATGTCGTCAACAAGATAGGAAATGTTGGTGGGTTCAAGTGGCATACCCTGCCTAAATCGGAGGTTCTCCAGCGCGAGAAATAAAAGAAAAGTTACTACTCGGTAGAGTTTGTCGTAAGCTCCATGAAGGCAGGGCGACGGGTGTGACGTCCCCCCCAGGTCCAGGTTGTGGAGGGAATATCTCCGATCCGCGTGGGGGGAGTCTTTTTTGTGCCCATCTCCACCGCCCACCTAATGGGCCCGAATTAGTTGGGAGCTTCTTGATTGGCTGCATCATGTTAAGTAGTGATGCGCTAAACCTCATTAGAATGGTGGGGTTTGTTGATGACGGACTGGATACTTTGTATTTCCAACCGAGTTCATTCTGGGCGCCTATCAATGTCAATGAGAATGTGCGATTCCGTCGCTTGTTAAAATCAACACCATAGATTATTCCTACTTCCTAGTAGATCACGTTCAGTCCAGTTACCCCTCCATATCCGACTTCCAGAGGATTTTACCAGCGTTGAATCAGCTACAAATTTAAATTCATCGTCCTGATTTGAAACCTGCAGAGGCACAGAAAGTTCTTAGAGTCCGAGTAATCTAGTATGAGCCGATCGGGTGCTCTAGTTCTCATTGCGTCGACGGCCTCTCGGAATGCGAAGTTTAAAAAGCCTCGAAATAATGGATCAGAAGATGTTGTTCTCGAATAAATAATATTGCCGTATTCTACGTCATATCTAGCAACAACTATAATATTCACTAGTAGTAGACCCATCTAGCTCAGTGGTTCTTAGGTACCGCATATCGGTAGTAAATAACTTGAATCCGGCGACGGAAGGACTATCGGAGAGCAAAGGTACGCGTCAGAGACCGAAGGACCACAACCTCTTAGCAAGAACAAAACAGGAATCCGAAGTGCAACATAGGACGCCGATAGACATGTTTGAATTCAATCTGAGGAGAACCCAATCAGGATGATTCCGATCTGGGGCTGTACCTCTGCTGTGCGAGTAATAATGAACAGTGTCGAAACTTATACACACTCGAGCATAATGCATGGAAGAGACCACAAAAGAGAGAACTATTCCTATAATAAATGTATTTTGGCGATTTAAAGAAGAGATACTCTTGCGCTCACAATTACATTCCGGTGTTGCCTGAGGGAAGAAGTCAGGTTGAAAACATAATTGGGCTCGGCTCTTGGCATTTGTCCTACATAAATTCATGACTTCCATCCGAGACCGCGCAGGGAATCCATCTGTTCCGAAGTGCTATGGCCTCTCAAAGATAATTATCCGGCCTTTCAATTGGGGTTGGAGCAATATCGTGCGATGAAAAGATAGCCTGGGTCTTGGGTCATAAGTTCAACATGGCGAACCACAATATTCACAACAAACGGCACAAATATAGATATTAGTGACTTGCCGGTTATGTGTGAGCTACTAGTTGTAATAACGCCAGAAAATGAGCCCAAAATTTCAAATTTCGAAAGAAGTCAGACGACATCTTATCTCTGCAAAGCTACCCTGGTGACCTATGTTAAATGGGCTGCAGCGGTGGTCCCAGTGACAGACAAGTTAAAAAAATGGGTTGGCCACAGAAGCTTGTAAAATGTAGCATTATCCCCTCATTTTCAATATGAACAGGTACTGCACAGGAACTATGACGCGCGGCCGGTCGCAATGGCTTTGACTGTGCTGCACAAATTTGCCGGTTAAAAATTTAAATTTGGGCCAACATTGGTTTGTTGCAGCTACAGATTTCATATCTTTGGGGAATAGAAGATACTATCCTTGATACACTACAGATTCTGCCTGGGTGGTGGAGGAGTACGGCCCTTGCTGGCTGCTCCTTGTACTCCCCTAGATATGGAAGCATGAGACATGACGCATTGAAGCATCACGAGTACCCTGGCTCAGAAAGGCTCAGAATGGAATCGGACAAATGCTGTGCAACGGGTGGCGGTTTTCTAGTAATATGAAACTTATAAAACATTGAAGCCCCTCTCAAGTTTGCTATTTTTCTCCTAAGCTGACCGTCTTCTGCCTCGATCCAGTTCGACGTTTTGATTGAGGATATTTTCTTTTTGTAAACGTTGCAAGAAAGGAAGGCTAATAAATCAAAATGCGGACTGCAATCATCTCGTTCCTGATCGCCTTCACAGCCACGGCTGCAGGTACGGCTTTCAATACGTATTCGACATACAGATCTAACAGACTTCGAGTAGGTCTCGTCATCACTTCACCCACTGTGGAGCAAAATGTCGACAATTCCAAGTCTGTGACGGTCAAATGGCACGCCGTAGAGTCTGTTCTCTCTTTACAATGAGCTCTATGGCTCGTTTGTTTTCAAAGTCACTAATCGCAAGCATAGAACCGACCCTGACACGTTCTCCATCTACCTCGTCAACCAGAACGTTTATCCACCCACCCAAGAGCTCGTGGCATCGGATGTACCTAAAAACAAGGGGTCATACACCATAAATGCCAAAAGCATAGACGGTGTCGATACTGGGTAACCCACATCGCACAATGCCAGTTTTTGGTTGGCAAACTTCTGACCGTAATCGTTGCAGCCGCGGATACCAGGTCAACTTTGTCTCAGATACCGACACCCAGGCCATTTTGGCACAGTCATCGCAATTCAAGGTGGCTGATCATGCCGATCTGACTGCCAGCTCTGGTAAGGAAACAGCCACTGCTACAGATTACACTTCTGCCACGAATTCTCTTTCTATTACCGATTTCACTTCTGCCACCGATTCCACTTCTGCTGCTTCTGAAACTACCTCTCTCTCTGCTACAACCTCTATGACTTCTTTGTCTGCGTCGACTACTACAGATTCTTCGACTCCTTCTTCTACTTCTCCGACCACTACTCACACATCCACCAGTGCGTCTACCTCTACCACCTCTCCATCTACTTCTTCACCTATTTCTACTTCTACCCATACTTCATCTTCTTTGATGACCTCTACTACTAGTGCGTCAACCTATTCTTTATCTTCTTCATTTTTGAGCTCTACCACTCCAACACCTACCACATCCCTCTCTTCAACGTCGTTTATAACGACATCTACACCCTCTTCCTCTTCTTCTTCCTCAATATCAAGCACCCCATCTACTACAGCCTACTCAACTTCGTCCGAGACTCCTTCATCTTCTACATTGCACAGTTCCACTAAAACGCGTTCTACCAAATCAGCTATATCTACCTCCACCTCTACATCTCTTTCTACCTCTACTTCTACATCCTCTTCTACATCTTCTCCCACCACATCTAAGCATACAAAAACTACCAGCACTCTCAGCACTTCTACCTCTACCTCTACCTCTACCTCTACCTCTACCTCTACCTCTACCTCTACCTCTACCTCTACCTCTACCTCTACCTCTACCTCTACCTCTACCTCTACCTCTACCTCTACCTCTACCTCTACCTCTACTTCCCCTACATCCACCTCTACTACCCATACCCGCACAAAGACATCCACCATGAGCACCACGGGTCAGTTATTGGTGCCACCTTGGGCTTCCAGATTCTTTAATCATTGCAATATGCACTCTTCAAGTTGTGACAAGTCGCTGACCCTCTCAATTTATAGGCGAAACCACCATGACAACAAAGACTCATTCTTCTACTTCCGCAGAGACTTCGACTACTACTTCGCACCACACGAAGAGCATGACTTCTACCACCACGGAAGGGGCTACCACAACCTCGAATGCAGCAGGGCTGTTGATGCCTACCAACCATGTCGGCAGTCTTCTTCTGGGCCTTGCTGCTCTGATGCTCTGATGACTCGCAACGATGGAATCTTATATTCCAAAACATTGATACGAGGTGGCTGGATTTGATCATATGAGGATGTCAAGGTGTCTGTTATTGTTCATTCGACATGGGTTGACAGACAGTCAGGGGGAAGAATCAAAGTTATTCGGGCTTGCTTTTGTTGCTATTGGGGCTTTAATTATTAATGAATTCTGCAATAATCGATATTTTGATGACTGACAAACTTTCTTCGCTTTGTGTGTACCTACATTAGTATTCGGGCAGGGATTATTCAACAACTTCAAGTAAACCTCGGCATCGGTGCGCCGATCCATTTCCCCGCAGCGAACTCATCAGTTCAATTGAAAACACCGCATATTCAGCAGCTAGCAACTAACCATTCTCTACACACTTGAATTCTCCAACAAACATCAATTATTTCACATTCTTACCTTACCAGGGTAGCCATGCCGATCTGCACTCTCCACCTCCTCGCTCTGAAGGAATCAACAGACGCACAGTCCTACGTCCAAGAATTACAAAAATCAACCAAAGTGATCCTCGCCTCAAGACCCCGACACATCGTAATCCACCCAACAAACCTGGATACAACCCCGCTAGCAACAGAGCCATGGGATCTCCTCCTCCTTCTCCAACCAAAAGCAAACACGACCGAAAACCCTATCCCAACCTCACTCCGCACCGCCATAAAATCAGAATACAAAATACCAACAGGGATCCCCTCAAAACTACTCACCAGCTACACGACCCGCAACAAAGTCCTTCAGGAAAAATCCTCATCAATCCCCTTAACGGGATCGCTTGAAAAACTCCTCGCCAGCGGCAGCAAATCAAGCTCGCAAAATCTAGAAATCTCCTCGAGTCTCATATCCTTCATGGACGAGCTATCCCAAACGCATCCCGGCCCTGTAACAATGCTCAATCTTCTGCATTTCCAGCAACCCGGTGGTAAGAAGAGTTATTACCAGTACGGTCAGGCGTTTGTCCCTGTCGCAGGCAAACGCGGCGGGGATGCTAAGCTGGTTGGTAATGTGGTGACACCGCAGCACGGCAGCAAAGATCCAAGTTCAAGTTCCCGGGCCGCTGTGGCGGAGGAGTGGTGGAATGAAATTTCCCTTGTGCATTATCCTTCTATTCGACATTTCTGCGATATGCTCGCTGGTGATGATTATCAGGCCATTAATGAGAAATATCGGCTTTCGGTGAGTTTTTTTTTTTTTTGGAGTTCCCGCTCTCCCCTCGTCATATTTTGCTTTGTGCTCTTCTGGCCCTTTGCAAATCGGGTTGATGGGATCGTGCTGACAGTCCTGGGCAGGCACTTCGTGATACCTTTCTCTTGTGTACCACCGAGTTAAACCTTGATGGGGTGGGTACTAGTACCGATTCGAAATTATGAGACAGTGCACTACTAGTTATCACTAGCAAGGACTTGAGATGAAAGAGTCGACTGAAGCGAGTACAAATTGAATTGTTCAAATATTAAAGCAAAGTTATGCACTGATCTCATCTTCCTTTTCTGCTTGATAAACTGGGTATCTGAAATCATAGGACGTGTAAATCTTGTCCCTCAACGCTGGTAAATACTATAGCCACGCAACAACATATGTACTGTCCCGACTCAAAATTGAACTGAACTGAGCCGATCTGCGAAACTTAACGTTCAAAGACGATCATGATGACTTGACAACGCTGTCACTGGGTCGGTCCCAGGTGCGAATGTGGCCTGATAGTGTCAGTGATATTATCCATGGTCCGGGGAGTTATCCACATACCTTCGAGCGAGGATGTCATAATAGAATCCTTCTGGAAACCGAGCCAGCAAATAGGGTCTTCTCCAACAATCTTGGACTAGGAATATTGTTAGGATGAATGAAACTTTTTAGATGCTGCTCAGAACATACCATAATAGGAGGCAACATGGCAGTCCGAGCCCGAGGTTCAACGGGATGGCTAGCCATTGGATCAATAACGGCGTCGAGCTTTTCAGTTTTTTCCGAGTCTGAGCGAAGACGGTTACCACCACTGTCAGCCCGATAGCGGTTGCCACCTTGTGTTCCCGGCACAACAACGCTGCTTCGGTGACGGGCAGAACTTTGGTGGTGCTGTTGGAGAAGGTTAGCAGTTTGGATGGGAGACAAATTGGGACGAAAAAACGAACCGCACGAGGTCTATGAAGCATGCCGACACTGAAATCCCACAAGAGGAGTCTGCAGTCATCACCGACGCTACCAAATCGATAGGTCTTGTGATCACAGCGCCATGGATCGAACGCGACGGCAGAAACGAAGGAATTATGTCCTTGGCAGCGAGCGACAATTTTGCGTTCGGGGAAAGACCAGATGGTGAGAAGGTCGTCTTGACCACCAGTCACGATGTACTTTCCGTCGGGCGACCAACAGACGCAGATTATACCACCGTAGTAGCTTCGGAAGATGTCCAGAACCCTGTATTGAAATTGTTAGCGCCAATTTACACAGTAAGATCACGGCTTTTCAACATACTCTTCTTCCAAGTAGTCCATTAATCGGAGAGAACCATCCTCCAGGACAACCGCCAGATGTCTCTGGTCAGGCGCGAAGGAGAAGTGGGAGATTTTCTGATTCGCTAGCTTCCAAAGGCATAGCGGGTTGGTCTTCTGGTTCTTAGATTGTACTGATTTGAGAACCTCCAGGGGAAATTTGCTGGGATCATGGTCGGGAGGAGGAATCATTTCAGGGGTGAAGAGTGCATCCTCCTTCTCCTTGTCATAAACGACCAACACGCCATTTGCATGCGATGCAAGGAACAAATTCTCAGATCCGGGTAGCCATTTGATATGAGTAACAGGAGAGTTGTTAATCACCCCATTCTTGTTGATGCGGGCATATTTCTGCGACATCGGCTCATACCAAATGATGTCACCGGCGGAGGAACCCATCACAATATCCAGATGTGAAGAAGTCTTGGTCAACTCGTTGATATCGTGACAGAGCATGTGCGCCTTCGTAAACAGAACTTTGGTGAGATGTTCCTCCTTCTGAGCCGAGTTGAGGTCCAGCCATTGGAATGCTCGGTTGATGTTGGCAAAGGCAAAAATGCCATTCGGGTCACGGTCGCTGAGGCGCTTTGCGGAAGTTTCGTGCGTAATCACCCGAGACACGAACGAGGAGCTGCTCTTGATAATATTATTCTTCGGTTTGCGACGCTTCTGCGCATCCTTTGCCGGTTGCACCGGGGCCGCAAGTGCGGGGTTCCCATCTCCGAACGGCGGTGCTACAATGGCTGTATTCAGGAAGACCGGAGGTTGCTTGCGATGATCCAGGCTGACCAGTGACAGCTTAACGCCAGAGGTTGGAGGCGTTGGAACGGTGGCCAGTGGGTTGGGGTTGATGATGGGTGCTTCGGAAGGATGTGGGGGTGGTGTCGCGAGCAGAAGGTCATCCTTGAGGGTGTACGTACCTATTGTCAGAATTTTCATTAGCAGTGTACTTGAGCTGGAAAGCGAGGTGAGGGGGGAAGGGGGGGTCTTGACGACACGTGTGAACTGGAATGCGATACACATGCCACATACCTTCTCCGACTTGTAGGGGACATCCGCTCTCCGGATGGGTGATGGTGTTGTTTGTTTCGACCACAGGGACCGCCATGCCGTTCGCCGCCCCCGCCGCATAAGCGACAGGGATGGTATATCTCGGAGGGGGAGGTGGGAGGACACTGGGGGTTGTTTGGAACGGGTCAGTATGTGCCTGGACTGTGGTTGCTATATCGATCGGCCCAAGGGTCGGTGGGGAAGGTGACTTTTCGGCATGCCACGGTCACATCATATCCCACATGAAGTATAGAATAGGGAGTATAATGATTACAGAGGGGGGGGAAAGGAGTGAAGGGTTGAAAAAGAAGAGAGACAGGGCCATCTTACAACATGGTTGCGTTACCGTCTCGATTTGGACCGAGACAGACCTAATGTCGTGACACGAGCGAGGAAGCACAACACAACAGCAGTGCTGCAGTCAGGGACGGATGCTGCAGCGGAGGTGATACAGTTCGTCCCAACTTGACGGCGTTGAATATCAAGAGCTGGAGAGCCTCAATGTGGCTTCACTGGCGATGTCGGAGAAAATGAGGGGAAGAGAGCGCACAGCCCCAGGGATTAATCCAATGAATCCGCTATAGAGAGAGGGGGGAGAAAGGGATCTATATCGACCAATGAAGGGAGGGTCCAAATCAATTACCCAAGACCGGATGCAGAGGAGAGGAGAGGAGAGAAGCGCAAGCAGAGGAGGAGAGGTGCAGAGATGCAGTGCAGAGATCAGCGGTCCGGGGTAATGGCCGGACGAAGCGGAGAAAGGCAAGTCTCGTGCCTGAAACTCCGGGGCTTGGCGGGGGATATCTCCGTGGGGGTGAGGTAATATTATAGACATTATAGACACTATGAGAATACTTTAACAGTACAGTTATCACATATTGCATAGTATTCTCTTGCTATTTACAAATAGTGCTTTGCCTTGTTGCTCGAGTCTTTTTGCTTTCCAAGGTTGAGGGAGAGATGGAAGATGAAGATGGATCTACTATGCGATAGAGGAGGGAATCCTCACGCTATATCTATCTATCTAATGACAAACGGCGTGCGCTGGGGACAATCACCAACAGAAAGCAATTGAAGCAATAATTCAATTCAGACAAGGATATACCCTAGTCCTGCATGCATGAAGCGTGAGTTGGCCATGCCGCTAGGTCTGAGGCCTACGGCCTCAGTAGTAGGTTTAATCTGGTCGAATAAGATACATTTTGCTGAATTGAATATATGGTAATTTGCTCAGGGTATCAAGGTATTATTAAATCACTATCATCTAACTAGTACTAGTAGTACTACCTCATTGCCCACTGCCCACTCGTCTCCAGATCATCACTGCTGCGGCTCCGGCACAGACGACCGCCCCCAACGCGATACCCCACGACATCCATTTCCCTTCAACATCCTCTTCACTGCGCGGGAACGCCGTGCTGGGCTCCATGGCAGCTTCCGCAATATGGACAAAGACCTCTTGGATCGAATTCCAGGTCACACTGACATGAAGAGGAGGAGTAGGGATGTTCAGCATCGCCGTGTATTCATGGGGCTGATGCTCCGCCCGCTGCGTGGTCCGGTCCAAGTCGGCCTTGAGTGCAATAAACACACTAGGCAACTCTTCCAGATGGGGGTACTTGGCTCGCAGCGCCGGTATATACGCAAACGAATCCGGATCAGACGAGTCATATGTATAGGCGACCACGTCACATTGGTCCAGCAATTTCACCTGGTTCTCCAGAATGGCGGGCTCCAATTCGCCTAGCTCGTCCATAATCAAATAGCACTGTTTCCCGCCAGGTAGCTCAACTGTATTCACAGCTGTACGGGGTTGAATGGTGGGATGATACGTCGAGCTGAATCCACGCGACAGGAGTGCGTCCAAAAGAGCAGATTTTCCTGATCCGGCAGCGCCCAGAACGTGGCATTGAACTACGTTTCGTCCGACGCGTCCCGGGCGTCGCCTTCTCTTGCGCGGTCGCGTCACCTTCAACGCCGATGTGATGGAAGGATTACTTCGGTCAGAAGATTCGAAACCGAGGTAGGCCAGGTATTCTAGTGTAGTCTTGGCAGACATGAAGGTCGTCATACTCCATTGCGCGAGCCATCCTGGAGAGTGACATGTCCGGCTTCATTGCGGACCGTTGAAGAAGGGAACGAACCGTCGGCCCAAGATGCGGGCAGCCCAGGGGTCGGTGCGAATAAGGACGCCAGTTCGGCGTTATTCAGACCACCGTCATTGTCCTTATCGGATAGTAGGAACAGATTCACAAAGAAGCGATATCCTTCCGGAGAAAGTTCTGCCGAGGCATAAGGCGGGACTTCGAACCGGGGATGTAAAAAGTTTTCTTGCAGGGACAGGTTATCGGTGTACTGGAATGCTCGTAGGATAATCCAAACCGTCTCGTGTCGACCCTTTTCCGCGTAAAGCTTATTTAAATGTATGAAACCAGGGCAATCAATTCCGGAGTCGTTCACTGAGTCCGGGAAGCTCCGTTGAATTGTTTCTTTAATATGTGCCAGATCCTCCTCGCTGAGCGGCTTGCCAAAGCATCGCGTTTGGAAGTCCGCAATTTCCTTATCCGAGAGATATCCATCTCGATCCTTGTCGCTGAGGTAGAAAATGCGCTGTAGTGCGGCGACGGCGGCGGGTTTTAGAGCGGCTTCCTTGGAATCGAAAAGGGGCGCGATTGGGTGCGTGACAGCCTTTTGGCAAACGAAGAAAGCTTCATTGACGTTCCGATGCTCGCGGGCGCTCGTACGAATGCAAGAATCAATTTCCTTGAACTCCGACATCAAAGGGAGCATTTCCTCCTCAATCACTTGCGCCTCGCTGTGGCTGGCGGCGAGGTCTGACTTGTTGGCGCACAGCACAACGGGGACATTGACACCCAGCGATCGGAGATAGGGTAGCCAGAAGAGAGCGACGCGCTCATAGCTGTAGTGATCGGAGTAGACCAACAGGATCACGTTGGACTTGCGGATCTCGCGCGCCAGGTTGTTTCGTTCTTGCGGGAGGGCGGAGGTGTCGACGACGGTTGTAGTGGTGACATTTTCGGGGGTTCCGATGGTAGGAGGGATCGTAATCTGAGGCAAGATGGGCTGGATCTTGTTGGTGACGAAGACACCCTTGACCAGGGAGGTGATCAAGCTGGACTTGCCAGTGCCTTCGTCGCCGCAGACGCTAATGCGGACTGAGATTGTCGGGCAAGGTCAGTTAGGGCCACGGGTGCAATGGACTGAGAAAGTCGTACCTGTAGCCATTTGCAGGGGAATGCAAAGGGGTTCGCGAAGTCTATGGTCTGGACATGACCGTAGTAGCACTAGTACCCAGTAGTTAACTACTAACTCGTAGGTAGTAGTGACAGGTTGGGTGTTCTGGGTTGGAACTTCCAAGGTTGGGGGATACGATAAGGGTGGTCCAACGGGGGAGTGCCAAGCCATCGCATAAAGTGGAGCTCGGCATCGGCAACCAGAGGTACTGGTAATAGAAGATACTAGGTAGTAGTTAGTAGTACTACTAGTACTAGAAGTAGGATTTTTAAATCGAATTCATTTCAACCTTGATGATATCCATGGATACTCTTCCAACTTGAAGGTTTTGTCTTGCGTAAATATTTTTGACTCTGTTCAAGTTCTATATAGTGGTATCCTTGAACCTTGGAACCTCGGAAGTGTCCTAGAGCTACTAGTACTAAACCTGACTAAAGATGTAGATGGGGTAGTACTAGGCCGGGCCTATACTAGATACCTAAATTGACATAGACTATAGTAGTATACAGATACTAGTAGTATAGTAATAGTACTAGTAGCACCCTAGTATGGAACACTTACTAGCTACTAACTAACTGTAGATACTTATATACTCTCCGGTTTGCACGGCCCTCGTTAACCCCGCCGCGTACTAGTAGCCCTGGAGGTGACCGTGCTGCGCCACACCCAATGGCACACTTTAATGAGTCGAATGGGAGTTTGTAGATGTCATATATCCTTCTCGACACTTTCCCTTCTGCATAAGCTCAGGAACCAGCTCAGTGATCAGAGTCCCATATACTAAATCGGGTGTTTTTCTCCTCCGTTCCTACTAGCCACCTCCACGAACCCGCGTCGCCCGTCATCAGGCCCACACTGGCCCCATCTCACTGACTAACCTACCCGAACCTCTCCAACTCCAACTGCCTCCTCCTTCGAAGTCCCCCTACTCCCTTCTCCCCGAGTCACTTTCACATACATTCTCCCCCGCCAAGATGCCCCTTGGGATCCATAACCCCCTCCCGTCTTCTCTGAGCAGTATGTACTCTCCCTGTCCTCTTTCCTGCCTGCTTCCCCGCAATCGCATGCGGCATCTTCGGCTAACGAACACCCTCCTCGTAAACAGGTGAATGCAAGAAGGCGGCAAAGATTCTGACTTCCTTCGTGGACCCAAAGCAGGCCTTTGGTCCAGATAAGGTCATTCCGCCCGACGTTCTGGCTGGCGCAAAGGTGAGTCTCACATATCGCGGGGTAGAATACAGTCCACGTTGCGGCTCAACTCTAATTCTTCCCTCCACCAGGGCCTTGCCATCCTCACAGTCCTCAAGGCCGGATTCATTGGATCCGGTCGATTCGGTTCCGGTATCGTTGTCGCCCGCCTTGGTGATGGCAGTTGGTCAGCTCCCTCCGCTATCGCAACCGCGGGTGCCGGTGTCGGTGGCCAAATTGGTTTTGAATTGACCGACTTCGTCTTCATTCTCAACGACGCCGCTGCCGTTCGCACATTCTCCCAAGTCGGAACCCTCACACTCGGTGGCAATGTCTCTCTCGCGGCCGGACCGGTCGGTCGAAACGCTGAAGCTGCCGGTGCCGCGAGCACCAAGGGTGTTGCGGCCATCTTTTCATACTCGAAGACCAAGGGTCTTTTCGCCGGTGTCAGTTTGGAAGGTAGCATGCTTGTTGAGCGCAAGGATGCCAATCAGAAGATGTACCAGAGTCGAGTCTCTGCGGGCCAGCTACTGTCAGGAACTGTTCGACCGCCGCCGTCTACCGACGCGCTGATGCATGTTCTGAGCTCGCGCGCCTTCTATGGTGGTCGTGGTGGACCCAATGGTGCTAGTTCCGGAGGAGGGGACTCGATGTACAACGATATTCCAGTTTACGATGATAGCCACGACGATGTGGTTTGGGAAGGACGCCGCGGAGAGGCCTATGGCCAGGGGACACGAAGGGAACGCTCGAATACCCAGGATGAAGGATATGACTACCGCGACAAGCCGCGCCGAGCTAATACCTGGGCCGACGATGTGTATGATCGACCGGCTGGAGGCCTGGGTCGGTCTGCGACCACGCGAGAAGCGCAGAATGATACATACGGACGCAGCCGCAGCAACACCGCGCCTTATGATGATGATTATTCCTACTCGGATCGCAGACCGACTCGACCGACCGCGCCCAAGCCGGTCTTTGGCCAAAAAACGGGCCAGGGCGCTGGGCTGCGCGCGGACCAGGTTGTTGCGCTGTACACCTTTGATGCGGACCAAGATGGTGATCTTGGCTTCAAAAAGGGTGAAGTGATCACGATCCTCAAACGGACAGAGAAGGCGGAGGATTGGTGGACTGGTCGGATCGGCGACCGTGTGGGCATTTTCCCTAGGTAAGCAGCAGCAGCAGGAGCAGCAACCAGGTGGATTGCATCAGAGGCTGGCTAGAATGAAGTTCAGCTGGATAAGGGTGAAGCTGACATGATTGCAGTAACTACGTCGACACATCATCCTAGACATAGGAACGAAATCTCACAGATATGCCCGTGTGCTCATTCCATTCTTTTGCAGTGGACAGACACCGTATAGCTCCCGGGGATGACGGCTGGGTTGGATATGGGATATGATGAATATATTTTGGGCGCATTTTTCTTGTCTTTTTTCATTTTCTTTGGATTCCCTTCTTCTGGATACCGCTTCATACCTCGAGCGTTGGAGTTTCTCATTCTCGTTACGAAGGTTTCTTCTTTGCTTCGCAACATCAGTGGATCTTGTGTGGGCTTTGCATGTTTCTAGAGTTTCGGTCCGAGTGCTTTGATTCCGATTCTCTGCTTCTTCTTCTGCTTCTTCCTTCTCCCCGGATGCTTTGTGGAAATAACGTTTCTGCCGGGGGGGTCAGATTGCACCTTTTTTTCAGCCTAGACCAGACCCATGAGCATGGGCCGTTCCAGCGTGGCGCTCAGGACATTTGGAATGACAGACCCCAATCAATTGTACCTCCCGCTCTGCCGTAGCCAGTAGAGTCACACGGCAGCGACCTGAGACTATCACGATGTCCCCTGACCGGGCTGGCACGGGGCTGATTGATACTGGGTGGGTTTGGTTCGAGGGCGATCGCGTGGTTTCGTGAGACCACGCCGTGATAGTATTGCCCAGGTGTAGGGGATTGAATTGAAGAGGCGAGGTTGCCGATGACATAGATGCCTAGTGCTATAGTCACTCGCCATGTCAAAAATAAAGAACCAAACTATTGGCGGGAACGGGTCTGACACGCGATCGGCCCTTCAGCCTCGCGTCATGATCGTGATCATGATCAACTTGGCCACTACTAGTAAGTAAGTTCCAGGAGTACCACAAGGTCGAAGTGATGGAGAACCAAGGCGGGTCGTACTTGTATACGGGAGGTTCCAATCCGAACTGGTGAGAATGGCAGGAAGAGTATTGTAGAGTACCAAGAGAAAGAAAGTGTCGATCTCTCCATTTCTCCAGATCGTCCCCGTCGATGGACTGGCCAGGCTTTCCCGTTTCTTTCTTTTGGTGGAGCCCTCCACGAACTTGAACTTATCCAACACCAACACACACACACATACCACTCTTACTTCTTTCCTCGTTCAACTTCCTCGTGTCCCCCGGTCCCCCCCGATTCCCCCATGCCATAAACTCCCCGGCCTCTTTTTTCCTTCCCTTTTCCCTTTTCCCTCCCCCCCGCTTCGATGATCGCTCGTCTTCAGGTGGTACCTTGACCTGCCTCTCCCCCCCTCTCCCCTCCTCCCCCTCCCCCCCCCTCCTGGCTACCCTCTGGTCTTAAGGGGTTTTTGGCCTTGGTTTCCTGTATAGCTGGTTCCCATGCAGGTGCGTTCCTCATGATATTCCTCCCATCTCCTCTTCCATCCCATCCCGGACAAGTGCGGTTGCTTGACCTCCTGCCCCGAATTATCCGCTGCTTTCGTCTCCCTCCCCGAGAAAGTCCTCTGAACTTTGAGATCAGCAAGTCTCCGCCGCTGTCAGCTCCGCCGCATTGACTTGGCACCGCACTTGGGATGAATATGCTTTTATTGACCTCTTCGAGACTGACCCTTTTCTTCTTCTTCGTTTCATCTAGGCTTCCACCAGTGCCCCTGAGGCAGGCGGAGGACACACGACTCGGAGAGGACACTCACCCCATCTCTCCATCAGCGACCCAAGTCACCATGTCACCGAAGCTATCGGCCACATGTACGACGATGACTACGATCGCAATGATCTGAGGCGTCTCAGCTATATAGCGTCACCGTTAGGCGAATCAATATCAACGATTCCGCGACCCGCCGAGTCCGCTGCCCCCTCCACCTTATCACCTACCCAGAAACAGAAACAGAAGCAGAAGCAGAACTCGCCGGTCGAGGGACAGCCCAAGACAAAAAATGGACATTTACGCCCAACTATCTCCCCTCATCGGTCATTTGACCGTGACAGCGAACCCGGATCCCCAGACTCCACACGATCAGTCTCGGAAACCGCGACCTCTTCCTTCCCTTTGAACGATATCGATTACGAGTCGGACCCAGCCGCCGTCGTCCAAGAGCTGAACAACCTGGCCGCCATTCGCCGTATGTCCATGGATGTCGCAGCAACTGGTGATCCCGATCTCCCATCCTATGGCGGCAACCTCTCCGTTCCATCCTTACCTCCCTCCCCCACCGCCGATGAAAATGATGCCTCGAGATTATTTTGGGTCCCAGCCAGCCTACACCCCGAACTGGCACCGAAGGAGTTTAAGACATTTTTGGAAAGCAAGGCCGATATAATCAAACGGAAATCCGGCGATTATTCGTCTCTTGGGCCCGAGCGTCAGGGCTCGGGCAGCGGGCTTCGTCGCAAACGGTCTATGCTGTCTCGACAAATTGACAGCTCGTCGGGTTATACGGATGGCGCGGATCGGTTAGAGCGGCAGCGATCGCAATCAAGTCGGCGCGATGGCATGCTCAGTCCCAACCTGCAGGAGCTGGAAACCATAGTGGACGATTCGAAATCTACCTCCCCGGCCGAGCTCGTGCGAGAGATGCAAAATGCGAGCATCGCGGCCCACGAGGATAAACCGATTCTACCCGCGGCACCTCCAGGACACAGCCTACGAAGATCGACCCGGACACAATACAGGAAGGGCAGCTTAAAGAAGGGCGAGAAGCCTCCCTACTCTAAACGAGTGGGGAGAGGCCTCTCCGAATCAGCTGGTTCAGCTCCTCCGATTACAACCCCATCCGACGATCAGCCAATTCTCGGATCTACTCGCGTGTCTACGGACTCGGTTTCCTCAACATCCTCCAGGCCAACGCGTGGGCCCTCGACTTCCTCTCGCGGCACGAGCTACTCTGCCAATGCCCTTGGCACAGCATTCGATTCCATTCTTGATAATCCGGAAGCTGAGCAAGAGGAGGCAAAGGCTGCTAGCACTCAACCACAGACTGACTCTATCAACCAGTCAAATGCAGCTTCTTATGCCCGAGAATGGAATTCCCGCATCGACTCGAATGCCCGATCTAATACGAATACTCCTCAAAAGCAGCAGGCCGTCCCTGCGATTATCGAGACACCCCCTGCCGACTCCCACCGTGAACAGTCTCAGCCCCAGTCCGCCGGCTTCACGATCAGCCGAACGCAATGCACCATCGCAGTACTCGGCCCAGACGTCCCCAGTTCAAGATTCCACCCCCAGCAAGCGTACCGCGATGAGCCGTCAATTAGGCAAAGACACTACTACTTCCACTACGCTTGACGACTTTAGCAATAACCCCCCAGATGGTACCCGGCAACAACACACGGACGGACAGTCTCTCTTTCATTCCGACCATGCCCGAGGAGCAACGGAAACCCGAGGACCGTAAATCTGAGGGCAAGAAGTCCAAGAAGGAGTCCGAGGGCCGAAAGTCGAGCTGGCACTGGTTGCTAGGGAGTGAAGAGAAAGATAAAAAGAAGGATAAAGATGGAGACTCGAAGAAGTCGAGGTCAAGGTTCTCCGACAAGATAACTCACAATAATACTCGCATCGAAACACCCACGCAATCATCCATGGACAATAGCCCGAAGGGCAGAGAAAGTCTCATCCTTGATCGCCTCGACCCCAAGTTGGAGGAAGAGCGACGAAAGGATGGTGTTCGGAGGGCTTCGGGGGAGTCTAAGAAAGAGAAAGACGGTATCTTCTCATCCATCTTTGGTGGTGGTAGGAAAAAGCATAGCGGAGATGGCCACCATCGAAAGAACTCTTCGCGTAATCTGTCTCCCGACCCCCCCAGTGCGGGTGCTGAAGGCAGATGTCGACTATCCTTGGACTCGATTTTCCATCTTGGAGGAGCGAGCTATTTATCGCATGGCGCACATCAAACTTGCGAATCCGCGGCGTGCACTTCACTCTCAAGTGTTGCTGAGCAATTTCATGTACTCATATCTGGAAAAGGTGCAGCAGATGCATCCCCACATGATGGTGGCATCTTCTGGATCCCAGAGGTCTTCTCAACAAAGGGACCAGCCTGATGAGTACACTCAATATCAGCGATACCAAGAGGTTAGTGAATAACGCCATTCTGCCAATGAGCTAGGTGACTGACCGCGAACTTTTCCCATATTTTTATAGGCGCAGGAGCAACAACAATACGCGGATAGCGCATATGATGATCAATCCATGTATGACTACGACGACGATCCGCATGATCCGTACCAGTCCCAGGGCAGGAATGGTAAACATGGCTACGAAAACGGCCATGCTTACGATTCGGGGCATTACCAGTACGGGCACTCGTCCTATGGCCATGATGCCCATTTGGATGACGATGATGATGATGATGATATGTGGTGAACCAAGAGCCGGCGTCTTCACTCATTTCCCTTTTTTATCTGCCATTCTGATTTCTCGTTTTCTGCGACCCACGGAAATACCCACGCGTTTGTCAGTCCTGGTTGGTAGTTGATACTGGAACTTTGTATAAGCCTTGTTGTCTCTCTCATCCTATTTTCCTTTTCTTTGCCGGCCCCTTTTATTCCTTCCTTTCTACCACCTCTCCTCTTTCCGTCTTCTCGAATGACGGGCCATCTCCGGCCAGGGGTTCGTTCGTATCTTTACTTCACGAACATTTCAGGATTCCAGGAACATTGCCCGGCAGGAACTAGGATTGGTGGCCTACTGTGCCATACCTTTTCGCTCCTGGTTCCTTCTTATCTTGCCTGGTCGTCCATAACCCCTTCCCTTCTGCCTCTGGCCTGTTGTCGTCTTGGGCCTGTGCATTGCCATATAGTTTGTTCACACACATGGTCTGATTTGTCACTTCGCATAGCGTCTGGGGTTTGTTTTTGTCGTCCCGTTTTCTCTTGGTTTACCTTGGATCCGAGCAGCTTGGACCAATCTCTGTATCCCCCTTTTCTCACTTAAGCCATTACTCTTTTTCCCGATTTGATTGAGCTATTGTATACCATTCGTACCGTGTGGATTAATGGAAGAAATACTGGCAATAAGAAACATTGGTGCCATTCCATTCGCATTTAAGATCATAAAACCTCGTCCATAAATGTCGTTTGTTTGTCATTGCTATCTAGTACAGAAAAAAGAAGCAAAAACCACAACAACATAGAAATAGGCCATGGTCTTCGTACGAGTAATCATCCTCACTCATCATGTATCACATCACATCCATCACATCAACTCGGTACTAATAGATGGACTAGAATCCTCCAAAAACGCACACTTCTGAAACGACGTCCCAAGACGCAAATGCTCAGTCGTGTGCAACATCTCCCTCTCAAAAACCCGCGCATCTCTCAAATGAAAATCATTATTAAAATCAATCGCAACGGAAAACAACTTCGCCTTCAAGAGCGGATCAGACGTCGCTGCCCAAGCAGCATTCACGCAAATAACAATATAAGCCGCCCCAATCGGCTTCCAAATGACTGACCGTTTCGCCAAATCCAGCACCTCCTCCGAGAGATAAGTAGCGTCAAACTCGGTGACACTGGCACTGACGTCATCAAGCCCTTGCCCTTGTCTATGTCCATGCGCATCGAGCGCAGAAAGTATACAATTAAAAACAAGCGTACAAGCCAGACCAATCCCATACGTGCGCTGATAATGCGCAAAGCCGAATTCGAGGATAAATTTCCGGCCGGCGGGACTTGCTGTTTTAAAGAGTTCTGAGAAGTCATTTTCGACGGAGCGGTGCTTTAGTATGCTCAGGTTTACTTTGCAGTCTTGGTATATTGTCCAGACTTGGTTGCGGATTGAGGTCGTGTCGGTGCCTGTGCGGAGTGCTTCGCGGCCGCGACGCATTAGGTGGGGTGCTTTTGAGAGGTTGAGGAGGATTTTGCCGTCTGGTGTTGTGCTGTCGTAGTCGTTTCGGACTAGGTTGTCCCATTCTTCTGAGGTTAGGTTTATTCTGTCGTTGAAGATTCCTTCGAATAGCTGGGTTTGGAGAATTAGTTACTTGTATTGGAAGGTAAAGTCGAGTTCAGGTTCGTGCTGGGGTTATGGAGACCAAGGAAGTAAGGGGAAAATTCGAAGAAGAATAAAAAGAAATAAAGGAAAAGAATGAGACGAACCACACTGCCACGCATGGATAGAAATAACTTCGCTTCAAATTCATCACGAGGTCCAAAGTCCTTCCGTGCTTTGAGAATAGCCGCCGCACCCTCGGCATGGCCCGAGAACTTTCGATTCGAAGGGCCCAAGAATAACTGACACGTCAAGAGGATCATCACAGCAGAAAGTGTACTGGCCGATTGGGCATGGACCTTGTCATCCAGGTACACGCTTAGCGTGCGGAGAGCACGTGCGTGTTTGGCAAGCGCCTCCACCGAGGGCGCCCGGTTGCATGAGAAATTAGAGTGCGCGGTTGTCAACGTATCCACCGCACGGTCAAGTGCCTCATTAGTCCCAAGCCGTTTGGGTATATCTTCAAGCCATAAGCCGAACGACCACCAAAGATTATAGCGTAGGTCTGTAGTTCGCTTAATCGTCGCGATGAAACCACCGGCCAAGGAGGAGATATCGCTACTAGGGAGTGACTGCGGGGACTCTGGGGGGTAGGATCTGGGCTTTTAATGCATGCTTCTGTTTGCCAGTGCGAGACGGAAATTGTGTCGTGGAGACTGCGAATGCTGTTTGAGGTGGAGACTTGGATTGGGATGGAGACTCGGAGGAAGTATCAGATAGAGTTCCGGAGGAATCTCCGCTGGAGAGCGCGTGCTGTTTTCTCACGCGCGTAGAGTACTGCTTTTCTTCCTGGAATTTAAATCGAACTTGGCCCGATCCCACGCAGGGGATCTTTAGACGTAGACAGCGGGCACAGGAGGGTTGCTTTTCATCACACTGTTGCCATTGTCATTAGTGGATCGCTTGGTGAATACTAATTCGGATCGATGTAGCGGACCTTTTTCTTCTGTTTGCGGCAGGCATCGCAGGCACGGCCTGTTGGTACGCCTGGCATTTCCTTACCAAGGGATCTTGGAGGGGTAAATTATGTCCAGTAGATACAGGTAGATCCTGGTGAATGTGGGGATCAGTGTGGATCTCTACCGCTACTGTGATATACACTGGCTGATGTCACAGGCCTTCAAAAAGGGGGAATTCTTTGTCGACTGCAAATATGCGTCTATCGGCACGCTAAAAAGCAAAGGGGTGAGGTTATTCGAGAAGTTGGAGCTGAGGCTGCGCCATCAGCGTCATATTCAGGGCTCCGCTTGGCAATTGATGCTAACCGTGTTGGGCATGATGTACCGCTCCAAGGCTGAGTTTGAAGCCTGTGATTGGAGCGGAGTTTACAACACATGCCCTTCTTTGGGGGCCATTTGGGGTTCTTCAAGGCTCAGAAATCATTAAAGATTGGAGGCGGGTCTGCGCCTCGGGCTGATTTCTTTTGAGTCTTAACCCCTTTGGGCGCCATGTCGCGCTGACACGAAGCATAAGTTCATTGTTCGTGATGATAGTCAAAGGTATTTATTGGAGGGTGAATCCCCGTAGGAAATTCTCTGTCGAATCTTTAGTTCTCTACATTATTTGCCCATCATGGCTGTCGACGCTCAAGAAAAGCCTCATGGCTACTATCTATACAAGCCTAGCCATATCCTACCAGCCGTCTTTGCGGCGCTTGTGGCTGTTTCTTTGATCCTGCACACTTTGCAAAATATGTATGTTTTCCTAGTACAATGGCATCCAACATTTGCATCTATGGATTATACTAATTTCTCCCTACTATAGTCGCTATAGATTCTGGCGCATTACCTTCTTTATCAGCTGGGGAGGTATCATCTTTACCACTGGATGGATCCTTCGATGTATCTCCAGTTACTATCCTGACCACTTGGGACTCTATGTCGCCCAAGCTGTCTTTATCTACCTAGCCCCTCCCGTCTACTCGGCTGCCGCATACAACATTGTCGGCCGTCTGATGAACTATCTCCCCATGCATGCAGTCCTGAATCCCGATCGCGTGCTGATCTTCTTCGTCTATCTCGGTGCTGCAGTCGAGGGCATGACTGCTGCCGGAGCTGCCAAGAACGCAGCGGCAGGAAAGGAGCTAGACGAATACAAGAAGGGCGGCCAGCTTATCGCTGCCGGCCTCATTCTGCAAGCTGTTGTGGAAATGCTTGTCATCGCGATCGTGGCGACAGTTCATCGCCGCGCAGCAAAGGCCGGCAAAGTCACTCATAACGTGCAACTGGTCTGTTTCACCCTATACGGAACCTCGACCTTTGTGGTTCTGCGCTGTGTCTTCCGCGCTGTCGAGTCCTTTGAAATGTTTGACAAGCTTGGTTGTACCGAGAACTGCGGAGCGATCCTCAGCAATGAATGGTATCTGTATGCATTCGAACTAGGTCCAATGTTGATATTTACCTACTGGCTGAACCTATTGCACCCTGGACGCTATCTACCCAGACAAAAGCATCGCTATCTCGGTACTGATGGTCGGACTGAACGCGTTGGACCTGGCTGGAGAGATCGCCGTAGTCGATGGGAGACTTTTGTCGACCCCCTTGACGTGAAGGGCATGTTCAAGGGCCAAGCCTCGCATGAAAAGTTCTGGGAAAATCCCGAGCAGTGGCCTGCCTGTACAGACGGTAGTTTTGCGGAGGGAACGGCCTCAAATGTCAAGAATCAGGGCTATTCGAAGGAAAATGTCTTACTTGCCAATCAAGTTTAGGTCTTGTCGATTTGGGTGCTGGGGACTTGGGTGGAATGTGATGCGTGATGCGGGACCTTATTGTTTAAATACTATCAACGGGTTCGAGACATTTCCGTTTGTTTGTTTTGTTATATACCAAGCGATGTCTTTGCTTTTTTACTTTGGAGTTGAAGCGAGGCGAATGTACAAGATATTTTGGGGGCAACTTTTCGAATACTACTTCTTTGATAATGTGAACCGAAGTTGCACTGACAGATGTAATTGATCTGATCGTAGGTGAAAAAAGGAACCTCATTAAATTACTGGGAAGTGCCAACTACGTAAACCCTTCAGAGGCCACTGAGGATACCCGTGATAAGCTCAGCGCTCGCTGGTACTTTCCCGCTTCCGCCCCGCTCCGTCTTCCGGCCGCGCATCCACCTGCAGTTTTGCTCCAAATCGCACCGCAGCACGCCGTTGTCAGCGATAGACCCCGTATCATCTAATCCGGCCGGAACTTGATATGTTGCTCGTCTCTTACTAATGGCCACTACCGAAGACGAGCGTCCGGCGAAACGTGCCCGTCAGGCCTGTGAGCCATGCCGGTAAATGCTCAACTTTCTCAGCCGGGCAGACTTCCACCGGATACTGATTGTTTGCCAGGCGCAAGAAAACAAGGTGTCCCGGGGAGAAACCGAGTTGTTCATTCTGCGAGAGACTCGGCCAAAAATGCCTATATGCGGGCACGGAGGTCGTGGAAGAAGGTTCCGACTTTGCAAGTAATATGGTGAGAATGCCAGGCTTAGCGCCAGTCAAACCGTGGAAATTCTGCTTCTAACAGGTTCTAATAGGAAGGCCGAATTTCTCGGATAGAAGATAGACTGGATAAATTGATAGACTTCATCACGTAAGTACTCGCTCGGTCGACCACCAGCTCTTGTCTTATTTATGAGTCGCAGCCAGAGTACCCAAGAAAGGACTTCAGGGCCCATCGCCGAAAGAGCGACACAAGAGGAGCCTTTGCCCAGTCCCAACTTCTCAACACCAGACACTAATGTCATGTAAGATGCCCAATCCTTTCATCTGTTCTCGCACTAACAGATCTTCCAGGGAACACTCTTCCGATGCATCGGCTCTTGATCTATATTTCACTTTCTGCAACTCTCAACCACTTTCGTTATTTCCTTGTGGGGTATGTCCTGAGAATATTGGGAGGAGAGACCCCGAACTACTTCTCGCCATGGAGGCCTTGGGCCTTCGATTCCAGGGAAGAGGGGTCAAAGACAGTCAAATCGAGTCTGAAATTCAAAGCAAGACAAAAAAGTCCCGCCAAGTCGTCATGTCGCGCTTAGATGATGGGACTGTTGAGCTTTCCACGATACAGAGCCTTTGTTTGCTGAGCATGTTAGAGTACACAGGTGAGTACGGCTAAGTGCGGAACAAATTTGCCATTTTTCCCATGTTGACTATCATCTAGCTGGTAACCTGATTCGTGCTGGTTTATATTCCCGCATGGCTGGGTATTTTATTCGCAACACTCGAGTATGCGACTTGGAATTCATCAATTCATTAGATAACGAGCACGATGAGCGGAAGCTCTGTCACGCGAGTGTGATATTGCTCCAGAATCTTCAAGGAAGCCTCCATGCCTTTCCACCAAAGGACACCACGGACCTTTCTTGCGATACATGGCTTGCGACGCCAGTATTTGAAACAATGATATCAAACAAAAACACACGACGGGGAACAAGCGGCTTGAAGCTAGATATCGGAATCAACGCCGCTAACATGCATACTAGTGAGCTATGGGCTCTGGCTTGCAAGTACGCGATGGATTATCGCATCGATGCAGATCCTCCATGGCATCCACAATCTCATTATGGCATGATCACATACTGGCACACTGAGCATGAGAGCTGCATGCCACTGAGGTTTCGGCTGCACGCAAGCCGGTTCCAAGACTATTCCTCGTCAGATCTACAGAAGTATCGAAACTACTGGAGCCCATGGCTATTTTTCCAGATAATCTGGCATGCAGTGCCGTGTCTTTTGAACCACCCATTTCTTCTTTCTATGCGCCTGAGGAACTTTAGGAGAACGATGCCTCAAACATTCCTTCGCAATTCCTTCGAACAACTCACTCTACACTCCGGCTGGATATTGCATTTCCTTGACCTTGTGGAGCATAAGCGATTCGAAATATCCGACCCAACGCTAGGCCATTGTGTTGCGATCGTTGCAACGATCTATCTTCAACACAGCTTCACTGAAGACGAGGCATTCAGCAAAAAAGCCCAAACGGGGCTTGAGAAATGTATCCGTTTCCTACAAAAAATGGCCCGTCGATGGCCACACATCGGCCGACAAGTGAGTTAAACCCCCAGAGATTGAAGCTTCAAGTCTAATCATAATATTCGTCAGGCACAACAACTGGAGCAGCTCCGAGGCAGCATCTCCCCTGGCGGCCTATTTACCGAGCCGGGTGCAGCAGACTCTCCCTCCAGCCCTAAATGGTCCGTTAATTTCCAGCTGCTCTGGAAGATATTAGTGTACGCCCACGCAAGCAAGTCACCAGACCATTCAACCGATATCTTTGGTCCCATACTGGGCAAAGATAGCGTTGGGAATTCTGGAATGAATTCTGCTGGAATCATTGCTGAACCTGATTTCGCTCTCATCGGATCTGCTGGTCTCTCAGCACACAAAACAGTAGCATCTGAATGTGTCACATATCCCCCAGAGCAGGCTGAACACATTTCACAAGGACAGAATGCGCTAGGTCAAAACCCGGCACCTATAGATCTATCGGAATTGTCGGAAGACCCGGCGTTGGATTTAAATTGTGGCGACACATTGTTTCTACAGCTTCAAGATTATGGGCGAGCATTCGAGGACTGGCTTAGTGTGAATCCAGGGTGAGGATAAACAGTCAATATATAGTACTAGTATAACCTATGATGCAGTCAATCATGGTATTCGGGACGCAGTTTCTGGCAGACCCGGTCCACCTCCGTCTTCTCCGGGTGCCAAGACCCGGCAACTCCCCGGGTGTTCTGTCGAACCTCCACATTTCAGCTTTTAAATGCTCGCGGCATTCAACACCTCTCAAGTCTTCAGCGTCTGTCCTATAATAGTACGCAAAGTTTCAAAATGCCTGCGTCTAAGAATGATTCGATTATAATCGTGGGCGCTGGAGTCTTCGGCCTGTCCACGGCCCTAGAGCTGAAGCAGCGCGGATATACCAACATCACAGTTTTGGATCGGTACACGCCTCCGGCTGTCGACGGAAGCAGCGTGGATATCTCTCGCATTATTCGCATCGATTATGCTGATCAGGTATATTGCAAAATGGCCCGTGAGGCCTACGAGGGCTGGAAAACCGAATACTCTGACCACTACTACGAGTCGGGTTTTGCACTGCTCTCGGAGACGCCTAACAATGACTGGATCACTAAATCCGCAGCCACTGTCAAGGCTAATGGCGGTACTATCGAAGATCTTCCCGATGCCACTAAACTGCTCAAGTCATACCCGAACATCCAGTCCAACCTGTCCGGCATGAATGGCTACCTCAACCGACGAGGTGGCTGGGCCAATGCTGCGGGCAGTATCCAGCAACTGGCCTCGCGATGCAGCGTGGAGGGAATCTCCATCATCACCGGTCCCCGCGGTACCGTTCTGTCCTTACTCAACGAGGGTTCCCGTGTCGTCGGCGTAAATGTGCTTAGCGGTGGCCCAATCCGTGCCTCCCAAGTTATTCTCAGCACAGGCGCTTGGACAAGTCGACTGTTGAATGTTGCACACGCCGCTTCATCTTCGGGTCAACCAGTTGGCTTCATTCAATTGACTCAAGATGAAGCTCGAGCCCTAGATAACACCCCCGTTATGATCGATATGACTACCGGTGTATTCGTCTTCCCGCCCACCCCTGGCTCTAATATTTTGAAGCTCGCTCGCCATGGATACGGCTATGCAAACGAAACCACGACCAACAACGATGGAAATCGAACCATCTCCGCTCCAAAATTGGAGAGCAGCAATGCACAGACCGGATATATTCCAGGGGATGCAGATGACAGCTTGCGCGAGGGCCTGCGTCGCTTCTTCCCCAAATTTGCTCACCGTCCCTGGTCGAACCGCCGTTTGTGCTGGTATACAGATACTCCCAAGGGCGACTTCATTATCGATAATCACCCGAAGTATGACGGTCTGTTCGTGGCCACCGGTGGAGCTGGACAGTGAGTATCTTCGTATCACATCCCCTGGTAAGCAGGGGCGGTCGGAACTATTCAGCTAACAGCCGATAGTGGATTCAAATTCCTTCCGATTTTGGGTAAATATATTGCAGACTGCTTCGAGGGCAAGGCCTCAAAGGAGCTTCGCGAAAAGTGGCGACTGCCTCCGTCGCCAGGCGGCTCTAAGGAGAACAATATGGCGGGCGATGGTAGCCGAGCTGGTCCACCTCTGAGGAAGCTCAACGATTATGAGAAGGCTCGTCTGTAACATGTAAACATCTTATATTGATTCACTTCGTATAGACGTGACGAAACAAGAAATAAAAATTCAATGAGGGATCTTTTTCCATGCCAGAGATGAGAGCCACATCCTGCCACATCGGAGCCACATCGGAGCCACATCGGAGCCACATCCCATGTGGGATCCAAGCACAGGCGCAAGGTGCTCGGCTCTTCCGGCATATTCTCCACTATATATTGCAGTTATTGGAGCGTGGGGAGTAGATCACCTGGATTGTAACTGGACCTGAACCTTTCGTCACACAAATCGATGTGGGTGATTGGCAGGGGTGGATGTGGAGGCTGTTGCTTGGTCAGATTGCGGGGGTGGGGATAGGAACAGGCCGGCTTTCTCTTTAGCTGCCATAAATACGGCTTGCGAGGACGATGAATTATAATTGTTCGACAGCTCGGAAAATAAACAAATCATGGCATTGAAACTGATAGATCAGCCGATTGAATGCGCATTGGGGATACTCATCGCGTACATTTCCGGATACATTATTTACCAGCGATTCCTCCATCCACTCGCAAAATTCCCTGGTCCATTCCTTGCTTCACTGACCGACCTATGGCAAGTGTATCAATTTATGACATTGAAGCAACCTTACACCCTCACCAAGCTTCATAAGAAGTACGGATCCATAGTCCGATATGGCCCCGATAAGTTGAGCATAACCGACGAGGAAGCCGTCCGATTGATCTATCAGACTGGAGCCAGATACATGCCTAAGACCGAATTCTACGATGCATATGGTGCGGCTCATCCGAATGTATTCGGCATGCGTGACGAAGCGGTTCGTCGATTTCGCCCTTCTGAGCTGAACCTTCTACTAAAACATTTCCAAGGCCCACTCCATCCGACGACGACACATGTCGCACAGCTTTTCCATGGGCTACGTCAAAGAAATGGAGCAATATCTCGATTCAAACATAAGGATCCTACGCGATAAAATATTCCGGCACGCCTTGAATGATGAGCCATTCGATTTGAAAAAGATATTGCATTACTACACTATCGACGTCCTGGGTGAGCTTGCTTTCAGCCAGACATTCGGTATTCAAGAATCCGACGATGAATCCCGTATCCCGCCTGTGATTGAGCATAGCCTGTTGGCAGCCGTCACAGGTGCCTGGCCGGCTATGACAATGACTCTCAAGAAATGGCTTCCTGTAATTCCACACAAGGGGCTCCAGGCTCTTTTTAAAGGTCGAAAGGCCTGCGCAGACCTGGCTTCTCGATGTGTCAATATTAGATTGAGTACTTTACGGTCCAAGGATGGAACAGTCAATGATATGCTAGAAAGAAAGGACATTTTGACTAATCTGATAAATGCCAAACACCCTGATACGGGAGAAAGTCTGACCCAGATTGACTTGGAGACGGAAGCATTTGGCTTCATGTATGTTTTCAATTTTCACGCCTTACCACCCACAGCTCGCATATGAAAATTTACTAACTTGAGCTTCAGCATCGCGGGGACTCATACAACAAGTGCCACAACGGCACTGTTATTCTACCACTTGCTGCACAACACCAATCTCATGAACAAATGCGTCACCGAGATTGACGAAAAATTGCCCTCCCTCCAGCCCAACGAAAATGCGTATTCGGTGACTGATGCGGAGGCCTCTTTGCCATTTTTGCGCAATTGCATAAAAGAGAATTTTCGAATAACCCCTGTTTTCACGATGCCGCTCGCAAGACGAGTCTTAAAGGCTGATGGTGTGATAATTGCTGGGAATCATATTCCGTCCAGGGTAAGCCCGACTCCTAAGCAGCCCTTCGTGGTGATGAAAACTGACATATTCAATCTACCAGACCTCTGTTGCAGTCTGTAACCATGCATTTCATCATAATCCAGAGGTTTGGGGTGCAGATCATAATGTTTTTGACCCATCGCGATGGGATATACCCGAGGTGGCGAGCAAAGCCCGGCTCTTGATGCATTTTGGTCTTGGGGGTCGACAATGTATTGGGAAAACTGTGGCTATGTCCAATATCTACAAGTTGATGAGTACGCTGCTGAAGGAGTTTCAATTTGAATTGGTAGATGAAGAAGAGAAAGCGAGGGTAGGGAGGGGTGGCTTTCAAGGGGAAGTCCCGGAGATGATCAGCGTTGGCATTAGTGATCTCGCCTCGCCGCTGGTGGTGAAAGCTCGGAAGAGAAATTAAATGGAATGAACCGAGGGTCTCAAGTATAGTTTATTTGAAGCCCTGGAGGCATATAGTTAATTGAAGATCACGTTATGCATGGTATTTGCGAATTATTAGTCAATATATATGAGGCAAGACATTGCTTCCAAAGATTGGCTGACCGGATAAATCCAGAATCCAGTCAGCTCCACCATGAGCAGAGGGATTGAATATTCAGAGCAGAGCGTAGAAGAAAAGAATGAAGCTGACAATGCATCACTGCAATCCAATGCGTATTTTGTGGGGATGCAAGGCAAGCTGAGTCGAGACTAAACAGGAATGCAGACCAGAAAGGGATATTTTTTACTTCTTCATGACTTCTTCTCGGTGCTTTCTGCGACTGCAGATCCTCCCGGGGAAGTGTGGAAGTGACTGGCAGTGCTGGCAGTGCGGCTGATACCGGGGGTCGGGGCCTTCTCCTTGGTATCGATGGCAGGGGAGGCAGGGGTCGTCGAGGCCGGGATGCTGGCATTTTCCTTGTCCTTCTCAGCGTAGACCGGGGGCTGGTTCTGAGAAGTGCTACCGGTGGGGCTGGTGGGTGCAGCAGCAGCAGCAGCAGCAGTTGGCGAAGTTGCAGTAGGTGAGGTTGCGGTTGGCGAGGCCAGAGACCCAGCAATAGGGACAGGGTTGCGAGTGGAATCCTTGATAACGGACCACCATTTCTCCGCATCAGAGGCCGAGTGTGCCTTGAAGTAAAGCTCGGATGTGGTGTGGAATGCATTGCCAACCTTGCCGCTGGACACATCCTTACCCTTGACGTTGAATTTCACACCGTCAATGGCACCAACAATGGAGTCGGGCAAGTACAGGGACAGTTGAGGAGTAGGATCCTGGCGGAAGTCATCATTGTCCTTGAACTCGTGCAGGTAACGGGCCGGTGTGACAACGTAGTAGCTGGTGCTGTAACCCTTGATGACAGCACGGGAACGACGCTCCAGAGACCCTTCCAGGAGAGGCTGTGTAGATCGGTGATCCATGTTGGGGAAGGTGACGCTCTCGAATGTGCGGGGAGGTGAGTCGGGGTTCACGAGCGTGGAGTCGTTGCGAACGACAAAGTTGACCCACTCAAAGTCGGGCGGGATGCGTTGCGCGGTGGCCAGAATCTCACCATACATAGTTCGCTGGCGATCAAGCTGCGCACCCATGATCTGGAAGAACTGCTCCAAGGCGCCTTGCAGGGTCAGTAACACATGGCCCTCGAATGACTGGAATGAGTTCTGCACGGCGAGAATATCATTTCGGTGGTTGTTTTCCTCAATGATTTGTTTGTTCAAACGGTGGTTAATACCGCGCTTGAGGATGTAGGGGTCGTGTGCGGTCTCGATTTTGTTGCCGAACGAGGAGTCGTGAGTGGCAGAGTTCTGACCGAGCAATTCGATGTGCTTTTGGGTCAGTTGGCGGGCCTTCTCCACGGCTTTAGCACCCTTGGCCGCCCCTGACTTTAATTCCTTGGATTTATTCTTGATCTCCTTGTGCAGGCGTTCGAGGGTGGGCAGAACGCCGCCCTTCAGGTTCTTCTCGGTGTCGAGGTACATGTTGACCATTCCCTAGTAAGAAGCACCCACCAGTCAGTGCTGTGCAGTAAGCAAGCGCATGGACATTGGAACTTTACCTGAGAGTTGTTGCGCATGTTCTCGATCAAGCCTGCTATACCACCAGCGCTGGAGCTGAAGTGGTCGCTCTCTTTCATAGGTTCGTTGACCGTCTGTTCCGAACAACTTGGTGATTAGCTTTGGAAATGGCGCTCTCGCACACGTAGCCACCGACCTTGAGAATTTTCTCGTGATCCTTCGACTGAGACTTGGAGATCTTCATAGTGGCAGTCATATAGTCCTCCAGGTTTCCGCACACATGCTTCCATGCTCGCAGGCGTTCGATTAGGAGGTTGGTAGTCTACCCAGACATCAACCTAGGTTAGCAGCCGTTGCTTTGCTACCGCGGGGGTATTTGCATGGCGGGTCCGCGTGAAACTGGGGTCCATGGGAATGGTCTTGACACACCTGGCTACTGTCGGTATCAGGGATGGCCTCATCGTCACTCATAGAGGTGCGACGAGTGTAGCTGCTGGAGACAGTTCCCGACCGCTGGGGGAGCTTGTGCTCCACGGGGCTAACCGGGGTCGACATGGCGGATAGCGGGGAGTAGGCGGTTGGCAGAGGATGGAGAGGGAGAAAGGTCGGATCGGTCAGATCGGAGCACGCAAGGCTTGGAGGTCAAAGTACGGAGCACGAAGGTGTCACAAATTGACTGTCGGGTGCGTCGATCGTGTCGGGCAGATCGGGGGGGAAGATCAGTATATGGGCAACTGTGGTGGTGGTTAAAACCGGGAGCGGAATAGAAACACTAGTCTGTAGCCGGACTAGTGGAAAAGAGAGGGGGGGAAGAGAGAGAGACTCACCCCAGAGTGGGTCAGAGGAGGGCAGTGGAGGTGGGAGAGTTGAGGTTGAGGTGTGAAGTGGACTGAAGTGACGAAGTGGGATGTTTTTCTCTGCGATCGGCCATCGGTGATGACCTCATCCTGTCCGCTCTCGGCCCTTCCAAAAATTCCCAACATTTCAGCCCAATCGTGTGTTCCTTGTTCCTCTATTTCTTATTTTTCCCTAATCCAATCCAATCACTGAGAAGGAGGGGCATAAGATTTCCTCCAACTCAAATTGTGATGCCGATACTCAGCCACGTCCATGTTTTTCCCCACAGTCACCGCGTACCACGTCCTTGGGTGGGCGCCACAGACGTGGTGGAGCCGCCCAAAGTGCGGATCGTGAGGTTGCATTGTCCTGGTAAAGGCTAAACGGTAAATAATGGAAAGTAGAAAATGTATAGGGGCTTCCAGGATTGCGAGTGAAAGCTAAACACAACTGTAGGTTCTATCCGAGTTCTAGTATGACACAGAATCTTATACTAGTGATATGCAAAGGGTGCCTTCAAACGTTCGAATTCGACTGCAATACACCTGAGTATACTATTATGAATGTACATGGATCTCTTTCAAAATCAATCAAAAAAATATATCATCGTCGTTCTCCTCACCCTCCGAATCCGGGGCCGGGTCCTGCTCTTCTTGCAGCATTCTCGTTCGATATTCCTCCAAGGATCGCCCGCGTAACAACCCTCTTTCGGAAATCCGGCGCCCACTAGTCACCGCGGTAGGTCGGAGATTGACGATATAATGAGGACAGATAGTACTATGGTCTTCGAGAAATCGAGTATTGGAAGACGGGGTAGTCAAAAGTAACTTGAAGCTCGGCTTCAGGAACTCATTCCGCACAGTCTGGTTCAAGATGAACAAAACATCATTCATCTCGGCTTTCCAAATCTCAGATTCGAACCGGGTTACACCATCAATGATGCAAACAACGGTGGCGGTGTTCGGAAGTTGCTCAATCAGCAATCGGAATATACTGCAAAGATCCTGCAAATAGTGCGACTTGATTCGTTCTGCAAAGGCTCGGGTATTAATGAAGTCGAGATTAAATGTGACACCAGAAAGAAGTAACTGGGCGATTAGGCTTCGAATCAACCAGTTTGGTCCGGCGTTTTGATGGCTGTGGGCTTCATGTAGACCGCAGAAAGCGTGAAGAACGATATAATGGGTGTTTTTCAACAGGTTAACTTGAAGTGAAAGAGTTGCACACAGTGCTGACAAAACCGAGATCCGGCCGGGACCGACCATTTGAAAATGCCCTTTCACAAAGAGTGTCTCGGCAAGAGATGATTTCATCCATCTCATGAAGTCCTCCGATGAAAGAAGTTGCTGTGCCTGGGTTTGAGCGGCGATATCGAATTGGTCCCGATGTCTAAGTACATGGTCGACATCTTCAATCGGCTCATTAACGTGCACCCCAATAGCATGAAATAAATCTGTGTCGGAAAGAAACGGCTGCGGGTATTGCGGTTGACTGCTATATGAGCTGGCGAGAGATGGAGTGTCTGGGCCTAAGATTAGCGGAGTCATTTCCACAATAGGGCCAACACAACATACTAGGAGGATCAGATCGAAAAAACACAAGCAAGAAGTTTTTAGAATCCACTTCCTGGCTGTGCCGGATCTGCTGCTCCATGCGACTCGCCTCGAACGCTCTTTTTAGAGAGCTGATATTCTGCAGAATATGTCCGAAGCCTTCTCCCACACGATCAAGAATCACTTCGCTATTCTCGTGAGTAGCCACGAGATACTCATCACGTACCAATTGCAAACAGTCGCGGAACTTGCCAACACTTGTCTGCGCTTCACTGAGAAGCTCATCTATCTCTGCTGCAGAATGATGAGGGATTAGTTTCCTCCCTAATCGTTTGGCCTTTTCTCTGAATTTTCCTTTTGACCTGCTAGGGTTGAGAGTTGTGATGAGGTGTGCGAGGGAGTGCGCAAGGATTTTGTAAAGGTGAATCGCCTCGACTCTGATGCTTGGAACTGCGGCGAATACATTTTGTTGCTTCTGGGTCTGGAACATAACATCGGGGATCTCATGTAAGGCGCGGAGGATTTTCTGTCGATTTTCGGCATTTTTCTTCGCAATCTGGAGACACGCTTAAGCTTATTTCGTCCAACATGCCGCTCTTACTTTCTATCACATACGTTCAGAATGGCTTTCAGCCCACCGGCAAGGACGCTCATTCCAATGTCATTAGGGATCAACTCTAGCCAAGGACGGAGAGCATCCGCATTATCCCCTGCAAATCTTCCTACATGACGATGGGCGCCCGCTATGCCCTTTTCCTTTTCCTTATATCGACCGTCTGCTTCGGCTATCTCCAGAAGAACGTCATTGAGAGTATAAGAGACAAGATCTAGTCTGTATTTCTCCTCGGTTGTTTCATTGTATTCATAAAGAGCAATTCGTAGGTCGTCTTCGGCGTTACTATATCCAGAGTCTGGCGTTGGCTCAAACCAGGTTGTCACTTCATTATAATGTGCTTTAGCTCCCAAAGCCTCGTGGTATTTATCTCCATTTTGCTGCACAAATTGAACGTCGAGGGTAGTAGCTTCGTTTGTGGAAGATTTGAATATGGAAGAGTCCAGGAAACGCATTTTGGTGGGGGGTGTCAGCGGTTCCTACAAATTGCATCAAGTTGGGGCTTTGAGGGGGGAATGAAGATTTCAGTTCTGTCAGCCTACGGGTTTGGAGTGGAGGCTACTGTTCATAATGGCTGACCAGGCGATGGCATCTTATCATACGCTTTGCTGACGTTCCCGCTCGTACATGAGGGCGTTAATTTCGCGCCTCTGATTCGGCGTTGATATCCTGCTGACTGGCGGAGACGACGCCCGACTACGAACGGTTAAGCTGCCTTGGCCATTGGTGCTCTGGGGACGCTTGTGGGATATTTATTGCACCATGCATGAGCCCGGTGCATTTCTGTACGGAAATAGCGCTCTTCGGCGTTATTGACGTGGTCCGTTCCCGTCACGGTGCTTCTGTAGCTTCTCATGGTGAGGGGTACGAGGCTGAAATCACTGGCCGCTTAGAACATAACGCGAGAAAGAAAAAGAAGGATAATGCCTCTGGTTCCACACTGCCAATTCCTTTTTTACCTTCCCGCCTCTTTCGGTATTTTACCACCTCATTTAACCTTTTTTTCTATGGAGACTATGGAACCTGATAATTCTAGTGGCGACGGAAACCGCCAGGAACACCTGGAGGGCCCTGAGGATGCTCAGGCCGCTTACATTCGAAAGCTTGAGGATCGCCTTGCCGCCCTTGAGAACAAAATGCTCAGTATAGAGTCTGCGAGGCCAGAGAAGAATGGCTCCATGAAAGAGGACCAAGCATATTTGTCGGAAGATGATGATTCCGTAAAAGACGACAAATCCTCGCTCAAGTCGGGGCACGATGGCTCCAAAAGTGGCGGTGACAGTGATGTGAACAAGGAAGACGCAAAAGCAGAACATCCACCCTTCCCGCCAACTGTTGCAGAGGTCCGAAGTATGGACTTTATCCAAGCCAGTCACCATGTTTTCACGGCGCCAACTATTCCCGCAATCGAGCTCTCATGCTTCCCAAAAAAGAAGGATGAGGAAGAAACTAGACTCATCGCGTTCAGAAAGACTTTCAAGGACGTCAGCCCAAAAGAAGCATTGGATATTATCAATGCAAACTATCTGAAACCACATGAGATGGATATGAATTTGCAGTTTGAGGAAATCAACATTCTTTCAGTACCCCTTTCTCAGCTCCTGTGGTCAACTTATTATGATGAAAACTTGCCGCCGGATCAAATGGCCAGTTTTGGGAAACCCTGGATCTCATGTATCTATCGCCACGAAGATGTGAAGAACAGGCTTGCAGAGATGGAGAAAGAGCAAGAGCAACCACCAAACTCGGAAGTTGAACCTTTGGACCAATATTGCAAGAACAGCAAGCTATTGGACGAATTTCGAGCATATGTACGGTTGATGGAGGATACTATCTTACCCTACTATGCTGGATTCAAGACAAAGACGGCAGCAGACAACTTGAAGGTTTACTATTATGATCTTTGGCATTTGTTTGAACCCGGGGAAATTATCTATTACCCAGAAGCCAAGGATGCCCCTTCCAAGTCGGACTACGCCAAGCTTCACAGGAGTAAAAGACCGGACCAGAAACTATGGAGAGTTTACACGAGATTGCGGAAACGTGACGAATACTGGGTGAAGGCATATTGTATTGATTACGATGGTGAATCCTATGTCTGCGTGAAAGAGTGGTTTAACATCGAGAAGTTCGAGGGAAAGAGGAGCGTAAATTCTTTCAAGGTGTTTCCCGTTCGATTTTCAAACAGTGCCAAAGATCTGTTGGCAGATGCCACAGAATCTGGTAGAGCATTTATGAAGAACCGGGATTCGAGGCTAATGGGACACGAGGGATGGACTTCGATTTCAGACCAAGACTCAGGTACAAGCCTCATTTACACCTCTGGAGATGTTATGATCGACTTTGCGGAAACTTTCAGAGTCCATCCAGACTGGAAGCCTATTTCTATGGTCCCCGCAACCTACTATCCGGGGGGCTGGGGGTCGGAACTAGAGGACGATAACAGGACAAGGTGGTACTGGACTGAGGGCCAAGAGCTTAAATGGCATCATCCTGAGATAGTTTCTCTTGGTGATAACCAAATGGCGCGGCGCACCAAAAGAGAGTACGTCTTGGAGAAGGACAATTTCCTATCATGGTCACTCAAAAAAAGCCCATCCAAGTGGACGCCGCGAGAGGAGGATCTATGTCTACTTCCCAGTAGGCTTTTCGGTTATTCGTTCCAAGACCGAAGATTTGTCGCTATGGATTCCAAAAACCTTCGACAAGTTGAAGATAACAGAAACAAATTCAAGAATCTAATCATCGATCAGACTCATGAGGGTATGCTTTTAGCATTGGTGGAATCTCACTTCAGGCGAAAGGACATCAACGAAACTGCAGGCATTTCTACGAATCAGGATATCGTCCAGAACAAAGGCAGAGGCTTGGTTATTCTACTACATGGTGTTCCAGGTGTTGGCAAGACATCTACTGCGGAAATGATCGCGAGCACATTTCAAAGACCTCTTCTACCTATCACTTGTGGTGATCTGGGATTGGATCCTGCAACAGTAGAGAAGTCATTGAAGCAAATGTTCCGAGTGGGACAACTCTGGGATTGCATCTTGCTGCTTGACGAGGCAGACGTATTCCTATCAGAGCGAGTATCATCTGATTTGAATCGCAATGCATTGGTATCAGGTTTGTGAACTCTGCCTCTGTATCAGCACTCCAAGGTTACATAACTAATATATATACAGTTTTCCTACGCGTCCTAGATTACTATTCCGGCATTCTATTTCTCACCACAAATCGCGTGGGCACCACCGATGAAGCGTTCAAGTCTAGAATCCACATCAGCCTGTATTATCCATACCTTGATCTTGATCAAACAGAGAAAATCTGGGCGGTCAACCTTGAAAGACTAGCCGTTATAGAGGCAGAGCAGAGTGCCCTCCAGCCGCCTCTATCAATAGATCGCGAAGACATCCTCAAATTCGCGAAAAGACAATACGAGAAAAGCAATTTCGGCAAAGGCAGATGGAACGGAAGACAAATCCGCAATGCATTCCTCATCGCCTCAGCGCTCGCACACTATGAGAAGACGCATGGGCATAAGAAAGACGACAACCAGCACGACCTTAACGCCCGGCATTTCAGAACAGTTGTGAAAGCTGGATCTGGATTTGAGAGATATCTCCTTCAAGCGAAGGGCATGACGGATCAAGAAGCAGCATATCGTGATGGTACTAGGGCCGATCACGTCCTGTCAGCAGAGGGAGCCGCACCACGAACACCCGTGCCAACATCAGCACAACCTGCCCAACCCCCGGTTCCTTCAGCTCCTTGGGCAAGTCAATACACCTCCCATACGCCCTTCACGCCTCCACGAAATGCCTCTACGTATAACCTCGCCCATCATTCACCCGGCAACAGTTTGTATCCTCAGCAACATCAGAATCAGCATCAGCATCAGCATTTTGTTTATGATCCGCAGGATACATTTGGTCATCCACCAATGGCTACAGGTTATCCCATCCAACGGGCACTTACGCCGGGATCATCTCAGCCGCAGCCGCAGCCTCATGCGCATGGGTGGAATACGAATCATTCGACTGAATACGATTCAGATATTTAGACGCAGACGAAGCCCGGATGCATCATTTATGTGAACTTTATACTACCTTGGAAGGGTGCATTGTATCTTTCCTTATGAACCCATGTTGAGGTCATTTTCGTTTTTTATTTGGGCCAACCACTCCCCTGCAAAGCTATTCTACTACTACCTACCTAGGTATACAGAAACTGCTTGATCCAAACAATCCAGGATACCTACTGAGCATATAACGGGGTAGGATGGAAACCAAGTAGTGGAAGTAGAAGGAGAAGTAGAAGTAAAAGGTATAGTGCAAAGGCAATGCCTCTTAGGCAATAATTTCCGAAATTAAGCGACACAAAGTGTAGTAAGATACATGTGTCTGGATAAGAATAGATGAATAAAATAAAATAAAAGGCATCTGTGCGTATCTCGTGGCTGCGGGAGTCTGGTTCTCGCCGTTTAGCTCAAATTCCCCCGAAAAGCAAAGTAAGGTTTGGTCATGTCCCGTCTATAAGATATCCGATCCGTTCTATGAATTCCCAAACGCCAAAACAAACAAAAAAAGGTGGGAGAGACGAAAGATAAAGAGAAAGGAGATGATGCAGGGGGCAGACTAGGGAAGTCGGTCTGGGTAAAAACAAGGATATGCAAAGGGTAGAAAGGGAAAGAAAAATCCAGTGACCAGCACTGGTTTCGCATGGGAATTTTGAAGGGCTTTTTAGGGCACGAGGAAGAGGAGAGGAGAGAAGAGGTGGAGGAGGTGGCGGTGGTGAAGAAGGTTCGAAAGAAGCGAGGATATCACGCTCTAGCGCGCTCTTGTACTAAACGGAGTCTGCGGGCCATGTCGTCAGCGTTGCTGTTGAGCGATTGGAGGTAACTGGATCGATTCACCTCTAATGGCGTTGTTGGCGTGGAGAAGCCACTGGGGCGAGCGCTGGTACGGCCACTCCGAAGGTAGGCCTGCTGTGGTGACTGAAGTGTGGGAATGTCATTGGCCATGACCGTCTCGTAGCCGGGTAGCTGTGAGTCACAGGGGCCGACGGCAGCGCGCACCGCGGTTGAGTAGCTAGGCACTCGGCTCAGAGTCTCAACCTCGGCATATTGTGGGTGGAATGGGGTGGCCATTCCAGAGGAGATTGCCTCGTTATCACCGTCGTCAGAAGGCCGGCGGGACAGCTCTGGGCTGGCAGGAGTATGCGAGCCGGAGTTTGGAGCCGACCCGAAATAATCACTGAAATGCACGTTCAGCTGGCGGGAGTTGGGATGGTTCTCGGTCGGGGAGTCATGAGGTTCGTTAGGAGAGGGGCTGTTTGCGTTGAGATTTGTCAGGCGGGTGTGCAGAGCAGAGGCAGATATATCGGTGTTCGTCAATGCGTTCATCGAGGCGAGGTTTTCAGCAGAGATATTGCGACTGAGTGGGCCAAAAGGCGTTCCTGCTCCGCCACTGCCGGGTCCTGGTGTCCGATATCCGTTTGGATCCACTTGGCTGTAAAGCTGATCGAACTGATGCTCTCCATATAGGGGCGGGGCTTGCTGGACAACCTCATCAGCTGCCCGGCGGGCTTGTTGGGGCGTGGAATCGCGGATATTGTTGTTTTCGTCAATGGCGATGTGCGGGGAGATATAAATCGATACGGGGAGTGTCGCGCGCAGCTAAATATACTGTTAGGGTTGACTCGAACGTCCGCAGAATTTTCTCCAAGACCTACCTCGCTAATATGCCCATCGGGGTTATGTAGTTGAATGCGGAATTTCATCTTGTGGCGAATCTTGATACCCTTGGTGTCTGTATCCTGCAAGCACCGGGTGAGGGTTTGTGGCATGTCGAGGAACCGTGTGAACTGGTATCCCTCGGCCACCTCATCAATGATTTCTAAACTTTCGTCTCCCAATTCATGCTCATCTGTCATGATGGTTCGGGTAATTTTGTAGGTGTTGCGTATGGAGTCGGAATCTTCCGGGTTGAGGGTCAGATCGTGACTCTCGATAAGTTGTGACGTAGTTTGTCCGATCCGGAGGCCTTTCAGCAAAGGAATCAATTTGAAGTCGACGCGGATAGAGGTGCCGAAAACAACGGCCTTGGTCGGAGTGCTGATGGAGTATTCGATCTTGTTGGGCCAAATATTGTCGACCGACTGTTGAGTTGGTGAGTATGAGGTCAAATTGCAGCTCGAAAAGGGGAATATTTACCATCGCGTGTGATAGCTCGAGGGCACTTGGGTCGAGTGTTCGGATGATGCGCAGAGGTTTCCGAGCCACGATGTCTTTGGCGTACTTGCGACCGATCTCGGCCTTGAACCGGTACATGACCCAGGTCTCGGACAGACCCTCAACACTCTCAGGCATGGAGCCCTCGAGAATGACATCGAAGGGGTATTCGTAATTACCGGCCGCGAGAATCTCCGTTTTGCCTTTGCCAGCGTCGCGGAATTGCCAGGTTTTCTCGTAGAAGACGCGCTCTCTCCAGGATTTGCGGCCGCCAGCGGTCGAACTAGATGGTAGATGCCAGCTGCGATGAGTCAGTCAATCAGGTTCTTTTTGATCTTTTTTTTTTCTCTTTCTTCTACTTCTCTTCGTTGCGAAAGTAATGCGACTGGGGATCTTACCAGACACGCGACATGCCAGTGAGGTGAAGTCGCAAGTGTTTAATGGCGAGAGGCTCGGACAAGCAGAGGACCAAGGTCCCCTTCAGATGAGCGCTGGCGGATTCATGTTCGTTGCCACGAAAGACAATGTAATCATCGTTCAAACTGGGAGATGCGTTAGAGCCGCAATGCAGTAGCATAGCATAGATGCCGAGTCCCCCACTCACCGGATATCGAAATACTTGGCGTTGCTTGCGCTCCCGCCGCCACTAAAGAAGCTGAGAGCCATTTTTCTGAGATGCCCGCAACGATCAGGCGGGCAATGAGGGGCAGAAGCAGTGGAAGTGAAGGATAGGCCGCAGGGGATGAGGAATGGGAGGAAGAGGAAGAGAGACAAGAGGAAGTTCAAGAAGAGGGGTGGAGGGGAGATCCAGAAAAAATAATAATCAAGCCGCTATGACACCACCGATAGGAAATTTGCGGATTTCCAGCGACGGGCGATCTACCGGAGGATGTCCAGAATCGCAATCCGGTCCGACCAAACGGGTTCCACTTGGGAGGTTCCGCTTCCGGCAGAGTGGCGATTTGATGGATACAATCTGCGATAAGAGTGGATGTGATGGGAGATAGTAGTAGAGGGGGAGTAGAAAGTAGAAGAGAGCTGAGTAGAATAAGCCAGAGATGAAAGGGAGAGGGTGAGGTGGTGATGGTGGTGGTGGTGAGGATTTACGTCAGCACAGGCAGGCAGTTACGTGCGTAGTGACAGTACTAACTAGTAGTATTCCAGTGTAGATATACGGTAAATATTAGTATACTATTTGGTATTTACTCAGCTATATACCCTGTTAGGTCAATTACCCTAGCACTGGCAAAAACATGGCTCGATTGCCGCTATAGAGTGCCGTAGATATGCCTATGCCCATGTCTATCCCCATGCCTATAGCTATGGTTATAGTTATAACTAACTACAGTTATAGTATACCCCAAGTATCCCCCCCCCCAGTATCCCCCAGTATACCCATCAGCCCATCTCCAACGTGGCTATCCTTTTTTGCGCCCATCACGCCATCCTCGGCATCGCCCTTCCCGCCCTTGATTTCTCCTAACACATGCAGTGTACATGTGTGCATACAGTACAGAATACGGAGTACTCTGCGATCGATCTCCTGGAGGACGATCTTGTGCCTGGTCTGCACAACATCCATGTTACACCACATTATCTTCCTGTTTGCTTTTCCCCACCCCACTTCAAATTTGCATATATACATACATGCATACAATACAGTATTTTCTGTACAGCACTGACACCTTGAGAAGCTTAGGCTTCAAAGCATCGAAACTCAGACCTAGCCCTACTCTGATCTGGTCTGATCTGATCATCGCGATGCATGCGCATGTGCATGTGGATTCTGCAGCACCTTGTCTGTCACACAAGGGCACCTGGGCAGCATTGCCAAATTCCTCCCCTCCCAGAGCGACTGGGAATGTGCCTGACAACCATGTGGACATGCCATGCAACCAGCCTAGTCTACCCCGGGATCCGTGCGTCTCTGAATGCAGCGATTCCCCATTAATGAACTAACCCGATGATGTGTTTATTTTGTTTATTGATATATGGTATGATTATTTTCCTATCTTTCTACTCTTACATCCGACTTAATCTATGTACCTTGGATGTACGGAGTAGTACTCTGTAAATAACTCTCTTCGCATCTTTAGTCCTGCGGTAGCAGCGGGAAGGCCCTTTGCGGTAGACGATCCGCCCAAGCCCCACCATCCCAAGTGTCAGCCTCTTCACCGGTCGCATATCCAGTCTTTAGCTCGGGTTCTAGACAAAATGACGATGATTTGCCAGAATTGACGTGGGTGGTCGTCTTTGACCTGCCGATGGAGTCCAACAGAGATAAGCTCGAGGCCGCCGAATGGACCCATTTTCCACTGCTGATGGGGCGCGCCGTGAACGTGGCGTTCGAGATGTGTACTATGGAACCCTTGAAAGGAAATTGTATGTGGTTTGCGCCGCTCAGCAAGCTACAGTAGAGGAGCTGAGCAAGCCGATGATTCAGATTGGATGGCCCTAAACCCTTTGCCCCCTGCAGTTACACTGCCCTGTACTGATCTCATTCACGGGTCTCGGCCTGAATGCCGACCAACGGGGGTCAATCGGGATGCCTTGGAAGCTTCGGGCGTTCCCGCTTCACCGGAATCCCGACCTCGTCCCGATTTCTCTGCCCGACACCATTGCGCGTCCAGATCGCCATCGCACTTGCTCCTGACGATCGAATGTTGCTAGCCTGTTTCGCAATTTTGTTCCATGTCAAAAGTACGAAGCCTTGAATACGGAAACTCGTATTTGATTCAATATCGCACAATTCTAGAAGGATGGAAAGCCAAGAGTTTATTACTACATTTAGCATACCAAATCAACTTAGTGTCAAAGCAATGGAGTTCAACCAGTAACTCCGAGTATGACTCGGTATACTTCTCAAAGGAAAAATTAAAAGAATAAGAGATATCCTTCACTGCCTTTTTCGGAGTCCACAAATCATTGCAAGGTCCTCGACAGCATTTTCTTCCCGGGCCCACTCGTACCAGTAGATCATGGACGGTGAGCTCTTCCCGCCGGAGTCTTGTACTCCTGTCTCGACCATTATTAGAAAAAACTAGATCCAGCAACCGGTGTGTCTATTGAGGTTCCAGAACCACATCCTGTTTCTATCAAAGCGGGTACCATCGCATCATTGGTGTCGCAAAAGCTAATATTGTGGACCTGATTGGCGCAAGACATACATATTTTCCTGTATTCTCTGAAGCTTCAATGTACGATGAGATGGTGAGCTGGTCGTGCAAAAGAACTTCATGTGCTCAGCGCGAAACACCTCGGGCACCCTTTGTTAGCCCTCGGCCCAAACAGTCATGCCACCCCCTACTGCTGTACTGTTTAGAATGACCCGCTCGGCACTTCCGACATTTTTCTCGGAGAAACACTTTTGAGGCATAAAGCAAGAAAAATGAATTAATAAAAATACATCAAAATAATCCCGATTTGTTTCTTTAGCCAGGGTTGGCCAGCCTTATCAGCTCGGTTGAAGTTTTCCGAGCCAAAGATAGCATAGCTATGCAATAGCTAAGAGTATGATGCGACAGCCAAGGCCCAAACCCTTGTGGAACCACAAAGGGAAAGGGAGAGGGTCCTGCCTGATCATTCTTGCCAGTTGCCGCCCAGAATTGCAGCACGCTCACACAAAGCAACAGATCTTGAGACCCACAGCGGACTTGCTAGCAGGATTTTCCCCGATTGGATTGGCAACGACAATCGGAAGGCGAGAATCGGCGCCTTTAGGAAATTAGATATCGGAGAAAGTGCGAAACCTTTGGCCCTTTTGGCCCCCCTTGGCAAAAGGACGGCAGTACGAGTATGGTCGCAACTTTTTCTTCCTAGGCTATGGCTAATTTTGCCCGCCCGGTAAATTAAGTGCCGAGGCCGGAAAAATGGTGTTTCTGGTGTTCTCCGATGATCGACAGCAGTTTTCTAGACGCTTTCAATTTCTTCCAATTGAGGGAGATCGACGTTTCCCTGCCAAGACCGGCGGGATAAGAACTTTTGCGCTGCCAGTTTGTCGTCTGATGCCGTTGCACCACATTGTTTCCATATTCCATAGTACTAACAGTATTGGTCTGAGATGGAATGATTTTGTACCATTTCCAATTATTCAATTCGCGACGGAAAAAGGTATACACTGTATACACAACGATAAATCTAGCATGCATCTATGAACGTCCCAAAAAAAAGACAAAAACTCCGCTGTATATGTACTAACAAAAAGGTTCAAGACAAATGCCACCAACTTGAAGCCCAAAGTATTGCCTCATCAAATACAAAAGTCACACTGCATCTCGTCAAACCGGGGAAGTCCAGCTCGGCTGATTAAAATTGGGAAGACACTTGACCATAGCCGGAGGCGCAGACTGCCATTGAACAGTCTCATCTCGAGCCAGACTCGGTCTAGACTGATCGATATGATCACCGACATAGCCTCGCAGCGCTCTGGTACCAACAGCCTCCTCATCAGAGTATGCGACATTGACCGCAGGCACGGCCAGAACCTTCCCAAGACCCTGGCGATACAAATCCTTCGCCAAAAGCGTCGGCTCACCCATGTAGCACTCGCCAGGATCCGAGGCACGGAACTTGACCGTGTCATCAGCAAACGAAGCCGCATCCAGAGTTACCATCCCGCCCCAGCATGAGTATACCTGGAAAGGCTTTTTGGCTTCGTATCGCCGCCTACCATCTGGATCGCTCCAAAAGAGATCTTTGGAATATGACCACGAGCCATCATGCGGGATTTCAAAGAACGTATCGCCAACCAACGTGCGCGATACCCAAACATCATAGAACGTTGTGCCGTTAAAGATCCAATCAAACGCACAGGTCATATGTGCCTCCTGGTTGGCGTGCTGGAACACCAATTCAAGGATATCTTCCGGGCACACCACGATATCATTCACGAAGATGATAACTGCATCCGACGAGTACATTTCTCCCAGTTTATCGCTCGATCCCGACGAGGTCACGGACTTCAATGGAAGGAGCGCCATATTTCGTAGTTTGGCCAATGCCTGGACACGGTCTACGTCCTTGCCCGCCTTTGGATTAATGTCGCTGGATGATAGGAAAAAATGCCCGCCCATCGCATCGATGCGCTCTTTCAATGCAGCCAGGATCTCGTATGTCCCGTCTTCGGATCGGCCTTCGACGACAGAGATAGCGCAGTTCTCTGGTCCAAGGAATCGCATCGTTTCCACGATACTGCTCATGAGTCGAGAGATGATTCCGGCTGATTGGTATAGATCCAATGCGAAGAAATATTTTATTTTGCCGTTGCCTCCGTGCATGGAACTCAATTGACTGTACCGATAAGAAATCTCTGATGGGCAGACAGTTCGATTTATTGCCACATCGTTTCCGAATTCGAGAATCGAGCCCACGTATCTCTCCACGTCGTCGGATGACATGTAGACATTTGATGGCTTGGCTTCCTTTTCTGATGAAGTTTCACTTGCCGCTGTTGATGGCTGTGCATAGTTTGACTCGATGACATCTGTCTCGTTGAATGTTGTCAGCTTGAGGTTCGCATTGTGATTGGGAGGTGATCAAACTTACCGTCATGAGAAATGATCTCGACAGCTTGCTTCCACCGCGCCCCAAAGTCCTGAAATCGCATCGTCAGGAACCAAAGCCCGAATGCGATGGTGGCCGCGGCCACCATGATCTGGTATTGCCGAGGCCTCATATTGACCTTCAAATGTCGAGGACACGACTGTATGTTGGGATTGAAAAACAAGCACCCCGTGTGTATCTCAACGATTACCGCGCAGTCCTCAGTCCCGTCACAAAGATTGAGGAAAATATGGGGTAAAGCCAGACAGCAGAGTTGGAAATCCCTCCAGAGAACCTAGGAGCAGGAAATAAGCTTATTGCCGCATCCATCTTGTCGGTCACCCCCTTGCCACTGTCGATAAATAGCTGTTCATAGAAATTGGCCGCATCGGGCCGAATGGAGCTCCACACGGTGATGATGGGGAGCGTGGTGGACGAATACACCACAAGCATTCCAGTGGGACAGTTGCCGTTTCCGGCATTCCTGGGGTTGCGGGGACCAGAACACACCATCAACCCCACCAGCAGACCAATTCTTAAAAGTTTAATGAATAATTAGAAAATTCAGTTGAGCTTTTCCACACTGGATAGCTGGACCGTTCTGGGCACTTCAATTTGAATTTTTAACTGGACCCAAAAACCTTGGAACCAATCCATATATCGACTTTTCATACAGGAGGCCTCTATGGTTTAGCAGAACCATACTCGTAATTAATTAATGCATATAAATCGCGCTCGATAATTTGATGAAGAGTCAAGGAAAAGGAAGAGATTTAAATAAGAATAGAGGCCACTGACAGTGGAAAGGATTATGTTCACTCTAATGTAATAGCGCAGAATCAACAAAGCCAACTCCTCCAGAACAATGCAAACAAAAAAGGCAGTCTTGCTCATTTTTGGAACATTAGAGTATCGCAAATATCGAAGAGGACAGGTCGTAAAGCATCAATCGAGGTGGAAAGGGTCTGAGGTATGAATCCACGCCGCCAAGACCCATGTCCTCTTTGCGGGGTTCTGAATTTATGCAAGGGGTTTTATTGACAAGGGGGGCGAAGTATTATGGTCGAAAGTAGGATAAACGGGTTGAGCGGACTATGCAGAGCGCTCATCGAAACGGTCGGGGGCATCTTGAGCCAGCAAGAGTGCCCATTATCGATATTGTCGTGAAGATAGGAGACACTTCGGAGAGGGTAATGGAGTAACCAGGGACAGGAGGTTGCCAGTATCGCCCCCTCAGAAGATCCAGCCCAGAATAATATAGATGGCGGTACCCGCCGCGATGACGATACCTGCGACCTTGAGCACGGCGGTAGTGTCGCCTTGTTTCGCCATTCTGGTTAGTCGGGAGGCGCTGCCTTTAAGGGTCGTCGAGAAGGAGGAAAATGCTTCGTTCTAGATAGGCGAAAGCCTGTCAGTTCTGCTCTGGGTATGACGGTTGGCCAACCTGTAGTGCCAGGGTGCCGTTGCACCCTGGCAAGGTTGTTGCTTTCGGGAGACGTACCGAGTTCTCGATCATATCCTGATCCCGGGCGTGGTCGTGAATATCAATCGTCACCGATCGCAAGGCAGAGACCTTGGAGGAGAGAGAGTTGAGGAGCGCATTGTTCTGCCTGGAAGAGGCCGTTAGCGAAAGTTGTCTAGTAGATAGCGGCGCCGCCCCGGGGCGACTGGGAAGTCTTGGAGTTGAAGAGACAGCTCGCGGAGATGCAGAGCAACAGAGGGACACGTACTGCTCGCGCTCGTATCCTTCACTCATATTGATGGGTTGGAGGTGTATCGATGGCCTCTTTCTGGGCGATTTGGCGATTTAGGAGGCTTGCGTGGCTGCTGGCTGAGAAAGAAAGCAGGCAAGGTGGCTCGGCCCGGGGTTGGCAGGGCCGCCTCCGCGATGTCACGTGCCCTCGATCTATATAGCAGAACGAATCATAGAGGCAAAAAAAAAATAAGATTCAAGAAACAAGATTATTGGCAAGTTCGAAGTTTCTTAAAATTGTGTTTACACCCCTTACTCTTCAATTGTGTCGTGGATAGTGTACAAGAGCTGCGCATAATCTGCCATCCAGTGAGACCCAATTTCGTCTAAGAGACTAGCAAACTCCAAGATGATACGCTTAGCATGTCGAGATCCAGATTGATACTTCTTCCCATCCATAACAATTGGACCACCAGAAAGAATAAATCGAACCGCTGCATTTTCTGAGCTTTGGGGGTTTGGCGATTCACACAAGCCCTCTTCCCCGATGGTCTTCCAATCAACATCCGTATTAGATAAGTCAAATGCAACATTCTCATGGATTGGCGAGTAGATGGGAGAGTATGCTTTGGCAAGAAGGTAGAAACCAAGGACCATCGCTGACATGAACAAAGTTCGAACGGACTGAAATGCCGTTCCATCGGCCGGCTTGCGATGTGATAGTATCCGAAACGTCTGAGCCGCATGGATACATGCTCGTCGTGCAGCATCTGTTTCTGTCCACGATATTAATTCCTGTCGAGCCTTGTTCATAGTATTTGGGCCTTCGCGACCTGCAGCGCGTGCTAGAACATTGCCATCAACACAGGCAAGCATGCAAGCGCAGTGCCAAATAACAATGCAGTTTGGATTTGATTCGCTGAGCGTATTTTCGTACTCATTAATGGTAGTGGTTAGTAGAGGTACGCCAATACTCGCCCGCCTGTCAAGCCGGCATACCATCCAAGGGACATGGTGATGCTGGCTCAATGGGACCAACTCGGATTTGGTGACCAATCGATCTATATCACTCGAGACCCGGAGGAGAATGGCACAGAGAATGCCATACATTGAGAATGCATGGATTGGCTCTTCTAGCCGAGGGAGACGAAAGATTTGGGGCGATAATTCGAAAATATGGGTGGTATTTGAGTGTTGCGCAATTAGTTCCAACCATTTACTATGGTGCTTAGCTTGGTAAATATCGTGGTTTGCGGGCAGCGCAAGTTTCAGATTATCTAGTTGGATGATTGGATTCGTCGAGAAGAGCTCCGAGAGCCAGGAATCGTGAAGCAAAAGACCAAGTATTAGGCTGCGTAGTCAATAAGTCAGGCCTGAACGAAATTATTGGAGATGGATATAGGCACTTTTTTGTTGATTCAACTCGAGCCCATGCTTGCCACCTTCTAACCCCATCTATGGATGACTCAAGGATGGAATAGTCTATTTCGTCCATGGTAGAACAGAACAAACCAAAGTCACATGCTGTCTAGGCAATTATAAGCCATGGATCTCCGAGAAAATTGAGATGACATACCGAAAGAGCATAGATATAAAAAGCCTTAGCCTTTTCTCTGCAAATAGTACCCTACAGGCAAGTCAGAGCTGTCAATCAAGAGTAATGCACATATTTAAACTCACACCCGTTCGAAAGAAAGAGGAACAGAACATGATGGCACAGAACTAGGGTATCGAGAATATCGGTCGATTCTTGGTACTTTGAAGCCGCGGAGGTCAACTGTATAAAAGCCTCGTCCAAAACATACTAAGACAAGATAGAAATATCAGTACTTAAGTATATAATTCCAAGGCCACAGACACTAGCATTCTCACTGGATATGTCATTCGGATGAAGTTCACAGCGTCTACTGTTTTTAAAAGTGAAACGCCAATCATACACATTGTGAACAAGAGTATGTCCGAGACTTTCTCTGGGTTAAAGGTCGGGAGATGGGCCATCGGGTAGGCAGGTTGGTATTTTTGTGTATAGAGGTAGAATCCTTGTTCAAAAACCTCTGTAGTATTTCTACACAGAGAGCCTTTATCACAAGTCATATTGTCATCAAATAAGTTTGTGCAATCACATATCAAAATGTTCTTTTTGAGAGTCATGAGACGTTCCTTAGTAGCATCCGTAAGGTTGATTTCAATTAAAAAGGACTCATCAACCGAAAGCGGATTTTCGCTGCTGGTAGGAAATACATGTGTCGACGTAAGAGGGCTGTCGAATATATTTACCGCCGATTTCGAAATTATTTCATGCCACAAATGTTGACACTCCGTTGGTAGAACACTGGTGGGCCAAGACTTTTGAACTCTTGATGCTGTTCGAGCCTGACTGGTCGACTGAGACATTAATTCTCTCGTAGATATAGAGGGTACGAGAGAATTTCCAAAAAACGGAGGCATCTGGCCGCCTTCCGAGTAACCTTGGCTATAATTGATGGGTGTTTGTGAGGGAAATCGAAGCTCAAGAGAAGAGTCAAAGAATATACCATGAAGCCCGTTTGGATCTACGCCCAACAAAGTGTCCCTGTTACCGTCCACTTGTGTCCCTGGAAAACTCAAGTCACTTGCTATTTCAGTGGTGGCGATTGAACTCTTAAGCCCGTCTTTGTCGGTTCTCAAAATACCATCGTTGACATGGCCATCTATTCTGGTCCCAGGAAAGAGTGGAGATGTTTGATGGGACAGAACTTGTGAAGGATGCGACTTATCCTGGCCATGGAGTCAACAAAGAAGGCTATATTTGGTGCCGAAATCGACTTGGAAACCCACCGCATCTTTTGTATGATCGTGCCCGGCATGGCTCCGGCGATGGCGGAGAAGAACATCTCTGAATTCTTAATAAGCGTATACAGGGCTTGATCAAGATCACTCACCTCCGAGCGAAGCTTTTGGTGCAGGTGGAACAGTTGTATGGTCGCTCGCCGGTATCTGTTCGGGGGTTAAAGATGAGATTTCTTCCTTCTTCTGTCGGAATAACGATAGCAATCCCATATACAACTTACGGGCCAACTTGTGCCGGTTAAGATGCTCCATTTTCGAAAATGTCTTGTTACATCTCGCACATGAAATCCTTCGCGCCATTACTTCGGAATTCTTTTGCCGGGTTGGACTCGGAGTATCAGGAAATTGTGCAAATGCGGAGAAAATGCCGAAGGGTCCGATGATGACCTGCGGGGTTGAGACTAGCATGACGAGAAAGGCTTAGACTGGAAAGCTCAAAAATCGTGGATGAATATTCTCCCGGCTCTAATCATTGTGAAGTTCAAGTTCCAAGGTTGTTTTAGGTCGCATTGTATCGAAGAACTATATTCCCCCCTAATTATCTTTGAAGGCAGACCGTAGCTTCCCTCGGTTGTTCTGTTGACTCGTACCCCATGACAAGGACGACTACTACTACCTAGTAGTACTAGTCCTAACTTGAATTTGTCCCTGCGTACCTCCAGGGCTGCCTCCTGATCGTAACTTCCTCGGCCGTAGTATTTATGTATATTCTTCCCTTCCTCGCTCCAAGTACTCGATTTCCCCTGCATACTAACGGCGATGGCTGCGATATCGACCATTGTGCGGTCACAAGCAACATGAGAATAGTTCACACACGTACAAACAAAGAGCATTCTCAGGGCTCTGAAAGACACCTCCCACTGTTGTAAGTGAATCTGTTTTCTACTCCCCTGCATGGGATGCTTCGCCTTCCATACTGTGACATGCCGCGATTTCCATCCACGCCGTGAGATCTTGCATCGAATCAATGGATCAATGATGCGTTACCCATCTCAATTCGTCTAATCCATCTCATGTATGCCCCTTCTAACGTAGAGGAACTGTAGGTTTCACCGTTTGCGTGGCGACGATGGCCCCGCAATTTTTCGAAGACGATGGCTCCGTCACGCCTGCTCACAACGGTGCAGAAAACAGAAGACGTTGCGGCCCCAACACCCTATTTCTAAGGCTTTGGCAAAGGCTTCAGAGCCGAGGGCCCAGAAGTGCGAACTAGGTCAGCAATGCTAGATGCCGACCTGTACCACAGTATGTACCGGACCAGGGTAGTTCTGCTACTTCCATGGGTATGGAGACCATGAAACAAAGAAATGCTTCATTGACAAGGCGTCAAACCTCGAAATGGCCCAGGTAAGAGTCTCCAGTCAACGGAAATATGTTTCATTGCATCATTTTAACGTGTAATATGTGGAACTAGATGCAGAAGCAGTCCTCTCGAGCGAGGACGAGGCCCATTCTCCCACGAGGGCCAAGGGCGAGCGCTCGCAATGCCGCTCGAAAGGCGGCGGAGGAGGAGAGATTGGAAGCAAGAAAGGGGGTTAAACAGGAGTTCGTGGAGGATGTGAGCGGAGAGGGTAAGTCTTATATTGCACGTCTCATATACATTACGCTATATCTAACGCCATGCTGTAACAGAAGATCCCTCCGATATCCTGCAAGACCCTGGGCAGATAAGCTCCATCAATACCACTGACCGTGATATTATGCATGGGCTCCAATAACTTTGGAACAATATGCGGGGATAAGGTCTCCGGAGGCTACTGGCGTTCCTCTGATGCTTTCTGACCGTTTCTGCCTCTCTCCGAGAACCTTAGCGAGGTGCGATGAAGGGGCAAACGTGTACTTTGTATTATGGTCCTCTCTCTTTTCTTTTCTTTTCTTTTCTTTTCTTTCTTTTCTTCTTTCTCTTTTATTCTCTGTATATTATACTTCGTAAATAGCTATCCTAACCTTACTAGGCCTTGTTGGAGGTTACTTTGTTGGAATGGATGCTGTTGGCCGTTTCAGATACCTTGATTTTCCCTCTGGGCATATACTTTGGTGTTCATTGTAACCTTAAGCCTAAGTTACGTATTGTAGCTAGCTTTAGGTCTATATAGCTAATATTCCATGATTAATAAGTAAGTCTTCATTTGGGAAAATGTGTGCCCAGGCGAGGCGGTTTTATGACAGGGATGAAACAGTGATTATAGGTGCGCGAGAGCGATGGTGACGATGCTTTGGTATTGCACTCAGTCCGAGCACAATCAACACCGGTCACGATGGTATATTCTCGGTGAGAGGTTCACCGGCGTCGGACTTTCGACTTTCGACGAGGACCAGTCTGAATGCGCGATCTTAGAACGATGGGACTTGCGGTTGGTTTGTGCTGGCCCAGGAGAATAAACGAGTAGCTGCCGTTGAGGTACCTGGCCTTCCTTGGTCGCAGTGGTCCTGAGACCCCCCACTGAACAAGCCATATGTGCACTGATCTCAGTTGGCAGGAGTAGGATTGGTGTGGTGAGCACGTCAAAGTACCAAGGATGGCTTATTCGCAAGGATAGGAGCACGTCGCACACTCATCGGCTCGACCTTCTGACAACTCTGGATACAAAGAACTACCCAGCCCCATTGCGTGCAGGGATGCATCCCCGTGGGCAAATCAGATTGCAGGCTGCTTCAGCCCAGAGCTTCGCGCTGGCTTAGCTATTCTACCCACAGCCAATGACCGCTGGAGCTGCTAAGCTCACTCGGCTGCAAGCCGGTCGGCTGTCGCCTATCCTTCGGTAAGCCTTCGATATTCAGGGTCGAGACCGCACTAACTCAGGGCGTGCACGAACAAATCGAGCCAAATGGCCGGGGCTGCGATGTGATCTACCATAAATCCACTGCGGGGCCCCTCTTTTCCCCAGACACGCCCCCGGATCTGAGCTTGCGGTGAATGAACCTCATCTTTCATGGGCTGGAGGGACTGAGAATCAATCAACTCTCTTAAAATTCTGCTTGTGGTCCTCAAGAGCTTATCAGTGGGATCATCAACATCATGGGTCGCAAACTCGGCCTCTTTAGAGCCGTTTACTTGGTCTCGGCTAGCTGCATGGGTTCTTTCGCCTTCGCCTTTGACACTGGAATCATAAGTGCGTCCAATCTCACCCTTCAGATCCAATTTTGAGTCAGTATCACTGATAAATTCAACCCTTGCCTAATGCAGGTGGGGTTCTTTCTTTGACATCGTTCCAAGAAGACTTCAATTACTCCCATTTCACTAAAGCTCAAAAGACGACCGTCAACTCCAACGCAGTCTCTATTCTCCAGGGGGGTGCATTTTTCGGATGTTTCCTCATTTCCCCGATTGCATCATATTTTGGCCGTCGCACAGGGCTCATCATCAGCTCTCTTGTGTTCACACTAGGCACAATCTTGCAAGTAATCAATACGGGCACTCTGGGAACTTTCTATGCAGGTCGGGTCGTCGCAGGGCTCGGTATAGGAGCAGCCACTGTCCTCATTCCGATTTACTCGGCAGAAATGTCTCCCAAAGAGATACGCGGTCGCCTTGGTGCTTGTTTCCAGCTATTCTTCGCTCTAGGCGTCATGATCGCTTATTGGACTACCTACGCCGTTTCAAAGGACCAACCCAATGGAACTAATCAGTGGCAGACGGCACTAGGCCTCCAGCTTCTGGGATCAACTTTGTTACTTGTCGGCATGTGCACTGTCAAAGAAAGCGCTCGATGGCTCGCCTCCAAGGGAAAAATTGACAAAGCACGCGAATCGCTAAAGTGGATTCGTGGCGGCGAGGAAACAGAAGAGCTCCAAAAAGAGTTCGATGAGATATTGGTCGGTATTGAGGAAGAGGCCCGCGTCAAGGAGAACCTAACGTTTCGCGAACTGTTCCTCCCTGCAAATCGATATCGATTCTTTATTGCCATCACAATCCAACTCTGCGCCCAGCTAACTGGCAACACTTCACTGGCTTACTATGCTAATCAGATTTTCCAAGCAGTAGGAGCCGGGGGCTCAGCGAAACTTGTAACCGGTTTCTTTGGCCTCGTGAAAGTGTGTGGTGTTCTCATCTTCCAAATATTTGTGCTGGATCGCATTGGTCGCCGCGTCCCGTTTATGGTGGGAGCCTTTGCAATGGGTTCATTCATGTTGATCATTGCTATCATTCTGGCAACGCATCCGGTTAACCCAAATGCCACGAGTCCCACCTCGGCTGGTATTGCCTGCATCATCATGACCTATGGAGAGGCATTCAGTTACAATATGTCTTGGGGTCCACTCCCATGGCTTTATTTGGGGGAGATCTTCTCCAGTCGCACGAGAGAGGCGGGAGTTTCTATCGGTGCCGCTTCACAATGGCTTTTTAACTTCACTCTCAGTCAAATCACACCTCACGCCATCGAGAATATCGGCTGGCGAATGTTTTTAATGTTCTCTATCCTCAATTATGCCATAATTGGATATTCCTGGCTTGTGTTGAAGGAGGTTCGTACTTTCGCTTTGTCACCGGGAAGACTTTTGGTTAACAGCGTTGATAGACATCGCAACACTCCCTCGAAGAGATGCAGGAAGTATTTGGAGGGCCGAAGCATGAGCAGAAACATGTGGAAGATGCGAAGCCTGTTGAAAATCGCGCGGAGCCTACACCTAGCTTGAAGCAGTAAGCATTTGTAAATGATAGCAATTTAGCCCGACGACATTGAGTTCATCTAGTATATTCCACTTCTCCACAAACACGACGCAGTAACCTCACTCCACTTAAAAAGTCTCGCATCACCCGTCTCTAGCCTGCTGCTCTCCCCAGGATTGGCTCGCTCCCCAGGTTTTCGCCCCGCGGCGGGGAAATAGCGGAGTTGAGATGCCTTGGCGTTGCATCGTCGATTTTAGTCTTTTAGTCTTTTAGACCTTTTTCTTTATGCCTCACTGCAAAGTCCCCTCTCCCACGTTTCACCATAAACTGAATTTTCTAGACTTTTTTTCCTTGAATTTTGTCCGATTTCTTTCAATTACAAATTTAGACGTGTGGTCTGCCCAAGCGGCCTTTCCACATGAGCCTATTTAAAACAACAAAATCGACCTAATGCGACGCCACAAACTCCTCGAAAGCAGCACGGATCCCCATTTAACCCCTCTGATTTGCCAGCTCCCCTGTCAGAATTCCTTTGTATCCGGCACGGAGCACACGACACAACGCGGCTCTCGAAGTCCAGCGACTCCAGTTTTAACGCTAGCACAACGCCACCTATCCCCTGGAAATTCTCACAAAGGCAAACTTGAAGGCTCGGGGAGCTACCCACGCAACGCAGATCAAATTTGATCCAACAGACTATTAGACTGACTAGTATTTTCTTTGTTTCTTTATTCAATTGAGTATCTATTTTAAGGCAACCTGCCTCAGTCAGTTCTACTTCGAAGGTCTCGCACTGGTAGCATTGCAAATTCAGAAGGGTCGCCTTGGTCCTCGATCTAGCCAAGCCACGTCCAGTTACCAAGTGTCCTGATTACGTTTCTGCTTTCTACAATTAGGATCGCGCCTCGGGACTTCTTTCCCCAGTGAACTAAACCTTAAGTATCGTGCTGCTGACGACGCCCTAAAAGAACAAGTCGGCTCGCTTCCATGGTCAATGATTTTCTACTTCTTCCCTGGGCCCCTTTTCATGTGATATGAAAATTCATTTAATCTGTCTCGGCATATCTCTGTCTCTTTTCCTGCATCGATTCTACCCGGTAATGAACTAATTCAACATGATGGATCGAGTTGTGCGGCCTACCGATCCCGACGCTCTGGTCCTTGAGGCATGGGGTCAGGGATTAATGGTCGGCAGCCTTCTCATAATGGCTGCTATCACTGCGGCCAATATGAAGAGACACATTCTTTTGCATAAACTGATTCTTGCAGAGGTGAGAAAATACTCTATTCCCAAGAACAACAATGCCAGTGCAATTGTTGAAGCGAAATACCAGTGATAAACCCCACTGACAGCCATTTCGTAGCTTATTCTCGCAATGGCTCACGGTACATTCATTTTCCCTCATGAGCCTACATACGGCTGGTATCTCTCTGTGACGGCGATCGGGTTAAATATTTCCTGGGTATTACACAACATCATTTCATGGATGAAAATTCGACCTTTCCTTTCGCGCAAAGTCTCAATATTCTACATCGTCACTATGGTGCTCTGTTGGCCCTATTGGATATTGGAGATATATGCCAACTTCACCTATTTCAACAACATCAATGACATCTTCCTCAAGACCCGGCCGCTTGAACCACTCTTTCGGTATGATTCCTTATATCCAATGTCCTATTTCCATGATCCGTTGTCCCATTACTTTCACTGCCTGCTCATGGGTGTTATTATGGCTTCTATTCCATCACTAACTCTCCAACAGGGATCCTTGGTGGGTTCTAACAGGCCTTTGCCTCTTCTGGACGATCAAACGTGAATACAATTTCAAACTCTGGGAGCTCATAGTTGTCAGCCCGCGATTTGGCGTGATGCTTGCTTCAATGATTCTATCGATCGCGTTTATTGTTGTCGATACTTGCAGCGTTCTCAACGCTTTCAAGGGCTCGGATCTTCCCACGGGCGTGGAGCCTTTCTGGAAGGTATTGATCCCTGTTCATGTCACTTGCAATTAAATCTGGTCAACTTGCCGATGTTTGTTACTGAAATTTTCCGACTAACAGTTGTTTATAGTTATCATTTATCTTCAAGTGCCTATGCGACACCGTTATCCTGGACGACTTCAAAACAGCCCTCGATCGACTTCGAACTTACTGGCTACGCAAACAAGCCACCGGCGAGGGATTCTACCCACTGAGTGGACAGGGACAAGGACGAGAACGAAGTGATGATATCGAATCAAGTCAGGGAAAAATTGTCACGCACAAACTCGTGCGAATGGACAATCCTTCTATTCCACGAGCGCTTCTCAGTCGGAAGGATGCTCCATAGGTCTATTCATGGATTCATTGCTGTGCTCGAAACATATGTGAATACAGCGCACTTTCAGTGAGACCCCTAGCCTAAGCTTTTAGCAGCCACATATTTCAGTCGATGGGGTTAGTCTGAATGTGCAATATCGGGTGGCTTTGGCAACGAAAATGACTACCACAAGAAGTTCCATTTATAAGATATCTGAGACTTCCGACTGTCTCTCTGATAGTGGCTGTATAGAAGTTAAATTGCTCTTGTATTGGCAGCAAATGCAGTCTATCAATGATTAATGCTTATTAGTCCACCCAGTAGCTGCAAGCCTCGCCACCACGCACGAGCCTACCGCATCCCACCTCTCGGAGAATTGGGCTCGGAGAATTACGCTGACCCACCAAGTTTGTTGAAGTAATGTGAAGAACATCATTGTCTGGGCACATATCCAGATCTGCTGGCCGTTCATGGAGAAATATCCTAATTCTCCGACTTGCCAGAACCAGCGCTTGGACCCTGGCAGCTACAACGGAATACCCCCACGCAACCCCATATAATCGGATGATATACCGTACTACTTAGATACTCTCAATATCAAGAAGCAATCACATAATTGATTTACTGCCTATCCACCATATGACCCATAAACTTCATCCCACGCTCTACTCCGGCCACATGATGGTAACTCGATTGAAAACTTGAATGAACCGTGGAACGTGGGAAAAGTACATTCTGAAATCGTGATTTGCAAATATAAATAAGGCACCGTCTCCCATCCTTTTTTGCATCTCAACAATTCTTTCTCATTCTCATTTCCAAATTATAAAACCCCCCTTCCACCATGGGATCCATCGACATCCCCAAAACCCAGACCGTGGCTTTAGTCCGCAATCTCGGTGGCCCGGTCGAATTCAAGGAAGACTACCCTGTCCCTACCCCAGGTAAAAACGAGGTTCTCGCAAAGGTCCTCTACACGGGTGTTTGTCAAAGTGGTCAGTACTATCAACCCATATATCATCCCCACCTCCGTACCAGCCAGGCTCCAACTTGAAGCTGCACTCAAAACGAACAAGCATCTCACTATAATCCCAGATCTCCACACCAGAGCCGGCACCGCAGCCGGTCCAGATGGGAACCCAATCACCGAAATCAAAACGCCCCATATCGGTGGCCACGAGGGAATTGGACGGATTGTCTCGTTGGGCCCGGACATCACGCACGAGACTGGGGTCAAAGTTGGCGCGCTAGTTGGAATCAGATTTTCTTCTCGAATCTGCCGTCGTTGCGAGTTCTGTCTTGCTGGGACTGAGCAGTATTGCGTGCAGAGTACAAATCATTTACATCATGAGGATGGCAGTTTCTCAGAGTATCTTGCGCTTGATGCTGATTACTTGACGATCTTGCCCGACGATTGTGATCCGGTGGTCATGGGACCTGTTTTGTGCGCTGGTTTGACAGCTTACAAGGTAGGTCGAGGCTGTTGTTCGGCGCGGGGAGTTCTTGACTAAAATCTTTCAGGCGGTTTTGAATGCGAATATTCGGCCTGGGCAATGGGTAGTTGTTGTCGGGGCTGGTGGAGGTCTGGGGCACTTGGCAGGTATGAATCTTCCACCTAAACCTTATACTTGAAGTAAACAGTTGTTGATTTTTCTTCTCTCGTAGTACAATATGCCCGTGCTGCTGGTGCTTTGGTGATCGGAGTCGATGGACCTGGAAAGCGGGATTTCGTTCTTGGCGTTGGAGCGCAAGAATTCATCGACTTTGCCAAAGAAGACCCGATCGAGAGGGTGCAGGAGATTACTGGTCTTGGAGCACATGCTGCAGTCGTTACAGCTGGGTCTGCGAAGGCATTTGCACACGCCTGCGAGATGTTGCGAGTTGGCGGGAGTCTGAGCTGCGTCGGTATTCCGCCAGGTCGACCGTGCCTTGAGACTCCGATTTGTACGATCGTGATTAAGGGGTTGAGGATCACCGGTAACTTGGTTGGGTCTTTGAAGGAGTGTATGGAAGCAGTTGACCTTGTCCGACGGGGTGTGGTCAAGCCCGTCATCAAAGTCAGGCAATTCAAGGACTTGCCCCAGGTATATGAGGAGATGGAGAGAGGAGATATTTCTGGGCGTGTGGTTCTTCAGATTGCCCAGTGACGATCTATCACTTCATAATAACAATCTTCAGCTTCTGAATTCCAGCTCTCTTTATTTCCCCCCATATTCATCTCAAGTCCCGGCTCACAGTCGATATTCCCCAGCTCCATCGTCAGCAGTCGAGCTGGTGCCATAACGAGTACTTCGGCCGTCTTCGCACGAAGAATAGAGTTTAACACTGGGTCTTTCTCCAGAAAAGGTGAAAGTTTTTGATAGAGAGCATGTAAGAAGTCCTTCGGGGATAACTGGAAGGTAGGTTGTGGACCGGTGAAATTAAGAAGAGCCGTATCTGCAAGGGAGTTCGCAACCTCGAAACATTTTAAAAGCTTCACTAGATATCAACGCGGGGCTCTATCCAACTAGAATTTTAAAGAGAACTTACCTGATCCCGACCCAAGGGGAGCAAGTCTGTCTCTGAGAAGAACCGTAGAGAATGAAGCAGATCACGGCTAACCTTTGCAGGAAAGCTAAAGGTCATCACATCTCTCGATGTTGAGGAGGAGAGCAAACCCATCGATAATGCTCTCTGCCATAGAATAGTTCGCATCCACTCCCGGGTGATATGGCAGTCTGCTGTTCTAGTCGAGATCTGATCGGCAAGATTGAGGTACAGCGAAGATAATCTGTTCTCGGTCTCTGTAAGATGGGTCGCAGAGGTAAGTTCGTTCCCGGATTTATGGCGGAGAGATATTTGATCAAATGCAATAAACAGTCTCACAAGGTCCAACAGCCCTTGAGCGTGGATGTCTTCGGAAGATTCCCCGAGGCCTGTGAGTGGTGGTGGATCGATGCATGACGGTGATAGGCCGAGGTGCATTGCATATCCTCTATTCAATTTCTCAGCCAATGAAGCCGATCTTTGGATGGGTTTTAACTCACCTCTCTGAAACCCATAGCAGAGGGAAAATTAGCTCGCGGTTATAGATAATATCATTTTCCTGGAAAGTCGGAAGCCCCTCTGACTGTACTGAGGTAACATCTAATTGAAGGATCCGCGAAATCGCCTCCTGGATATAACTCCACGCCGTGTTACATTGGTTGACCTTTGCATGATACACATGCAAGAAGAAAGATACCAGAGCGTTGGTAAAATGAAAATGCTCTTCGTTCTCAGAGCATTGAGATCTGATCCGGACGCAAGTCTTCGCCATAACCGTGGAATCCACTGTCCCCATTACCGGGTCAAGCTGGAGCTGGGCCATGGTCGCCGCACATAGAGCGGTAACAAGACAAGCAATATTCGCAGAAACACTCTCTGTGTTTTCAAGCTCAATATCCTCGAGTTGCTCCAGCAATGCGTCGGCATTGATCACCGGCCAGACACTATAAGAATGTTCCCGGTAGAGACGCACAATAGGCGCAATGATATCTTTGGATATTCGAAATGGGAGAGCAACGCCCGCAGATATAACCTGTGACGTATCATCCACCGAATAGGTTTGATTATTCTCAGGCCGGTCATGAGATAAGTCCTGATCTCGCCGAGCTGCTCGTCTTCTCACCTTGGGGCCTCTTCTCCGCGGCGGCTTGAGATAGGTACATTCGACCTTCTTGATGGAATCACAGCAAGAACCGCAGGGCCATGATCCACTGCATTTGATTTTCCGTGCAATGCACGTATCACAGGCTCGTTTGGGTGGCATGGAGAATCGGGCCACTCTGGTAAGATCTGTTGATATTGGGAAGTGGGGAGGGGAGGGGAGTATGCGGGGAAGGAAAGGATATCATTTGGTGTTGGAGTGTAGTACTTCGGTAGTGGAATGGGGATCCGGCACATTGCCGATGCAGTAAGTAGTAGTGTTCACGCTTAGCTCTATGCTACATATTTTACACTATAATAGAATACTTATACTCTCTACCTAACTCGTGCCGCAATCCTCTCTCTGTAGAAAAAAAAAAAAGTGGATCCTCTTTTTGCAGGGAAGGTCCAACGTCAACCTCGACGTCAACGTCAATCCCCCACTTGAACAGTCCATACTCGTAGTTAAGACCCTCCATCTCACCTTTCTCTTCTCCCTCTGCAAATTTTTAAATTTCTCAATTTCCACCCTCACACCAAAAACCACTTTCACAATGGCCCTCTCCGCTCCCAGCACCGACGTGAGTCCCTTCCCAACTTCCATTACCATCCATATTCTAACAACCCCACAGCCCCAAACCCTCATCGCCCAAGAAGTAAGCCATGAGCAAACCTTCACCACCTTCACCACCAGCACAGCCTGGACCCTAGGCACCGCCCTCCGCGAGCGCATCCTCTCCCTCCCCCAAGGAACCCGCAAACCCGCCTTGATCTCCATTGCCCTCGCAACCGCCACATCCGGCGGGGTCCCGCTACACGTCGTTTTCCAGAGCGCAACCGAGAGCGGGACGATCCCCGATAACGAGAACTGGGTGCGGCGCAAGCGGAACACCGTCTTGCGGTGGGGAGTGTCCAGCTGGGCGATGAGGCAGAAGACTGTGTCGGGTCTTGCGGCTGGTGCGACGGCTGATGAGATTGAGGGCGCTTTTGTGAGGAAGTATGCTATTGCTAGTGCGAATGGGGGTGCTGTTGCGGATGAGTATGCAATTCACGGGGGTGGGTATCCGATTCGGGTGCGTGGGGTTGAGGGAGTTGTTGCTGTTGTTGTTGTTAGTGGGTTGAAGCAGGAGGATGATCATCAGGTTGTTGCTGAGACTATTCGGGAGGTTATTGCGAAGGGTAATTAGGGGAAGTGAAAGCATTGAAAAGGGTTATGGTAAGGAATAGAGCTGAATATACGCATCAATCTATGTTCAACACTACACTGTGGGACGCTGGTAGAAAGCTAGAAGGTATCATGGTATTTAGGCCAGCTCAAGCCGACTCAATGCGACGGGTCTTTATCCCGCGCATGACTAGAAACACAAGCAGAATAGAAAGAACTCCATGGATAATGCCTCAAAAGATAGTTTTACAGTTCGTCGTGGTCCAGGGGCTCATCATCCTCGGGAGGAGCTCCAGAGCCATACAGCTTGCTGGTGATGGGGTAAGCAACACCAGAGAGCTGCTCCTTCTGCTCCTCGAAGTCCTCGGCGGTGGCGGTAGGACCGTTGTCCTCGAGCCAGTCGATGGCCTCCTTGACAGCGTCCAGGATGGTCTGCTTGTCGTCCTCGTCGATCTGGCCACCAAGACCCTCCTCGTCGGCGACCTGGTTCTTCAGGCTGAAGGCGTAGTTCTCGAGACCGTTACGGGCCTCAATCTTGCCCTTCATGGCCTTGTCCTCCTCGGCAAACTCCTCGGCTTCCTGGACCATGCGCTCAATGTCCTCAGGAGTGAGACGGCCCTTCTCGTTGGTGATGGTGATGGACTCGGCCTTGCCGGTGCCCTTGTCACTGGCGCTGACCTTGAGGATTCCGTTGGCATCAAGGTCGAAAGCGACCTCGACCTGAGGAACACCACGAGGAGCGGGGGGGGATACCGTTCAGCTCGAACTTGCCGAGCTGGTTGTTGTCCTTGGTCATAGACCGCTCACCCTCGAAGACCTGGATCAACACGGTGGGCTGGTTGTCGGCCGCAGTAGAGAAGATTTGCGACTTGCGGGTGGGGATAACAGTGTTGCGGGGAATAAGCTTGGTCATAACACCGCCAGTGGTCTCAATACCCAAAGTCAGGGGGTTGACATCCATGAGAACAACGTCAACCAGGCTCTCGTCGCCGGAAAGGACACCGCCCTGAACGGCGGCACCAAAGGCAACGGCCTCGTCGGGGTTGATACCCTTGCTGGCCTTCTTACCACCGAAGTACTCCTCGATGAGGCTCTGGACCTTGGGGATACGGGTAGAACCACCAACAAGAACAATGTCGTCGACATCAGCCTTCTTGACCTTGGCATCCTTAAGAACCTGCTCAACAGGCTTAAGGGTCTTCTTGAACAGATCGTTGTTCAGTTCTTCGAACTTGGCGCGGGTCAGGGTCTCGGAAAAGTCCTCGCCGTTGTGGAAAGACTCGATTTCAATGCGAGTGGACATCTGGGAAGACAGAGTACGCTTGGCCTTCTCGACCTCACGCTTGAGCTTACCCATGGACTTCAGGTCCTTGGTGACATCAACATTGTTCTTCTTGTTGTAGAGCTTGACGAAGTGGTCAATGACACGCTGGTCAAAGTCCTCACCACCAAGGTGGGTGTCACCAGCGGTGCTGAGAACCTCAAAGACACCGTTGTCGATAGACAGAAGAGAGACATCGAAAGTACCACCACCCAGATCGTAGACAATAATCTGGCGCTCATCACCGACCTTATCAAGACCATAGGCGATAGCGGCGGCGGTGGGCTCGTTGACGACACGGAGGATGGTAAGGCCGGCAATAGTACCAGCATCCTTGGTGGCCTGACGCTGAGCATCATTGAAGTAGGCGGGGACGGTAACAACGGCGTGAGTGACAGTCTTGCCGAGATAGCTCTCAGCAGTCTCCTTCATCTTGCCGAGAATCATGGCGGAGATCTCCTCAGGGGTGAAGACCTTGGGAGTCTTGTTGACCTCAACCTTGACATTAGGCTTGCCATCCTTGTTCACAACCTTGAAGGGGAAGTGCTTGATGTCCTTTTGAGTGTCCTTTTCCTCGAACTTGCGACCAATCAATCGCTTGACGTCGAAGACGGTGCGGACAGGGTTGGCAGCGTACTGGTTCTTGGCGGCGTCACCAACGAGACGTTCCTCATCGGTGAAAGCGACGTAGGAAGGAGTGATACGGTTACCCTGGTCGTTGGCGATAATCTCAACCTTGCCCTGTTGCATCACACCGACACAGCTGTGGCAAGTTAGCTTAGTTAAGATGGGGACTCTGAGGACATGCAGGGACAAACATACGAGTAGGTGGTTCCCAAATCAATACCAATAACATTGCCATATTCTTCAGTCTCAGTCTCGTTCTCGGCCTGGGCACCGGTACCGAACAGGGCCATGGGCGCAATCAGAACCAACAGAAGGTAAAAGACGGTGGTCCAAGTGAAAGACTTGGACGCGCCGACGCTACTCCTCGAGAGGCGCGCCATTGTGAAAGAATGAAAGGGAGAATCGACAAAAGCACACTTTAGTGTGTCCTCACTGTTGTCGAAGTTGTCGAAAGGGTCGAGGGGAGGAGGGTAACCCGAACAAGAGATGGGGAAGGAGAAAAGTGGAAAGTGAGCGCGGAGGGCCTACTTGTATGGAAAGGTAAAAGGCCACCTCGCGCTGCAGCGGCCAGCATGGCCTTTTCCACAGAGGAAGGGTTACTTCTCGTGATTTGATTGGTGGATTCCAGTTCTGACTCAGCTATTTCCACCGCCTACCCCTTTAGTGTGAGCTTAATCCCAATCGAGTAGCCCAAGTGGGTCGATCCGATGAATGATTTCAGCCACCGACCCAATCAGCAACCGCCACCCTGTCGAATTTGCTAGAAGAAGCTAAGCGTTTGCCCCCAATTTTACGAGTCACTCGCTTCAAGGGTCCCATGGATCCTTCTGGGTTACTCACGCAATATATTGATAATAACGCGTAAAGACAATGGAGCCAAGTGGCATGTACGACACGAGATGCCACTGTATACTATCTTTGCCAGTAGCCAGCTTCACTGGAGGATCGACAGTACATTCTCTTCTGGCCAAGGAACATGGGGCTAGGCCAGGGATCGGCGGAGCCTCAGGAACCCTGGGTACCTGTGGCACCCGTGAACTAAGAAGAACACCTTGGAACCCTGAGTAACCAAGTATCCCGAGGTCTCCATTTTCAAATCAACACCTAGGTTATCAAGTTTACTAGTATGATAATAGTTAAGTTTTTTTTTGTTTATTTACTTCTTAGCTCTCGATTTGGCTAAATGTTTGCTACTGCAATGTAATAATAATATTGTAAAGATATCTAGACATCGATGCTCACCACTCCCACAACTTGAAATTACTCTAACAATCCAGCCGCCACTGTCGTACCCCCACTGCGGAGAACAATCCTCGTAGGTGCTTCCAAAGGAACCGCCTGGTCCATCTCAACAACCACCCGCGCCACCGTACCAGGAGACACAATCTTCGGCCGCTTCTTCAGCGCCGCACCCGAAGCCTTATCCAAAGATGCCACCAATTTGCTAATACGCGCCGGGACATGGAGCCGACCACGGTGCACATCAACAAGCATGGGCATGAGGTGCTCAAAGGCCAAGACCTTGGCCGTAAATGTCGTGATGGTGGGGATCGGCGCAGATGCTCGACAGACCACGTCGCCAGATCGAAGGTGCACAGGGTCGATGTTCGCCAAATTCAGTGTGACGTTCTGACCCGCCACAGCCCAGTCACTGGGCTCGCTGTCCACCTCCACGCTGCGGATCAAGGCCTTTTCGCCACTGGGCATCGTCAGGATTTGATCGCCGATCTGCAAGCTGCCAGCGTCGAGACGGCCAGAGATGGAAATCGGGTTCTGTACACCACCGCGGAAGACGTCGCCAATTGTCATGCGTAAGGGCTTGTCAAGCGCATGTGTGTATGGCTCTGAAGTCTCTAGCTCCTCGATCAACGTTCGGCCCGTATACCAAGATGCATTTGCCTCTGCGCTGCGGCGAGTAATGTTGTCGCCCAGTACACCGGAGCAAGGAATAAAGGAAATGTTCTTTTCTAGAAAGCCGGCAGTGGTCAGGAAAGATGAGATCTGCTGCTCGATTTCCGTAAAACGTTCCTTGTCCCACTGCACAGCATCCATCTTGTTAACGGCCACAATGATCTTTTGCACGCCCATGCTGCGGACCAGCAATGCGTGCTCCTTGGTCTGACCCTTCAAGCCAGATTCAAACTTGCCTATACTAGAATCGATCACCAGCACAGCAAAGTCTGCCTGACTAGCACCGGCGATCATATTTGGGACAAAATCCCGATGACCTGGGGCATCGACAATCGTAAAGGCAGTGTTGTCTGTCTCAAACTTGTTGGTCGCGATATCAATCGTCACACCTCGTGCGCGCTCCTCAGACCCTTGATCCAACACCCATGCAAGTGCGAATGAGCCCTTCCCAATCTTCTCCGCCTCTTTTCGGTATTTGTCCAATGTTCGCTGGTCGATGGCTCCTTGGTCTGCCAATAGCCGTCCCATCAGAGTACTCTTTCCAGCATCAACATGCCCTGGGTAGGTCAGCACTGAATTTGTTGATAGCTTGAATCAATAAACCCACCAATAACAACAAAGTTAGCAGACTTTTTCCTCTTGGACTTGCTGTATTCATCCAGGACATTCAAGTTTTTGCTCTTGACCGTTACTTTCTCTTCCACGGAGAGATTGTTCATGCCACCTGCGAGATCACCTTGCGCCTTCTTATCACCCGGCTTGGATGTGGCGGCTTTGGACTTCATTCCTGCATATTATTAGGCGAGTGACTCTAACTCTTCTTGCGAATCGCCAAACCTTTTGCTGTATTTTGAGCATTGAGCACCACATCATCGGGGCTGGGGCCTGCAAAGTCAAAAGGTTCAGCATGGTCCTGGCCATAGATCTTAAGAAGATCCACGTCATTCGAGTCGAAGTGGCTGGGCTCAGCCATCGTTGGTCCCGCTGGGTTTCCGACAATGATGCTGGCAAATATAGATGGCGCGGCGCGAATGGCAGATGCCACTGGCTGTGCTTCGGGCTTGGGGCTTGAATCCTCTACTTGGCCTGCCGGGGTAGCTTCATCCGACTCCGATACTGATGGCTTTTTGATAGGCAACGGAGATACAGATGAGGTTGGTTTTCCCGATCTTCGTAGACCTGCAAGACCAGCACTTGGCTCAGAAGCTTTCGCTGCTTTTGCCTTTGCCAGTCTTTCACTGAGAGAAAGCGGAACTGCCCGTGGCTCGGACACAGATGCGTCTTTGTTTTCAGACTGCGGTGCGGGCGGAGCGGCCGATGCTGCTGCCGCTTCGGCCTCTTTCTTCTTTCGCGCCGCTGCAAGCTGAGCAAGCTTGGAGGGTTTGCCTGCAGCTTCTGGTGCACCACCCAGCAGTCCCAATCGCGGGTATAATGGTTCAACCATGATATCAGCCTTGCGATGTGAAGGAACATTGAGCCACGGGCAGTCGCGGAAAAAGTCGGCGGCAGAGAAATGCGCCATTGGGGGGGGGGATTGGGCGCTGGGAACCCTAGCAATGAGATACCTGTTAGAACATAGTCCAAACTTCCATGCCACGTCAGTTCCAAATATTCAGTGATACAGGGCAAGGTATGAAGCTAGTGCAATCCTCGAATACATACCTTTAAAGCAATTCCGTTGGCCAAGACGCATGCAGCGTCTTCTGAGCCCAGCCACGACACATCGAATCCGATACAAGAAATTCAAATTGAAATTGCTTACCAGTTTGACCCTTGGTCTTCTGTGCTGTGCCAGAAGCCTGTTGTTTCTTCATCTCCTTCTCTTTTTTACCTGTGAATAAAATGCCGCTGTCAGCTCACTGTCCGTTTATCGTTTACCAGTGTCCCGCAAACGATTGGAATGCGAAGGACGGTAGATGATGTAGGCTGCAAGTTGGCATTTATACCTTTGAGGTAATTCACGGATTTCTCCACATCATAGTAGTAGTAATACAATGTTTCTTGGGCCTCTTCTTTGGTAATAGTCATCGACGGCTGCCCCGCGCTAAGCTGTTGCAAGACTTCCGCAGTCGACCGTTGTAGGAGCGCTTGCTCCTCGGGATCGGGCGAATCATATCCATCGTCGGAATAGTAGTCATCGTCATCGTATCCAACATTCTTCACGCGGTGTCTCGACATGGTGGGGGTGCGGGATGCGAAAGGGTGTCGAGCCGCGAGTTTTGGTGGGGGAGAGCCGAGGGGAGAGGGGAGAGGGGAGAGGGGAGAGGGGAGAGAGTGGGAGGAAAGGGAAGCGAAAGAAGGGGGGGGTGTAAACGAAACAAATGAGGTCGATGTCGAAGGGGTAGGATTAGAAGCGGAAAAAGGAGAAGGGTCTGAGAAAGATCTCGGTCGAAAGTTGGAGGAGAGCGGGTTGGAAGCGAGGGAGAAGCTGCTGTTTAGGCGGACCACGTCATTCCCCACCCACCCAAACCGTGGAGCTTTGGAATATGATGGACATTCAAGACTTGCCATGAGTCACGATACTATGTACTTGATACTTGATACCTCTATACAAAATAAGAATAACTTGTAGCCATTGCATTCATGAGATAGCTAGACTGAATTCTATGACTAATGCAGATCAGTGGTGTTCCAATGGGATCAACAGCAAGGACACCGCAAACTACCCACAGCCTAATGGGGCGAAAGCGAAGAAGGAGAAAAATGTCTATCGAAGGGGGCTTCCTCCAAAGAAATCGCCCGTTCCTGGTCCCGAAAAGCTGCCATTGCTGGGGGGTTAGAGCAATAGATCTTCGGAAAGCCTGACGGGGTGTTGTAGGGGCACTTGTAGGGGCAGCATTTGCCGCTGCCGCATTTCCTGCCGATGTAGCAACGGCAGCGCTAGCATCCGTTGCACTGGGGGGTATTTCGACCGCTGTCGTTCGACATTGTGATTGCCGTACCGGGTCGAGAGAGGACTACTGCGGTGCCGTTCCTGGGAGGAGGTCGGAAACCCAGCTTCTGGCCCTCGCGGAAAATCTCTTCGAGCATTTGTGCGGAGATTCCTGCATCCTCGTACTCTTGGAACTTCTTCCAAAGGCGCATGGCCATGCGAGCGTCCTCGATCGAGTCATGTCCCTGTATTGTGTCCGTGGTGGGCTCTTCCTGGATGTATTCTTTGAAGACAGCCCAAGCGAGATAGCGAAGGCTGAGACGGCGGTTCTTGCCAGGATGGAAGAAGAGATATTGAGTGTCAACGGTTTGAGACTTCGGTACTTGAATATTGATCTTGCGGAAGTCCGAGGCCAATCCATGGCCAACAAACACACAGCCAAGGTTCAACAGCAGCCAGAGCTTCTTGTACGCCACCTTCAACGGCACCAAGTTGTGCTCACTGGTTCGTGGGTCCAGGTCACCGGGTTTGATACCAGAATACTGGGTCACATAGTCCACGATTGGCTCCCGAATGGTGATGTAGTCGTCGATGAACGGCACGCCCTCGTCAATGCCTGATGCCCGTAGAACAGAAACTCGGGCAAGGCCACTCCTATTCGGCCGGACCATTTCCTGTGATCCATCCGCCTTGACATCAATCTCGGCCTTTTCAAGGTCCACGAATTCGGTATCCAGGGCCACGGGAGTGCCAGTCTGAGGCTTCTCTGCTTCGGAAAGATTGCGGCACGTATCAACCTGATGCCCGCCGTTCAATGACCACTCGCGGAACAAGAGCGTAGTGTCAAGAGATTTCTTCCATGAATCATCAACAGCGTGATTTGTATCACGGACCTGGAAAGCTAACACACAAGGTTGCTTCCAAGGCTGTGTAAAGCGAAGGGCTTCATCCCGATCCACTTCAGTGACTAAAAAGTCGTTGAACAGATGCCATCTCGATTTTTCCGGTTGCTCTCGACCAGAGAGAGGAGATATTGACGAAAGATACCAAGTGCGGTTTCTGATGCTCTGGGATGTCAATCTCAGAAACCAGGCCTACCAAGTCATATACGATAAGTCCAGGCGCGTTGCTCTGTATTCTTAAATTGAGTTCATCTCCTTCGAAACAAGCAACCTGTCCGTTGTCGATGAGAACACCAACCGCATCGGGAAGCCATCCAGGAATAGCCCACAGTCGCCGACAGATAGGATTCGTAAGAGCTGCGTTGAGCATGAGAATCAAAGGCATCCTATGCACCGTTTTCCGCATCATAACCTGTTGATAGCGCCGGCAATAGTTGCACCATCCACGATTTTGCGTTTCACGTTCAATACTCGCCCGCAAAATACTGGAGAATCGATAAGCAGGATTTCTTCTCGCTTGCTTTGGGTCCATGTTGGGGTACAAAAGCTCATTGGCAAGGGAATTGCCAGGTCGAACGGTCTCCTGCTGACAGAACATGCAGCGAATTGTTTCAGATGCAACAGTGGAAAGGCATAGATCCAATTCCTCAGAGTTTGGTTGAACCATGCGGAAGTCGTGTGCTATCTGGGTCAAGAAGAATCGATTCACGGCTTGAATCGCGGTCGAGAGAGATTTATTGGTCAGATTCTCTTCCAAAAGACCTAGGTTTGAAGCTTCTCGGAAGCTGCTGAATGTTTTCAAGAGGTTCGTTGCTTGGCAATTCTGTCCGTTTGCCTTTTCTAGCATGTCAAATAGATATCCCAGTTCACAAAGTAGGCAGTGTTCGAAGATGCAAGAGCCGGCAGCGTGAGTGAGTGAGAGGTTTCGGAATAGTGGGATAAACTTGAAGAGTTGAAGGAGAGAATTTGTGAATGAATTTGCGATGTGAGTCTCGAGACCAGAAAATGTCGTCTTATTGTAAAATCTGGAGACGATGTCAGCAAACAAATCTAGATCCGACGGAACGTAGTCATGAGACGAATAAGCACATACAGGAAGTCAAAATCGTCAACGCCAAAACGACTATACTTGATCTCGACGTTACTGTACTTCAGGAGAGGGTCGTCATCACTCTCGCCGTTGATATTTGCACCTGCAAGAGCCTCGGCAGCATCGATAACTGCGCTTTCTAGTTTCGACTTGCTGTGATCCCGAGCCTTTTCACTTAAGAACTTGGGAGCAATAAGAGCCGGCTCCGCGTTTGCCAATGCGCGTGTATTCTCTACTTGGTTTCGTCGGTTTTTCCTTGGGTTCGGGGCATGGTGTCCCACTTCGGAGGGGCGTAGATACGGCAGCAGGGACTGATCCAGCTGAGCAGGTGGACTGCCAATCTCAAAGACAAGATGGCTAGGCCAAGCCGAGAAGAGGCGCTCGTGATAATAGGGCAGTCCCACCATGTTCAGAGGGGTATCAGGGGACCAGTCAATCGGTGGTGGTCGAGTAGGGACATCGGCAAATTCCATTTCTTTGCTCATTTCGTTGAAATGAACCTTGGTGGGAGATCCCCATAAATGTATGGAGCATTCGGCATCATTGATTGCTAGAGCCTCTCCTGATGGAGAAATATCAAGGCCAAGCATAAGTGATACGTTGGCCTGTCGTAGATTGATTGCGTTGGGATTCATGAGGTCCACAACTTGCAGCTGACCGGTTTGCGAGGCCACGAAGCTTGTCGTGTGGAGTTTGGGATGCATACGGACATAGGCCGCCCCGGCGTGAAATGGGATGGGAGGTAATGGCGTCAATGTTTTCAGATCATAAACGTTGGCTAAAGGGTCAACGATCGGAGCGCCCATGTGCCGCATGGAAAAGCCACAGGTAACCAGTAAATCATTCCGCGCATCCATATCATTGACGGCCGTCCCATGTGCTTTCCACGATTTCACGACACTGAAGTCCGCGAGACTGAGTGCATTTACGGAGCCCGTATCAGTCGCAGCGCACAGGTATCGACTCTTCTTCATAAGCGTATAGCTGTATTCGGTGGGCAATTTATCCACAATCGTACCCTTGTCGATATCCACCGTGAACATCACGTTTTGACAACCGGCCACAAGGATCCGGTTAAGTTGCGCCGTAAAGCTCATGCAGCGGAGGTCCACCATTTCCTCGTGATTCAAATGCCATTGTGTCAGGCCGCGTCGAGTAATCATGTGCACACTCTTGGAAGACAGCGATATCACACCTCGCTCATGGAACAGTATCTGCCGCACCGGTCCTTCGGCGGCCGGGTGTGCTCGTAGGGAGGTGTATCGACCTAATTCAGGCCCGCAAAATGAGGAGATTCGACCCTAGTGAGCACAAGTATCATGTTAGTCAGTTGTTCGCTGAACCTTCCATCTCAAAGTATGCACTCACGTATTCATTTCCGGTCCAAAGAAGTTCCATAACATCGTCAAACGCGACTGCTGTCGCGATCGTAGGCATAGCATGTGGACTGGGTGGCGGCATGGGAATGCGCGCCAACTCGTCCCAATCTGCCTCCATCATTGCAGGGGTTATCCAGGCGGAAACCCAGTGATACGTTTCGAGAAAATCAAAAGAAGGGACCCGCAAGTGGCTCTTGGGGCCTAAAGCGCTTCACCCTTAACGCCTCACACGATGCCGATCATCGTCTTCGAGGAGAAGACGCGATTGCGGGGAAGCTGTGAGGACAGTTGGAAGGTTCGCTCGTGACGTGATATACTGTTTATAAATAGCGGCCACGTGGAAGTGAATGACCAAGACGGTCACTATGTTCCGACCGCGAAGCGGACTTGAAAGAGACGACGCTGGTTTAGCGTTGCTTGTTGTCGCCCGTCTGGCGAGCCCAGCGGGTCGAGGATGGTTGATATCTATCACGTGATTAGTGATTAACGTGATAAAATTGGAACTTGGCGGTCAAGGTTGCCCCTGGCTGGTGAGTTATGTAGGAGAGGAATTGGCTTGGTTGTATAGTTGGGGATATCCACCTGGACACCTGGTTTTTCTTCTTTATTTTTGGTCTTAGTTCCCGGTGGCATTTGGGCAATAATCTTCCATTGTACTACGGTGTTTTGATCAACTAATCTCAGCTTGGATCACGTGGCTTCAGGTGAGATGTGAAATTGAGGTGATAGTTAGAACATCATAAAGTCTGAACCCCTGATGAATGTATAGCTTTATTAGAAGTCACTCAATTTTTTCGACTATGATACTGCATTTTCACTGCTAGTTATAAATTAGTTCAAGTTATTTTCTAAAAACTTCAAGTTCCATTAGAATTAGAATAATCTTGACTTGGATACACCATCACCTGCGGCCTGTCCCCTTTAGTACTAGTAGTACTAGTACTCCAGGGCTAGTAGTAGATAGTTGGATCCAGCACATTACCATAATCATCTCCGCGTCCAATTAGGTAATTGAAGTGGCTTCCAAGGTTTCAATTCAGGCTCGGACTAGATAATGGAGATATGCATTCAAACATCGCAGAAAATATTCATATTGCTAAACACCCGAGGTATAAAGAAACACATATGTACTGGCATACAGTGGTTTGGCCGCAGTCAGTGATTTACTACATACACGGCTAACGGCGCAATTCCGAGCAAAGGCAAGATGACATAAATATTCAGGACTCATTCAAGCAGTTAGCCACAAGCAAGCTCCCTCCTTATCTATAGAAGGATGCTGGGTTCGACGCAGGCGCCCCACCCGGTGCAGGCTGGTATGCCTGGTACTCGCCGCCAGTAGCTGAAGGGGCCGGGTTGAAAGCGGTGTATTGGGATGGGGGAGCTCCGGCGCCCGGCACTGGGGGCGGTTGGTGTGATGGCGCTTGTTGCTGAACACTTGGTGAGTCTGGGTAGGGAGCTTGGGATTGCGGCTGCGACGGGAAATGGTTGGTGGATTGCTGGACAGGGGGCATTCCAGGAGCCGATGGCAGCTGAGCGGAGTCGTCGGCAGAGTAGGCTGACGGGGAGTAATCCTGTTGCTGCTGTTGTTGCGGGTGCTGCTGTTGGAACTGTTGGTGAGCCACCGGCGGGGCTTGGCCAGCAGGAGGGTAAGGAGGGCGTCCTCCAACATTGTGTTGGTCAACAGGCGAGTCGTAGACAGATGTGCCTAGTTCTTGAGGATGGTCGTAGGTAGACTGGGGACGATGATGCATAGATTGCTGGTATGGATCGGAAGGCGGCGCTTGCTGCGGCGCCTGTTGTGGCTGCAAAGGCTGCGCCCCGGCATACTGGGCTCGAGGGTCTGGCGAGTGAGATGCGGGCCGGTACGGCATGGCCTGCTGCTCTGCGCCGTAGAAAGGCGTACCTTGAGGCTGCGGAGGTTGCGTTTCTGGAAATTGATATCAGTATCATGATGTAACGAGATCGACGTGGAGTCTGGACAAACCTTGAGGACGAGGGCTAAAGTAACGTTGGTCGGCCTGGGGAGGAGGACCTTGGGGATATCCAGCAGGAGCCGCACCAGGAACAGTACCAGGATAGCCATACTGCGGCTGCCCAGGTCGTCCGTACTGGGGTTGTACTGGCTGGGCCATTGAAGCCTCCAATAGGGATTCATAGTCTCGGCGAGCCTTGATGAATTTCTCATTAAGTTGGGTAAACTCATCTAATAAATAATTAGCATGTCTCCTTTCGTAGCATAGCAAGAAATGCACATACCTTTCTTCTGTGAGTATTTGCCAATCAACTCGATAAGTTTGGGTCGGATAGCAAGGGTTGAATGATAGAGTGTAGTGATTTCCTCATTTTCCTGCACATTGAGGTCGGAGCTGCGAGTGCTCAGCAGTGTGAGAAGCTTCTCGACATTTTTAATTTGACCGAAGACATCTCCTTCCATCTGCGCCTCGCGATGAAGCTCTTCAACTGTCGGGTCGGCCAATTTTTCGACGTAGTTGAGAGGGAAAATTCCGGTCTGGCCCCGGATCGAACCCTTCCACCAATCTTTATAAACAGACTCCAAAACAGCAATTATATCGCCCTTTCGGAACTGTAGCTCGCCGGGCTCAGAAGGCTGGAAGTCGAACAAAGCCCTCACTCGCGAGACGGTAGCCGCTGAAGTTCCGGGTGGGACAGGATGGGGGATCGCAGGCTCTTCTGCTACGGCGGCCGGTGCAGGCGTAGGGGTTGATGCGCTGGCTGCTGCAGCAGATGAGGTCGCCTGAGCAGGGACAGGTTTTCTCTCTTTGACGGAGAGTGCAAGTGCCATCTGGAGCTCCTCCTCTTCTTTCTGTCTGTCCACGTCTGTAATCTGTTGCTTCACGGGTTTAGATGGTGGCTGGAGATTCGGGTCTAATGGAAAGTTTTATTAGTTGTGGAAGGGCGCCTATAAGTTTCGAAACTCACTTTGAGTCTTCAGCTTCATGTAAGCCTGTTCCATGATTCCGAAATCCGGGTTAGACGCGAACATTTCAGTCCATTCTTCCATTCGCTCAAGGATCTTAGACTTCACTTGCTGATGCGTATTCTAAAGCAACAGATTCACGTCAGCGATCTATTGGAAGGCAAGTGGAATTTAGGAAAAGGTTTACCCGGTCAGCTGCCAATCGCAGCATGGCATCCGTAAAGCTCCTTGAGGCCAGCTCCCGGTGGATCTTCGGACCACAGTTCTGTGATAGCGCGTTACCAAGCTAAAGGTAGATGTCAGCCAAGCCATCATATATTATGCACATTCGTGCGCGCGACACAGATATACTGACCTCCAAAGTGTAGAGCTGCACATTAGCGTTCCTGTGAGCCAGCCTCTTAATCATGGCAGCAACCGCCTCCTTTGCGCTATATCATCACCACATATTAGCATCCATTCTCCCACGTAGTGCGTAGATTCGAACACCTATCTGATTGAAGCTACATACCCAGATTCTTCAGAGCCGACTTTATCACAGACATCCTATATGGCACAAACAAGTCAAGTCAGCCTCCGATGTCCCACTCTGTCCTGTCGCAATATCTCCGGCTGGTCGGTGGGGCATAACGTACGAGGATGTATTCCCAGTTCTCGGAGGTCAGGTTCTCGTCCGTCGCCTTGGCTGCAACAGACACAGAAGTTAGCATTTGTCATGGTCGAAAGTTTCAAGCGATCTCCCCGGCCCCCAGCAATCGCGGCTCAGCCGCTTCGCAGTGCGCTCGGCAGGCAGAAGCAGCTCCATGAGTCGAGCGTGAAATTCGCAACTCGGTACAACTTACCGACGGCATCGTCGAAAGCGTTCTGTTGTGCGCGAAACATTGCCAACGAATTATTTGTAATGAGACTGGATGGTCAGGGGAGGGTGTTGTGTTGTAGTTGGTCGGGGAAGTCGAATCTGGCACCGCCTCCTCTGCCTTAAGCACAAGCAGCTAGCTCAATCAACCGCCAGGAGAAACCACGTGTGGCAAATATGTTCGTTGATCAATGGGTTTCACTTTGGCTGCTCTTGTGTTATGAAATATCGGAATATGTTGTTTTTTGGCCGTGACGCACGTAATGCGGGGAGTGGACTGAGGATGACCAGCAGGCGGAGGAGCTGAGAGGGTCAGGGTACACCGCCGAGGGGTTTTGGATAGAGGCGGGTTTGAAGATCGGAAAGGAGGAGCGATGGGTCTCGGGTTGGTACTGCTCGTCAAGCAAGTCAAGTCAACCTTGAAAATCAAGCGATATTTGTGAAAGTGTTGAGGTCCCTCAAGGTGTTGTCCGGCAGAAACCCAGAGTCAGCTGACGATGACGACGGTATGGAGCTCGCTCGGATATTCTTAGCATGTGGCTGCCTTGAGCCATCTTCAACTTCTATTATTACTAGATTAGGTTTGAAAATTCTTCTATTTACCCGCACTGCCGTAGGCTGTAATATTTTTCATCATGGGTTCCTTTTTTCTTCTTTTTTCCCGGGCCATTCCTACATTTTAGATCCTTTCTGCATTCCATGTTGCTACGACAGCTTGACACACTGTTCTATACTAATAGTAGGATGATATCCTACCAATTAATGTCGGAAGAGATGTAATTGAAAAATTGTAATATCACAGATCCTGCACGGCCAAAGGCCGCTTATAATCCCAAACGCCGAATGCGAACACGCCGCATTCTAAATCCCACGAACCCAAGAAAACATTATAATGCACAGTGACAGACGGCTCGCAATCCCATCCATGACGCCACTTGAGACCAGATTCAAACCGCGCTGGGGCGTATCGGAGGTAGGACTACAGAACGCTACACAAGCACACACACCCCGGGGGGGGAAAGCATAGACATGGGGATAAACAGGGTGGGGACAATACAAGCACAGGCTCGTTAAGTCAGATCATTTTCATCACAAAAGGATGTTCATCAAAAAATAAAGTGGTAAAAAAAAGATAATTTGACACTGAAATGGGACCCGGGCGACATGATGCGAAGATGAGCATGTCGGGGTCTAGAAGAAACATCGGGAGTGATGGGGTATCTGAAACGAGATGGGAAGAGGGACGGACGGAATGAAAAAAAGAAATGTTAAGAAAGAAGATAGAGGAAATGAGAGGGAAAAGGAAAGAAACCGAAACACTCGATATAATCGGAGACTTGGGTTCCTCCAGGTCACCTAAGCTCAGCCCTTCTGCGCCTTTTCTTGGGCACGGCTGATTCTCGCAGCCTTCACAAGGGGCGCAAGGTGGGTGAGAGGCGAGCATAGAGACATGAACGGATGCTATCAAAGATATCAGTATCAAACATGATATTCTGGGTGGAGGGGGGCATGAACATACCTTCAGTAGGTCATGAGCTGAAGCTCGCTTCTCCGGGTCGACCTTGAGGGCCAAATGCAAGAAGTCACGGAAGATGTGGGAAAGATTATTTTCATCCTTGATTGTGGGTGTGCCGTTTGTAGCAATCAGGTAGAGAGCCCGCAGGGGCGACTCAGTCAGATATGGCGGCTCTCCCTCAATCATCTCGATGGCCATAATACCCAAACTCCAGATGTCGACCTTGCGTCCATACTCCTTACGGGTGACAACCTCCGGTGCCATCCAGTATGGAGTGCCGACCATTGTGTTGCGCTTATTGTGCGAATCATTAATTTGCGCACAGAAGCCAAAATCGGCTGTGTAATAAATTAGTAATGATCTTGAGAGGAGAGATGTGTAGTTATACGTACTCAGCTTGATGTTACCCTCCATGGATAGCAGAATGTTATCGGACTTGATATCTCGGTGAATAACACCCTTCGAGTGGAGGTGTTGCAATCCATTCAGTGTCTAGGATAATTGTCAATATTGTCTTCACTAGGGGGGAGAACCAGAAGTCAATTAAGCTTACCTCTCGGCAGACAGCCGCGATTTGGCCTTCACTCATGATGTTGAAAGTCACCACATCCGTGAGACTGCCACCTTCCATGTATTCCATAACTACCCAGAGGTCAATTCCGTTGAGATAACTCTCCAAGAAATTGACAATGTTCTTGTGTTTGCTGTCTTTCATGACAATAATCTCGTTGATAATTAGGTCCTTCTTGGGCTGGAGATCGAGATTCATCTGCTTGATAGCAACGCAATTATTTGTTCCGGTCTCGTAAGCCGTGAACACCCCACCAGATGCACCTTGACCAATCTTGTTGAGAGTATGATATATCAGGGTAGGGTCGCCCGGATGGCAGATTTGTAACAGACGTGCTCGGACATCCATGATATTACTCTGGCGCTGGCGTTGGCGGGGCCTGGCAGCCGGAGGTGCGCGCGTCGATGGCGATGCGCCCGCCGATGCAGGATCTCCGGTGGAAGGACCAATATTAGTCGCAAGCGCCGGGGGTTGTTGTGCTTGCTGGCGTTGGCTGGTACTGCGATCCAGTTGTTTTGATGCAATGGCCTGTTTTGCAGCTGCCATAACCTGCTCCTGTTGTTGCTGGTACTGGGTCGGGTTGGAGACGATACCCGGTGCTTTGGTTGGAGGACCGCCATTACGAGAGCTTGAGCGACTGAGCTGGGGAGAAACCGAATGAATTGGCTCTGATTCCGGAATGGATGGAGTGCCAAATGGATGACTGTATGGGTCCTGCATAGGTCTTTGCGGGGCACCGCCATATGATTGAGATACGGGGGGGTTGTGGCGGCGGACGGGCAGGCGTCATATTGGTTGGTGGCTTGGGAGGGGCACGATGTGGCACCAGACCACCCAACGGCGGTGACATAGTTGGCACTTGCGGCACTTGCTGTGATGGATTTGCTGGGGCGCCGCGAGGAATTGGAGGAGGGGCTCGTGGGTTCTCAAAACTCCATTCGTGATTCTGAGGGAAACGCGGACTTCCGGGAGGCGAGGTACTGCGACCGTTGTTGTTATTGGCGTTGTTACTATTACCGCTGCTGGTGTTTCCGCCGTGTGCGTTGTCGAACTTGTGCCAGACTTCATCGTCATCTTCACGAGTATTCTTCTCGTAGAATCGCATGATATCCATCATTGTTTGCGGGTGCTCTTCCTGTTCCTTCTTGGATATTCCGTTTTCCTGGAGTAAGCGCTGCCACTCCTTGGGAAGACCGGTGAATTGACCAGTTTGGTTATCGTAACCGACGTGAGTGACATGAACAGGGTTCTCCGGGGCGGAAATCTTGATATTGCGAGGGGAGCCCAACATGCTGTTCACGAAGCTAGAGAAGCTCGCCTTCTTGCTCTGTCTCTTGGCCGCCGTGGGCGTTGGGCCTGGCGGACCATTGGTGATAGTGCCCTCGTCGGAGTAGCGCTTAGAATGAGGAGGTCGTTCGGTTTCGCGGTGAGCGAAGGGATCCATTCGGTTCGGGAGAGTGGTGAAGCTGGCTGACTGTCGAAGAGGTTGGCGACCGCGTGGATCGGGACTCGTATGATGCGAGAGCGAGGGCGGAAGTTGCTGAGTATGAATATCGGTCTCGGCGCTGTTCTCATCCAACGCACTGAGCATGCCCCGCGTCTCGAAGGGGGCGTTTAATTCATCCGAACTTTGTTGATCGTAAGAGAAGCGATTCGAGCGAGTGCGGGAGCGGGAGGAACTGTAGCCGGAGAAGTAAGACCCCTCGTCCTGGATAGGGGACGGACCGCCACTGTGATCGAGCGAGGAGGATGAAGAGCCAAAGGCGGCTGAAGCGTTGGATCGCGAGCGAACGTGCTCGCGACTATCGCTAGGGGAAGAACGGGGGTAGACGGGGGCGGAGGGATGACGTTTGAGAGAGGTAGCGCTCTGATGACTTCGAAGAATGCGCGAACTGAAGCTAGGGGGGGTCCTTGTGAAGTTTGCTGGACGGGCGGCGGAATTTTAACGAGAATCCTTCCTGGCTCATGGCGGGCAGGAATCTGTCTCTACACGAGACAGATTGGAATTGGGCCGAGGAGGGGTCAGGAGAAATTTCCAACCAGCCAATTCGAGGTCTACGACCGGGTTTGCCGCGCGGTCAGCAGCAAACGCACACAACAGGACGAGAAGGATTGCGGTTCCCCAGAGAATGGTGGTGAAAATTAGGTAGTGGTTGGAGATGGAAGTTGAAGTCTAAGTCTGAAGAGGAGAGGAGAAGGGTCAAATCAAATCGGTAAAATCGAAGCTGTCCAATTAGCACGTGGAGAGCGGAGCGGAAAAGGAGACGGTGGCTGGGTGGTCGACTGGGGCGATGACGCGGGGACCCGTCCAACGGCCAGAGTTTATCAGAGAGGGTGTGTATGCGTGTGTCTGTATCGACAGACAGACTCAGGTTACACTCTTTGGTATTGAGAAGAGTGAGTGTCAAAGACTGAGGGATGGAAGATGGGGATGGGATGGGGATGCCCAGAGGTTTCCCTGGTCAATCTAGATTTTCGAGTGACCCCGACCGTCGAGCGATGAGCGGGACAAGAATAGAAGCGGGTCTGTCATATTTGACATTTACCTAGGGATCGGTTCTTCAAGTTAGCATGTTTTATATTTATGAATATATTAATAAAATTTTATCTCTAAATCTACTCGTATGTACTCCTGGCTGAGGTGCATGGACGATGCAGGTCCACCCTCTGCCATCGGTCGCACGTGAGCATCGCCCCCAACGCTGACCACAGTGCGAGATGGATAACTAGTATTATAACTACTACATCTTAGTTCATGTACCGTATATGCACCTCTATAAATAGTCTTTCTGATTCAGATTTGCAAAATAACCGTTGTTTTCCCAAATCCATAGCGAGTCAAGTTGGCGTCGTCCGAGTCCACAGGTACTGGTATCATCATAGTTCATACTCCAGGGCTATATATCTGCTAGCTAGTAGTAAGGACCACCATCCTCTAGATAGTACTAGTACCTACTATTACCTACCTGGAGAATGGGGATTCTTAATACTATTATATAATTGTTCAATAGAAAGCTCTACGGCTAAAAGTTATATGGAGGCAGTACCACAGTAGATACTAACACAGCAGTGGCATGCCACTACGGTAGTAGGCCGCCACTACAGTAGTGAGGCCACCAACACGCCACCAACACGCAAATTAGCCACCACTACGCAAATTGGCCACGACAACTACTACAACTACTACTAATCAACAGGGCCAAAATACGTTGTAATGGCGAAGGGCGAAACGCGTTGCGATGCAGCATGTTGTTGATGCCAAAAGACCGAAGATAAATCGCGTTGTAAAACACGCCCGGGCGTCAATTTGAATACTGTAGGTTAGTGCTGTAGGTTAATGGGGTAATTTAAAGCCATTGTGGCGTATTATGATGCCAAAGGGCCAAGGGTACTAAACAAAGAAGGATGTGCCCAGGTGGTGGTGGTGGTGGTAAATATATACATCTACTACATGTGCTTGCCTTGGTTACTATCTACCCGAGTCTTTTTCTAAGGTTGCCTACTACTAAGTATTTTCTCACTTCCACACTCACATCTGCTTTTATCGATTTGACAACTAGAATAATATTAGTTTCCTCTAATATACTACATCTCTACGCCATTTACACTAGTTAAAAAAAAATGTCGAGTATCTACGAGTTTGTAGTTAGTAGGTTTAAGACGCGAGACTGAAACCACCCTCACGTGACCTCCCCCCTAATGGCGAGACAGCCCACCTGATAGACGCCCGATGTTCTTGAAAGGTACTAGTAAGGCGTTCCATTTTGGCTGCCACAATGATGGCGGCCTCGGGCCTCGAATTAACCACGAGACAACGGGCAGCGAATCCTAAAGTGCGCACCGGCTGCATTACCTGCAAGTCAGTGATAGTCCCGACCAGCCCACACCCACTCGTATACACTTCCTAAGATGTCTGCAGAGCTCGGCATGTCAAATGCGACGAGGCAAAGCCTGTTTGTCTCCGGTATGCTTCTTTCCCCGTCCTATTCACCTCACTGGTAATCTTGGACTCGAAAACATTGTACCCGTGAACTGACCATATCTCCAGGTGCTCGCGCACGAAGCGGTTATGCGGGGGTTACCGAAGTGTCCCGCCTAAATCATCATTACCCCGTTCGCTGGCAGTAGCCCCTGCAGTCGATCCAACGACCGAGCATGCCTTGGAAGTATTCTTTCTCTGCACAGCTCCCGCCCTGGCAGGCTATTTCGAACATGCCTTCTTCCAGGGCAGTGTTTTACAATTCAGCCTTGGCGAACCTGCTATCCTCCAAGCAATCGCTGCTCTCGGTAGTCTCCATGAACAGGCCGCCGCGTCAAAGATCCAACATCCGCACCGGAAAACACCTCTACCAGGGCTCCCGCTTAAGCTATATAATAGGGCCATTCGAGTCATGATAGAAAAGGTCACCATAGACCCTACGAACCTTCCTTTGATTGCTCTGGTCAACATCCTCTTCATCTGCTTTGAATATTTTCAAGGCAATCTACAAGCGGCTGCCTCTCATATTAGAGGCGGGATTGATATCTTGAATAACTGGCGTGTCAGAAACATAATTAAACGCCATGAAAATGGTGGCCACAGATATGCTTCATGGGAGGCTGAATTCATGGAAACTGAAGTTGCGCCACTTCTTTGCACATTCAACATAAATGCTGTTCAGTGGGGGGTAGGGGTGCAAGCAAGTGTCATTCCTGATCCACCCACTGACTCCAGTATAATTTCAATGCCCAATCGATTCGAGACTCTCAAAGCTGCCAGAGCTGCACTGCTGAAACTGGTTATCTCTGCCACATGGGAGTTCGAACCATCCGGAAAAGAGCTCTCTAATACCGATTTTCCTGCTATTTGCGAGAGAATAATGACTAGCTTGAGTCGATGGAAAGTCAGCTTTAAAGATTTGGTCAACCGACAGTCGCATCTCTGGGATAATCGGAAGAGGCGAACAGCTGATGCCATTTCCGTCATGCTTGCGAATGCCGAACTCGGGGTCTATTCATATCAAGCGCAAAGTCACTGCGACTGGGACAAATACCGAGACCAGTACGAAGAGACAGCCGCGTTAATAAATAAGCTTATCGCCGATACTAATCACTTCCCTCACGAGTTGTCGAGGGCCTTCAGCCTGGATTTTCGGATGATGTTTCCTCTTCAGCCTGTGGCTTGGAGGTGTCGCTGGCCACATCTTCATCGAGTGGGACTGGACCTACGGGCCCGTTTGCCAGATCTCAACTCGCTTCCGGCGGGTAAGCAGTACCATACAGTCTCTGCTCGCATCGCGGAGATCGAGGAGGCCTACCGAAACATGCCTGCGGCGAAAGGGCATTCCCCGGAGATATTGAACATTCAAAATTATAGCGTTGTCATATCACAGGGAGAGCAGAATCAGCCCCCGGCTTTTGTCGTGACGTTTTGGAGCAAACCGGATGGCTTGGATGGACCTTGGTATTCCTTCACGGAAAATATCCAGTTAGAGTCGGGTGGGGCTGGCAATACCTGTCTGCAGATTCGAGACCGCGAAAATATCCAGAAGATGTCAGATCAGATAAGCGACACATGCCAGGAAGACTCGAAACCTTCACCCTCATCTCTCAAGAGCGCAGCGATGTATCCGAGGCCTCACATCTCTGAACCAATTAAAGAAGAAAGGCCCGAGCCGTCCTAAGGATAAGGAGAGTAATCGGGCTTTGTAAATAAGATTGTATACATACAGTGTAACCAGCGTCTCTACCACGGGCCATGATAATAATATAATTGGAAGACGGCAATGCCACCTAACATTCCAATGAAGATCTGTGTTCATATTTCCTTTGGGTTCCTACGGTAACGCCGTGTTGTAAACTATCCTGCCTGGCAATGGTGCCAGTGTTTATGAATAAATAATTTTGTTGAATCAGTTCTGCTGATAACTCTCGTTAGAATAAACTCACCCTATGGTACCGTTGCCGTCATCTATCTATCCTTATCCGAAACGGAGATGGCAAAATCTCGGGCAATTGGCACTGGTGGATCTAAGTTCTCGCCGATCTGAACTTCTCTAGGCCCAGCGCCAGAAAAAAGCTATCCATACTGTATACAAATAAAGTTTTCTAGCTGGTGGATTTTCTGTCATCACCTAAGCTGAAACAATATGCCAAGCTTCTTCTAAGTTCAAAAGAACGGATTGTCCCCCTGAAGAATGTCTGCGGAGAAATATCTGACAGTTCCACGAGCACAATGGCCTCACTCACCCATTCGGCCGTTTCGGCAAATGCCACCCATCTTCCCTCGGCTTTCAGCATCTACAACAATGATTTCCTCAACATCATAGGCTCAGCCCCTAAGTTGGAGGTCATTCTCGAGAACAATGACTACCCCTTTGCCCACGAAGCTAGCGTTTACATCCCGACCTCGGAGTCGCTCTTCGTGTCGAGTAATCTGTACACGGATCCGGTCACGAAAGAGAAAACGATCAAGGTCACCAAGGTGAGCGTCAACGCCCCACCCGTGACATCGGAGATCATCAATTCTACCATCCCGATGCCGAACGGCGGAGTGAACCATGACGGCGGTATCCTCTGGGCTGCCCAGGGCACGATGAACGAGACTGGAGGTCTGTTTCAGATGTCAGCTGAAGCCCCCTATAAATCGGAGCTAGTCACCGGCAATTTCTACGGCCGTCAGTTCAACTCGATCAACGATGTTGTCGTGGCCAACGACGGGTCGTTCTGGTTCACCGACCCCATCTACGCCTACAAGCAGGGAATTCGACCGAAGCCCCAGCTACCGAACCAGGTGTATAGATACGATCCATCTACAAAAGACGTGCGCGTCATTGCAGATGGATTCGGTCGCCCTAATGGAATTTCTTTCTCTCCCGACGAGAAGACCGTATACATCTCCGACACTGCTGAGACAAATGGCGACGGATCGAAGGATCTGACGCAACCAGCTACCATGTATGTTGTGCACGAAGACCCCACCGCCCATTGAAAATAAGAATCCCGCTAACGTGTTTAGTTATGCCTTTGATGTGACGACGGTCCATGGTCAGCCTTTCTTGACGAACCGTCGTGTCTTTGCCATGCCCGGAGATGGCATTCCTGATGGAATCAAGGTTGATCAGGATGGTAATGTGTATGCTGGCTGCGGCGACGGAGTCAATGTTTGGTCTGTTGGTGGTGTGCTTCTGGGCAAAATCCTTGTCAAAGATGGGACATCTAACTTCTCGTTTGGTCGCAACGGCCAGATGTTTATTCTCAATGAGAACAAGATTTATCGCGCCCAACTGAACCGCAAGGTGCACGGCACTCTCTTCTGAAGGAAGTAATCTTGCGAGAAGTGACATGTTATATTTAACTAAAGGACTCGGACATATTATTTATCTTTTCTCGCTGTGGATAGACTAATCTCCTATAATTCATCGATAACCTAGCGTCCCCTGGCATCCCATCCAATGCTCCACTAGGTACGAGTGCTATAGATAACATCCATAGATTCCATTTGGCAACGATTTTCAGGACGATGCATCTGCAGCGAAAGCTGACGCGTCCTATTCCCAGCAACAGCATCTCCTGCCAGGAACACCAAGGTGGCCGCGTCAGCTTCGTTGATCTCTCAATAATCCATATGAGGTGTTTGGCCTTCGATTGGCGGGGACGCGATCAAGCTTCAGTTCCAGACGCCTCTCCCGCCACATCAGCGAACACGAAGGCGAAATCTTAAAACAAGCTTAAACTGGGACCTACTGATAACGTGGGAAAGAAGCAGGTACACATCCGCCGCAGATTTTACGTATACGAATATGAGAAGAGGGAAAATTGAAAAGTTGAGGATGAAAGAAATGTCGCGATCAAACCAAACAAACTCGATGCATCTCGGTCAACACAGCCGACCAATATAGAATCAAGCTACTGCCAGTAAGACTACATATACCCCACTTCAGCGTGTCAACGCCGAGAAATGATCATGAGCAATGAGGTCCGTCCACGTTCCCGAGATGCGGGATGTTTCCGATTTTTCCAAGGTTCCCTGTTCACTGGTATAATGCATTATACTACTTCCTAAGATCGGGCATTTCCGCATGTCAGGGTCAGTGTCGAGGTCACCGTCCGGGGTCACTTGCCGTGGATGGAAGCCCCGATCGCAGCGATCGGAGGAAACTAAAGGAATCAAAAAAAGAGGGAAACTCTACAAACTTCAAGAATGGATATACTTCGGGCCAGAAGGAGGTGAGGGGGAAATACAAAACTGATCACGAGTAACATCAACCATGTGTTGCGATGACGGCAGTGCGCTGTACACTTTTCCAGCCGCATGTACATTACACATATTGTACGGAGTAGCTAGCACCAACAGAAAAATTAAGGCTGAGGGGCAGCACTGCCTCGCATGACAAAAATATCGACCGCAACTTCCAACTGGTTACTCTGGGCCAATCACTCGCCAGTAGTATCGATCGATGAGCAAGATAGAAGTTGGATGACGATGGCCAAGGTCGGCTGCGTCGCCGGCCGATGACATCTTTGTTCCCACATCTTCCATCGCATCGTCGTCGGCTGCCGGCTAAGACGACATCTGCAGATTGAAGAGAGCCGAGTCGGTGTGCGAGGGCTATGTATCATGGCCCACATGGGGCGGCTTCGACTTCGCACTTTACACTGGGTCCCTCTCTGGGTCGGTAGATATTACTCAAGCACGCCATACGAGTACAGATATTCGGAGTGTTTTTCCCGCTTCTGCTGATGTGGACTTTCTCCTCCCCGACATCTCACGACCCCCTCTTACGCCTCGCTGGAGATGTGTCCCGTCTGGGCAGCCCTTAAGGAGGGGAGGGGATGAGAGGAGGTGAGCAAAGTGCATACTAGTGCATCGTGCCTAGAAACACCTGCCGTCCTACCATATTGGGGGGGGGATGACTTAGGCAGAGCGATCCTTGATCTTGCTTTACCTATTACAGGCGTCCCCACACCATTCACGATCAAGACTCGGTGCACATCCCCCAAATGGGCGATCCGGGGGTGGGCGACTTGCTTTTCGCGCCCAAGCACCGTTCAGCTGGCGATCTCAGATGGGAAGAGAAAGGAAATCGGGACCAGTGCCATTGGTCTCACGACTGATGAGTCCCGGCTGGGCGCTCCACATGGTGCGCCGATCATCGAGCCTCCCCGGACGCTGCCTGCGCCAGCTCCAAGATTTGGGCGCAAACTAAAAAAATGCCCGAGTGTCCATGTCCATGCACCTGACCGCTCCAGGAGAGAAGTGGGGATGGTCGACGGCAGTGTATTCTGGTTCGCTGGCATAACAACTAAAAGATGATCTTTGTCTATGTGTGGAGTCTCCTCTGAAAGGGAAATGTGTTGCTGCGCCTACTGACCTGGAGAAAAAGAAATAAAAAAGGAAATTGTCGAAAACAAAAGAAAAATCAAAACAAAATCAATAGTTCAGAAAGGAGCCTGATGATCTCCTTACCTAAAAGCTGCCAGGCTCAATCTCCTTAAGGGAATGTGGGTCCATGCGCTCTTCCATTGCGAATCATGCACGGCTCATCCCTGTCGGGACTACCATTCGAATCAACAAATCTAGATATCATGTCGGACATGGTGGATGCTACAGTGGGTCTCTTAGGTGTTGGCCGCATTACAGATGCGAGACATCACATAAGGGATAACCCGGCAGGCGGTCCATGATATCTGGGCAAGCGGGTCTCTGTTTGTGAATTACCCAGTGCGGTGATGCTCCGCGCTTTAACAATTATGCTTCACCTACAATTCGCATGTCTCCTTTGGCGCCATCCCTTTTGTGGCGCTGGAGCCACGCCGGGGCCGGTCTACTACTGACATGTGCCTTACATTCATAGGATGGGTCTGCATGGGGAATGAACCTGTGATTGGTGTCGTTGGGTCCCAAGACCTTTGATCAGAACGAAAAACTTCCCCTCTAAGGCGACATCCTGCATGACCCTCAGAGAGAGAGCCAAGAGACGGACCGATTCATTATAAATTCGGGCTCATTCCCCGGTTTGGGGCAGATCAGATTAATCCCAGCCTCGTCCCAACAAGCCGCCAGCCCTCGACCTCCTCTTCGGTCTACCCTCTGTCGCCCTCCACCATGCTTGCCTTTATCTTCTTCCTCGTCGCTTTGGCTGCGGCTTACCCTAACCGGGGTGCCTGCACTGGTGACTGCTGGACAAAGGATCCTGCTGTCATTCAGCGTCACAGCGATGGCAAATATTTCCGCTTCGGCACTGGCAGTGGTATTCCGATCATCACCTCTAATTCTATTAAGGGCCCATGGACTGCGGCTGGCAAGGCTCTGCCCAATGGATCGAAGATCAAGGTTTCCGGCGTGGATAGCTCAAACATCTGGGTAAGCTGATTATCATACTACATTCGTTGTATCACAGCTAATTGAAAACCAGGCCCCGGATGTGCATCTCTCGGGTGACACCTACTACATGTACTATGTTCTGTCGCAGCTAGGAACCCAGAACTCTCAGATTGGTGTGGCTACTTCGAAGACCCTGGCTTCTGGTTCTTGGACCGACCACGGCATTGTTGGCATCCCCCAGAACAGCGCCTACAACCGCATTGACCCCAACTGGATCAACATCGACGGCAAGCAGTACCTCAACTTCGGATCTTTCTGGGGCGATATCTACCAGGTTGAACTCGAGACTCCCCTCAAGGTCGGCTCCAACACTCCTCACCAGATCGCCTACAACGAGACTCTCAACCACCGCGAGGAGGGCGCTTTCATGTACCAGCACGGTGCCTACCACTACCTTTTCTTCAGCTCTGGAATTGCTGGTGGATACACCAAGACTACTCCTGCCCCCGGTGCTGAGTACCACATCAGCGTCTGCCGTTCTTCTGGAGGCTCTGGCGGCTTCGTCGACCAGTCTGGCAAGGATTGCTTGAAGACTGGCGGAACTGTTGTTCTCGCTAGCCACGGCCAAGTTTTCGGACCCGGTGGACAGGGCATCTTGAACGACAAGGACCTGGGACCTGTCCTCTACTACCACTACTACCCTCTTGCCACCAAGAACTCCGGTGGCTCAGCTGATGGCCAGAATGCCGAGTACAAGTTCTCCTGGAACCAGCTCACCTTCACCAACGGATGGCCCGTTGTGTCGGCATAGGAGGAATGTCAATTTCTTCACGGTTTCTTATATACATATACCAGGCACTAGTCCAGCGACTTGTGCCGTTTCTTTCACTTCTTTCTGTCAATGATTGGGTCATACTTCTTTTTCAAAGTACTGCACTCGTTTATTTCGATACCCATTCCGTCGCGTCCATATTGGCTCGGCGAGCGCTTGTGTCCTGGCAGAGCATTGTTCTACTAATTATTAATTTAGTCCAGCCAAGTCTGGTCTAATGCACATTTCCAATTGCATACAAATGAAACCAATCGTTATAGAACTCTTTCATTCTTTTCATCTTTAACATCTCTAAAATTATTATCCTATATGGAAAGATCTCCGCTGTCGCATCTCGCGGGAATGTTGGCCCCGCGAGTGATCGACAACTTTAACTATCGGCCCACATACCGCAGCTCCAAAATGCGCAGGGGCAGGTACGAGACCGCCGTGAAGACTAGCGCCAACTCATTCGCTATGTCTCCGCCCTGCACGCCTATCAACGAAGCCAACGCCCCGATGTAGTATGTCTCCACCATGCCCACAATCCACCCGGCCGCTCCACAGAGGAACGCTGTGAGGCCGGCGTAGCCGACTGGCATCTTCGAAGGGGTGTTCCAAGCGTCTAGGTCGTAATTGGCGAGATTGCCCTTTCGGAAATAATAGTGCTCGATGAATAGGATGACGAAGAAAGAGGTGTTCCAGTATCCCAACAGGGAAAGGAAGTTCTCCAAAACATCTAATAGATGATTCCGACCCACGATACCGAGTAAGAGAATGCACACAAATACGATGACAGACCAAACAACGCGAGGCACCTTGGCGCATGGCGGAGCAAAGAGTTGTGCAGATAGTGCGCCGGCGTAGATAGCGATACAGTTGACGCCGACTAGAGAAAACGTTAGTGTCTTACACTATTTTTTTTCAAGGCAGCACTTATCAGACATACTTCCAGAGAGAACGAGCAGAACTAGTAGGAACTTGGCAAAACCATTCGGGTAGATAATCTCCTTCAAGATCTCACCAATGCCGCCCTCATACGCCTCGGCCCAGTCAGGATTCTCGCTCAGAGCAGAGGCGATACAGGCACCCAGCAGCATTCCAATACAAGTCGGGATCGTGATTCCCAGAGTCGTGTACAAGAACACCTTGATCTTGGGCGTGTTGACGGGGTAGTGAACATAGAAATCCGAGACGATCGAGCTCCACGACGCACTAGAGCCATAGACAACGCTGAACAAACTCAAAACCTGACCGGAGCGAGTCAAGCCGTGGACAGACGGGGGGTCGGCCAGATTTGCGCGGTGCGCCGCTTCACCGTAGATAATCATGAAAATGATGAAGAATAGGATCCACGCGTATTTCTCATAGAGAAGTACACCGCGCAGTCCGACGAAGCTGAATAGTAGACTGACACACGCGACGATCACCACGCCCACGGCGATCGAGACGTGTCCATTTGACACTGCGCTGAGCGCCAGTCCGCCTGTGATACAGTTGACCGAGGCCCAGCCCAACTGCTCGATGACATTCAACAAGGCGATAATGGACGAGGGGTAATATCCGAATGAATATCGCGAAATAGCGACCTGGCGTAACCCAGTCCCGGGTCCCATTGTCGCGCACCAGCCCTAATCAGCCCAAAGTAAGCAATCTCGCCATCCCGAATCTTGTGGCGTAAACGTCAACGTAAAGGGGGGGGGGGGGATTTGCGTACCGTCACCATGGCCCCTAGTAGAGTAGCGAAGATAATGATGGGAATCGTTTGACCAAGCGATAACCCAAATTCCTTGCCCAGAAATCCCGTACTGAAGCAGCTGATGTTCATCGTCGCAGATGCCCACATAAAGGCCATGACTTGTGGACTGGGCGAATGGCGGTTCTCCGGGTGCACACGGTCAAGACTATTGGACTCGATGCCCATTTTGCGATCCAGGTACTGTTCATAATAGCGGAGTTTCGCGAAAACCCCTTTTGGTGCGACGGGTTCTTCCTCTTCGACGGGTCGCACCTCTGCTTCCAGTTTCTTCTCTGGGTCGAGTTCGAGGTCGGCCATGGCGATGATGGCGCTGGTGCTGGTGGTGTGGACTGGGATGGAGAGAGACAAAGGAGAGACGAAGGAGAGAAGGTCCCCCCCCCTCCCTCCCCTCCCTTCCTTTTTCTTCTTTTTCTTCTTCTTCTCCGCACGGAAGATATGGGGCTAGGTACGGCGAATCTTCCTACTCGGGTGGCTCCGTCCAATCTGCGAGTTCATGGTGGGCCACATGGGCAGCGCGGCTTATCGCCGGCATTCCTTTGTTCACTTTCCAAACCTTAGCAATGGTTTCATTCAATATCTGGGTTATATTTAACACATGGCTGTCGGGTATTTTAAACTATATACTGAATATTATGAGCTTTTAGCTCAAAACGCTAGCATTGGAACCCTGTAGACATGGTGAAGGACTGCGAGAGTATTCTAGAGGAATTTACTCTACTTTGGTTAAGCTTTTGGGGCCGACGGAAAAAAATTCTCGTTATCAGAGGTGGGGTTGGCTGAGCCGGGGACATTTGATTGGTCTGCAGTTTCATCTCGCCTCCTTTCCGAGTGTTGGATATCTAGTCAAGCATACTTTTATGGCATGATGGATTGGCGTGGGACCCCACGTATTTAAGATGTTGGGTGGAGCGAGTGTCGGTTGATCTTTTGCCTGAAAAGCAAGTCAAGTATACTTATTACTAGTCCTAGTAGTAACATGCCAATTGCTGATTACTACTTGCTACATATCTGTGTCTTTCGGGTCTAGACCTCGATCCCCAAGCGACATTTTGGAATGTAGTGCTTCTCACTATTATTGCCACCGCGGCGGCGAACAGGCCCCCAGCGGCGAATTGATGCAATCAGTTGGCAATATCTCGTATTCTACTCACTTTGCGTAGGCGTAGTTGAAGCATTTAGAGTATTGGCAGTTGATTTGCCAGCAGTCATCTGTGTAGTTGCTTTAACACTGAGATCACGCGCAGCACGTGGATACGCCTTATCACCAAGAGGGTCACCCAGGGAGAAGTCGGACAACCATATATAATTGAATAACTCGAATTGGCATCTTCTCCGAGTAGTTGAGGGATCAATGCATTCGGGCAATGGCGGGGAAGTGATTGGCGCGAGGATGTGATCTGCGGGTGACAGTTCCAACAAAGTCTGGACGACCCGTGGGGATGTGCCACACCCAATAAATATACCTGCCCAGGTGTAGATGTCAGGGAAAACTGAGAAGAATCGTAGATTTAAAATGACAATAAAGTGAATCTAAATTGAATTGATGGAAAGAGGATTATATTCAGGTTCAGAAGGCCAACAGGGCAAGACCAAAAAGGCCAAAGTGGCGCTCGGAGGCGGAGAAAAGCCCCCCCGGGGTGAGCTGGGCTGCTGCTGGCCTCTTCTCGGTGACTTTGTTGTCTGGGGATCTCGAACTTCTTCCTCTCTCCACCTCCACCTTCATCTCTCCCCCCCCTCCTCCCCCCTTTTACGCCTCTTCCCCCTCACGACTCTTTTTTTTAGGGTCTACGGGTTCATTGTACATTCTCTAGGGTGTTTTGGCCAGTCCAATACTTCCCTCCCTTTTGATACTCTAGCTTCCCCCCGGGCACACCTCACTGAATTGTCAGAGGGCATTTACATCACCCTGTTTGTCAATTCGTCAAAGTAGCATTTATCTTGTGGGTTATTCTGCTTTCTACCTCCTAATTCGCACTCTCTTCATCCATATTGGACACATCCCCCTCCGCACCGCTTAAACTGCTTTGCTCTGGTCCATCCATACTGATCTCACTCCGCTTCAATTGTAGGCTACCTTTGCACAGCCCCCCCAACCCCGTCGATTCTCCCCGGTTTTTTTGATACATCCTCTGGATTCACTATGGCTGCCGATGCGTCTGCTACCGCCAATGGCGGTGCCTCTAAGTCTCTTGCCGCCATGCTCGAGGCGCAACACGAAGAGGCTCACAAGGTCACTGTTGAAGACGTCGTGGACGAGGAAGATCTGAAGCATCTTCCTCCCCCGCGAACAAGCAACAGCAGCAACCTTCCGCCGCTCCCCCCATTTTGGAAGCTGTTACCCCCGTCGAGTCGACTGCCCCGTCCCCCGCCCCGAAGCCTGCCGTGAAGAAGTCTCCCGCATTTGACGTCCGATCCGAGGAGCTGTTCCCTGCGCTTGGCAGTGGACCGAAGCCCGCTGCTCCCGCTGCGGCAACATGGGGTGCGAAGAAGCCCTCGGCGGCCGCGGCCGTTGCGAATGGTCTGCCTCCCCAGCCATTGGGTAAGCTAATTGAAACCGAGTGAATGGAGAACTTCCGAAAGATCACTAATTCGAAATTGATAGATGTTCCTCGTGTTATGTCGCTCCCAGGAAAGCACATGGAGCAGCTCCGGTTGGCTCCTTCTCAGATGCAGCCACGCGGAGGCTTGAAGAAGCCTCTGCGGGACATCTTGCGGGATATCTCCCGGCGGTCTAAGGCCACCGTTGACATGCGTGGTGGCCCCGGCGGCTCAATTATCTTCGAAGGAAAGGGCGCTGTCGATTCCGTTCGACAGGCCCTCAAGGAGGTGGCGCAACAGGTCGGATCGAAGGTATGTCAATAAGAAGTGCGCACGAAGCAAGGTCATGAAATTGGAAAACTAACACCTTCTTTCTCCAAAAGCAATCGGTTCGTGTGCCTATCCCCGCTTCTGCCCGTGCCCACATCATCGGCCGCCAAGGCGCAGTCGTTCAAGATATCCAAAGCCGCACCGGTGCTCGTGTCCAAGTTCCCCGCGCCGATGACAATGCCGCTCCTGCCGACGATGACGATAGCGATACCATCGATGTGCTGATCGAGGGTGATGCAGTGGCTGCGGAGATGGCGCGCCGGGAGATCGAAGCAATCGTCAAGGAGCGTGGCTCTAACATGAGCCTTCGCCTGAAGACGATTCCACCGGAATTCTTCCCCTTCATTGCTGGTGCCCACGATACCGGACTGCGGGAGATTGAGGAGCGCACAAAGGCACAGGTCCATGTGCCCCGATATGATACTTGGTCAAGCCAGCCTCCTCCCCAGGAAGCCCACCCTGGCCAGGTTCAGTTTGTGCCTTGTGCCGACAAGCATATTCTGATCTCCGGAGAGCGGGCTGCGGCCCAGGAGGCTCGTGCCGAGGTCGAACGCCTCGCTGCTGAGCTCCAGCGCAGCCTCACTCTTCGCCAGCTTGCAATCAACCGTGGCCAACATCAGTTCATTCTTGGAAATGAAGCCGATGCGCTCCACCAGTTCCTTGCTCAGACCGGCTGCGCCATCGTTCTTCCTCCTGCCTCCGACGAGAGTGAATTCTTGACCATCACTGGCCCTCTGAACCAGATTGAGACTGGTATCAACCATGCCATGGATCTTGCTACCAGCATGCAGATGGCCAGCATTGACCTGTCCCGTCAACACCCCAGTGCCCCCGCTGGTCCTCACGCTCACGCCCGCGCTTTGACACAATATCTCCGCCGCCGCCAGGTTATCAAGCAGCTCGAGTCTGCTTACGATGCCCACATTGCGCTGCCCTCCAGTGTTGATGGGCCCGTGAACTGGGAGGTGTACTCTCGCGATGGCAAGAACACCATTCGTGCTCGCTCCGACATTATGAACCTCGTCCAAGCCCACCCTCCTTCTCGTCTGCGCCACGTCCCGGTCGACCCCTACTTCCACTCCTACCTGCGCTCGCGCGGTGCGAGCAAGCTACAGGGCGACTATGGTGTCCACCTGCTGGTGCCGGATGATGTTAACAGCACCGAGGTTGTCCTGGTCTATGAGGGTCCATCCGCCACTACCTCCAGCTTCGAAGTTCCCCGTCAGCGACCCTCTGCCGTCGAGATCACCGCATTTGAGAAGTCGCTGCAGGAGGCCCAGGAGTTCTTGCTGAGCACTCTCGGTAACCAGAGCGATATTGTCGCCAAGGCCGTCACCGTTCCTGCCAAGTACCAGGAGAAGGCCCGCAAGTTTATCATTCGCGAGCAGGACGCTAAGGGGGAGGACAGCATCCCCGTGCGAGCTATTGTTGGCGACGCAAAGGCATCCAAGTGCGAAGTCGCTCTCCGTGGTCCCTCCGGCCTGGTTGACGAGCTTGCTGCCAAGCTGGAAGCCTTCGTTGTTGAACAGGAGAAGGATGATCTGGAGCGTGGATACACAAACACCTTCGACTTCCCCCAGAAGTATGCCAACTTCCTCATCGGCAAGCGTGGCGAGAACATCAATAAGCTTCGTGAGGAGTTCGATGTTGATATTAAGGTTGAGAATGGAAAGGTGGAGGTCAAGGGACCCAAGGCCAAGGCTGATGCCGCCCGCATGCGCATCATCAACATGGGCAAGAAGCTGGAGGATGAGACCACTCACATCCTGAAGATTCCCGCCCAGTACCACCGCGAGCTGATCGGCCAGCGTGGTAACCAGGTCAACCGTCTCCAGGATCGCTACTCCGTGCGAGTTCAATTCCCCCGCGCAGCTGTTACAGATGATGTTTCCACAACCGACACAGGCAGTGATGCTGGTGGTGCTCGGGCTGGCCGTCCCCAGCAGGCCGCCGATGAGGTGTTGGTTAAGGGACCCAGCAAGGGTGCCGACTCCGCTCGTGATGAGCTTTTGAGTTTGTGGCAGTACGTCGTTGAGACCTCGCACACTGCCAATGTCTCCGTCGCTCAGAACCAAGTTGCTTCGCTGATCGGCCAGCGCGGTCGTGAAATGGATAAGCTGCGCGCTGATACCGGTGCTCAAATCGACGTTCCCAGCGCCAATGACGCACCGGACGCCTCGGGGCGAGTTCAGATCCGTATCAAGGGTACTAAGCAGCAGGTCGCCGAGGCTAAGAAGATCCTCACTCAACGGGCCAGTGAATTCGATGCTACCGTTACCAAGTCGATTGAGGTGGACAAGAAGTATCACAAGGCCTTGATTGGTGGAGGCGGTACGTTATCCCCATATCCCTTAAGTCACACGATTTCTTGTTATTAACAGATACTAGGTGCCAACATCCGGAAGATCGTCGTTGATGCTGGCGGTCCCAGTGACGGCAGCGCTGCCCGCATGGTCCGTTTCCCGCGCCCCGACAGCACCGAATCTACCATCCGCCTCGAAGGCAATGGTAAAATCGTTGAGAGCATCATTGCTGCCATCGAAACATTCGTCAAGGAGCGCGCGGATCAGGTCACCGAGACTCTCGATGTTCCAACCGCTCAGCACCGCCTGCTGATTGGTCGCGGTGGTGAGGCTCGTCGCGGAATCGAATCGAAGTTCAACGTTACCCTGGATATCCCCAAGCAGGGCTCGGGCCGTACCGACATCAAGCTCAAGGGTCCTAGTAACGCCGTTGCCGAAGCCAAGGAGCACGTTCAGGGTATGCTGAAGGAGCAGCACGCCGAGACTGCCGAAGTCCCAACCTACCTGCACCACGTCGTTGCCGACAACGGCGCTTTCTTCCGTCGCCTGCGCAATGAATACCAGGTTACCGTCGACCACGCCGGTAAATCTGTACCCACAAACCGTCCCGCCGAGGAGACTCGCTCCGTTGCCAACGGCACTTCCCTCCCCCCTAATCACCGACGACGCTGAAGCTGCCTCCGATGCCCACTCGTGGAACGTGGTCGATAACGCTAAGACTGCCGATGCCGATGTCAGCCCCTTCCCCTGGGTTCTGACCGGTTCTCCCGAGAGCGTGGCTAAGGCTCGTGCCGCCATCACCAAGGCGATTGATAACGCGCAGCAGCAATCCGCCATCGGCTACTTGATTCTGCCTGACCCCAAGACCTACCGTTACGTTGTCGGTCAGGGTGGTAGCCAGATCAACGCCATCCGCAAGAAGACCGGTTGCCGCATCAACGTACCCAAGGACCAGGCTCAGGGTGAGGCGATTGAGATCCGTGGCAGCTCTGCTGGTTTGGAGGAAGCCAAGGATATGATTCTGGAAGCTGTTCAGAACGGTCTGAATGGCTCTGCCCGGTAATTGCTTTGTTTTGGTTGTTGATGGGTGACCTTGTCTCCGAAGGATAACGACAGGACATATTAGGCATTCCAGACATATACACCACTTCTTCGAGAAATTCTTTGTGTTTATTTAATTTTCTCCTTGTTTTCTTACATCTACGATGGTATTTAGTGTATCTCTTCCCTTCTACTTCAAAAAGAATGTTCTCTTCTCATTTTTCCTTTCTTGCTGTGTGCTTTTCACTATTCATTGGACTCTTCTGCTTCAACATTCCAAGGAGGGCTGTCTTGTGAATCTCAAGACCCAAGTTGATATTCTAGCGAAACAAAATATATAAAAAAGGTTCGAATGGTATCAATTCATGAGTAAAAAGGTCATTCTATCCCGAGTCTGACTTAGCTAATCTAAGTCCCCCCCCCCTCCGAAGTTGAAGGCCCCCCTCGCGACCCACCTCGAGTCATCCTTGTGCAAGTCCCGAATCGAAAAAATGGCCTGATGCCATTATATGAAAGAAAAGGCCTCGGATTCAGGCGCATACATAAAGAATAGCGGAAGAGATCCAAACATACCCGCCCGGTGTCCGACGTACGAAGTATACTGTAGACTCTAGAGATCATTATTAGATTACCCTCATAAATGTTTTTGAGACATCTATTTCAGATACCACGGTTATTGTAGTAGGCCTACAACATAACCGAAACTCTTGGGATCCCCTTTACTGGACAAAAGCCACGCTCCGGGCCTACAAGGATACTTGGCGTGTAGATTTAGATATAGCTTCCGCTACGTCATTTCGAACTCGTTGTACGTACGAGTATGTCACATGTATTTGAGGGAATGGGGCAATCATATCATTTACGGGCACAATGGCGAAGGCGAGTGCTTCATATGGCAACCCTGTGTACAGCCACAGTCATCATGGACCTGCGTAAACAATGACATCATAGGTGGAATACTAGCCTTAAAACCAACACATTTGAACTGAGAACTTCACTCCACAACATAACTATTCAAACCATTATATCATTCAAGTACACATTCGCGCATCGAATTCTGAAACCATATTCTTGTTTTCCCCGATCAACCTCAAGTGATACCCACCTATCCAAAAAGTCAACCAACCTTCACCATGACGATTGGCTCCCAAGACGAAGGCGCAACAGGCGCTGCCAAGTGGGTGACATCCACCCTTGGAAACACCGTTGGCGGCGTGACCCGCACTGTGGGCGGAGTCACAGGCGCTGCGACGAGAGGTGTCGGCGATACGATCAACAGTGCGACGGGAAGTGCTGGACGACCTGTTGGCGATGCGATTGGAAATGCTGGAAGTGGACTGGAGGATGGAACGAAGCAGGTCGCCAAGGGGGTTGAGAATGCTGGGCAGTGGAAAGGACAATGGAAGTAGTGCCAGCCGGATGAACCAGGGCGACATTATTCAAGTGCCGTCCGAGTCCATTTGCGTTGATCGAACTTATATTCAACTTGAAGTTGGATGTGTATAACCACTGGCACTGGCGTGTGCATATGATATTCCCTGTTTAATAGTCTAGTAGCTTCATTTCAATATCCAAACACCATTCCATCAGTCCTTCCCTCTATTTCCGAGTCTCTATAGTAAGATCTAGCAGTGGTATATATACAAAAGTCTAAAAAAGGCACAAAAAATCCAAATCTAGTAGAAAATGATCCCATCAATGCTCCGGAGGAACCTTGAGCTTAATCTGCGTTCCCAAGGTCACCAGCGTCCCAAAACTACCCACCGCCATAAAAACCGGCCCCCAGATAGCAGGCACAAACTGACCGACCATTAAATATCGGCGTATAGACCAATAGCGGAAAAATCCATATCCCAAACACCAAGCACCCAAAGACTGACAAATTCTCGACGCGGTGACATGTTCCTTCAGCAAAACGAGAATCTCAGGACTTTCCCCACGCTTCACGGTCGCTGCGGTCTGTGGCTCCTTTCCCGCAAGCGCGAGTTGCTTGTGGAGGAGGTGGTCGACGGCCTCTAGGCGGTCTAGCGCGAGAGCCATGAGGCCGAAGCCAAGACCTGCTCGGGTCCATGAGAGAAAAGTGCGCTCGTTGGCGTGGTGGTCGCGCTGTTGGGAGCCTGAGTTTGCGACCCGCGAGGGAATAAGACGGCGGAGGAATGAGGCCATCTTTTGCAGATGATAAAATGAGTGTCTGTGAGGCCGCGAGGACCGGACCTGAGGAATGTCTTGGGGAATTTTCTTGAAGATGGATTGGGATGGAGGCGTTTCAATCGCCGCAGGGCTGAGGATCCACGTGGAGACTGCGTTTGTTGCCGTTGCCGGTACCCGTACAGTATACTCGGCCATAATCGAATTCTTCACATAGGTACTCGTATACTCGCATACTCGCATTGATGCCATTCGCCGAACGAATAGTTCTCGAATGAAGCGTAACATTCTCAGAAGCTCATCTTATCCGATTTCAACATTTCATATGCAACACCACAAACAAACCCAATCCCCAGACACTTCCACTGCGCCCGGACTTATGCACGGTAGATGCCGCCCTCCGATTGGTCCCCCGCGACCCGCAACGCTGCACTATACCTTAGGTTACCCCAGACTCTCGCCCTTGATCTTGGATAAAATGGAACCGTCAAAATATTTCAGGTGACCCTAAACACCTTTCCCTACATCCCACGAGGCAGTTGACTCGTTCTTGAAGCCCTTGAGGCATCTCGTTCGACCGTCGACTATTCATTCGGACGAGAGAATCCTGCTCGGGCGAGAAATGGCTTCTCGGGCGAGAGAGGATTGCGCCATCGCCGACTATACGGAAGAGTACTGTATCGTTACTGAGTATATGCTAACAGCAATACACACGGGCATTTGATATACTTATAGTATTACATTGGAGTCATGTTCTGTGAAAGATATTATATACAATTTATTAAAACTTTTTAAGTATACAGATGAACTTGGTCAAAGTCTTGTAGTGTGTGCAACATCTCAACTCTGATTTCCAACGAAGACAACAGAGCAACAACAGACTATGCACTACCACTCCAACCCATTCAATTTCAACGGCAAATGAAGAAATCGCTGTCCAGCATCCGTCGGCGCAGGAAGTCGTCCACCACGAATATTAACCTGCAGCGATTGATGGAGAAGCCTAGGCTCATTCAAACTAGCATCACGCTCCGTCCGCATCGCGACAAATTGCTCCTTGGAGATGGAATCTTTGATATGTCGATTCAACCGTTTGTGCTCACCGACACTCATAAATGCCACAGGGTCCCGGTCGGGCGGGGGTAGTCGTGCCCCGGCCAGATTTTGACACTTTCGTCGAATTCTAGTAGCCTGCGAGCGGAGCTGTAGAGATTCTTCGCGTCGCCGCCTGGGAAGTCGCAACGTGCTGTGCCGATATCTATGTGAAAGAGGGAGTCGCCGCAGAAAATGTTTTCTGGGATAGAGATATGTCAGACGACCAGTAGCGATGAGTGATGGCGGAACGGGTGTTTAGTTTGGACTACATACCTCCGATTTGATAGCCAAGGTGATCCGGGGTATGACCCGGAAGATGTAGAGCGGTAGCTGTGAGCCCGCCAATGGTGAAACTCTCATCGTCATCGAAAAGGTGGTCGAAGACTTGCTCGTATTCCTCTTTGCCGATGTGGTATCGCAGACCGAAGAGATTCTGAACCTGCGCGATGCGCTTGCCGATTCCTATCGACGGCTTGAACCCTTGGGTTTGGTTGAGTTGGTGCTGGAGATATGCAGATGCAGTGAGATGATCTGCGTGAGCGTGTGTCTCGAGGATTCTCTCAATCTGATAGCCTTTTCCTTTGACTAACGCGAGTAACTCATCGGCCGCTGTCGTAGTAATGGCCTGAGTGGCTGGCTCATAGTTCAAGACCGGGTCGATTATGATGGCGGATTTTGCGGATGGATCTGCCACGATATATTGCCATGTCCCCGTTACGGGTTCAAAGATGTTGTGGATGGTTGGTTCTTTGGTTGACGCAGAGCTCGTGCTGTTTGGGCGTACTTGATCCAGGCCCTGGAAATTGCGGGGTGGAGACATGTGGATATGAGTCTGAGCCCGGAGTCTCTGCGGCACTAGGCTCGTGCTGGATAGTGAACTCTTCGAGTGTGTTGAGACCTGCCGGCTGGCCACTGAAGAGATGGTTGCAATTGGTCTGAATTGTATGCGTCCTATCGTTGACTTAAAGGGAGCCAGTAGAGAGTGGTTGACCTTCATCGTGAAGTCGAGCCGTAGGAAAGGATCAAGATATCAATTTATGTGTGGATGGATGTAGGAGGTATGATGTGGTTGGCGTGATCTCGGTGTCTACTAGATGTGAGGTTGAGGTTAAACTTCAAGTTGAAGATTAATAACTCGGGCTCTATCCCTTTGATCGCCGATTAACTCGGCGAATGGAATGTCTCCGCCCGGAGACATCTAAGCCAGACCAGATCCTAAATATTCCACTCTGTACTCCGTAGTACTAGTATGATCAGGCCATGACCCTGGCCCTGTCTCTAGTGAGATATGGTGAGATGGTGGATCCCCGGTAAGGCATTGTAACCGGTAAAACATGTAAAGTTTCCGTCGATCACGGCCGAGACGAATGCATCTCGCGTCATTCCATTCCCCTTTTTTTTTTTTTTTTTTTTTTGAACCGCATCTCTTCCCCTTCTCCCTAATTCCCCAGAACTGCCTCATACCTCCCTTCTCACCTTCAAAAGACAATCCTAATAATCATGTTCCGCCGCGTCACACGCGCCACTCAGGCCGTGCCAAGCATCCGCAGCTTCGCAACCGCCGCCCCCGCTGCCGCTGCCCGCAATCACAAAGTCGTCGTCGTCGGCGCCGGTACCGCCGGTCTATCAATCAGTCACCAGCTCCTGCAATCGGGCAAGTTCAACCAAGATGACATCGCAATCGTCGACCCGGCCGAGTTCCACCACTACCAGCCAGGCTGGACGCTTGTCGGCGGCGGCCTCAAGACAAAGGAAGAACTCCGCCGACCGATGAAGGAGCTAATCGACTCCAAGCTCAAATTCTACAACGACGGCGTCGCTTCCTTCGCCCCGGAACAAAACACCGTCACTTTCGCCAATGGCAACAAAGTCAACTACGACCAATTGATCGTCGCCCCTGGTCTCACCATCAACTATGGCAGCATTAAGGGTCTCCCTGAAGCCCTGGCCGATCCCTCCGCCCCCGTCTCCTCCATCTACGGCTACGACAGCGTTAGCAAGGTCTTCGGCACCATCCAGAAACTCGAAAAGGGAAATGCTATCTTCACACAACCCGCCGGCGCGATTAAGTGTGCCGGCGCCCCGCAAAAGATCATGTGGTTGGCCCTGGACCACTGGAAGCGCGCTGGTCTGTATGACCCGGCCAATCCGTCCAGCTCCGCAATTAATATCGACTTCGCAACCGGTATGCCGGTGATGTTCGGAGTGCCGAAGTATAACAAGGCGCTCACGGCGATGCAACAGGAGCGCGGCGTGAATGCGCTATTCCAGCACGACCTTGTCAGCATTGATGGGAACACGGCGACATTTGCCCGGCCGGATGGTCAGGCGCAGGTTTCTAAAAAGTTTGATTTGCTGCACGTTGTGCCGAAGATGGGGTCGCCTGCTTTTGTGAAGAATAGCGCTCTCGCTAATGAGGGTGGGTTTGTGGATGTTGATGATGGGACGGCTCAGCATAAGAAGTTTGCCAATGTTTGGTCGGCGGGTGATGCGTCCAGTTTGCCTACTTCCAAGACTGCGGCTGCGGTTACTGCGCAGGCGCCTGTTGTGGTGCGGAACTTGTTGCAGAGTATGGAGGGCAAGAAGGCCGATGCTGTTTATGATGGGTATACTTCTTGCCCGCTGTTGACGGAGTATGGAAAGGTTCTCCTTGCCGAGTTCAAGTATGGTGGTGAGCCGAAGGAGACTTTTGGTAATTGGTTTGGTATTGACCAAGCTGTTCCGCGTCGCTCGTTCTATTACCTCAAGAAGGACTTTTTCCCTTGGGTTTACTATAACTCCATGGTTAAGGGTGAATGGGCTGGACCTAATGGGTGGAAATAGAGATACCATGTGTAGGTTTTGTCTGAGTGCACTTTATGGAGTTTTGGGTCATAGATCGATCAATGTATTCTAGGACAGTATGTCGAAACAAAATGGAATACCCAGGTTAGGATAAGTACAACTTGAAGTTCAAGTGGTTATCTGATTCAGCCTTTTCATTGAATTGGTTAGTACTAGACGATCATGTCGCAATCGCACATCACATGGGCACTACCCTAGGTACAAACCGCATACTATGCCATTGCGGGGAATGTTCCCCGCCGCCGTTCCATCACTACGGCGAGGCGGATGGCGGATGGCGAATTCCGCGTCGGCGCTGTCAGAGCCGAAACATGGCGGGAGTCCATTCCCTTCTAGAACGGACAATTGGCAATGGCAATGGCAATCCACAATCAGATATCGGTCTATTAATATATGCGTAGAAACAGAAAGATGACCATCATCTCCGCACACGAAGGCCCCCACCGCGGCAAAAGTTGGCCCGAAGGAGCAAAAGATTCCGCCCTGCAAGGTAGTGGCCGCCGAGCTTTCCTCTGTTCGTCAAACTCTCCACCCAAAGTCAATAGCCTGACATGGTCAAGAGATGCCAGTGAGCACCGAACAGGAGCAAAGAGCGGAGAAAGGAAATGAGGCATAGCACATAGCACATAAGGCTCCCAATATATCAGTAGGCAGGGAGGAGCGAAAAAAAGGGCCTGGGATATACCATCTGGCAATGAAATGATCACAAAGAAAAAAAAAAGCAGACAGCCAATAATTAAACAGAAAAAAAAAAGTAAAAACCCCCAAAAAGACATGAGTAAAATGATATCTCGCTGCAAAGGCTTTGCGGTCAATCTCCTCTGCTCTCCCCCGCAGCAGTTCTTTGCTCTTTTCGTCTTCCCCTCACGGAGGATCATTCCAGCACCTTCCAAAGCGTGTTTCCCCCCCCAATTTAGTTCCTCCACATGTGTTTGACCCATTTCCCAACCCCTCATCACATACCCCATCTATCGTTTTGATAGTGGAATCTCACAAACATCGGCACGGCGGATTACCCCACTTTACTGTTGGGCCTTCTGGGCCTCAAGGTAGTTGTAAGCACCGTAGGCAATGGCACCACCGATGAGGATGATGGCGTAGAGACCGACACCGAAGCCACCGGAGCTGGCGGTGGTGGCCGATGAGCTCGAGGTGGCGCCGTGTGACTTGGGCGCGGGATCACCGGGCTGGAGGGAGTTAGCGATAATTCAAAGATGGATATAAACAGACAGCAGGGGAACTAAAGCCGGGACATACCATGCGCTTCACGTTGCCGACAAGCAGACCGTCGAGAATCTCGCGCGCCTCATCGGAGTGGCCGACATCCTCGAAGGCCTCGGTTCCATCTTGGCCGCCGACGTCCAGGAGAACTTCCTCACCACCGCTATACCGGGAATGTTAGCCTGGTTCCAGATTATAATTGTGCAGGAGAAGTTGCAATATGACTCCCCGTACGACTCGTCTGAGTCAGAGAGAGGGGAGGAGAGGCTGGAACGGTTCGCTATTCTTCGATAGGGGTATATAGCCCAGCCGATCGGGTCTATAGACCCGACTCAAACGGAGGCGGAATATAGAGGAAAATGGAGTGGGAGGGGACTGTAGAGGCATTTGACGTACGGGTGCTCATCGACGAAGCTGGTGCAGTCGTAGACCTTGTCGTGGATGACCATGTAGAGGTCCTTCTTGGTGTTGTGGCCGGTGACCTCCTGGAGGGTGAATTCCTTGGACTCAGACATGATGATGGATGAAGATCTGGATGAGCCGCCGGAGAGGCAGGAAATTAGCCTGGTGGACAGGATTGAAGGGCCAGATCTGCAGAGGGGGGGAAAAGGGTCCAGGTTCGGTGCAGAAATCCCAACGGGTCTCCGACACACGAGGAGTCGGAGAAGGCAAGACAGCGATAAGGAGGGCGGCCAGGCAGGTTCCGGGGACAGGTGATGTTGCTATTTGAGAGGTATTGGGAGAGAGGGACTCGGACTCACAGGACGAAGAAGACGGGCTAATGGAAGCAAAAGGACTGTATGTGCAAAGAAAAGAAATGGAAGGGAAAGGCAGATCGCAAAGTTGACGGGGCGTGCGCCAGGGCGGTCTCTCCGCGCGGTGGGCCTGAGGATTATTTAGTATTGGCTACCCTCTAGGCTATACATCTTGGGTGCCGTGGCTGCCACCCGATCAATTGAGGGGGGGGGGTTTGGTATTACCGGTACGGAGATTAACATGTCCTTCAAGTTTGCTATCAGTTCTACATTGGCCTGCCACTGCAGTATGTACTGGTGACTCTCTGGCGAGAGATCGACACACCCCCGTGCAATTGCCATTGGGCGAATCAGCGGCTGCTTATTCGAGCCTCGGCGCATATGGTAAGGGTGCAGTTACACAGAGAGTTAGGAGAGAGAGAAAAACTCGGTGAGGCTTTCGCTACGAAGCAATAATAATCACAACATATGACCAACGAGGCCAAGTGAATTGGGTATACCCAGAATGTCAACCTGGGGTAATATGGTACGAGTAATGCCACAGGCAAAGGCACATCCCTCGGGAGATGCACCACAGCGACAGCCCAATGAGAGCGGGGACAATCGTCAGATCCGTTCTGGCCAAGTCTTGACCGTACTTGACCATACTTGACCATACTTGACCATACCGAGGATGGTGGCCGTAGCCATTACCCGAGCCCTCGGGTATTGCTCGCCGCGGGTAGTGCAATCGGTCTGGAGGGCGGAACATAGAATTGCTGAATTGCTGACTCTGCCCAACTGTATACATTGTACCATCCCTGCGGAAGTTAATGCAAAAATTGTGAATCTGAATGTGTATGGTATATACCCCGACCCCTCACTGGCCTAGCGCTCGTTCTATCCAATTCGTGACTATCGTGACATGCAAGAAAAGAAAAGAAAAGAAAAATTCAAAACAAAACAAGAAGACACTCATATGCAAGGAGTAACCTGGCCATGAAGAGAGAGAGAAAAAGAAGAAAATAAAAAGCAAACAAAACACCACGTAATGTGGGACTCGCTCATTTCGCTGGGACTCGCTCATAAAACACAATATATGCTTGCTCATTCTGCAGCCGGTCGCGGGCCCGGAGATCGCGCGGGTTGAAGTCGCCCGCCCGCTCATCGTCGAATCGCCGCCAACAGTGTCGCTCCGCATCCCGCACCAGTGAAATGTAGTGTCCACTGCCCATCGACGATCCAATATGACGTAGCACCCCAAATGCATCGTAGCTGAACGGAGGGTCCGTCGCGCCCATCGGTGGTGGCACTCCCATATCCGGTGGAGGCGCCGAAGCTCCATGGGAGATCAAGAACTCATCCATTCGTAAGCCGTGAAGAGGAAATTCGATCGGAGTGTGGATTTTACGGGCGCTTTGCGTCTTCGAGGCCGAAAAGCGTTTGAAATGGACCACTAAGATCTGCGGTGCCCGCGTAATGAAGATCTGCTTGGTCGCCATACGCTTGCACTTGCAGTGTGGACATTTCCAAACCTCGTCGCCGCTCAGCATCTCCTCCTTGCAGTAGCTGCGGAGACATTGGTATATATCTGCACTACCCGTGGGTGGGATTTCCACGCTGATACTGTAGAACGCTTCATATGTGGTCGATGTCTGACGACAGGTCGTGCAGCGGAGGCGACTAGCGTGCTGTCCGGCAAACAACGATGAGATGAAGGACTCCTCCCGATGACAATATCGATCCCATTCAATCCGAGAGACCTTTTGAACGGGCATGCGCTCTCGCTGCATCTCCTCCGGGAAGGTCAAAGGTCGTAGTGGGGTACGCTGCCAATTGACATTGAGATCCTCGTGAAGACAGTCCACCACAAAATCGAAAAACTCCTTCGCGTCTTGTTGACGATCAATCGCCCATTCCCGGTTCAATCGGCCACAGAAGTTTCTGAACGAACTTGGCATGATGACCTCCACGTCATCTTTCCACAGCGACCGAATAAGATTGGCATATAGTCCCGGCATCACACCTTGCGACCCCTTCCAATTCTTCTGTACATAGCCTCGGAACCGATTATCGATGAAGAATTTGCTCATGATGGATGTCGCACTGAGACATTGAATCGTGGAATTCATATAACAGGTCACACCAAAATTGGTTAGGCCAGTTCGTGGCAATTTGAGGCGACGGAGAAGCGAGTTTGACATATATAAAGCGGTGCGTGTCGCCGAATTTTGTCTTTCCAAATGAGGTTGAATCTGCCGTCCTTCTGACACCCCACTATAGCTAGGACGTGGGACCGCAGGAGGGGGCCTCGAGGGCGTTGATGGGATGGGAGCTGGGAAACTTTGCATCGGAGGAGCCGGCTTCGATTCAGGGCGAGTCATGGATTGCTGCACATGGTGTGGTTCCGGGAATCGACGAAGAAAATCTTCATAATTGTGCACAAATGGGGCGGGTTCTTCTGCCATAGACTCCTCTTGCGGTTCCTCCGTGAGCGGTTCCTCCTCAAGATAATGGCTTGTGTCGATCTCCTCGTTCTTGGACCTTTCCATCCACGCCGATAATTCCTCCGAATTCAACGGTGTGAACTCGCGGAGTCTCCTCTTGCGAACCTCCAAGCTGGAATTGGCACTGGCCATCGTGGGCACCCGTCCCAGTGGACGACCAGGCCTGGAAATGGGTCGCTTGTTCTGAATCGATCCCATCACAGCGGCTGTTGAGGACGTGGCCAGAGATTGCTGTCCGAGGATATCAATCCACGCATCTAAACCACCCAGAAGAAGCGCCGGGGGACGCCCTGCCTTAAGTGGTTTGTATTCATTGAATTCATATAGTGTGTCATGGAGAGCTCGCAGGTGTGGCGCCGACGTCCCAGCAGGCGGGCCTGCAAGATAACTGACCGAGGTGGTATTTTGATCGTAATAAACAATCAGGTCGAATTCATTCCGCCGTTCGAACAGAGACAATTCGTATTCCGGAGACACGACGAGTCGGTCCTCGAGCTCCTCCGCCGAGACATTCTCTTTCAAAGAGACAGGTTCAATACATATAATTGACTTGGCATAAACGTGGCCATTGTCGAACTGGTCCCGAGAGCGGACATCGACCAGCAACACATTGAAAGTGCGAAGATATTCCAGGAGACTTTGCGCCGTTATAGCAGTGGTATAGGGCAAATCGGGAGAATTGCTCCGTGTTTCGCGAGCAGAATGAACGCCGTTGGGCGTTCGAGATCGGTAGGGGCTGTCGTCGAACCCGCGACTGGGACTCCCGCGAGGAGAATTGCCGAAATGTGAGTATCGCTGAGTGATTGAACGTGTGCTCTCGGTGGAGGTTCGCGGGGGGGTTAGGCGGAGGTTGCGAGGGAACCGTGTAGATCGGACTGTAGGCGGGGTCGGGGGCACGTGGGAGGGACGTTGCGAGAGGAAGCTTGGGAGGCACAGTCGGGACATGATTTGACGATCCCATACTCCGAGGGCCCAGTGGACGGCGAGTCGGCGGGCCTTGAGAAGCACTGTAGTTTGACTGGGGGGGTATTGGAAGAGTATGCGGTGTATGCGGAAGCCTGGCCTGCAGGCCCCGAAGAAGGATGAGTAGGCTGCACATTGGAGTCTGGCCCATTGTCGTGAGATTGAGATGCTCTAAGTTTCGCAAAGCGCTGCGCCAACAGGTCCTCGGCGGGAACCGAATTTCTCTTTACTCGTGTCTGAGAATCTGGGATTGGCTGGGACTGGAACTGTGTCGGGCTCGGCATCCGCATCGAATTGGTCCCGGAATTGCGATTCTCGCGACCTCGGGGAGCGGTCGAGTCGTTCTGGCCGGGAGAGGTCATCGTAAATGTTCCGGCGGGTTGTACATTGGTGCGGATATTGTCCTCGAGGATTTCCTGTTTAATCGTATCCATCGTCGCCTGCTTCGTTCGCACCGCCTAATTCATGTCAGCTCCGGTAGATATATAGAGGACTTGTGAATTCCGATGCTGACGTACCATCATCAGAGCGGCAAATTCCTTGGACCATCCAGGGTGTGGGAGAGTAGTTGATCGATAATCCGGATGGTGGGGGATGGTATTCACGGTTATTTCGGAGGCACGCAAATATTGGACGTAAGCCTGGTCAGGTTGGGAGTCTGCAAGTTTCTTGGCGAGATCGATTGCTTCGGCGGCGGTTCCAAGGAGGACCTCGAGCTGTGGATCAGGTGAGCAGTTGTCCCCGCCGCGGGCATTCGCGTTCCCCATACTTACCGGAGTGGTTTCATTAACGTTCAACAAAGCAGCTTGGTCCTGGAGGTCTTTGATATTTGGAAATATCGGTCGGGTCACCGGGCTACCATTACCATTACCATTCTGATAGGAGCCAGAGCCTGGTCTGGTGACCTGGCCTTTGGAATGTATGTTGCCCCCCACCGAGTAAGGACGGGTGCCGCCCTTCCACGGTGGTATGTCCGGTGGAGAGGGGAGGGCCGCCGCATCGGTGGGCATGATCGAAACAGCGAGGACAGCAAAAGGTTTCAGCGCATATTTAGTTGAAAAGGCGGGGGGGGGAGAAAAGAACGGTAGTGTCTCAACCCTGTATGTGTGTGATAGGCAAAGTCTCGCAAAGAACGGGAAGGGAGGAACACCAGGCACACCACGAGTCTGGGGAAGGGCGCAATACATAACGGAGAGCGGAGAGCGGAGCGCCACTGTAATAATAGAAGCGTCGCTCACCGCCGATGACGCAGCAAGCTTAGAAGCTTAGTCAATGTCACCCAGAGAGCTCCCCTCATCAACATTCATCATTCATTATTCATCCCTCCAGATCTACAGATCTCCCTACAATCCCCTCCCAATATGGCAGGCTGGTTTTCTTCAGCGTCGCCCCTCGATGAGCAGATCGAGCGGGCGACCGCTTCCTCCCTGTACGTGGTTATCGGTGCTTTCATTCCTTCTGCCTTCTGCCTTCTGCCTGACGGTTGCCCATGAGCTGCTGGCCATCATTGAGCATGGAATCGAACTGACCAATCTCTAGGGAAGATATCGCACTGAATTTGGAAATATCCGATATGGTGCGATCCAAAAGTGTGCAGCCTAAAGACGCCATGAGATCCTTGAAGCGTCGCTTAGAGAACCGGAACCCCAATATTCAGCTCGCGACATTGAAGGTTCGTTGTCTTGATTTGATGAATTCTTGAACTTTGGTTTGGACTGAATCTAATAAATCATCTCGCGAGTAGTTGACGGATACTTGTGTCAAGAATGGAGGAACCCACTTCCTCGCTGAGATCGCATCCCGCGAGTTTATGGACAATTTGGTGTCGTTGATGAAGGCCGAAGGCGCACCTCTGAACTCAGACGTCCAACGAAAGGCCTTGGAGCTTATACAAGACTGGGCCATGGCCGCCCAGGGCCGAATGGACTTGATGTATGTGGGGGAAACATATCGCAAATTACAGAATGAGGGATTCCATTTTCCACCCAAGACCGAATTGAGTGGGAGTATGTTGGAAAGCAATGCAGTAAGTCTGGACTTTCTTAGTCTATGACCGGAAGACTTGAAACTAATTGCTATGATAACCAGCCACCCGAGTGGATCGACTCGGATGTTTGTATGCGATGCCGCACAGCATTCAGCTTTATGAACCGAAAGCACCATTGCAGAAACTGTGGAAATGTCTTCGACGCCCAGTGCTCCAGCAAGACCATTCCCCTACCTCATCTCGGAATTCTAGAACCCGTGCGAGTCGATGACGGATGCTATACGAAACTCACGTCAAAATCTTTCGCCCCAGTAGGTTTATCAGACCGATCGGCATATAAGAATAACTCCATCACCAAGTCCAGTTCCATGGAGCCTCGCGGTGCTAAAGCAGATACCAGCTTCGATGACGACCTCCGTCGAGCGCTGCAAATGAGCCTGGAAGAAGCAGAAGGAAGAGGACCCTCGGGATATGTGCCACAGACCGGCAACGCCCCCCCAGCCGACGACCACGACCGCAGCTGTGACCGAGGCCGCGGCTCCAGGACCTAGCGATGTCGATGAGGAGGATGCCGATCTCAAGGCGGCGATCGAAGCGTCTCTCCAAGACATGGAGCAACACAAGCAGAACCACGCCGCAGCGTTGAAGAACACTCCACAGCCAAGTTCTGCCTCACGCGACTCGTCAAGCACCCCAAAGCCGGCTGCTCAAAATCCCTACGAACTTAGTGTCGTAGAAACTGAAAACATCCATCTTTTTTCAACACTTGTCGATCGACTGCAGCATCAACCCCGGGGTACTATTCTTCGCGAGCCTCAAATCCAGGAACTTTACGATAGCATTGGAGCCCTTCGGCCCAAGCTAGCTCGAAGCTATGGAGAGACGATGAGCAAACATGACACATTGCTTGACCTCCATTCGAAATTATCCACCGTCGTTCGGTATTATGATCGAATGCTGGAGGAACGCCTTTCCAGTGCATATTCCCAGCAAAACCTCGGTTATGGAGCCGTGCCCAGTGCGGCGCCGTATCCCAACATGACTGGCTTGCCCTCTCAGGTTCCAAATGGCAAATCCGGAGCGGAAAACTTTTATTATGGCAACGCGGCAGATGCCGCTGGTCCAGCCGGGCCAGCATATGCACCACCACAGCAGACGAATCTGAGTGGATATGAAGCACCTCCTGCGGGTGTCGCAAGTCCGTCGTATCCGCCACACTCACAATATGCGGCCCCTGGAGGTGAATCCGCCTGGGGCCAAAACCCTTATCCGTCCTTGGGGTCTCCTCCGCCCAATGCACCCCCGAACAATGATGTCGTTGCAGGTGGCTATGGCGGACCGGCACAGTACTATGCGTCGCAACCTGACCAGGAACCCCAACTATCCGAGACTCCGTACCAACCCTCACCTGTACTGCGGCGAGATTCACAATACCAGCCTAATGCGCCAGGGCCACACTCCCCCGAGCAAATCCAAACACCTACATATTCCACCGTGCCACCGGCTACTCACCAACAACCAAGCGGACATCCACCTCAGTCCTACTATTATCAGCCACAGCAGGCCAGCACGGTGCCGTCTGCATCTGCATACCCGCAGGTACCGACGGGCCAACCGGGACAATATTCGGAAGTAAACCAGACGCAGCAACCCGCACGGGTGGAGGAGAGCTTGATTGAACTATAGCATTTTTTTTGGTTCGGGCGTTTCCATTGTTCCGCATGTCTTTGATTATTTCGCTTTTACCTGATGATACCTGAGGCCTATTTTTCTTGCAAATTGTACATATCTAAATCACAATGGAATTTGTAGCTTTGGAAAGCAACCCCAAGTGTTCTCCACTTTTTGTAAGGTAGAAACTCTCGTCCTCGTCCAACCGGACGTTGGAAATAATACCCGCGCTGCCCCCCCTCCGGTCCGCGAGCGGCGAGATCGTCCTCGGCCCTCAACCTCAACCCGCCAACCTCCAACTTCGACGGGGCTTCTTCCGTCTCCATCCTCCATCTTCTACCCCCATTCAACCTGACTTGCCGTCACTTACTCATTGTTGCACACATGGATTCCATCGGGGCGGTGTAATATCCTCCCCCCCCCTGCGTTTCATTATTGAGGCTTCATTGCTTTTTCGCCTGCACGTCCATCTGCGGTGGTACCTCCTCATTGCCCCGGCCAATCCCCTTTCGACGTCCAGTGTACATCGTTGATTACCCGCCGCCTTTTTGGGATCTTTGCCGCCATGCCAAACAACACCTCCTCCCCGTCAAGCGCCCCGGTCTCGCTCGTCGAGCGGTCTCCTCGCATGCAGTAGTCACGCGGGCGAATACCACCAGCGACTTGTCCGAGTCGCACACCAACAAGGCCCTCCTACACCCTGTACACCATAAGTCACATCGCGCACATGTTGTGGGTGGTCACCGCAATCATCATCGAAACCCCTCGCTTGGGAAGAACCTGAGCAAACTGAAGCTCTTTCAACTTGCCCCCGAGGCAACCGCTCGAAACCACCATCGCAAGAAGTCTGCCCCGGCGACTCCTGTGGGTAGCCCCAAGGACAAGGGACATGTACGTTGGGACGGCGCGCTGGAAGATCACCCGAAGAACTCGATGAAAAGAAATAACTCGACCCCCGTTCTAAGACACAACAACTTTGGTGGGACTGTGAGTAAGAAAGCTCTTGTAGCCGACCGCCCGCTATTGAGCGCTGGCAAGAAGAAGTCGGTTGGATTTGAGTTGGGCGATGATCTTAACGACGACGCTGAGTGGGAAGACACCACGCAATCACCCGAAAGTACAAGGCGCAACTCGGTCGCGCCCTCTAACCCCAGCCTCGAGAACAACAACCAAGTCCTCGTCGATCCCCTTACTTTTGTGAAGCGACCGTATCCGCAAATATCTCGCGCTACCAGTCTCCCAGAATCGATCACAAACAAATTTGTCCGCGACCAGTCCGATCCAGACGAAGAAGACGAGGACGAAGACGAAGACGCGGACGAGCGGGAGGACGATTCCCAGGAACTTGACCAGTCCGCCGACCAGGGCGATATCGCGAACCGTTTGTTGAGTCCCACCCACTCTGCGAAAGCACCACCAGCTATGTCTTCAATCTCAGCGATGGCCAAGCCGTCGACCAAGGATCCCGCGTCGCGCAGTGCCTCCGTGAACCTGGCCCAAGATAAAACTCGACGGACATTCTCTACATCCAACCCTGGGCTGGCCATGACACCTGGTAGCCAGCCCCACGCAACTTCATCCTCGATGGAGGGCGGCGTTTCCAGATTTATTGTTAGCAATAAGACCGCCAACCAAGCATCATCGCGAACTGATTCCGACCCGAACACCCCCTCCTCATTCCTCCCTCACTACCACCCACAAACACCCCCATCTCCAAACCGCGGCGCTGCAAAAGCAGCAGCATCTCCAGCTCGGCCCCTCGGTGTCGACTTGCCTTCACGGACTCAACAGAAGCTATGGCTCCAGCGCACAGCTACCCTGAATGACTCTCCCCCGACAACCATGGAGTGGCCAAAGCTACGTCATCTACTGCCATGGACATGGCAGCAAACCAAGTACGCCCTGGTACTGTTACCTTTGATGTCAGCAGAGGCATCAACGGCGGGGCTCGCACTGGGGCTATTGGTCATGACAATGAATCGCGACAAACTCGCAAAGCATATGAGAAGGTAGCTTTGGAGCTGACAGCAGTACGACGATTCCAATCACCCACGGGTGATAGCTTCAACCGACTGCGTTCCATCGCTCGTGCATCCAAGGCATCTGCCCTTGGCAAACCTATCAAGTCGGCCCCCTCGTTACCCCTTCTTCAGACTGGTAAACGCCCCAGTCGGCTTGGGTCTAGTTCAGAATCGAAGTCGCAGCTTCGTGACCCACAATCCTCCACCTCGGAAGATCCGGCCACTCAGAGCGAGTCCACCGACGCTATGCAGGCAGCCAAATCCTTTCACCCCTCCCACCGAATTCTTTCTACATCGGACGAGGCTGTGCATGGCCTGACCGGAGAGCAAGATACCGAAGACTATCCGCGAGTCAACCAAACCGATATGATGATCCGTCGCATGTGGGAGAGTCGAGAAGTGGCTACGTCTGGATAATCGCCACCACAACCTATTCTTTACGTTGATGACCTTTTTGCTTGCAATTCCCCGGGCGTTGACATTTCTCTGGCGGTTCTCTCTCCTTTACTCTTTTGTTTTGTTTTTGAAAGCGTTAAATATCAATCATGGACATATTTGTTTTTCCTCTAGGGCATGCGCTAATTGTAATTGCAACATTTTACTTGGCCTGAGCCATGGCACCCGGTGACCCCGGCATCCCCGTCTTCCGGGCGATCGCCCATGGCGTGACAATCTAACCCTAAGCTGAGTAATGGCTAATCACCCCCTGCTGATTTGTCCTGGCAAGACTGTATACATATTCTCATTCGAACTCGCTTTGTTGTCGCCTAGACTCTTTCAAAAACATCATGGAGGTTCTTGCTCCTTTGGTCGTTGGCCAAATTGCCCGCATCTCCTGCTACGTAGTTGGGATTGCCTTTATTTCGGTGGCTCTGAACGTGTTCAATCAGCTATTCCTGTACAACCGCAATGAACCTCCAGTTGTCTTCCACTGGTTTCCCCTTGTGGGAAGTACCATTGCCTATGGCATGGATCCTTATAAGTTTTTCTTCTCCTGTCGTGAAAAGGTGCGCGTGAATGAACATCCTGATATTTCGGTTCCTTGGACGTGTCACTGATAGATGAGAACAGTACGGTGAAATCTTCACCTTCATACTCCTGGGCAAGAAGACTACCGTGTATCTCGGCATCGAAGGCAATGAGTTCATCCTGAACGGAAAATTGAAGGATGTCAACGCCGAGGAGGTCTATGGCAAGTTGACTACTCCTGTCTTCGGCACCGACGTTGTATACGATTGCCCCAACTCCAAGCTAATGGAGCAGAAGAAGGTATACATAACATCTATCCTGAATGACATATGATTGACCATAAAGCTAACTCACTATCAATCTAGTTCATCAAATTTGGACTCAGCCAAGCCGCCCTCGAATCCTACGTCCCTCTGATCGAAGAAGAAGTCAACCAATACATCAAGACCTCCGGCAAATTCAAAGGCAAGACAGGCATTGTCGATCTGAGTGCCGCGATGGCCGAAATCACCATCTTCACAGCTGGCCGTACCTTGCAAGGTGACGAAGTCCGCACCAAATTGACTGCCGAGTTCGCCAGTCTTTACCACGACCTGAGACCTAGGCTTCAACCCGATCAACTTCATGCTCCCCTGGGCCCCTCTCCCTCATAACCGAAAGCGAGACTTTGCCCATGCCCGCATGCGCGAAATCTATCTCGAAATCATCCAAGCCCGCCGGGATTCCACTACGTCCGAGGAAGACCAATCCCAAGACATGATCTGGAACCTAATGCGCAGCGTCTACCGCGACGGCACCCCAATCCCAGACAAGGAAATAGCCCACATGATGATAACCCTCCTCATGGCCGGCCAGCACCAGTCATCATCAATCAGTTGCTGGATCTTCCTTCGACTCGCCTCGCAGCCTGAAATGACGGAAAAGCTATACCGTGAACAGGTCAATGCCTTTGGTTCCGAGTTCCCTGCACTGAGCTACAAGGATATGGACAAACTACCCCTCCACCAGAACGTCATCAAGGAGACCTTGCGTATCCATAACTCCATCCACACCCTCATGCGCAAGGTCAAGAATCCCCTCCCAGTCCCCGGGACCAGATACGTCGTGCCTACTAGCCACACCCTTCTCGCCTCGCCTGGCGTCACCACCCGTGATAATAACCACTTCCGTAACGCAATGACCTGGGACCCGCACCGATGGGAATCGCGAGTTGAGGCCGAAGATGATGGCGAGACCATTGACTACGGATACGGCGTTGTGTCGAAGGGTACTAAAAGCCCTTATCTTCCCTTTGGTGCTGGTCGTCACAGGTGCATTGGGGAGAAATTTGCGTATCTGAATTTGACTGTTATTGTTGCCACGATGGTGCGTAACTTTCGCTTCTATAACCCCGAGGACAGAGAGGGTGTTCCCGAGACGGATTATTCGGTATGTTTGCTTTCTCTTTCTCGTATTTCCTGCTCTCTTGCGGTTCTGTCGAACTAACCTTTCTGTGAAGTCACTCTTTTCTCGGCCAATGCAGCCATCCACTGTTCGTTGGGAGCGTCGTGGGGAATAATACTAGTTATCGGTGCCAATGTTGTTATGCGAAGCGTTAAAAGACTGCATGCTATACTTTTATATTCTTTATCTGGCGGTATTTGTTTTTGCGGGGCTCTCGATTTAATAAGGATTGTACCTAATTGGTCATAAAATGGTGCGATTGATAAATCCGATGGTACCTAGGTATAGTATCAAAAATAAATGGATCAGCCAAGACCACAGGAGAGATAGTGGTAATTCATCTGCTATTCAAACTGATACTATGACATGTGCTCGCATTCTAATATTCAAGTTCTTTTGAGGCCCTAGTTGAATGTTTGTCCCCTAGCAAATAAATAGTTATTATATACAGATAGTTAAACGCCCCTCCGCCCCTGGAGGATCTATATGGCCCTTAGCGAAGATTTCATAACTCCATGTATTAGTGAGCTCATGATCATGATAGTAGTCAAGAGGATCGTATATCATCGACAAACCCAAGCCATTCCCTCCGATCATCGCAAATTCGAGCGTATTCCAACAGTAGTCGGTAGGTGTAGATCTGCATGTCTTCTCTTCGGAGGACCTTCTCACTCCACGCTTTTCCAGCAAGAGCAATCTTGCGCGCCACATCATCATGACCACCAAGGAAGTACGCCATGATTCCGTAGATATCCAGGTAAGTGGTATCCATAGGGACAAAATGTACCCAAGGGATCAACCGCGAGTCATGCCACTCATTGTAGATGGTTGCTTTGATTGGCAGAGAGGTAGATAGCATAAAGCCTCGGAAACGACCACTGAAAGAATTTCCATCAAGATCAGGCAAATACTTGGATTTGTACATGTCTTTCATCGAAAGTCCCGGCATAATTTCGTAGTATGGATCGGTGTAAGAGCATTTCGGGTCAGCTTCGATATACGGAAAGCAGACCAGGTGCACAAAACCCGTGTCACTGTGCTCCTCAAGAATATCAGGGACGATTCCCTTGGCCAGAGAGTACTTGTCATAGTCTGGGAGCTTGAAGTTGATACCGGAGCCATCGGTCTCCTCGGCCTGTCGGACTGATGTGGCGTTCATCATGGACATAAATCGGTGTCTCTGGAATCCCGACCAATTGGATTCCCGAGCCCGGCCTCCAGTCGCAGAACCACGCCACACCACTGTATCTTGCTTTGATCCCCAGGAACCGCCGTGATAGTCTTCCCCGCCGGAATAATGCTCAATTTTTGCCCAGTACATTGCTGGGGGTAGAAGAATTTCATTGTTGACAGGAAGTTTTGATCCTCCAAAAAGTGGGAGCAGCTTCTGGGAGGTGGATACGGAGATTGGCTCCAGGAAGGTTCCGTGCAAAGCTTGAAGCTCTGGGCGCACACAGGGGTCCTTAGCAAGGGTGTAATTCATCACATATCCATGGTAGGACATTCTGTCGAAATTTTCAAATTCCCAGGGAACACTACTGAAGTTGATGTGCTCGACGTGGCTGTTCCGCGCAGGACTTCTTGGAGGACAGCCAGCACGAGCCATCTCCCAATATCCTCCTTCTCCGGGCCTTGAAAATCCAGGATCGAACGGTGGTGTCTCTTCCTCATCCGAGTCAGGAAGAGTCATGTATTCGGACACAGCACTTTTCGGGTTTGTGATGTGACGGGTTGATCGTTCCTTTTCCACGTACTCGCTTATTGTCTCGAAGGGGACAATAACCCGGCTCTCATCCATGACATTGATTGGCATATCGATATCGGGAAGTCGAGTCTCCAATGTTTGGACCAACTCCATCCAAGAATCCATCCAGCTGCGTGGCTGATCGGTTACCATCTTTGCGACATGCCCGCGGACCACAATGCGAGTGGAAATACTTCGAGCTTGTCGTCGCAACTCTTGTGGATCCAAGGCCCAGAATGGAGTGAGATCATGATAGATTTGGTCGAAAAACTCCTCGAGGACTAGTGCGTTTTTCGATTTGGCAAATTCAAACCATTCCGCAAACCCTGGGGGAGGATGGCGACCACGGCGTGCTCGGTATCGTTCTGTGGCGGATGCGAGATTGGGGGGGTTCTTCTTTCAGTAGGCGCTGAAAATAGGTGTCTGCTGTCTGGATTAAGGCATCGATGGGATGACTCTCCTTCGGTGTACTTTGCACAAAGAAGGTCTGCTCTGAGATAATCGAGGTGCTCTGTAAATTGAGAAATTGGTAGACGAGGGCGCAGAACGCAAGACAGGAAAACACCGCGAGAAGGCGCAGCCGTAAACCTGACCTGGCGATCATACTACCTACCATGGTGGTGGATGCGATCTTGTGAGTGCTAAATGTAAAAGCGAAGACATGTGGAAAACGAGGAATTGGATGCGATCGAAGAGCGACATTACATCATTCCACGAGGTTGTTCCGCAATCGGAAATGTTTTAGTGGGTCTCCAGTGGGGGATATATGTTAGGAAGACCATATCATTTGCTAAATGGACTACATTCCTGCTTCCGTCTCGCAGCACGCCCCCAAGAAGGCGGTCAATAATTGGTGGGCAATAAGGGGTATCAAACTTTTGCGGCGCCACTGTAGTCCAAATAGCAAAGATATTGTCCAATTAGCATCCTTCACTGTGGGTCCCTGCCGTTTCCTGCCGTTTCCTGTCGTTTCCAGATGAGATAGGCGTTCTCCGCACCGGGGCCGTGCTTAAAGATTAATATCCAACAATCTCTAAAATCAACTTCATCGAAATTGGGGACCCGGGGTATTCCCAATGATGGAGAAAAGGAGGTCGAGTAGCGGCCAAATGCTGGTCAATGATTTCGTAGAATATGTGACAAGTCCGATGCAAGTGCAAATCCTCGCAAACGAATCTTTTCAGAGCAGGGTACCGACGATCGATGAGTTCAACCATTGCATTGGCAGCAGTTATGGGATCTCGTTGGCAAATGTTTCCAGGTGGTGGCGAACCGATGTGAAGGATTTCTAGATGAGGGAAATGCACTAAGCCGCTAGAGGGGTCCGGCTCATCAATTAGTTCGAAACCGTATATAATTCGAAGTTCTTGGAGGCGAGGGCAGTGGCGAGATAGGCAGGCTAAAGACCTGGGAGACAGTTCACTGACAAATGGCAGGCAAAGCACAGCCAGCGAGTTCCATTGTGGTGCAATTGCTGCTATCAGTTCGTCGTTGAATCCAGCACACGACTCGCAATCTTCCCCAATTTCAAGTCTCCGAAGCAAAGGGCAACCAGATGCTATATCACGAAATGACTTGGATAAGATGGTTGTTTCCCTATCAGTGTCGAAATAGATATCCTCAAGACGTCGGCATAAGGATAATAGGCTTAGGACAGAACTAACATCAACATCATCAACACCAGTAGGACTATTAGTCGATTGCAAATGTACTCCTTGGAGGTTTTTGAGCAAGGGAATTAAGGACTGTAAAGCTCTTTCTTCAGCCCAAACGTCAAGATACCGTAAGCTCGAAAATACAGTGCTCTCTCCACACTCATATAAAGCCTGTTCAGTAAGATCCCACTCAAGAATCGTTTCACGACCGAGGGATAGCATTTCGAGATTTGGCCGCAACATGAGATATCGCAAGCAGGATTTGTTCATAAGTGATTTACAGTCTCTCCAAAGCGTCAGGTGGGTTATGAACGGCATGCTTTCGAGAAAATCAATAAAAGTTGAAGCCGTGATTGGAAGCTCAGGGGCTTCTTCTCCTAAGGCACTGTCAATGTGAAAGACTCGGAGGCGGGGTGACCGTGCCTAGCGACTATTATTAGTTATTGTCTATATGTCCATCGCTTTTCACGGTCTTCACGCGGAATACCTTGATCATTTCCAAGTACCATGTTGTATAATATCCACCAAAAAGCTCAAGTGATACCAAGTGTGGCGACAGGAACTGAGCCATATCCTCCTCTTTCAAATTATAAAGTCCCAGATGTACCCAAGCAGATCGTAAATTTGGAAATGAGAAAGCTGCTTCTGCAAGCAGCTTCTCGATCGCAGGATCTTCGCGCAAGTCATCACTGTAGCTGATGCTAAGGTGTCGAATTTTCGAAGTGTACCTAATGGAGAGTATGAGCAATCTAGCAGAATTTCCCCAGGAATCAGGGTCTGCCCACCAAAGTCGACGTTCACTAGATAGACGAGCTAAACTCCGTAACGGGTCACTCAAACTGTCATTTCCATGACTATATTTCCCCCGCCAGATGCACTGTCAAATTTCCCGTGTTATAGCTCATTCTTCATCACACGTCCGAGATCAATGGCTACTCACATTGGTTGCTTCTTCTGCCCAGAAAGAGTTGACTTGCGCGGCCGCGCATAAAGTGGTGCCGTCGGCGAATCGCAAGATGTTAGCAAGTATTTCTTGCACCTGCAGAGGATTTGACGCCATGGAACTCGAGAGGTATCAGTCTTTGTCCTAGAGGCCTGCAGATCGCAAAAAAGGCGATCATGGAATCAAATCCCAGGTGGTGGCTATTGATGTTGATGAGTGTCGAGGTGTAGGTTGGCAGGAGCGGCCTGAGTAGCGGAACTTAAGTCGCTGAGTGAGCCTTACCAGTTTGGTGCTAGTACTAGTTTGTACTGGCGCCTTCGAAAAAAGCAGTATTTTAACAACCATTGGAAACCCATATTTTACCATAATTTTTAATGATCCTGTTAGATTCTAAGGTTGAAAGCACGATCCCCGTTTAAAGTTTTAGTATGAATGGTTGTGGACTTCCAAACGGTTGTGCCCAGGGTTGTCAAATATTTGAAGCTTATTAATAGTATTATTATAGTTATATTATACAATAACCGGTAGTGTTCCATAAAAGAAGGGAAATAGTATATTTAAACAACGTATAGAGAGCACCACCAACAAAAGCACCACTAGCCAGAGCAAACCTTGGAAGCCGTGTGTATGAATAGTAACACGGACAGTATTTCTGGAAATCGCTGTCACCACCTACACCATCCTAAACTCCAAGATAGACTAAACCACATTTGGAAGCCGATCTAAATACAAGCATTTTCCTGCTGGAACCTTCCCGGGAAATTCCATCCATGATATGTGCCCGCTACTTATCGTCTATCAACACATCACTGTTCACAGTTTATTATATTTCCAAAAAACTTTCTAAAGAACCACCAGTCAGCCGATATACCATGGCATCTAATTGAATCTTCACTGGGCCCCGGGTGAGCTTGCATCGCAAATTCGAGACTTGAATCTTCCTCAGCTTCCTGGCAAACTGAAGGACAAAAGGGGCTGCGTGTGCGGTGTCACTAAATTGCACCCAACTTCTCCTGATCAAGATGACTTCCCTCAAGTCTTTGCACTGGCCTTGTATGAGGATTCGAAACGCAAGCGAGCCCAATACCCGGAGAAGTACAACCCCCCCCCTCAGTCCCAGTGATGTTCTCTTGGGGGACGAGATCGTTGAAAAAATCGAATCGCATTTGTCCCAGCAGATGAAAGGAGGGCCTAGACTTTCATTTGAGCAAAGAACTGCTTTCGCATTCCTTCACCCTTGGGATGCTGAGGATGATTGTAAATCTTGGAGTCGCAATGAATTCGGGTTCTCAATCTGGAGGTAGTGAAGATTCTACTCATGATAGGCGAACTAGATCCAATTCTCCAGGCGTGCGCTCACCCAGACGTGGGGCTTTCAGAGTGATACTTTGCTGCCATCTGCGATTGCCAGGTAAGAACAGTTCCGATTTGATTGTTCTAGACGACATTATTAAATCTTATTGCAGGCCGAGTCCCTATATTCTCGGGTGGAATATGGTCCATAATAGTGCTCTGATAGCCTACATTGTACTCAACATCGCTCTTTGTTTCCCGCAAATCTGTGACCCGACAGCGGGTAGAACTGATGAAACCGACTATTGCCATACAGGATTCTATCAGTACATGCTGAGAGAAATCACTCAGTCGCTTCCTCCTTCGGAAGCAACATCCTATCCACGTCAGCAGTTTTTTGGAATTCCCCGCGGCCACTTTTGCGAAGATAATGATATGCATATGATGATGCATAAGGTGATTGATAAGAAATACTGGCTGCATCGCACAAACATCATCAAATGCGGTCACTATGGTGTACTTTCATTTGATGAGTTCCTCAACTTAAAAGGTCCATTGACTGATCAATATCAGCCATTGGAGCCTGATGTTGAATCAGTGAAACAAGAATTCCTTCCTAAAGGCTTTCCCCTCGAGATTGTGCTTATGATCATGAATTTCGCCGATTATAAAGCCACAAGGGTTCTCAAGGTCCCGCATGATCCCCTTCACCCTGCCAACAGAGCCGAATTGAACCAGTATCTTGATCAATGCTGGCAAATCATTATAGGCTGTGACATCTTGAGCCATGCATCGGGTCGGGGTACGATTGACTGGCAAAACATAGTCCATTATAGAGTGAAGGGGCTTTTTCACAAACTGGACAGACCCGTGGGCCGGGGTAGTTCAATAACGGGAATGAAATGTACTTGGAGTTAAACTGTAATTGAAACCCTTGTCATTATTTTGAACCAAGGCTATTGTTCCCTGAAATCCTGTTCACAATTATGTTTCTTATCATTAGCGTCCCCATGTCTCTCTCAGATAGTTGAGAATTAAGACCAGAAAAATCAATATCCTCCACGCATGCAACCCTGAAAGGCTTTACTAGCCCGAAAAGTCCTGGCCATCTCCTTATTACTTTTTCATCACTGCTAATCATGTCACGAATCGCGAAACGTGAGAGTACTAGTACGGTAGTACCATCCGCGAAAGTAAAGCCGTGTGTATAAAAAACCTTGGAAGAAATAGAGAACACCACCAACAAAAGCAAAGCTGTAGGTATGTGTACCTAGGCAAGGTCGAAGGTTGTATGCCTGATATCGAACACTGATTCAAGTTACAGGTTACTATTCTCAACTCGCACTAGTAGATTAGAAATTTTCTTGAAAATCTCATATGAGAATTTCAATTAATGTATCGTATTCATCTGCCCCAAAACAGGAAAAGAGTCTATCATGTTTCTCATGACAGTACCAAATATACTGCCTTTCTCAGAACGCCAATTCTAACAGCAATAAAGCATGTACAAGAATTCCCACCGCCAAAACCTCTGTGTTGAGATGTAAAAATATTGGGATCCAATGTAACCAGCGGAAGCAATCGCTTAAATGATCTAAGTTGCAGTAGAAAAACAAAGACATCGTGAACCATTGTCAAAAGATTGGGAAAACATCCTCGTAACGGCCATCTTAAAAGACCACGCACAACCCTGCACTGTACAAACCAAACCAAAAGGACAGATCAAGCTTGATTACCCCGGTCTTTACCCCTACCACGTTGCCCACTACGACGAGGATTCTTTCCGGTGGTATGATTTCCAGCAGGTGTATCCCGAGGTTGCGTGGATCCATGACCACTCACGTTTTTCTTTGGAGTAGGCTGTGTTTGCCTTTGGCCTTGGGAGCTGTTGGCTTCCGGCACCGAAGTCTTATTACCCCGACGTTTGCGAGAGTTGCTAGGAGTGCCAGGGCCGGGACCAGTGCCTTTGCCGCCGCGTCCACTCTTTCCACTGCCACGCTGCTGGTTCCCTTGCTGCTCTTGTTGGGACGGCTCAGGGTCCAAAAGACCTTGGATACGCTTGCTCTCTTGGTCCCACCACTGCTGGAACTCTTGCTCGGCTTGGATTTCGTCGAGATTGTGCTTCGCATTGGCTGCTTCGCGAATCTCGTCCTTTTCTATTTGCTGCTGGTGGAGGATAGAAGCCAAAGAGAAAGAACCAGCAGAAGGGGAGCGAGATGCCGCATGCGGGTCAAGGCGCGGGATATGTCGGATAGAATGAACCGGGGGCTGTGGAGATGCTTTTGGTAGGGAGTTGTGAGAAGAAGGCGAGGGCTTGGAGATAGGAGTTTGAATATTTGTTGAAACACTCCGGCTTTGTGGCTGCACTGGGGTGGCGACTGGCTTCGATCTCGTTGGAGGAGGTGTCCCGGCAACTGTCTGGCGCATGGTCATGGCTGGCCTTTGAGCGGGCTTCTGATCGGATGCTGGTGGGCTGGCAACTTTTCGACCGGGAAGAGGATCTTTAGTGGGAGTACCAGGGGTAGCTGGTTGGGGCAATTGCCACGGATTCTGGGATGCTTCTTTGGCCTTTTCCTGTGCGACAAGCATCTCCTGCATCTGTTGTTGTTGCAGCTTCTTCCGATCTCTTTGGGAAACCTTCTGGGTGGACTTGCTGCTGCTCTCGCGAGGACTAGACATGCCCAAAGTCAGATTGGAAACTCTAGATTGCGAAGTTTCTCCCATGATATCTTTCAGATCCTTTTTGCCGCTGGGTAACGCCGGGGAGCCCCAGGGCGCCGAAGACCCTTGAGGTGATCCCAGAGAACGCCTTTGATGAAGCGCGATAGCCCTTGACTCGGTTGGGGACTCTGCCAGTAGGGTGTCGCGGGGTGAAGACATTTGGACATCCAGGAAGCTTCTCTCCTCAATTGACTCAGGTATGCTTGCTCCAAGAGCGGGCGAGTTAGGGTATGAATTGTCAGCCAAGCTCATGCCACGCAAAGCGGCTTTACCCTTGGACAAGTCACTAGTTGAGCCTGCCTCTTCGTCCATTTGGAACATCAGATCACTGCTGGATTGTCTTGGTTTCAGCATGGGGCTGGCCGCTGAACTGTGAAGGGCTCTGGGCGTGCTGGATTTTCCCTTCCTCGCGGAAGAGGGTGTTTTGTCACCTGCAGTCTGCCGTGGTCGTATTTCATCGGTTTCTCTATGGTCTAAGCGGGTTTGGAGAGCCATCGCGTCGATGCGACGTTGCTTGTCCGTCTCGACCGAGCTGACAATCTCCGGGTACTTCTCAAGCACGTATCCCTCGGAGTTGCGTCCTCGAGAGATAGGGAAGCAAGCCAATTGGTTTTCGTGACACACCAAGTCAAGGTCCCCGAGTAAATTATCGTCGAGATCCAGATATTTGTTCGCAAGCATAGTCTCCAGATCAAGGCAGATGTACTCCAAAGCTGCTTCCTTGAACTCAGTCATGTAAACAGGGGCAGCCGAGTTGAGAAGGTATGAGATGTTCCGCGTGTTGACAAATCGGCCGATCATATTCTGGCAAATCTGTGATAATCGGTCGATCATCAACTCATTGGCGACATACATCACGTCCAGGAACAGGTCAATTAGATCATCGCTTGTCTTTACGCGCACCTGGTCGAACAAATGTTCATCCTCATCGGAATAGACGTAGCGCAAAACGAAATCGAAGATCGATCGATCGATGTGTTTCAAGTCGACATGTACTTTTTCGGATGACCGGCGGGACTCTAGCCACCTACCACCCGAGCGGCCATGAAACAGAGCTTCAAAGAAAGGACATCGTTGACAGATCACTTGACTGTGCACTTTCAAAAAACCACCCTTCAACTGAACAATCACATCTGCATCATCGAAGAAAGAAGAATGGTTGATGGCATGTGCCATGTCCTTTTTCAGGCTTCGTTGAGGTTCGACCATCAATCTGGCTGCGCGTTCCAGCGTCGGCAAAGCAAGCTGTGTGCCAACCCGCATTACTTCGTTGCGTACCTGGCGATAACGAGCTGCATCCTTGGTAGAAGTCTTCGCAAGGTGCCACACATCGAGAATCCCATCGGTATAGAGGAAAAAGACCAGATTCATCACAGTCAGGAAATCGACACCTCGGAAACGGATTTGCGTCTGTCCGTCTTTGCCATACTCAATATCGAGAAGATCAGGCACAGATGAATAATAGGATTCTCGAAACTCGTGGAGCGCCTTTCGGAGGACAGGGCTGCGACCCGCGAGAAGAAATTGATGTGCCGGAATGCGCTGTTCAGAATCCGTGGTCGTGAGCCATATCGTGCCCGAAGTCTGAAAAGACAGAAACTGGCTTTCAATTTCTGGCGAGAGAATGAGAGCTCTTTTGATCATTGCCCCTGCCGGGAGTGGGACTGGATCATCTGTCACATCATTTGCAAGGACTGAGTCGATTTCTTCGATTCCAGGGGTAAGGAAAGGTGAAAGTGGTAACAGGTCATCCCAAAGAGTGCTGCGGCCAATGTGTACCTGATCTCGAGTCACATCGCAATCGCGCTGCGCAACAGAATATGCCCCGAACGCGTTACTACGCACAGCCACAGCCCGAGACAGGCCTGGAATGCGAGCGAATTTGTAGTCTTTCGAGGAACCGTCCTTACGCTTGGTTCTTTTCTCCTTTCTCCAGGCTGTGCCAGACGTGGTGCAGATGATGATAGATCCATCTTGTCCCACGTCTACATCGCTTGCTGCCATGTGCGACTTTTTCACGGACCACGCCCTCAAAGGGGAGGCTAATGAATTCCTAATTTTGGCCGGATTCGTCGTGGATGTTGATGTTTCAAAGTTCTCTGTCTTGCTAACCTCGACGGTGAAGACCTCTCCGGAACTAGACAATGCACATATTGTGTTGCCTCCACTAGCAAGTTTGACCACATGGTTCACTGAGTGGTCATATCGCGTGGCCATGAAACTATCTCGAATAAAGCTTGAGCTAGCCTCTAGTGGGAACGAGAGCTTTGAGTATCCGTATTGCGAGAATACCCAAACTTCATGGTTTTGCAGAAGGATGGCCGTGGCACGGTCAATGGCGGATACTGTCTGGATGGGGCATTGAAACAGAGAGGCTCCCACGCGTCTAGGGGTTATTTGAACCTCAAGAGATCTTGCATCAGAGTCGACGAGTCCTAATTGACCCTCGTTCTTGCCAAAGGTATAGAGGCCAGAATCACTGAAAACCACTGAGTGGATGGCTGATGCCGCAGCACCCATAATTCTCTCTCTCTTGAAAGCATTAAAGATCTGTCGAGGAGTGGTCTGGATGGGAACATCATTCCGATTGCTCGTCCGAGGCAGATTATAGCCGAGTTGACCAAATGTGTTACTTCCCCAACTGAAAATCTCACCGGTATCAGTGATGGCGAGACTATGGTCTTGACCTAAGGCGACCGACACCACTGCCTTTCCTGCTAGACCACCACCCTCGATACAAACGAAATCAAACCTCGTGGATTCATCGCCGGTTCCAAGGCGACCACCAGGACCAAACCCACACATGAAAAGGTTTGCTTCTGGATCATCCGTCATGATAGCAGTATGTAGCTTCGACATTGCTACATTGCGGAATTTCGTAGGCCTGTTTGCGATGATGGTCGGTAGCTCATCAGACGGGTTTGTCTTGATCAGATCCTCCATTCCCAAGGATTCCATCCGATCCTGGTATTCACGATAAAAGCGATCAAGAAGATGATCAGGGCGTTGGATGGCGATACGCTCAGGAAACTGCCGATCATCTTGATCTCCAAGCCCCAAATTCAAATTTTTGTTACTGCCGAATGTGAAGATCTCATCCGCTGAGAAGTCTGCGCCTATGCTCCTCGCGATTACCCGCAGAAAGGAACCGTCATCCTCATCCTCTTCATTGTATGACGCAGCGTTGGAAGCGGTATCATTCTCCAAATCACCGGGGAACTTTATCTGCTTGATGTCGCGAGAAGTGATTGTCGCACCATAAACGTCGAACGGAGAATAACCTTCGCGGTCCTTGATTTTAATCAGACTCCCGCTCTGGTGGTTGATGGATTTGCTGTTCCCTAGCCTTGCGAAATCTGACTCATTGTCGCGGATCATCAACGCTCGCGCGACTGAAGCATTCCCGGCATACAATGCCCTGTGTAGAGCTGTCCATCCACTCTCCCAATCTTGTGCATAAATATCGAGCGAAGGGTAGGCTTCGAGGAGCGCACGCGCGAAGTTGATAGCGGTAGGTTTCGGTGACGAAGCGACGTGGTGTAGCAGCGTCCTACCATGGTGATCTCGAGCGTTTACATCCGATCGCGTCCCTTTCGGTTCCGGGCTCGCGAGGAGCCGTTGAAAGCTCTCGGCGTCATCTTGTATAAAAAACTCCCAAAGCTTGCTCATGTGTGCCCGGAAGCCGCGCAGTGGCGATGACCGGGACGATATGTGTCCCGAATGAACGGAGAAAACGGAGGGTAAGGAGGATCGTAGTGCGGCGGGGTAGGAATATGTTCAACGGATGGGATTCTGAGTGAGATCGGGGAGGTAGGGTTGGAATAATCGAGATGGACAGACGCGAGCGCGGGGGACAGTCAGTCGCACTGTGGCTTTCCTTATCGTCGCTCCGTCATGTTCCTGTGGAACCCTTGGGAGCCAACATCCCACCAATCAAATCAAGCCAGTCCCTCCATGCCGTCGGACGAGAGGCGATTCGTCGATCTACCCAAGCCCGTGGGGAAGTGAGTGGTCAAGGTGAACTTCAGTCCCTGCTTGTATAGGCATGGTTGATCATGGAATACTCAGCTGCGCGTGATTGAGTTATACCCCGCAATTACCTGCATCGACTTCAAGTTGGTCTACTCCGTCGTGTAAAATGTAATATACCTCATAACTAAGGTCACTTTCAGGCTCTATAGTGCTACTAGTACAGCTTTATACTAGCTACATCTAGCTGATGCAGCTCAGTTGGGAGTGTTAAACTAAATAATAACGATCAATGGAGGGCCATGTAACTACTACTAGCATAGTATCATTATACGACCTTGTCAACAAAGCGGAGTCACTATATAAACTGTGGGCTAGACACCCTCCAAGCTCAATGATTAGATGGTTCTGCAGCGTGTATACCCCTCTCTCCAGGCCGTGCTTTTGATGTTAACTCTCCGACCTTCGACTCCACTCCGTAGCCAACAACAATAGTCTCCCCTTCTTCATCACTTTGCTCCGGAGAATGAACAGATTTGCTTTTTCGTTGGTCTCTGCAAGAAGCGTTAGCTTTGCTGATGATAGTTATATCTTTTGGAGCTTCATATATTACCGTCGGTGGATCAGGATGGCGGATATAAAGCCCGCCCAAAGAAGGAAATAGAATACAAAAGTCACCGGCCATCCCTTTCTCCATCTCGGAGCCCCGTTAGGCCCAGCAGTTGGAAATAGTAAAAGTGGGACCCAGATATTGAATGAATACCCAAAGGTCATCATAGAGCCCTGTCGAATAAATTAAGTCAGTCAACGCACGGGGCTTTCGTAACCGGGTCAATTCGGGAAGTCTTTCGGAGGACACAGGGACTTACCATAATCAGGGCGCGTTCCTCAGAATCATCCTTGACGATTGTATTCACGGTTGAGTATAGAATTGGGCTGAGACATCCTGAAATTCCAAAAAGATACCACGCAAAGAACCTGGATGGTGAGATTGTTAGCCCTCTATTTAGCAAGAACGCAAGTATAGATCGCCTTACTTCAATGCAGTAGGAATATTCCAAATTATCATGCAAAGCGTCGAAAAAAGAACACAGGCTGATGCCAGAGTGTAGATAATCCATGCGGGGTATATCGATGCAAGAGTCGACCCGAGCCAAGATGCGACGATAGTGATTGCGTATATCACTGTTGGCAATTGATTAATCTGTGTCACTGAATAGCCCTCTGCCTTGAGCCACAGATTCATATATGATGACGGGTATGATGAAATGATCATGCACCTGTATAGCTTTATTAGATTGTGCGACTTTTATGTTTTATCGCTACCAAACTCACGCATAGCAAAGGATGAACACCCAAATACGCCATCTCTTCAATGACCTCTTAAACACGTCTAATCCAAGCTTCCCAGGTCGTCGAATCTTGGCCCTGGCGGTTCTTTCTTTCGCCAATGCAATATCACTCTCGGTGAGGTAGAATGGCCGCGGCGAGTCTGGAATACCAGGGAAAATGAAGAAACCAATAAGGGCGACCGGAATTGTGAAAATGCCGTCAATAATAAATAGCCATCTCCAACCTGGCATGCCTGCAACTCCGGAAAGGTTCGTGTACGCTGCTGATTGCAGATATCCGCTCACCATGGATCCTAGCGGGTTACAGATAAACCAGGCGCCGGCTCGCTTGAATAGTTCTGGTCCAGAATACCAGGACCCTGTGAAAATATTGATCAGCAAGGTCAAATAATATGCAACGACGAAAACTTACCTAGAATGAAATGTGTCCCAGCAAAAACGGGTGCCTCCAGCATCCCCACTAGAAACCGCAGGGCATAGATCTGGTTGACATTTGTCACGCGACTTTGGGCAAATGTACAAATTCCCCATAGTATCTCTAGTCCAGGAAGTAGCCAACGAGCTCTATATGTAGTCAGTCTTACGTTGTCAAGCAATGCAAGGTAAGCTGAGCTCAACTCACAGTTTTGGGCGGGACATCAACAAGAGCCCAGGAACTTGAAATACCACATATGCCGTGAAATAGCAGACATTGAAGTAATTCAACTCATTGCCGTATAGACCGAAATCTTCCTTGAGGCCACTAACGTAGGCATTGCTGATGTTAGTTTGATCTGCGGTCGAATTAGCTGATTGAACTGAAGCATGTTTAATTCCATGTTTCCTACCCAAGTATTTGACGAAGACTGCAAATATTAGCTTAATCAACCATTAACCATTCGAACTCGCCATGATAGACTTACAGCATAGGCAAGCGAAGATCAGAATAGATAAATCGAGTTTAAAAAGCAATCTAAAAATGTCAGTTCAAAATCAAAAATATGGGTTGTACCTTCGAGCAACTGACTTTCGCTCCTCGGAGGGATATTCTGATGGATACCAGTTGAAAATCTCCTTGAATACCCCTAACAACGATGGTCGTCCCGTTTTTGGTTTTGTCTCAGGCATGATCAACGGCACACTACCCGCAGTAACGCCGGCTCTGGTGAATGGAGCAGATCAAAATCGAGGTCCCTTCGGAGAATTTTTATCCTGTCGATTATACGCGACTGGATTCATGCTTATTTTGAATAATTCATATCTTGCAATCTGATTAGAACCCACAAATCTAGGCCCGCTGATGGCTTCATGGCAATCGCCCCACGCCTTGTCGCCATCGAAATCTATCCGAGAGAGTGATAATAGCGACAAGGTCAACCCCACATAGTAACAGGTTTTAGATAAACCCAGATATAAGATTCTGTGTGGGAAGCGGATAGAATCATTTGTTTGAAGTTCTCGACTGCGACATGTCCACGTAGGATGGCGTGCCCGACTCCTGATTCAAGGCGGATAGTTTTGCATCCGATGATTAGCCGGTATAATCTTTCTTCTCATTCGACAAAAATATTGCGTGCTTTATTCATCAACTCTCGGGTTTTCGATCAGAAGTGCGGGGTTGGAATTGATTCTTTAATTTTGGGTTGGTTCTTATATATGGTGCGCATCCGTGCTTGCTCATAACTAATTGCATCTTGCATAATATCAATCTCGAAGCTTCATTTGACAGCCTGAAGAGCACTCGTTTAGAATATGCCTGGCAAAATACTGGAAAGTTACGATCACGTACCTGTAACCAAAGAAGATCGTAAGCTTTTCGTTTTAAACATGCCTTGGGAGAAAGATTTAACAATAAGACAGTGGACTGGGCGGAGCTCATCACCCTTGACCTGAGCGAATATGAGCAGCCTGGGGGGGAAGGAATCACTAGTAAAGAAACTCGAACATGCTGTCCGACATGTTGGTAAATACACGTCTACTTTGATCTTGATTTTCTTTTTCCAATAACTGACGGCTTTCGGAAGGGTTCTTCTATGTGAAAAACTTTAATATAGGCCAAGAAGAAGTCGATCGCCAGTTTGCCCTTGGTCGAGAGTTCTATGCACTACCTCTTGAGGAGAAGCTCAAGTATCATAATGCAGATGACCTAGTCAGGGGAGAATATAACGGATATCGGCCAGCTGGTCACCGCGTGTAAGACTACCTCTCAGTGAAGCTTAGATGTTCAAATATACTGACAGGCCACTCACTAGTCTTGGAAATGGAATCAAAGATAACGTGCAGGTTTACAACATTCCCAAGTTCGATGGTTATCACCAGCGACAACAACCCGCCGTCATTTCCGAGAACATCGCTGAGATTGAAGCTTTCAGCCGGGTAATTATGTGTCAATGGAATGTAATTTTCTTCGAAAGCTAACGGGAATTTTTCAGAAATGCCACACGGAAGTAGTTGAAAAACTCCTCCGTCTATTTGCCATTCTTTTGGAACTTCCAGACGAGGAGCAATTGGTACGCGACCACCAATACGATGTTCGCGGGGAGGATCACCTGCGCTATATGCACTATGCGGCACGCAGTGCTGAAGAAAACGAGAAAGTTGGAAGTCTTTACAGTCCCGGCCATACCGATCTGGGAACGGTAACCCTGCTTTTCCGACAGCCCGTGGCAGCCCTGCAAATTCTCAACTCTGAGGGAAATTGGAAGTGGGTGCGCCCGCAAGATGGAACCATCACTATCAACACTTGTGATGCCCTGACGGCTCTTACGGGAGGGTTGATCAAGTCTAGCGTTCATCGGGTGCATGCGCCCCCTGCGGACCAAGCGCATGTTGACCGATTGGGCGTCCTATATTTTGCCCGGTGAGTGACTTTCGGCGTTTTGGTAGAATTGAAATTTGTCGGGATATGAGAAGCTAATTTGGAATAGCCCAAACAATCACGTTGTCCTGGATCCTATTACAAACAGCCCCCTCCTTGAGCGCCTCGGATTGACGAAGAACGTTTTTACCGAGCTCGGTCAGCACCTGACAACTGAGCAGTGGGTGAAAGTGCGTCAGACACAGCAACAGCGACGGAACAAAGACGTTAAGGTCTCTGATGATGGGAAATATACCTATGGCTCCAAAGATCTGGAGATCCTTCCTGGGTTGAGTGCAAAGATCTACAACTGAGGTGTGATGCATTTGGAAGACTACAGGGCTCGTTGTTATGCCCCATCGTGTACGCAATACCTACAGTGTCTAGTACTAGTAATAAGTCTGAGGCCCCTGTTTCTTGGCTTGATGTCCTTTATATTTGGATGGATTTTTGATACGGTTCAAAATGTAGTCAATATGATCAGGTTCCAAGGTTCAGGGTACCTACTTGAGTAATAGAAGCGAGCATAACTCCCAATCAATAGGAATAACCTCGGGATCAACAGTCTCACCGTAAACGTCAGTCGTAAATGATGATAGACCCGACGGCTTCCGATTATACCTATGGTACATATATCTGGATAGCCCCAGTAAACACATTCAAATTGTCTGTGCGCATCAAAAACTCACCATTAATATATTAGAGTTCCGATATCACGGAAAACGCCGTTGCGCCCCAATTTTCCATAAGTGACTGGCCATTGCAAGTCATATTTGTTTGTTGGTCAGGCTGCATCGAGGTCAGTATATAGCAGAGCAGATCCATAAGTATGTCAGAAGAAGCTCAAATATAAAGATCCAGGAACCCATATATGAGTTTCCTGTTCCTGAATTTGAAAGCTTTGGGCCGGGAGATCATCGAACTCGATTTTCAGTCACCCAAAAGTAGCTGACTACCACGGTACAGAGGAGTGGACCCAAGGATAAGATGGCCGAAACCTACTCTAACATAGTTCATGGTGAACAAATCCAGCACATTTCGAGGCACATGGTTGCATTGAGGAGAATACCGCGATACTAGCGAGTTTCTTTCATGTGTACATCGCCCTCGACTCTGACTCCGATAGCCGTGCTCATCCGACGTATCGACGTATTGAAAGCCAAGAAAGCCCTACCCGCCGATCACTCGAAAAGGTAAACAAGGCGAACACTCAAAAAGGTGCGGGGTCCAGCGCCGATCCCCTATTTTCACACCCGGGGTTTCCCCAGGGGTTTTCCCCAGAATGATAATGACTCGTGGAGGAAACACACCACTTGAACCACCCGAGTGCTGTGGAACATTAGGATCCGAAAAATAAAAGATATCGTGAGCTGCAAATATCTACATACTCTGGTCCGCACTATCGAATCAACTCCGCTCAATCTTGCGTATTGGGCCGTATAAATCCTTCTGTCAGGATGCAGGAACAGTCTTCAGTGGGGATGATGATCTTCATTCAAAAAATCATCTGCCTCGGCAGAAGTTGTGGATCACATTCACGAAATTCATAGTGCGGTGGATATTTATCTCGTTTTCATCCGACCTTTTTCCTACGGTAGGAATCATCCGAACTGACAATTCTTCCACTCCGCTCGCTGATCACCATGGTCTCCGTCCCCGGCTCATCGGTGCGCCTCACCATGTTGGCTTTTATGGCCTTCATGCTGGCAATTGTGTCTGCCCGGCCTGCTGTTGCGCGGACTACACCTCAATTTACACGCCGTGGCCTGCCCCAGGCCCCTGCCGATGATCCGTTCTATCAACCTCCAACTGGGTTCGAGAATGAGGACCCTGGGACCATTTTGAAGCAGCGCAGCGTCAGCGTCGCGTTCCTAGGGTTGATTCCAGACCCAATCGAGGCATACCAGCTGTTGTATCGCACGACCGCGATTAATGGCTCTGCTATCGCGACAGTGACGACAATTTTCAAACCTGCATCGCCCAAGAAGGATCGATTTGTCTCTTTCCACACGGCCTATGACAGCTCTGCAACTATCTGCAACCCTAGCTATAACTACCAACTCTTCGCACCGCAAACCGACATCATTTCCTCAGCCGAGCAATTGCTCCTTCAAGCCTACCTGCTGCTGGGTTATATTGTTGCCTCGCCTGACTATGAAGGTCCCGAGGCTGCCTTCGGTCCGGGCCGCCTCGAAGGCATGGGTGTGCTCGACAATATGCGTGCAGTGAGCAACTTTGGCTCACACCTTGGTCTGACTAGCGACAACCCCATGATTGTGGGAGCTGGTTACTCCGGTGGTGCCCTTGCGACTGGATGGGCCGCCGCTCTCCAGCCGAGCTATGCGCCAGAGCTAGACATTAAGGGCTGGGTCCAGGGTGGAACCCCATCGAACCTGACTGGAACATTAGTGTTCATTGACAACACGCTTTTCAGCGGTTTCCTTCCAGCGGCCGTGGTCGGTCTCTCGATGCCGAGTGCCTACGGCGCTGAGTTGACGCCCATCATTGAAAAGATATTGACCGATAAAGGGCGAAAGACACTCGAAGCAGCCAAGACCAACTGCGCCGTCGGAGATCTCATCAGTTTCCCCGAGATGTCTCTCTTCTCGACGGATTTCCAGAGCTTGGGTCCAGGTCTGCTCGAGCAGCCGACGGTCAAGAAAGTCATGAGCGAGAATGTGCTCGGTGTCAATAAGAAGGAGACTCCCACTGCGCCGGTGTTTGTGTATCACGCTACGCAGGATGAGGTTATTCCCTACTCGAATGCAACTACTATGGTCAACTCGTGGTGCGCCAATGGAGCGAATGTCAAGTTCACTTCATACAGCAATGGAGGTCACGCGACCACCGAGGTGATTGCATTGCCGGATGCTGTTAGCTTTGTCCAGGCAGCCTTTGCAGGCACCACGGAGAAAGGATGCTCTCAGAACACCAAGTTGGACAGTGTCTTGAACCCGATTGCTCTGGGGGTGGAGTTGGAGCCTATTCTAACCAAGCTGATTGACGTGTTGGCTGCGTTGGGACGGGGCGACTCGGGCGTGAAGCAGAATCTCAATGTTTTGAAGGAAGTGGTTACCTGGTAAAGTTCAAGTATACCACAAATGGGATCATTAATGCTTATTTGAGTATTCTGGATAAGGACGAGGATGAGGATGAGGACATGGGAAACAACGATATAGTTAATTTTCTTATACGATTATACATAATGTATGGATTTGAACATACCCACGAATCTACTGGCAGTAGAAAATGATTCTTCAGTTTGACTCACCGTTTAACTTCTGTGACTCCGCTGTCGTGCTCGCTTGCGTCATTTCTCCGCGGCTCTGCTGCGCCCGAGCGCGGTGTGCCTCGTGGAGCACCCTGGGCAACCTGCCTGTCACCGCAGTGATCGGTTTATGATAGATCAACCCGGGCCAAGGCAGCCACCTATCCCCTGTCCCCAGATAAACCCAAGGCAAAGATCTCTGCCATCTGGGTTTCAGGCAAAACCCGTCAAGTCAAATCAAAGCAAATCAAAGCAAATCTGGGACAATGTCAAGGGACACAAAGAGAGACAAAGCGTGAAGATCAGCTGCTGCCAATGGCTGCTGACAGCCGTTCTTATCTCGAGCGGTGAGAGCGTCGATCGGGACCCTAGAGTGAGGAGGTACAGAGAGAATGGGTTCGTAGATTCCCCCCCCCCCCCCCGGATTCGCCTAAATTAAAGTAAGAAAAAGCACCCATCAGCGGGAATGAAAAGCAAATACGCGAAGCTATAGAATGTAGAGTGATCAGATCAGAGATCAGCTGCCTTGGCGTAGGCTGACGAGCCAAAAGTCATCCCCAAAGTGTAGCAAAGAGTGTAGTCACCGGATGTGCGTCACATTAACCTCTGCCCTCTCTTCCTCTTCCTCTTCCAACTCACTCCTCACTCTTCACTTCTCCTTTCCCGCCCCTTCTCTCTCTGCTTCCTCCTCCATCCTTTAACTCCTTATCCATAATATATACTTCCCTTCTACCATTCTCCCGGGCCATGGCTATCGTCCCGTAGGTTCCACAACGTCCTGACGCTGTGAACCCTTCCCGTGCGGATCGGATCTGCTCTTTTGATGCGGAGAAGCTCCCCAGGCTCCGAAGGTCCCAGGTCTAGATCGTCCCCTTCGACCATGTTCGTGACCGTCTACATTATCTCCACCAGTTTCAAACTACCTTGAATCTTTCTTGATTCCATTTTCTTCCTCGCCGATCTTCTATTTTCTCTGTTAGCATGGCCTTCTGCACTGGCCCCACCGACTCGCTGCGCTCCTGATAACACAATCGTGCGCTGGTAGCACCTCCTCTCCTCGCCCACCCCCGCCGTCTCTCGGGGACAAGCACTGTTGCATCCATCGTGTGTGTGGGCTCAGTGCCCTAGAGACAGATATCATGCATCAACACCCTCGTTCTCCCGCTGTCGCTTCATCGGCGCCAAAGCAACCCCCAAGAGCGCTGGCCGCGGCTCGGGATGACCTCAAGGACCCAGACTCCGTCCCGCCTTCCCCCACCGTTGACATTCGAACCAACTCGGCCAAAGGTTTGGGCATTGATGCTGGGTCGGATCCCTCTGAGCATCGGGCTGCGACTCCTAGCAAAGAGAATATGGCCAAGTTGAACCAGATCATTTCGGTACGAACTCTTCTCTCGCCCATCCCCACTTTAACTCCTGCCCCCGATCCCCATCTCCATCTCCATCTCTATCGCCACCTCGAGAGACTGCAAACTCATGACTTATCCTTTTCGCCCGCAGAACTACCATACAAAAGCAGCTCTAATCATTCTTCATTCACGCGTCGACCTCCCTCCTTCATACCCAAAGGGCTCCGACACTCCGAGGATCAACCGTTGGGTACGTTACATCTACCCGTTTTATTCCCTTCCTTGAGATACCGCGGGGGGTAGCTAACCTGTGCTTTTTGGCGTATGACAGTTTAATGTCGAACTCAACGATACCGATATCCTACGAGAACAACTTCGAATCTGGCGAACCTGCGATGCCACCGACAACCGACCTCCCCCTCTGCTCATCGAAGTATACTTGGACACCAAAGGTTTGACGAACAATCAGAGTCTTGTGGTCCTCGACGATAATGGGAAGCGATGGGATGTGCACGATTCGCTCGCAGCTCTGCGGACGCAAGCCTCCAACGTCCAGCAGTCGAAATCCGATGAGATAATTCTGGAGCGGTGGAAGATTGAGTTGGGCGAATCCACGACCAGACCTCCGGCTGATCTGGGCTCCATATTGCCGACCGTATATAAGAAGAGCATTGTTCTTTTCCGATCTTTGTTCACTTATTCCAAATTCCTGCCTGCCTGGAAGTTCTCCAAGCGAAACACAAAGTTACGCCGGAGCCCTGCCCTGCAAATCAAGTATCGTGTCATAGATGGGAGTATCCCTGTCGCTGGCCGGTCTGCATCACCAGATCACTTAACGGCCCCATTGTATGAGGGTAGTGGTAAGGTGGTGGACACCTACAGTTTCGGTGTCACCGAATCTCCGGCTGGACCATTCTCCGTGCAGGTTACTTATCGGACAAACTGTGACTTCCGCGTGGATGATTCAGAAGCTCTCCTCAGCTCCCGCTTCATGGGCGCTGATGATGATATCTTCCGCCCCTCCCTCCCTTCGGAGAACATCAGACCGAACCATGAGGTTGGCTCAGTGCCAGTAGAGAAACGAATTGTTGGAGACCCCGACTGCTCACGCGCATACGGGAGCCTATCTACATTTCACCAGGTTGGTCCTGGGACAAGTCCTCTGTCTGCTTTGCGGAATATGAGAGATGTCGGCCCATCATCTTCGCCGCCTGATTCCCCATCTAAGAGGCTCCTACCTCCCGCCAAAATAGCACATACTGGACGAGCTGCTCAGATTGCAAGCGAGAGTGGTGGCGGATCGAACTTTGGTCGTCGCCCCTCCATCTCATTCCAGCCTTTCAAAGCACCCCCTCTATCAGCCTCTCCGGCATTGGTAGACACTCCACTTGGTGTATCACCTCGAACGACGTCGGCTCGCGCTTCCGCAGGTACATCTGCTGAGTCTCGTGTCATGCCGCCCCCTTCTGTGGCGGCCTCTGCCCGCAGACCTGCCGCTCTTGTATCTGACCAAATCATTTCCCCTTCTAATTCAGCATCACCAAAACCAGCTCCGATCACCAGATACAGTAGCTCATTTAGCCATCGACGAGGCCGTCCATCTTCTGGCGGAACAACCAAGCTGGATGACGAAATTTCAAGCGGCAAGGCCAGTGCTGCATCCTCTAATGTACAGCCAGGCTCCGGTCTTTTCGCAGAAGCTACCGGCACTAGCGCAGGATCTATTCATGCGGATGACGAGAATATCTCCGACTTTTTGAAAATGCTCGATTTGAAGAAAGATCTGATGAATTCATCTGGCTCTGGCTCTCAAGATTCTGGACCTCGCAAGCCGACGGCCACATCGGCTGCCCTCGCTCGTTTCCAACGCATGCGTGATTCAAACGCTGCGCTATCTGACTCAATGTCAACGTCTATGCATCTACGGCACTCTTCATCATCGTCCAGTAAACACCTCTCGGGTGTGCCGCAAATGGTTGCTGGCACATCTATTTCTACCGCCTCGTCCCCTGGGAAGCCTATATCACCCCATACCCCTCACACACCTGCTATTCGATCTCGCCTCAGTTCAAACAGTGTCGCCGATGAAATGGCCACGGAACATGATCGTCGTGTTCCACCGCATATTGAGCACGAGTCGCCTCTTGAAGAAAATCCCGGCGAAACGATCACGCAACGTGATCCATCCACCGCCGGGGCAATAGACATACCCATATCGCCCCGTGTTTATCCCCCGGCCTACCGTCGCTCAAGCTCTGCGGCCCAGCGGAGGCGACCAGCAGTGGCCGATGACGACGAAATATTCCCGTTCGGCATGCGGAGCGTGAGTCTTGGCAACGAAGAAGGGGCACATCCTCTTCCTGACACTATGCCGCGTATGAATGAAGATGAGAATGTCGATCCCGATCCCAATCTCTACCAGTGTCAGACAGAAGACCAGCCATGCACTGAGGATAACAATGTCCCCGCGACAAGTGTTACTAGTGCATCACGTCCATCCGCATCCGCAACTTCATCCATCTCAAACACGCATTTGTACCAACCCCGCTTCGCTAGCTCACGAGGCCGCGGCTACTCAGGTGGTCAATCTGTCAGTTCCGCATCGAGCAGCCTCGCAAGAGGCGCGGCAATCCCGCCTCACTTGTCTGAGCGGGATGCCGATCGAGACGGTAACGCAAGTGGCAGCACGAGCGGTAATTCCACAATGGACTTGCGCCGTGGCTCGGGTCAAAGACCGAGTGTGAGCCGCGCTGCGCCATCTGCGGCCTTCGAGGACGACGAGCCGCTACTTTTTGCCATGAGTGACTTCGGTGCCTCAAGGCGCAGCCTCGAGGAGAACAGGGGGAATCATGGCGGCAACGACTCGAATAGTGGATCGAGACGGGGCAGTGGTAGGAGAGGAGCTGGGCTTCCGAACTTCCACGTCTGGTAGGGCTCTGCTCAATTTTAAACTTGTGTTTTCTTATCTCATCTTTTTGCTGTTTCCATCGATCGGACCAGGCGAGATACGCCTGGTCTGAGTTCTCTCGAAATACCCATTGTCTTTTATTCTCTCTCTTTCCTTTCTAGCCTTGGTTTTGACTGCCGATGAAAGTCCTAAATCCCATCCATCTTCTCTCCATATTCGCCGGTTTATTTTATCTTTGTCTAAAACTTTCTTCATTCGACAAGTGGCTGGTTTCTTCTTTCTTTTTATAGACTGGATTCTGTGTTTCTGTTCTTTTGCTTTTTCTTTACTGTTACTGTTTCCCCATCATCAAGGTTGACCTTCATCTGCATAGAGATTGGTTTTCGAGATCGTCGTTCTTCTCCTTGAATTGGCTTTTTGTCTCCTGCCTGCCTGTCTTCCTGACCGTTCTTTTTGCCTTGGTAATGCGAGCTGAAACTTGCGTTGCGCCTAATTTTGCATTGTGCCGATGGTTGGTGTCGCTTGATCTTGCACGATTGGTGCTTGTTTGGTCATTTGGGACTCTACGCCCCCAATCCTGCGAATCCTCATATGATGAGATAATTTTTATGCCGTGCGCTTTCACGTATCTGAGACACAATTAAGAAATTTCCAAGAGCTTGGCGTGCATGAGAAATTGGGTAGAGTGCCAGTGGGGAGGCTGATATGGTCTTTCTTTAAGTGTAGGCATCCCAGCGTAACTTGTAACTCGTAGCTCCCGAGGTTGTTTATGAGAAAATGATGGTATGTAGTCAATTCTAACATCGGTACTAGTAGCTCCATTGATAATATAGAATTTATAAACTTTTATTCTTCGAGAACTATAAGAAACCAGGCTCCAGATGCTGAAAACGATCCTCCATGCAATCAATACATATGGGTACAAAAATTAGTCCAGACGCCGGTACGATAATCCAGACTTTTCTCTTTAATATGAACATGGGCTTATTCAGAAAGCGATACCCCCAACACAACAAGTATGTGAAGGAAGCAACTTCTCGATATTTTCACGGGTATCATAAGTAAACGTTTCGAACCAACCAAGATAAATGGCAATGGATGGTGCCGAAACAAGTCCAACACAAATCACATTACATCTTCCGGAAGAAATTACCAGAAGCACTGCGGCGTTCCTTGGCCTTGAACTCGGTCTTATCGTATTTGACCTCGGGCTTGCTGTTCTTGGACCGGCCAGCGGGCATGAAGCTGACTTCTCGTTCGCCGACAACGGCGGCCTGTCGGTTGGGTCGTTGCTTCGTCTTCATGTTCTGGGCACGGGAGCCGAATGAGCGGTCGCGGGCGGAGTTGGTGCGGGTGGAGGAGGAGACCTGCATGCGAGGAGGAGCACGCTTGGTACGCTTGAAATCGGAGGAGGAGATCTTGTTGGAACGCTCGGGCTTCGCAGGGCGCTCGTCCTCGCTGGAGGAATCGGAGTCGGAGCTGGATCCGGGCACATCGTCGATGGCTTCTTGCTCGACGGCGGTTAGGCCACGTTCCTTGCGCTCCCTGCGTTCAGCAGCAGGGATGGGAACAGTGCTAGGGTTGATAAGACGGAATTCGTGAGATTGCTCGTCGACGGCGAAGTCCGTGTCTTCGAACAGAGCGTTGAAACGGTTGTCAGCCAGAACACCCTTGCTCTTGGGATCCTTGGGCTCCTTGGGCTCCTTGGGCTCCTTTTCATCCTTATCCTCCTTGGCAGGAGCGTCGACCATCTCTTCGTCACCGCCACGCGCAAGTACACGCTTGGCATCGCGACGCTCCTTCTTCTCCTCTGCATTCATCAATCTCTCGGCCAGTCGCTTGTTAACCTTGACGGCAGCCTTCTTCTTGCCACGGATTCGGCTCTCACGCTCCTTATCAATCTTCTCCTTCACTCGCTTGGCACGCTCCTCTTCCCAGATGTACGGGTTGGTGATCAATCTGGCCTCCTCATACAGACGCTGGGCCACGAAGTAACCGTGCATGTATGGTCGCAGTAGGTTAGTGCGGCCAATAAGATGCTCGAGATTAAGAGTGCGGAGTTGAGGAATAGTAAGGAACTTGTAGTTATCATAGACAGAACCGGCGCTGGAGCTGGCAAAGGCGTTGGGGTCGTTGGGATCCTCGGCCATCTCCTCAACCAGGTTATCCAGGAACGAGCACCATTTGGGCGCAGGGCCGAGCTGGGGAATGAAGAATGAGTGTTGTTGGCGACCTTCGTTGGCTGTCAGAAGCATTCCACTGTCCTTGCACCAAGCCACCGAGTTGATATCCACTGCCGGTTCAACAGATGTCCAAGGGGTGCCGTCGCGAGGATCCCAGAGCTTGATGATACGTTTATCGGCCGACATGATCTTGGGCTCCATTGTCGCTTCACGGGTAGCGCTTGATGATTCAAGGAATTTGAGTGTGTGGATGGGGAAACCGTATCCTTGATCCTTCTTCAAAAGAGGAACAGGGGATCGGAGATCGTAAAGGTGAATCAAGCCGTTGGATGAACCAGTTCCGAGCGTGAGACCGGAACGCTGGAACTCCAACGCGGTAATTTCATTGCGTGCCTCGTGCGGTCCAGGCTGTGTAGGCGGCAAGAGCACACCTGCACGACCCTTGGCTCGGGGATCCCACAGCTCGACAGTACCTATCGTGGTACCAAATGCAAGCAGCCCGTGGCTCTCCTCTGCAATTGCACCAGTATTCACGGCACCAGTATGGATTCCACCCTGGAGCGTACCACCACCGGCAGATGTGAAATCGTCGCCGCCAACGTCAACCTCGAAGCTTCGCATGTAGCGTCCCTGTTCCAAGTTCAGGCGGAAAACTTCACCCAAACCATCCTGGTTAACACCGACAGAGGGGATCAGAGCCTCGGTGGAGTTTCGGTCGAAGACAATATCACGGCCGTATCGCGGGAGGCGGGTGGTATAATGGCATCCTTGCGGGGTGTGGAATTCAAGAGAGCGGTCAGACTGAAGGTGAAGAGACTTGGTGTAGTCGGAGGAGAGAAGAATGAACGTTGTGTTGAGAGCGACGGTATGGCGAGCCCAGGATGAGAGATAATTGCGGAAGGTAGTGAGTATGAATCTGCGGCTTGTATGTGCCTAGCAACAAGAATCAGTTAGCTGCGCCGGGCTCACAATCTCAATCGAGATGTGACTTACCTGTGCTCATAACCCATTCGCCATCTTCACTAGCCCGAATGCAGTGACTGGCCTCCTCGAACTCGAAATCCTGCAGCAACTCAACTCGGTTCGCATACTCGGGATCGTCCTTCAAGCTGCGCTTGCGGCGTCTGGCGAGCCATTCGGGCAGAGGGCGGGCAGTGTTGGAACCCGAGATGGTGTAGACAGGCACCTCGGACTGGTTGGACAGCTTCATGGCGGGCAGATATCCACGAAAGTTGTCAAAAAAAGTCCAAGTGCAGATGTGGATGCGCAATTGATAGCGATGGAAAAAAAAGATAAGACGGTCGCACGTGACAGGGACCGCCAAGACCACGGGATCCGCAGGCCGATTGCGCGCGCTGCGAACTTCCCCGGATGGCCTCGACTGTTGATGTTGCGCCTGTCCACGTTGCTACACTGCTGCGATGCCCCTACCCGTCTGATGGGCTTCTGCACCTGGCCTCTATGTGTGCGCTTTTGCCTATAAATCGACCTGATGTACCACTGGAAATGAATTCTCGAATATTCCTCGCCAATCCTCTTATTTATGAATGCTCCCGGGGCTGTCCGCGACCGCCGTTGAATCATGGACTTTCCCGGAAGCGCGACCACCAATATACACATAATTGTAAGCTAATCCTCTTCATGATCCTCTACTGGACTCGACGGGAGCTGATAAAATGACTTTAGGATGGCTTTTCCACCATCTATTGGAGGATATACACCGAGGAACAAGGCATCTCAAACCACCCCCAAGATGGACCAGCTAATGGCTATACCATTTTAAAGCATCTGGGTCGCCTCAAGGACCTGGAGGCTCGATTGCGGGGTTTAAACTGCCTGGCCTCTTGTCCAAGGCGCCTCGGTCTATGGGTGTTTTCCTCCACCCCCGCCTTCGAAAGTCTAGCCTCCCTGTATGTCAAAGAGGGCGATACGGAAACAACCAAGATTCTGGTGGATACAACGACGCTCAAAGGTATGCGAGGCAACTATCGCAAATCTTCCTTGCTGTCAAATGTTAACCCGCAGTATAGTTTCGGCATCCGGTAGTGTTGCTTCCCACGAGTTGATCAAAAACCTTCCGGCGGACCCTCAAAATGCCCCTGCAACTCAAACATCCGTGCAACAAAGACCTCAACAATCTCAGTCTTCGGCCCGACGACAAGAAGGCTATAATAGCTCGGCTGCCATATATACTTCTTTTATCTCTGCCGTCACCGGTGCAATCAGTGTACATCTCATTCGGAGCTACGGCGCATTGCCACTAGGCTCACGTACCTTATTCACTGCTGTGGAAAAGTTCGGCTATGAGAGTCCTCGAATCGATAATCAAAGTGTGCTTTCGCAGTCTTGTTTAACTACACTTAATATCCAGCTGAACGCCACGGGCACGTTAACGATATCGCCACAAACTATTTCACAGCCGGGCATTACACGACTGTGTAGCCCCCGCGACGATATTGCCGATCTTTTGCGTGTGCAGCCTGGTACCGACATCTGGCTATGCCCTAACGGGGCTATCGCGAGACTTGTGACTGCAAATATTGAATCCCCCGCCATTCCTTCCCCCGAATATCCATCTTCGACGAATAATTTCTCAAGGCAGCAACAATGGAAACTGGATGTCGTTCAGTGGCTAGCCAATTTTGGTTTACACATTGATTCGATAGACGAGGAGCCGTGGGTGGAGGTGGAAGTGTGGGAACCGTTCTTTGCAAGATTAGCTGGAGAAACATGGCGCCAGGGCGAGGATACCCAGTCGACGCTTCCGTTGAAGCGCATGTTGTGGCCTGCGCGATTTTGCTTCAAGAGATCCGGTCCGATGGTTCGCCCCTCTTGCCCGCCTCATACTTTTGATGATCCGTTAGAGTTTGCCGAGCGATGGTTTTCAGAAGCTAGCTCCCTCAAACTGAATCAAGACCCTCCAAATATCTCCGTCTCGGAAGAGATCCAGATGAAAGATCATGATGTGGCTTCTCCTCAGATTGACAGTGCAGAAAACCTAGAGAGTCTTTCTCGAATGGCCCAATATCCTGATCTACAAAGTACCAATATGGTCTATCCAACTCCGCCAGATGGTGCAGCCATTGTCGGAACGCACAACCCGAATGCGTCCGTGATTTCCCCGGATGATACCGACTTCAACTTATCTCCAGGCGCAGGGCAAGACACGAGGAATATCTCTCATGTGGAATTTTCGCCGGACCTTCAGGTCGGCACTGGTCGGTATGACGCGAGCGATGACGAGGACCTATTCGGAGACATGAACGATAAAGACTTTGGAGCAAAAGGAATTACCGACGCAGATTTCAACTTCTTCGATGACCCAGACCTCGAGACGATGGATGAAGGCGTGCCTGATCACGAGGCGGTGGCGGAAACACCTCTAATCCAGCCAGACCAACAGGTTTCAGTGAAAGAGGAACCTAAGGAAGACATCGGGGAAGAACATCCTGACGGTGGCTCACCAGAAGTCCCGCGGCCTACCGAAATTTCAACGGAAGAGCATCTGCACAAGATGGAAGACCCCCAAGCGAGCCCAATTGATGAGTCAATGGGTCTTGACGAATCTACACCATCCCCTCAGGAGCCAAAGTCTCAAACGATCAGCCCTCCATTAAGCCCCATCGAGATCAAGAAAATCTTGTTCCCAGGATCAGAAGCCGAAAATCCGAACCAGTCCAGTGACTCGCGCTTTCAACAAGGTCACTATCACCCCATTGCATTTGAAAAGAAAATTGGGGACTGGGACCAAAAATATGGAACAACGGGGAAATTCTGGTTTACCACCGGAAATGCCCCAGAGGCATCGGATCGTAACTCGAACTCCATTCCCACTATTGGCATGCCTCATCGCGGCAGAGGTAGTATTACAGCAAAATCCGCGGGCGAAAGCACGGCTCTTTCATCCCTGGATAACCATACTCGTTCCTCGTCCGTTTCAAGCAGTACCGACAGCGATTTGAGTGACGACGACGCTCCCCCGATCAACGCCTCGACGCCACTAGCGATGGTTATTCCATCACTGAAGAGAAAACGCGTGCCCTCCGAATCCGATATTCAGTCCGTTGCGTCCCTGGCCAAGTCTTCAATCGTCCCTGAAAATGGTGCAGTCTCTAAGGGCGACAACACTACATTTCTTGGTAATTTCCTGGCCAATTTCTCCGACTGGACTTTTATTGGCTATTTCTCTGCTACACAGATTCAACAACTGCCGGTCCTTCTACGACGAGACGACCAGGTTTCGATTGCTCAATTGCTAGTTGACCAAATTACGCAATCATCTTTTGACCATCAACTAGCGGACTGTGTTGGCTTATCTAGCGTTAATAGCGAGAATTTTCCTTTGGAGGCATGTCTTGAGGGTGCTAACTTCCTCGGCGACATGGTGAGGCTCGATCTCAAAACATACGCATCATTACAAGAAGATCCGGCCGCAGCACAGCAACCTCTCAAGGATCCTTCCAAGGGTCCTATCTCGAAGTCATTTGCCCCCCACGTTCGTGTTCGGCGGGGCAAGGATTGCCTCGAGGCCCTTCCAGCTTTGATTTCATTCTGGGAGACATTTGGTCTCGAGCCTGCCCATGGTACGAAGAATGTTTCAGCCTATTGCATTCACCCCCACGCTACATCGAACGCAGCAGATGTCTTCATGGATCGCTTTGGTCTTCTCTACCAAAGTTGTAACTTTGGAAATCATACTCGGGGCGATCAGTCGAAAGCATTTACAAACGGCCTCAGCACGTGGGGCTCTGAAAATTCCGGCTATAGCTCTATGATGCAATCTTTAAATAAACTTTGCGAAAAGCTAGGTATGTCTACTTTAATCGAGTTGAAAATCATCGCTGACCCGATTTGATAGGAACCGAGCTAGCCCAAGCCCCGTCAGATACAGATAATGCAATTATCTACATTGTCAATCCTTTTCCACATGCTGCAGCACTTGTCGATATTTGCGCGGCTTTCTGGCGCCTTTTCCAACAATTGGCTGCAGACGCTGACAGGCAGCAAACTCGACAACTCAATGATGTTGTTTTGCAGATAATTCCATTGGAATTCATTGTCTCGGAGGATTCCATGGTTGTGCCAACTCAACCCGACTACCTGAATCTTGCCCTGGAAGTATACAGTCGCTGCCGTCCCAAAGAGGCCGATCCGAGCCCCTTCGTCTGTGCCCCTGCTATCGTTCTGGCCGACCCCGCGCCAAAGAGCATTGGCTTTCGACTTGCAGTCGAGAAGGGGTCACCGCTCCAGGACGGTCGAAGTCTGCATCTAGCTCTCTCAAAGAGCTCGGATCAACGTTGGATCTCAGCTGCATGGTCCGATGGGACTGGCAGCCTTCAGATGACAATGTCATATTGCTTGAGGTATCGCAGTCGAGGTGTGCCCAGACCGATTGCTGACGTGCGCAATGAAATATGGGCTACGACAAAACATATCATGGAAAATTACCAGGCTCGCTGGAAGCTCGTTCTGGCCAACACTGAGCCGATGGATACTGATGATATCGAAGGTATGATTTCCCCCCAATCCCAGATTCAAACCACAACTGATCAATTTAAAACAGGATGGGTCAGCCTCTCCGAGCAACTCAACAAGCTCCGGCCTGGTACTGTGGAGTTGAGCATCGTGACAGTTAGTACCATTCCTGATTTGGTACTCGAGACACCTACCGCACCCATGACAACCGGTGTCCTCAATCCTCATTTCTCATCTACGCCCGTTTCGACTCCCAACCCCAGTATAAGCATCGCCTCCCCCGAACAGGCGGGCAACGCCCCAACTCCGGGAGCTGCTTACAATGCCCCAACCCCGACCGACGGATCTTTGGAACCAGATACAGACGTTGTTCTCACCGACATGTGCGACGAATCTTGGACAGTCGTATTATCCCACCGCCTCAACAACTCCCACCACGTTACCGAACTCCGCCCCGCGCTGGTTAGCGGGTATCTCCTTCGCCGCAAAGGCGTCGTTGACAGCGACGGCGTCTTTGCAATGACCGTCAATCTGGTCCACACACCCCGCCCGTCACCTACTCACGAAACCCTCTTGAGAGAGATTCTCGGAATGCATCGAGATCTAGCTACCCTCGCCCGGGCAAGGGGTATTCGCAGCGTACAGAACAATACGCTGCCGTGGCACATTGCCACTGCTCTGCGAGCGCAGGAGCTCCTGAGCTATGTCTTGTGAGGGAAGGGTCATCATGTCATATTACATTTGTTTTGGCGACGGCGTTCAGGTTCCTCGGGTTTAGATGTACGAAGAAAGTGGGTGCATTGCATACATCTTGGTTTTATTTTTAATTTCATCGGGAGCAGGAGATACCATCGGAGGCATGGATTTGATTTACGCGTAAGCGAGCGGTTTCTGCATACCCCTATCTATTCCCAACTTCAACTTCAACTTCAAGTTGACATAACATATTCCGAATGAAATCGGCATAAACTCCGACCAGTTCCTCTTTTCTTCCCAAGGCGAGCCGTTTGGACTCTTTCAAGTTCAAGTTTCAGATCCCACCACAGCTACTAGTAGTACTGTAATTTGGCACTCAATGTAGTTCGTAGATATTTATTCATTCATCCATAATAATAATTCATGTGTCATATAATTTAAACAAGCAGACCATGTTCGTCGAAAGATCATCATGAAAAGTACAACGAAGAGTATGAAACGTCCAAATCAAATGTCCCAATCAACTCCAAAAGAAAAGTAACAAATTCATGTTTCCAAGTATAGCCCTTTCGGCTCAAAGTTGTACAGAAAAAGAAAATAGCGCCAAGACAGTATCGCAAAATTCATATCGAGTCAAGTCGTGTGCCCAAAAACCAGGGGGAAAGAAGGGTATCGTATCGTTTTTGGAAGTGCATTATTCAGGGAGGAGGGTGAGGGTGAGGGTGTTGTGGAGTTCGTGATGACATGCTGATGCTGTGCATGTGGCATCAGGGTCGTTTGATCATTTTTCGTCACCCTTCCGCACTCTCCTCATCTGGGTCGCGCTTCTTGGAGAAGAAGGAGACGTGGTTCTGTACGGCCCAGATGGCAAAGCCGGCAAGGGCTAGAAGGAGGAAGAGGACGATGATGATGATCGCAATGGCGACGTTGCGTTTGACCATGATTGCTGATGTGTGTACCCAATTGGGTTGCGGGGGCTTGATAGAGTATTTGATCAGATCAGATGCGTAAGGTCGTTCGAGTGCAAGTGCAAGAATGCAAGCAAGGTATCCCGGATCTGAGACACCGTTCAAGTTGTTGGGTTGGTCGTACGGAGGAAGTATGTACTCCGATTGTATACCCAGTGCTTTTGGTTTGACTGGGTGGCTCCCTTTTTCGTTCAAATTTGAGGGAGGTGATTGGAAAGTCTCTCAGGGAGACAAGATTGGAGAAGAGAAAAAAAAAATATCAATAGTTAGCTCGTAAATGGGGGGGTTATAAAGAAATGGCAGTTCCCAGCCACCGCGAAGATACTAGTAAAAAAGCACATGGCTGGGGGACGCCGCGTGGGGCTTGGCGTCCAATCCCAAACTTGAAGGATTCCATGTTTCAAGGTGATTTTTACCTCCAGTGTAAGACATTCAGTCATACATAAATATTAAATATTAATCAATTTCTCATCTCATTCAGGGTTGAAATAAATTGTACTCCCTAAGCCAATCTCTGTTGGGAATTGCGAGTGTTGCTGCGGTCTACCCAACCGTGGAGAGATCTGCCCGATCGCTCACTGTCAGCCTCAGCCTCATCAACCGCCTCCCCTGCCACCCGCATTATATCATCCCCAGCAGATCCTTTAATTCTCCGGAGACATCAACTAAAAAAGAGATTCGCCTATCTGGTCATGCAAGTAGAATTTTCCCCTCTAATCTCGAACATTACTTCGCTGCTCCGAAATTATCTACCAAATCGCCCTAATATCTGCCATACTGCTTTACAAGACTTCAAGGATTATCAACCCATCAAAACCTTATTGCTCTCCTACCTAATTATCCTTTAATCTAATATCCAACTGTTGGAATCATGGTCAACCTGAACTCGAAGTGATCCGAGTCCCTAGATAACAACCTTGGAACATTCAAATTCAACTTGAAGTTGGATCGTGACATCGGAGGCCCGGGAAGCAGAATATATATTATATTAATTCTGCCATTCTTCCAAGTCACGGGTATTAGTACTACAAATCATTTTTTGCGCCCATTCAAGACATCGGGAGTTTAAACATTGGATTTTACTATATATGTAATCAACGTTGGAAATCAACGAGTCGCATAAGACTAAAACCACCTTGGAAGCAGACTGGAGCCGAGAAAATCCCGAACAGCAACCTTGGAAGTATGCAACACCCCCTTGACGTACTAGAAATAGCCCTATCTGCGTATAAGAGACTCCGGAAGCTCCCGAAGATCTCATATATCTGAATTTTCAACTTGAAGAGTTTCCAACCTAGCCGGCTTACGTGTAAGCTTCGTGCAACTTGAAGTTGGTTTTTAGTTTGGATTTGGTGAACATTTTGTATGCTCCAGGCTTGTTTCCGGAAGCCAATATTTCGACATCTGCTCAACCTTATCAAGGATTGCATAACTGGGCCAATCTGAATTATGCATAATCTAGTTTCCAAGCCATGTTTTCTCACTTTGAATGCTCACTAAGGGTAGACTACGAAAAGAGTGGATGTGGCGCTGGAAGGATTTGAGGAGCAGGACCCAAAAATTGAAGTAGGTCGATACATTTATTATGGAATTTCTCGCGCTCAGGTGCAAGCATCGTCCATGGTACCAGCATTTGAAATGCGTCTCGGCCCCGGTCAATAGAAAGATCGCCTCGCCTGGATTTTGGACCTGATCGATTCGATCGCTTCGGAAAATTCGTGAGCGCTAGACGTGATCAATCGAGATAATCGTAGTTACCATGGGGTGCGCCTTTGCTCCGTGCACGCAAGCGGCAACAAGTCAGCAGTAATTGGAATATTGAAAATACTAGTGTAATGATATTTCTTCCACCGGCCTGATACGAGCCTTCCATGCATGGGAAACACGTTGTTTCTATTTCCTGCAGAGACGATTACCCCTATCGCCAAGGGTTATTTGACCGAGATAAGAGTGGCTCGCTACGAGTACGGAGTTGTTCCATGAGGATCTACACTCGCGTCATGGAAAGTGGAGGCGACGAATATGATAATCATACGCTAGATCAAATGCATTCGGGGGCTGTTCTACCGACTCTAGGCGCACCGTGCGCAACAGAAGCGCCGGGTACCTGGGTCAGGATGGGTTGCGTTTGATCGACACGGATTACACGACAAATATGAACGAGGATGTACTGAGTACGAAGTACTCGTAAGGCGTCGGAGGACTTGCTGTGGGGCTCTGCCAATAAGACTGCTGCCTCAGCTCCAGTGGACTGGAATTTGCGTTTATGACACTTTCAAGTGTCAGGGGAGCGTTGAGATGGCCCGTCGAGTGGTCACAATAGCTCGACCGACGACATTGACGGTGGTGACAGACGCGGTCAACTCGCCGCCACACACTCGGTAGTTAAGGACTATTGGACTCTATAATCAGCCACCAACTGCATAGCCGGGGATAATCAGAGCGCTAGCCAAAGCGCCGGAAAAATTAGCAGCACTGACGGGTAAAGAAAAAAAATGGCCCCGCCATTAGCTGCCTGATAGCGCTAGGCAAAGCCAGAGGAGTTCGTTCGGTGATTGCTCGCGAACCCTAGACCCAGCTCCTAGTGCCACCATGGAATTACTAGAATCTTAAATCGATCCTGAAATGTGCGTCGAGACACCGTGGGAGGACATACGAATCTTTGGGGGGTGCTCCAGGCTCCAGGGGCCAGGAAACTTGAACTCCTTTTCAGGGGAATAGGGAAACATCAAAACATCAACGGGAAAAAGTGGAAATGACAGGCGGCGTGTCAACCACGGTTCGTTTTCAGCTGCCAGGGAATCTGCCGAAGAATCTCCTGCTCAGCTTAGGGCTGCTACGTTCCATGGCTCTGCCAACGGGCTACCTCCAGCACCGAGTACTAGTACTAGTATGTACTCCCTACAATCAAGGGATTTATTTCTCCGATTACCCTAAGTCTCCACTGCGCTAGCTCATCTCCACCGGAACAAGCCAATATCACTGGCCTCTTGCGGAGCACAGCGCCTCGCCGTATGTATAACGGGCCCGCGTGGGAACAAAGCTTTCGGCGGAGCAATAACTAGCGGACAACCACGCAGTGCGCCTCTCGTGGTTCATGCTTGCATCGGGATGCACTTGACGACTCCACACTAGTGAAGAGCGCCCCTGACGCTTAGACAAGACCTGTTGCAAGACCTGTATGGAGTACCTGATAGGTCCTTGGAGTTTAGCCACCTGATCGTCGTCGGCTAGCCGTCTTCTCCGCAATGTACTCGTACTAGTTACCACGCCACCGGCAGTGTCTTCCAAACTCTGTCGGGGCTTTCGCCCATCTAGAAGAGAGGAGTCTTTGAATTGAGATCGTCTAACGCTGCTTTGAGACGCTAATCTGCATGCCCAGTTTAATAATCCCCTTAAACTCCAATAGTCATGTTATTGTCTTTGAGCTTATATCTAATTTGCCCCTCTCCGGCTAATAACGAATTCCCTTTCTCGGATTGTTCATACCCAACCGGTGTTGGTGGCTATATCTTTTCCATTTACCATTTTTTCCTTGAGTCCACTCTAGTCGATCGTCCACTTTTCCCCTTTTGGGAACAGTCCAGCCAAGAGGGGCTGGTTTACCCCCACGATTGCGTATCTTCCCACGACCGTGGAATTGGGGTTTTGTTAAAAAGAATTGGTGGCCCTGGCTCGATCGTGTTCTCCTCTTGGAACCTCTCCTACTCCACTCATTTCACAACCATTGAGGGTCTCCAGTGAGATCAGGGCGAGCAATCGTTCTACACTACACACCAAATACAATGACGACTTTATCTACATCCCGTGGCCGCGGAGCCCTCGCGGTCAGCACTGTCTTTACATGTCTGGCGACGGCTTTAGTTCTTATCCGTATCTATACACGAACTGTCATGGTGAAGCAAATGGGTGCCGATGATTATGCCATTCTAATTGCACTGGTAGGTTCCCTTGACTGAACTATAGGTGAAAGCAGAAAGGCTGATATGTATCTCAACCCAGGCATTCTCATGGGCATTCTTTGGATTGTTCGTTGGCGGTTTGTTCATCCAATTTCCTCGGCAGTATATGTGAGATTTACTAACTCTGAATAGAGGTCTACCATGGAATGGGCGAGCATTTCAAACTCATCCCAGCCGATATCTACAAAACCCAAATGATTGTGCGTTTAACTGAATTCTATTCAATGTCAACATGCCAAAGTACATAACTAACGCTCAATCTGCGAAACAAAAAGTGTTTCTGGGCATCCGTTCCTATCTATCAGACCAGTCTTCTCGTCACCAAGATGTCAATCCTTTTCCAATACCGCCGAGTCTTCTCAACATCACGCATGCGTCTCGCCTGTAACCTACTCATCGCATTCCTTGCCGTCTACGGAACTTGGACAGTTCTCAGCGCCTGGGCAAACTGCGTGCCTTTGGCCAAATTTTGGGATCCTACTGTACCGGGATTCTGTTTCGACAAGAAGGCCCTTTGGTTCTCTAACTCGGCCATCCACATTCTGACCGATCTTTTGATCTTGATCTACCCAATGCCTGTCCTCAAATCTCTTCAGCTTCCCAGGAAGCAGAAGTTTGCGTTGATGGGTGTCTTTGCACTTGGTGGATTGTACGTTTCCCTGAATATGCCTTTCTATCTTCTTACCCTCATGCCCATTTGCTGACATTCTTCCCTTCAGCGTTATGATCACCAGTATTCTGCGTCTCCAGAGTCTCCTGGTTATTTCAAATTCCACTGATCCAACCTGTACGTGCCGCCCCGCCAATTAACAAACCCCGTCTATACCTTCCCAAGTCCATCTCACTAATCAATCCATCCATCTAGACGACAACGTCGGCGCCGCCGAATGGTCCGCTATCGAATGCAACGTCGCCATCATCTGCGCCTGTCTCCCCAGCACAAGACCCATGCTCTCCCAACTTCTCCCCCACATCTTCTCCACCCGTAGCAACGGGTCTCGCAGCAGGACTACTCGACCCTCGCGAACTGGACGCAGTGTTCTTACCGGCACACACACCCACGTCCAAGCATCCGTCATCGGCGGCCGTGATACCAAACACGACGACTACGATTTGGATGACTTAACACCGCCCAGTACGGCCCGGAGCTATAACAAGGAACTTGATACCAAGGAAGCTTTTGCTGGTATCAAAGTTACGACGCTCGTCTCGCAGCAGTCGACTTCGCATCCTGCTAAGGGCTCTACTGATGACGCCGCGAGCACGAAGGAACTTGTGCCTAAGCAAAGCTTTTGCTAGGGGCTTTTTGCTTGCTTGTTGATGATGATTACCCTCTTTCATGCTCTTTCCTTTTCTTTTCTTTTCTCTGTATTTGCATTCCCGTCCCTTTCTTCTTCTACTTCTTCTTCTTCTTCTTCTTCTTCTTCTTCTTCTTCTTCTTCTTCTTCTTCTTCTTCTTCTTCTTCTTCTTCTTCTTCTTCTTCTTCTTCTCTTGTCCGAACGACCTTCTTCGTTGAAGGATACTTACCACACATTCTGTGTATAATACTTTCTTTCTTTCTTCTTATGTGTATATGATATCCTAGGCGGACTTGTGTGGATATCCGGCGGTTTCGCCTTTCTCTCATCGGCGTTGGATTTTGATTTTACATGGATGGACATGTTGTATATACCCAATACCCAAAAAATGAAACAACTTTCAAGAAGACCATAGTATGCATTTCGAGTAGTTCTCTTATATTCAAGTATCCGTAGAGGCCCACTTTGTTTGTTTTTTCTCGTAAAGTTTATCATCAGATCTTGATTGACTCATATCTGAAGACTTCATGCCAATGTTTATACAATCGCAAACCAAAAGATGAAAATCCCACGCGCCGCAAATGCTGAAAAAAGAAAAGAGAAAATAAAAATAAAAACAGGAAGCAAACCAGGAGGGTATCGCTAGTGAAAAGGCAAAAAAAAGTAGTAAGGTATCAAAAAATCAAGTTCAGAACATCGAACTGCGCTTTTTATCCAGACGCTTTCTGTCGTCTTCTTCCTTGTTGCGCCGGAATCCAAAGAAACTGCTTTTCTTAGGTTGTAGCTTCTGAGCAGGCTGTGGCCCAGGCTGCAAGGCCCCGCTGCTCGTCGCGGTCGGGTAGAAACCGACCGTCGACTGGGGCCGGACCTGAGGCCGGGGTTGGGCGATGTGAGCGGATGATTGGATCCGCGGATCTCTGCCACCGGGCGCATGCATATACGGGCCATTAGCGAATGTGGGGACGGGTGCGCCATGAGACTGTTGCGGTCGATGGTAGCGAGGAGGCTGCTGAGCGGGCGCTTGTTGAGGGAGGTATGAGTAAGACTGAGAGGGGTGGTGAGAGTATGGGCGAGAAGGACCGCTGTGTCGTGGGGGAAGATTTGGTCGGGAAGAGGGAGCTGGTTGAAGTCGGGCTTGGTGCTCTTCTTGTCCGTAGAGCTTTTGTAGTCGTTTCGTTTCCTTGTCGACTTCGGCCTGGCGCTTTTGTCGCGATTTCTCTTGCGCCCGTTTCTCTGTAGATAGGAGTTCTTGCGTTCGGCGGGTTTCTTCTTGCGCGAGCTGGTCTTGTCTCCTTCGGGCTTGGGGTCCTGGTGATTGTGGTGACATTGCGTTGAAGGTCGAGCTTCGTGGTGGTGGTTTTCCAGTAGGTACTGCGTCAACAGCTTGAACCTTCGGGCTCTTCCTACCTGCGGGGGCAGGAGTAGCAACGGGCTGCGGCCTACTGTTGGTCATTGTTGGTCCACCAGCTGTGATATGAAATGCTTCCTTGGCGAGGCCGAAGAATATATCACGAATAGCCACTGCAGCAAGCAATAAAACAACTTCCAGGCCTTTGAAGTCCTCCATTTCCACGCGGTAGAGATTCGGCTCGTAGAGTGTGAGCTCACGCAGGCCTTGGAAAAGTGCGACGGTGATATCGGGCTCCCGGCTCTTCTTCTGCGTGTCTGCAATTGTCGATGACTTCCCATGCAACAGACACGTAAGATCCTTGGACAGTTTTCCATCTTTGCGCCAACTGAATCGCAGCTTCGGTGTCACATCTGCTGCCGCTGGGTCGCTCTGCGTTCGGTCTAGGGTCGAGGCGGAAGGGAATCGGAAAGTGCGCTGCGGCATCTCGAATTCCCATCGAGCGGGTTTGTTCCAGGACTTGGGTTGATGTTTCACGGTGATTGTCTGGTCGGGGTTGTAAAGTTGGATGGTGAATTCGACGGGGAGGATAGGTTCAGGCGGAGGGGGAGCACCACCATTGGCTCGAATAGTATCTGCGGACAAGCTCGGCTGTGTCCATTCGGGGATTACAGCGACCTCCCCAAAGATAACATCCGGCACGTAGGGGTCGCAGAGGGCGACGCCATAACGGTTCTGTGACGCAGGGGCGGCGGGGTCCAGGGCGCGGAGAGTATATGCGGGTTCGGGGTCATTCCCATGTTGACGGTGATATATGGTATTTTGCTGGGGAGTCTTTGAGTCGTTCTTTAGAAAGAAGGCTGCCAGGAGACAAAAATAAGGTCAGCTATTGTGCAAGAGAGGTATGAGGTAATCAGGGATGGGGACGAAAAGAGGCAGTTTATGGGAGCCCTAGATCGAAAGTATAGTATATCGATGGATAGATTGACTTACTGGGCAGGTTTTCGTCAATCATTTTGGCCCGAGTTGACCTTGAACCTCAAGGAATGGGCGAGGGGAGGTTATATCGGCAGAGACTCGGAGTACGAAGTGAGCAAAAGCGGGAGTTCGCACATCACCTGCGCCACGCACTTCTTGGATCGGCGCCTAAAAATAGTTAAGCCGCGCACTTCGTATAAACATAAAAGAGGCATCAACATTCTGGGGTCCTGGGGTCTCCACCCTTGACGGCTATGCTAATATACGAGTAGTATCTACATAATACATTCCCATCTACTCACTCGTACATCTCTTGCAGGTACCCGGAATCTCGCTGCCTACTTCGTGCGAGGGGATTGGATTGCAAATGCCCCCCCTCCACCCCAGTCCGGCAGCTTAAATTCACCGATAGGCTTCTCGAAACATCATTCCTTTTGACGATTCGTCAATCTCAAAACGGCAAGCAGGGAGCTCCCCCGATCGACAGCTCGGCCACCGCTTCGAGTCAGTTTTGCGACGCTAAACACTAAACCCTGGGGCAATGCACGCCATCCGCATTGGGGGCCACCAAGCCACCCTTCTTATCAGAGTGAGGAAACCACCAATATAGTTGCCTATTACTGGATTAGTAGGATCAGGGATAGTTTATAACTAACTGAGCGTCATTCTATGTACTAGTAGTATGATTCTGGTTACCCCTAGTTACGTATTTGATGTAGCAGATTAAGGGTCATCTACCTGCCAAAGCCAAAGGCTCTTGCACGGACAAAAAATGAACATGATACATGCCTGGATTCTAATTAATGAAAGTGGAATAGCACTAAATAAATAGTATGAATACTAAGTACTGAATTGTTTCACTTCATCAACAAAATGGGGCAATATACTATGTAGTGGAGAGAAGGTATTCATAGTGGCATTTACAGTGGCTGCTCATACATCCATGTTCCCTTTGAACAAACCAGTCTTTTCTGTGCTCTTGATAACCAATGACCTACCGTAAATCGTAGGATAAAATATACTTGAGGTTTCTGTAAGCACCTGAAAGAAAGCTTGGAACAAAGGGGTCCACAAACGCATGGGCACCTACTGTAAATGTCACCATGGACACCCTAAAACTCAATTAGCCAACATACTAAGGGCGGATCGACTGACCTGAATGTTAATAAAACACAAATAATATCATGCCATCAATTTCGTCTCTAACATTTGTTAGCTTCGGGCGCGTTGGAATGAGCGCTTACCTGTTCCCGGATCTTATGCAGCACAGCAGATCCATCGTACGCATCGAAGCGGAGGGGGAACCTAGAACTCATTATTATGAAGCATTCGTATTAAAGACGGAGAATAGGATGTCGAAGGAATTTGCACTTATATCTAGGTCCTATCTGGCTGGACCGTGACCAAGAATATGGGATGCTCTCATAAGCGTCTCAGGCGATATCAAAAAAATGTATCCAGTCCCGACTGTTTCTAAATCTATATATCAAAAACGTCATAACATCGGGGGAGGGGCCTACATTCTGAATCTGTGAATCACAAAGTATTGCGCGTCCGAGTCTCAATTATGGATATCTATATTATAAGCCCTGGTTAGTTCCTCAATATAGTAGTATAAGGGGAGAAGGGAGGTACTGCCCAGGGCTCCCATCACTATACTCTCTTCGAGACGATGGAGTTGCTGGAGCTGCTGGATAATAATACTACGTGGGAACCGAGTCTTTATACTAGACATGCCTTGGAGGATCAATACAAGATAAAGGATATAAATTCCATTGTCGCCGTCTCGCTTGACAAAAAGGATTCACCTTGAAGAAAGAGCCTCGAAGACAATGGAACAAAGCAACCCATCGAAAATAATGAACTTTTGTTCTATTCCCATGCTTTCTAGAAAAAGTCTATCTTTAACATGTCGCGTAAGCTACCACGAAAAGCTTTGTGAATAATGCCTATGTTCCTGCGCAATCCTAATCTGCTCAAAGCGAGTAATAACCCGCTACGCCCTAAACACGAACACCGTTAACCTCCTTGCCCTCGGGGACCTTGGCCGCCTCTCGGTCCGCAGTGCTCATCTGCAAGCCCTGGTCATCCCAGCCCTGGGTACCGCGCTTGTACAGTGACTTCTGTTCTTCACGGTCTGGGGTCGGACCCTCTTTCCCGCGACGGGTTCGGGATTCAATGGTCTCGACGATGGAAGCGTTATCCCCATCCAGCGGGTTTCCTTCCAGATCATTCTTGTGAGTCTCGTCTGAGAAAGTGTAGGTGCGGTATTCGGTGTTAACCCAGCCAGTACCTGTGCAGGAATGACAATGTTAGCTTTCTCTCGGTCTCGGGCAGAAGTAGTCGAATCAGAAGCACGCGGAGCTCGTGTCACCCACCCTGGTACTGGCTGCTATCCTCCCAATCCTCAGTAAAGTAGTGAAGGTAACCACCGTGGGTAACGACAATAATTTCCTTCTCAGGCCGAGCCTTGAGCCACCTACGAGCAGTGAGAGCGCGTTCCTTCAAAGCCTTGTTCGTAGGCGCAAAGCGGCCACCACTCTTGTCGTTCCATCCCTTAAATACCAGATCCAGGTCCACTGGTTTCCCCGCAAATTCGTCCTTCAGGGCCTCGGGCTCGCTGCCCGTGTCGCACGGCACGTCGGAGGTCTCTTGCACGTCGGGTAGGGCGATGAGCTTCATGCCCGGGTGTGAGTCGAAGACGGGACCGAAGCTCTCGAGGGCAGTGTAGATTGTGCGGCGGAGGGGCGACGCAGTGACTAGATCGACTTCCGCGTGTCTGGGGAAGGTCTGTTGTAGCTTGGCGCATTGTTCGTGGCCGAGTTCTGTGAGAACAGGGTCGTGAATGACATGGTTGGCAGTGCAGAGGTTGTGCAGGCCCTATTGGAAACGTGGGTTGTCAATGATGAGTTCGGTTCAGTTCGAGGATGAGGATTGAGAAGTGATATGGGAATTGAGACTTCGCGCAAGGACCCTGGACTAGGACCGCCGCGGAATGACAACCGACGTACCTGGGCGTGGCGAACACAGTGGATGATCGGAGCCATTGTGAATGAGTTGAGTTGAATTGGGAAGTGAGCTCCTGTGGAGAGCTTCGAGGGTCAGCTTTGGAGTGGTTCAAGTGTCGAGGGGACCCTGGCGATGAAATGAGTCTTATCGCAGAACGTGGGGCGGCGGGGTGTTGCAGGGAGACGGAGAAGACTGCAGGTTCAGACGGGGACAAAGCGTAAAGCGTACTTAGTGTGTGTGGAAGATCAGTCAGGCCAGGTAGACGGCAAAATTGAGGGTAGTTGGTGTTGTATTAGTTCAAAACTCGCCAGGAGTAAGAAGGATGAAGAGTCATGGTCGGACCTCAGACCTCCGTTTGAAGAAATTCTGGGTATCGCCACACTCTATGGAGCACTTCCAGGGCAAACCACACCGCGCAACTGGGGCCGCGAATCCACTTAGTCTGATGATCTATTTGACTGACAAAACAATAGAGAGCACTGGCAGAAGTGGGACGTAACTACAAAGTTGAACCACTTGTACGTCGACACCTGGGCATATCTCTTCCTTTGCAATTACTTGCGCATGGCAAATTGCCAGTGGTTGAGATCATATTTACTACGGTAAGATCTAAGTATAATAGGAGGGCCTGGATTCAAAGTCATCAAATAGAACGCTATGCTTTTGCTCCTGCTGCGTATCCAAAGTAAATGGTATGGGTATGTATAAATCACTCCTAAACCCGAACAAATCATAAGGTGGCCATCGCTTACGCCACACCAAACCCCTGTGCATTCTCGAGCGCCTTGTCCAGCTTCTGGGCCAAAGATTCTCGAGATGAGTACTCCGGTAAAAGTAGACGACCGAAGCATGTCAAACTAGTTGGAAGACGCTGAGAGAAAGAAATTAGTATTGCTATACGACATGCCTAGGATTCGGGGAATATCATCTTACCAGATCTCCCACGCCGTTCTTCTGGATGACGAACATGATGCTCGAGATCCCATTGACGGGGACTCGATCACTTGCGGTGACAAACTCCAGAAGTTGCGCTTTCTTCTCGAGTGGGTACTCATGGACAATACTCCAAAAGTCTTGGATGACACGATGGTCGGGTCCAAATCCGCCTTCGTAGCGGCAATGGTTCTCGAGTTCTTTCACATCAATCTCTTGCAGACCCTCAACGACAGTCTTGAGTGACTCGGGGGTGAAGATAGAGAGTGCCGATCGATCGAGACACGTGTGAAACCCGCGAAGGAATGCCTCAAACTGCGGCCGAATGGACTTGTTTGTGAGCCAGAAAATATAGTCCTTGACGAATTGATGTCGGTTCTCGTTGGTTACCAGGGCCGCCTCCTCGACAGAGGGTGTGGGGGATTGGAGCGACAAGGAGCGAGGCACGGACTTGACAGTGTCATCCGAAGCAGAAGGTGTGGGTGCTGCCTCAGTCACCGCAGATGATGGGGGACTCGCAATGCCTGCATTGCCGGCTTGGGAAGACCATGTTTTGTGATCAGTTGCAGATGTCGGTGTAGGTGATCTACCAGGCAGTGGCCACATGGCATCCCGGTTCACCTTCTGCATATCGACGGTTTCAACATGGTCGACAGCTTCAAAGCTGAACTCGTAAGTACGCATAAAAATGTCACCCACATCCCCGTCTTTCCAATTGAGGAGCATTTCCAGACCCTGTGTGAGCTCAGGCCACCCGTCACGGATATGGTCTAGATGCTTCACCTTCAACCCCAATAGTTTGCGATAGAACGCGACAGGAAAATTGATAGGCAGCGTCAACCCGTTGTAGACCGCAATGGACATGAGAAGTCCGAGAAGCTCAAATTTGTATTGGGGCTCAAGGGAACGAGGTCGGAACCATGATATGCGATGTCGACTATCCATAGTAAACATGCCAAAGGCCGGATCGAGCGCATCAGACATGAGAACTCGGAAGAATTCCTGTTGCACCCCACCATGATCCAATCCTTCTTCACCCTCGTCCATTCCCATCTGAACTCTGAGTGGGCGCATTAGCTCGCGTTTTTCTCGACGCCAGAGCTGATTCAAAGCGTCCGTGAGGACATTATCTCGCCTGACAACAAGTACAAGATAAGTCGACATGGAAACTTTCATGCGGGAAAGCAGTGCGCCATCATCGGGGATCGTGATGCTTCCAAAAGCGGTTTGAGTGACATGTCGCGTTGTAGTCATCGCAGCTTCGAAGTATTTGGACATTGCGGAGTAGTTGAGAGATCGGAAGTAAATGACGAGGAACGATGGCGGGAAGAGGAATGAGTAGGATAGGAGATGTATCGTACGGTTGTTTGATAGACCCCCAACCCAGGCGAGGGGCATTTCGAGTGGATCCAACCGGTCAGCGAGGAAAGAAGTTTGGAAATCTTCAGGATGAAGACCAAGTCGATTTCGCTCTTTGTACATCAGGGCTAGTATTTGGACAGCACCACCAGCAGCACTGCTCCTAGCCATCTCCGGATTGCCATCCCATTCGCGCAGGAAGACTGTTCGTAGCCACTCAACGATAAGCGGCGCAGGTCCGGTGGATGGAGGCGAAGCGTCTTCGTTATCCGACTGCCCTAGGCTATGATGTTCACTGAGGTGATCCACAATGCGATCGAGAACGTTGAACCGTCGTTGCTTTGGCAGATCGAGACTATAGGCTTGGCGCGCCTTGGATATTTCGTGATATGCAAGCCGTGCGGCAAGGGCGCGGACAAGGCGGTTTACGAGACGAAGACCAAGCTCATGCTCTAGTTTGTCAGTTGCTTCCACTGCCTGTTGAGCGTGCTCAGCCGGAAGCTTCTGCATGTCAGCGGACGAGGCAATAGTTCCCGCGGCGCGCATGCGTAGAATTCCCCGCCATGTTGAAATACTCAGATTTGGAATTGCGCTGACCAGGACAAACAGAACCACAGTAGCAATATGAGCAGCATCTGCGTCGGATAAATGCTCGTCCGTTGCAGTCTCTGACATCCTGCGCACCACCGGAGGAGCAGGGCCAGTCAGGGTTGAGCTGCGCGAGGATCGCCGAGAAGCCCGAGCAGATGTAAAATCACTGGGCGGCACGAATAGTTTGTCCAAGGCACTCCATAGACTATGCAATGCAATATCCCATGGGCAGAAGGCAAGAAGTTGCTGTAATGATGTGCGTAGGTTGGCAACATCGAGACGACTGCTCATCGGACTATGATGCTGTGATTTGGGGTCTAATGCATCTCTTCTGAATGAATGTAAGATATGTTTGGAGCTGCTGAAAATGAAAAAGGTGCTTTGAGCGATGAATGGAAAAACCAGGCGCTGGCGAGGAGTTGCAAACCTCCAGTCGGGGTTTTCGAAGCTACCCATGGATTGAATGCGATCAAGTTCTTCCTTCCACGTTTCTGCATCATCGTCGGATTCGACCATTATTTGGCCGAGGCCAGTGATGATCTCCGGGGTAAAGTGAGTCACTGTCTGGGGCAATGGAGCAGACTCCGACATGCGAGGGGGTGAATCATGTTTGGCTTTACGATGACTTGGGGACTCATTGTCAACCACAGGCTTTGCAAGCAGCGGCCGAGGATGACTAGGACTCTCTTCAGCAGATGCGAGGTTGAAGATTTTTTCGCTATCCCAAGACACCCGACGTTGGGCTTTAGACCGTTCTTTGGGGCGTGTGTTTTCTGTGCCCTCGATCCTGCCACGGTGTTTCTGGGGTCGGTGTTTAAGAGCAGGTGGCGATGTCACACTCGCAATTTCATTGGGAGTGAGATGCGAATTCAGAGATAGTTTGCGATTTTTGTATGCCGGTCGTCGTTTTTCGTCCATACTATTGCGTGGTGATTGGCGCCAATGATCTACTTCGGTGACGGAAAGACGCTTGACATGCTGATTTTGGATTTTGAGTTCCACCGCAGAGGATTGCGTACCGGTAGTTCGCGAGGAGGGGGTTCGGGGGATATTGTTCTGTGTTTGAGCCAACTGTGATTGGTCGTGCGTTGCTTTCGGCTTGTCATTCGCATTCGAGGGAGGGAGTGGTTTTGCAGTGGATTGTGATTGACGCTCGATGCTTGGTACTGGTACTGGCTGATCGGTTTTCGAATGAGAGGATTCTGATGGCCGACGGAGTGGAAGCCATTCAACCATTCGCAACGATAGAGTATCGAATAGGTTCTGTGTGAAAGATTTAGGGTCCTTGACTGGCTGCTCAGCGGCGTAATCAAAATCCTGGGAATCATTGGTGTTTGGATTTTCGACGGGAGAAGAAGCCGGTCCCGAAGATTGACCAGCATTCTTCGAGCTATGGCTCCTGCGCCTCCCAGATTTATTCAAATCGAGTGAATTGTCGTCGTCGTTATCGCACTCAGCGGCGGTGGCGGGATTGGCCTGCTCGTCTGCAACGGCAGCGGCAGCCTGTGCTTGGAAAGCCCGCGATCTTTGCAAAGAGATTCGGTGATAATCACGGAGTGTCAACTCGGGCGAGAGCTTTGGGGCATTGCGACATAGTCCACTTTCGGCGTCGTCCAAGCTTGCGAGGTAACACGCCAGGGTGCGCGCGCTGAGTTCGGTGTATCGACGGTAGGGTCCTTCGCTGACACGGCGGCGGCGGCTGGCACAGGTCGGGGTACGGCATCCTGGATCATCACATCCGTATAATAATTGGTTTTTGTATCTAAGTACGAGAATGTATCAGTGGCAGGTTCAAGCTGAGGACCCTCGTCGCTCTCGGCGAGCGGCGCTAATACTTACCTCCGTACTAACACGTTGTAACTTCGTCGACGTTCATCTCTGTACCACGGAAGGACCCGCGAGGAGTCCGAGATTTCGATAGTGTTCTGGGTGATCACCTCAGGCGCATTCGGTGGGACCTTGGATCGACAAGACTGATGCTTCTCGCCGCTATGCTGCACTTTATCCGGAGATTCGAGGGAAGCTCCGCGGAGCCTGGTCATTGTCGAGAATCCAGTCGCATACCCTGGGCAAATGGAAATGGGGGAATGAGGGACAGCTCTTCGAGGGATCGAGAATGATAATGATCGCAGCCGGCCCAGATATGTGTTGCAGCAGAGAAGCCCAGCTCACCTGATATCATCGGGGCGGCCGGGGAAACCGCCTGAGGCAACCAACCGGCGATCGGCCAGACTGTTGTTGCGTTCTCACGTGACTATAATGTACCACGCCAGTCCTATGTGGGACTAGCGTATACTCAGTGTGCGGCGATAAGACGGTGCTTGCAAATCATTTAGAAGGCCCCTCGGATAATTTTGCCACAATTTTGGGACTTTGCAGACTTGGTTCTCTCTTTTTTTTGACAAATATCCAGGTCAATAAGGCTGCAGAACCCAAAGCTGATATTTTTATTTTTTTTTTTAAAAAAAAAAATACATTGTCAGGAAGTGTCAACGTGACTCACGGCAGAACTTTCATCATACCCCGCTTGCGATAAAAAACCGTCCCACACTCACTTTTTTACACCCAAGGGGACTACCCAACTTACCAACTTCAACGATATTTGACGATACCACGAGCACCATGTCGTCAACCACACAACAGACCCCGGCATACACTTGCAATACCTGCCTCGTTGCTTTCCACCGCAGCGAAACGCAGAGAGATCATATGCGCAAGGATTGGCAGTAAGTAATGTGCCTGATGTCACTTCCAAAACATGACTGACCGTCGCTTTTTTCCCCTATAGTTTGTACAACATGAAGCGCCGTGTTGCCGCATTGCCCCCGTCTCCCTCGAAACCTTCAACGAAAAGGTTCTTGCCGCCCAAGCCACGTCCACTGAGGCCGCCGCCAAGGCTTCATTCGAGAAGACTTGCGACCCCTGCCAGAAGTCTTTCTACAGCGAGAACTCCTACCAGAACCACATCAAAAGCTCAAAGCACAAGCAGCGCGAGGCCCGCCTGCGTAAAGACGGCGACGATGCATCCGTTATGAGTTCCGCTTTCTCTTTGGGAGAACCCATCAACAAGACCGAGGATCACGATGTTCACAAGGTCACCGACGAGATGAAGTCCGCCACTATCCAAGAAGATAACGAGGATGAAGAGATGCCCACCGAACAGTCTGAGTTCTCGTCTTTGCGCTGTCTCTTCTGCCGCACCGAATCCGCCGACACCCAGGCCAATATCGATCACATGTACAAGAACCACGGCATGTTCGTGCCCGAGCGCGAGTATCTGGTCAACTTGGAGGGTCTGGTGCATTATCTCTATCGCAAAATCAACGAGAACTTCGAGTGTATCTACTGCCATGCTATCCGCAACAACGCCGACGGTGCCAGGACTCACATGCGCGACAAGGGTCACTGCATGATCGCCTTCGAGTCCGAGGAGGAGCAGGTCGAGATCGGCCAATACTACGATTTCCGCAGCAGTTACTCCGATCACGAGGACGAGGACGAGACTATGGCCGAGGGTGGTGTCAAGATTCGCTCGGATGGCGATGATGAGGGCTGGGAAACCGACGCCTCATCCGTGGACGATGATGATGAAGAGATTGATTCTCACCGCAAGGCACCTGTCGCCTGGTCCGACGAATATGAACTTCACCTTCCCTCTGGCAAGAGTGTCGGTCACCGTTCGCTGGCTAAGTACTACCGTCAAAACCTGCACAGCTACCCAACTGCCGAAGAACGACTTGAGCGACAGCTGGCCATCGAGAACGGAGAGATTGAAGAGGACGAGAGCGACAAGCCCCGCGGTCGCAACCAGAACCGCGCTCTCATCTCTCGTGCCAACGGTGGCACGGGTATGGTCGGCGCAACTGAAGTCCAGAAAGAGGCTGCTCTGACCGCCGAGCGCCGCGAGCGAACCCGCACCCAACGCCAGGAGAACCGCATGCTGGCTCGCGTCCAGAAGGCCGGCAACAGCCAAAAGCATTTCCGCGACCCTCTCCTGCAGTGATTGCGTCACTCTCGCTGGTTCTCTGCCAATACACCGGCATTATTTAACAGCCTGGTTGATTTTGGATTTGGATGCATTCGGGATATATGGCGTTTCTCATCAACCTGATCTACCTCGGCGATGCTATCACTCGGTTTCGAACATTCTGAATTGATTAGCTTCGTCCGTTGCTGTCGATTCGACTCCCGACATCAGGACTTCGAAGCAAGTCAGCTTCCAGAATACCATCCACAGCAGGGGCACTCTTTTACCTTTCTCAAGCCACTCCCCTCCATGGCCTTCGGCCTGATTGGTACAAATGGGGCCCCTCTACATCGCTGCCGATTGATGCGTTGAACAAGTACAGACGTCGTTCTGTAGGTGCCTGAACGGTGAACCGACAACGACTACATGCTAGCATATTTGTGCATTTGGGGGCGTTTCATGACTAGATGATATTTTCACTCCGACTAAAAATGAATTTCGTTGCGTATCTCTCCCTCATCCTTCACCTGTAGAGTAGTGTACCTCCAGTGATAAACAGCGATGAACCACACCGGTTCATAATATCGCGCTCGTCGGACAAGCCTGTCGCCTTGACATGACTGCAATATGTCGTACTACTACATTCAAGAGTTCGCAAAAGAAGTAGGTTTACTAGTAGTAGTATGATGGAAAAGAAGTTGTGATGATAATGATATTGCGGCTCCCATGCCTCGCTTAATTTGCCGTCTCCTCTTGTATTTACAAATTCCTTTCATTCTTCCTCACAAAACAAAATCATCCTTGTCTCTTCGAGACCAATCCCACTGCCTTGAAGCGCCCAGCGCTACCAAGTCCGACTCCCCCGCCAATCTCAAGATGGTCCCAACCTTGCCTTGGGACACTATCCTCTGATGTATGCATGGTAATTGTATCTATCCTAACAAAGAGGGAACTGCGCTCATATCACTGGGGTGGGATTTGTGAGACCTGCTCCGTAGCAAATCCCCCTCGACCTTTTTTTTTTTTTTTTTCCCTCTTCTTTCTCTTTTTCCTTTTTTTTGTTTGTTGTTCTTGCGAGTCGCTGAATGTTTTCGTTTTGCTGCCCACGTGGTAAAACCACTTTTTGCCTGGTTTCGGTTCTGTTTTTGGATCCAATCACCGCCACCGAGAGTGTCAAGCACCTGAGGAGGATCCTCGGCTGTACCGCTGAAGGGGAATGGGTATTCAAGGAGCTTTGTGTGGGAGTTGGCAGAGCGTTCTGGCTGTTGGGGACATTGAATCCGATGAAGGCATTGGATGGACCCATTGAAGGCGGGCATTGGGTGATGTAGAAATCTGAATAGTTTTCGCACTATTCGCCTGAAGGAATCAGGACAAGCTCAATTGTTCAGGCATCAATTTGAAAGCAATCCCATCCTAATGGGTATGGAACGGTAGATTGCGAAGAATTTTGTGCTTGGCCTCGGCGAGGACAGTCAAGCCCGAAAGGGAATAAATGGCTCGCAACTTTGAAGGCGCGAGTCGTGACCATGAATATGAACACGACACAAGTCAATCCCAGTGGGGATCAAACGGTGGCTTGTGTGGAGGTATGTTGTGATTGACCTTCGAGAGGCCTATTGAGGCTGCGGGGGGGGGGAGATTTCGCGATCTTTTTTTGGGGAAGGGAAGTGGGGGTTGCGAAACGTGACTCTGGAAATGATACATGGCATATTGACAGGTGAAGGGTGCTTGGATTCTCTTGCCTTCGATCGGTGATGAGAAGGGCACTCTTGTAGTAAGTATCCCGTCCCGCAGTTTTGTAAGGATAATTTTTTGCTGTACAGTATGCTTGTGGCTTTGCCTCGAAGCCTTTAGCTTCTGTGGAGCACAAGCTTTCATTATTGCAGAAGGGGTTGGTCTTCAGAAGAGCCGTCCTTCTTGGATTTGGATTTTCCATGCTTTCGACGGCGCCGCTTTTTGGAGTGTGGATGTTGAGCACCCTGAGAATCAGCAGTGGCATATTTGCGATTTGGTGATGAGTCACGAGTATCATGTGGGGAGGTTTGGCCGTCGGAGGAGGAGCCTGATCCGTTTGTGTGTAGAACGACTTTGCGGATACCGTTGACATCCACGATCTGTTCAGTAATGCTACCGCTTCGAGTTGGTCCGCGGTGATGATAGATAAATTCTGTGTGAGATTCGATGGACCGGGCGCTACCAGTGCCACTGCTGTTTTGGCGCGTTGAGGCAGAGCGAGGTTGATCCTCGCGCTCTTCACGGACAGGTTCTGGAATGGAAACCGGGGGGGAGATCTTTGAATTGCTGCGCACTCGTGGATTTTGTGACACTTTCTTCGGGAGACATTGTACCGTAACCAAGTTTCAAAGCATGCGCGCCGTCTTTGGCATCGACGCCTGAGCTCACGAGGCCGGCCCCGACGCCACCTTGATAAGCCGTTGAGTTCAGTTGGAGATGGGACTCATTCAGGCTATGTCCGGATGCAAGGTCTGTTTGTGCGGAACGAGAAGGAGACTCGCCGCTGCGCTTGATTTTGACGTTATGGTATCGAGTTTGTCGCGGACGGCTCGCCAAATTAGAAGGCCCAAGGTGCTTAAGGTGTTCCCGGATTTCATCCGTCGCACCCCTCTGGGTAAACCATAGATCAGACTGCTTGTTGCTGCTGTCACCATTGGGGCGACGAAGTTGGAATCGGGGTGGAGGGGGCTCGACAGAGCCGCGCCGGCGTGGGATGTCAGGCTTGGAGGCGGAGGAAGACGTGCCATCCATATCAATAAGTTCGCCTTCTGCAAGAGGGGTCGCCATGGGGGGGTTCCTCGACAATTTGGCCCTTGGGGACACGAGATTTAGGGGCAGGGACCATCCGACGAATGGCCTTGTGAACATCGATAAATACATCAGATTCGTCGATGATTTCTCTGTATTCAATGTTAGTGTGCTTGGAACACTAGAAACGGGAAGAACGGGCATGACATACTCTCCAATAAGCTCTTCGATCACATCTTCAAGAGTGACAACACCAAGTGCGCCACGGTCTTCGCTGGGGTATGAGGAAACGAGGACCATATGTGATTTTCCTTCTTGGAAGAAGTTGACAATATCGAGACAGCTTGTTTCTGGTCTTGTCTCGGGAAGGGTGGCCAAAGCAAACTCGCGAACTCGCTTGGCGTCTTCTGGGTCGTAGGTGATGAGCATTTTCACCAAGAGCATACCGACGAAGTTCATGGGGTTATCGGGAGCATGGATTGGAATGCGAGAGTATCCTTGTGATAGGATGAGGTCCATGGTTCGTTCGTCCAGGACAGTATCGGCAGACATGGTAAAGACGTCTTCCATTGGGGTCATGATGGTGCCGACGGACTTTTCTTTGAGGTCGAGAACCGCGCTGATGATGGTGACTTCGTCGGAGTTCAATTGTTCTCCAGCTTCACCGAGCGTTCTGTGTAGAGTGACGAGAGTCTTGAGACCGGCCTTTTTGTAAATGGTGCCATGATCCTCGCCAAGAAGCCTGTCGAGTAGTTTTGCGACCGGCCAGGCGACCGGGGACATGATGTACATAAGAATCAGAACACATGGAGCCATCCAAGCTCCGATCGGGAGGCCATAACGGACGCAGATTGACTGAGGAACGACTTCGCCGAAGATGACGATCAGTGCCGTACTGCCTAGAACCGCCGGCCATCCACCTCCGAGGGTTCTGTCGAGGACGATGGGCAATGTTTCATTTGTGATGACATTGCTGAGCAGTAGGGTCACGAGCACCCAGTGTTTGCCCCTTTTCAAGAGGTTTAAAACGCTGGCGGCATTTTTCTTTTCGGATTCCTCGCCGGATGTTTGGATCACTTGCAGGTAGACTTCATCCTGCCCCATCAGAGCGATTGTCAGGCCCGCAAATGCCCCGCCACTGAGAACGAGGGCAGCGGAGAAACCGAGGTACAGCCATAAGCTCGGATCGGTTGGTTCTTTCGGAGGATCGGATTCAGAGGAGGCGAGAAGGTAGGTTGAGAGAGCCGGGGCGCCGGCAGCGAGGGGAAGTTGAGAAAAGGTGAGGACGATCAGTCTGGCCAGACCCAAGACCATGGGCCTCGCAGCAAGGGCGCGCGTTGCCGGTGAAGTCATCGCCGGGAGAGCGAATGGTGGAATAAAAGAGACAAGACAGAATCAAAGTAGAATAAGATGACACCACGGGTAGGTACAACACGGGCGGGAAATGACGGGGAGGGATGGGTGTTACAAGAGCGAGGTGAGCATTGCCGTAGAATAGGTCGAGAATGGGGCCGGGAGAGAGGGAGCGGAACCGAGGGAGGACGGAGAGATTCGAGAGGGTTGAAAGGAATAAGTGACGGAGAGGGCGAGAAATTGAAGGGAAATGGGCCAAATCGCAGAAGTGCTGGTGATGATGGATGTCGAAGCCGAATGAATTAGCTTCGGCAGTTGACACCTGAGGCAGAGCCTTGAAGCACGGGTCCACATCGCATGGCATGCACGGGACGGGAACGGGCACTTCCACTGGCACTTCCTTCATATATGTACTCCACCTTACCAGGGAGAAAGCTCCCAGGAAGACAACTTCAGTACAGCTTCGTGTTCCTGCCATTTCTTCTCAGTCGCTTCGAGAGTATCCTTCCACATTGTATGTTCGATTAAGCGCTGGAAATTCCCCTGGTCGCCTGCTGCTTCGGCAAGGCCTCCTAGCTGCCCATCCATCACATCGACACACTGGTGAAGCTGATCACATAGATTTCGGAAACGTTCAACCTCGCCTGACCGTCGAATGAGCTCTTCTCCGGTAGATTTGAAGATCTGTCGCTCCATCTCGACCGCATTGGCTCGGTTCTTCGCCTCGGTTTCTTTGAAGCCTAGGTCACGCTCCATCTCGGCTTCTTTGAACTCTAGCTCAAGCTCAAGCGCTTTGTTTTGCTTCTCTCGCTTATTCAGTTCACAATTCAGCGATTGGGTTTTTTTGTCGAATTCCCGCTTCAGCGCTTTGGTTTCATTGTCTCGCCTTTCGATCTCCTTCTTCAGCGCTTTACTTTCCTCCTCTCGCTCACCAAGTTCGATTCGGAGCTGCATATCACTCGCCACCTCTTGGCTCTCGGTGTCGGTCTGGCAGGATTTCAGTCCCGTCAAATCGGTTTTGAGCTTATCCATCTCTTCGTCCTGGGAGGACAACTTGGACTCGAGTTCCTTTATCTTTTTCTCCATGTTCGAGATCACCTGTTCTCTAGATTCGACCATGATCCTGGTCCCCATTTTGAAGTTTTGGATGGACATTTGGCTCTTCAGAGCCTCATGGTCGGAATGGAGGGCCTCATGGGCGGAGCGGAGCTCCTCGTGTACACTCTTCAGGGCTTCGAGCTCGGAAAAAATTCCATCTTCGCTGGAAATGAGTCGCTTTGCTTCGGATTCGAGTTCCTGCACCCGTTCGGTGGCTTGCTCCTTCAAGATGCCTCGCTCTTGCACTGCCATAATTCGCTCTTGAAGTGCCGCGTCCCTCTCCGCAAGCAACTGCGCCTTGCAGATCTCCGAATCCCTGAGCTTGGCATTCTCATCCTTTAGCAGACGGACTTCGAACTGAAGCATCTCCCAACCCTCAGGTGATCCAGCCGGCTGGGAGGTACCCCCGTCGGCATTAAAGACCATCGTCTGAGCATCGGAGACTACGGGCTCCAGTTTACTGAAGCTTACGGCATCAGATCCGAGAGAAATTTGATGAGGAGTAAGTGTTTTTGGACATCGAGGTGCAGCTGTCAGGTACTACGGTTAAAGAAGAGAGCGACGACAGTTTATCCTTGGAGGATACTATGCATCCCCTTCAGTTGCATCTCGTACAGAGTCTTCTTTCCTACCCTGTTTCTAACTCGTTGGGGGATGAATGGCGTCGGTGTGATACGGGTACCGCAGCTGTTGTTCAGTACTGTGATGTCCTCGAAGAAGGCCCGTTAAGGGGCCGGCCTAAACGGAAGACTGGTAAGTCTACTGCGCCAACTGGCCCAATAGCTCAGCAGCAGAGCGATGAGCAATCAGCCCCAAAGGATGTCGACTCGGGCGAGGTGCCTGTCTCTGTACGTCGGAAACCATTACGAGCTACTAGGGAGTAACTCGAAACCGCTAAGCAGCCAGAGGCATGCTTCCAATGCTTCGCGAGTGAAGGACTTCCGGACAAGGTCCGCTTTCAGATGTTTCATGATCCCGGGTGTGTTACGCGCCACTTTGATGCCATTGATCTCAAAGAAAAACCACTTATGTGCAATTGGTGTGATGTAGCCTTGCTACACCAAATGGCATTCCAGCGCCATGCTTTTGATGTGCATCGTGTGCGGAGTCGCCGGCGTTGCCCAAATCCGAAAGACATTTAGAGATAAGGCGTAGCTAATCAAGATCCACCGAACCGCTATTCCCAAAGGACTTAACCAAGTAAACTCGAGTGTTCGATGCCATACACGCACTACCTTGAATAACATATTTTTCATCTTATCTTATCTTATCTTATCTTAAGTACTTATCGGAGTCTATTCCTTGTGAGAGAGCTTTTTAGTATGGTAGGAAGATGGGACCACCTGATGTTGAACCAAGATATTTGCTAAGCGGAGTCTCTTGCTCGGCGTCAATAGCATTAATGTTTGCTCCATGGGCCAGAAGAATCTCGACTGTGCTTGAGAAGCAGATGGCTGACTCTAGGTAGAAATGCAAAGGGCCTCTTCCAGCACCATTCAGTTGAATGGGAGGATTTGAGTCGTATCTTTTAAGATGGTTTATGAGAAATTCACCTAGCCAGGTATCATCAGAGTTCAGAGCTCACAAAAAAGGATCGAGTCCCTCTGTAAGGAATCACGTGTATGGGTGATTCGAATAAATCGTTCTGTGAATTGACATCGGCCATTGTGCGAGAAGGACATCCATAAGATCCATTCTGACTCTATTTATCAGTTGTCGTACCTCCGACGCATCATTTTCTTCGTCATAATCAACGAACTCCTAGAGAGCTTCAATCTTACATCTCAGGTCAGACCATGCGTCTTCAATTCTGGGGTTGAAATGGATGAGAATCCCAGAAAATCCATTGGTAGTTTTGCTTCGTGTTCTTTGAGATCCAGCACATTCGTTCGCAGATTGAGATGTAATGGAGTATCGCCATACTGGCAACGAGCTTCGGCGTTTGCTCCTTTCGAAATGAGAAACCTTACCATCTCAGGCTGGCCATGAGTCCTCTGTGGTTGAGCCCATGCTTTTCTTTCGATGCCATAGTTTATTATCTAATCCACTTTCAAGCAGTAGGCAGGCTGCTTCTTGATTCCATCTAAGGGAATATCGTCCGGTCAGGCGTCAAAATCAGTGTTCCAGAGGTCGACCCATTCCAAATGTGCCCAACTCCATTATACCGAGGCGATGTGTACTCAAAATGAAGTCCACCGGCCATAATATGCCCCACTTCGTTAAGAAACGACTGAACGTCGTCTCGTTGCCCCCATTCAGCGGCAGATATCTCGTCTCGTAAGTCAACGAATCCCCTCTCGGCCTTTACAGCGAGTGCATGTGCCCTGTCCACTGCACTCTGCAGCTGACTGAGATCCTTACCAGCCCATATTGCGATGATATTCATGATATCACCACTGTAGTATTCTTTGCGAAAGCTCAATATCTCATGATAGAAGATCATTTGCTCAATGGAAAGGTCGCGTACAGTTGTAAGGCTAGGGTGTGCCGCAAAAACTTCGCTAAGATCAATACCCAGACCATATTCAACGAATGTAATGCACTGTCGTAGACCAATTGTTTGGCGTCGAAGGCAAAGATATTCTTCGTCGTTCAAATCTCCGCGTGTTCGAAGCGAGACTTCCTTCTCAAAGCCAGCAAGCATATGCTCAACGTCATCCACGAACCGTGCTCTAACACCATCAGCCATCCCAGGAGCCATCTGGTCCCATAACTCGATAAATGGAAGGGCCAATGGCGGAATTTTCGTAGGGACTCGGTCGTGCAGCACCCCCCTTTAAGGTAAAAAAGACCTCTAAGGGGTAATTCGGCTGGGAAGATGAGTTTTCTGGATAAGAAATGAAATCATCCAGGGCGAACAAATATTGAGACAACTTGTGGTACACAAGCAATCGCTCTTGATTGGCTGACGGATAGGAGATCAAGATCCACTGCGATGCACGAGTCTTCAGGAAGGCGTTCAGCGCTTCGGTTGACATAAAAAGCGGAGGCAACGCTTCTCGGGCCCAGATATCAGAAAGTTCCGCAATTTCATTCGCGTTTGGATGTTCACGCCAGGATACAAGATTAACAGGAGGTGGTAACAAGAAGGATAGTTCGACTGGAGGCTGCATTGTGTTCTGCGATCGACAATAATGCTTTGCGCTGAGCTTCTACCCAGTGTTCAGAGATAGTATTGGGCGTCCGGGTAAAGCCTTCAAACGAAGTGAAGCTAGCTCTTATATGACTTTTTCCCTATGGGCTTTACGCTCAGTCTATGCGCCGGATAGGCAAAGCGAAATACATGGATTCGACTGACCGAGAATTCTCGTTGGGTCAGCACAGCATTTAGAACAAAGTCATGCGTCGTCATGCACCATGCATGGAAACCCGATAAAGCATGCGTGACACAGCACATAACCCCTCATATTGGCTGCCCAGACCTTTGATTCATTAAGTCATGGTACTGTACTGTAGCACTATATCTACTCAGTCATTGCTCATGAATTATCAGGACGTATAACCTCGTAGAGCTTGGGTAGCATTGCAGCGGAGATAATCGGGTTGGGCTCACCGCCACTTAGCCACGCTACTGGAGCAAGTGGTCTTCTTTCATCCCCTTTTGGTATCTTGTTTCAACACTTCCCATAAAATATACTATCAAACATATTTGGAGCCTTTGGACGTATATATGGATTAAGCTTTTTTGTGGTCCGTGTGTCCATGTGGACCATGAACCGGCACTTGGTCTTGGCGACCCTAAACTACGGACGAAACGACAACATCATCTTAAAAACACTAAAAGCGGTTGGCATTATTTGCATTCAAAAATTGATAAAATGGTGAGTGGTGTTCTGATCAGCAATAGGTCCCTCAATACCTAAATATTCCTTCCTAGGTTCTGTCTTACGAATGGTCCGCCCGGGTCTGTAATTGAGACTCAGACTTGGTGTAATAATAAATCGTGGCTTTTCCACCTTTCGTGGAAAATAAGACATCCGCTAGTATTGCTACTGAGTAGTTATCTTGATTGTACAATGATATCGAATTTGCGATGTTACAAGTCTTCACTGGCAGAGTTCCGAATATACTAGTAGTAGTCCTCCAGGGCTCCCGCTACCACAAGTCTCCTAGCATCCAAAATATACCTAGGTATAGTACCTTGAAACTCTGAGTCACCTGGGCGACCTTGGGAGTTCAAGTTCAAAGCTTCAACAGTTGAAACTCAGTTCCAACCGCGAGGATCTAGCACGATTGACTTGGTAGTATGTGATTCAGTTCGAAATCGACGATTTTCTGATATTCAGAGAGCCGTGTCAATACATTCCAAAAACCTTGGAAGCTTTTGTACGGTTCATGTCGATTTTTGCCGGCAGATCACGAGCACCCTGAACGGTAGGTACCACTCGAGTGGCTCGGACCCCAAGTCTTGCAGTGCTTGGCGGATTGCACCCTTGTCCATCTTTCGACTCTGAGCCTCAGCCGCAGCCGATGATTCGATCGTTTTCGAAAGATCATGCTATAGATGATGCCGCAAGCAAAACTCGACAAATTACGTCCAGCGAGACAGAGTATGGTGGTCGTCCGGCACAACAGCGGGAATCCTATATACCAGGGTGCGAGGACAAGGCTCCACCGCGAAGATTCCAAGATGCCAGTGGGTCTTTTCACATCTGGGTACCTCCAACAAAAGAATGATTGCTCATCAATTTCCTCAGTTGTTAAATATCTTCCCTCGAGGTACACGCACAAGGGGGCCTCTGCAGAGCTCACTCCCACCAAACGGGGGCAAAGTTCAGAGAGCCCATGAAACATGAGACGGGAGAATAAAGACGACAAAGAAATGCCGGGAAAAGAGACCAGGATACCAGCGCTGATGATGACGTACCGACATGACTGGCGTACTGATATGCTGTGCACTCCAGATAGTGTCCATGACCTTGCAAACCGGATCCGCTGTATTATGGAAATCGATACCCAGGGATGAGATAACGAGCGGGAAATGGGCCGGAACTAATGGACAGGATTCAGGCTCACAAAGGACAACAGATGGAAAGGGGTGCTGATCCCTGGCACATTGGGCCCGTAGAGGGACGGATTGAAGTATTTTGACCATCTTCCGGGACTCATTGAAGGTGATTAATTGCGGGCTCGCATTCCCTGTCACGTATACTATTGCCCAGCACTGCAGGCTATACTGCAGACAGACCATTTCAAGGGGGACATGCAACTATTTACGAAGCAACTTGCGGGAGAATGATGATCTATTCAGAAAACCCAGACTCTCTCCATGCCACGATGCCCGAAACGCAAATCCATGGTTATACATACGTTAAATTCCAAACAGCTGCCGAGTTTTGCAGCACAGTAGCACACGTGGTCTTCTTCGACAAAAATCCGAGCAAACTCCTTCACACTGGCATATAATCCACGCCATTCAACTTGAAGTTTCTTGGTGACCCACTGGAGGGATGGGTAATTGAATTTACAAAGGAAGTGGGAATTTCATTCGGAACATACTGGTAGCCCAAGGGCCAGAAACAAAAGGTTCTATGTCATTGAACTCTGTCAAGATACAAACGAGAAAATGCACCAGTTTTAGAGCAATTCGCAACAGCCATGCAAAACACAACAGATTGAAAGCCAGCCAAAGGCCGACTGCACGCCGCTCAATATCCGTTGAAAATATACCGCCCTTCTATCACAAGAAAATGTATGAAGAAAGAAATCCGGTCCATCGTTCTGTTGTTTGGTTTTTGTCCCATCGTGGAGCAATTCCGGACAACCGTCAACACAACTCGGCAAAAGGAAAAAAAAAGCCCATGGTTCTCTCAAGCCCTTGCATTGTCATACGGCGAGGTCATTTTTTTCTTCGTGCGTCACTCAGTATTCCAGAGTTTGCTTGATAGCGTCATAAATCCCTAGAGAAGTCACACCGATTAGCAAATATAGACAAGGTGGGAGGTAGGAAGTGAGGAACGTACTAGCAACGTCTGGCAGAATAAATTGTTCATATGAGAGTCCGGTATGGGTACTCCAGCCGGCGACCCGCTTGACTGGGGCTTCCAATCGAAGGAAAGCTCCGTCTTGAATAGTTGCAGCAACCTCAGCTCCGACACCATAGTTGATCATGCTCTCATGCACCACGACAGCTCTTCCAGTCTTGCGGACGCTGTCGAGAACAGTCTGTCGATCCCAGGGGTAGATTGTACGGAGGTCAATCAGCTCGATGTTCACGCCCTTCATCTTCTTCTCGATGGCGGAGATGGCTGCCGAGCATAGGTATAATGGTTGACCGTAGGAGATAATAGTAAGATCTGTACCAGGCTTGATCACTTCAGCCTGACTGAGAGGAATGGTGTAATATTCGTTCGGGACATGTTCGACCGCCGCGCGGTAGAGAATCTTTGGCTCCAAGAAGACAACGGGGTCATTATGCTCGAAGATAGAGGAGAGGAGGAGGCCTTTAGCTTGCGAAGGAGATCGTGGCATGACTACTCGAACACCCGGGATGTGTGAAAAGAGAGACTCGGGGGACTGGGAATGGTATCTGTTTGTACAGTGGGTTAGAAGGCTTTCGCATTTGCAAGGTGTAAAGAGCCATACAGTGCACCATGTCCAACTGCACCACATGGCATTCGGATAACGAGTCCTCCCACATTGATTCCCGTGCCACCTTCTCGATATCGAAATTTGGCTGCCTCGTTGACGATTTGGTCAAATGCGGGAAAGACGTAGTCGGCGAACTGGATTTCCGCGACGGGCTTCATGCCCTCAGCAGCCGCACCAATAGCGAATCCGGCAATGCCTTGCTCAGTCAATGGGGTGTTGAAGACTCGATCCGCCCCGAATTCTGTTTGTAAATCCATAGAGCACCGGAAGACACCGCCGAAGGCAACATCTTCACCAAAGAGCATAACCTTATCCGACGTTGATAATGCTGTTCGTAGAGCCGAGTTGATGGCTTGAAAGAAGTTCAACCGTTTTGTCGTTGCGGCAGCTGGAAAATCTGGGTTATTGGATAGTGAGGAGGGAGTGTGATGAAGGATGGGACTAGATTTGTAGTCGATTGGTAAATTGAGCTTTGCGGCGGGTGAGGGAGCTGCCGAGTAAGATCGGTGAGTAATTCGTGGCAGCAAGCCCCGCGATGCACGGGTTAACACCATATCTGCAGAGTCTCGAGTTGATGAAGTGGGAGTACAGTGATAGAGAAAGTCATGCCCCTGCGTTGATTTTCCTTATAAAGAGAAAGCTGGCGGCCCTTGGACCTTGGAGATTGCGGGGGAGGCCGCGAATAACCGATCTGGATGCAAACCAGCCAAACAGTTTTTGCGGAGGGCGATGACGGCACCGGCGGCCTTGGCAGCCGACCAGCTGGGGCGGATGATCCAGGCGTTGATGGATTCATATATTGCTATTTAGTAGTTGGTAGAGTTGCGATTGACCCGGGCACGGGAATCAATTGGTATTGAATAGAAATAAGAAAATTTGAATAGAATTCTACTCAACAGTTCCCCTGTATTTTTGCCAATGCTGGAGAGGCACTTCGTCTACGTTTACTCTCGCAATGAACCACCATAGTGGGGTCAAATCCAGGAGCCGCATAATGCAAGACATCCAGCTAGCTGTTCGGTTGGGAAATATTAATCTACATAGAAGACAAGAATGGCTCTTTTTGATTGCCAATGGAGACTCCCAAGGCACAGACTGTGGGACTCATGGCAGATCGACGTGTGTGATTATCAGGGCTTATCAGCCGGTGTCGGCGCCAAGACGCGCCCCCGGCCCGCACCAAAAAACCGTCATTTTTTCCGGGTGACTCAACACTCTCAACTCTCTTCTTCTTCAACTCATCCCCCACATATTTTTTTGCGCTTTACTATATCACAGCTTCAAATCATTCAAAATGAGCAAAGGAAAGGTACGTTACCTCAATTGCCCCCACCGCGGTTGCAATTCCATATTTCCATACTCAGACCGCCACTCCATCCCACTTTGTCCCTCCACCTTGCCCGCTTAGTTTCCCGACTCCGAATCTGAATACACTGACTCACTGCGCGAATAGGTTTGCCTCGCCTACTCTGGTGGTCTCGACACCAGCTGCATCCGTACGAATCTCTCAAAGCTCTATATCTTGCCCAATGGAAGATGCTGATACTTAATTCCAGTCAAGTACCTCATCGAGGAGGGCTATGAGGTTGTTTGCTTCAGTAAGTCACCTATCGCAGTCCAGGAGCCAATTCCAATTCCAAAATGCTAATTCGGATTTTACAGTGGCCGATGTTGGCCAAGAGGGTATGCCATCCTATCTCTACTCGACGACTCGCGATCCATAACTAAACAATTATCCCAGAGGATTTCGAGGCTGCCCGCACCAAGGCCCTGCAGTGCGGTGCTCTGAAGTGCGAGATTGTCGACATCCGCCGCGAGTTCATTGATGAGCTGTGCTTCCCTGCCATTGCTTGCAACGCCGTCTACGAGAACGTTTACCTGCTCGGTAGGCTACTGCCATGCCTCCCTCCCATTCGTTCGCAAAGGACCATCCACTCACAATGATTACAGGCACCTCGCTCGCTCGCCCCGTGATCGCCCGTGCCCAGATCGAAGTTGCCCAGGTAAGACAGGAACCGGTCATATTGGCAGCATATAGGACGATATCTAACTGGAGTTTCCCGAATAGCGCGAGGGCTGCTTCGCTGTTTCCCACGGCTGCACTGGTAAGGGTAACGACCAGGTTCGTTTCGAGCTTGCCTTCTACGCCCTGCAGCCCACCATCAAGGTTATCGCCCCGTGGCGCGACCCCGTCTTCTACGAGCGTTTCGCCGGCCGTAACGATCTCCTTGCCTATGCCGCTGAGAAGGGCATCCCCGTCACCTCTACCAAGTCCAAGCCCTGGAGTATGGATGAGAACCTGGCCCACTGCTCCTATGAGGCCGGTATCCTGGAGGACCCCGACACCACTCCCCCCACCGACATGTGGAAGCTGACCGCGGACCCCTTGACTGCCCCTGACCAGCCCGAGGACTTCACTGTCCACTTCGAGAAGGGTATCCCCGTCAAGCTTGAGTACACCGAGAAGGGCCAGAAGAAGGCCGTCACCGACTCCGTTGACGTCTTCCTGACTGCCAACGCTATCGCCCGCCGCAACGGTGTTGGCCGTATCGATATTGTCGAGAACCGTTTCATCGGTATCAAGTCTCGTGGCTGCTACGAGACCCCCGGTCTCACCTGCCTGCGCGCTGCTCACATGTGAGTTATCATGGCTAATCGACTGATTGATAAGTCCCGCATTAACTCATTGTAATAGCGATCTTGAGGGTCTTGTTATGGACCGTGAAGTCCGTGCCCTCCGTGACCAGTTCGTCACCTTCAACTACTCTAAGGTCAGTAACCCTTCCAGTTCTTCCAATGCGGCTTTGGCTCACTCTTTAACAGCTCCTGTACAACGGCATGTACTTCTCCCCTGAGCGTGAGTTCCTCGAGTCCTCTATTACCGCTTCCCAGAAGTGCGTCAACGGCCAGGTCCGCTGCCGTGCCTACAAGGGAACTGTCTCCGTCCTCGGCCGCTCTTCCGAGACCGAGAAGCTGTACGACATGACCGAGTCTAGCATGGACGAGATTGGTGACTTCTCCCCGCCGAGACCACTGGCTTCATCAACGTGTCTGCCATTCGCCTCAAGAAGTACGGCCAGATGAAGGCCGCTGCCGGTGAGAAGATGTAAATATCTTCCTAAAAATGATTGGATTGTCATATGTTGAGCGTCACTGGCTTTCTACAAGGGGACGTATTGGGTTATGTTTCATGTCTACCATACCCCGAGACGGATTAGAATGACCCCCATATCAGATGATTGTATAATGAAATCGAAAAAGTTTCTACACTTATGTATACCGACTGCAATGATCTCTGTTAATCATTGTCTAGATAACCTCCAATTCTTCGTATCCAACGTACATGATATGGGCCTTCGTCAGTTCGATGTTTTCGCTTCTGCTTGGCTTTTTATCTCTTCCCGGGCCCTTCGAAGCTGCTTAGTTGTTTACACCCGTGGATGTAGTTCCTGGGAAGGAGCCCTCGCACGTTGCCGCCTTCCTACCCACACTTTGGTACTTTGCTCACTTCTCTCACTTCCTTCAACCACCACAAAACTTGCCGCCACCAACACTTCGCCTTTCATCCCAAAAACATCTTGTCTTCTGCCATCTAATCTCGGCCATCAACACAGCTAACACTGCTCCCACCGTCGCCAATTGTTACCATGGCCACTATGCATCGCATTGGCCTTGGCGTAGAGGACCAACCCCCTCCGCTAATGAGATTTGCTCCCAGGCTCAAAGGCGCTGAGAACTGGTCCCATTGGAACGAGTGCCTCAGCGTTGTACTCGAGTCTGTCGATCCGAAGCTATTGCAGCTTCTCACCGGCGAATACGAAAAACCAGTCCCTACTATCACTACTCCTGCCACTGCTACTACGCCCGCGGTTCTGGCTCAGCCTGGCCCTGCCGACGTAAATGCGTGGCACGATTACTCACGGAAATTGATTCCCTACCTCTATGCTACCACTGTGGCAAAACATCACGAGGGCCACATTCACGCTGCTGCTGACGCTTTCAGCGCGTACCAAAGCCTCAAAAATAAAATTGGCTCTTCCAAGTCTCAGGCTTCTTTTACCACAAAGTCTTAAGGGATTCGATCCCTTTGACTACTTCATGCTCCTTCATTACTATGGAAACGACCCTCAAGACTTGGTTGCTGCCAATTTGGTCCGCTCAGGGCCACTAACCTTAGAACCAAAAAGACTTCTCGGCATGGCCGCATCGATCTCCCTTTCCATGTAATACCCATGCAACAAAGGTATGGTAGGATCGTCGGTTCATGTTAGTGCTAGGTAGCCTCCTATCCTCGTATTCCAGGTAACCTCAATATGAATTTGTTCTATATATTTTGAAACTGTTTACATGCTTCCCTTCTATTTTGGACGCAACTGCATGTGCTGTTTTGAAAGTCATTTTTTATTTTCTCTGTAGCACTTTTTATGTCCTTGGCCCCATTGTTACTGTCCTCAACGCCGTTCTCAAAATCATTGTTGATGTTCTCGGTCCCATTTCAAGCTTGTTTCTGCTTACAACCCATTTGTTTATTTTCTCGGAGGGATGGCACACAAGCACGTCCCCTCAAAGGCGGATTCCAACCCCGTTAATGTGGGTAAACAAATCACGGCCATTTTCACTGCCACTGCTGGTATTCTAACCAGTCAAACACATCTCTTAGCCAATCCGATCTCGAGGCATTTGTGATGGTGGCCTTTACTTTTGCATGTAAACAACACGCATCTCTTGACGGTGACAACGATAACGACTACAAAAAAAGCTTCTCAAACTGGCCAGGTCGGCCCCTTGTTCTGTGGAATAGCACTGCAACAGTGGGATGGTGGCATCATCCGTCCAGAGGGTGTTCGACATGGGCTAGATAGACTCTCTTCACAAATATCGCACGTGTTATTCTCCATGCATCATATCGCTGTATACGTAAACTATCGCCACAAACTCTGAGTCCTCTACCGCGAAAATGTGGCGCAGAGGCAAGTAAATATGGATAATATTACATTAAAGTCCGATTTCCTGTAACCATGACGGAAACCAAGACTTGGCAGAGAATGATATGATGAATATTTCAGATTTATAAGATTATATACACTTCTAATGGCTATTTACCCGCGGCCAAATGGCACTTCTAAACGGGCTATAATGCAATGGCGCTCTATGTTGAATATGGTCGTATGCCGTTCGTTCATCTTTTACAAGCTGGCGTTCATCCTTTCACCCTTTACCAACTCTGTCGGATAGAAATTAGCATTTCGTGAGCAACACAAGAGTCGGAATTGCGTACCGTTCCAGACATCCAATGCCACCTTTTCGGCATCCCATCCCCAGAGAAAGTTCTGCGTCTCGCGATCATTCCATTTGTCCGGGTTGGATCCGTTTGCGGATGCCAGAAACTGTTCGTCACGGGCGAGCTGCGCAGGTCCATCGTCCAGATGCAATGCGACTCGGTTCTCAGTGCCGGACTGCTGCACAGTCTCTGCGCGTTGTTTTCTGGTTTTTTCGTACACCTGCAAGGCGCTCGGAATCTCATGTCGTGACGTGATATTGGACAATAGGACTCCCAGCGCAGCTGCATCTTCGACGGCTTGGGCCGCCCCCTTGTGCGACATAGGGCCTGGGATAGTTAGCTTCGCTCAATTAGGTTGAGTGGCAGCATGCGATCAACGTACAGCATCGGATGACACGCGTCGCCAATCAGCGCGACTGAACCCCGGATCCAAGTTCGTAGTGGTCGATGGAGACACAGCTTCCATTCGAGAACCTCGTCTTCCACAACTAGGTCGATAAGCTTTCGGACAATAGGATCCCACCCTGTGTAGTGATCGACCATTGCTTGCTTTGAGCCCTTTGTGGTCCACGACTCCTCAACCTCTTGCCGGTCTGGGTGAAGCAAAACGACGTTGTACAACTCATGGCTGCGTACCGGGTAAGCGATTATGTGGCGCGCAGGGCCAAGCCAACGAGTCGCTTGGGGCTCGTCGATAAGCTTCTTCAGCTCTGGATCCTTCTCCATGGTGCTGCGGGGTAGCATGATCCGGTATGCCGCATCTCCAGTGGCAATGGCATCGATATTTGGATCTTCCAAAAGGTGGCCACGTATGGTTGACTTGATGCCGTCAGCGCCGATGACAATATCCCCGCGGACGACGGTACCGTCAGCAAGTGTGACGGAAGCAGGGCTAAATTCGACGCTTGACACAAAGCAATTCTCCCGCAGTTTAACATTATCGAGGGCCAATGCTTTTTCAATAAGGGCATTATGCAAGTCGGCACGGTGAATAACTACCTGTTGGCCAAAGGTCTTGTTCACAGGCATGGTACCGAGAAGTTTTCCATCCTGCCACCGTCGTACATGGATATGTTCTAAAGCCACATCTTGAGCGTGGATCAAGTCTGAGACACCCCAACCTGAAGGACTGTTAGTTGTCATAGAATATTAGGAGCAAATGATGGTTCACTAACGGTCAAAAAGACGCAACATGTTTGGAGAGACTTGGATACCAGCTCCAACCTCCATGAGCTTCATCTTGTCAGCGACTGTCTTCAGAGGTGGCAATTTGAAAGGCATACCTTCGGCGCGGCTTCGAGCACTGTGACTCGATGTCCACGCAAGCCTAGCGTCAGGGCTGCGGCCATGCCGCCAATGCCTATAAAAGAATGTCAATTGACTCCTCTGAATAGCCCGTCTGCATATTCATGCAATATCGGAAAACATACCCGCTCTGTTGATGATTAGCTCTTGGTCATAAATTCCAGAAGAAAAAAGCAGGGGGCTTCTTACCCGACAACGATCACATCCAGAGGCACATTTGCCTTTGGGACAGCCATGATGAAGCAATGGCCTGTAGAATGTACAGAAACAGACCCTTGATCTCCAATATGTGATAAAGAGAGAAAGTTCCCGGGGGATGGTAGAATTAAACCCGCGTGGTGGATCTGAACAACGAACCAAGCCTTGAGGTGGCTATTTCTGAAAATTATTCCCGGGATTAGTAGTCCGAAGGTTTGCCGTCCCACCCGTGCCACAGGTACACTACAATTCTCGGGGTAGAGCAGAGGTCTATCTTTATTTAATACTCTACCACCGGCAATCCTAACCCTTGAGGGTATAGGGGCTTCCCGATGGGTCAATGGAACGCGACCCTCTTTTTTTTCCCCCGCAGATCAAGCACGAATACACAAAATGAGATAAACTGGGCTCATTTTCCTTCCCAGGCGTGTCTGCCATGTTCGGTCTAGGTCCGGAGCGTTTGAAGACGGTAGTTGGCGGCTCTTGCGGGTCTAACGGGTAAATTTGGGTCAAGGCAAGCCGAGCGATCATACTATCAAGGTCTTATAATTGGCTGCAATAAACCAACTTGAATGAATAATTCTAACTAAATACAAATCTCGCGCAAGGAGCGAAACGTTCACCGGATTTCTTTTCTCTTGAATTTGTGGGTTGCACTCGGAAATCCGAGACGACGCGGCACTCGCCAGCAAGGGCGATCCGAGTGGATCCTCCGCACTCATTGGCCCACAAGTCTTTTATTCTGGGGGCTAACTCAGCTAATCCGGCTGTTTCACTCTGGCACATCTGCCGAACAGCCGCTTGATTTAGTACATACTCGTAGTCAATCCGGACTTTCTAGCGGCGCACTGTCCCTATCTCGCCAGTACAGGAATATACTGCAGACCCACGTCTGGTCCTCCTCTTCCCCGACATTACTGATCTTGTGATACTCGTACACGCCTAGTGCTTCCTTTTCTTGTAATCACGGCATATACTGCAGGATTACATTGCCGACCTATGTAGTGATCCTGCAAAAGCCCGGATGCTCATGCCAATTATGTGCTGTTCTGGCGAGATAGCCGATGTGAATGAACCAATTGCACATGAATTCATAGACTGCACTTCAAGGTGAGTGAACAAAGATCAATGAGGTCACCTTTCCCGAATACCGTAGCTCAATCATAATAAAATGCAAGTTATCCACCCTTTCCTCGTTCTTAACACGTCCGATCTATAAACACGATCTCTCTGCGTAGCCAAGACAATTAAGCCCAACCCCATCAAAAAAGACGGTATGAAAATTGACAATATCATGTTAGAATCTCATCTTCATTGACGCTGCGACACCGTCTTCTATTGCGCCGTCTCCACACAAGGTCTGTCTCCACAAGCAGGAGAGGGGAACCCTCCCGAGGACGCCGAGCTCGGCTTGTCTCACTCTGTCTCCGCCAGAAGATGATATGGCGGTCCTCCAAATATGCAGTGATCCAGTTCAGAAAGAAACCCCCCTTGGGCCGTTAAGATGCAATCTCGAAATCGTTTTCACAGATTCTCCTTGGCATAAAATGTGCTCATGCGGTACTGAGACTCGCCGTCGTATTGAGAAAGATCTTGCAACGCCTGTTGGCCCTCCCTCTCAATCGCTGCACGGATTTCCGGACTCCGAGGAGTGATTCGACATTCGAAAGGGTTAGGGCGCATGTTGAGGCCATTTCTGTACCAACACGAGACAAAGGATCAGTTCACCGAAGGATCAGATGAAAAGATGAAACATGCACAAAACAAAACAACTCACGTGTAATCAAATATGTCCACTGGAATTTCATTACCCTCTCCATCCAACGCCTTCTCGATCCTAAACCCCCAAAGCAGTCTCGCAATCGTAATAAACGTCCCTTGCTCCGCCAGCCCCTGTCCGCTGCAGACCCGTCTGCCCCATCCGAAGGTCATATAACCCTTCTCGCCAGGGAATGGACGAGACTCGGGACTATTCTTGATATACCGATCCGGATTGAAGCGATCTGGATCCGGGAATTCTCGCTCATGGTGGTGAATAGCCCAGACGTTTCCTTGGACCCATGTATTCCGCGGGATCAACCAACCCTAGATTTATCCATCTTATCAGCAACCAATCACTTAATCAAGCAGCGAGCCGCCAGGCTAAGGTAAATAGTGGAGGATATAGCCCGCTTGGAGCGGCAGGGACGGATGCTTGGCCATTTACCTTATAATGATCGTCCTTGATCGGCGCGTGCGGCTGACCACCTATAATCGCGACCGATCGCCACCGCAGTACTTCTTTGACAAAAGCCTTGATGTACGGAAGGTCTGATTCATCCTGGAATGTCGGGCTCCGGTGTGGTCCCACCACCCTGTCAAGTTCTTCCCATGCCTTGGCTAGCGTTTCAGGGAAAGCACAACATGCCAGGACGAATGTCACTAGCGTGGAGCTCGACGTGTCACTTCCGGCTCCGAATAAATTCCCCGAAAGCGAGGATATCTCCATCCGGGTTAGGTTGTGCTTGGGTGCTTCGTCGAAGATCTTTTTCGCGTAGCTCTGTGCTGCGTTTGGGTTTGTTGCGGCTTCTTCGGCCAGTGCGTAGAAAAATGGTCGGCCTCTTCCTTGTCCTTTTCCTAGTCCTTGCTTCCAGGGTGCCATCCAGTTTGGAAACCTTGCTAGGACTGGAAAAATATTAGGCATATAGACTTTTAGAGGGTATTGTCTAAATGGACATGGTGGACTCAGACTCACATGGAAATGACTCCATTAACATCGGAAATGTCTTCCCAGGAACATTAAGTTCAGCAGCCCGCTGCATAACAGCAATGACCTCCGTGATAATCGGATCGGTGAAGGTAGCAACGCGCCTACCAAACCCAATAATCGAGACAACACTCGTCGCATACCGTTCAAAGTGCTTCACGTATTGCATCGGTTCTTGCAGTAGATCAAAAGCAACAACTTTGCTCTCGTCATTTTGGAAGCCACGATAGTTCCTGACCTGTTGAAGGCCAACTCCCATGTGTGTCAGTTTTCGATGTAATCTCCACCTGTCGCCGTAGTACATGTTGACGAGATTGGACTGTCCTGCACCCAGCTCACTGAAGACCACCATACGTGGTCGAGAAGCATATATCGCGGCGCGTTTATCGAGAAGTTCACTTGCTGCCCATGCATCGCAGATCCAGATTGTTGGTCTTCGTCCCGTCCAAAATGTTATCATGGGTGTGTTGTATTGCTTTGCTAGTTTCTCGAAGTAGATCCATGGTTTTTCGTCAGGTAGTAAGTGTGTATTTCCGATCAGGGGCAGTGGAAATGGGCCTGGCGGCTGTTGAGCAGTTAGGAAATTTTTCGACAAAGGCATGGGTCTTTAGGTCTAGGGTGTTCAAATAGGAGCGTACCATATTGAAGTGCAAATAGAGCATACGTCCATAATCGACCAATAGAAGCAATATCAAGCCCGTCAGTAGTGGCGGGATGATTGTGAGAAAGTTTGCCTTATTCCATAATGATCCAGAGAGAAGTAGCTGGGCCTGAACCAGAGAGAGAAGCTCCCCAGTCTTTTCCACGATCATATTGACCTGGTCACTGTCACGGTAGTAGCGAGCAGGCTTGGGGCAAAGGACATAAGTAGAAATTCAGTTTCCAAAAGTGCAGAGACAGTGTACTAGTATTAGTACCAGATATGTTTGCGGGCGCCAATGGAAAGAACTGTGTTCAAGATTATCCCCAGGCTCAATGGGACTAGCGACTGACGCAAACCCCACCTCCAGATATTAAAACCGGAGAACAATAAGGTGCCGCACCGGGGAGAACATGGCCCAGGTGCATAAATGCGCCTTGTATTCATCCATAGCCCCACATCTTGGAGCTCAAGAGAGCATCGCCAAACAGTGGCCTTTTGGCCGTGTCTCAAATGGTTGTTTACGCGAAGAGCGAATGTTGAGATCGGCGGTAGAGCTTCGACTTTTGACACATCATGCTTTTACACCTTTCCATGTAGTAGCATTCTCCTTGCTAGCACCAGGAGAGAATGCATATCGACTCCCCTCGAATTTAGGTCTTAAGCATGTCTCAATACCCCAGGTTGGGTGGGGCCGCCAGCCCCAGATTTCCCAGGCCATTGAACTGATTTGCGGGGGTGTGGGGGCAGTCAATCGGCTTGTTTTGTATTAGACCGCAGGAAGAAGCAGATCGATTCCTAAACCTAGGGAAATCTCACTGATTTCAGCGTATTAGAAATGAAGACCATTAGAATGTGGCTTAACCCCTCCTGCGATCCTCGGCAGTGGTAAGAATTCTTTCAACCGAACGATGAACAATTTCGTTTGTTATATGCCCAGTTGTGAGTTGTATTTTCTTCCTCGATTCACCCATCCTGCACTTCACTTCCGGCATTGAAGACCGGGCTTCAAATTGCGATATCTTCGCCATGGATAAAACATTGTCCTCGACTACGCTATGGCAGAATCGAAAATGTCTCCTTCTCTGCTGTCTTGTTTCCATGGCGAATATGCAATATGGATTTGACCTTGCCGCGGTGGGATCGTTGCAAGCGATGCCTGGGTTTCTCAAGGTGTTCGGATACCCATCGCCAGATAGTAACACCGGATACGCGATTGATGTGAGTAAATAAACAATTCCAATCTCGCAACTCTTAGAACTGGTCTAAGCTAAAGCGCACTCTAGAGTACAGTGCAGCAGCTGATCACATCCCTCCTTACATTGGGATCCTTCGTTTCATCACTTGTTGCGGGGTTCTTCTCCTCATATCTAGGCCGTCGCCAGGCCCTCTGGCTTGCTTGCGTCGTCAATGCCGTAGCGTGCGGTATCCAAATCGGAACTTCTTCCCGGGGGGGTTTTATATCTAGGTCGCCTACTGCTGGGCTTCGCCAATGGCTTTCTTGTGACTTTCTCTAATATTTACACTGCAGAGGCAGCACCAGCGCACATGCGCGGAGTGATGGTCGCGTTGTTCGCTTATTGGGTGAATATCGGGAGTATCATGGGTTCTGTCGTGGATAATAAGACCAAAGAACGGATGGATCCGTTATCATACAGAATCCCTTTGGCTTGTCTTTATGTTGTTCCGGCACTTCTCTTCGTGGCTCTATTTTTTGTTCCGGAAAGTCCGCGCTGGCTACTTCATCGGGGCAAAGAGGAAGCTGCGAGAAAGGCGTTGGAGCAGCTTCGAGGATCGAGCTATGCGAAGCTCCTTGCCACAGCCGGAGGAGATGACATTGGGGATGAGAATGGGAGTGTTGGAAGCACGACTGTTATTCCGTCTTTACTGGAGGTTGAGTGGGCGGAAATGGTCAAGGGTGTTGAAGAGGAGAAGCGCACGCAAGGAGATGTCGCTGCGCTGGATATGTTCCGAGGTGAGTATTTTTTTTCGAAACAATAATGATTTAGGTCAATACTAAATTGAATAAATCTTTAGGTGTCGAACTTCGCCGTACAATCCTCTGCTACTGCATGATCGGCTGTCAGACAGCCTCGGGCGTCTGGTTTCTCATCGGCTACCAAACATACTTTTTCACCGTATGCGGTATTGCAAAAGCATTTGAGTTCTCCATCATGAATACCTGCTTCGGCTTTTTGGGCGTTAATATCGGAATGTACGCCATCCGGGAATGGCTCGGGCGTCGCTCAATACTCATGCTTGGCGCCATCGCCTGCGGACTTTGCCAACTAGCCAGTGCGATCGCGGCGTCCGTGAGTCCCAACTCCTTGCAGACAGGCCAGACGCTTGTGGCGTTCACAGCATTGTTCATGTTCTTCTATAACGGTTGTGTTGGGGCAGCGAGCTACCCCGTTGCGACGGAATTGGTGAGTTCGAGGTTGCGAGCTTGGACGGTTGGCACTGCTACCTCGCTGGGGTATTTACTCGCCTGGCTGGTGAATTTCTGTACGCCTTATTTTATTAATCCGGAGCATCTGAATTGGGTGAGTGGTCATGATGTAACAGACTCTATTTCTCGGTGGATCTGGCACTAACAGGAATATGCAGGGGGCCCGATATGGATACATCTGGACAGCGTCCAACTTCCTTTGCGTGGTGTTTTTCTATTTCTTCATGCCGGAGATGAAAGGCCGGTCTTTAGAGGAGCTGGATGAGATTTTTGCGGCTCGAGTTCCGGCTCGCAAGTTTGAGTCATATCAGTGTTTGATTCGGGAGGCGGCTCACTTAGATGCAGTAAACGCGAAGACTGGAAAGAAGGACCAACACTAGGAAACGCATACCGTTGGAGGTCTAGTAAGATTCAAATAATTTCAAAATATCATTTGCTTTCCCGACAATGTTCTTTGAAATCGCTTGTTTGTATTTTTATTTCATCTCAAGGAGTTTGTTTTGATCCAACTGTCTCCGATACTAGCAAGAAATGAAATTAAATGATATTCCACAACGCCAAAATATGCTTTCCAAAAAGTCCAAAATAATTTGTTCACATCAGAATTTTCATTCAGAATAGGAATCAGCTAGCCGCGAAGTTGAGGATCTCAAAAAGAAGAAGAAGAAGAAAAAGAAGAGAAAAAAAAGAAGAAGAAAATAGAAAAGAAAAACGACAAGGGTAATCGACATAAGACGTGAGGTGATGTTTTGGTCGTTATCATGAATGCTGGGGAGTTGGGAGTATATATGATGCGAACTGTCGTGTGCTGAAAATGTACAATATAAAAGTCCCTTAAAAAGCCTCGCGGCTCTGAACGTCTGCGGGGCAGGGGGGATTTAAGCGGTAAACATGAGACGCAAGCGACTCGGGCCCTTCTTCTTCTTGGCATCCTTCGGTGGTTTTTCTTTCTCTGACACATATGTAGAGGCTTTGGAGGGGGCTTTTGAGGGGGCCCGACTGGGTGCTCGGCTGGGTGCCCTGCTAGAAGGCTTTGGGGCGGCCTTTGTAGATTTGGAGAAGAAAGAGGTGGGTGGTTTAGAGGTAGTATCAGGTTCCCTCTTTGAGCGACTGCTGGGCGCTGCGGATTGCGCCCGCGAAGTTCGGGAGCGATGTGAACGGTGGGAACGATGAGATCGACGCGATGATGCGACGGAACCGTCTTCATCGAATTTGAATCGAGGATCTCGCTCCGCGCGGGCGGTTGTGACATCGATTCCAGACATGGCGGCTGCCGTGGGGGTGATGAACTCGCCGTCCACCGATGTGCCTAAACTGACGGCTTCCATATCGGCGACACCTCTGCGCCACATTTCGACGCCGCTGAGGTGTTCGACGTCAAATTCCATCATCTCATCCATTCCAGTAGATTGTTGTTTCTCGGTCGTAGTAGTTGGTGTTGTGGCGCCGGCCTTGATTTGCTTGATAATCTTGTATCCACCGAACATGACAACGGTGACACCGAGACCGACACCGGCGGCGATGAGGAATTGGGGGCTGGCAAGCAATGCAAAAACGGACGGTGCACCGGCTTTGAAAGCAGAGAGTGCAGCCGGGCCCATTTTGCTAGCTAGGTTGCTAATCTCGGCAAGAGTGAGGGCGACCGCGGCCATGGCATCAGGGTTCTTTTGAAGGTGGGAGATGGTTGCGGTAGCGCTATGTTGGACACAGTGTGCTTCTTCTAGAAGCCACTGGGCCCGATCGACCAGTCCATTCAGTTGCTGCTTCTCATCCCCAGCAGGCACCGGATCATATTTTGAGAGGGCCTCTGGGTGGGCCTCTCCATATGCAAGATCCATATCTATATTGGCGTCGGACTTGGACCGAGCAGTCTCCGGGCGAGAGGGTTCCCGGGTCGTGACATCGTGGTGGGTATGCCGGCGGGCGATAGCCTGCGAGGGAGCATATCGAGACCCCGCTCGGCTGGGCGCTACAGAGTGTAAGTCCTGCTCATAGTGCGAAGGAGCCCGAGGGCGATGCCGCGTTGAATGATGGCGAGACTTTGTTCCGCGACTGCGTCCTGATCGTTCTGAAGGTGCATCATCGATCTGGTAGTTGGCGAGGCCTTGGAGAGCCTGCTGCTCTGCGATCTTGGCACTGCGCTCCGAATCAAAGTGGGACTTTCGCTCGCGATAAGCTTGTTTAGCTTGGCTGAAGACACCAAAAAGCTGCTTGCTCTAGAGGGAGATAATCAGAATTAGACTGGCAGGTCCCACTATATAGAGAGAGGGAAGGGAAGAGAGGGCCTTGCATGATACTTACAGTGCTGACGACTTTGCCGGATTTATCAATCACGGCGATCGTTTGGCCTAACGGCGCCATCGCAGAGAATAGTCTTTGATGACTGCCGGGCAAGGAAGATCACTCATCAGATGGGTGAGATCGACAGGTTGAAAGACCGGATTTCCCAGGGTGGTGGAAGGTAGCGGTGTGAAGAGTGTCCAGGGGTGCTGGGCCAGATATAAATGGCGGAGGTACGGAGTACTTTGGGTACTTTGGTACAGCTTCAGGGGAGTACCGAAAGAAAACTGGTTTGCGCGGCAGCCTCGTATAAAAAAAGACAAATCGAAAGTGACAGGAAAATTAAAATCGGGAAATCGGCAGCAATGCCCAAGAGGATTGCATCGAGGCAGAAAAAGGGACGAAAAGGGACAAAAAGGAGAAAAAGATCAGCGGCGAAATCCGATCGGAAAAAGTGAAAGGTACTGAGCAGTTCCTCTTAAAGCTGGGGAAAAAAAAGTGATGCGAGCGTGGTGGCTGGGGGCGATGGCATCAGCGTGCAGGGCGGGTTACAGCAGTTGGGCAGAGCAGCGAACAGCGAACAGCGGAGCGGATTCCGATGGTTCGTAGGGCAGAGTCGGGTTGCCAGTGATGCGAAGGCAGAAGCGAATCAAAGGCTGGGCACAGCTGAGCGAAATGGGCAGCAGAGCGCGCAGACCGCGTAGTGGGGAGACTCGGGATTGTTGGCGGGGTGTGATTTGCGCAAATCTTGTATTGGCGCTGATGTTCTGTGTGAGCACTGAGGAGGAGATTATCACACTGTACTACCCTAGGGTCACTACTTATTGGTGGTTACTGGTACTTATACTAGGAGAATTACTATGGACGGCAGAGCTGACCGATGGTTCCTGAAAAGTCTGCGTGGATATATTAATTAAAGAGCGGAGCTTGCACCATCTCCAGAGATAGATATAGTTAGCTACTGGGTCTACTGGGTACTTAGAACAAAGTACCAACCATAGTTAATGTACATACTCCATCGTACATCAACTACTTGTATGGCTGGTTTCTTCTGCGGAGTACAAACAGCGGTGACCCCCGCACGCTGATTGGCCCGTGCAGTGACCGCCACTGTGGCTGGTACTAGTCAATAAGCCGGTGACCAAGTACCAGCCACAGTGGCGGTGCTGAACTGCACCGTAGAGAGTGATTACTCTATAGCTGGATAGGGTAACTACTGCCTGTTACTAGTACTAACCGTAGTTAAGTAGTCCATCCTCTAATACTCTCATCATGAATAGAGTCTAGACTGAGACTACGCCGATTGCAATTCTGGCGATGGCGACAAATGGAGCCATCCCTGTGCAACTGATGGCTTCGTCACGACGGAGTCATGGATTCCCCCTATAGACTGTCCCTACCACGTGTGTACCAATGGACAACAGAAACAAACAGACAATGAAACACCTCAGGGGGAGGTCATCTGGCTTATCTCCCGGTCGATCACCGTCGGTGTAGTTGCTTCTGTCATGCCTAGACTTGACTTCCATTTCTATTTCCGTTCCATTTCACTTCATTTCCATTTCCATATTCCATCTGGAAGTTGACAAGATCCATGAACTATACGATAGGTCATGTTCACATTCAGATCTATCACTTCCACCGTCGTTGTCGCCCTCACTTTACCTGCCACAGCCATCCTCCTAAAACGTGATCTCCAATAATGGCCGTGCTCAGCAGTCCCCAACAATCTCCTCAATCTCCCATAGCACGTCTTCTATGGGAGCCTCGGTGAGTCCACCTTTGTCGTTAATAATAAAAAAACGCTCCTATCCCCAGCCCAGCCCAGCTCCGATCGGAGCTATGCGACCGCAGCGGTCACGACTCAAGGCAGATCATATCCGACCTGGGCGAATCCAACACTCGCTGACCAAGAGCCTCTCCTTTTTTTTAGACCCGCCTGTTGCTGGAATCACAAGCGATACGGATATGCTAGGGGTGGTGAGTCGAATACTTTGGCGATGGTGCAATGCAATGTTTGTAGGGGGGGATGCGATTTTGTTGTTCCCGCACCGCCACCGCCGATGATTCATTTCCATTTTGCAATTGCCCACACCTTCTTCTCCCCAGATTTCCCTCCCCGGAATGGCCAATTGATCAACAATTGTCTTGGTTGAATTGCTCTTGATTGCATCCCTTTGATATATTCCTGGTCTTGTGGTTTATATTTTTCTTTGCTTTTGGTCCCGGCTGACTGGCGATGGATCCAGCGGATTCAGGAAGCACCTCGGAATTGGAGGACCACTCCAAGTCCTGGGGATCGGACGCGCGATCACCAACCCCATCTGCCGATGATGCCGGTAGTGCGTTGTACCCTCAGAGTGATTGCGGAATAGGTCACCGTGTCCTGGCCAGTCGCTCGGTTCTTGCCTTGGTCATTGACGAGGAGTGCGTCTTTGCCGGTTTGCAAGGTGGTGACATTGTGGTAAGTCGCCTACAATTGCTTCTTTCTCGGGGCTTTTCCAACCTTATTCCTTCGTGGAGCTACTGCCTCGAAGTTTCAAAGAAATTATGCATATTCTGACTTTTTCCAGGTGTGGTCGCTCGAGACATATGATCTAGTCTATTCTGTCCATGCACACAAAGAGAGTGTGCTGGGCCTATATCTGTCTGAGGATGGCAATCTGTTGTTTTCCAGTGGCGGTGACTCTGTGATCAATGTTAGTTTTGTTTCCTCCACCGCAAGAAGTGTAAACATTCCAGACTCATACCAAAGTAGGTCTGGTCAACGAGGACTTTCGAGCGACTCTATTCCATCTACTCTCACCATGATGTGGGTGATATCTTCACTGTTGTCTATTCGGCCAACAATCAGACATTATACTGTGGTGCTCAAAATACTAGCATTCAAGTAAGCATACCCCCCATGTCGATCTATATGAGCACGTCACTGACTCCACCAGTGGTGTGATTTGTCTGAAGAAGGTTCGACTCTCAACCAGAAGGCCTCAGCGGCGCATCCATCCAAACGGGCTCATCGTTTCTTTGATTCGAAAGGTCCGGATGGGACCCGGGCTCCTCGGCCATCAGATGGTGCCCAGTCTGTATCTGAAGGAGGACGGGTTCTAACTTTCAAACGAGACCATCACAAAATATTTGCCCATCATGGATATGTTTACTCCATGTTGCTAGTGAAGGGCCTGATTGAATCAGCACCATCCGAGGAGGCGCTGTTGACGGGCTCAGGGGATGGTGTAGTGAAGCTTTGGCGTCTTGGTCAAACCCCCGGTGCTGCCCCGACGCAGATCGCGAAGCTCCAGAATGGAGACCCTGTTCTCTCCATTGCGGTCGAAGGCTCATTGCTATACTGTGGTCTTGCAGGCGGCGCTTTGAACATTTGGAATCTTGATTCACAGCAGCTTGTTAAACGGATATCTCGTCATACCGGCGATCTATGGGCAGTCCATGTTATCCAAGGCGTTGCAATCTGCGGTGATGCAACTGGAGTTGTCAAGGTATGCATATCGACTTCTCTCCACCATTCCTCACCGAAGTCAATTGGAACTAACTGGTATAGAAATTCAATTCTCGTTTTGAAGAGGTCGGTAGCTGGGTTGCTCACGAAGGTACTATGCTGGCATCCGCGGCTGGCCGGTTCAAGGACCGTCATATCTATGCCACTGGAGGCAATGACAACACGGTGGGAATATGGGATCTCACAGAATTTTTCCTGACTCAAGAAGAACTCCCACCTATCAGTAACGATGAAATGGTTAATAGCCTAGCAAAGTTCGTGTCATTCAAAACTGTGTCAGCAAGCCCGAAATTCGCCGGCGAGTGCAATCAAGGTGCTGCATTCCTTCGTCGACACTGCAACTACCTTGGTGCGAAGACAAAGCTCCTCACCACTGGACAAGATACCAATCCTATTGTCTATGCTCGATTTAACGCGACATCCCCCGAAAAGGTTGAGAAAACTGTTCTCTTCTATGGCCACTACGACGTTGTCGGTGCGGATGCAAACAGATTCAAGTGGAAATCGGACCCCTATCAACTCACGTCGATCAACGGTTTCCTCTACGGCCGTGGTGTGTCGGATAATAAGGGTCCCATCCTAGCATCTCTCTATGCCGCGGCTGATTTGGCCCGCACAAAGTCTCTTCGCTGCAATGTGGTGTTCCTTGTTGAGGGCGAGGAAGAGTCGGGATCTCAGGGGTTCCACCAAACAGTGCGAGAACATAAAGAGGAGATTGGGCCCGTCGATTGGATTCTACTCGCCAACAGCTACTGGTTGGACGACTATAACCCTTGCTTGACATACGGGCTCCGAGGTGTTGTGCATGCCAATTTGGTGGTGACAAGTGATCACCCAGATCTGCACAGTGGTATTGATGGCAGTGCCCTTTTGGACGAGCCTGTGAAGGATTTGTCGATCCTAGTCTCGACTTTGGTCGGGCGGAAGGGCAAGATCAATCTTCCTGGTTTCCATGACAATGTCAAGCCACCCACAGAGGCCGAGGAGAAGCGATTCCAGGCTATCGCTGACGTCTTGTTGCCTCACCACCCCGAGATCCCGAGTAGCCAAGCCTTGATCAAGTCGCTCACATATCGTTGGCGCGAACCCTCCTTGACTATCCACTCGATGGAGGTACCGGGAAGCAAGAGTGGAACAACTACGATCGCACGACGAGCCAAGGCGAGCCTCTCCATCCGTATCGTCCCCGACCAACAGGCCGATGACGTTGCAGCAAATTTGACTGCCTTCGCCCAAGAACAGTTCGACTTGCTCGAATCGCAGAATGACCTTACGGTAGAGATCACTGGCAAATCAGACGCATGGCTCGGCGACCCAGACAACCAGATCTTCGCAACACTCTCCGACGCAATCACCGCAGCATGGACACCAAACGAGCAAACATCGAAGCATCAATATCCAGCCGTCCCCCAACTCACAAATGGTCGCACAACCCCGACCAGCAAACCCTCGGCAGCGCACACCCTTCTCCGCCAAGATTCAACTGACAGCCTCGCATCCCATGTTGATCGTGTCATCACATCAACGACCACCTCCTCCGCAGGCAAAGCCGCAGCGCGCAAGCGCTCCGCCCAACAGAGTGCCACTGTCCCGACTTCGTCGACACTCACCCAAGCAGCGGCCGCAGCAGCAGCATCGTCCGATGAATCACTATCCCTTCCCGTCCGGTCGAAGTCCGAGCCCCAGAGCGATAGTTCGGACCTCTCAAATTCCCCATCGCAAGACGCACGATCCGGCGGCGTGAAGCCAATCTTCATCCGCGAGGGTGGCTCTATCCCTACAATCCGTTTTCTGGAGAAGGAATTTTCTGCGCCTGCGGCGAACCTTCCCTGTGGTCAAGCCAGTGATAACGCCCATTTGGACAATGAGCGGATGAGGGTGGAGAATTTGTACAAAAGTCGGGAGATTTTCCGATACGTTTTTGCCCATTTGGTGGACAAAGTTTGAAAGCATTTTCTTGCGGGGTTAGCTACTTATTTCTTTTTCTGGTTTCCTTTCTTTTCGCAGGGGCTGTTTTGCTTTCTTCCATGGCATGTGTAAATTATACCTTTCATCTTGCATCCATCATCTGGTTTTTTCTGGGAATGTTTGTACCACACTCCGTAGGTTAGGGTATCACATTGAGCGATGTTGGTCGGACAAGTTAGGGTCACGGTCTTTTCGAGGCTTGGGTCGTATCTTGCGAATTTATCTTGGACATGAAACCCACCTGACTATTATTCCTATTTCTGCAATCGAAATTTGTGGATAAGAGGCCACCTGATACGGCGAAACAAATAGCGATATCAAGGGGTAACACCTACGTGGTGAATGAACCATATCCGCTACTTCCAAAGTTTGCTCCTTGGATAACATCTCTGTTTGTGCCAACCTCTAGTAGGTTTTGTTGTAAATGAAATTGCTTTGTTGTGTGTTGCTTTCAAGTTGCTACACTTCCAAGGTTTTCTTTGGTTTGTACAAATAAAAGCTACTAGTAGTTGTAGTGGCATAGCTACAAAAAAAAACTCTAGGGATCTAAATACTGTATTTAATTAAATATAGGGTACAAAATCTCGAGGAATGCTTCAATATAATGATCAAATTTCGCTGCGGATACCGAATTTCGAAACCCTGGTGGGCATGGTTCAAAGCCAATTAATCACAATCTTGAAAGGTGTGATCATACACTCCCCGGTGATCTGAAGGATTGGATACATTTATACATTATTATTTCAAGGGTGGCTTGGTCAACCATCTCCTCATTTCAGAAGCCCCATCACCTTCGCTTTGCAACTCACAGAGACCGACTGGACAATTTGGTCAACCACGCCGACAAAAATACCAAGCTGGGGGAAAAAATGGATGCAGAGATTGGCAGGCATCTGATGGATAGACTCGATGTTTCTGTTTCGAAGTTCTCACTTCAAGGTGGACGTTTTTGGTTCGGCTGCTCCGTTTGTCCACTCACGTCACCTGCCAACCATCGTCCCTTTCCACCAACCAGGTCTCTACCTCCAGACTCGCTGTTCCTACCCTCATTCGCTCTATTTTCCTCCTCAGTCGATGTACCCCATCTTTAAGCTTTTACAACTATGGCGAATAGCCTACCGGGTCAACAGACCTATCTCCTTGGTCGAGATCGTGCCGAAACTGAACGGTAAGTTGGTCATCTTTGTTCACATCCATCTGCTGCTGCTCTTATACCTTTTTGAAATGTCCCCCTCGACAATTATCAGGCTAGATGTACTTTGTTGAGACTCACATTTTTATGCAAAGTCATGTACCCCAGATCCCCAGATCCAATCTTGTCTTGGGATCATGCAGTTGGCCGGACACCCTCGATCCCAATACATCAGATTTCCTATATGGAGAAAGAATTTTCATCTCGCCTCGATGGGGGAGCGCACTAATCCTTTGATTCCATAATTCTAGTTTGAACAAACAACACCACTTCCTGATGGAGCTCCTGGGACATCAATACGTTCATCCCTCCATTCCGAAGAATCAGATCACGTCAATCACGGATCTAGGTACTGGTACTGGGTATGTGAGAGTTCACACAAACGCAAAACAATAACCAAGAGTCAAGAACCGAAAATCATTTAACCGAACACGCAGAATCTGGCTCAAAGAAATTGCGCGAACTCTTCCCACCAGCATTCCACCACTACACCTGCAAGGCTTCGACATCTCCGCGGCACAATTCCCTCCCCAGCCCCAGTTTCATGGCCCTGGAAAAACATGGATCCTGCTGAGCGTGCAAGACATCCTCAAAAAATGGTCCGCAGAGCACAAGGGACGTTATGACTTTGTGCATATCCGTCTTCTCACAGCAGCCCTCAAGACCGAGTCTTACAAGGTTGCGTTGAAGAATGTGCGCGACTTGCTGAGTATGTATAATCATTGACTCCCTCAATTTGAACCATCTGACAAATGTTGAATGCTAATCACTTATGCTACGCCATAGAGCCCAACGGCTACATCCAATGGGAAGAAGTTGACACCACAGCCTTCCACACCGAAAAAACTCCCCAAATTCCCGCAGTTGCCAAGATGTCCCAATCAGTTCGACACGCCATGATCAAGATGGGCATGAGTCCCTTTGCGCCCGAGCGCGTCTACGACGAGCTCTGCTCTAGCGAATTCCGAAACATCCACCGTCAGACGTACACTACAAAGGGCAAGGAGTACCTGCATGATGCGGCTCAGGAGTGGGTAGTTAGTGTTATCCGAGCCCTGGTTGTCCCTTCCATGGTCATCACGGGAGAAGCTATGGATGAGGCGCATGCGAAGAGTCAAGTTGAGAAATTGATTGCTGAATTTGAGGAGCATTGTAAACATGCGTTTCCGCTAATCAACTTTACTGTTGTTGTTGCGCAGCTCTGACCAAGATGGATGGGGCTGGACAGTTTCGAGCGAGGGACTTGCTTACATTTTCGATACCATGTGTATCATAGTTACTTTCAATTCAATGCTGGTGGTGACTGGGGATCGCGAGAGACATGAAAGTTCTATGCCCCAAAATGATCTGCTAGGCCTTTTCTTCGAATTTTACTCGAGTTACCTCGCTTTCTGAATGACAATTGCCTGATTAAACTACATGAGTTCCATCAAGTGTACGTCGGCATTTCCACCGGTTTATTGGAATTCTGCGACTCCATTTCATGTATGCCACCATACGCTCCAACGCCCGAGTCTATCTCATATACTGAGCCCCGGGGTGCCTCATGAATAGGCCTTGAATCCGATTCTCTTGGTTTATTTGACCGAACGATCACATTGGCGCCGGTCTTTCGCCTTCTACGATAAACGATGGAAGAGATAACCAGAAGCGCAATGGTCCCTAAAGCGGAAGCGACTCCAATTCCAGCTTCTGCGCCAGTCGAAAGCTCGCTGCCTTTTGCATGGTGATGATTTGTTCCACTTGATTTTGAGCCGTCTGCCGTAAACGTTTGCGATGGGAAATAATCTGACTTCCAGCGAATTGAAATCCCCTTCGCATTGATGCCGTAGATTCCTGAATCGCCTACCTTGGACAACACGTTGCTTAGGTCTGTTCGTCAGATGATATACACGTCTGGCCGACAGTGGCATAACCATCGGGGCACACGCTCGACGAGAAATAACTCGTAGGCTGGTAGCCGGACGGGAAACAAATAGACCAGTTGGACGCACCTGAGACTAATCCACTACCAGGAATAGTTTGAGCTGGTTGACCATAATACGTGATACGAATCGGTGGTGCAGTCGGCCGGGGGTGAGAAGGTCGTTGTCAAGGGGAGTGCAGCTGTAGTGGTCATGCTGATCACGAAATTTAAGAGAGCACCGGCGACGAAAGAACGAGGCACATGGATTTAAAGAGGGCCAATTTTATCCTTTCATCTCTATTGCACAAGCATTGAGTCTATAGCTGGGTGAAACCGTCAGCTGTTACCCTTTCTGGTCCGTAGGCGAACCCTCCGATCTGCCAGATACCTAAACCCGAAGATGATTTCTGGGGCGAAGTAGAAGTAGTCATTTCGCTTGTTCAAATCAATCCCCATGCGCTCTATCAGTATTTCACGAAAATAGGTAGGTCATCGTCTCTTGTTGGGACTTGAAAATTCCAGATGAGGGGTCGTAATCTGAAGGCGCCACGGGGTCAAGGTGCCTTGCGAGCACGGCCGCATGCTGGTTATAGTATCTAGCTGCCCGTGACCACCTCTGAGATATTTCTGAGGAGGGCCTTGGAATTGTATGCTTACCTACGACTTAACGAGGGGTCGAGATGCATGGCGCCTGCAGTAACATGCAGGTTCTTGCTGAGGTGCCATTGAGGATGGGATTTCCACCAATCGAGTCAGAGGGAAACCCGTATATACAGGAGTGGGCTCGGAATTTGATGTATGGACCAATGTATAGAATCGTAATGTCTGTGGATCTCTTCTCCAGCTATGCTATTATACTACTACGTTGAATCGTATTTACATTAAAAGAGATATTGGGAATGAGTAATTCAATATATTGTCAGTGCATACGGTTAGGCCAAACGAGTGAGCATGTGTATCATGGTGCGCTGGGTGATGATTTCAGTATGAAATCGGTCACCTAAGGAGACTGATGGCATGGTTTTATTGGTAAGAAGTCTCTATCCTGTCACGTAGACCCTTATGGTCTAGGGGAACAATTGGTTCCTCTAGGAAAGTCCATATGCGGGATAGGAGAAGCTGAATTGGGGCTAATCTTTTTGCCTTTTTGCAGATTTTTCTTAATTTCCAGGCTGATGGCTCGATTCTGTCTGCCAGCAACCAACAGCCTTTCTTCTTCATTTTTTCTGTGACAAACGCGTTTTGTTTGTATACTTTGTACACGTTGTATCCAATTCTTTTGTTTACCACAAGGTGATTACCCGATGCGGTTAGCGCATTGCGTGCTTGCTGAGGTAAGCCCCGCAATGACGGAAATGACGGAGTGCTACCATTCAACTTGACTGACGAACCTGGGGAATTTCAAGCTCTTACTTCATCCTACATCCAATTCAATTGACAATGGCTTCCTTTATTACACCTCAAGTCTGCCGTGCCTTCAGAGCAGCTCCCAAGGCTGCCCCTTGGGCTCGTCTTTCCACCCAACTGCCTCGGGCTCAGCCTGCCTTCCGCCGCTTCTACGCAGCTCCCGCCCAAGAACAACCCCGACTGCGTCTCGGGTCCACCGGTATGGGATTGCATCTTTATCCTAGTGGGTTCGATATTCAAGCTCACCATTGATTTATCAGCACCTAACTTCAAGGCCCTCACCACCAAGGGTGAAATTGATTTCCATCAGTTCATTGGCGACAGCTGGACCATCCTGTTCTCCCACCCCGCCGATTTCACCCCCGTCTGCACCACCGAGCTTGGTGCCTTTTCGAAACTGAAGAATGAGTTTGAGAAGCGTGGCGTGAAGATGATTGGGCTGGTGGGTTGTCATGTCTCTTGTGAACAAGGGTGTCTAGTTACATAGGCTAACGCGAATGCCAATTTAGAGTGCCAACGATATCGGTTCTCATGGCGAGTGGATTAAGGATATCAACGAGGTTGCCTCGACCGATGTTCAATTCCCAATTATTGCCGACGCCGACCGCAAGGTTGCTTTCCTCTACGACATGATCGATCAGCAGGATCTGGACAACATCGACCAAAAGGGCATCGCGTTCACCATCCGCTCTGTCTTCATCATTGACCCGAGCAAGAAGATCCGGCTGACTATGATGTACCCCGCCTCCACCGGCCGCAACTCTGCCGAGGTTCTGCGTGTTATCGATTCCTTGCAGACCGGCGACAAGAAAGGCGTGACCACCCCGATCGACTGGCAGGTGGGTGACGATGTTATCGTGCCCCCCTCGGTATCCACCCCCGATGCGAAGAAGAAGTTCGGAGAGGTTCGTGAAGTCAAGCCCTACCTGCGCTACACCAAGTTCTAAATCGCGACGGGCCGGATGAACCTCGGAGGTTCGCGCTATGTAAAATAAGATATGACGAGTCAATCAAATCACCCACGCTACGGGAACTTTGTAGAAAAGTGTGGGCCGGCGATCGCGAATCTTCCAAGACACCCCGGCTTTCATGCCGGATGGAGTAGAATTCGGGTAAATCACGACAGACAAACTTGGAACATGAACCAAATCGAACACTCCACAGAGTTCGGCAAACCCATGCTTGAAGACGGATCGAATGACCTGCACTGTTGGAACCCCTGACAGCTGGCTATTCTAGGAAATGATAATCCGGGGGCCTGCAGGATCGTCGTCGATAGCTTACCGGCTCTTCCTATTTTGGGCCACAGCCCAGCATTGGCGTCCTTATTCTGAAAAGGAGCCGGGGGTATTCCACCTATCCCTGCTCTGCATTATGATGTTCAGAACTCGGTTATGCAAGCGAATGCCATAGTCGCCCTTCTTTCTGAACGGGCCAAGTAGATCCATTCCATTCCTCCGAGCAAGGATCGCCTAGAAGAAAATGACTCCTGGAGGCACGTGGATCTCGCGACTGCCCCTCTCTGTTTTATTCAGAGATTCTGGGACATGATATCGCATTATCTTTGTGTCACCTAACCTGCCATTCATCTGTAGTACAGCGCGGGTGGATGCTTGCGCTTTGTCTGTCGTGACCCGTTTCTCAACCCCGCCTGGTGGTCACTATGGCTCCCTGGACACGCCTCGTATTGGGCTCACTACTGCCTCAGCTGCTGGTCGCATCTCCAGTACCTGATGCTGTGCCCGACCCGCTGAAACTCGAGCAACGCGACGATACATCGGATGATTATCAATCACCTCCGTTCTATCCCACGCCGCATGGCGGATGGGTTTCCGACTGGGCGGAAGCCTATGAAAAGGCATACCAAGTAGTCAGTAACATGACGCTGGCGGAGAAGGTCAACCTGACCACCGGAACTGGTTTCTTCATGGGACCTTGCGTGGGACAGACAGGAAGTGCTCCTCGGTTCGGCATCCCGAACATCTGTTTGCAGGACTCGCCGCTAGGGATTCGAAATTCGGACCATAACACTGCATTTCCGCCTGGGATCACGACGGGTGCGACATTCAACAAGGAGTTGATGTACGCTCGTGGCGTCGCAATCGGCGAAGAGGCCCGAGGAAAGGGTGTAAATGTACAGCTAGGTCCTTCTGTTGGTGCTCTCGGACGCAAGCCCAGGGGTGGTCGAAACTGGGAGGGCTTTGGTGCAGACCCTGTTCTACAAGCCGTCGGAGGCGCGCAGACGATCAAAGGGATGCAAAGCACCGGTGCGATCGCCGCACTAAAGCATTTCATTGGGAATGAGCAGGAGATGTACCGCATGAGCAGTATCATTACCCAGGGATACTCGTCCAACATCGACGATCGTACCCTACATGAATTATATCTATGGCCTTTTGCAGAGGGCGTCCGCGCAGGAGTTGGCTCGTTGATGACTGCCTATAACGATGTAAGTTTGAATTACAGCATTTACGGAGATTCTTTAACACTATTTAGGTCAACAGCTCTGCCTGCAGCCAAAATAGCAAGCTCATCAATGGGATTCTCAAGGATGAACTCGGTTTCCAGGGATTCGTCATGACTGACTGGCTTGGGCATTATTCCGGTGTCGGATCTGCACTAGCTGGTCTCGACATGTGTATGCCTGGTGACGGTGCTGTTCCGTTGTTTGGCGATAGCTATTGGGGACCAGAGCTGTCTCGATCGATTCTGAATGGCACAGTTCCTGTTGACCGCTTGAATGACATGGTATGTACAATAGTTAGCGTCGAATGCATACGCATGCTGATACAAATCTAGGTCACCCGAATCGTCGCCACGTGGTACAAACTTGGCCAGGATAAAGATTATCCCCTTCCCAACTTTTCTACAAACACCGAGGCTGAAACTGGGCCTCTCTATCCCGGAGCTCTCTTCTCACCTAGCGGTGTAGTGAACCAGTTCGTCAATGTGCAAAGCGATCACAATATCACCGCCCGAGCAGTTGCGCGGGAGGCCGTCACTCTGCTGAAGAACGAGCAAGGCATACTTCCCTTGCGACGAAACGACACTCTCAAAATCTTCGGCACCGATGCAGGCGGCAATCCCGATGGACTAAACTCATGCACCGACCAAGGCTGCAACAAGGGTGTTCTGACTATGGGTTGGGGTAGCGGAACCGCTCGATTGCCTTATCTCATCACACCGCAGGAGGCCATCGCGAATATCTCGAAAACTGCTGAATTCTATATCACCGACTCCTTCCCTAGCGATGTGACTGCCACACCTAAGGATATTGCAGTCGTTTTCATTAATGCTGACTCGGGAGAGAATTATATCACCGTTGATGGGAATCCTGGAGATCGTACGAAGGCTGGTCTCAATGCTTGGCACGACGGAGATGACCTTGTCAAGGCTGCAGCAGAGAAATTTTCAAATGTTGTGGTCGTTGTGCATACTGTCGGTCCCATCCTTATGGAAGAGTGGATTGATCTCAAGTCGGTCAAGGCTGTTGTTGTGGCACATCTTCCTGGCCAAGAGGCTGGAAACTCGCTCACGGATATTCTATTTGGCGACTTCAGTCCTAGCGGCCACCTGCCATATTCGATTCCACGCAGTGAATCCGACTACCCTGACAGCGTGGGCATCATTGATCAACCCTTCGGTCAGATTCAGGACACCTTCACTGAAGGTCTATATGTGGACTATCGGCACTTCCTCAAGTCAAATATCAGCACGCGCTATCCCTTTGGCCACGGTCTGTCATATACAACTTTTAAGTTCTCGAACCCGACTATATCTGTGGTAACCGCCATCGACAGCGCCTACCCACCGGCGAGACCCACAAAAGGCTCGACCCCGGTATACAACAACTCTATCCCTGCGGCTTCTGAGGTCGCATGGTCCTCGACAAAATTCACTCGGATCTGGCGTTACCTCTATCCCTACCTTGATAACCCCGAGTCCATCAAAGTATCGGACGACTTTTCCTATCCGGAGGGCTACAACACAACGCAACCAGAGTCTCGTGCCGGTGGCGGCGAGGGTGGAAACCCAGCGCTCTACAAAACTGCATTCACTGTGCAGGTCCAAGTTACCAATAACGGAGCCCGACGAGGCAAGGCCGTGCCCCAACTCTACGTTGAATTGCCATCTAGCTTAGGCTTGGACACACCCGCCCTTCAACTGCGTCAATTTGAAAAGACGAAGGAGCTCGCCCCTGGCCAATCTGAGACTGTGACTCTTGAGATCACTCGAAAGGATCTGAGTGTCTGGGATGTCGAGGTGCAGGATTGGAAAGCACCCGTCAATGGCGAGGGCGTCAAGCTGTGGGTCGGTCGTAGTGTGGCCGATCTTCCAATTATTTGCGTTGCTGGTGGACAATGCTCTACCCAGTGAACTTCTCCTCCGCGGACCCCCTATTTGAGCACTCTTTTGCCATTTATTTCTTTTATACCACCACACACGGTCTCTCCAGCCCAATGGAGACTACTAATCCGAATTTTCTGACCTTGGTACTCTAATCCCTTTCTTTTGAACTGTATATACTTTCCTAACATAATATGTCCATATTTATCACATTATTTAACATGATATTTTGCATTACAATATCTCAAAATGCCTCCTTGCTGAATGTCTAAGCACTGACATTTTGCACATCTTCAAGCACAGGCCTCTTCTCACGATCCAAACCTGTGACAGTCTCTACATGTTCCTTGTTCAAGTGAGTTTTCAAGATAAAAATGGAGCAGAAAACACCAACGCCGGACATGCAAGTATATAGAATCCACATGTTTCTCATGCTTCCTGCAAAAGCCTCCTTCACAGCAAGCAGTTGCGCAGAGTTCTCGATAGTCTTGATGATCTCGACACTCGCAGCCGCGGAGCCGCCGGTCATCTGCTCGGCCAAGCTTTCTGACATACCAGTAGCCAAGAGACCAGACTTCATCTGACTCATACTATTCTGGAAGACGACGCCTCCAATGACGATCGATGTTGCCGTGGCCATGTTACGGATGAAACCCAGGGTAGCTGTTGCCGAAGCTGTCTCGTCTTGTGTGACCATTGCCTGGATAGCGATGATGGGTGTTTGAAAGAGGAAACCAGCTCCGAAACCGCTGAGAAACTGGAAGCCGACTATTTCTCCCAGCGAAGAATCAACGTCGAGGCTGATGTATAACCCAGTTCCGATCGTCATCAATATCAATCCTATCCAGACCAATTCGAGGTATCGACCCGTGCGGTGGATGATCGCTCCAGTGACCATGCCAGAGAGTGCCTCTGCAAGTACGACGGGAAGGGTTAAGATACCAGATCGCATTGGCGATGCCTCCTTGACGGACTGCAGATAGAGAGGAATGTAATATTCACCCGCAATAAAAACCTTTGTACCAGTGTCAGTGTGCTATCTTTCAACGTGCAGCTTTGGCGACTCACAAATCCATGGGCAAACCCCACTGCCATTGCAGCAACGTTCGAAGGTTTACTGAAGATACCCAATGGCATGATAGGGTACTTAGCCAGGCGCTTCTCGCTATATATGAATAGCAAAGAGCAGAGAGAGCCGAAGACTATCAAGCAAATAACCTGTGATGAGCTCCACGCGAAAGTGACACCTCCGAAGTCCAGACCGAGGAGCAGCATCAATGTTAGACCAAGGACAGACAAACTTCCAAACCAATCAATGGCTTTAATGCCGTCCATCATGTTGGTCTTTGGGTTATGCACGTCTAGGAAGAAGAAAAGCAGAACGAATGCAAATCCAGAAACTGGGAGATTGATCCAGAAGTTCCATCTCCAGGTGACATACTCGGAGAAAGCACCTCCCATGAGTGGACCGATTCCACCGGCCAGTGCCCACATGCATTCCATGAGTCCAAGATAAAGACTCCTGTGCCTGTCAAAGTATCAGCACAGAAAGGACAAGCGGAAAGGATAATCATTTCAACATACCGCACACTAAAAAGATCGGAAATGACAATGGTCACCAGCTGCAGAAGACCACCACCAGCAACACCCTGCAGAGCACGGCCAGCAATCAACATCTGCATATTGACAGCAACAGCGCAGATAATCGAGCTGACAAAAAACCACGCAACCGCAATGAGGAGGATCAACTTGCGACCCCAGATATCCGAGAGTTTAGCCCAGATACAAGCACCGGCAGCATTGGCAAGCAGATACGCGCCACCAATCCAAGTGTACCCCGATGCTGAATGCAGTTTTGCAGCAATTGTGGGGATGGCCGTCGCGACGATCGTCTGATCAAGCGCAGCCACAAACATCGACAACTATGACTTTGAATTAGGATCGGAGAATTTTCTTGTTTTCGAATCCACTTTGGCGCATGGTCTTACAGAAAGAGCTATCATGATAGCCACGATGCGAAGTTTTGCCCGGCCCGTGGCGGGGCCATCTTGAAATTCCATGTTGGATGTCATTTTCTTTTCTCCGCCCGCCTTGTCGAGGGTACGTCCTGGCGCGGCGATAAATAGAGGAAAGAGACGAGGAGTCAGAGCTGGTGGCTCCCGGAAATCTCTTTGTTCTGACTCGCGACCCCGCTGCCGTGGCGTCCAATACGGTGGGTCCGCTATCTTCCGAGGGAAAGGCTGACACGAGACGGGGCTCAAGCGTGAATCCGTCCGTAGCCGTTGATGAGATCAGGCTTTCTAAGAGAAATTTTGGTCAAGATGATGAGTGAGTGGTTGTACCTAGTTCCGTAGAATCCCTGATTCCCGAGAGATGATCAGATATTTCCACCTTTCGTATCGTCGATATAGGTTCAAGGAACATCTCAACACAAACAAACTTTTCTTTAAATCGAAATTTCACTAACTGAAGATCTCCTCGGGGCTGATTCAATGGGTCCCATTTAGATAGCTGCATTAACGCAGCAAGTCCCTTTCAATGTCAAAATAATGACTAGTCTGTCAGGGAATGTGGATCATCGGGCTAGTTCGTCCGCCCCCAATGCACCTATTCTTGACGAGCTTGAATAATCTACAGCCATCCTCAGACGCGACCCCAATCCTGCTAGCGGAGTTCCAATCAACTTTTGGCCATCTTGCCCAAGACTTGCCGTCTCACTTTGCATCCAATCTAGAAAGAGTCCGCAAGGAGCTTCCGTCTCTCGTTTCAAGAGCACCAGGCATCCCTTTTGTTCTCAGCCACAGCGACCTTAATACCATGAATATCCTGGTGAATCCCGAACCAGAAGTACCACAGAGATCAGAAACTGGGCCGAATTAAGGATTCTGCGCTTTGGCTTTGCGCTATACGGGCTTGGCAATATTTTATGCTAGATGGAATTAGAAGGGTGGCACTACTACTACGATCGGTACCTTGAACTCGTGAGCCTTTTCTGGCAAATTTTTCGAGAGGAAGTACAAAAGTTCTCTGACTCGGATTTCTATTTTATTCGAGTTGCGAGAATGGCTAGACTTTTCTACCATTATAGTTTTTATTTTGACGCGCATGGCGTAGTGCAAGGTGTGCAGATGGGTCAAGCGGATGGGTCGCTTGCGTATCTGGATGCTTTCTGTGCTGCTGATGTGAAATGGGAGGATTTTTTATTGTGAATCTGCTTGTTTTGTATTCCAAGACAGGCAGTGTGTTATAGCTATCCCATGTCAGGTACAACTTGAAGTATTTCTATACTAGTATCTCGTATGTTGATGAATGCGGATGAGACAAGGATAAGTCTGAACAAATAGCATTCAGCAAATATGCAGACAGCACATACATAAGGAGCATAATGACCTGGATTCCACCAGTTACTTGAACTATTCTTCTTTCCATGTTTCACAAACAAAAAGCTTCTAAATCCTCCGATCCGACACAGTATAAACGAGCTGCAGAAGATCGAACCAATAACAGACCCGCGATGCCAAGTCGATCTTAGTGGACCATCGAGCAATTTTCCATTCAACAGATCATACTTCCCCCACCTCTAGCACTCGAACAGAATCATTTCCATAAAATCTAGGCCATTTCCAAGTATTTCACTCGTTTTATCCGTCGTCACCCATCGAGAATGCAGTACGTCATGTGACGTCAATTGCTATAAGCGCACCGAATCCGAACCATCATTTTCATAACTTCATCTTTACTTATCCAGTCCTCAATCGGCTATTTGAATAAGATTAAACATAAAGTGTCACTACCTCCACCCACCCAGCACCAATTGACCTTCCCCCTCAAAAATTGGCCCAACCCAGACAATCTATACCACGACCTCGATCACGACCCTGATCCACTCCTCTCCAGGTCCCAGTCCAACATGCCCAACGCAAAACCAAAAATAGTCCTCTACTGGCACCGAACAGACCTCCGCCTCCACGACTCACCAGCCTTACAAGCCGCCCTATCCCTAAACCCAACCACCTTCATCCCAATCTGGACCTGGGACCCACACTACGTCTACAAATCCCGCGTCGGCCCAAATAGATGGTCCTTCCTCCTCGAGTCCCAAAAAACGCTCTCAAATTCCTACAGCAAACTCAACCCCCGGCAGCAATTATGGCTCATCCGTGAAGCGCCGCAGAGCGTTTTGCCGAAATTGTGGAGCGCGTGGGGGGGTTACGCATCTTGTTTTTGAGAAGGATGAGGATGCTTATGCGCGGGAGAGGGATGGGGTGGTTGTTAAGCTTGCGGAGGAGGCGGGCGTGGAGGTTATTGTTAAGAGTGGACGGACTTTGTTTGATGTTGATGAGATTGTGAGGAAGAATGGGGGGAAACCGACGATGAGTATGGCGCAGATTCAGAAGGCTGTTGAGAAGATTGGTAGCGGTGTGCCGGAGAGACCGATTGATGCGCCGACTAGTATTCCCGATCCGCTGACGCGGGATGAGATGGATTTGAAGGGGGTGAAGCATGACGGAGGAGGAGGAGGAGGAGGCATGGGATCCGAGTCCAACTCCGGGACGGATATGAACGCGGATCATCGCTCCACGACGGATAAGCAGTATGCAGGGATAATGGGACCGGGCAATGATTTTGGCGTCCCGACATTAGAAGAAATCGGCATCAATCCTGCCGAAGTGCAGACACCGCATCGAGGAGGTGAAACTGTTGCTTTGGAACTCCTTGCCGGGTATATCGAGGATGAGGAGTATATTGGACGATTCGAGAAACCGAATACATCGCCCGCGGCATTTGAGCCGCAGTCAACGACGTTGCTTTCGCCGCATTTACATTTCGGCACGTTGTCCGTGCGGAAGTTCTGGTGGGATGTGCAGGATGTCATGGAGAGGCGGAAGAAGGAGAAGAAGAGTAATGCTTCTATTCCGACGAATTTGCCGGGGCAATTGCTCTTTCGCGAGATGTATTTTGCGGCTCATGCGGCTGTTGGAGAGTCCTTCTGTCGGACTTATGGTAATCCTATGGTGAGGTTTATTGATTGGCATTTGCAGAGTAAGAGTCCTGAGGATATTGCGCATGGGGAGGAAGGGGGGAAATTGTATGAGGTGGATTCTGATGAGGCTGAGGTGTGGTTTTTACGGTGGAAGGAGGGTAGGACTGGGTTTCCTTGGATTGATGCTTTGATGAGACAGCTCAAGCAGGAAGGTTGGATTCATCATTTGGGTCGACATAGTGTGGCCTGCTTCCTGACGCGGGGAGGGTGTTATGTGAGTTGGGAGCGAGGAGCTGAAGTATTTGAGGAGATGTTGATCGACCGTAAGTGTTTTCCAACCTACCTAGGTACGAAGTACCTCCATTCAGATCTCTAACACAAGTGATCCGATTACAGACGAAACGGCGTGCAATATCGGCAACTGGATGTGGCTCTCTTGCACGGCTTTCTTCTCCCAGTTCTACCGGTGTTACTCGCCCATCGCCTTTGGCAAGAAGTGGGATCCAGAGGGTAACCTGATTCGGAGGTACTGTCCGGAGCTAGCGAAGTTTGATAAGAAGTACATCTACGAGCCGTGGAGGGCGCCAATCGCTAATCAGCGGAAATGGGCGTGCAGGGTCACTGGTGATGGCAGCAGTTCGACCAATGAGGATGGGAAGATCTATCCTAAGCCAATGTTTGATTTTGATGAGCGACGGACGATCTGCCTCGACGCTATGAAAAACGCATACCACGTTGGGCTGCATGGGAATGATAAGGAGCTCAAGGATGGATCGTGGCGGAAGGCCTTTGGTCTGGATGAAGATGGAAAGAGGCCTAAAAAGAAGCAAAAGACGTAGGAGTAGGAGTAATAGAATGATGTAGTGGTTATTGATGGTTAAATTTTCTGTTTTAAGATTGTGCAAAGCGTTCATCCGTAGTAGTATATGATATACAAGCGCCCCAACCGATCGTGTTTGTCATAATTCCTCCCAATATATGAATCCAGTATTAAATGCGCCGTATGCCGTGTAATAAATGAGTCTCAGAAATGCAATATATACAACTAGAAGAAGAAAGAGTAGACGAAGACTAGGACCGTCACGATGGTCGCAATCTCGTACTGGAATTCGAACCAGGCAGCCTGGCCACCAAAGGCAATCTTCTTGCTCTTCTTCGTCGGGTGCGCCACGCCAGTCTTGGGGTCCCGATCCAACAGATCCTCGCGCTGAGGCACAGTTGGAGGATCGATGGCGTACGAAACGGGGGTCCACAGTGAAGTGCAGATGAAAAAGAAGGTGAGCGGGGGCCAGAAGGCGTGGGTGATCAGGCAAATGACAATGCCCTTAAACCCGCTCTCCTTGTAAAAGCATCGGTAGGTGGAAATTGCGACCGCGATGATGGTAACGTAGACGAAGGCAAAGTGGAAGAAAGCCATGAAGTTGAAAAGAACCACGCGTAGGCGGACGAATAGATTCTTCCTCAAGTTGGCATCACGCTCGTTCAGTTCAGAGCCCAGAGAACCGGTTGGCTTGAATGCTTGGGTCTGCCCACCGAGCCACTTGGGGAGAATGAAAGCTCGAACAATGCACAGAGCGATGTAGGGCGACATCCAGAGTTGGTAGCGAGATCCACGCTGGCCAGTGTGGTAGCCAGCCGGAATGAAAAGCGCGAATTCACAAAGACGGTTGGCGATGGTCGAAGCGAAACAGGTCCAGATGAGCCAGTGCAGTTGGTCTTGGTTGGCGTAGGCCACCAGCTGCTTGCCCCACAGGAGAATAATGGGGATGGCAAAGAGGGAGGCCGTGAGGAGAATAGTATACAGACTGAGGGTAGCGTAAAGGAATCCAGAAAAGCGCTGGGCAATGGTCATCTTCTTGACGGCATCACCCCAAGCGCAGAACTTCATCTTGAAGGCCGTGTCCACGGTACCAATGGCCCAACGTGTACGCTGCTTCAGGTGACCGCCATAATCCTCGGGGACAGTACCAAACTGGAGAGGTTCGTGAACATACGCAGTCTTCCAGCCCTTTCCGAGCATCAGGGTTGAAGTCGCGACATCCTCTGCCAGCGAACCAAGGGGGAAATTGCCAATTTCCTCGAGCGCCTCGCGTCGAACAACATAGCCCGAGCCGGTGCACCACGCGACATTCATCGCGTCCTTGATCGGCTCAATCACATGCACGAAGAAGTCGAGACTTTGCGCGAGAGGATCGGACGCAGGGGTGTTGTAGAAAAGCTGGGGAGGGCATGCAAGGGCCATCCGAGGGTCCACCAGCAAGTGGGGAAGAACGGCACGCAGCCACTGTTGTTCGGGGATCTAAGGCCGCCCGTTTAGTTCATGACTCGCAGAAAGGACGGGATAAGGGAAATTAGAGTGCTTACCATATCAGCATCGAGCGCGGCCATGAATTGACTGGCGCCGCCGGGCAATGTGTGAACCTGATCGAGACCATAGTTGAGGTTACCGGCCTTGAAGTGGTGAGGTTTGCCGGGGATCTTTTCACGGGCCATGTAGTAGAGGTTGGGATTGGTCATGGCGATTTGACTGCATGAGTCTTCCAGGGTGGCTGATTGACCGTCATCCAAGACAATGACTCGGAATCGTTCCATCGGGTAGTCCTGGTCGAGAGCGCCTCGGACGGTGTCCAGCACCACCTCATCATCCTCTCCGCAGCAGGTGATGAAGACATCGACGGTGGGACATTCATTGCCAATCAAACGGAGCTTCGCGCGGCCTCGCTTCTTCAAGGCCATCATGGTCCAACCGTTGTGCATCAGAGACGGGATGGCGGTGACGACCTCAATTCCAACGAAAATCCAAGCACCAGCAAAGCTGTAGCCGGCGGCATTCTGGGCCATGATGATACAGTAGATGCGAAGACCCAGATAGAAAAGGTACAGAGCAGTATTCGTGAAAGTTAGTAGCGGGGTGAACTTGAAGACGAAGCGCTTCCAGCCCTTCCAGATATCGACATCGTCGCGGTCATCGAGACGGGCAATGGAGCCCGAGCCAGTCTGCACCCATTCCTTCGCGAAGCCTGGAGTCGCTGGAGTGTCGACTAGATTTGTGAGGGATGCGGCACTCTGGAGCTGAGAGTTCTGATACTGTTCGAGCACAGAGATCTGAGTTAGCTTCATGGCCACCATAGCACATATGATCTGCTATACAGCAGGTATGCCTCGTGTCTCTCAGGAATGTGCACGACCAAAGCCACAGCCACATGGGAATGAGAAAAAGAGTAGGAAGAGACGGAAGAGACGAAAGAGACGAAAGCATACCAGAGTGGGGGAGGCCGAACGAGAGTCATAAGGAGTGTTGGGAAACGAATCCGGCCCACCGGAGAAGCGCGGTGTCGGTTGCAGCCATGAAGAAGAATATTCGGGAGGACTGTAATTGTGGTTGTAATTCTGGTTGTAGCTGTGGCCCGGTCGGATTGGCATGATGGGGCGAGTGGATGGAGATGCAGCCGATGCAGCAGAATCCGGGAATTGAAAGTCGAAGGAAGTGGACGAGGAGTTGGGATGACTGCGATAATTTTGATAATTTTGAGGAGGAGTCAATTCAAAGGACTCTTCCTCTTCATGATAAGGACTTCCATAGGGGCTGGGAGGGTATTGCGCCTGGCGACCTTGACCATGACCATGACTTTGACCATGACCGTTCATGTTGGACAAGTCGATCGACCGCACCTTACGGTTGCGGTAATGCGAGAATGCGATGGCGGGGAAAGAATGGGGCCCGGAGCAAATAAGAATGAACAGAAGCAGGACGAAGTAGGGTATGAGAAAAGAAGGAAAATCCAAACACGGCTGGCAGAGTAACAGCAGAGTAACCGCACAACAACGAGAGTAGCGAATGTGATGTAGCAAAAAGCAAAGACGGGCCAGCTGCAAGGGAAGAAAGAAGCAATCTTGGAGTGCTTGGAGTGCTTGGTGCTGGTGCTTAGGGCAGGCTTATCGGGTATTACGTGGATACATACAGGTACGAGTGTATTCAGATCTGATTGGCCATGATTCTGATGATTCAATTACAAAGTACCACTAACTTCCACTAAAAACTAGTCTGGGCGATCTGACGAGGGCCGAGGCTTTGCCATCATAGATTAGTAAATTAGCCCGAGTATTAATAGTCCTCCCTGCTGGAAGTATGTACACCTGCAGTAGGGACTGGACGAATAAATTGTTACCGCGTATGAATAGTATTATTGTATAGTATGAATAATATGAATACTATGAATAGTATTAATAACATGAATACTGTACATGAATGGTATTCTTCCACTGTGTCGTCCGCTTGCGTCACCATTGTCCGCAGTCTACTCCGTACATACGGAGTACTCGTACATGAGCTACGAGTACACGTACAGATTTGTGTACTTCGTACGGGCGAAATCACTAAAATAGAATTTTACAACCAATCCTCGGGGAAACATTTTTCTTTGTCTCGCAAATTGGCCGGGTGCCTGGTTAACCCACGGTTCCTGCATTTGCCATTGACCAACCGTTGGGCCAACCGTTCTGCCTTCTGACTGGTCGCGTGTGAGAACCAGCCTGCAAATCACCTGCAATCACCAGCAAAGACCCTGCTCGTTGATCCACTTGATCCACCGGGCTCCACCCGGTGGGCCTGCGAGGGGCGACAGGATCAGGTACGACTGCACCCGGTTATCGTGGATCGGAGGATCGGAAGATACATCACACCCACAGCCACCACAGCGGTGTATCTCTGTGTATCTGCAGATACACACAGCTGTAGAGAGAGTCAACCCTCACTGCAACCCCGATAATTCCGGATTTTCAGCCTTGGCAATTACCCTAGGGTACTGTACAATTCTCTTTCTCTCCGATCCTCACTGCTCATTACCGTTTTGGGCCCTTTCCGATCTGCACTGTTTTCACCTCCCCCAGCTCCGAGTCGTCTCTCATTTCCCCGGCTTGACTTTCTTTAACCTTCCTATCCGCATTCCTCTCCAGCATACCAACCTTCATTCCCACACATGGCCTTGTCGTTGATCGTCAACGCCGGCCTCATGGCCCTGCCCATCGGCGGGTGTCTGGGCACGTTATTCGGCATCGACGCTCATCGCGCAGCCAACGGTCAACGCCCACTCTTCGCTCCCAACCCCAATGATCCCGATGAGAATCGTGGTACCGGCGGCAGCACTGGAGGTGGTCAAGATAGCACCGGAGGTGGTTCGGGGTCCAGCGGCGGCGATGTCAGTGACAATGGGATCCAAACTAACCCCTACTGTCAACTCTCATATGGTATCACGCCGCCTTCCAAGGATGGCGAATCTTTCACGCGTGAGTTCTTACTGACCTTGACCTCCCTATCCCATTTTGGAGCGACCGGTTAATCTTTTCAATAGTCAATCCCAATCAGTGGAATGTCAAAAAGGGTTCCGATAAGGGCGCCCTCTGCATGAATGTAAGTGCCTCGACTAGTCCCTCATGAGACTAGACCCCTCGTTAGACCCTATCGCAGATGCTAATCTCGCCCCCAATAGGTCACCACATTCAATAACATGACCTACCCGACCAAATACTCAGCCCCCGACTTCTCCGTCACATGGCAATTCGATCCTGGCCCAGAGACCGACCCTGTGTATGCCTTCCCCAATATTATGGTCGACAAGGTGCTGCCAGTGGGCCTCGACGACATGCAAGAGCTGTACCTCAACGTCCACTGGACCTACGGTGTCGGCGACGAGATCGCAACCACCACCGACGAGTCCGAATTGACCGCCAATAATGTCAACACCAACGTCGCCATCGATATGTTCTTTGACAGCGACAAGGTGACCGCGCAGGACAGCACCAGCGCCAAGTACGAAGTCATGGTGTGGTTCGGCATGTTCGGCCCATCTACCCAACCTCACGGCTATCCCACGGTTGTCACAACCAACACGGTCAATGGAACAAAATTGTAAGTTCACGGGATTCCCAACGACCCCTCCCCCTTGATACCCCGACCGATACTAATTTTTCCCCAAGCAATCTGTACTCCGACAAGAACGCGAATACAAATCAAAATGTCCTGACCTGGGTCGCGGAGCATACGGTCGAAGAGTTCAACGGCGACATCTATCCTCTCATCACCGATCTGTACAATATGACCGGCTCAGTCTACCCATCCAGCACTGACTACCTGGGCTACTTTGGTTTTGGATCGGAAGCCTTCTCTGCCGACAAGAATGTCACGTTCGGGGTCACCAACCTTGAGATCGGCATTAAGACATAATCACACAACACACATGTACATATAGACAGCGCTTCTTTTCCCCACAATATTAATGACTGATACGATCCCACTACTATACCAAGCTTATTTCCAAGCGTTGTACGGAGCAATAGACCCGTTTTCTATACGAGCTAGCGCCGATCCGCGTCAAATTTCGGTGGGGCTAGGCGTTCCATAGTCTCCCCGCTTTGTATCTGACACAACTCAATTCAATCGTCTGTCCATGGGAGCTTTCAAGTTAGTAACATGAATGTATTGTATGCTTTAAGTAGTCATTGACGTACTAAAACTTGAATATACAATGGGTTCTCCAGTGGCGTGTCAATGCGCCGGCGTTGGACGAACCGCATACCGCATTCGGAAAGACGCATTGGGTAGGATGGCACATCGATTGGGATCTCCCGTCCAGATAATCAAGATTATGCAATTGTACACGATTCACTGATTCAAACTCAAAGAAAATAAACTACAATGTAGAACGACATCCATGACTCACGCCAGGACGATATAAGCGTTCCCGCAGCCTTGTCCCCGCATTCCACTCATCAGGACTCTCCCTACTTTGTCCGAACTAGCATGTAGAACTCACCTTTCCCCAACAACAACATCTCCTCTGAATAGAAGCACTGCACTAGAACCACCCCATCCCAACATGGAAAACATAACAGCATACCACTTATCAGTATTCTCATACTCACCCACCACCACCACCAACAAGTCGCAAGGAGGCAACCCAACAACAATCTACCTCGGCAATCCAACTGCAACACAAATGCACTCCCTCGCCAAATCAAACACCCACGAATGCGGCTTCGTACTCACCAACAGCCCCACCACGCCCGACCATGACGATTGTCACCTCGCAATGAGATACTGGGTCCCGAACCACGAAATGGAAATGTGTGGCCATGCAACCGTTGGCGCGATATGGTTACTCAATGAATTGGACCAACTACCCACATCCACCAGTGGAAATGGGACTGAGCTTCGGATCTCTACGAAGTCGGGAATAGTCAATGCGAGAGTTCTGCGTGGGCAGGGGAAGGGAGACGGGAAGGAGTCCAAGGCCACGCGTGTCCTTGTCTCACAGCCTCGAGGCATAGTGCAGGATTTGCCATCTTCTCCCGATGACCCGAACGGGCTGAAAGTCCTTCGTGAAATTGTCGCTGCGCTAGGTCTCGATCTGACTGATCTAGATCTAAGCGGCCTAAAAGTTCAAAACGCATCAACATCCCGAACAAAAACCCTAATACCGCTTCGTAATTTAGAGACTCTTGCATCCATCACCCCGAACCAAGAGTCCATTCGCGCAATCTGTGAGAATATCGGGTCAACAGGTTTATACCCGTACGCCCTTGTCGATGTCAAGGAGCAGATTGTCATGGCGCGCCAGTTCCCGAAGTCTTCGGGGTATATTGAAGATCCGGCGACTGGGATTGCGGCTGCTGCGCTTGCGTTTGGTCTTTTGGATGCTGGGGTTTTGTCTGATGCGCGTAGGTCGGTTTTTGTATGGCAGGGGTGGAAGATGGGGAGGCCTTCGGAGATTGAGGTGGTTTTTCGACAGGAGGGGGGAGGAGGGGGAGGAAGGGTCTGGGGGAATTGTGGGTTGTTGGATTTCTGGGAGGGTTGAATGGTTGGATGTTGATACTGCTGATTTTTGATATGCTATCCTACGCGTGTCAGTGCTGGTTGGTATCTACATGGTAGTTACTAGTAGATAATAGTATTGTGAAAACACGTTGTATGTCTGTCCTCCCAACACTATCTGTACCCGGCCTTCTCAAACAACTTTAGAACTTGAATTCAATTTGAAATTGCTGCGATGATCGGTACCCACCTGGGCACTAGGTAGTCATGTCGCAGCCATTTCAACATGATAGAGAAGCAAAAACAAACTAAAATGACCATTCGCCTTTTTCCAAGCCCCACACACGCCCGGAGACTGACCAACAATATCTTTCTACTGCGCCCAGCACTCTCGTCGGGCGCTCAGCTGTGCCCGGCGATCCCCGACGTTGTTGCCTCCAGGGCGTACTCACCCATGCCTAGATCACTATACCGACCGTGAACCTTTCTGGAACGACGTATTTTCGCATGATTTAGGAGTTGGAACGCCCAACAAGTACCACGTGAAGTGGTAGTTCGCGGCTGTGAGGCTCTGTTACAGCTTGAGTACGTTGTTTATCAACTTGCATCTCTCCTGTAGCGGCCGGATCGCTTTTTTCATACTTGGTAAGAATATCTAATCTAGGTCAATGACCGAGGGCTTCACCACTTTAGGTAAGAAGTGTCTAATATACAGTCTCATTTCCAGATGAGAATGGATTTCCTCTGTTGCGACATGACTGGAAGTCGGGCATTCAAATCGACGGCAGATGCCGAAGCTAGATCGGCGCTTCAGCGCCACAGGGAAATTGAAAAGTACCTCGCGTTGGAAAAAAAAAGATCAAGCAAAATCATCAAGACAGTTTTACTCGGTATATGGCTCTATCTGAGACATGCGAAACTCCACTAACATAGATCTACTAGGCATCAAAGGGTCTGGAAAGTCGACCGTGATAAAGCAAATGCACAGTATCTACTCCAACGGCTTCTCCGAAGAAGAGCGTCATAAATCACGCCCTGTTATATTGAAATACCTTCTGGGTATTTTCAAAACTCTGCTAAGTAACATGGATACGGAGAGAATGTCATTCGGTACAGAGACTGCCAAGGTAGTTGGACCTTATGAAGCTTCGGCAGTATTAATCCCCACATTTGTCACTTCAACTTATCGTTTCATGCTAGTTGTCCGTGGATCTGATTGCCAAAACGGATGCGGATGCTGTCTTCAGCGGAGCTCCAGTAGATGCAGCTATTTGCGATGCCATGAAGAACGTGTGGCTTGATCCTGTAATGGGTACGGTTGTTTCGGAGAACCGCCATATCTATTACCATGACAATTGGATTTAGTAAGTGGCTTCCAAGACCGATTTTGGATGGCAATGCTCAAAGTTCCACCTACTAGTTTTTACAACTCTACCGATCGTCTTACTACTCCCGAATGGCTCCCCAATGAGCAGGATACCCTCCAAGCACGAATTCGGTCACTGGGGGTTACTGAAATTTCCTTCAACATAGGTCCGATCACTTGGGAAATGGTCAAAATAGATAATTGCGGAGCGGGGGTACGGGAAAAGGGACTACACCATTTCGAAGATGTCCATTGCGTGCTTTATGTCGTTCCACTTTCCGATTATGATCAACGTTTGATCGAGGACGATAGTGCGGTATGTTCATACTGTAGTAATCGTGCATATTTTTCCTTCCCCGGTGCTGTTTGCTTATTTTGGTATAGACTATGATGCACGAGATAATACTGGCCTTCGAGTCATCGATCTATTACAACCGATGGTTTAAGGACAAGCCTCTCGTTATATTCTTGAACAAAGTGGATATTTTCAAGGAGAAACTTGCTATTTCACCGCTCTCCGAATATTTCCTGATTTTGAGGGTTCGAATACGGACTTCTCGGCTGCTGCAGGCTATTTTGCTAATCGTTTCCGAACATCGGCAACCGCCAGAGCGAAGGAGCGTCAAGTTTATACATATTTCACAAATGCCACCGACACAGCATCAATGAAGGCTACGATGGAAACTATCAATAGTTCCATAATTTGAGGAGCCTCAGCTCCTTCTTTCTTTTGCTTTACAATGAGCCGAATCAAACAAAGGATGGTAAATCTTTAGTATGGTGTTTCAAGTTCTAGTCCGGCAACTTTAATGCAGCTCGACAGTCTTTAAATACTAGCTGTATATTTTCCCGCTTACGATTCACGAATTTAACCACGCGGTCTTTTCCAATTCCTTATTCATAAACCTTGATATGCAGTAGAAGCGTTCGTGCAAGTGTTTTAAACAGTACTTGCAATCACGTGATATAATCGGCTGTTTCTCGGCTATCGAAACCGACATTTGAGTCACTTTCTTTCCGGAGTGTGTCTTACATGTCTTTTGATTCTAAGGAACCGCATCGATTGGGTTCTTTGAGTTAGAAAAATTCATTCTCGTTAATAGCTCTGAAACCTGTGACTTTCGCCCGTGGGGGAATTCCGTCATCCCATCTCGCCTCGAGACGAACAGCTGTGCATGCGATCTTCGGCAAACATTCCATCAAATTGAATTTGAACGAAGAACAAAGCATCGCCAACATAATATAAACCGACTCTTTCAGCATGCTGATTCAGGGGGTTCAGTCTCTTTGGGGCCTAGTGTACGATATTCGCACGATCTATGGCCTTGCAGTGGCTATATTCTTACTACCCGTCATCTTGATCATTGTTGCACGAAATGGAAATGTTTCGATAACGCACAGGAAGCTCAAGAAGACCCATGAGAAGCAAAGGGGAGTCTGTGAACAATATGGAAGATCAATATCATCCCATGTTCGGCCTCCCGGAAACTACTAGAAACATCGGGCTACCACGGATAAAAGCACTCTATCTCCACCCCGTCAAGTCTTGCGGACCCATTGAGGTCGATTGTGCTGTACTCACCAAGACTGGATTCCTCTTTGATCGATGTTTCGCATTCGCAACGGGCCCCCTTGACGACGGTCCCGACTTGACCGAGAAATGGCGGTTTATCAGTCAGCGCACTAAGCCTGCCATGTCCATGATTGAGACTGAAATATGGCTTCCTACCGTGGGTGATCATGTTGGCTATCTGGTCATGTTGTTTCCAAACCCGGAAAACCCTTCTTGGGCCGATAGACTTGAGACGCTTTTTCGCACTTGGGATCTATCCGCCATTCCCAAAGTATCACTCTTCGTACCCCTCGATGTTATAGCTGAAAGCTTCGACGGCTACGTAACGAAGCCGAAGGCCTTCACTATTCATTCTCGTGAAGCCATGGGCCTCGATATGGGGGAGCTTCCTTCTGTCGCAACAGCCATTCCCACGCTGAAAAAGTTCTTAAAAATCCCTCATAACCAAGGCCTGTCGCTTTTCAGGTGTACTGAAGATACCCTAGTCCGCACTGATAAAAACCTCGCACCGCTCGAACACATCGGCACACCGGCCGTCCATGGATACACAGATCAGCAACCTATCAACATAAACAGTCTATCCTCCGTTCAAGCCGTGTCCGAACTCCTCCCCGCCGAAAACCAACCCTTGAATGCACTTCGTTTTCGGGCAAATATTTGGATTGAGAATTCCGCCGCTTACGATGAAGAGACGTGGAAACGCTATGCCATCTTGCCAAAGGATCCTCGTGACATGTCAAAAGCCCCGGCAGTCCCAACTCTCTCTGTTGTATGCCGGACTTCGCGATGCACAATGCCCAACGTTGACCCGGAGAAGGGAGTCTTTGATACGGATAACGCGCCTCCGGATAGGAAGAAAGGAAAGCCACAACCAAGCACAACCTTGGTACAGCACCGTACCGTTGAAGATGGGAACAAACAGGCGCTCGGATACCTCGGCATGCATTGCGTTCCAGAGGATTGGTGTTTGAAAATGGCCAATGATGGTGGTCAAGGCTTGTGTGTTCGGGTCGGTGATGAGATCGAGGTTCTTGAACGGGGGATACATCTATATGGATCCACTGGTGGTGATTACTAGGAGTCGCCGGTTTTCTATCACGTTATTTTTCCTATATAAATTATAAGATGCTGTGCTTTGAAGCGAGTACGATTTCGGTCATTCTGGATGCTTCATATTATCGGTTTCTTCAGTAACTAAGCGCAAATTTGAAAATTTCGCTTTGATCCTTCAGATCATCTTGTCTTGTCCAAAATCAGGATTCAAAAATCAAGTACTGGTTCTTCATACTAGATGAAAGAAAAAAAAACTAATAACCAAACTTGCTTTCTCGGGAATCAGGCGTAGGTCGGGTTGGGAGTTGAAAGAAACTATACGTGAATTCCTTTTTTTTTTGTAATTGGGCTCTTAGAAATCAATCTGTTTCACTAAGTGTCGTAAATTTCATCTTACTAGAGAACGGCATACCTTAACCTTTGCTTTGAATATATGCCTACGAAGGCGAGGGTTGTTAGCACTTAGCCCCGCCATACATAGCGTCGAGAAACAACGTACACCATAGAAGTGGCAAAATATCATTGGATAAGTGACAAAAATAGACACAGCGTACCACTCTTGTCAATGAAATAAAGGGATATTATCTTCAGATGAAACAAATGTTGATAAATGAACTTGATGAAAGAAGGTCCCCGAATGACCCAAAAACCTCCCCTTTGAACAAAAGCATAACTATGCGATGCAGCGGCCCCAGCCAGCACTCTCATCTTCTCATCTACTTATTTTCCTACTATTGACCAGATTTTAATTTGCTAAGTCCAAATCTGACTCGATCTTCTTCAAAATGCCTCGCCGCCGCGAAACGACGCCACGTCCTAGACAGGATCAAAAACGGCGACGAGATACTTCTCCAGAACCATCGAGCTCCCCGCCTCCAGCCAAGAAAGGTGGTACAGGGAAGGGCAAAGATCACCTCAAGGGAACTGGTGGATCTCAAGGAACTTCACGAACTACCGTGACACGCAGCTCTCTTCGTCGGCCTTCCCCGCTGTCGCAGGAGGTGCAGACAGCTGAAAGTAGCGAATATAAAAGATGGCCCCGTCAAGATCCGCCCATCACCAACGTGAATGATATTCCCAAAAGCTGGAAGTGGCACCCGAATGAGCCTGATCTTGATCCAAAGTCTGCTTGTCCTCTAATCCCACTTCCGTGAACAATCAGAACTAAATTTATCCTTGTAATATAGTGACATTGATGGCCATATTGCCCGAAACCGCGAGCGTATCGAGGATGGAATTCTGCCTGCAGTCTTCGAAATACGACTGAAGCAATATGAAGCGAGGAAAAAATACATAGATGATATGATTGCGTCAGAGCCTGCAGGCCTCGACAAGGCTGTGGTCACTCGACTAAATACTCTGAAGACTATGAAGACGATTCTCGAACGAGATGGCGATGAGAGAGAGCAGCTTCCCAATGTCAACGCTCTCATCAAAGCTTATAGATCGGGAAAGCTTACCTGGTCCCATGAGGCAAAAGTCACCTACTGGAACAAAGGGAAGCAGCTATCTAAGCCAAAGGACTTCAGATTTGACGATTTACTCGACTTTCATAAAAAGCATGACACAGGAAAGGGCTTCTGGGTTGAAGGGGTGAATCCATTTTTTCCCTTTCCCCTTAATTCTCATATTCACAGCCGAAAGTTTTCAGCTAACCTCTACGGCGCGTGATCGCTAGTTTTCAGGTCCGGAACCTAAACGCCTAATGGCCCATATGCGTATCCCCGCGAACCCGGCGACCAATATATGGCCCACCCATACGGTATGAATGGGCCTCTAGAAAGAAAAATGGAATATCATCGTACTAATTATTTTTGAATTTTCTTAGATTTGGTTTGAGCTCAGAGCTCCAGGTGTGACTGGCATGTATTGGAGCATGGATTTCTTGGAGGATACCGGGGCAAATACAATGACTATCTGGGATACCGACCTCGATCAATTGATCCAATTCAATGGGAATCCAGTTCCAGTGCCTATTTGCCTGGGAGAAACGGTTATCCACACCGCAAGCGATACTGTTGTAAAAAAGTCGGTTATCGTTGAAGCTAGGGTTACGGCGGGAGAAATGAGAACCAAATGGTTTACACTAGAGGCTATTGTGAGACAGGCTCCTCGGAAGGGCGAATCGGCTTGGAGACTCAGCGGTTCGTGGTGGAGGGAGGCTTTATATACAGCATCGTTTCCAGACAGTCAGAGAGATTTAATTGCTTGTGACAATTACTGGGAGTTTCTTAAATTGGTACCGGATGTCAATCCGAACAATGTGATACCTATTTCGCCTCCTAAGCGAGGTGATAATGTTCCTGGAAGACCACGGGGGAATGCTTTCGATCTATTTCTCTAGTGGCCAGTTCTAGATCTTTCAATTTTGGTATGGCTAGTAGAGGGTTGCGATTTAGTTTTCTTTGGTGGGAGACTGGTAAAGTTGTGTGCGTGGATCTTGGCTTTTTTCTCTCTCTTATGTCGTTTAGTACAACTAGGACAGAACTTTTCAATAGACACAAACTACTACTGAGGTACTGAATGTCAGTAATATTTATCAACTTGAATACCATACCACTAGTACTTGATCCTAACAAATCAGGGTATTGAGTAGGATACTGGGTAGAATACTGGGTCGTATGATGTTTACATCTTTGATACTATCTAACTGCTACTTATACCACTGATATACTACTAGTAGTCACTCGGTATGAGACTGCCAAAGCTAGGAAATAATGATATCATTGATTCATAACTATGAGTTTTGGCTTGTGCTTGAACTTGTGACACTAGATATTTGTTGCGATATTCAAATTCTATCCTCCCATCTGACGTTTGACCGGATTGCTGTATCTCAGGGCACATGCAAACTCAGAGACGATTTTGCTTGCAACGTCTGCAAACGTGTAGATGGCAGTTGTTACATTCGTAGATGAACTTGGGTAGAACAAAATTGCATTGCTCACATCTGAATTCCCCACCTGGCATCGCCCAGCCCTGGCGGTGATCACACTCGTGGCGTTGTCGCAACATCTCGACCACCTCATTCACAATGGCAACCCCTGGCATAGCATTATTTCGAGCTGCAATTCGGTTGGCACGGTCAAACAAGCGACGCTCATCCCATATCGGGCAGGTGCATGTTTGCCACTTCTTGCCACAAACGTAGCAGAATTCGTATCTGCAACGGCAGCTAGAATGATAGCAAGGTCAGTTGCAGTACCAAAGTGGATTGATCAGATAATAATTACGTGATATGGTTGCAGTCCGTGTCAAGCTCCACAAGATTCCGGCACTTAAAACAACGCTTCCAACCCTCGGCCTCCGCCAGTTGGAATACCGGGTCCAGCTTTGTAACGCACTTTCCTGGTGTGTGAAAGTCCTCTTTGCAGAGTATGCATGTTTGGTGCTTACACTCTTGGCATGTGCCACAGTTGCCTTGCTTCCGGTTGGGGGTATGTACGCTGAGCAAGTTTGCTTTGAGCAGTACGTTCGAGAAGTATCGCTGATCTCGATGTTTTTTGCCTCTACTCTGCGCGAGGTCTCCGGCCCGATAAGTGTTCGCACAGGCTCCAGGGGCATAGGTATACGGCAGCAACGTGGTGGGAACAGAGATTCGTCTTTCAGGGAAGCCGAGAAAAGCTGAATAAGGCAGACCTGGCAATAGTAGTGTGAGCAAGGTGCTTCGACCATTGTGAAAAAGATGCCTTGCTCGCCGCATGCAACGCATTCGAGACTGGCTTGCTTGCTTTCATTTCCATTTCCATTTTCATCCTTAGAGATATCCACTGCACTGCGCTTCAAATCAGGCTTTTCTTCGGCCATGATTGTTCCAACCACCCGGCACATCTGTTGCTCGTACAATGAGGGTGACGATTGGTCTTCGGCTGCCGGCGCCATATTCCCGCTCATGTGTAGAGCTATCCGTCGATCAGTCCGCGATCGATCTTCTTCCTTGAGAATGGCTGAGATGAGGGCGGCGTCAGCTCGGGGAACTCGTGCCACCTTGAGGGCGAGTTGACGGTCATGGATAGATGCGTCTACATCGTCGATCTCTTTTTTCCATTGTTCAAGAGCGAATTGTTCGTCGGTGATCGTAACGAAGTCGGTGGGGTTATGGGGCTTGGCCGTTGTTCCCAATATCTCTTTGAGATCGTCCTTCATCAGCTTCAAGCTCTCTGCGTATATTTTACAGCCCATTTTGATGGCCTCCGGTCATGGAAAACAATCAGTGAATAGCTTCTCGACGCGGGAGTGGCGATCGCACTAGTACCGTGAGAGTTGAATATCACCAGAAGTTCGGCTCGATTAGCGGAATGAGAGTAGGTACTACTAGACAACAATATGTGAGTAGACAACAACTTGAATGTGAAGGGGAAGGGGAAGGGGAAGGTGAGGAAGGTGAGGAAGGTAGGAAGGTAGGAACCTTGGAAGTGAAGCAGTGAAGCAGGAGCGTTCCCAGCGCGCCTCAGATTCGATAGGCAGCCAGGAATTGCGGTGAATAGGACAGTACTATTAGTAGCCAGGGCAATTTAAGCTGACTGCCTAGTAGTAGTATATAATCAGCCTTTAAGGACCTTAGCCTCTTCAAGTTGGATAAGTTAAAGATAGCACCTAATAAATGCCCTAACTAGTACCTAAAGCAGTACTGTAAAGCAAACTTGAAACTAATATTAGGAATCTTAGAAGCTACAATAAGTATACTCGGTTAGGTACCCGGGAAGATTCAAGTTTGAAACCCGAATGAATGTGTATTGAGATAGTACCATAGGCCACAAAACCTTTGCTAGAAATTGGCAACTATTACTGAGCCGTAGGCAGTCTCATACAAATTTACTAGGATCATCGCCGGCACTCTGGGGAAAAGGAGAAAGCTACTACCTGATGTCATACTTCGAGCTTCTTAGGTGCCTGAGGCTGCCAGGAACGAGAATACATACTTGTAGACTAACACGTGATAGGTCGAGACCTGATTGACATATGATTTACTGTAGAGCTGTACATAGAGTACTATGTACTCCAGGGCTATTCGTCCGGGATCATGGTAGCGCGTGGGTCTTCCCTTTCGATAGTCTCCCGATTGTCACCGTGAATCTGGCAAGGAAATAGAAATTCAGACATCCCCACAGCCTCGGAACAAAAGATGAAATCAGAGAATGCTCCACTCGCGGCGCGGCGCCCTGGCCCATTGCATCATCGCCTCCCCGGCTCCCAGATCTCGTGCATCCACTGCTCGTGGCTTCAAGGATCGCCCCATCGATCGGTCGATCCAGCTATACTTGAAATTTGCGTGGACGCTGATCTTTGTTTGCTCAACATGAAATACTATCCATTCGTCCACAATTTCAGCCTAACCATGGATAGCCTTCAATAAACGATTCCTAGTCAGCTCCTGCGGAATCTAGGGCTAGTCATGGCTGAGCGATCATCCTGCATTCTTAAAAGGCTCTTTGCCCTGAGAACTTCCCTTGGGAGAGTAACTAGAATCTTTGCGCATTGTCGTCATTGTCACTATGGAGATCCCTGACATTCCCGACAATCGTCCACACAAGTCACCTTCGGTGCTGTCGTACTCACCGACCATTGTCCTTGATGGCGCGACAGACTATGGGTTTGAATCGCAACCCAAGGACAGCGACTACCAGGACATGCGAAAAGCTCCGCCGGTAGATACGCCGCAAGACATGCGCCAGGAAGTTACCCAAGATCTCAGTACGCCAGAGCCACAAGAAAAGCCGAAGGAACTGAACGCAATGCCGAATGGCACAGAACAGTGAGACAAAGATCTGCAATGCAAAGTTGCAGGAACCCGCCGCTAACCTAATGGCGTAGTCTTCCTCCCCCACCTAGCAGCGACGGCGACGTCGACGAGCTTCGTCCCAAGTCATCGCTCAAAACCCTTCGCCGAAATTTCGCACTAAATGAGCTCCCACTGCTCCAAGCGACGAACCCATACGATGGTTCTGAGCAATTCAATCCGGTCAACGAGGAGGATGGCGACACATTCGACTTGGTTGCTCCATGGGAGGGCGATGCGGCCCCACTGCACTCTCTTGAGCGCCAAGCGGATACGATGTTTTCGCCCGACCATATGCTAACCATCTTGCGAAATCCGCGCTATTTGGCGCGCTTTCGGAATTTCCTGGTCTCGGAGCGCCCGAGGTCTATTCCCACATTGACATATTATCTTAATGCCTGCAAGGCGCTGAAAGCAATCCAATATGCAAATTCCCTTGTACGATTGTCGGTAGATGTGCCGACGGCCGGGATTGAGCAGGCTCAAGAACCCGTTGGCCTAACTACAAACACAGCACTCGAAGCCCGTGTTCAGGATGCACTGAATGCTCTGACTGCAGAGGAGCTTCCCGCATTCATCACAGCGACATGTATCAACATCACGAGCAAAGTTGTCGAGGAACGCGTGCGAGGAACCCTGCCAGACAAGTTCCAGGGAACATCAGACGCCCTGGCGGAAGTATTCTGTTTGACAGACCCCTCGCGCCCCGATAACCCAATTATCTTTGCATCGGGAGGTAAGTAATTCACTGCCTTGAGTATTGAGGAAAAATTGGCGTCTAACATCTGCTCAGAATTCCACCGCACTACGCAATACGGCATGGACTACGTCCTTGGACGAAACTGCCGCTTCTTGCAAGGCCCCAAGACAAACCCTAACAGTGTCCGACGCATTCGCGAAGGCATCCAGTCAGGTCGACATCACTCAGAGTTGTTCCTTAATTAGTAGGTCACTTGCTTCTCTGCCTTCTCAACCCAAAAGCTAACGATAGACGAAAGCCGCCGCGATGGCTCTCCATTCATGAATCTGCTTCAATGCGCACCGCTTTGCGACAGCCAAGGAAAAATTCGGTATTTCATTGGAGCTCAAATTGACGTTTCAGGCTTAGCGATGGAGGGCGCGCAAATGGAATCTCTCCAAGATTTGCAGGACCGAAAAACTTCAGAAGAGGAAGAGGAAGAGAAAGAGGAAGAAGCTTCCCAGCAAGATGATGTATCGCACCTCAAACCTAAGCCAAAAAGCGAATTCCAAGAACTGGGTGAACTGTTCAGTCCCCGGGAGCTGCAGAATGTGCACAATTACGGAGGCAATCTGTTCCACCCTGTGGCCGACCGACTCAACCCAAAGAATAGCCGCCTGTGGATCCAAAGCCCTGAGGGCGAGAGCGAGTCTCGGTTAGGGGTCCCATCATCTGTTTCCAATGGCGGAGGCTCTTTGACTGGTGTCTACAAACATGTAAGCATACCCGCAAGCTCAACCTCCTTTAGATATGCTAATCGCGTTTGGTATAGTACCTTCTTGTCCGACCATACCCATCACTCCGCATTCTCTTTACATCGCCCTCCCTTCAAATCCCCGGTATGCTTCAATCGTCATTCCTATCCCGTATTGGCGACTCGGGACCCAAGCGTGATAGCATTCTACATGCCATGATGGCCGGACGCAGTGTCACAGCTCGGATTAAGTGGGTAAACCGCTTCAGTGATCATGGTCGGCATCGCTGGATCCATTGTACGCCGTTGCTGGCGAATAATGGAGAAGTGGGAGTTTGGATGGTGGTGGTTATCGATGATGAAGATGAAAGTATGGTACGGTGGAGTGGAAATTGGCCGAGTGCCTAGTGCTTAACGAAAACTTGACTTTCTTGTATATACTTCGCTTATTGTATATTATCTTAAACACATGAATAATCCTACGAACTTTATCAAGAGTTTCGAGCTATTGATAACGAGTATTGCTATAATATTCAGAGCCTAGTCTCTACGCAATAAACCCCGTAATTTCAGACTACACAGTAGAGATTTAGTACACATTATACGGCTTGGGATTTTACCAAGTTATATACTACTCAGCACCCCAAATTGTTAGGATCAAGTAATTTGTAGTATAGGTCATGGTAGAATAGCTTCCCTGGGGGAGCGACAGAGCCTTCTAGGGAACACTACTAATTTTAGTACTAGTAGTAGAAACACTGGGTCGATTGCGGCTATAGAGAACCACAAGCAGCCGGTGTGAATATCAGGTCCACTCACTGTTTTCAATGAGCCCGGGTAAATTGGATCAGTAAACTTCATCCCAGTTATAAATGTTGTATATAGTCATGTCCCTATGAAATTTCTAATAAACCCTTATATTAATAAGCTTAATTTCCTCAATATATATCCAACAGCACATACAGCAACCTAAAAAAGCTCTATTATTACTGCAAGCTTTACAGGCTCTGGTTGCAAATACGGCCACAATTGGCAAATGAGACCAATATGGCAACAACATCGGCACCTCCGCGCGCAGCAAGATCGGCCAATGAGAGGGCGCCACAGCGTTGTGGCAATTGCCGCGAGATAGGGCATAAGCGTAATAGGTGCCCGCTTAATAAAAGTACTTAGTTTTTGCAATTTAATTAGTGTTGGTGGGTTTATTCATATAAAACGTAGTTGTGGTGGAGATGGGTGTCCGGATAGCTCGGGTGGCCGACCCATGAAACACGTTATACTCCACGACGGACTTAACATGGGCCATCTGACTATATCCGAGATGTTCCCCTTCGGATATAAATAGGACCCCAGGTCTCGAGTAAATTTCTTCTCGAGTCAAGCAAACTGTGTTACTATTTCTACATAATGGCCTCCTCGTCCCTAAAGTATACTTCCAAGCTTGTCGGCCAGCGGGTCCTGGTGTTTGGAGGCACGTCCGGCATTGGGTTCTGTGTCGCCGAAGCAGCCTTCGAGCATGGCGCCCACCTCATAATTTCCAGCTCGAATCAAAGCAAGCTCGACAAGACAGTTACTAGGCTGAAAGAAACCTACCCCTCTCAGAGTGAAAAGCAAACCATCACTACTCACGTCTGCGACTTAGCCGATGCCGCGAACCTCGATGCCAACATCCAGTCTCTTTTCGAAGAAGCCACCAACTTCGGCACCGTCAAGCTTAACCATGTTGCTTTTACCGCGGGCGACATGCTCAGTCGACCACCTCTGGAAGGGTTGACTCCCGATGTCATCTATAGCGGCATAAATGTCCGCTTCGTCGCCCCGGCCGTGATGGCCAAATACATCCACAAATACGTGGAGCTCTCCCCAGCTAGCTCTTTCACTATTACCAGTGGTGTACGCAGTCAGAAACCAGCACCGGGTTGGACTATGGCTACAGCCATTAGCTCTGCTGCTGAGGGTCTTGCTCGCGGTCTTGCTGTGGATCTCAAGCCTATCCGGGTGAATGCCGTTGCTCCCGGTGCGGTGCACACGGAGCTTTTTTCTCTTTTCCCGGATCTTGACGGTGCTCTGGAAATTTTCCGACAAGCATCGACCACTGGTACAGTTGGTAAACCGGAGGATTTGGCGGAAAGCTACCTTTATTTGATGAAAGATCAGTTCGTGACTGGCACCGTGATCCAGTCCAATGGTGGTTGTCTGCTTGTTTAAGTGATTGTAATCTTAATTTTCAAAGTTCAATTTATTTCCTAGATGAAATTGTAATGGAATTTTGATCCATTAAACACTTTCATAGCAAAGCAAGGTGTATATTACCCATTTAGTGTGGTGTGGGGGCAGCAAACGGATTGAAAGGCACGAGGACTAGGTAGAAGGACAACAGCAACAAATGAAACAAAGGGAAGGAAGGGAAAGAAAACAAACCAAATGAATACCTTGTCCCAGTTTTGACCTGCGACCTGGAAAAAACAAACAAAAAGACAAGGTAGGCACGCATCGGTCCCTGTGCGCCTCTTCAAAGTCTCCTCACTCTTCCCCCCGAATGATCAAGGCCAATACCATTAGACCATTCGGAGGCTTATTGCCCAGAGAGACTGTTTTGACAGACATTCTTAACCGATACTTCGCCCACTATTTGATTTATCCTCAGCTGTCCCCATTCTCCCTTCTCCCTCTGCGAGATCGCCAACATGTCATTGTATAGACGAGTATAGACACTCGGGCCCTTCAAATGCCATTAGGTAAGCACTCTTAAATCCGTTAACTTCGGCCCGCCCGCCGCCACGTCAGATTCCGCCCGGCGAGCTCTTTGGCTTCTGCAGCCGCGCTGGTCGAGGTGGGCAGTCCACAGGCTTTGAGAGAACACTCGTTCACCTTTATATCACCATACACTCTACAGGGCCTCGTCAGAGCCCACCTACCCCACCATGCAGGGCTTCAGTGAGTACCCAGTTCCGCCATACACGAGGGAGTCAAAGAGCTAACTGGTCTACAGATATGGGACGGTCAGTCGCAAAATGGGAATCATGGCAATAATTTTCCACTGACACAACCACAGATATGTCCCACCGGACCAAGAAGGCATCACCTCCGCGAATAAACTGGCCGGCAAGCACCCTCTCGGTGCCCGCGCCCGACACCTCCACACGACCGGCGCCCTGATCGTTCGATTCGAGATGCCATTCGCAGTATGGTGCACAACCTGCAAGCCGAATGAGACTATAATCGGACAAGGCGTTCGCTTCAATGCGGAGAAAAAAAAGGTCGGGAACTACCATTCGACGCCGGTGTACAGCTTTCGCATGAAACACACAGTATGCGGTGGGTGGATTGAGATTCGGACCGATCCGCAACACACCGCATATGTGGTTGTGGAAGGTGGGAGGAAGCGTGATACCGGCGATGATAAAGAGGCACAACCTGGGGAGATTGTTATTCGGCCATGGGGTTTGGGCGAGCAGGACCCTGCTGAGAAAGATCCGTTTGCCAAGCTTGAAGGGAAGGTAGAGGATAAGCAACGGGCGCAGACTGAGTCGAGACGGATATTGGAGTTGCAGGAGCGCCAAAATAGAGATTGGGAGGATCCTTATGAGAAATCGAGACGATTGCGGCGCTCATTCCGGACTGAACGAAAGGGTCTTGAAAAGGCGGCGGCGAATCGAGAGGCGCTGCAGGATAAAATGAGTCTGGGGATTGAACTTGTTGATGAAACTGAAGAAGATCGCCAACGGGCTGGATTGGTTGATTTTGGTGATGACCAGTCTGCTATCGGGACTGATGCTTTTCGAGCTACAAGAACCCGCCCTATGTTTGAGGCATCTGTTCCCGAAACACCCTCCGGGGCAAAATCGCAGAAAACAAAACGCAGCTTCAGGGAAACAAAGGCTGATAAATTGGCTGCACGGCACAAAGCGTCCCTACGCCATGAGTTAACTGGAAATACGCGTGCTGTCGTGGATCCCTTTCTGAAGGATGTTAGTGCGAGTGAAGACATCTGGAAACCGGGTATTAAGAGGAGAAAGACCGCGAGCAACACTCCCGGCTCTCAAAAAATGACACACTTCGTTTCTAAACCCGAGGAAGGTGACCATACGCCAAAGTCTGAGACTGGTTCAGTCACACCCGAGACCGACTCGCCAAGCGTGGACGTTGACAGGGATGCTCTATCTAAGACATCACTTCCAATACTTGTTGGATACACTTCTGACTCGGAATGAAAGAAAAAAAATTATAAGCTCGATTGGTTTTTATTGTTTTATACCCTGGGGGCGTTGAGTTTAATTGCAATGAATCCATCGCTTTTGATGCTTAGACAACAGTCTTGACTTTATAATAACTCGATGTTCTGCATTACATGGGGTATCTTATTTTCATCTTCATTTAGCCCAAGGGGCCTTTGTAGGGCCGTCTCCACCGGGCGGAGCTGGGGGCTGGGAGTTTGCCCACGGAGCCCGGGTGGGAGCCATAGGACCCGGAGGCAGTCGAGAAGTATCTGGAAGAGCTGCCATGCTGGGGCCAGGGATGGAACCCGGGGCTGGGGGACCATCTCTTCTTGTCGCTGCCCAAGGCGCCGCTGTCGGGCCCATTGGAGGGGCTCGGGATCCAGCTCCTGCTGTTGCCCATGGCGCCTTCGTTCCGCTATCTGCACCTGGTCGGGCCGTTGCGGATGTCGGTGGACCGGCATCTGGTACGACAGGCCGTCCCTGTGGGCCAGAGGTGGCATGTACAGTAGATGGAGGGGCGACGGCATAAGGATCGCGGTCCCAGCTGAACAGAGAGCCGAATGGGAAATGCTGCACCACAGGGTACTTGGACAGAACTTCTGCGTTCCACATTTTGATCATTCCCTGGTGATGATCAATGTTCGTTTCAATTTGCATAAAATCAAGCGAATTGACATATCAAACTTACCTTGTTGATTTTCCCCCAGCCAGCTCGAATACCTGATATGTCGTAAAGCATGGGACTATGTTCCCAGAACGGGCCTTTCTTCACGTCATAGATGAATCCGATAGCAGAAAAGTACATGTTAGTCTTTCTCTCTCGCTCCACGATGTTTTGCTTGACTACGCCGGCTGGGTCGGGAGCATCCGGCAGCGAACCCTCCTCAGGGGTCAAATCAGTCTCATTGATAGCTGGTGACAGTTGAGCAGATCCGAATATGTAAGGGAGAAAGGCGTGGTCGTCGAGGCCCCATACTCCGTGGGAGCCGGCAGGTTCGAGTGTATATGTTTTGATAAGTAGTCTCACGAGGTCCAAGTACCTAAAATCAGCGTAAGGAGGTATTTAAGTATTGATGGTTTGCAGCGTGGACTTACGGCTCGATCACGCCAAGCACAATAGCTCTCTCTTCAACACCCGGGCCGGACTTGGGGAACCCATTGAGCTTCCAAATCGACCCCAAGAATGCCAGGAAGCTGAGCTCATGCCCCGTACCGTAATCCAACCTCTGTCCACTTCCCCAACTTCCAAGAAAATACGCTTTAAGCTCCGCCTCGGCAGTGACGCCATCTGCCTCCGACGAAGGTCTCTCCAAGATCTCCGCGGGTAAACATTCCTTCAGCAAAGAAGACGCCCGCTCTTCCAAGACCTCGTGCCATTTTCTGAAGCTGATGTTTCCGAATCTGCGCGGGCCGCTGTCTGGTGGAACCTCCAGTACAAGGTCTTCGAGTTTTGAGAGGAGGTCTTGCAATTGTCGGACCGGTGCAGAGAACTGCACTTCTTCGGCATTCAGGGGCCATGATTGTGAAGTCCCGTCGGCAAGTTTTTCCGGAAACATCGACCTGTTCAACTGCAGGGCGAAAGTCATGATATCCGTATAGCCCTTCGAGATCAAGAAAGGAGGAACATCTTGCGCCTCGTGGATTTTCTTGACAGGTTTCATAAAGTTGTGTGATGCTGCCGAATCGAGCGTCGGTAGAACGCGGACAGCGCGGCCGTCCGTGTTCATTTTGATGAGTGTGGTGATAGAAATGTAGATGACTTTATCCAATCGTTAGGAAAGCTGTGGAGGGGAAGTGGGATGACGGCAGGCGGGCACAGATGGGCTCCACCCAAGCTCTTTCACCTCCGCTCCGCTCCCGCCTCTACCGCACGTCACACGTCGCATGTCCCATCGCGCATCGCGAAACTCAGTGGCAATCGCCACCACTCCCTTGCGATCATGGCGCCTGCCCGAAAAAGAAAAGCGCGTTTCTCGACAAATACGTCCCTCGATTTCCTCAATAATGTGTCCACCACAGCTCCGGCTACCAGGAGACAGACCGCGCGACACGACGGCGTCTACGATATCCCCACCTCGCCCGAGCCACGAAAGCCTTCCCGCAAAAGCGAGCCACAACTATCAAGGAGACCTCGTACCCGTCAGAACAAAAGTACACCGACCCCTGAACCTGCTGAGCCCCCCCGAGTCAAATCGCGAGCCGGAGAGCGTTGAAGAAGTGGGCGCAGAGCAGCCGTCATCCGACGCGGACTATCATGATGCTGAGTTGAAGTTGTTTTCGAGTGACGAGGAGGAGGAAGAAAGAAATAGTCGTGCAGATGATCCTCAAACCGAAGGAACCGAGGAGCTCTTCGAACATTGGGAAGTCAATGGCGACGAGGGTCAGGAAGACGAAGATGAAATCGAAATGGACGCAGAAGACATCGCAGAAGATGCAGACACTTTGCCGAGGCAAGACAGCGCAGAACACAGCGGACATGCCGATCAGATCGTAGGGGGTCCAGATGACGATTTACCGGTCCACTCTCAGGGTTCTCATCAACTCGTACCATCACGAAGGAACATTGAGATAGTGATCGATAATAGTCCATCGGCCCGGAGCTATCTATCCCATGGGTATGCTGAGACTATTCATGATGAGACCATTCACAATGTCAATGATCATGAATTTGAATCCCAAGCGCAACCAGCCAAGCAAGTATCAGACAAGCGGAAAAAAGAAATCGATCCCAACATACAACTTATTCGTGATCTCCGCCATTGGTTTGTCCGAGAAGTCAAGAAAACCAGTGTGGGTCCTGAATGGAACAAGCTTAACGAAAAAGGACGAAGCTTGAAAGCATATGCCATATCGCCACGACCGAAATATCTCGAATCTCTCTACCAGTTGTTCGCTGAGTATCGAAATCTTTACAAGGAAGCTATAGAGCGTGGCGGTCTCACCGAAATTCTCCGGAAACAGCTCCAGAATATCAGAGAATCCATTGTGACAGAAGTCAGGCAGCTCTTCGAGCATACATCAGAGGTACTGCAAGAATCCAGTGTGCTTGATCAGTTTGAAGCGCATTTTATACCGAAAATGGTCATCTTGACTCAACTCGGTTTCCGGATATACCGAATAACAGACGGGCAGACCCGTGACCAACTGTATCGGACATTAGATCTGCTGTTGGTATGCATAAGTCTTATCAAACGATACATGGGACTGCTCACGCCAAGTTACCGATCTGGGACCCTTGTCCAGCCACTTCAACGTGTTATGAAAGCTCTGGAAAATGGACAGCTGAGGGCCCACTGGCCTGGTCCGGCCAACGACCAGCATGATTGGGCCGATATCCCACCTGTGACTCATCACTGGACCGTGAATGAGGAACGAGTATTGAGACATGGGATGGTTCGATATGTTGAGGACAGTCAGTATTTCACTAACTTGAATTCTTCTGTGGTAGGAAACCATTCTCACTCCAGTCTAGATAACCCTTTTCTTCAAATTGCCACACACTGGGGGCATAAACTCCCTGGTCGGAGTATGAGGGACATGGAAGGTAAAGCCAGAGCGATGGGACTGATATGACATGATATTAAAACTTGTATTTGATATCTCTTTTCTTCTTCTTTACAATGATTTGATGCTTGATGCGCTATACCCAATATGAATTTTGGCTCAAGTTCGGTTCCGGCGGATCGGGCTGGGCGAACCACGGATTGCCCTTTGTTTTGGTCAACGCGTTGCACTTCAGGGGTTCTCAAGCTTCAAGTTCGGTTTTACATAGAGATAATACAATAACTGAGTGCAATATATCACACCGTGGGCGTTCATGCGCGTCCGGCGACAAGGTTTAGAATATAATAATGATCGGCATAGGGTCTTCAGCCGTTTTGTGTAGATACTCCCAACAGCAGAGACGACGATCCCTCCCCCCCCCTCCTCCTAGCCCTCCGCCTTCCCCCCGTCTCCACCGCTTTGCTCCCGCCTCCTATTCTCTGCTTTTCACTCCAACCTTTTGCGCCATAACGCGACCTTTGTCTTTCCTCTTGATACTGTGGTCGCCGACTTGGCCGATTATCAGAATTCGTGCTGAGGCTTTCCTTTGTCCTCTCGTCCAATTCCGTGAAGCTCCTGGAACAGCTCTATACGCGCCGCGTAAGTACCATCTTTCTTTCTTTTGAACACAGACCAGCGGGTTGGCAATTTCTGGGCATTGAGTGCTTCTGCACGGCCTCTGTCTACAATCTGAGCCTCTGCAGTGGTCTATTCAAGGCAACCAAGGCACCTTTCATCCACAGTTTCCAGATTCTTTATCCCGAGGCCCAGAGCTTTGGCTACAACCCAGGGGCATTGAAGAACAAATGATCCTGTGGATGATGGTATTGGGCCTCAAAGCATGCAGCTTGCAGCTCTTTCTCGGCCTAACATATATATGGATACCACCTACCCTGTTACCTACTAGGGTCTCATGCTAATTGTTAATCACATCTCTATAGACCCCTTTTGCTACCGGAGAATCGTGTCGCCCAGTCGCCCACCACGCTAAATTTACATACTTCCTACAATCCAACCGTACCAATTGGCCGCGACTATGGCCTCAACCGAAGAGCCTACTATTCCCATTTCCTCCGATGTCGAGGTCGACACCGAGGTCAACACCGAGGTTGTGCCTCCGGCCACCCCGGTAGACTCCACCATTCTGTCGGGAGGTGAGGAAGCCAAGTCGAGCCCCGAGGTACCCAAGGAAAACATCCCAGCTTCTCCTTCGGCCGCCAAAGGCAGCACTGGTGCTACAGCTTCTGCTAAGCGTCCAGTCTCAAGCTCGACTGCCTCCAAACGTCCCACCTCGTCCTCCACCTCCACTGCATCGTCGAGACCTACAACTTCGACCACACGGGGCACGACATCGACGAGCAGCACCCTAAACAGACCTCCAACTCGTCCTACCACTACCACTGCCACCTCCGCAACCCGCAAGCCTTTGAGTACTTCGACGACCTCTTCTCACCGGTCTCGCGCCTCGGTTAGCAGCTCCGCGGACGAGAAGCGTTCAGTCGCTAGCTCCGGAGATGAGAAGAGAGGCATCTCGAGCACTGCAAAGCGCATGTCGATGGCTGGCACCGCATCTACGCGTACTCCCCTGAAGACCTCTTCAACTCTCGACCGCAGATCGAGTGTTGCTGGTTCTGCTCTGGACAAAAAGCCCGCAGCCTCTACCACCCGGACCGCCACCTCGACCAGCAAGCCCGTTGGGAAGCTCACATCCGCGACTTCCACCACTCGCACAACTCCTTCATCCACAACTGCCACTCGGACTGCCACGCGGCCTACCTCCACCACCTCTACTGCGCGGTCTGTCGCATCCTCGGCCACAGACCCGAAGAAGCGTCTTAGCACGCTTGGCACTTCCACTGCTAGAAGTGCTGGTGCTGAGGAGAAGCTCCAGGCTCTCCAGACAAAGCTGTCTGAGAGTGAAGAGACTGTCAACAACCTCAAGGCCGAGCTCGAGACGGTGAATGAGAAGCTGGGGCAGCTGTCACTCTCGGGAGAACAGGCTGCTGAGAACAGTGCCGACACTGAGGCAATTCGTGCTGAGCACACCGCAGAGCTTGAAAAGCTCACCTCCTCGCACGCTGAAGAACTTCATTCTCTTCAAACCCGACTCGAAGATGCGGAAACCCAGTGCAAGGAACTGGAAGAGCAGTCCCAGCAGCAGCTTGAGGAAGCCAAGCAGTCTGCCGCTGCTTCTGGTGACGACAAAACTGCCGCTGCACTTGAAGAGTTGAAGGATACTCACAAGGCCCAGCTTGAAACTCTCGAGAAGGAACTCGCAGATCACAAGGCTGCTGCTGCTGCTTTTGAAGAGCAGATAAATGCCTTGAAGGCTGAGATTGAATCTGAAAAGGCACTGCGTGAAGAAGAGAAGTCTCAGTCCCGCGTTAATGTTGAGCGTGAACTTAAGGGGTCCAGCCAGGTCATTGAGAATCTTGAAACCGAGCTTCAAAAACTGTCTGCCTCCAACAAAGAAATAGCGGCTGCAAAGGAAGCCGTTGACGCATCTGTTGCACAGATGAAAGAGCAAATTTCTACTCTGGAAGTTAAGCTTGCTGAGGCCGAATCCTCTACCCAGGAAAGCTCAGAGCAGACTACTAGTTCCCTTGCTGAGAAGGATCAACAAATCACTGAACTGAAGCAAGCTATTGAAAAGGCTCAGGCTGAGCTTGAGGAGGCACGCGAAGCCGCTGCAAAGGTCAAGGAGCTGGAGTCTACCCACGAAGCCGCGGTAGCCAACCTGAAGGCTGAGCACGACACTACTTTGAGCTCCCTTTCAGCATCGCATGCAGAGGAACTTATTGTTGCTAAGGCCGCGGCTGAGTCAACTGGTACCGAGCACTCTCAACAGCTCGAGGAGCTGCGTGCTTCGCTAGATGCTGCCAAGGCAGCTAGCCAAGGTGGCCACGATCTTGCTATTTCTGAGCTCAAGGCTGCACATGAGTCGGAGATCAAGGCCCTTCAGGAGAAACTCACCGCATCTGAAACGGCACTCGTTGATTCTCGTCGGGCTGTTGACGAGGGCAACGCTCATGCCCAGGAGGATGCCGTTCACGAAATTGAGGCCCTTCGCCAGAAGGTTGAATCTCTTGAAACTCAGCTGTCCACTGGAACCGGTGAGATCAGGGCCCTGCAGCAGGAAGTTCAAAGCAAGCAAACCGAGGCCGAAGAGCTTTACCACAGCCTGAAGAACCTTGAGGGCGAGGCAAAGTCCAGGGAGGTTCAGAAAGAAACCAAGCTTAAAGAGCAGGATGATAAGCTGAAGGCTTTGGAGGACAAGGCTACAGATGCTGCAGTCCAACTTGCCGCTGCTATTGAGAAGCATGCTCAGGAATTACAGGCTGTGAAGAGCGAGCATGTCGCTGAGCTGGAGCGGGCTAACCAGGAAGCCTCGGGATCCCAAGAGGGCGCTTTGAGTGAACTTCAGCAGAAGCACGACGACCTCTTTGCTAAAAACCGGGATCTGGAATCTAGCCATGCTACTCGCGTCGAGTCCCTCGAGGCTGAGTTGAAGTCGACTCTGGAGCGCCACGCTGGAGAACTTGCGACTCACACTGAGGCTCGAGGCAGTGACGCCAAGCTCCAGCAACAAGCTCAAGAGGCTCAGGCTAAGCTGCAGGCCGAGTTTGAGGCACTGCAAACCGCCGGCCAGACTGATAAGGAGACGCACGCCAAGGAGATTGCTGAACTCCAAAGGGGCTTCGAGGAAACTAAGGCGAAGTTCCAGGCTGAACTTGAGGCTTCTCAGGCCTCAAAGGCTGCTGATGCCGATGCTGAGCACGGAAAGGCGATTGAAGAACTTCTCACCCTCCAAGATACTAAAGTTGCTGGTCTGAAAGAGCAGCTTGAGGCATCAAACAAGGCCAACATCGAGGAACTCCAGAAGTCGCACAATGCCGCCCTGGCAGCAGCCAACGAGCAGCTTTCTCAGGCCAAGTCTGCTGCAGCGGATACATCTGCCCTTGATACCTTGAAAGCGACCATCGTGGAGCTCGAGCAGAAGCTGGTGGATTTCGAAAAGGCCCACTTGGCAGTGCAGGAATCGGCGACTAATGCTTCTCGCGATCTTGAGGAAAAGCACGCTACTGAGCTTTCCAACATCCAAACCGAGCATGCAGCACTTGCTGAGAAGCATCAGGCAGCCATCGCTCAGGTTGAGGAACTACAGAAATCCGCTGCTGCGTCCAGCAGCAACCAGTCCGATCTGGAATCTATCAAGGCCCAGCTCTCCCAGTCCCAGGCAGAAATTGACTCGCTCAAGACTAAGCACACTGCCGCAAGCCAGGAACTTGAGGAAGTCCGGGTTCAGAACAAGGCCATGGAGGAGAGGCTTGCTTCTGGCGAGCGCGACCTGAACGACCAAATTGACAAGAACATGTCTCTTCTCAATCAACTCGGTGATATTGAGAGCCAAATCTCCGGTAGTCGTCGACGTATCCGTGAGCTCGAGGCTGAGCTCGCTGCTCTGAAGACCAACAACGACAATGACAAGAGCACTTCATCCGGGCTGAATGCTAGCCGATGGGCATCGGCAGAGGAGGGTAGCGAGAACGCTGAGGAGGGAGGTCCAGCCGCAACGGAAGGTGAGGACCTTGGCCCATCCATCGAGGGAACGGTGGGAGATCCCCGTTTGAAATCTTCATACTCCTCAGATCTGCCCGCATTCCATCCATTTACATGAGGTTGAGACAAATTTGATTCTTACATAAACTAATCAATATCTGTAGATGGCAAGCATTCAGGAACAGCTTAAGCACATCCGATACGCGAATGACGAGTGGTATGATGAGCATCGCAAGTTAGTGTCCACCTACATACAATTTATCCCTACCCACCGCAGGATCCGTGCTAACGATGTCCCTTGCAGACTCATCGGAGAATTAGCTCATCTTTCCCGCCGAGCTACCCCCGACACCCGCAGTCTCTCGTCAACCCCCCCACCCAGAAACGGCAGTTTCAGTTCAAGAATCAGAAAGCAGCCGCAGTCGTTCCGATACTCCTGCCGCTCGGTAGAAGTATTGGGGACGGTCGTGATTGTTAGACCTTTTGCCAGGGAATGTCAATCAATCCCTTGCAGGACGGCATGATTTCCCTTTGTTAGATCCATTTCGCTCGTTCCTCGTCTTGGCTCGTTGTATGTAATAGGACTCAGGATACCCTGCTTCTGTTGGAGCCGTGCGGCTTTTATGTCACATACGTTTATTGTTTAATGCTATCACCTCGTCTGCTTCTACGGATGAGTTGCTACGTGTATATGTATATACTCCACTCTTACAACATAAGATTATTCCCTTTTTGGAGTGAACGTCGGACACCACTAGTAGTAATCGTCAATCGTGAAGTTCAGCTGCATTGCATTTCCCTCGCCGTCATCGTCATCGTCAATGCCTATGGATGCTAAATCTCCTTCCAGGGCTCTTTAAGCTCGAACATCGCTCCGTCCATCATGGTGATGGATCTTCAAGGTCGTGATATCGACATCTGCCAGAGTTCGTACCTATATGGCATCAGCCGGGGGAACTTTGAACAGCTTAAACTGCCGGGTATCTTGATACATTAAGAGCAATTACATTCCCAAAGTCCGGGTTCTCGGAACGAGCAAACAGACTCGTCCCGCATGTGGTGCAAAATAGTGCGGAAACAGCTTGCTGCCGAAGCGATATTCTTTGGTTCTGAAATATAACACCGGACAAAACATCGAGATCTTTCGCAATGGTTTATGATAGGACCACCACATGGTTGTTTTGAATTTCTAAAGATCTTCATTCATTACATCATAACGAAACAAAATTCATTCGAGTCAATAGGCGAATATAAGAATGGTAGGGTAGAGTATGCCTTGTTCGCCCCATTTACCGTCCCTACTGCCCTACCCACTTGTGTCCCCACACCGACTAGCGCTACGTCAATCACGACCATCGGGATGTTTGAAAAACCCGCTCGCCCGCTTTTCTCTTTCATGACCTTTATTTTATACCCGACCATCACTCAAACACGGCCGCGCAATCGGTCAACACCTAATTCCTGAACCCTGGGCCCTTGCAATCATGGAGATCCTCGAGAGAAACATCAAAGTGGCCTTGGTCGGTGATGCGTGTGTTGGCAAAGTAAAGAAACCCTATTTTCCCGATCATCAACGATATCACTGACCATATCCGGTAGTCGAACTGGGTATCTATGTTTCTAGATGACTATATTTCAGATGATTACGTTCCAACAATTAATTACCAAAGTCGCCTGCGTGAGTTTGGTTCTGTAAGTTCCATTTAACTGCTATATATGGTATCATGTGACACTATGAAACCCTCCCTAATATTCATTCTTAGACGATTGGTGTTTGTACCTTTGATATCTGGGATATCTCTGGATCACATAGCACGCCCCAAAATAGGGCAAAATGGATCGAAGATAGCGATGCCGCTATTATTATGGTGGATCTCGCTAATCAAGACAGTATCAATAACACAATTTCATGGTATCGTATGTTCTCTTTAGTTTTCCAAAGCCCGTTCCAATACATATCAACAACTAACTCATAGATTCTAGGAGAGATTCTGTTATCCCAGCAATACTCCGATAACCCAAAACATTTGCCGATTATGGTCTTTGCCTATAAGGCCTATGAAGATGATACTAAATATAAGATAAAGCCGACAGAGATCTCTTGGCCCGAGGAGATGGGTTCTACGCCATTTCACTACAATGAATATCGGGATACGACTAATTGGGAGACGGATAAGACTCACTTCTCTGCGATGCTTCTAGCGGATACATCTATGCGAAGACCCTTTGGATGGATCTTGGAGCAACTAACCGGTCAACCCGAAGTAGTATGTGCTTCGAACTCTTTTGAATATTCTATTCGCTCAAGGTAAACTGACCGTCAACTTAGGGTTTCCAAGTCCATTACCCTTCTGGACCCGGCTTTTGGTATCCACCTTGCCCTGGTGAACTTGAGGAAAACCAGAGACAAATGGATGAGGTGTGTAAACTGCCTATGCCAGAAGAAAGTGATGTGGAGTTGTGATCAAGATCCTTTTCTAAGCCACCTCTTGGCTATCGAATTATGATTGTAACCACTGTATACCTTATCTATCCAGATTATCACCTCAAATGCTGTGTTGTGTCTATTTATTTGTTAGGCTATATGATCTTCCCTGCTGTACTTTGGTCTTATAATATGATATCGACGCTAATAGTACTTCCTGTAGCTACTATCTGAATGTGAGAAATGCTACTTTAGTTTATACGAGAAGCAGCCTCTTAGGTATTTTCTTGACAAGCGGTTCAATGTAATTTTAACCGAGCTAAACCGGCCTGTTTTCTTGCTTATAGACTTGAATGGCAGACGTAGCAATTAAGTCGGATGGATCGACAGAACCTGCCGAAATTTGGTGTCGGGGACCCAATGTGACCCAGGGCTACTACAAAAATGAAGAGGCCACCAAGGATGCCTTTTATAGTATCGACTCGGATGGAACAAAGTAGTTCCGTACCGGCGATTTTGGAGTCATCGATAAGGAGGGATATGTCGCTATCTAGGATCGTATCAAGGAAATGATCAAATATAAGGGTCTGTAGGTTATCCCTAGTGAGCTAGAGGGAAAACTGATCGTTCATCCGGACATTGAAGATGATGGGGTGGTCGGTAGGTATATAGGTGGATAAGATGGCCACCGAGCTGCCGGTTGGATTTGTGGTGCTAAGTGCTCAAGCCCAAAACTAGGAGGTCAGTGCTGTCCTGTAACTATGAACGAGCTACAGGGCAGTTCCGCCTTTGCTCATACAGTATACAATTCTTTTAACCACTCCTTTTCTGGACTAATTTATGGCTTGGAAGATAGCTGCTAAATCATTGAAAGACAATCTCATATCAATATTATTGCCTATGTAGCGATTCGTTTGAAAATAGCGACCTGAGCGGTTGCCAGAGGCTTTTTTGCCGGGATAGTTTTCGCTCGCGAGTGGCGCGCCGCATCTCCATATAAACAAGCGGAGTCATAACATAGGAGGGGGGGTTGGGGCTGGTAGGAGGATATTGATATATCGGTCTCTTTTCCAGTAATTCCCGAGTTGTCGTCGTTTGTTGACGGACCCCCGGGGTACATCGAAGTAATCGATTGCGTCTGTGGAGCTGTATCCTCCCATTTCGAGTTCATTAATTGGGGTTGTGATATGTTCGCTTGATATTCAAGATTGCTGAATGGAGATCCAGACTCTTCAGCCAAGTGCGAGGTCAAGGTATGGTTTATTTTGGATTTGCCTATTATCGGATCATTGGCATCCTGTCCTATTTCCATTGACAAGTCGAAATCCTTTTGCGTCCGGTGAGAGCCGGACAAAGTAAACTCGTGACAAAAAGCATCGTACTCTTGGAGAATGTATGGATACCTGTCTTCCTGCAAGTCACGATGCGGAAGCGTCTCGACGACTTCTTGAATCGACCCAGTTCTCTTCGCCAACTCCTCCCCTTCAGCTATTTCTTTCAAGTTCAAGTCCTTTGTCGTGATGGTATTGTTGTTTCCTCCAAGATATAGCGTCTCGTGTTCTAGAGATGAAAGGTTCTTCTCGCTGAGTTCATTTCCTTGGGTATCATTCAACGATGCACGCGACACTCTCTTCGACGCCCATCGCTTCAACGTCGTCACTGTGCTTCGCCGGCGAAGTTGGCGCGGGGGTATTTCAGTTTGATCGTAGGCTGTCGAAAAAAGATGCGTCACTTAATTTCGATGCATCATCGCGAAAAATGGGAGTTTCTGGCATTCTGAAGCTGCCGAGCTTGTGATGTATGCTGGAAGGGCAATGATTGAGAGAGGTGGTAACAACGCTAGGCTCAGAGGGAGGTGTGCCGTCGTATCTAGTTTCCGATGAATCAAATGGCCCTGTTTGCGTTGTTATTTTGGTGTGTTTTACTCGAAAATCGATTCGTATCCCCCTCCTTTTCAGAGATGAGAGAGCTGAAGGCGAGCAGGCCCGTGGCTGCAAGATAAGACACGGCGGGGTGTTGTATGCACGCAAACCCGCAGCACGAGACAGCCTGCAGTAAAGGCCTTTCTTTCGTCTTCCAAGTATAAGACGAGATCTCAGAAAGATGAGACAGCAGATGGGAGGCGGATTGTGTGGTTTGAGGATGGAGGGCCAGGGGAGTCTCGAAGGCTATGCCTAGGCCAAGGATAATCACAGGCACGACGAACTCCCTCATGGTATGAACCGACATGCAATCGTATCCCCCAGATGTACCATTGCAGCAAGCCACATGCACGGGGCGACTAGCCCACGCCATACCCATTATCCCCCATTCGCTCCATAGAAATGTAGGAAACCGGTAGCGGAAATTAGAAAATTTGGCGTCTGGTATCAGTTTCAATGTCTCTCTCGATCAATACAGTCGAAACCTGACCAGTCAAACTTAACATCAACATACCTGGTGTTGGTATCTGTTCCCCGGCCTGACCGCTCGCTAAGTCACGCTCGAAAGAAGTGAGACACGGACCGCCCACCATCAGCCGCCGACGAAAGATGGCTTCCTTCTTTGACCGAGCTGAGACAATCAACCCAATCAACACTTGTCAAGCGCAGGCTACTGCATCGTTCCCTGTGATCTCTGGTTGTGCAGCTGCCAAGAAGCAGTTTCTTTGAGTGATCTACAACGGTGTCGGCTTGGCCGAAAACTCCGTTCACATGATACTAAGGAGGTTCGGGAATTTGTTCCAATATTTGACAGTGGTTCAGACCAGAACAATCTGGAACGACCCGGGAATTATTTCAGCATGTATATTTACATATAGGATATCATCATAATATAAGAGGGTCGATGCTTTAGCCCGACACCCCATCACGGCCCAATCCCCAGCGACCGACCTCGCGCATAGCCTCATCACCACCTTCCACAAGACGACCATTGGCATTCGAAGGGTTCTGTTCTCCTAGAACCCCTGCTACACACTCCCAGCCTGTACGGCCACCACCCCAACGAAGAACTTCGTTTTTGTAGCGTTCGCCGGCGGCCCGATCCACGGATGTTCGGCCGGATTGGAAGACGTCCTGCCAGATCTTATTGGCAATAGCGCGGTCGAAGATGTAGCTATAATAGGTGGCGCCATAGCCGTAGAGGTGACCGAAGAAGCCTTGCCACGAAGTCCGAGGTCCAACATCGTCCGGGTCGGGGAGGCTAGAGTATTGAGAGAACACCTTGTGGTAGATGTCGGTGGTATCGATACCCTTAGTTGCGTCGCTCGAAGGAATGGAGTGATATGCTTGATCAACGAGAGCCATAAGGATCTGCGCCTCGTTCTCAACAGCACCGTATATAGATCCGTGGGCAGTCCGATCCAACTCCATACTGCGCATCATGTTCTCAGACAGAGGCTCGCCAGTCTTCCAGTGACGCGCATACAGAGAAAGGACTTCGGGAGCAGTAGCGAAGCTCTCCATCAGCACGGAGGGAAGCTCAGCAAAATCGGTTGCACATCGAGTTCCAGAGATTGACTGGAGCGGTGTCTGGCCTAGGATCGAGTGGACGGCATGGCCCATCTCGTGGAATAGAGTGCGTACACTTTGTTCACTCAAGAGCGTGGGGCGGCCCGATCCATTTGTGACCGGCTCTTGGAAGTCACAAACAAGGGCAATTGTTGGCAGCTGGCGCAGGGTCTTGGTCTGAGGATCGACTGCAGTCGCCATGCCATCATTCGGGTGCGCATTCTCATGCAGGGAAGCGCATTCTGCAACTTCATCGGCGGAAATTTCGCGCGAGCACCGCAGGGTGAAATGAGCTGGATTTGGCAGTTTGCTAGCTCGAGTAAAAAGATCGCAGTAGATGACCGCGATGTGCTTCTCGGACTCGTCTACGACATCCAGTCGGCGGACATCCGGATGCCAGGTCTCGCCAGGAGCTGTCTCTTGGGGAACAAGACGAACACCATAAAGTCTGTCAAAGAGTCGAGAGAGGCCTTGCATGACTGTCCCGAGCGAGAAGAACTCAGGGACGGCACTCAATTCGCGTGAGCGGCGAGACTGGGAATATTCCATCACACGTTTGTGGACATAGAACGCGTGGTCCCATGGCTTGAGGGCACTGCCTTTCATTTTTTGCAATTGAGATAGTTCTTCACTAACAAGACCCTGGTTGCTTGAGATGAGGGACGTCAGGAAATTCGAAACCGCTTCGGGGCTTTTGGCCATCTTATCGCTCAGGGTCATGTCAGCGAAGCTGTTAAAGCCAGAAATCTGAGCGAGTTCGGCTCGTTTCTTCAAGAGTTTCTCGAGGCGATGAATTTGGCGGGAACTAGATGTACGCGTTGCGAGATACACCTCTTTCCGCACGTCTTCGTCTCGTACGGATCGTAGAACAAGTCTAGGGACGACTCCCATCGTTGGTACCGGTGCCTTGTTATTCCACTTCTTGATTTGCTGGATCACAATAGGATCTAGCCCTTGAAGGCTGTTGGCACCGAACGTCACCTGTGATCTTGCTGGCTCTGCTCCCCCAAAGAAGTCTGAGCCAACCTGGCTGACATCGTTAGAGAGGTTCACGAATCGCTGCCTTTCAGCCGGTGGCATATGAATTGCTGAATTTGTGAAATCCCTCATAAGAATCTTGGCGACGATGGTTTCCGCCTCTGTCCAGTGCGACGTCACTTCCGGATTATCAAGAGCTTTGCCCAATTGCTCATGGAGGCCCGTTGTAGTGTTCAGCACATTCATATATTCGAACATGAGAGCGTACGCCTGCGTCGCTGCTTCTTGAATTCGTCGATCGGGGTGAATGGTTCGAATAAAGTCGGAAAGGTCTATCACGCGGCAAAGGAGGTCGCTGAGTCGGTCCAGATTCCGTGCCAGTCCTCGGTATTCATCCAGGGTCGAGGCCTCGAGAACCTTGGCTACAATAGCCTGACATTTGTGCAACGATACGTGAGCAAACGCTCTGAAGCCATCGGGGCTCGTCAAGTATTGGTTCTGAACTAAACCCGCCGACTTGGACGATGTTGCGTTTCGTGCGCGCGAGAAGTCTTTCCAAAATGGCTGTGAGTCGAATACGCGGCGTAAAGCATCGTCGTCAGCGTTCTTCCTCGGTGAGCTATTGTCGACTGGGACGTAATCTGGTTGCAATCGAGGAACAGGAGAGGCGGCGCTTGCAAAGGTTCGGGAGTGTTTGCGCAGGAGACATTCACGGCATGTCCACGCCCGCCGCCCAACAGGGCGAAACATGGTATAGATGGTTCAAATGAAAGAAATGCAAATAATAAATCCAAAATACAAAAGTCCACCAAAACCACAAAGGAAATCGAGGTCAAGAAGTCGAGAAGTTGGGGAAAGAAGGAGAGCGCGCGGGCAATGACGGAGTTTTCTGGGTTCCGCCGAGCCGAAGAATTCCCGCCTCAACTTCAACCCGACTTTGCTTCATCCTCAACTCTGTCTACCTCACCTCACCTCCCCCACACCCAGGATGTCGTTCCGCCCGATGTTGCAGCAAGTATGTAAACTGGTCTCCAGCCATACCCAATCATCTCGCTTGCAATTGACTGATCAATCTCGTGCTGACACGTTCCTAGCGGGCTGTGGCTCCGATCGCAGCCACCCTCCTCGCTGGAGGCATGGCTCTGTACCCCAAGCAAACAGCTTTTGCGGAAGATGCTCGCGACGTGAGATGCCCCATTCATTCTATCGGTCTACTTCGAATCTAAAATGATCATATCTGACATACGATGACTTTCCCGATGCAGCGGAAACCCATCTACGACGACATCACATCTGATATCCCCGAGCTTTCCAAGCCCGCCGCCCCTGCACCTGTGGAACAAGCTCCCACCAAGGAAATTTCCCTACCCCTGTTGCCCTCAACTCCCTCTTCGCCTACTCCGACAGATATCCTGACCGCTCAGGTCCGACAAGCCCGTCTCTTCCTCTACAACAACTCCCTTGCCGCAGAGAACGGCTTCAACAGCTTCCTATCCCGGGCCCTTCACATCGAAAATGCGTTCACCAACACCGTTGCGTCGCTCGCGCCTTCTGCTGAGTCGGGTGAGAACCTGACTCCAGGCGGTGTCTATGTTGTTGTGGCCGCCATGGCCGGCTCCATTGTGTCACGCAACCGCGGTATCCTCCTTCGCACCATGTCCCCTCTGGCCTTCGGCACCGTCGCTGCCTGGTCTCTCCTCCCCGTGACTATGCGTAACATCTCTGATTTGGCCTGGGAGTATGAGAAGAAGTTCCCTGCGGTCGCGGATCAACACTTGGCTGCTCGCGAGCGGGCAGAGCGTATCTGGTACACTAGCATTGCGCACAGCCAGATGACCCGCCAGATGATGGAAGATAAGATTGGTGAGGGCCGTAAGAAGCTGGAGCAGTTGGTGAGTAAGGGTCACTAGAAGGTTATTTTGGTTTTATACCGTCAGCCCACACGTGGCTTGCGGGGATTTCTTTTTTTGCATATGTACGTTTAGAACTCGCAGATCCGACGATATAATCCGGACCAGTTCCCTTTGTCAACAGAAATCCATCTTGAAGTCTTCTATTTCATTGCTTTCGAAATGGCTCGCCTGAAGCAGTTTGCAGGGAGAAGTTTATTGTACTGTACTGCTTTGCAATTGGTATTACTCTTGAAAATTCATAGTTCTCGGCGTCAAAGCTGACAGTAATGCATATCATTCCATCACTCTTCTTGGGATGGACCAGGCTCCCCTTCCACGGCCTCGACTGCCGGAGGGGTTGAGGCACCAGCACCTGGAGAAACACCGGCCTTTGGCGGCGGAGGAAGAGGTGTTCCTTTACGGGACGATGTGTAGTCTTCCTCCCGGCTCTTCTGTTCGCCTTCAGCAAAGTAATCATCGAATGCCCTATTGGGGGAGGCAGAAGGTCGTGTCTTTCCACGGCGACTTGAGGATGACCTTGCCTCCGGAGGCGAAGTCACTGCTGTCTGTGCAGCGAGAGGGGGAGGTGATACGATATTGGCGGGAACCAAGAATTGGCCTGGTGCTCCAGCTTCCGGTCCAATACCACCAGCCTGTGGGAATGCCGTGGAGCTTCCATCCTCTCGGGTCTCAAAGACGAGCTCTCCGGGTCCCTCGACCTCTTCGCCTAGTCCAACAGGTAGTCGATGTAACGCACCGAAGCCCAACTCCGCACCAACAGCACCTTCGCCACCCCAGCCTCGAGTGGGAACGAGCTCCACCTCCCGAATCACATCAAACTCGCTGTTGTATACCCACAAAACCAGGGTGCGGTCGAGATGATCTTCTACCAATTCCCCGAGGGCCGACTCTCCTCTTAACGTTCCGCTTGGGGTTCCAATAATATAATCCGAATGTGGGAGAAGGCCTGCACGATATGCTGGACTTAAGGGTGAAGGGATCCCGAGTACATGCCAAATGTTTTGGGTGGAGTTGAGAGGGGCTAGCTGTAGAGCGACGCCGAGGGACGGGTTTGTGGCTGGAACTGGAATGGTGACCGTATGAGTGCGTTGGCCCTATGTAACATTTCGTTAATATTGCTTGTTTCTTTGAATCATCAGGCATATTTGCGGTACCTTCGCACTCCAGACCTCCAGCGTCACACTTGAACCGGCGCAATTGCGAACCTCTGTCGCAAAGAGGTTTGGATCAGGATCCTCCTACATACAATAAATTAGCAATCATGGTTCAAATATTTCAGGGGTTATATTATCTCCATACAATCGCATGGCCATTAATTCCCACAATAAAATCAAACCATGGCTCCAAGGGTATCTCCTTGTCTTTATTGCGGAGTACTTGAAAACCAAAGGCACTGTCGCTAGGCCCAGCCCGGGATTGTTGTGAAGGCTCGCCGTCCAGTCGTCCGATAAACCGGTTGAGTGCGCCAAACATTATGTTGAATAGCCACTGAGCTGATCTGAAAGAAAATGCGGGGGAATAGTTGAGGCTGGAGAGGATGAAGCTTGGAGTTCGCGAGCTGGCCAAATACCGGTGCAAACATGGCAAACACTTTCGGCCATGCGCGTTATCGGTTATCGGGGGCAATTTATCTTGATCGACCATGGGATCCCATTCTATGCCACTGCCTGTCTCTTACAGCTGAATACGACGCCATGGCCGACGAAGATGAGGCACCTCCTGAGGTGCACCATTACAGTGATCTGCAAGAAGTACCATGGGATATCCAAAAGTAAGACTCCTGGCAACTTTCCCACTTGGAACGTCAATTAACCCATAACAGTTACTGGTCTCAGCGTTACCGCATCTTCTCCAAATATGACGAAGGAGTTTGGCTGACAGATGATGCCTGGTTTGGAGTAACTCCAGAGCCCGTTGCTAAGTGAGTAGCTTTCTATCCTTCCAATCTCACTCTCCATTAAACCAATCAATCCTTAGCCAGATCGCGGCACACATCGCAGAGAGGGCACCTGCAGGCCGCAGCATCTTGATTGATGCATTTGCCGGTGCTGGAGGCAATACGATCGCCTTCGCCAAGACTGGAAAGTGGAAGCGAGTTTATGCAATTGAAAAGAATCCTGCTGTCCTACAATGTGCCAGGCATAATGCGAAGATCTATGGGGTGGACAAACAGATCACTTTCTTCGAAGGGGACTGCTTCCAGGTCCTCAAAAACCAGCTTAAAGACCTGGCCCCATACAGTGTCATCTTCGCAAGTCCTCCATGGGGTGGTATGTTTCATTGATGCTCTTGTTCGCGGATATGGCTGACTCTTGAGTGTTTTAGGACCGGGATATCGCTCTGATGAGGTTTTCAATCTGAAGACCATGGAGCCATACTCCCTGGAGACTCTTTACAAGGAATACTCTGCCTTCAGTGAACACATGGCTTTGTATTTACCCAGGACCTCGGATGTGAAGCAATTAGCGAAATTCGCCCAGGGCAACGGCAAGGCGGCAGTGATACACTACTGCATGGAGGGTCACAGCAAAGCGTTGTGCATTTACTACGGTGGTTTTAATGTAAAATCATAATACTCTCTTTATTGCACTATATCCAAATTTAACAAGTATCATTTTCAAGGTTGATTCTAAATATCTTTCACTCGGCGCCTGGCAAGATTATGGTGGCTGTGTAAGACTTGAGCCTGCATAACACCTTTTATGACTGCGTATCCTTCATCCTTGTCTCTAATATAGATACTGCCCTCTCATCTACCCATCAAAATTCCATCTCCCGGCTCGAATGCTGAGCGCTTTTGAATCCCCGCTATAAAGCTGATTACCCGATCGGGTTAGCGCCCAGGCGCGCGGCTTTTCGGCCGCGGTGCCGCGCCTGAGTCCAGTTACATATCCTCATCCTTCGCTCCTCTCCCCTCCTTCGCTCCTTCTTTTACACCCGCAACCTTTACGCCGACCTGCGTATCCGATCCGGCTTAGTCGATATATAGGATCCGCCCCCCGATGTGCGCGTCATAAACCCCAGACTCTGCCTGCCTGGCTACCTGTCGCCCTTCGTTCATCCATCGTTTTACTCAGACACCACGCCTGTGCCCTTGCCATATCTAGGCCTCACTCACCTAGGGTGCGATCTCTCCCTTAGAAGCCAAATATGCCTCACGCCACTCAGAATGAGCCCTCCGGGGAGCCGGATGATGCCGACTTCGACAATGTGATGCGACAGCTGAACAATTACGAAAGCGGCCCGCAACTTGACTTCTTGTCGCGAGACCTCGATGTTGGCGAGAAGGCAGATGATGCTGTTGACTACGAAGATTTTGACGACGACGAACTTCCCGAGGAGACGCCCGCTGTGCCTCTACAGCCCTCAACGAACGATGCGGACGAAGATCCTTTTGCGAACCTTGATCAGGAGGACGCTGATCTTTTCGGGGGTGGAGATGACATATTCGGAGAGCAGGAGGGTGCGGACACACAGGGACAGGAGGACAATCTCGATGATCTTTTCGGCGATGAACCTATGTCCCCCGCTGCTGATCAGGCAGATCACACCCAGGGTCTCTTCGAAGATGAGGAGCCATCAGTGACCAGCCAACCCGTTGAACTGCCTCCTATTCCACCTGCTCCAGAGCCCGAGCCCCAGCAGATGGAGATCGAGGATGATTTTGAGGATGATGAGAGTGTCCTGTCAGAGGATATGGACCCAGCGACCCTACGCGCTTGGAAACTACAGCAGGAACTGTTTGCGATGTCATCGATAATGGGGCCTGAAACCCTCCCGGCACCACCAGAGAATCATGAGGAACTTCTCCGCTCGTTGTTCCCGAGCTTTGACCGCAGCGCCCTCCCGCGCTGGCTAGAGCTCATTCCTCATAAAAAGGCGATTTTCCTAGGAAAACAACCATTAAAAGTTCCGAAGCCAGTCCTTCCCACCAAGGTCAATATTGAACTAGCCCCGGATCAGGAGCGCGTCTTTCGAACTGGCCAAGCGGCTAAGCGTGGTCTTGACCATGAGTCCATGGGTATCGTGATGATCACCGAGGCCACACAGGAGGAAGAGGAGTCAAAGGAGGATATCGAACTAGCAGATATGGATGTGGATGAGGCACTTCCCGGCGGATTCACCATGCAAGATCTTCGCACTATTTGTGCAGATTGGGATGTCAGGGACGAAGACCTTTCTGGGGCAGAAAAGGAAAAACAACAGCCAAAGAAGCCCGCGGCTGATCTACTCGACGACGATGACGATTGGCTGTTTGATGCAGACCATCCTTCGAAGAAGCGTAAAACTAGACCAACTCCCATGGATGTCATTGCTTTGTCTCACCTCGACATTCCACTCCTCGATGACCCCGAACAAGCACTTTCGCAGATCGCAAAGAAGGTTACCATCGATATGAATGATCCTAATATTCTCGTCGAAGAGCTAAGGCCCGATTCCGTCGTCCAAAAACCAAAACATGCCGTCCCTCGTAATGGAGAGGAAGTTGATTTGAATACTACTCGCCGTCTGACTCAGCGATACAATATCTCAAACGACCAGGCCTACGACATGCTGAAGCAGAATCATCAAAACAAGATACGAAGCACACTCGGCAATGTGACCTTAGAGCATGCTCTCCCGGCCTTGCGACTGCAGTGGCCCTACTACAAAACGGAGCTGGCGAAGACTGAATCCCGATCGTTCCATCGGCCTGCCATGGTCTTCCGGCAGGGTCAAACTTCTTGGTTCAAAAACCCAACACATGTCAAACGAAAGCATTATAAGGGCAAAGACCCTAAGGCCCTCTTCGAATCAACAAAGTCCCTCTCTATGGCAGATAACTCCAGTATCCTGCTTGTGGAGTACTCCGAGGAAGCCCCAATGGCTCTCTCTAACTTTGGCATGTGCAACCGATTCATAAACTACTACCGGCGGAAGAACCCCGATGATCCGACCCGTCCAAGGGCAGACATCGGAGAGACTGCTGTTTTGCTACCTCAAGACAAGAGTCCATTCTCCATCTTTGGACATGTGGATCCAGGTGAAATCACCCCAGCAATTTCGAATTCGATGTATAGAGCACCGCTTTTCCCGCATCAAGCCAAGTCCAACGACTTCCTGGTAGTTCGCAACTCTACGGGCTCTGGGGGCAGCAATTTCTTTGTTCGCAATATCGAAAATTTCTATGTTGCTGGACAGCAATTTCCTTCCGTGGATATCCCCGGTCCCCACTCCCGCAAAGTCACCACTGTTGCCAAGAATCGTATGAAGATGCTTGTCTACCGACTTCTGAAAAAGAGTGCCGACTCCCGACTTTCGATTAGTGACGTTACAGCACATATTCCGGGCACTACCGACATGCAGAACAGACAAAAAGTCAAGGATTTCTTGCAGCACGACAAGGACACCAAGTACTGGAAACCTCTTGATTCCACTCTCCCCGACCAAGATACCATACGAGCATGGGTCCAACCTGAAGATGTTTGTCTTTTGGAATCAATGCAAGTTGGCCAACAGCATCTTCACGATACTGGCTTTGGTAACGATGCAGATAACAACAACGATAACGACGACGACGAAGAAAGCGAGAGCTTTGAGCAACAAATGGCTCCTTGGAAAGCTAGCCGCAATTTCTTGCTAGCATCCCAGGGAAAAGCGATGCTGAAACTCCACGGCGAAGGTGATCCCACCGCTCGTGGCGAGGGCTTCAGTTTCATCAAGACATCCATGAAAGGTGGCTTCAAAGCCATCGGTGAAAGTGTGGAGGACAAGTTGGACGCACAACGGCTGAAAGAGCTCGGCGGTCACAGTTACAATGTTGCGCGCCAGCAAAGGTCCTACGAGACTTCTATTCGCCGAATCTGGGATTCCCAGAAAGCCAGTCTCTCCTCCACTGTTGAGCATTCCGACCAAGAGAGCGATGTCGATCAAGAAGAGGAAGAAGACTTCAATAAGCCAACGCCACGATCCGAAGCACCTACTCCGGCTCCTTATCATCACAACGATGAGGCAACTAGCCAGTTCAGTAGGATGAGCTTCGCTACTCAAAGGGGCAAGGTTCTACGGATCACGCGTCAAATCAAGGCCGACAATGGCGAAATCGTGGAGAGAGAACAGATCGTCCGGGACCCGCGCGTCATCAAACAATACATTCAACACCGCCACCGCAGCGAAGCCCTCACCACCAAGCTGGAATCCCTCAAGCCAACAGGAGATGCCGAAGTTGATGCCCGCAACCGCAAGCTGATTGAAAATGAGCTGAGCCGGCTTAACCGTAACAAGGAACGCCGCTTTGCTCGAGAGAAGCAAAAGGGCATTTCTCGCTCTGGCGATTCCTCGGCTGACGGAAAACCCGCCGGTACCCAACGCAAGTGCGCCAACTGTGGACAGGTTGGACACATCAAAACCAACAAGAAACTTTGTCCTCTGCTTAATGGTACCATGAAGCCTGAAGACCGAGTCACTGATTCGGCCTTCTCCATGAGTGCCCCTGTTCTCTGAGGTAGCTTTATATTTTTACCATAATTTTGCCTCCTCTTTCTTCAATGTGATACCCTTCCCTATCTTGAACCCCGGATTGATATTTTGCCCTTTTCTGAGGTCTGCGGTTCTCTTTTCTTTCTCGGCCCAACGATGACGCAGTCAAAACTCGATGATAGAAATTGGCGTTGGGGAGAGACTATCTTTATGCGTATGCATGGTACTGGACTTTGCTTTTTTTGGTCTTACGCCAGCTTAGACTGGCAGCCATGGCGTATTGAAGCACCCTCGTGCTATTTGGCGTTTCTTTTCCCACATGTACAGTATGGCCTCGGCGTGCACCGTTGCAGCAATCTATCAAACAATGATACCAGAAGCTCTCCTGGGCATATTTCCCAATTACTATTCGCAGCTCGATGTAAATGGCCTTGCGATTGTCTAGAGATAGAGGAGGTGACTGCCCAGGTGGCAATGCCATGTTTAGTTGATATTCTGTTATTAATATACAGGAGCGAGAGAGGGTTGGACCCGGTAAAAAAAAAACCAACACGAGCTTTGTAGAGAGCAACAAGTGCCTTACAAAAAAGGGCCGGTATGAATAAGACAATTCAGGATAACCAAACACCAAACACCAAAACGTAGAAAGTCAATAGAAAGAGCTGCAACCAAACATCCAAAAAACTCATCTCAAAAAACCACTTAATAAGCGTAAAGGTCCATTAACTCCCTCCTGCCAATCCTCTGACGGCCACGATCTGGACTGAGGGCGAGTTCCGGGCCTATCGGTCGTCTATAAGTGTACCCCAAAAAGACAGACCTCTTGCGTATTTCCAGCGCTGTTTTGCCCGCTCTCCTGTCTCGCAATATCTTGTCACGGGCGCGTTTTCTCTCCCTCTTTTTCTTAGTCGCCGGCGCCTTTTGAGAGTCGACATTTGCAGGAGTGGTAGCGTCAACATCAGGTGCCGGTTGATCAGACAGCACGTGGATTTGATGGGATGAGGAGGCCTCTATCAGTGAATCATTCGGTTTGTCCTCGGACTTTTCTTCGGACTCCTGATTGTCACTGTCCCCTACGGACTCTTCGGCGTTGCCACTGGATTTCCAATCTTCAAAATATCGGGTGTCTTCCCAACTCTTGACGCGGGGAATCATTGGCGGTTGAGTCAAATGAAGTTGGTTCCACTGGATTCCTCTGAAGAATGGGTGGGCTTTGATCTCAACGGCGTCATTCGGGAACACATAATAGCTGTTGATGTGTCGATATCGAGGGTCCATTGAGTACAAGAAATTGGAGGTGACAGGCCGGCCGATCAATATGTCGTTGACATGGTATCTCGGGGAACACAGTCGAAACTCTCGTTCCTGGAGGATTTGACTGATGAGATCGATTCCATCCAGCGATACAATCTTGTCGGTGGGCTTTTCCCTGGGGAATTTCAAGCTTCTTGAGTGTTGCTACGGTGCCGATGTTAGAGAAAACGCTTAGCAAGAAACGTCTGGGGTTGAGACTTACTAGGATTTTCACCTTGGTGTCATGGCGATTCTCACAGGCAAATGGGGTAAACCCATAAAAGCACTACTTGTCACTCAGTAAGCCATCCTTTGCTGTGCAGATTCTCCACTCACCTCGTATATAATAACTCCCAGGCTCCACCAGTCACATCGCCCATCGTACATCTCACCCCGGATAACCTCTGGAGCCATGTACTGGCTTGTTCCTACCACGCTCTTTGCGAACCTTCGTCTCTCTTTGCTGTTACGCCACTCTAACAAATCTGTTGATGGCGGGCTGTATCTGGAGGGGTCTTCCAGACCATGGAGCCTTGGATCAGGAGAATTCTCCACATTCTCTGTCATCTGAGACTGATCTTTTTTATCGCCTTTGATAGTGACCCCGAGCCTTCCCAGAAGAGAGTAGCGCTGATTATGGTAGTAAACTTGGTCATGAGACCAATGTCCGTTGAAAGCCAGCCCAAAGTCAGAAATCTTCAAGTGACCGGAGGCGGAAATGAGGAAATTGTCTGGTTTGATATCACGGTGAATCCAACAGAGTCGGTGAGCTTCTTCGATACACAAGATCATTTCTGCGACGTAAAATCTGGTCCACTCTTCACGTAGAATGTCTTTGCGGATCAACAGCCCAAGAAAGTCTCCGCCAACCATGTAATCCATGACAAGGTAAAGGTTGGCGTTGTCTTGAAAGCTGCTTATCAACGGAACCACCCATTGAGACCTTTCGGATGCAACAAGGAAATCTCTCTCCGCTCGAATGTGACCCTCCTGGGAGTTGCTGATCATTTCGCGCTTTCTGATCACCTTCATTGCATATACCTCCTTCTTCTCTCCTGTCATCACCTTCCGCCGGCCATTTTTGGCTCCGTCTGCTGCGGATCTCAATGCTCCAATAGATCTGGGTCTAGGGTTGGACAAAGCTCTCTCTGGTCTGGATGTACGCTCTGCCTCGCCATCGCTCTTGATGTCGTCTTTTTCACGTACAAGGCGCACCACACCAAAGCTGCCTCTACCCAGTATCTTGATGGTCTCGTAGCCAGCGATCGAAGTCTTTCCTTCGACTCGGGTGCTTCGCATCTTCGTTTTCAAGTTTCGACATTGGCGTAGATATCCGTTCTCCTGGAGAAGCCAGTTTTTTCTGGTTTCGGCCTGGGCCTGGGGGAGAGTTGAAACGCATACATGTGCTGCTCCAATTCATGCTGCCGGTGCACCCTTGGGTCAACATTCTGGAAGATGGAATTGAAATAAAGCTCCAGGTATAACTTGGCCGCTGAGGTAGATTCAATGGTCAAGATGGATGGTGCGAGTGTTGGCGATCTGCTTCCCGCGGTAGTGTTGATATCTGAAGCACAGTCCAGCGAATATCGTCGTCCCGAAGTCGCATTATACTTTTCTGATGAGGTGGATTTCTCTTCAGAGGTCACTGGAGTCTGCGGGGTGGCAACTCCGACAAGGGGGGACTCGTTGCTACTCGGAGCCGTGGAGGGGTCGGAACTGTCATCGGCACCATCACCTAACTTATCTGGAGTGCTTGTTGTTGAATACTCCTGGAAAGGAATACTTGGTCTTGATCGTAAGTGGGCACGGCGAATAACTGTTGGGTGTCCAAATGTGTGGGAGAATCGTTGGGAAAATCTGTCAACTAGCGTTGAGTTCGGGTGGCTTGCTGGTTCGCTACCAATAAAAAAACAACCGGAATCTTCATTGGCAAGGTGCCTTTGTGTCTCGCATTCACCAGTCCGTACATCAGTCTCCGCCGTTGATATATGGCGATCTGCGGGGATCTCAGCAGGGTTATCGAGAGCGGTAGTAGCTGGCGGATGGACATCGATTGAGCGAGCGACAACGGGCGATTCACTTTCTGGGGAGCCATCGCTAGTCAAAGAGATGGGGCTGCCTCTTTCTGCAACTTCGGATGATGGGGTCTGGTCTCCTTCCGGGCTTGAAATATCTCCACAGGATCCAAATCCGACACTCGTCTTGATACCTGTGACTGGTAGTTAGTTTCCAGGTCAGGGGAAGTATGTCGATGGGTCACCACTAACCGTTGGAAGATCCTCCCAGTCCAAATAAGAATAGAATCTTCGATCCACTCCGAGTCAAGCGGACCTTCAGACGATCTCGACTTCTGCGGGGACGAATGATGGAATCTGACGCAGGAGAGTCTGACACTGCAGAATCAGTAGGGGACGTATCGAATCTGTTGCTAAAAGGAACGACTTTAGCTGGAATCCAGAGACCGAAGACACTGCGTCGTTTTCGTAGTTTCTTGTCTCGTGGGTTAGTCATGTCGTATATAGAGTAGGAAGCATTCCAAAGGGAAAAGCATGTGTATAGAGGGTGTCTGCTTTCACGACATGGCTGTCCAAATATAGAAGAAAAGAATGTGACTCGGGTATATCAAGAAAGGAGGGGCTGGGATGGTAATGTCGAGTCGGAGTTGGACTTCTGCCCAGATATGAAATGTAGAAAAACTTGAGCCATTCCAAATTCAAAAGGCCGCGAGAAGGAAACCGCGGAATGGAATGCATTTCACCAAAGGCAGGCACGGCGTTGAGTTTAAGTTAGGGCTACCATGGTAGCAACTTCCTAAAGTGACGAGATGTGCAGTACTACTAGTACATAATTACTACTACTAGTAGTACCACATAGTAGTTATACATAGTACTACATAGGGCATCCTATGGCGGAGCAACTTGGAAAAAATTGGAGTAGAAAAACCAGTTAGGCAAAATAGATTCAGATACACATGAACAGGTACAAATTACAACAAACAAATCAGGCACTTTTTCCATGCAAGGGGGGATAATCTCCTCGTGATGGTCTCGGCCTCCTCAAGAGAGTGAGAGACAGCAAAATAAAAGAAACAAGCCGGATATCACGGGAAATCATGCAATCAAACCGGAGCCACAAATAACACCCTGGGAAAAAATGGTAGAAGGCTCAGGACACAAATCAGCAATTAATTTACTTGATCTCCAGCAGCTTCACGTCGAAGATGAGCTTGGAGTTGCCGGGAATACCGGGAAGAGCCTTCTTGCCGTAGGCCAGCTGGGGAGGGATGGTGATGCGACGCTCACCACCGGGGGCCATGCCGGCAACACCAATGTCCCAACCCTTGATGACCTCGCCCTTTCCGAGCTTGAAGGTGAAGGGCTTGCCCTTCTTGTTGGAGTCGAAGACCTTGCCATCCTCGAGCTTGCCGATATAACGCATAGCGATAGTGTTGCCGCTCTTAGCAGTAACACCCTTGCCGAGCTTCTTGTCATCAATCTTGACACCCCGAACCTCCTTCACTCCGAGAGTGCCGGTGGGCTTGTCGCCGGAGGGGGTAGGACCCTGCTCAAGGTTCTTGGCGAACTGGACCTTCTTGTCGGTCTTGGCCTCCTTCTTGGGCTCAACGGCGGCGGCGGCGCCGTCGTTCTTCTTGAGCTTCTTCTGCTGAGCCTTCTCCTCGGCCTTGGTAGCCTTGCCCTTGGCGGTCTTGGCCATCAGGTCATCGAGGCTCTCCTCCTCAGCAGCGCGCTTGTTCTTGCCCTTGGCCTTGGCCTCAACCAGCTTGGGGGCCTCCTCCTCGCTGTCAACCTCGGTGATGCGGGGATCTTCCATATCATCCAGGTCATCGCTGTCGTCGCCGTCTAGGGCCATGATGTCGTCCATGTCGAGCTCATCCTCATCAGGAGACAGATCGTACTCATCCTCATCATCCTCATCCTCATCGAACTCAGGACGGCCCTCGTCGAGACCAATGACGTAGTTACCAGTGATGTAGATGGTGTGGTTACCGGTGGCCTTGAAGAAGACGCGCTCACCCTCGCAGACAGTGATGTCAAGGGGCTGTTGCCAGTTCTATAGACGAGTTAGAAATTTTACTATTATCAATAAGAAAGAATCAATGCTTACCGTCTCGGGGCTCAGTGTGCAGAGGACGTTCTCGTCGAGGTCGAGTTCCTCGTCAGACTCATCATCAGAGTCATCATCGGTAGCGGGGCCCTTGCCCTTGATAAGCTTGGAGATAGCAGCCTTCAGGTCGAAGCCACCATCGTCAGACTCATCATCTTCGTCGTCCTCCTCCATAGCCTCAGCCAGCTCCTTCTGGACGGCGGCCTGCTTCAGCTTGCGAGCCTTCTCCTTGTCGCTGGGACCACCGTTGACCTCCTCGTCATCAGAGTTCTCATCTTCTTCATCGTCCTCCTCATCGCTGTAGTCCTCATCATCCTCATCAAAGTCAAGGCCGGGAGGAGGGCGAACAATTTTCAGAGTCGCGCGAGAGGGCTTGCCAGCCTCACTATCGGCATCGAGCTCGGGGGCCTCATCAGGGTCGATAGCGGCCATGCTCACACGGAACTAAAGGATAAAGAGTCAATGGCGGGATTCTGGCGAATATCAGCAAGATTTTGTACTCACCGATGCGGCGGCATTGGGTACGGCGGCAACCATAGCACCGGGAGGAACCCGGAGGGCATAGACGGCGACAGGCTGCACGGCAGACATTGTGAAATGAATCGAGAGAAATAAATGCAGATAGTAAACAGGAAAAAGAGAGAGGGAAAAGAATGGACCACTGGGAAAACGGGCGTGGATGGGGAAAAGAAAAAGATCGAAGATTGACCCAAAGCAGTGATGGCAGATCCGCCGGAGCTCTTTTTTTTGGTTTTTTTTTCCCTGCCATTTTTCAGCCCGCCTTTCAAAGCAGCCAATCATATCCATTGAAATCACCTCACCGCCATATGATTTGCCTCCGTTCACCGTTGTATCCACCGCTTGCACGTGCCTTCCATTTTCTGCCGCAACGCGTGATGTCGCCGCGCGCGCTATCGATCATAAGTCTCTCGTTGAACCATTTAATGGTCATGGTGGTCTTTCTGGCCCAGTATGGGCTCTCGTCATGATGCCTCATCTAGTGCGGTGCGGAAGCGGATCGAGAATCGTATGTTATGCCACTCATTTTAGCCGACTAGGACCTTATCTTCTAATACAACATCACATAGATGACTTCAACAATGAGACCGGCGAGGAGTACGAAGCCTCCAGCTTCGGCGGCTTTGCAGATTATATGCGCCGAAAGAAGATCAAACTTCAGAATCTAGACGCAGAAATCCGATCGACATCCGGCGACTGTCCACCCATCTTCCGCGGGGTCGTTGCGCATGTTAATGGCTACACCCAACCCTCCCTCCAAGATCTCCACCGCCTAATTGTCAGCCATGGTGGTGGCTTTCTACAATACCTAGATAGTAAGACTATTGCTACGCATATAATCGCCAGTTCATTGACCCCGAAGAAACGAGAAGAGTTTCGACGGTATCGCATTGTGAAACCTGCTTGGGTAACCGACAGCATTAAAGCCGGTCGTTTACTTCCTTGGGATGAATATCGTGTGGTAGACGAAGGTCATGCTCAAAAAATCTTAAAGTTCGGTGATGGTCGCTTTGGCAGTCATACCAACACTCCCCAGTCGAGTTACAGAGACCAATCCAGAAAGAGCTGGTACAACGCACAAATACAATCGATGAGTTCAACTGGGGTGTCAGAAACTCCATCTAAGCCACCACGGCCATCTCCAAATTTCCCAAGTCAGCCCTCTCAATCCGACTATGGCGATTTCCCAAGCTTCACTGCCCTCGATGATGTCAAATCCAGTTCTCCCACTAAGGAGCCCCGAGATTCAAACATCACGTCCGAGAAGCCGATGACTACCAATACCTCTGATGGAATACGTCAGGCTTCCCCTGAAAGAGAACTGCAAATTTCGGAAATATCTGCGGTAGCAAGCGAACCCAGCCCTTCGTTGGACCCCCAGATGACCTCTGAGGAATACAACGCACAGCTTCTCACCGATCCCCGAATGCGAAATTCAAGCTTTGCCAATCCTGACTTCATTCAGCAATATTATCGAGAGTCCAGACTTCATCATTTGTCAACATGGAAAGCTGAGTTGAAAGCCCAACTTCAAGCAGCAACCAGGGAGAAGGCACAATCGCAACCTCCTCCAAGAAGAGCTGCACCTGGATCAAGAAGATACATTCTTCATGTCGATTTCGATTCATTCTTCGCCGCAGTTTCGATTCTAAAACGACCAGATCTCAGAGAGAAGCCGGTGGCCATTGCACATGGTTCGGGTCCTGGTTCTGAGATCGCCAGTTGTAATTATGTCGCGCGGGGTCACGGTGTGAGAAACGGCATGTGGATGAAAGGTGCTCTGCAGGCATGCCCTGAACTTCAGGTACTGCCTTACGACTTTCCCGCGTACGAGGATGCGAGTCGCAAGTTCTATAGCTCTGTCCTTGCTATTGATGGCATTGTTCAAAGCGTGAGCATCGACGAAGCGCTCATCGATATTACAAATCAATGTTTGGAGGCGGGCGGCTCCGACAATCAAGACGCGTCAGAAGAGTCTATTGATCGTGAGCGTGCATTGGCAGACGAGATTGCCCAAAACTTGCGGGATTCGATCAAAGAAAAGACAGAATGTGCTGTTTCAGTTGGGATCGGCGGCAACATTTTATTAGCCAAAGTGGCGCTGAGAAAAGCAAAGCCAGCAGGACAGTTTCAGCTTAAGCCGGATGCCGTCCTAGACTTTATCGGAGACCTGACCATAAGAGATCTTCCGGGCTTTGGATCCAGCCTTGGAAGTAAGATGGAGGAGATTGGTGTTAAATTCGTCAAGGATGTTCGCGACATCCCTCGAGAGAGATTGGTCTCCAGTTTAGGGCAAAAAACCGGTCTGAAAATATGGGAATATGCTCGGGGTATCGACAAGGCCGAGGTCGGCAACGAAGTACAGCGAAAATCAGTTTCGGCTGAGGTCAATTGGGGCATCCGATTTGTCAATCAGGAACAGGCGGATGACTTTGTCAGTTCTCTATGCAAAGAACTCCACGGTAGACTTGTTGAAAACCTGGTCAGGGGCAAACAACTTACGCTAAAGGTCATGCGGAGGTCATTGGATGCTCCCCTTGAGTCCACAAAACACCTTGGTCACGGCAAGTGTGACACGTTCAACAAAAGCGTCGTCATTGGCGTGGCCACCAATGCGTCCGACATTTTAGGCAAACAAGCCATCTCAATGTTGCGAAGCTTCAACTTCTCCCCAGGTGATCTCAGAGGTCTCGGTGTCCAAATGACCAAGCTGGAGCCGCTCAAGGCTGGGCCCACTACAACCCTTGAAAGTAGCCAGCGACAGCTCAATTTCCAGGCGTCCCCCGTACGCAAAAAGCCAGTGGTGAATGCGGACCCTGATGAATTGGACAGTCCCCAAAAGGGCGATTCTGCCAGGATCCAGGTCGATCCAGTCCTCAGCAACAGTGCGCATAAGCCAATGAACATGTCAGGATCTCAGTTCATCATGCCCACGCAAGCAGATCCTCAGACCATCTCAGAACTACCTGGAGACATCAGATCAAGACTTGTGGCACAAGCAAAACCCCGACAAGATTCCCGCTCTGGCTCTCCATGTCCACCTCCCCGTTCGCGAGAAACTGTTAATACCGATCTACCTCCTCAGTCCCAGTTGGATCCAGAGATCTTGGCTGCTTTGCCCGATGATGTTCGAAATGAAGTCCTGGGCTACTACAGTGTACCACCCACTACATCCGCCCCCTTAGCACCACCTTCACTGCCAGCAGCATCTATACCGCGACCCGCATCTTCTAGCGGACTCAAACTAAGAAGGCCAACATCCCCTCCTAAGAAGAGACGCGGTCGTCCTCCGAAATCTACGTCAACTGCCAACAGTCATTTGAAGCAGTCGAGTTTTGCATTGCCACGAGCTGCGGCTGTTGCAATTTCAACAAGCCAAACGACATCTCGACAGCCTTCTCCGGCTATACAAGAACCGCCCGAAGCCTCGGCAGAATTTCTAGCTGCACTTCCTGAAGACATCCGACAAGAAATTCTCGAAGAGCAAAAGCGAGCACGAATGGCCCAGACTCCCCATGTCTCCGTTCCAGCACCAACCAGGCCACCCTCCCAACCTCAAGCACCAGCCGCCCCTGCTCCTGCCCCTGCTCAGGTTGAAAAGGTATTACATCTACCTCCTCTGCCCGAACGCCCTGTCTTCACATCGCAGCGTCTATCTGCTTTGCCAGATCTGCGAGATGCAGTCGGGGCATGGCATTCAGCTTTTGCAACCGATGGTCCCTACGAGGAAGATGTCCAGGCCCTATGCACGTACCTGCGATGTGTCATTTTCGATGAAAAGGATATTGATAAAGCTTTTTCTGTCGTGCGCTGGCTTATGTGGCTTGTTGGCGAGCATGCCTCTCCGGATGATTTAGTTGAGAAACAACCCCCTCGATCTGCACAGAGTGATATCGTGACCTGGGCCGATGCAATTCACGTAATGCAAAGTGCTGTACAGCGGGCTTTGGATGAGAGGGGGCTGCCATCTTTGGACTTTGAATAGTTAATTGTAAATTTATACTTTATATGATGCAATGAGTGATGAATGGCTATCTTCGAGTATTTACTACCCACTCTTGCTAGTGGATACAAAAGTCCGAGTCTTCCCAGGTTCAAATGAATTTTCTGACTGAGGCCGATCCACCCCGAGATCGATCTTGCTAGTAGCCAGGACTTAGAACATTCAAACACCCGTTCATTTCAGGTTAGAACCTTGGAAAACGGTCGCGGGAAATGTTGAACTTGAAGTTCCAACAACTTACTAGTACTATATATATAGTACCAGTATGCAATATTGAACAAGCTTGGAATGAAATATTAATAGACGTTGAACCCACTTTTGCGAGCCACTCCCGCTCTTAAGATGCCAGTGATCAACTAGTAGTAGTATGAATCTCCGGAATTTCCAAAAAATACTTACCAATTGAAACTGGATAGTAAGGATCGGATGATAATTAGAGCTAATTTTTACAATGTTGGAAGATATTATAATATTTGCTTCATGTTGGTTAAGATCCCCAAGCTCTTCATACACCTGGGCTTGTGGTTTAGTGGTATAATACTCCCTTAGCATGGGAGTGGTCCGGGGTTCGATTCCCCGCGAGTCCATTTTTTGCTCTTCATGCACCTGGCATCTGATGGCAATATATTTTTGCTCGTTTAATTATGTCTTTTCGTCGTTGGGAAGATAAATTTCCAACCAGATGGTCTCCTTACGCGACCCTCCAAGTTGCCGGCTCGCGACCCCGAAAACCTTCCTAGCCAATAATGGAACTCGATTAGTATTAGTATGTAATAGTAGTAGATAAGGCTTCCAGGGCTCCTTCCAACTGCCCGGTATGGGCCTCGACGAAATTATTTTCCGTGTTGGCAGTCCCGAGCCCAGACGGTCACATACGGGGCTTCCAATGGGCTGGTGGTGATCAACATGTAACAGTATTTAATTGTGAAAGGAGAATTTCAGACGTCGGGCCCAGCCAACGAAAGTCAATAGATTTAATGGGTATCTTGGTGTGCACTAAGAGTCAAATCAACGCCTCAAAATAACCCTGGGTTATGAAACGGAACTTCCACTGGCAACTCAACATCTAGAACATAAACTGCCACTAAAAGTTAAAGGTGGAGGGGTCATTGGGGAGACTAGATAAGGCCTAGGTACCGGTACGTCAGCGAATGGGATATAGTTGGATGTCAGGCTGTCCTACCCATGAATCAAGATGGGCCCACCAAACTGAGCCATCTAAGTTCTCAAAAAGACCAGTGTCGTCAAATGGGGCTCCCAGCTCGGAAGGTTGCAGCATCCCCGACATAGGGGCAAAGTCCACGGCGTGGGTGCCGAAGGAGTCATTCCCATTCCCGCTATTAGGAGTGAGCGCAGCCGGTTCTGGCAGGTGATTATCTGTTGCATGGTTTCTTGCCAGGCTAGACTGGTCGTTCGATCCAAGCTGTCGGTGAACTTCCCGCCTGAGCTCCTCAAGAATAATACTGTAGCGTCGACTTGGACAGTTCTTCCGAGTGGCCTCGGCAAGATGCTGCTGACAAGTCTCCGCGAGTAAGAATAGCGAGTGCAACTTATCAACGTCTGTCGGACTTCCGGCCGAGGGGCTCGGAGCCAGGGACTGGCGATGTTGCTGGATAATGTGAATGTATACTACTAAAATGGCACAGAAGCATACGTAGTGGGTGAACCAGAATGACTGAATGAATAGCGTTTGGTGCGCTAGCTCATCGACAAGGGTCATGACATGTTCTGCGGCCTCAATGCACTTGTGCGCATGAGCACTGACAAGCGGATGCGGGTCTCTTGGCCGGCGGCTGAGGTCAGTAAAATCATCCAGGAGGAATGAGCGAGTGACGTGAATCATGGCATGGGAATAAGCTAGTTGAAGAACTTGACTTTGTCGGCAGAGGGGTGGAATTAAGCTCGAGGGTCGGACACTGTTGAACAGAGGTGGCACAGTCTCCTTCCATCTCTCTAGTTCGGAGGTAAGACGAACGGCTGTTTCCAGTGGCGAGTCACGCGAGTGAGGCTTGATACTATAAAGCCGCCGAGAAATTTCGCCCAAGATGCGGCCGAGTCTATCAAAAGTACCAGTGGTCAGTTCGCAAGAAAAAGCCAAAAAAAAGTCAAACCGCGACTAACCGGTAATGAAGCACAGACGCAATCATCATACTGTCCGGGGATCCTGTGCGTCTAGCTGGATCTTCCTCCAGAAGGTCGTCGTCATTCATCTCATCCGGCAGCTCTTGGTCAATGTCTTCATCATGAAGCAGTCGGGGCCGACCGAACATTATGCTAAGATATTTGTCTAGGACATAGACGCTCCAGAATATGCGTTTCCTAATCTCCAATTCATAGCAGGAACCACCCTTCTTAGATGGGTTGACGGCACATTTTCTATGCAGGCCTAATGCTGTGACCACCTGTAAGGCGGTTCCAAACGAGTACCAACACTCATTAGCTCGTGATGATGATAGTAGATACAGGCATTGGATCAGCCGTGTCTGTATTGTTTCCAAACGAGGCGGGCCGGATTCCAAGGAGGAGATGTACTTTGAAGCTGCGAACCAGCGCTCACTATGTGTATCGTTAGCTGATGTTTAGATCTGTATGCAATCGTGATCCGAATTGCGAACCTGAGACTTTGCCCATCTTCCTGGATTTCGGGAGCTTTGTGAACCGTACCCACGGCAAATATCATGAGAACGATGGCAGTTCTCGCCACCATGTTGCCTGTCGGGAGATTAGCCACTGAAGTGCGGTTCTCATACACCTGCTTGACCCATTTTTCCACACTACCCCTGTGCAAGAAGCGGTAGGTCACCATGGAAAAGTCAAAATAGATTGCCACTAGTTCCATCGCAGTTTCGTAAGATGGCAAGGGAAAATTCATATCCTGGGACTGGGAGTAAGGCTTATCCCCAAACATGAACACGGCAGTGTTTTGGGAGGACTCATTCTGCAGCTCATTGGGAATCTGGGTTTCATGCTGATGCAGGCGACTCCAAACGCGGTTGATGAAAGACACACCGGATGCTGGGCCAAGGTAGTTACCCTCAAAGTCGGTTGAGCCGGGCTCTGGAGAGTTGCGTTGCGACACGGTGTCTCTAGCCGTCGCAGTGCCAAATCCCGTACTCTCATGGGGAAGCGAGTCGCTAGATAAACGGCCTCCTGTCTCAGAAGGTTGACGTTTAGCAGATTTTCCTGGCGATGGAGTTGCAGTTCCAGTTCCAGGTAGTGGGTCAGGTGGGAGACCTCTCGAGTAGGCCGCGTCGTATCGGCATGGAAGTGATAGTCGGGTGCATCTTGTGCAAGGTAGGGTGCCGGTGCATCTAGTCTTTTTAACTTTACACGAGTCACAGGCCCGAGTAATCTTCTGCCGACCCGCGCTATTCTTATTTGATAGTGATCCAGAGGCTTTCCTTTTGCGACCGGGGGAGTGCGCTTCTGCAGTGTCGACTAGATTGTCGAACATTCCAGGCCCGGAACCCTGTTGCGTGGGGATCGGGGCGACTATGCTATTTGCAGCCATATCGGGATCGACGCTAGGTAATTTTTGCCAAGCGACACATGCAGTGTTGGCATTCGGGCCAGAAATCCTGTGGAAAGCGAGAGCGAAGGAGAAGAATCCGGGGGAGGTGGGAAAAAGCGAGAGTGGAGAGACTTTCGGCTGTTCGCCTCGGGTCGTGCGGCGCGGGGCTCTCCACCCCCGGATTTATATCAAACTTCAAGGAACATGAACAGCCGTTGTTGGCCAAGAGCGCCTGTGAGATGGGCCGAGGGGGCAGACGAGGAGAGCCAATATCGGAGCGCCGCGGCTCGGAATAAACCACTACATCCTGCATCTCGAGAACAGGTCACTCGAGGGATCAACACTGCAGAACGAGGTGGGATGGCGGCCAGTAACCGAGCTAAGGTGCCACTGCATTTAGTACAAGACTAGACTAGTTAAGGCATCTTGGTTCTTTGCAGAAAACTTAAAAGAAAAGTTCGGCAATGTGTCGGTCTTTTTAATGTTGAGCCATAGAATGGATTTTCAAAAGAAAAAAGAAAAGAAAATAGGGTACAGCTATTGGCTCACAACTACTTGTTCTAATACCCTATGACCAAGAAGTATGTCGGTGGACATAAACGCCATCTTGATGCATCCCAGAAAAAGAAGGGAAACCAGAGATCAAATGATCAAGTTGCGCTGCATGGCCGATGATCTCTTCACGCCAGTAATCTCGAAAGTCAATTCTGCATGTAGAGGAAGGCTTTTGTATTTTTATTGAAAAAATATTTGGCTGCTATTGCAATTTCTTTGTCACGACACAGTTGTCGGTTTCATCTGTACACTGACACTCGAAGTTAAGCGATGTTATCTTTTGGGGGGGGAGTTCGTGGCTTGGAGATGTCGCCCGATGAACGCATTAGTTCGTATCGCAGATGGGCTAGGTTGACTTGGGTTGATAAACAATACCCACATGTCTGCATGAAACTCATCCTCCTCCATTCCACAAGCCCCTTGGCAATGAAAGGAGCCAGAGAATGATGACGAGGGGGACGAATAGTCAGAGGCCAAGGCCAGGCACAGGACAAAAGAGGCATCGCCTGAAACATACAAAAAAAGGAAACTGTAGAATGATATCGCGTGAGAAACAAACGTGTGGCCATTGCGGCCGGGGTGTTTCGGTCCCTATGTGCAAAATTGAAACTCCCGAAAGATGACGGGCAGACTGAGGAATCACGATGACCCCCAGCAGCCAAATCTATCAAAGGTGCACCCGATCATCCTCTGATAGGACGAATGCGGCGCAGGATCAATACGTGTATAGGACCGCTGTGAAAGAAACGCAAACCAAAATGTCACTCCGGTGGTATGCAACGGACGCGCTTCCTGCCGCCTTACAGAGATAGGCGACGTAGAAAGACCAGATTCAAGGTCATTATTGTGAATTAGGACCAAAGAAGTCCCTCATGTTGGGATCCATCATGCTTGGATCTATGCCGTGTTGTGGATGTTGCGGATTCAAGATGTTGTGTTGTGTTGAGGATTGGGCGGGGAGGACTTGGTCGAGAAAGTTGCGGATTTCGTCTAGGTCGGCACCACCACGGACTGTCTGAACCATACTCTGTAAGGAAGCGGCATCGCCGATGCGTATGAGCCTAAGGAGCGATTCGAGGATTGACCTAGTATCATTCAGCTCCTCCTGTGTCCTTCTCGCGGAGGCTTTCCGGCGCTTGTCAGATAGTTCATCTGTCACGCATTCACGGCCATGAGTAACGCATTCCGTACACGGCATGCCGGTGCACTAGATAGCGGAAGAAGAGTCAACGTTAGAGAAAGTCCATAGAGCGAAGGAAATAATGTAATGAGGGCAAAAGGGCAAAAGGGGGGAAGTGAGTGAGTGAGAGCGAGAGAGCAGGGTAGAGGAGGGGAGGGAGGTGGGGGGGGGTGGGAGGTCGTTTGTACCCTTGTCCGACGTTTTTGGCACTCTTTACACGCCGTGGAGGCCCTTTTCATCTTGGCCTCCTCTGGGGGAATGCCTGTACCACCTCCGGGTGACCTTTCATCTCCAGGACCACCGCCTGGAGGTATGGTCCGAGGAGCAATGGGCCTAAAGGCGCGGCCTACATCGCCCATCGCGTGAGAAGACCCGTGTGGGTGGAGGTGGGTGGTAGGAGGAAGAAAGGGGAGAAAGAAGAGGCGAAAAAAGACAAATAGAGGCTCAAGTTGTTGACTAACAGACGACTCAAGAGGGACAAGCCACGATCGCAAACATAGTCCATCCCACACGAATCATATCAACAACGGGCCACAGCGTGAAATTTAGGATGGGGGAGTCGGGGTGGGATCAGAGCGATGTTCACTAGTTGGCCCCTCTTCTTTGTTGTATCCCCGTGCAGTAATATTTCTGCAGGACCAGACACCGTGACGCACTGCCCCGTCGAGCAGGGCAAAAAGGGTAGGTGGAGGGACGGAGAATGGGGACACGAAGATATCAAGACGTGTGTGGCGGAAAGGTGGAACTGAAAGTCTGACATTCCCCTAGGCAGGCAAGGATGAGGGGGGGTGGGCCACCCAGAGGACCAGAAAATTCAATTTGAATAATTACGACGATTTATGAGCATAGGATTATTTAATTCGTCAAGTCCGAACGTCAGGAACCGATCTGGCCATCGGACATGGGCCCTTTTGCTTTGAGAGATCAGCGGTGCGCATCTGTGTGTAATTATTTCGTGTTGGGCACTACATTATCCCATTCTTGCCCATCAGTGAGAGAGAGAGAGAGAGAGAGAGACCCAAAGATTCCCCATTACTGGAGAATAATCTGCCTGAATTGAAATGGGGTCGCAGTAACTAGCGACTCTACCTGCCGCGATCTATGCGTTCTATACTGCTTTGGGTGAACATCTCCTACGGCTTGTGTTAGGCTTAGACCTCGGGAGCCGACGAGAAGGGGCTCGATGTTGATAGGTTTGTTTTTGCGAGATCGGTTCGTCTAGGCCCTACTACTCACTGGAAAGCTCTGTATCTGTTGGCTCGGATGTACTCCGACTTCAGCACTTCAGCACTTCAGCACTTCAGCACTTCTGTATCAACACCATGCACCTCCAGGATGTTGGTGACCTCTTGAACCTCGCGTGCAGCACCATGAAGACCACTCTCTTCCCTTTTTGTACAGGAAATACGATTAGTGGGTAAGTTTCCGATGCGCGGAGGATTGGCCCGGAATATTTCTCCGGATAGATTGATCCAATCATATCAGTTGGTTATCCGTCATTCAAGTGTCACGCTCAACTGGCTACCGGCGATCTGAAGAATGGAAGTTGTTTTCCGCCTGATGATTGGCCCATCTTTCTGATGTTGTTAAGAGTGATCCCAGGGTCCCCTGTCTAGGGCTTTGGCCAGCTATCGTTAGGGCTATTCGCGATACCCTATCAATAAGTTTATAACCTTGGGTGTACAACATGTGGCGAGGGTCATCTGCTGCTTATACACATACCTACGTATATACCGACACTGCCTGCTTGCTTGGCACGATCAGTATCTCGCCCCCTCTCCAGTCAAATTGCACAGAGGAGCCCATAGCGTCCCCGGAAAAGGTTAGATGACGTCGATTTGTGAAGAAGATCATCTGCGTCCCATGCGTGGAGGCCCTGGGGAACTCAGCGGAATGCGGCCCCTTCTATCCGTACATACTAGTATCTTTGGGATATTTGCCACTGGGGCTTGCAATGTCAGACTGCAGACCAGCGATCCCCACTAACTGAAGCATGCGACTGACTCCACTGTGGCTGTACTGTCACCGCGATAACCGCTGGGCCGCGATGACTGACAGAGTGACCAAGTGCCGTGGGTATACATTTCTGTTAGACCATGTTTTTGCGGCTTCAATGAGCATCCATTTATATGGAGTTCCATTGAGAATGATATTCCGAATCCTGTGGTAAAGATGACCGTACACACTCGCGTGGGAAACTTTTCCCGTGCTAAGGGGCGAATGACGGCGGATAACGGCATGAAATTCGCCACCACTCGCGCAATACTCTCCCGAATGGGTGTGGATGGCGCTACAGGCCCAACACTAGAACACCGACTCGAAGCCATAATGAACGTCAAGACTTGATGTTTTTATGAGGGCAAGATGCTCCGCAAAGGACCGCCATATCAGCTACGAGATGCTTCGCTTCGCATGTTCCGAAATTACTACTGAAAAAAAAAAAAAAAAAAAAAAACTAGATTCTATACGATCAATGGTACTGGAGGCAGATTGCCAATACTTCAGCATACATGCACTGGAGTATTTTGATCTCAATCGCTTCCGCCATTTAGTCATTATACCTGTTAATCGATGCAGCACTACGAAGTACTCTACCCGATCTACATCGATTCTTTTGATACAATGATGGGTATTTGATCGAGATCTGATCCAGTTTTCCACTAAGAGCCATGTTATCGTACGAAATCTTGTCGGTCAAACCAACGCACATCTATCTGGCAGCACACTGGCATTCCTCAAATGGGGGAAATAATAAATTGAAGCGCTTCAATCTGAACGACTTAGTGGGTCGTGGCGCAAGTCTTTTAGTGACGCCAGGCTAATATTTCCGCTGGTATCTTTGCTTGACCAGATAGTATGATCCAGTAACCTTGGAAGGTACTCTGGCTTCATTTTCCATCATCAAGCCAAGTGGTTTGACCTTCGCACAAACCGCCGGTCCCAGCAAAACCGAAGACTGGGACGGACCCCCCCTGGCGTCCTGGAGTGGATTGAGGTACCCCTTTCCTAACACGATTGATTGCGGGATATTATTTCCAGTCGACCTTACTTGCCCAACCGAGCCGGGCTTGTCGAGAACCCCTCTAATTCATCCGCCGATGCCCACATTCTCTGACCAGCGTTTACTATTCTAGGTTAAATGCAGTCCGGCCCAACTACCGGGTTGTGAAGCTATACCGGGCTGTGAAGCTACACTAAACTCCAATCGGCCCAATTGTGTCCGCAACGCCGGCGAAGGAGACCCCCAGGACCGTGGCATAACGATCAGCGCACAAATAGGCCCCAAATGGAGACCTACGCCCGGTTTTAGTGGCTTGGATCTTCTTCTCATACGAGACAATTGGATTCTAGAGTGGTTCCTGATTGTTCCTAGATCCTGGTCTTTCTGTCCGTCGCGAGCTACCAGGAACCTTGGAAGTATACAGGCTTCTCAGTACCACGGTCCTGTGCCTACTAACTTACCATCATTACTTACTATGCATTGCATGATTCCAGAAATATTTGAATGAAATTCCCCAAGGTATCGGTGTATGGATCTCTGCCGGTACACGTGTCTATGCTGATCTCGCCCGAAGCCAATGCAACTAACCAGCCGCGAATCGTCGAAGCGAGAAAGAAAGTTCTAGCATTCGAGACGGACAGAGAGCCTATCCCAGCAGGAGGAGATTTGAAATCCTACTAACTAGGGCAAAGGAGCGGGGCATGTTCTTCTCCCACCGGATTGCCCCTCCTTATCCACTTTTCGTTGTTTTAGGGCTGGGTCATGATGGGATTTCCTACACTGCTATATGGAGGACTCGGAGACATGGATTCCGTAGGTACTACATAAGAAGCAAGGAAAATGAGCGGTCAAACCAATTTGCGGTCTACTGTGATGTGGTAGACTGTAGGAATTGATCACGATCATCGGCCTGCTAACGGATATTATTTCCACTGCCAGGACTTATGCAAAAATGAAAAAATGAAAAATGAAAACCTCTGCCGCCGACACCGCATCTTCTCCTGTGTGAGGCTGAATAGTTCCACAAACCATGCATTGGAAATGCATCCAAAGCCCGAAGTTTCTCGTCTATTTCATGCCACGATTGAATACCATGCTCATACTCTCGTAGAGATTCATCGATTCAAGTATCGCGCGCCTGCAAGACGCCCACATACATCCTTGTACGATGCGTACATAGCGTGATATCAATGCATATATGGTTAGAAGCGGGCTACTCCCTGCTACTCCCTAGTCTGAAATCCGGAAAGATATGGAGCTTGAATCCTCGAATACTTCGCCCTTCGTCAGTGGACGCTTCGTCTTACTGTTGATCTACCCACGCCCCATGCAACCTGTCAAAAGTAAGTCGTCCAATACCACGCAAAGTGGCGTTACAGCAAAAATGGCCCGGGGAGGATCCGAACACACGTAGCTCTCAGTCGGCGTCAGACCCCTCAAACCATTATAGGGCAAAAAGGCGCAATTTTAATAAAAGAAAATTGGGTACTATACTAATGTTTAGCCTGGCACGTAAATCTCTCATTTTCGGTTTGTGCCGGGCCCTAGTCCGACCCAGTCAGACAGGCATGCTAGGTACGAGTAATCCCCACACCAAAAGGAGCTCGGCCTTTCTTTTCCACGTCATCGGGCCTGCCGATGTGGTGTTCTGGACTGTTCGATACAAGGGGTATCGGCTATAGAACGTGATCGATCCATGCAGCACCCTTGTACGAGTTTAAGTTAGGATAGGTTCGGCTTGAAGAAACCCCCTCATTTCTCTTTGTTTCCGATAACGCGGGCACTGCAGTGTACTAGCGGGGCGTATGTACTAGTAGTGAATACTGAATACAAGTATACTAGTATATTTCAAGCCCAACATGTGGCGTGGCAAACTGGTAGCAAACATTATGGATGCGCTAGTGGTGGTGTTAAAACGATCATCGGGGACAACCCACTCACCCACCCACCCATACCGCCTACTACTATCAATGTGTTAAGCACCGGTCGATCGGTACAAATTTGAACCTACCTACCTAGTCGGGGACCAAAATTGTGATCGGCATCGGCGATCGCTGCGTAAAAGAATTTCGACACGGGCTGATAAGGTGTTGATCGACTTCTTTTTAGCTCGGGTATGGGAATGGTTCTATGGAGGGCTGAGAGATAAAAGAATGAAATTCGACCAGACTGGTCCTCAAGGGTATTAAACATCTGGAATGAAAGCTAGGATGGACAGAGAAAGACATATGTACTTGATAAAAAAGACAAGAAAAGAAAGGAAAGGAATCCAAGTGAACATGGAAGAAAGGGAAGGGAAAGACCATATCTCATACATGAAATAAGAGGATATCAAAACGTAAAGGCTGCATATCAGAATGCAAAGATGCCCAAGTCATCACCATTGGATTAGCAACCAAGTAGACCCCCGCAAATTAGTAGATTGCACGGCCTTCGTTCCAACGGCGTGATTGTCTAGGGCTTGCTGCAGATTCTTCCTTGGCATCGGAAGGCGTGTGATGGCCCGCATCGGCGTTATGGGAGGGGGAAGACAAGGAAAACCGTGCACTGTTACGACGGGCGCTACCTTCGAGGTCGTCGCCGTTCACCCCAACACCTCCTATGCCACCAATCCACTCCCAAGACCGCGCAACATCGCCGCTACGACCTTCGCGTACGGCGGCTCGGACGTTAGCGTTGCCTTCTACAATGCGCTGCACGCGGCGCCAAAGTTCTTCACGCCGTTTTCCGTGTAACTCAGAGCGGAGAACATCGTCCCGCATCTGACCGATGGGGATGTAAGGCTCCATTGCTCCCCCGCGTGCGTGGAGTGCAGCTTGCGTTGCGAGTCGGTCAAGGCTTGTGGCCACTAACTCGGGTACACGAGCGATGTCTTTGCGGCGGGCAAGAACCCGAGCACGAGCATAAGCTAGACCCGCGAGGCCCAAAACTAGAAATGAAAGAGGAAGTCGATACGCGAGGAGAGCGAGTCGGACGTAACGGCGGGCGGCGCAAGTGAGTGGGAGTCGGGCAGTGGATGTTGAAGTGAGGACGAGGACGGCGGAATGTCTGTAATCGCGAAGGCGTCTCTGTTAGTTCCGGTAACACCATGTCAGAACCAAGATCTTCATAAGAAATAGCCGATGGAGGTATGAAGCCCGGAACGAAAAGCGTGGCGAGGCAGACATAAGAGATATCTCGGCGAGAGGGTTAACTTACTGCTCAGTTTTACTGATAACTTCGTCCTTATCAAGGATTTCACCAATAGCTCCTTTCCAGAGGTCATCGAATTCGGTGTCACTGAGGCCCTTGCGGCGCATCTTCGCAACTTCCTCCTTGAGCTTGGGCTCGGGAATTTCAGGAGACGCGTCCTTCCCATCTTCCTGGAGCTGACCACATTCCCACTTAGCCCGTCTATCACGAAGCTCTTCCACAGCCTTATCAGCGACAGCCTTGACACGGCGTGCCTTTTCGCTATCGGCTTCACAGGTCGGGGGAAGTGGAATGATTCCACCCAACGAGAGAGGGTGTGGCTTAAGAAGGAAATCGTGCTCGCAACGAGCCTCGAATTCCGGGTAACAGAAGGCATGAGGCGGGCATGGTTCGCAATGCGGCTCCAGAACATTGGCCCATTCCGGGACATTGGTCTCTGCTAGGGACCAGGTGGGTTTTCCAAGACCGCAGAAACCAATCTCAATTTTCTCTTTGCGCCACCAAGCACCAAAGCCTCCAAGAATACTAAGAATCACGAACCACGAGGCGAAGATGCTGGTGGGTCCCTGCTTCTGCTTGCGCTTACGGACTTGTGTAAGTGGCGCGTATTGCTCCGTCTCCATGGCAAGCTGTTCTTCTGGAGTGAACTCTTCACTGATACCAACTTCATTCTCCTCATAGTCCTCTTCCTCCCCCTCCTCTTCTTCAGATTCCTCGGGTTCTTCCTGGGGAGGCTGCAAGCGAGAAGCAAAGTCAAACGAAGCTCTTGTGGGGGCCTTAATGCCATTCTCCTGCTTAAAATTGGTAGGAGTAGCCGACTTCCTAGACCGCAAGCCGCTCCTCGCCGGACTATCCGTAGACAATCGCCCACCACTCTTTCGCTTTCCATCATAACTTGAAGTCCTGTCCCGCAGGCTATCGGAGGGACTTCCGCTTTGGAAGGGATTGTCGTCAGTGAAGGGATTTCCATCCCGGGGCTCCGCCTTCACAGGTGTAGTTTCATCGATCTCCGTGGAAGGAAGCACCGGTGCCTCACTGCGTCGTATCTTCCTTGCTGTAGACTTGCGTGGCGAATTGATTGCCACAACGGGAGTTGCTAAAGTGTCGTCGCCGGTTTCCGTGTCGGAGACACGTGGGTGCTTACCAACTGAGCGCGGAACGGCGCTTCGTCGCTTCGTAGCAGTCGCGGGTGTAGCCGGTGCCAGATTTTCGTCAGTATCTGCGGTCGATGCGCGAGTACTTCGTCGTGCGCCGCCGCGTCGGGTTGTCGATGCTACCGTTGATGGCGTCCGCGGTGGAGGCACGGAATCGCGTTCTTCCTCCTCATCACTGGCGACGGAAGTAGAGCGACTGCTCATATCGGTGATGCCTGCACTTGTCCTCCTCACACGTTCGCGATCCCGTAGGAGCTTTCTTGCTTGCGGGAGGACCTCATCTTCCAGAATGCGGACCAGTTGGGCCTTTTTCGCCGAGGCAGGGTAGGGAATATCGTTATTAACGAGGATAGAGCGTAGACGGGGGACTGTGAGGGAGTTCAGGTCGAATCCCGACTGGCAAAAGTCCAGTTCGTCCTCCATGGCGTGTGGCCTGGGGTGCGCGAGGGGTTGGTGGTGATAAGGGCGATGCACAAGCCGCCAACAGACTCTTCGGCTGCGTGTCACAGGTGTCGACAAGGATGGTGTAGTGGCGCAGATGACGTTCAGTTCAGTTTCAAAGACGCGCAGAGGGGAACCACCGATCGCTCCTTGATTGAGAACTTGGCCTGAAGGGGGGGTCTTGGGAAAATAATGTGGGTTGTTTGTCCACTTGTCAATTCAAGCCGAGCCCGTTGGTCGGACTCGTAGTCAGGGCAACAGGCGGGGCCAGGGAAAGCTGTGACGATGGACCTTACTAGGTTGCCTAGGTGGGATGGAATATCAGATGTGTCAATAGTATCAAAGCAGACGAACGCTTATTTATTGAAGAAGGGAAGAAAGTAAGAAGAAAAAAGAACAGCAAGAGTTGCCGCGCCATGACGCAAAGGAAAACAAAGCACCGCAGACCACGTGACTGGATGAGCAAACGCCTAGTGTACATTTGATTTGTACATTTGTGTACAGCCCCAGACTTGAAGTAGTTGTATAGAAAATGGTATGCTACCTAGGTATAGTAACATCTACAAACAAAAAGATAGCGATTCAACAAGAAACACAAGCCTTAGCTTCAAGCCCAACCATATCACCAAAGGTTCGCGCCTAGCGCTGACATTTACGCCCAATTACTAGTATACAAGCAATCTACCCCAAGCATTAAAAAGCTTACAAGAAACAGAAATGGCTAGGAATATGTTCACATTTCAGAGCCAGTACACGCTCAAGGAAGGCCGAAAGCCATCAAGATACACAAAGCAAGTGTAATAGACAAGAGACAAGAAAGAAGAAAATATTCAACCGTGGGCTCCATGCCTTAATGCTTGTGTGTAAATAAAATCAAATCAAATCAAATAAAAAAAAATATTATCAAGACTCCCCGCCAATGAGACGCCGCCCATCACAAAATCAGACAAGGCCGAGGAATCCAAAGCGAAAAAGGGGAAGGGGATATTATTTTCGATCTCATGGGCATGTATGTGTGAGGATCATCAAACTTGGCCGAGTTTGGCTGGACTGGGCCTGTTTGATCATCGACTGCTGCGTTGAGAATCGAAGGAGCGAGTGTCGAGTGTGTTGGGGAGGTGCAGGAAGGAAGAGGAGGCGGATGTCGTAGTACTAGTACTTTCCATGCTCGCAGAGGGATGCATGGCGACGCCACCATACGGAGGGGCCGTTCCACCGGGGATGCCAGCAACCCCGGTAGCCATTTGTTCCTTGAGAGCGCGGTATTCAGCGAGTTGGGTCGAGAGTTGTTGCAGGACCTCGCCGATTGGCACGGCGTGGTCTTCGAGACGATCGCCGGCTCGGAAGGGGCGCATCATGTGGCGCACGGAAAGGGTGTTGATTGTTGCTTCGATGCGGGTGACTTGTTGGTCGACGAGACTGACCACGGTGGAATCGTTCAATTCGCCTCCGTGGTTCTTGACCATGTGGAATAGAGCGACGTTTGGCTCTCGGAGCCGTGGTTCACTTGGACTCTCCAGTGCACCGCAGAGTCGCTCCAGGCGAAGGGTTACTTCCCATAGGCGCCAGATCAAATCGGCCTTGAGATCGAGTTCGGAGCCTGGTGAGATGATGGCTGGGTTGTTTTCGGAGTCTCGTGCTTCCTCGGACGCTGTCATCCGACCTGCGAGTGAGTGCGGGTAGACAAGGTATAATGGCTCAGGGTTCTCGAGTCCCTTAAGTTTGCGTTCGCCTTGATCTTTGATCACGAAGCCTTGGCTGTTGAGCTGTTGCAATTCACGTCTGATGGTATGACCCAGGCTATCCATGCGTGGGTGGCTTTCTGTGGAGCTCGTCGATGCAGAGCGCTCGGCATCGGCAAAGACCTCGAGATTGCGCTGGATGTCGCTCATGAAGTCTGATGAGACGAAGATCTGTCCTCCATCGGCAACAGCAGAGATACGAGATGCTCGGTTGACCATCGGACCAAAGTAATCCATACGATTGGTCACCGGATCATTTTCGCAGACAGGTTCACCCCAGTGTCCACCCATACGAACAGACAGACCGCGGAAGATGATATTGTTCTCCATGTCATAAACGATGCGACACTGTGGCTGCTCGAGAATCTCCGTGGGCCATTCAGCCTCAAGTAGCTGGTTCTGGCAATTGAAGCACCAGAGCAGTGCCGCAGTTGTAGAGTTGAAAGCCACCATGAAAGCGTCACCTTCAGTCTTGACTTCATACCCACCAATAATCCCGAGTTGACGTCGAAGGATGTCATTGTGAATCTGAATAGCTGAGCGCATCGCATCGGGGCAAGTTTCCCACAGACCAGTGGACTTCTTGATATCAGTGAACATAATAGCAAGTTCGCCGATTGGAGCATCGACGCGATCAAAACGAGCTAGACGAGAGTCACCCGGGACATCACCCTTGGTTCTCTTGCGGAGCTTCGTCGTCTGGACAATCTGATCATCGGGGAACGCAGAGCGCTCTAGGTTCATGCTAGGGCGAGAGAACTTCTTGTTTCGCTTTTGCAGCTCACTCACGCCAAGAACCATGACCATGAGTTTGTTGGTAGCACCGAAGGAAATTGCCAAATCTCTTAGTTTCTGCGCGGCATACATGAGATTCGGATGCGCACCCCTGGTAGCATCAACAACAAGCTCAGGTGCCACGTAGTCCCACAACTCTTTGGAAGCGATGATGATCATTTCATCTTGCTCGGTCAATTTTGTGTGCAGGGTGGCCGGGGCTGCAATGACGGCTGGCATCATTGGGAAATGACCGAAGCATCTTGATACAGGAAGAACATCATTGAGCTTTCCATTGCGAGCCACAAAGCCGCCAGCCGCCCGAATGCGAGCTCGCTCGCTCGCTTCTGCAGGGTCATGGACTTGTGTCAAGTTTCGCAGCGAGCCGTCCGACCTCACAAGAATTGCCTGTGCGTCACCAACATTGGCAGCGTACAAGTCTATGTTGTTCAGATACAAGACGGTTGCAACACCACCAGCTTGAATGTCATCCTGATTGAGTTGCTTTGTATTGGACGATCTACGATTGTATTGCCGCAGTTCGCGATCGTCAATGGACCTGTACGCAGAGCCTGCCATGTCCTTGTTCAATGCCAAGAATGCTCGCCGAAGTGCATCGAGCGGTGTCTCATCCTGGTCTGGCTGGAGTCGTTTAAGCTCATGGGAGAATGTAGGAGTGAAATGCTCATGCAGGTACTTCGCAACGCGAGAACCGCCACTTGACATCGTCGAACCGTCGAACATTCCTACCAGTGTTTCAATTTTGTCTGGCTTCAGGCGTGGTACAATCATGTCAATGATGGAAAGGTGCTCTGTTTTGCCGAGTGTGTCTGCCATTCCATATGCAAGCGAGCCAGCTAGAGAGGCAGAAGTTCTCACACGGCGATCTTCATTCTCTTCAGGGATGGTTGGAATGGTCAAGGTCACATCCATCAATCCAAGAACACGAAGATGGGTCAGAGACGTGAAATCAGTCAGATCTGCACCATTTGTCACTGGCGGACCCAATGAAGCAATATTTGGCTTGATTTCCAAACGTTTATTGCCCGAGAAATTCAGGTACTTCAAGCTTCTGTTCCAGTTCCAATTCCAATCATATGGCCAATTCGAGACGTTGTATTTCAGCATATTACTACCCACGTCGAGAATGGATAGCTTGCTGACTTTGCACAGCTCTGCAGGGAGCACCTGGAAGCGATTTGCGTTAATATGCAGGATCTTCAGATTGCTGCCTTCTTCCAAGTCATCGGACGGGAGTGATGTCAGCTCGTTTCCAGATAGATAGAGCTCCGAGATCCAGGGCCATCTTTTCAGAACTCCTTGGGGCAATTCTGTCAATTCGTTGTACGAAAGGTTGACAATCCGCAGTTCCGGAAGACGGGCGAGCTCACGAAAAACCTCGTCATCCAACCTATTGTCGGCAAGGTAGAGATTTCGAAGAGAACCGGCAAATGTATGAGTGGCAGAATGTTGCGAGAAGTTCGAATCCTTTCGAGATGAGAAGCTTCCTTCTGTAGCATTGGAGCGCGATGCAGTAGACACCTTCCGCCCAGAATGTGACTGTCCAACAGATGGCACGACGGAAGCATTTCGGTACGAGTTATTGGGGGATGAACCAGACGCCAAAGCTCCACTAGAATTCTGACTGGGTCGACGGCTGTCTGGCTCATTTAGAGGGCCGAGATCTTCGTAAGTGGGATTCCCAGTGAGCGCTGGTGTTGAGACGGGCGTCGTGGTCGGTTCACCAGGTACCAAGGGCAGCGGTGCACCGTGCTTGGGGAAAGTTGTGAGAAGGTTTGTAGACACGTTCAGGGTTTCCAATTTAACACAGTGCCAGATTTCGTCCGGCAGGGATTTCAAATTGCACTCGCGAAGATTGAACTCCTTTAGTTCCACCAGACAGCCAATCTGGGGGGGGGTATGAATCCGAGTGGATTCTTGATAATGCTGAAGTGTTCCAGGCGGCGTAGTTTTCCAATCTGTGCGGGGATCGATGACATATGGTTCTTGTCAACAATGAGCTTAGAAACATTCGGCATGTGATCGAAGATGGCATCCTTGAACGCGGAGAGATTGGCGGATGCAAGGTTCAAGGATGACAATGTTGGCATATGGGAATCGATGTCAAACTGCGTCAAGGGATTATGGTCCAAGTGCAAGCTGCGCAATTTTGGCGCCGAGCCTCGGAAACGGGAGATTAGATTGTGACCAAAGAACACTTGCTCGAGCCTTGGGAGGCCGCAAAGATTGTCAATGCTGGTGATTGCATTGAAGCGCCCATCAATCTCCCTAAGATTGACCAGCTGTTGGAAGGACTCATCAAGTGGCCCGCTGATGCTGTTGTTTGTCATCCAGAGACGCTCAAGGGTGGTCAACTTTCCGATGGAGGGGATGGCTTCGATGTTATTGAAACTGATATCAAGATCGACAAGCGCTCGAAGCTTGCAAAGGAATTCAGGGAAAACCTTGAAACAATTGGATGACATGTTCAAGCTTCGCAAGTACTGGAAGTTACCAAAGTAGCTTGGCAGCTCGGTCAACTGATTGTTTGCCATTTTAATGCTCACTAGGCCGGTGAGTCGATCCAACTTAGCATGCTCCAATTCTTCCAAGACGTTGTTCGACACATCCAAGTAGGTCAGCCGACTGGCCAAACCGAAGCTCATTGGAATTTGGAAAGCTTCATTGCCAATGAATTTGATCTCGCGAAGGTTGATGCAGCTTTGAATGAAATCTTTCGGGACATCCAACGACAAATTTCTGGACAAGTTCAAAGAAATGATCTCTGAAGACTTCTTGTACAGGGTGATGGGGATGGTAACGAGACTTCGACCTTGGAGATCCACATGGCTGAACTTTTGCATCTTGTTAAACCCAGGTTCAGCCTCCAAACTTGTATATCCACTCAGCTTTGTAGGCAAGAACACCAAGCGGCAGAGGTAACTGTGGTCTTCACGGCCGATATCTTCAATGTGGTCTTTCTCGGTGTACCCAACCTGCTCTAGAAGCTTCTTCTGCATCAAGATCGGTTTCTCTTTATGGTCAAGCTGGCGAGACAGATCATTCTTTCGCAGCACAATCTCATAATTATTGAGATGGTCCTGTAAAAAGGACTTCTTTCCAAGCATATAAAGGACATCTGCAACAGTCGTGTTCAGACCAGCCGAGAGCGTGGCAAATGTCAAATCAATCCGGAAGACTCGAATGTAGTAGGAGGCACCGTCCCGCTCTCGTGTTCCGCTGGCGGGTTTGGATTCACCTTCCGCGGCTTCCGCCATAATATCCGCTTGCTTCTTGACATGCCAGCTATCTGGTGCGTGCCAGCTATCAGAGCCTTCCTGGTCACCTTCCTGCAGGGGGTCTGGCCGGACCGGGTCTTCTCGCGGGGTTGTTGTGCCGTCGGTTCCACGAGGCATGCGGCCGGGACCAGGGGAAGCTGTACGCACACCCCGCATATCCTCTAGGTCGGTATCTAGAGAGAAATAATGTTTCCCTTCCTCGCCGTGGGATGTATTACCTCGCGGTGGGTGAAGGTCTCCAGCTAGATTGCTGAAGCCTCGCCGAGGAAACTTTCGCCCTCCAATTCCCAGGCCCTTTCCGGACTCTTTTCTGCGTTCTGAATCGGCCGTGTCCAAGCGAGGAGTGGAGGTTCCCTCAAGGCTTCCCTGGCGGCGTCGATTTGGGGATTGTTCACGCTTCGGCTTGTCGTGGTGTGGCTTGTGGCCAGGCAAAAACCGACCGATCTTGCTCAATATATTCTGTTTATTAGGAGGGCCCCCTGGGGAGGTGTGGCTAGTACTGTGATAAATAGCACTCTGAACGCTGGGCGTCGGGCTCGTCGATCGGCCACCAAGGTTGGCCGTCGAGCTCATGGCAGTAGAGGAATGGAGATGACTCTCCTTGTGGGGCTTCAATCCGACAGAGAAATCATCACGTCCGACAGAAGGGCGGCCGTGGAAGCCAGAGAATTGGTAGTCTGCAAGGTCACCAGCGAGAGTGGGATTTTCCTCTTTGCTTCGAGAATGGCGGTGGCCATTGGTCCCGCGTCGACTCGAAGAATCTCTGTGTACGGAGCGCGGCTGACTTCCTTGGGAATTCTGGCGCTGACCATCAGGGCCGATGGGAACTTGTCGGACGGGGGCCTCTCCGTATTGTGGAATGTCATTGAAGCTTTGATAGACCCAGGGAGTTATATCACTTGAAGGCAAAGGCGTCTCTGCCCGTGAACGAGATTGTCGCTGAGAAGCTTCAGACCCGTCAGAGTTGGCCCTTTCTCGAGCACGCAATTGATCAATTGGGCCCCCGCGTCTGCTGGGCGGATTCGTTCCGTCTCCAGCCTCATCAAGCGGGTATTCTTCACTGACAGAGCCCCTTGGTTTCTTTTTCATGAACTTTGCACCGAGACTTGATTTTGACCCGGTGCTGCTGGTCATGCTCGTTGTGGAAGGTCTGCGGTATTCTCCATTATACTCCAATTCTGCCGGCTCGCTAGAAAAGGTGCGTCCAGTTGTAGGGCGAAATGTAGCTGATGCAGGCGAGGCTTCATGTTCAGAGAAATCATTGAAAAATGTTCTTTGACCATCAGCTCCAGTACTAACCGCCCAGGGAGCTATCGATTCGGACTCGGTATTCTCGTTGGGGCGGGGTTGGTTGATGGGTGGGGGTCGCGGACTGGAGGAAACGGATCGAGAGGTCTCATCCCCAGCATCGAGGACAGCGAGAGCCTTTCTATGATTACTGAAGCCGGATCCTTTGCGCTCTTCGGTAGGGGAGACTTCGGGGGGAGCTCCATGACCACATGGAAGCCCCCCCAATCGATCTTGTGAGCCTGAGATGGCTCGGATCTGGCAGGAGTTTAGCATTCGCAGCTTCCTGATAGCTCAGGCATCATGACGCCTCATGATTTCGGGAACCTAGCTGGAAGGCAAAGGAGAGCTTACTTGTCTGTCAGGGTACCTGGGAATGGTTCGGCATCGCGACCGTCAGAGGTTGTGCTATCCTGGCGCGTACCATCACTATTTCGTACGGTCGCCTGTGAAATCCAACTGTTTCCCGAGCTCGATGAGCCCTGCCGGTCGGGTTGCTCGTGCTCTTGCACGGGCATGGCTGGTCCCAGACACGACCGATGCCCTCGACAGGGAGCTAAATCAAGTCACTGCCGGCGACAGGGTCTGGGGGTGCTGTGAAGGATGAATGTCGTCCACCATCAATGGATGTAGGCTGTATTGAATGCGCCGGAGCACGGGGGGAACTGGAGCGTGCGGTGTCGGCTACGTCGTCGCGGATGCTTGCGCCACAGTATGAAGCTCGGACCCAGAAATGCGGTAGAGTGTCGTATTAATGAGACAGTCGTGGAGGTAGGACTCACTCGGTCGGAGATGGAAGGATGCTAGAATAGAGGATGTGGATGGTCGCATAGATTTGGACGGAACGTTTGGGATGCGGACCTCTGAGACAAGGCGCGTCGTCGGAGCTGCGAGGTGAGCAACAAGGGCGTTAGGATTTGAGGACAAGGTCGGAGGTGGTGAATCGAGTCGCTAGTATCTGTCCTGGTCATCGAGCTCAAAGTCCAGGGCGGCCATGGAACATGCTGACAAGGAGAGGTGGTGTGTGAAGGTGCCGAGTGGAATCCGGATAGAGTGGGGAGGGGATGAGCAGACGGAGACGGAGACGACAGACGAGAGAGGGGGGTGACTTGTAGGAGCGGCGGATCGACAGGAAAGATCGGAGGCAGGACCGCAAGATGTTCGAGATGGATTAAAACGTGACGAGGTGATGTTCGACCAGATCGCGAAGGTCGGAAGGATGGGAGGATGGGAGGATGGAGAGTAAGATATGAGAGGCTATGAGGCTCTGAGGCTCTGGCAGGTAGAGAAGGTTGACGTGATTGGTCCAGGGGAGGGTATCACGACTGGTTCATTGATTCATTGCAGGAGAATTCTGCCATTCGTTGCAAACATGAACATGGATACTCCGTATGGGACTGGGGGGGGGGGGAGGGGAGATGGTCCGTGAGGTTGTCCGTGCTGCGTTCAGTGGAGCTACTCCCGTACTCTGTTACTCCGTACACCTTTGGGCATCACTCTTGGCATCTCTAAGCTATACAGAGCATCTGATCTTTCAATATTCCTGTCAATCAATCAGCCCCCCTAGTCTCCTACTGCATACACATAATATCACAGTTGATTCGACCTTGTAGACCCAGGTGGGCTTTGCACCTTGAATACCCCCAGAACCCCCTTACTTCATCAACCCGATATGCACATATTTGTCAATCGACCAGACCAGCTCCACGTGGATCGCTCATCGTTCTAGCCGGGGAAGGGGGGACGGGTCTGAAAAATGGGAAATGGAAAAGAGACCGGTCCATTTTCTAGCCAAAAGGGGCTGGAACCTCATGAGACAAGTATCCAATGGCCATGCTCAAGACATCGATCGATCTATTTTCAGGTCTAGTTCACCCCCTACCAAGAAGCAAACATTCAAAGGTCTCCAAATCAAAAGAGACCTGTCTTATCTCTGCAACGATCTCCTTTCCCAGACACTCGGTATGTAAATCCTGTGTCGGCTAACCTGTCTCAAAAACGAGTTACTGTTCCGATGGGGTGAAGCAGCAGATCTCTTTGTCCCTGCGGTCTTTTTTTCTGAAGCTACTCCGTACAGGAGGTTTAAATATGGAACGACTCTTACGGATTTGCTTTTCTCGGCTTAGAAACATTACAATGTCCCATCATCGCCTCAGCTTATCAACGCGCGAACTATGTACATGTATGTGTATACCCCGACAATCTCAAGTGATCGATCACTAAGAGACTAGTCAGATCAGCAGCATCAAAGGTTTGGTTCATCATCATAATACCTAGTAGGCCCAAATTTAACTTGCGGCTTCAAAGATGAGTCCAAGACGCTGCACAAACACACTGATTGCTTCGCAACGCCATTTTCCTTAGTCTCTGACACCTACTACTAGTAGACACCGAGACACCCCAAAAAAATCTAAAAATTCTCCAGGCCTTTACTGAAAGTATCTAAATAGTATCTTTTATTTAGGGGCATGGCGTGTCTCGGGGAGTCACAGAGACGCCGTGATGCCTACTTGAAGCCCGAACAAGTAGATTTATACTACTAGTATAACAACTTCCAAGGCTGAACCTGAACATGGTTCGGAGTTCTGACATTCTCTAAATAATATATTAGCAGAGAATTTGAATCTTTTCCTAGATACATTGAACTTGATCTTGAACTGATGCGCATCCGGGCGTCCACTGGCACTCCAGTGCCCGCAGAGATATATATGCAACGGGGTTTTGGATAGTGGACCATATTTGCAGTAGACTCCAGCCCCATCAGTCACCACTTGCTAAGACCGTGACCCACTGGCAGTTCAACTTGAAATCGAAGTTGAAGTTGCGGCAAACCCGCTTGCGAATAATATTTCCCGCATAGAAAATAAATCAGTTCATAAACATGCGAATAAAATTCCATACTCTTTGTTGAACACATTGTCGGAGACCCAAATGGAGAGGCCGATGTCAGCCTTGCCCCGCCGACATCCGCCACAAAGCCCCGCAGTGACTCACGTACAAGCAGATGATCAATGGGAGATGATTTCATGAAGATGTAGATCAGTAAGACTTGCATTGAGATGGTATTGCCAAGGTGTCCTCCACTCCACAGCTAAATCTGGATGGTAATCTTATCCTGTGTCCACCTGGTGTGGGAAGTTTTTACAATGGGGCAACGGGAGACTGGCAGCTCCACATACATAAGTAGAGTATAGTGTAGTATAGTACAGTGTAAGAACTTGAATGAACTTAACGTCTTGACAGCTTTTAAGTATCTAAGTTGGGGAAATTGTAAACACGACCAAACTTCATTCATCATAGACTATCTCAGTAATCAAGTAATCAAAGGAGATTAAATCATCATGCATCAAAATCTCAAGAACAAAGGAAAAATAACTAAAATCATGTTTCTGTTCCGTCCCTACAAACAGGTAACGTATGTAGGATTCTCCATAAATAAGTGAGTCACAAGTATCAAGAACCAATAACAACGTGCATCATAAAGAAAATGCATGCAGCCAAGCAGGAAGAGATCTTTCATCTTCCAATAGGCTCTGCTCCACCCCCCTCCCCTCCCCCCGGCATTAAATGCAGGAGGGGGGAGGATCCCGAGCCAATAATGGCGCGACCAAACATGCACAAAGAACTATAGACAAGCTCAAGCAACAACGGGAAAGTGAGTATTCGAGTCATACATATTCCTTCCAAAAAAAAAGTCAGATCGTTTCCAATCTGGGTGTCCGACTAAACAAGGTGGTCTCTTTCCGGGGCGCATCCAGGCAGGCCCTGAGCCAATTTCCAAAATTTCAAGTCAAGGACGTAGGGGAACCAGTTGTGGGGGTTATCTCACAACTGGGAATGACCGTCTTGCGGTCTTGCTGATAGGGAGGGCGCAGTCAATGCCCCCTCCCGGAGCGTGGGTTGAAATGAAGCTTTCAAAAGCAACCGGGGATGTTTAATAATCGTGGTAGGTAGACGACAAAGGCACATATAGATCATCAGGCATTGTAGTTATTCGATCAATGGTGGTAGTCAGATCGGCGTTTGATGTATGTAGATTCGTAGCGGCGTTCGGCACGGTCCAGCTGGTCAGAGCCATACAGCGAGCCTCGACTCGCTGGACTACGGCTGGTAGAGCTGCGAGGGGACTGGTGAAGAACAATGCGGTAGTTCTTAACCTTACCGGAGGTGCTGCCACTGGAGCTCCCGCTGGTGCTGCGAGGCTTGCGGGTGATGATGGTTGGCGAGGCGGGTTCTTCATCGGGGGAAAAGGAGCGTGGGCGGCGTTCGACGTGTTCGCGGACTGGTAGACGGGGACGGACATCGTAGGTACTGTCGTAACTTCCAGTGGGTACAGGAACAGTCAAGTCACCGGAGGGAGGGCGGACAGCACGGGTACGGCCTCGACGAGAAGCTCGCAGAAGGAGACCTGCCTCAATCCCTTCGAGCAGGTGGAGGGCGGACTTGGCTTCGCGGGGCAGCTTGACTCTTCGCAGCTTGCCATTCTCGCGGTCCACTACCGCGAAGTGCTTTCCTCCTTGACTGTATAAATATTTGCTGAGGTCGATGGCGTAGGCGTGTCCGCGTTCACAGAGGGTATCGTGAGAGGCATCGAGGGCGTGAGTGCACTGGGTGCAGTGAGCAGTGTGTTGCTCAAATTGATCGAGGACGAAGCGCTCGTCGCCTTCCAGATCACGGACGACGGCGGGGGCAGAAACGATTTCGACTGAGCCAGGCATCTCGGATGAATGGCGACTCCCAAAGAGACGCCGGGAGGAAGAACGAGGAGAATTGTCTATGGTGGCGGTGGTGGGGTTGATAAAGTAGGTGGAAGAGCGTTGAGGAGACACGGTGAATGATTCTTTGATAGTCACGCGAGAGAGGGCGAGTGACGAAGGAGTATATATGTGGGTGGATGATCGAGTCGTAGTAGGTGGCAGGTGATTGAGGCGTAGTATACTATTGTATAGTATGGTGTATAGTATAGCAGTGCCAGAGAAGAGTGGAGTGAAGATGAAGATGTTGAGGAGGGGCAGGAGGAGGAGTATATATAGGAAAGACTAAAAGTGTACTACTACTAGTAGTAGAAGACAAGGCATACCCACAGATCAACGAGTGGTGCCTGGGGGGGAAAAGAGGATGAGAGGCTCTGTTCGGGTGGTACCCGCTCCTCCCGCTATTTTAGTACGACCCTCCAAGTACTCCAAGTACTTCACCCTCATCTTATTCTCCCTGCTAGCGTGTGGCTCAGTCAACACCGCCGCATTGGCCCTTGTCGAACCCTTGATTGGCTGTCTTCCCCTGTAATGACGGTCTACGGAGTATGGCTGCTCTCTCTTTGTCCCTTTATCGCGCGCCCTGCTCATGACGGGCGCTTTGTGATGCACGCTTTGTTCTGCATCCTGTATCACTTGCAGTAATTCTCCTTTCCACTCTCGTTCCCCGATTCCTTTCCTTCTAACCTTTTCCCAGGCCACTTCTCAACCTTTGCTGCCTGGCTCAAATGACCACCAGATGTCATCATTGGTGAGGGCGGATCCCAGCACTTGTGGCTTGACCGGCTCGTGTTCCTGCGCCGACGGCGGAGGGTCTCGTGTTCCCTCCATCAGTGGTGATCATCGCCCTCCCCCCCCCCCCGAGTACGGAGTACGGTACAGAACAGAACAGAACAGAACATGTTCATGTCACTTGAGCCAAAATAGTTCGGCACCTGAACTTTCATCAAGGGCCACTAATTCTAAATGACGTCCGTTTGATCTGGCGCTGGCCGCCGCCATTCTTCCCGCACTCATTTGTTCTCCGCACGCGCGCTCTCCCCCACCAGCGTCTGCCGAGACACTCCTACAATACTCGAAACATTCGTTCATGCAACTCGAATTGAGCCTCGATAATTCGTACAGAGCCTCGAGATAGACTTCTCTGGGTGTGCCATTTTTGGCGACAATAACACCGGTGTTTCATTTTTTTACGAGGTCCTAAGAATAGTTGACGATCCCCGACCCGAATGTTTTTGGACCCCAAACTACTCGTATGCCCCTCTCAACTCAAGCCTCATCCTGCTCCGCCGCAAGCCACACCTCAATTCACTATCATCCAGTCTGACAGGGTCTCTTCTTTCTTTTTCCTCAACATTGCTCAGCCTCAGCCACAAATCCCGCTTACCCTCCGACGTGATTTGACACACCAGCCACTCTCTCCGTTCCCTCAAATCCCGGCTTTCTTTCTGCTTACTTCCCCCGGGTGACGTCTCCTCATCTCTAGCGCCGCACACCTCTGTCAGGGGTGACCGAGGGGGGATTTCTCCCAAATCAATGACGAGAGTGGAACATGATTTGCAGAACGCTTATCGCGCGCCATTTCTCTAACAATCTTCTTACAAACCTCAGTCTGCCTTGGAGGCGACGGCCAATTGCTAACCCCAATTCATAGGCAATCTCGTTCTAGACACCTGGTCATGGGCCGTGCGCAAGGCCACGACCTTTTCTCCCGCGAGTCTTCTCGGACAATATTTCGCGCATGTCTTTCGCGCATGTCAATTAAACTTTGCGTTGCATTACGCGGTTCCCTTCCCTTCCCTCTCAGTCCAGCACCCGGGCGAAATCTCGCGGTCCTACCTACGGAGTATACATACATACGCTGGCCACGGAAAAAGGGGACAATTGACACTCTCAACGCCCATACCACTCTTTCGTTGGCATCATCCTCCAACAGCCCAGCCGGGCTAGCTCAATCGGTAGAGCGTGAGACTCTTAATCTCAAGGTTGGGGGGTTCGACCCCCCCCGTTCGGCTATTCCTACAAACCTTACCTGAGATATCTTTTTTGCTTGATGAAGAATTTTTGCCTTTGTGGTTTGTGAAGAATTTGAGCTCATGTAAGTGGCTGAGTTACATCTATGACCCACCGCAGTGGGTCGGGCCGGTACGGGACAAGACAAAAGATCAAGAACCATCAGCTCTGTATAATACTCCGTATGTAAAAGGCTCACTATTTAGACGAATACTACGTTCGTTTTTATTACCGCGAAGGAAAGCAGTCGCAAATCTTTTTGATTCAAAGGAAAAAGCAAAAATATAGGAAACAAGATTGATGCCTGCACTTGTGGCTGGTGAGCCTGGCCTAAGCGCAAGGCTGAATGTGCTATCCCTGATCGGGTGTGAAGGTTCTGACTTTCAGCTGAGCATGGTTCAGCATTTGTCAGGTAGGCATCAATCTTCTTATGATTGTAAATCTGGTTAGTTGGTAATCAGCAGAGGAACTTTCATACTTGATAAGTAGTACCTTATTCAGTACCACCCTTGAGGATGTTCAACAAATATCCCTCAGCTTACTTTAATAAGAGGTCGTAGCTTCTTATCAGGGGCAGCAAGTATACTCTGAGTCACTCTAAGAACACACTTCTAACCAAGTATTCAACCCTTACTTCCAGATCCATAAATGTACTAGTAGATAACCACATTTGGCGGTTGCGGTTACGATTGCCGCGAACCGCCCAGGACCACGGGAAACAGGTCCTAAGTCCATTTCATCCTTTAGACTATCCGTAATTATTAAGTCGTACTGGTACCCTCAATAAAGAAAAATTCCCAAAGTGTTCTATATTTCTGTTTAACTTCCTCATTATCTTCTACTTGTCTAACTACCTTACGGTACACATTTACGCCTCCGCCTCCGGTCTCTAACTACAACGCTCTATTTCTCGCTGCCCTACACTCACCGCTAATATGGACATCTGGACGTCTATAGCTATGATTTTAACTACGCTCTGTTCTTTGTGGCAATTATATATGGTAAACTCTCTATATCCTATTCTTAAGAACCAAGCTAACATTCCTCAAGAATTGGCAGCAACATAAGCAGATTGAGTTAGAAAAGAAGATGGAAAATATGGAAAACAAGAAGGAAATAATGAGATGCCCTAACTGTAGTCGGGGAATCGGGGCCAAGTCCTGATTATAGCCCCTACTCGAGTTTGCCTTGTAAAGGATCATCATAGTGGCCTTTTAGTCGGACAGCTGACTGAGCCAAGTGTTCGGCTGGTAGTATGGAAGGAATGCGACGAATCACATCTTTGATGCCTGTATACTTAGAGCAGGCGTAGCTTTATCTGGTGCGCTGGAGCTTCTTGCTCTTCTTCTTGCTCCTCATACTTAGCGATCTCGTTGAATACTACTACATTCTTGCTCTAGTCTTCTAGCCCTCAATCATACGTACCTGGGCATGTCACACAATACTAACCGGTAGAGGCTGCGTAATTCATCTCTTCATGTCCAACTAACAGCACAGGGAACTCACAATAATATCTGCCCGTCATTCTTAAATACAATAAAATACTACTACGTAGTATGTATCTGCGCATGACTTGTCCATATTCTCATTCTACCTTGACGATCTTTCCCGTTTCCACTTCATACACGTACCCCGTGACCGGAACATCCAGTACGATAGGACTCTCTTCCAACAGCTTAATATCATCCAGAACACTCTGCCTGAGATCTCCGAAAGGAAGAAAAGAAATATGATCAACATTCTGACCCAAATCTGCCCGGACTTTGCCGCGGATCACCTCGTCGGTGAAAGTAAGCATTCCACAGTCCGTCTGGAGTCGATACGTTAGCACCTTGTAACGCAGCTTCCCGTGGTCTTTCCTAAAAAGTTTTGGGTTTCAAAAACCTACATGGTGCACGATGATGATCTCCCGCGTTCCGAGGAGCTGCTGCGAGATGACAATACTGCGTAGTGCATCCGTCACCCGACCGCCTGCATTTCGAATAACGTGGGCGTCGCCTTCTTCAAGGCCCAAGGCGCGGGCGGTATCTATTTAGTACATTTACCGTTGGTTAGCTGTATGGATATTACTTGTAGTAATGAGGTATGGGCCTTGTGTCAAGTGTACCGAGTCTTGCATCCATACATGCTACGATAGCAACTTTGCTAAGAGATAAGAAATGTCAGCATAGAATCGAGCTCTCTGTCAAATATCTCTTCAACAAAAAGAATAAAATAGGATAGAATACCGTTGCGGAGGCAGAGCCAGATCCCCTTTAGTAAACGAGGCAGCATAATGTGCGTTGGACGCTTCGACTTCTTGCGCGACAGTCATAGTGGAGATTGAAGTTCAAATTAATGGTAGCTTAATAGTTTGATTCCTGACGAGCCTTGATAAAAGAAAAGTACCTTGGGAACAGAAGCAAGATATAAAGGGACACGAACGCCCCCGCATCCAGAGAGGTTCGTGAGAATATGAGGTGATCTTTGGTTACCCCGACCTGTGATGGCGTGATGGAACATGTACAGCTATGTCTACCAATAAGGAGCGCCTCAACGACCATTTGAGTTTTGTTTCCTTTTTCCTGGAGACTGTCTTCATGGATTGGATGTGTTCATCCATGCAGTGATGTTTGCCATGAGTTTATCTACTCAGGATGGTGACAGATCACGAAAGTTCAACGAAAACCGATGTACACACTACTCGGCAATCCTTATCACGTCAAAAAAAAGGACAGCCTCACAAATGAGGGCAAGGAGCAATCGCCAATTATATATTTGCTCATACTAATACTCCTTACGAGCAATCTGTTCACACAATTCACGCAGGATACCACCCAGCCACTCGAAATCGCCTTTTTCCAGATAAATCTGCCCACTCAATCGCGTCCACAGCCACGGCCCATGTTGAAAAGTAGGCACAAAGGTATCATACTTCTCAAGCAAAGTGCGCTGAATGAACGCAAAAGCACGAGGCGCCTCCTGCGACGATAAAGTAACCAGAGCCCCCGAGGCCGTGGAATCAGAATCGGAATCAGCCGGCTGATCAGCAACAGCAATAGGCAGACGAACTGTCGTCAACGCACAAGCACGCATCATACTCTTCTCCCCAGCCTTCAAGCCCGGCTCTTGGAGCACTTCTGTGCCGAGAATCGAAGCGATCGCGTCCGCACCTTCATTGGAAACCTTTTGACAATACGCCATGATGGCCTCCTCGCCGCCGCATACTTCCTTGCGGAATTTCAGGGCGGCTTCGACGCAGATATAGGCGGAGTCGTCGCTGGTAGCGACGAACTCGAAGAGCTCTTCGAAGGGAGTTTGGGTTTTCGCAGCGGTTGGATCTTGGAGGACTGATGCGATTGTTTTCGGCTGAGCCGGCTGCAGGGATGAAACCCCATGACGTGGGGAGGGTGCTGCGCATGAAATGTTGATTGCGCTTGGGGATGTAGAGAACGGCTGCGCTGCGGGGGGGTGTATAGCCATCTGGGCAGGAATGTCAGTATAAGCAGAGCGGGGAGGAGAGACAGCGAGAAGAGGTCGATAACGGGTGGTGGTGAAAAGGAGATGGGAATATTCATACTTATGGCAATTCGATGTCAAAAAGTCAGGCTGGAGGACATTCATGTCCAGGGGAATTTGTCCAATACCATGCGCACCATCGATCACGCTCAGAATACCTTCTTCGCGACAAATGGTGACAAACTTTTCAAACGGGAAGCGGACACCCGGATTACTGACGATAGTATCGAAGACCGCAGCGCGAACGGTCAGCCCTTCGTCTCGGGCGCGAGTGACCGTTTCGCGAAAGCGGCGTTCAAGTTCGTCCTGGGTGATGGGAAAATGGAAGTTCACTTTTCGGGCTTGGAAGGGGCTGTGCTCTTGCATAGAGACGATGCATTTCTCCACAGCTCCGTAGACGGGTTCGAAATAGATGAGAGCTTCGTTGGGTTGGAAGCTTAGATTATATAGGACGGTCGCGACGCCTGTTGTGGCATTTTTCACAAAGACACATTCCTCTTTGGGCGCATTGATGATCGTCGCCACGCCCTGGCGTGCCTTTTCGAGAAGCTTTGTGTGTTGCTTTCGGATATAGGGATCCGGTCGCAGGTCTGCGATGTCTAAGAATGCACGTTGTGCATCGCGGACTGGCGCTGGGTGTGCGCCGAAAGAACCTGACAGTCGAGGAGTGAGTTTTGGATGTTTTGAAATGGAATGTGTCACACAAACCGTGGTTGAGATTCTTGTACGAAGGATCGAAGAGCCAATGTTTCAACATTGGTTTCCCGAAGGTAGTAGGTTGAGTAGTAGTAGTAGTAGCCATGATGCCAGCCTGGGGGTGCAAGATAGCTCCGGGAGCAAAGATTTTGAAGTTCTAGAAGCTTAGTTGAGTTCCTCTGGGGGAATTGATTAGGTTACGCAAAGTTAAATAGCCTCGACACCTCGATGACTCAGGCCAGATAAACCAGGCAGAGAAGATGTTGATCTCGGGATCTGAGAGCTGGTGCAAACGCAACGGCACCCATACGAGATTGACTCACTGGGAGCTTCTCCGCGCCAATGGTTGTTGAAGTTCTGTTGGAAGCTCCACTGGTGCCACGCGAAGGGCGGGGGACTAGACCTGCTAAGGGAGAACCCCACTGCCGTTGATGAAGCTAATTGAGGTTGACTCGTCTCTCGTCGAAGATTTGATTGGGCTTTTCGAAGCATCCACCTGAAATTTCAATGCTGGAATGGACTGGCAACCTCAAAGTAAGGTAGATATGATTTGTTATCACAATGCTGACGTTCCAACTTTGGAAGGCCCCTCAATATCTGATAGCCGGCCCAAGGCGATGGTAGCCGACAAGACTGGATAACCTATCATTCTCTACAATTTCCTGAAAATGCATAGGGACTCGGAATTCAGTTGTGTGAGTTAAACATTATTCTTTTATTTCCATAAATGGATATTAATACATCAAATTTGCCACTGATTATGCGGGCTCGACATGTACAAGGCCTTTTCGACGTCCTTCCGTTTGAATGCTGGCCCAGCACCAACACAAATACATCGGAGTGAAAGATCTGCAGATCAATTAGTAACTTGAACCAAAAATGAGATATATAGCAACTCACATCGTATGAACAATGTCGCATTAATTTCTGTCATATAATCGATGGATGGACTGGAGTATCCACTTGCAGAATCACTATCTGAGATCTGGACCCCTTTCCGCTCCAGATACCTTTGCACTCCACTAGCATCCATATACTCCCCAGCTCCCGACTCGGTGATAAATTTCCATGCTCGTGATGTGCGTGCGAGCTGCTCTGGCGAGAGGGTTTCCCTCACATTGTATACGGGGTTGAGTACCCTTGCCTTGCGTTCGATCAGCTCTCCAACCTCATCGTGCATGGTATTATAGAATGACGAGATCATCCGATTGCGTTCATTTGTTGATAATGGGGCTCTGAAGATCTCTTCGATTTTTGCTTCATCATAGGGGTCGTTGGTCAATAACCAATAACCATTTTGGCAACATTGTCGCACAAGTCGCTGGGAGAGATTCCATCGCCCTTGCTGTGTAAGACTATTCGGAGATAGCGTTATCGGGGGACTCGGTAATGACTGGTTTAGATTCGAAAAGGAAAGAGGAGGCGGGGAGTAGACGATTCCGAAGGGGAGAATAGATTGGTCTTGGTGAGGAGGCGTAGGCGGTAATTGTGTCCAATGAGCCAATGTGGCTAATGAAGGTTGAAATGGATCTTCGGGAAACGAAATACTATTCGCTTGTACTATTTCCGTATCGAAATCCAGGTTTATTTCCGGCTTACTGTGCTTGCTGCGGTTGACTTTCACCACCGTGTCGACAATATCGACGGCTGCTTTCTCTTCGGGTTCACCATCGCATCCTTGTTTCGCGAGCGCAACGCATTGCTGGGTAATTTTCTGCAAGGCGGAAGTGATATCTGGATTTGTTTGGAGTATTTTGGCTTCGAGAAGCAGATTACTGAATGATAAAAAGGACTGGCTGAGATCCTCGATCCCAGATTCGAGCTCTTGCACGCGGGTCTGCAAATTGGTAATTGTGTTCTCTTTCCGCTTGCGATATGCTTGCTGTGCGACACGTAGTTGTTTGCGACGTCTCTGGGAATAAAATGAGCGGGGGTGCACGCCTTGCTTTATCTTTCGCTTTACCACCTACCTCTGGGATTTCTTGTTCGTCGGTAACTGTTCGGGGACGGCCCCGTTTGCGCGGCGCAGGAGCAGTAGGTGATTCAATTTTGGCCTCGGCCATTGCTTCCACTTTTCAAAATATGTAGACTGATGGTGATTTTCCCTCTTATCTGGGAATCTAGAGGTGATGTAATGGAGAAAATGGGGAGATCTCTGGAGTCGTAAGAGTGGCGGATGGTTTATTCATCCAACCCCGTCCCCGTCGGAATGTTGAATAATCAGAGAATTCCCCACCAGAAAGTACCAGCACCACTCAACAAAACCCAAGACCATGCTGACAAAAGCTTGTGCTGCAGATTCGATCGAACATTTCAAATCATGTCCTGCGGAATAAGATATCCTCTTAAATTGGATGGAAGCAACCGGGGTTTATAAGGGCGTCGGTCCCCGAATTGCCATGTCGTCATCGATGTGGCCCGAACTTACAAATCATCTTATCTAGTTACCACGAGTAGTAGTTAATTGTATTAGGATGATTGTGTATTTGGCAAGACCATAGCTCGAATGTATGCTAAGACACTTTGTATTTATTTCCAAAAAAAACCCATACTAGTTCTTTTGTTCCTCTTTCACCTCTTTCAATTCATCTTGGAACCGCACTGTCGCATCCTTATAGAAATTGAACGCGTGCTCCCAAGCAGCCTCTTCGCTTCTGCCTTTATTTTCATTCGCTGACAGAAGCACGCAGACAGTCATTTGACTGAAAAATGCGAAATCAGCTTCTGCGCGCCAGAGCTTAGCTACAGATTTCGACTTTTTCTCGGCCGTTTTTACGGAACTGCGATGAATGGCATCCGCTAACTCGACGCAGGTATCTGTAGCAGTGGTCATGATAAATCCACCAAATGCTGTAGTCAGATTAGCTTTTAGCCAAGGTAGATAAATAATGGAAGAGTCCCATAAAGGGAATTAGGCAAAGGAAACACGGGAGGAAAGGAGGAGGGCAAAATCTTGGGACTTACGTGCACAGTAGTCACTCCGACCGTCAGGTGCCTCGATGCATCCCCCATCAGAATATCCATTCTATTTTCAAAATTGCCCTGGTACTTAGCCGAGTACGCTTACCGGTAGCTTCCAAGGTCCCTTATATCAAGTTTGCTTTACAATACTACCTTAGTATCATAGGGCGCTACCTTTAATCGATTTAAGAGGTTCTTTGAAGGTTGATTATACAAGTAGTATCATTGTCTATTGTATAAAAACTTTAAAAGTCTACAGGTACAGGCAGCGTACAGCCACTGGGACGGCCAGCCTAAATTAGTACCTTGGCAGACCTACTGGGCCGGTTGCCAGTATGAAGTTCCGCGCTTTGGGGTAGATGACTGGCTGAAAATTTGGATTGTACGCAGCCATATTCCTACCCAAAGGCTCCAGGTTCCAGGTTCCAGGTTGCTGCCCAAAGAAACCTGAATCGCGATGGAGAATATCCAATCGCTTGGAATTTCGAAATATGCATATGCATACAAGTAGTAATATGTTGGCGAGCCGGGGCTGATTAGCTACTCAGAGCTCATGTTTGCCGGTTTGCCCACTCATAAATCATTTTAGAAATTTGAAATGAAATAAAAATTGACAGAGACGCATCTGAAGGAAGTTTCGGTTAAATTCGCGTAGAGTCTTAGGATGCAGCTCTTTTTGTTAGGGAACTTGAAAAATCACTGGCAACTTTTCGCATTTATCTTTCTGGATTGAGTCCAATAGCGACATACCTTTTTCTTGGAATACATTCACTCATACAAACGAAAACAAGATAAATAAAATAAAACTCCCGGCCCCATAAGATGACTGTCGACGGCTTCAATCCTTGTAGAGAACTTCCGCCGACCATCGTGGATTATCATGCCGTCCTCCATCCAGATAGAATATGCGCTAAGTTCCCAAAGTCTGTGAATACCTATAGCGAGGGCTATAAAAGTGTCTCATACAGCGAGCTAGCCAATGCTGTAAATGGAGCTGCCCTATTCTTGATCGATTCAATCGGTCAAGGGGAAGGTACAGAGAAGCTGCCATACATAGGCCCGAACGATATTCGGTACACGATACTCGCCATCGGCGCTTTAAAGGCTGGCTATTGTGTAAGTGAAAACCAAGCCACTATTTACTTACCAGCTTGTTAATTATGGTTAGATGTTTTTTGCATCGGCGCGCAATAGTGTCGCTGCGCACACCAGCCTCTTAGAGACAATGCGATGCAAGGTCCTACTAGCACCCATTCCCAGACCTCAAATTATTTACGACATCGCGCAGGCTGCTTCATTGCCTGTTCTTGAAGTTCCTGATGTTGCTGAGCTTCTGGGGACCCAGTATAAGCACGTTCCTTTCTCGAAAACTCTCGCGGAAAACGGCTCCGATACTTTCGCCGTTGTTCACACTTCCGGCTCAACGGGGATCCCCAAGCCAGTTGAGTTTACCTTTGCTGCTGGAGCAGCGTTCATGGAGATGACTCAACTGCATACGCCAGAGGGGTCTGACAGTTTATACCGGATGATACAAGAAAATCGTATATTCGTGACTGTTCCCCCTTTTCACGTAAGGCTAACCCAAAATACTTTTATAGAAGATACTGATAGCTACATCTAGGCAGCCTATCTCTTCCATGTTATATTCCCTGTAATTCCATTCGGCGGTGTTCTGGTTTACCCCACTGCATCCTCGATCGCTTCGGCTAACGGGATGGTCGATGGCATGAAACACACTCAAGTCGACGGGGTCTTCACAACACCGTCAGTGATTGAAGAGCTAACCGAAAACTCTCAGCTATTAGAATTCTGCGAAAAGAACCTGGAATTCATCTTTTTCGGAGGCGGAGATCCCCCTCAAGATATTGGAGATAAAGTGGCCGCAAAGGTCAAATTGGTCGATCAATTCGGCGCAACAGAGATCGGTCTACTCCTTGTGCTCTTTTCCAAAGCTGGCCGCAATCTTGGAGATTGGAAATACATGGAATTCCACCCTGATATGGGAATTGAATTCCGTCACATAGAAGGAAATCAGCATGAACTTGTTATTGTGCGTCATCCAGAATGCGAAAAGCACCAACCAACATTTGCCTTCTTCCCCGAGTTGCAGGAGTATGGCAGTCAAGATTTGTTCGTGCAGCACCCAGATCCCAACAAGAAGCACATGTGGAAGTGGCAGGCGCGCAAAGATGATATAATTTCCTTTTCAACGGGCGAGAAGACCAATCCTATCTCTATGGAGCAGTATGTTCAGTCGCAAAATCCACAAATCACAGGCGTTCTTGTCGTGGGTGCGCAACGATCGAAGGCGGCTCTGCTTGTTGAAGTGAAGAGCGATGGAATTGCATTTTCGCCTGCTGAACAAAGTGCACTCATTGAGAAATTCTGGCCCTCTGTTGAAGAGGCTAATAGGGAGTGCCCGGTGCAGGCTCGCATTGTCAAGTCTCATATCTTACTCACGAGTCCCAATAAACCAATGCCTCGCGCTGGCAAAGGAACTATACAACGAGCTGGAACATTGCAGGCATATGAGAAGGAGATTAACAGTCTTTATTCTGAGGCCGATGCCCTCACTACCTAATGCATGGAGCACCTGCGAGTCCTAGGCCGGTTTTGGATCACAGGTTGCTACCACTAGAACTGCTCAGTTCGAGCTGATCTTTGATCTTGCGGGTCGTTAACTATCCTATATCACATTTTGTAAAAACCCGACAGATAGGGAAAAGGAAACTTCGGAATGCAATCATGCACAAATACATTGATGCTGCTAAAAAAGCATGGTAGTACATAGATGAGATCGAAAGACTAAAGTCCACCAGACCGCCGAATGCACACGCAAAAAAGCAAGAACAATAAAAAAAAGAGTGGCGAAAAATCAAACAAATGCAAAATATTCCCCGACTAGCTGAGATACAGATAGCTATGCACGCCACTAGCGCTTGCCCTTCTTGCGGGGAGCGACGACCTTGAATGCGGCGTTACTCTCCTCTTCACGGGCGGAAGGGGTAGCGCCGGAAGCAGACCCCTTCTTAGCAACCTCGTTCCAGCCACCGCCGTTCTTCTGCTCGGCGAAAGCACTGGGCGAGACGGGGTCAACGACACCCTTGTCGGCCAGCTTGCGGCGGCGGATAAATTCGTCGGCAAAGCGGCGACCATCTAAGGTCTGGGAGTTTGCGTAGACGGAGTCAGAGATAATCTCGGCCTCCGCAGGCAGGAAAAGAAGTTGCTGAACAAAGTCGTCCACTAGAAAGGGTTAGAATCAAACGTTTCCTTTCTGTTGGGGTTTATTTGCGGCGCTTACCATTGATGTTACTGTTCAAACCTCTGCCCAAAGACAGCTGCGCCCACTTAGTAAATTCCTCCATAGCGCGGTTAGAGCTGCCCTGAGACACGCTGCCACCGGTCACGGTACGGGTAGCGATAGTTGGGCGAGGCTTGGAGACAGAAGCAGGGGCAACGGGAATGGTACCACTGGTAGAGCGAGGTCCAAGGGGCGCGGCAAGAGGAGTCTTAGCCTTGCCACTAGCACCGACAGTTGTCCAAGCACTAGAAGGAACAGGGGCAGCACTGGCGGCGGCGGCGGCGGTAGCAGCAGGGGCCTTGCTGGCAAGCTCGGCATAGCGCTTGGTAGCGGAAGCTGGGGGGGCTAGGCGTCGCGACTTGGGCGGCAGCGGCGTTGATAGCAGCTTGGCGCTGCTTGCGGGCCTCCTCCTCCTTCTGGATCTGAGCCAGGGTCTTCTTTGCGGTGCTGGTGATAGGTGCGGGCTGGCTCTTAGTGTTCCAGGCTGGGCTAGCAGCGGTAGGAGTAGCCGGGGATCCAGAGCTGGCCCAATTTGCGGAGGAGGGAAGACCAGGGACAACCTGAGATTGGGCATGGCTGAGACGCTCTTGCTCTGCAAGGAACTGAGCGCGACGAGCAGCGGCGGCGTGTTCCTCGCGCTGGGCAGCAGTGCGAGCTTCGGCCTCCTGGATCTCCTTCAGAGAGGGACCCCTCGGCACTTCGACGGTATCCTTTGCCCACGGGGCGACAGAAGTGGGTGCCGCATCAATTGGGGTTTGGGTCCGGGACTGAGAGTCGGCGACGAGAGATTCAGCCATGTTCTGGCGGTTGCGCTGAGCAGCGGGGGCGGGTAGAGGCGAGGCAGAGGGGGGCGGGGGGAAGGGGTGAGGCATAGCACTATCGGCCTTAATTCCCCAGACATTTTCAGGGACAGCCTGAGCATGCTGGTCTTGCTCCTGCTGTTGGCGCTGGGCAGAGGCGGCCTTGTGGACCTGTTGAGACAGAGTGAGAGTAGGCTCATCGGTAGGTTCATCAGCTGAGAGGGCTTCCAGGGCTAGCTCTTCGCTGGTAGCAGCAGCCTCAGCGTCCTGGGCGGAAGCAGCAGCTGGGTGAGTTGGCAAGCCATCAACGGTCCGCATGCCAAAGTCACCTTCTTGGGCTCTCAGAGCATGGAACTGACGCAGTCGCTCCTCACGCGCCTGCTGATCAAAGGGATCATTTGAGTTGAGCTGGTCAAACTGTTCTTGTTCTTGCTGAAGCGCCTCACGATCTTGGAGCATTGAAGAGACCTGCTGGGAATGCAGGAAGCTGTCAGGCTGGCGAGCAGCGAATGAATTGGATGCACCAAAGGCAAAGGGGTCCTGGCGGCCGACGTTCAGGTGATCCAGTAGAGCCGGAAGTTGGTCTTGGCTACCAAGCTCAGTTCCTAGCATGCCAGGTCCAACATTTGGGAGACCACCCTGTCGAGTAGGTGCTGCTGCATCGAAGAAACCGGCAACCCCACCTTGCGATTGCTGCTGTGATTGCTGCTGCTGGCCATGGCCAGGCGCCTGGATTGGAGATGGCTGGTAACCAGACGGCGAAGCAATGCTACCGAAGCTGGGCTGGCTCTGAAGACTGTGGGCGCTAGTTTGGTGCTGCAACTGGGGCTGCATAGTAGACGGGCCAATCTGCTTCATAATAGCTTGCTGCTGGGCGAGATGTTCTTTTTGACGAGCCATCAGATATTGTTCCTCCTGTTTGCGTCGCTCGAGTGCGTTCTGCTGCTCCGCGGTCAAGGTAGTGCCGAAACTTGGGAAGCTTCCAGGGAATGGAGGCTGAGCACTAGTAGTGTTTTGCCCAGGAGGGCCAGTCCACTGAGCTCCAGTAGGTTCGGGACCATGGGGGATGCCGATTTGGGGAACAAGGAAGGGCTCGCGCGAATTGCCAATACGTCGGACCAGCTGAGCCAGTGGCTCAAATTCAATATCCTCGAGCTTCTTTATTTGCAGGTCGGGGCTGAAAAAGCCAGCCTTGAACCAGTCGTGCATCTCAAGTCCTGTCCATGGTCCCTGGACATTGCCCTGCGGGTCGCGATAGATCCAGCGCATGCGATCAGGCATCACCATGCAACGTTGCTGGGCAGAAGGCACAGTGCCCCCCAGGAGTCTGAATTGCTCCTGCTCCATCGAGACCCATTCCGGGCGGAAGAGAACCAACAGCCGAAACAGGTGTTTGAGATGGGTTTGACCCGGGCTTGCTTGCCTGGCCGGGTCTTTCCGTCTGCTGGAGGTCCGTTTGTCGAAGTCCATCTTCCAGGCCGACCGAGTCTGAGCGACCTTGTTCGTCCTGCACCGATGAGAAAAGGGCACCGAGTTTGCTCGATCGGCCTATGCTGGCGGTTCCGGACATACCAGCATGAGGGCTAAAGAGACCTCCACCTCCAAGTGTAGACAGGCTTGGAGACTGAAGATCACCCATGGAGCCGAAGATGGGATCACCGAAACCGCTAGCGAAAGCAGAGCGTTCGCGAGTTGGAGTACCGATGGCACCTCCAGAAGGCCAAGCGGCACCTCCACCGAGAGAGGAGAGGCCACCGAGGCCACCAAGACCGGAGAAGTTACGGTTGGCGTTGGCGCTGGAGTTTTGGCTGCGATCAATAGTAGGCAGGTCCATGCCTGAGCCGACCCGTCTCATCGATCCAAAGGGGTTTGAAGGATCCCGCAAGCCACTAAGACCGGGATGTTGGGAATTCTGGATGTCTGATCCATCCGTATCCAGATCCTCTGGGTCGGCAGCAGTCCGATCATTTTGAGGGCTTTGATAGGGGTTGGTGTTTGTGGGGCTTGTTGGTTCATGACCCTGGAGCAAGCTCGGAGTAGGGTTGCGGGAATTCTCCTGGCTTTGCATTAACTCGCGGAAGCCTGGGATGCTTGAGGTCATTCCGAACGCGCCAAAACCGAGGTCATCTTGGGACGGCGCTTCGAGATCTTGAGATCCGCCGAGCGCGGCGCTACCACTGCGAGGCTCATCGAAAGGATTGGTTTCACTACGGTTCGCACGCGTCTTGAGCCCCTCCCCCCAAGGAGACTGCGAACGTTGGTCACCATTATCTTCGGTCAGGCGCTCCAGGCTGGACAGGTTCTTCTCCTTGGCAGATCCGGCAATATCCTCGGAGCTATCCTTAGAAAGCAGGTCCTTGAATCGGCTTTCTCCACGAAGGCTTCCATATCCAGGTTTTTTCTCCGTTGGCGTTTGGGCCGTGTTGGAACCCAAGGAGAATGCTCCAAATGCGCCCATGGGAGAGAAGTTGGCATTGTGCGAAGCCGAGCCCCAAGGCGAGCCTGGTCCTCCCACAGCGGTATTCAAAGGGTTGGTCGAGCTTCGTTTCAAAGAGCCAAAGGGAGAAGCAGTTTCTTGTCCTTCTTTAGCCTTGTCGTCAGGCTTTTGATCCCGGAAATCGGTTTTACGACGCAAGAGGGCGGGGGGAGGGGTGGAAGTAGTCGCCTCATCGCGGAAAAAGCGTGAGTTGGAGCCGGTGGGGGACATAGGGTTGCCGATCGAGTCACCGGTCTCACGACGTCTCACGCCCGGGCGGTTGGCCGTCGGGGAGGAGGTATTGTAGTTATTGATATGGCCCTGGGTGTAAGAGATGGACTGTTTGCGACCCCCAGTACCTGGTGCAGTATTTTCTTTCTGCGCGTTCGTGGGGGGGGGCTTGAGGGGAGAATTGACCGAAGCAGAGAATATCTGCAGAGTTTTAGCATATAAACACGCGATTTCCACCCCGCACTGGATGATATCTTGACCTACCTCTTTCTCTCCATCCGACATATCAGACAAGCCCAACGGTTCAGCCTGTCCTCCGTGGTCCCAACACACTTCAGGTCCCGCGGAGGACTTGTGGTCGTCCCGCTTCCCCCACGCTCCATTCGCGGGGGCTGACACCATGTGAGGATCCCAGTCGGCGACAAAGTATTCCTCCACGTTTTTGCCCAAAGCTCCGTTCTCCCGCTGCGCCTTATACATCTCTAGGAGCTGTTCCTTGGAGTATCGGGCTTCTCCGTTGCGTAGGGTGCTGGGGGTGGTATTTGAGCTCATGTGGGGTGGGATGTAGGCCGTCGGTGTCGAAGCTGAAGCAGGTTGACCACTCTCCCGGATGTGAGAAGGGTTCGTAGCGACAGAAGGGCGGCGGAAGGTCTGAGTGGCTCCGTTCATACGAGATCGAGACCTGGTGTGGACATTCAAGGTTAGCAACGAATATTTCGGTCTCGCGGAATTGGAGGTTGAAGAGGGCGATGCAGTGAATGGGAAAGGATATCTGGCACACGAAAAGTTCAAGGCTTGAGATCGAGAGGGGAGGGCAATATTGCATACCATTCACCAGCAGCTCCTCCATCCCCTCTCCGACTGGGGTCCTGCGTGTTACCGGCAGCGGCGGAGGCAAAACTCGATGGGAGTGGTGTAGGCATTATGGATGATAGAAGTTTTAGTACAGGTGATATTCCCCCACAAAACAGCCGATTTGAAAAGAGTTCGTCGCGAGACTTTTGAGGTGGCGGATGGTGCGAAAGTGCGTGATGCGAACGGGTTGGAGGGGACGCGAAACACGAGAAAATAGTCGAAAAGGCGGGATGAATGAAATAACAGCTAGATGCGTGTCAATCGACGAACGAGATCGGTGTGGTTGGAGGAAATGCAAGTATGCTTCAGCGCCAGAGGAACGAGGTCAAGAAAGAGAGATCGAGATTCGATTTCGCTTGGGTTTCCTGGAGCAAAAATGGATTTAGCGGGGGGGCGTGGCAGTAGGCGCGCAGAGGCGAAAATACCGTGTATTGATGATGAGGTGTCGCGTGGGAGGCCACTACAAGAGAAGACAATACACTGTATTGGAATGTATTGAAAAAATACACACAGGTCTGCCTTCTGCCACCAGCCCCCAAGAAAGAAAGTACGAAGGACACCCACACAACACACAAACACACACTGTGGCTTCAAGCTTGACTATAGGCAGCCTTGATGGATGGTCCGTATCTTTTTAAAAAGAGGATTTTATTTTAGGACAAAGACCATCAGTTCCAGACTAAACTCTAGCTACTTCATAACTCATCTTTCTTTTCTTTTTTTCCCCCCCAGATTGTGGAGTCTTGACTGCTATAAAGGAAGCTCCTAAAACAGAAGAGGTCGCAGCTGGCATCTAGTATGCATGCGGTGGGTTGCGGCTGTGGCAATAACTCAGTCGACGTGTAAGGTACATCTCCTGCCACTCCCGCCACACTATTGGACGATCAGGTGCTTTCAAACAGTTAAAGTTGGATTGGTGTTAAGTCTTCCTCGTTGGCTTTTGGACGTATCGTGCTGCTGGTCGCCCTTGCTGGGGTTCTTTGCCTTCCCATTGGCATTGGAATATTCATACTCATCGGCATATCCATAGACATACGCCCATCAACAAGATCGCTATCTCAAAGGAAGGAGGGGATAAAGGAGGGACACTTGCATATCATCTCTCCCTTCCCCAGCCATCCCACCATCCCATGCTCAATGCCAGGTTGGAAATAATCGATCCAGTACATTTTTCTTCAAACACTTGCCTGCAGAGCCCCCTCTGAGTTCGGGCCAGAGTCCGGTTAGGTTCGAAATTCTATTCTTCTACCCGTCTTCCTGCATAGGAAGGATCGTCACCGGCCCGACCATTTGGGACGTTTGCTTGATTGCGTGGTTTGTTGGCCATAGTCTATATGCATCGTCCATTCAAAGCATAGGCAGTTTGCTGTCTCATCTCAAAGCCCGAGCCCGATACTCGTAGATCTAGCCTAGACCTAGAATGAATCCTTTCAAGTCTTCTCATGATTGCTCTAATCCAATCGGCCTTTATATACCATGACAATCTCCATCCTTCTCTTTTTGCCGGTGACCACTTCTGTGACATAATCTCGCTCAGTGTCACTGTCTAGCATCATAATTTCTCGGTCAAATAGGTATTCATCGACCTAATTGAATTCGCTACATTTTCGTGTCCGTCAATCCGATTCTTTTCTATATTCCAGCGCCATGAAGAGGAATAGTCGTCGGTATATGAATATTCCCGACTATTTCTTAGGCAAGCCATATCACAAAGTTGTCTCTCGGGGTGAACAAATCAAACCCAACCTTTTCTTTGTTCGGGACGATGACGCCTGTGCCTTCGTCCGCCATCCTCCCCGAGCTACTCCAACCGAGAAACCTGCTCGTGGTCACTGCGAAATTCACAGCGATCACTTACCTCCGGTCACACCAGTGACAAGCGGTTGCAACGACCATTCTGATAGACCTCCGACCCCGAGGCACACCTGTGGTCTATGTTTCCGTAACAAGCCGGAATCCGAGCACCCTCAACGAGCCAGGAAGACCAAAGGCTTGAATCACAAGGACAATCAGAAACAACCCGGTGCAACTATTCCAGTATCTCCATGCCAATGTGCTTCACAATCTGCAGGAACAGCAGCAGCATCTCCGCTAACTCACTGCCATTATTATCCTCCGACTCCGAATGTCCACGGAATGACGTATCACCAGGAACATCACCATCGCTTGTGTCACTTTCCGGCTTCGGCTCTGGCTCCAACTCCAGCGCCAGCTCCAGCTCCAGCAATAGGCTGCTCGCATTACCCAATGGAATTACCCAGAGCAGCCAGTCCCCATACGAAGTGTACTTGCAAGCGACCTGCTCCGCCCCCTCGGACTGAGGCCAGGCCAAATGGCTGTTGTTGTACAGACGATGCTAAATCCGAAAGCTTTTTTGAGTATGCGCTGTCCGACGACTCGGCATCTGATTCTTCGGTGGGTGCTGTGATTGAGGATGCAGCCGAGACCGCGGAATCTGGATGCAATTCATGCCATCACTATCAGCTTGTGTACTGTTGTCGACACGGCGTTCTCTATGGGACGCGATGATGCATAAATCGCAAGTCATTATCTGCCCAGCTTATGGTTGCTGGCAGGGTTCTAGGAGAAGTACGAGGTCGGGGAGAGCTGTATATTTCTTGATACTATATCCTTGCTAGGAGGTTGATGCATCAACTTGACGATGTTTTGTAAACAAATTGGAATATTTTTCATGTTTCGAGTTTTTCGGGCTCTTTTTCATGTACTGCCTACTAATTAGTAGTTACTCGTAGTAGTCACCAGGGCTTCAAGTTCCAAGGTTTAAATTTCAACCCGTGGACATCAACTCCGGCTTGAAGTGCCCGTGGCCCAGGTGGGTGATTGCGTTCTACCTAGGTAGTGCCTATTGGTTAGTACTACTACTGCTATCCATGGCATACCTATATATATATCAAAAATCCACACCATGACGCGTTGAATCCATCTTACAGTTGGAAATCAAGAATGGCTTATCTAGTTAATTACTTCCCATTAAATCTACGAAACCGAATATAGATATAAAATAACTCTTGCTATACCTAAGCTGCGAGTTCGACTCGGCCTCGGAGTCTCTTGCGGGTGGTTGATGCGGGATGATGGAATGCACTGACTAAAACGGGACGACCCATGACTGGCATCTCATGTCTTGAAGAACATATCATCATTTGTGCATAATCGGATTTCTGGAAAAGAGAACCAGAACAGGAAAGGTATCGTTCCGGTTCTCCAAATTGGAGACAGGGATATTGATGGCGACCCTTGGTGAATTAGTAAGTAACCCGCCGGCCCGTGGGCCGAGGTCCCTCGTAGTGTGCACTCAATACATGAATTCGAGATTAGAATATCTTTTCGAACTTGAATTCATACTATTATAAATGTTCAATGTTAGCTGGTTATTTCCCATTGCAATTATCCGTATTCAACACAGCCGGTAATCCATCCAACCGGTATCGACTCTCCAGCTCTGTCACGGTCCTCGGCTATCGATTAATCTAGCTGTCCCCGCATTCACCAAAGTCTCATAACACCATCAAGCTTATCTTGTCAACCCAACTGCGTGCCTTGTATCACAATGTCGAAGGCCGTCTATATTTCGCCTATTGATGGCAAGCCCGGCAAGCCGGGCCAGGTGTACTACCCGCTCACCGTGCGCACTCTGCCCCAGCCTTCCCCGCAAGGGCGCGAGCTGCTGGTGAAGCTATCAGCCGCCTCGCTCAACCACCGCGATCTCTTCCTCCGCCAACACCTATACCCCGGTGTAACTTTCGATGTGCCTTTGCTAGCAGATGGCGTGGGCACCGTTGTCGGCGCTGGCCCCGACGTGTCCGGCGCAGAAAAGTGGCAGGGAAAGCGCGTCATCCTGAATCCCGGTGTGGGCTGGAAAGGTTCCCCCGATGGCCCGGAGGAGGCCACTGGATACCGCATCATGGGAGGCACCAAAGTTTACAACAAAGGCACACTCCAGGAGTATATCACTATTGATGAGTCCGAAGTTGAGGAGGCACCCGCCCATCTTTCCGACGCAGAGGCCGCGGCTCTCCCACTGACCGGTCTGACTGGATGGCGAGCCCTGGTATCGAAGGCTGGCGAGAGAAACTCTAGCAATGGAGCTGCTGTGCTGATCACTGGCATTGGTGGCGGTGTTGCCTTGATTGCCCTGCGGTTTGCGGTCGCCCGTGGCGCTCATGTCTTTGTGACAAGCTCTAGCCAGGAGAAGATCCAGAAGGCAATTGATCTTGGCGCAACTGGCGGTGTCAGCTATAAAGAAGATGGATGGGAGAAGAAGCTTCTTGGGTTGCTTCCTGCCGGCAAGAAGAACTTTGATGCCATCATTGATGGCGCAGGTGGCGATTCCATTGAGAAAGCCGTCAAGCTGCTCAAGGTAAGTGCATGCTCTACAGCAACACATCCCATGATATCCCTTTATGTTTCAAGAGTACTTACTGAAATTGATTATCCAGGCCGGTGGTGTTCTCTCCATCTATGGTATGACGGTGTCTCCTAAGATGCCCTTCACTATGTCAGCTGTCCTTAAGAACATTGATGTTCGTGGCTCCACGATGGGTTCTCGCAAGGAATTCAAGGACATGATTGAATTTGTCACAGCCAAGAAGATTCACCCAGTTGTTTCACGAGTACTCCAGGCCGAAATTGATGACCTTCCTGCCATCGACGGATTGTTTGAGGACATGAAGCAAGGAAAGCAGTTTGGAAAGCTGGTTATTGATTTTGGCAAGGCCTCCACCGGCAGCAAGCTGTAATATAATCGACAGCTATAGTTACGATCTTTTGATGATAATGTCAATGCCAATAGCAACCGTGTCTACGCGAATATAACACAATTTCTGAATTAGGCAGGCACGATCCCGTTCCTCATTATCTCAACCTCACCTTCCTAAGGTTCCCTGCCCTTGAGCCTTGTCGACCTCGCAGTATGTAAATCACTTCTTCCAACCGTGCCTCTTTCTTATATTCCACGATAGCGAGAAAGGTACCATGCTCCTTCACTTGACCCGGCAGCCTTGAAGAACAACATGTCTGTCTCTCCTGAGAAACGTGGCCGTCACACGCGCCCTCGCTCCAGCTCCCGTGGACCGACCAACTTCGTCACGATGGAAGGCAGGCTATCTTGTTCCAGCGTAAGCCCCAGCCACCGACTATTCCAAGGCCAGAAAGGTTCACCGAAAACACGAGAGGCAAGCGAAGACTGATTGGCGGACGCAGAAACACAAAATTGCATGTCTCGCGCTGCAGGCCTCAAACAACGATCTTGAAGCACGTATCGCACACATTCGCGGGAAGGTCAACCAGCTCAACCGAGAGATTTCTGCCCTTTCACGCCACGTCAAGCAGTTCAACCATAATCCATTCCTGCAGACCTGGCAGGCCGACCTTCTCACTCGTCTCATCGAGGTCGCCTATGTCCGCCAGAAGAACAAGCTGCCCGCCGGGGTTTCAATCGGCGAAGAGAACACTGCAGACAGAGAGATTCTCTCTCGGGCTTATAGCAATGCGGCTCGCCGAGTGAAATGGAGCACGCTAGATAGTCTCGGTCTTGACATAAGATACCATGATGCGTTGCAGCGTTACTCTGATGTGAGTTGGAAACCTCCTCCCCCTTCTGGTCATGGTTGCCATCGAAGCCCACCCCTTCCTGTTACTCAATTGTATAGATCGCTGTTTATCGGAGCCCGAATCCCTTCGATACAGAGATTCCTTTCGCCGAGTGGCTGGTCCAGCAGAGTCAGGAAAAGCCGGACTTGTTTGCGTTCTGGGCAAGGCTCTATCCAATCTGCCATGGCCGTGCTGTTTACGAAAGCCTAGTTATCGCCTGAAAGATCATTCTGCTTCGCTCTTCTTTTTCGCGCACTGGCGTATTCGAGGTGGTAGGCAAGGGTAACGGCAACGGCAACGGCGTTTCGGGGACAAAGGGTCAGGTTAGGGGATTGAGGCGTTCTCGTGAGATTCTGTCAATCGTGTACCTGCTTCAAGAATCGGTCAGCGGTCTTTCATTTCATTGCAGTTGTGCATGAGCTGAGCAATTTCTTCTGGCTGCAAGTCCACGCTGCACGGCTGCCCACCTGGGTCTTCATAAGGCATAAGACCGTGTTAGTCCGGTATCAGCATCGGAATCAGCCACCAGCACCAACGTGTCACTATCACACTGATGCAGACAGCCCTGTTCGGCAACTGGCATACTGTTCTGCAGCTTAGCAATTCAACCTTCTCGGTATTTGAATGGCTAACATCTACCGTAACTGTAGCATCAGCCTTAAGAAGACACTTTTGGACCGCTAAGATCGACATATCTCTGCATGATCAGGCACCCGAACACAACCTTCGTCACGTATAGGTGTTATAGGGGCTACATCTACCGACAACATTGTGGGGTTTATTCTAATTCGAATAAGGCTACGTAGATCAGGCCTCCTAGGCCAGCTAGATTTCGCATGGCTTAGCTGAACAAAGACCATTTGGAAGCGACCTTTTTCATGGCAACGTACGGAGTAAGCTGAACTGCCCTACCAGATGCTGTATACTCCTCACTAGCCTGGATAACGACTGCTACCGTTGCAAAAGATCATCCAAAACATGCCATCATAAAACTCCATAGTTCCAAACCAAAAATATGAATAGGATTTGAGTTTGTCGTCCACGCGGCTAAGAATAGGATTTGCTATACGGAGTACGCGAGAGCTCACACTTAATCACACACAAGCTATACTTAGGGCGAAGTGAGACAGGTCTGAATTACCCAGCACAGCCCAGCAACGACTGGTGAATTGGGCGTAACGCACCTCCAATGGCAGTCAACACAGCGGTGTCCGTCCCTCGTCCAATAATAAGCCCTCATATCGTGGATCCCAGCTATTCGGCGTCCGATTCGTCCGGGCTCGGTTAGGTTCCGAAGCCTCATTGTCGGTATGATGTCGTGGATGTACATATGCTGCATCTCTCTGTATGGAGTAGTTATGCTGCTGTATTGGTGGATGTTGGTTAGTTACTAAAACGAGGAATTCAAGAAACCAAACTACTACTATTCCGTAATGAATTTCAGATCGGTCAGATAAAACGCCACAAATGATCCGATTGCTTTTAGCAATTTTTCGGTGAGGCTTTTAAGTTTCTTTTTGATTTGCTCCCTTCATCAATTTTAAAATGTACCTTCTCGTTTATCTTGGCTGCTGGTTACATATGGGGTTCTCTTTTACTTTTTTTTTCTCTTGTCTTGGCTTTTTTCGCGAGTATCGAGAACCTATAAGATTCTTTCCCGGTTGAACGGTCGGACCAATCCGACTCAAGCTTGCAGGTTTAGTTTATTAAAGAGTGGAATTTTACGTGCTGTCAAAGCCGAGGTCCAAGCCACAAGAACTGCTGCCTGCGATGGCAGGTCAGTTCATCATGGATCATATAATCTGGTCCTCGGCGCACGGTGCAAGCTAAAAGAGGGTCAATAATGGCCGATCCACCATATTGAGGGGATGGGAGGCGTTGGTTCCGTAGATTTGAAGATACGCAGATACAGTACTCGTAGGTGTAGAAGAGAAGGGAAGAAAGAGAAAAAAGGGCCAAGAGAAAAAAAAAAGGAACACAAAAAAAGTGGACCATCCTATTCGGGTCCGACAGAGAGTGGAGAAGGGTTAAGGGAAAATAGCAAGTATCATTGGATCACCAGGAATAGCGCATCACGGCCCCCCTTTTTTCGGCGATACTCGATGTGGTATAGATCAGGAAATTGTACGGAGTAGAGAACAGGACTTTGTGTCGGAATAGATTGGTCTCCGACATTCCGACTAGCTCCAATGCCTATGCCCCCATTTGTTGTTTTTGCACTCCACTAGGTTTGGCGGAGGATCGCTTAGCGCGTGCCAGCCTACCCCACCTCGTGGCATGCACCGCCATCCGCGTTGCCCGGTTTTCTGCTCTGCTGGCCCCCTTTTATCGATCCGAGATCCGGAGACGAGGGCCAATTAGCTACTACAGAAGTTCGATTGCTGGATGTTGGAGAAGTTGAAAAAAGCAGTGTGTGAAAATTGTGTTGAAAATAGTGATATCACCAATGCCGGCACTTTCAAACAGTGGTTCGCTTCAGGTTCGTTTCAACGGGAACGATTAGGCATCAGGGTATGAAAATCGCGGGATGGTTTGAGGGAAAGACCCTCCCATGGGATCAATTTGAAACGGCCGTATACTGGCGGAGGTTTCAAGAATGGGCGATCAGAGCCGATCACTGCGACCTCGTTCGGGAGTGGAAGGTTATCAATCGAAAGCAGAAAAGAGTTTCTTCTAGAAATCGGTAAATTTTGTTCGGATAATTTCTTCCCCTAGTCTGTGCAGAGGTTGTACGGTTGGGCCAATGGGTTTCTCAAGAGTAAGTATAGAGTTTGCCCAAATGTAGTGAGTGGTTGGGGTCAGTTCGGTGAGGACCCTCTCCGCGGTACTACTAGTACTAGTACTATATATCGGCGAGTGTCAATGATCTACATTACCAAGGCTGCTAACCTCGTACTGATGCTACCTTATCAGTTCCTCAAAGTATGTAGTATCGTCCCGGGCCGTTTTTCTCTTTCGCAACTATTCCTGGAGATATATACTACCACGCTGAGACTGCCCAGGTGGTCTCCTTCAACTTGAAGCTAAACACCTCCGACCAAAACTTGAATAACTCCAGGGCTTGAATGACTACAGTTGAACCTTGGAATATTCTGTGATGTTCCAGATACATAATTTGAAGTTCCGTATTGCACATCCGATTCCTGGCCCGGTTTCCGAATCGATCGACAAAATCACAACATTGTACGTAGCTCAAGCAGAGCGAAGATCTGTCTCACAGCCCCTGAGTCCCGTATGGAGACGCGTCTCTATAACAGCTCTCCCTAGAAGGAAGGTCATTATGTCTACTTACAGGCTGCTGAATTTTAGCTTCTCGGTAGTCGCCCATAAAGATCGCATTCGGGTGTTGGGCGAAGTCTTAGCATGACAACTGGAGCCAGGATCGACAAAAGCTCCATGGTATACTTGGCAAGAGTGGATGATGCATGTTTGGCACCACTCGAACAGAAAAAAAAGCACTGGGCATGATTTGCAGGGTAGGCCGTAAACCTTTCCTACTATGGATACGATCTTCAACAAAAAGAAAATATAGTGGCACCCCTCTTCCTTCTCCATGAGCTGAAGAATCGCCGAAGGATCTGGAGGAATGTGGTGAAACCCTTCCTATAATCTTCTCGTCGGTGAAACAACTGCGCCCACGGGGGGGCTAGTAGCGGGAAGGGGCAGACGGCCATGAGAGTGAACCTAAATCTACGAGAATTCTGTGCCGTGTCCTAGGGACCCTAATTGGTGCAATCAGTGCAATGAATGGCTCCCCGTCAGGTCCACGCCCGTGTATCGGGATCAATCTGTCTGCATCTATTTGGTAATTGGAAGGTCACCAAGGGACGTAGAGTGGCCCAGGTTCTCCGCTATAGAACCATTGACACGCTAAAATATATTAGACAGCCTAAATAACAATAAGGTGTCTAATTAAACGTCAATGGGTCAGCTGAGCCTTCCCACAAGTCAAGCTTAATACCTTATGTCCACCGAGACCAAACAGAATTGGCGCATGGAGACCGAGCAACGCCCGAAGGACACGGAGACAGGCCGGTAGATGGGGCTACTACCCGAAAGCCTGGGAGATATTGACCTCCTTTTCTTGGGCTTTCTTGGGCTTTCTTGGGCAAAGCCGTGGCGTACCTGGAACGCTAAACACTGAAAGGAAGGAGCTATGTTCATAAAAAGGTGCCATCGGCGACAGGCGGGCGTGACCGCAGATTAGGGCTCGGAATGAATACCAGGCTGCATGGTCAGGCGGGGATTAGGAAGATCGCGAGTGCTGAATGGGCGGTCTTTGGCCCCGGGGTTGCGGTGTACCCGGCTATTGTGTAAATATTACGTCGAAAGCCAGACGAGACCTTCCCGCAGACCAATTCTGGGAAAGGTACAGCCTCCTCCCCATACGTTCTTTAAACGGCCTCGCGTGATTTGTGAACCAAACATTGTGCACAACAACTTTACTGTACAGATATGAACCAGAGATGCTGATCTATAGGAACAACGGCTCAGCAAGAATACGATGTGGCTGAGCAGAGAGGGAGGCACTTGGAAATAAACACCGGGTCCCACCACGCAAGCCGGGACATGGACGGGATATGGAGCACACTGGCAGAGACCCAATCGATGGCATGCAGCAAGATCAAGCCCAAAATAGCGCGGCATCAATGCAGGCCAACCACCGACGTGATTGTCACGGTGCTGCTTCGGGTAAAATCTATCAAGGCCATCAAGCCTGTAAGGGTGGCTCATCCGAGTCGATCACGGTTTCACTCTAATCACGGCACCACCATACAGTTTAGGTTGTATGCAAGGTTCCCCAGGGCCCTGGCATCTCATCGTGTCATTTCTAGATGATCTTGAGTGCCCCTTGGTAAAAAGGGTAAATAGTTGAACCAGGGGGGAGAGTTTGTCCCTTTTTGGTTAAAAATTGATTATAATTCCCCTCGTTCTGACGTATGTACGTACGCACGCCGTACATCTGGAAGAAATTGCATACATATACACGCGGAGATTCGATAACGTCCAAGTTTATTTGATAAATTGAACAATACTCGTAGTTGTGCTTAACACCTGGAAATATCCCGAGGCCCGAGAGGACTTCCTCGTACGGAGTACGGAAATTGATTACTTGTGGGGTTCGTGGGAGGAGAATTATAGGCAGGAGCCGCTATCAGTACGGAGACGACTCTAAGAAGGTTCAAGCTCCGAAACCCTGAAAAGTAAGATTCTATGGGTCCGCCCTTTCATTTTCTCTGGAAGCTTCCAAGAGGATTGAAAGAGCCAGTACTCCGTAAATGAATCCGGGATTAAATGCGAGGGAAACCTTTATAGTCGAATCGGATGATCTTCTTTATTTCCCCATTGATCATTTATTACCTATTTTCTTTTTGCTAGGGCTCCTTCTATGACGGATTTGAGTAGCTTGTGCGTTCTGATGGGGAATATTTTTTTTTCATTTTGGGGGGAAGAGTGGGGACGGCTCCCCCGAAGATTGGCCGATCAGAGTGGACGATTGGCGGTTAACAACCAGTCAAACGGACTCGGATTGAGTCCGGGGGAAAAGAACGAAACACTTTATAAGGGATACGGATAAACGCAATCGGGAGCTAATATGGGAGGTGCCAATTCTCCTTGCCGGAAGTGTTTGATTGAAGGGGGACAAAATTTCCAAGTTGAGTAAACTACTAGTCGGGTTTATAGAGAGTAATGGAAGGGAGACGTTGGAGGCTGGGTTCCGCCCACAACCCTTACCAAAGCTTCGCGTTGCTGATCAAAGCCAACGATCTACGGTCCCTTGAACCCGACCTTGCACCGTAGGAATCCATCATTGGAACCGAATCTCCAGCTCCCGTTCGAGTATAGTTGGGTGTCCACAACGGGCGTCTTCAACGTGGCGAAATTGCGGAGGCGGTGCGGTGCCACCACACATTGGGAGAATTTGCATCGCTCTTCTTTCCTTGAAGGGAAATGTGATCGGATCGATATGTCCCGTTGATTTGTCGGACATCTCGACATCGTGGTGACCGGATATGCAGCTCATCGAGTGGATTGACATCCTGCAGCCGAACCGTTGATATTAAAAGAGGGGACCCGGGAAAAAAATATGTAAAAAAAAGGAAAAAATTGAATTTGACCTCGCTCTGATTCTACTCCGCACAGAGCCTGCGAGGGCTATAACCTATCCTTGCCTGATGATCTCATTCACTTTGAATTGGTGGCCCTTGCACACCTTAAGGTCTTAATGTAAGCGGAAGGTAATCAAAATGAAGACCAGCAAATATTGAAACCAATTATCAGCGGGACTTGACTCTGATGATCCAATTTTACCGAGGGTACCGTAACAGTTGAGCATATGACGACCTCACCACGATAAGAGAGGGATCATAGGTATCCTGTTTCTCGCCTCATGTTTTATGATGCAGGAAAATCGGAAATACATACATACTACGTACAGCCACCCAGCCGCCACAATCGACAGGGCACTAACAATGGATTGCCTCTCCGCTGGACCCTGAAGCTAGGACCATTCTCGGAAGGCGGAAGAAAAGACGAGGTGGGAGTATATGTAATGTACGTACGAGCAGCCGGGGTAGCCGCTTGTAAGGATAAGGTCGCAGTGCAGAGTATGATGATACGGTTTCGTAGGATTTGTTCTCCCTCGCACGGGGGAAGCATCGCACGGATGCTCGTGGGGCGCGGGTGATACTCGATTGACCTTAGCGCTGGCCAGCCCCCCAATCAGCGGACAGAACCCTTGCATAGTCAGGCCACCAAGTCAGGTGAGATGCAAGGTGTGCTATTGTTAGCTCGGGAGCTGCCCGTTCTTGTCCTGTCCAGCTGCCCAGGTGCCAACTGTGTGGTTGAAGATGAGCTACAATAGACTAGGTTTACGCCTTGGCTCGAATGGGAAGTATCCGGGGTCTGCAACTACGAGAATGGGGAGCTGTGTAGCGAAATAGTCCCGAGACCTTGAGGTCAATCGTTCGATAGGATTTGCCTTACGAGTGATGAGTGGGAGGGGGGATGGGAGTGAGTTAGGAGAATGACCCAACCTCCCGCAGCCACCTCGTGTGCCGGTGACTCGAGGGGATGGTATACAGTACGCGTGCGCGTGCGAGACGCGCTGCAGGTCAACTTGTCCATACGTACATACACATACACATAACACGTAGGTAATCAATGACACACGCACACGAGGGTATCTGGTGCAGAAGTGACCAAGGCGGCCGAGCCGGAGACAAGGGGCAGCCAATGGAGGGGCTTTAGGGAGATCCGCGGTGGATCCGAGCTTCTCTGGAGAAGAGGTTGGCACGAAGCAGGGCTTCGCTCCGTAGGGATGGATAGAGGGAGAGGGGCTCTCCTTCACCCCCCATCTGGCACGGGTTAACCCTTTGGATCGACAGCCAGCAAGGGTTCGAGGTGGCTCGAGGGACGCAACTTTAGTTCTGACGGACATACGTCCATTATGTAGGATGTACGTATAACTCGTACTCCGTACAGAGGATGTACTGTAGGGGTCATCGTGTTTGCGACCGAATGAGGTTGGAGAAAGTGGCTGGGTTAGTATCCCGCCATCCTCAGATCAGTTAGGGCGTAAGCTAATTATACAACACTATACCCTCGGAAATAGAAACCTAGCGTGAGCCAAGCCTTTCGATTGGCAGTTGAAACAACGATAAAAAACCGTCGGAAGCTGATGACCGAATCGATTGGATCTGGGGGAGGTTGGTGCTGACTTGATTCCCAGGGTGAGGATGGGATGGATTGGAGGCTGTGCTTGAACTTGCCCGCCCCTTCTCTTCCCTTCGTACATACGGAGTCCTGCGGAAACTATACGATTGAATTGCCGTGACCGTGGTTCTCTTCTCCCTGCAGCCTTGTTTTTTTTTCCATCTTCCCACATGCCCTTGTCAACTAGAGGTCCACTTTTTTTTTTTTTTTCGTTTTCTTTTTGCATACGGCTCTGGCCGCCAAGTACCTAGTGTACCGTCATAAAATCTTCTACATGTACAGTTGATCCATGCTTTCTTTTCTTGTGGATTATGGACCCAAGGTTAATAGATGTCGATAACTAAAAAAAATTCATATTTGACAAAGAAGAATAGAGAATGAAGTAAATCGTCCGATCATTTAGTCCTTTGGATCTGCCCGGTCGGACACTTCGGAAGATCATCACAACGGGCGGTGATGAGTGGCCTCCGATGACTCCCCACTGTTGTACATATGCCAGGATGACTTTCCGACAGGAAAGCGTGCCGTTGTACTGATGTGGTGGACATATGTAATGGAGTACACATGTACAGATGGACACATGTACACATGTGTGGTATGTACTCCATACGCATGTATGTATGTACAATAATACCCAAACCAACCCCCTCCTGCCCCCCCAGGAAGGGAGGAGGTTAGGTCAGGTCATCCAGGGTCACCACTCTCAACTTGGACTCGATCGTAAACTATAATAGATACACACCCTCGCAGCCAATTATTGAGTGAGTTGTTGCTTTGCCCGAGACCCTGGACCGTGTCACGGCTCTATTTTCCTCCGGAACCAGACGAATACTATGATGATGCCAAGTTTTCTTGACCCCCAGTTCCCTCGACATCGGTTGCTCTGTGCATCCCCCGCCACGATTGCCCACTAGTCTCTTAGTCTGACTGCTTGGAGCTAAAGGGTGGACACCCCGAGGTCAGAAAATAAATTCCACAAAAATGGGATTTTTGGTCCATCCGAAATGCCCACTTTTTATTTTTTATTTTTATTTCTCGATTTTTCCTTTTCCAAAAGGGTAAAAGCGTAGAGGAGGACTTTTGTCTCCACTGCTCGCAGGCCCCATACAGTTTAGGCCCAAGTTGCACTCTGACCAGGGCTGCTCTGACTGCTAATAATAATTCACTCTCACATCGTATAATGTACCCTCGTCGCTTTTAACCCTTCGGATTCCTTGCTTCGATCTTGATCTTCCCTTCCCCTCTTCCTTCTCCTCCCTTCCTCTTATTATTTCCTTCCCCAAGGCTCGTTGTTATTATGACACCTTGAAAGGTTCCACATTCGCTCAACACACACCCACGTTCGCTCATACGCTCGCTTTTCGCTGCTACGAGAACCACGTTCGCTACGTTAACAGAAAACAAAAAAAGAAATACCTCTTTTGGTCTGGAAAAGAAGATAAGGAGATTTTCCTTATTCGAACTATTGATCTACTACCGAAACGACAAAAAATCACCCCATTAAGGAAAACAACCGGTTATATCCCGAATATTCTTAATATTTAATTATCGCAACGCCTTGCGCCTATTCGCTGGACGCACCCTTGATTTACAATATTTCCCGCGACAGTCGAACTGCAGGGAAGATATCAAAGTGGGGGAGGACGCAGGAATCGGAGATTGTAATTGACAATCGCCTGTCGTTTGCGCATCTCATCTCGACCTCGTCGTGTCCGTAGGCATCCGTTTGTCACGCACCCGCGACAATTTGATCGGACTACTATCATCACCAACGTTGATTGTGATCGCCCGTCTGATTTTTATTCGAATTTCGAATCTAGAAAAGCATATGTTCTAGAGTCATCCATCGCCGCCATCAAATCTCCCAGTTCACTCGCTACTGGGCTTTTGTTGTCTCGGCTGAAAGCACCACCTCCCGTGTCTCACTATACACGGCGCAAAGAGCATCAACTATCAGCTTAAGGTTGGTACCCCACTCCCCCTTCGCCCACGGTCTCACTCCCCTCCTCGTGCCTTGCATTCCTTCCTCTTCGGGTGTGTCTGTCGCATCTCCTTGCAGTCAAAGGTCGTGCCCTTCGATCTACGGGAGTTCCGGGAGATGACGAGCGTCGTCGAGCCGCCGGACCATCTTCCCCGTATCCATAATCACCCGGGAGTAGCTGTTTGTTATTGACATTGGACTCTCTCATCAGGTATTTTCCCATTTGCAAAACTTGCATAATAGGAGACATCTACGGCAGATCGGTCTCAGTTCTCTCTTCTTGACATATCCCGTGAGTCTCTATTACTGGTCTATGCACCGATCCGGTTTCCCCTCCCTTCCCTCTATACTATTACAGAACTTGGGGCTTGAAGAAACCGAAACCAAGAAAAGGAAAAAAGAGTTCATGCTCATTATTGGAGTAGTTCGCCCCTTCGCTTGAGAAAGAATCATTTGGCACCCAATCCGCTTGAAGCCTTCCCGAAACCTATACGGCACAGGAACAAAAAGAAAGCAAAACCTCACCAGTCCGCGTGTCTCTCGCCAGTATTTCCCTGAAAAATCATTCACACGACTCCCGTCCAATCTCCGCGTCCCTTTCGACCTAATAGCGGTGGCATTTGAACTTGCCTCCCTCTGACACGACAGGTTCCATCCCCTAGGGCTTTATGAACCTTTGGGCACTAGCATTTTCGTGATTTGAGTCTCTATCTGCAGCCAGCCTTCCTCTAGTCTCAGCCTTAGTGTACTCCCAATCTTGGATGGTGATTCGAAGCACTTCTCTGTGAGACTGACAGCAATCTTTCACCTCGTCGCTCGTTCTTGTCTCGGAGAGCCCCCTTTCTCGTGTACGCGCGTGGCGACGTACTATCGTTTGGAAGATAAATTCCCAGTCATTCGCTTCTCCAGCGGTTCGGTCTTGTTGCAGTCGCTGCAGCACCTTCAAGCTGGCTTACTCGAAGACACACGGTGTTTTGGTGAGATTCCCCAGCTACCTCCTGTTTCGCCTTTCTTCTGGATGCCCGCATGTTTTGCCTTTTCTTCCAATCCCCGCTCAGCCTTCTGTTTGAATTTGAATCCTCCGCCCTCCTGACTTTCCGCATTCTGCGAGAACCTCCTCGGCTGACTCTTATCCTTCTTCCTTGTGTTTTCAGTTCGACCCGGATTTCCAAACGCCTCTAATTTTAGGCGAGACGTTGGATCTCTCGGACTCTGAGGAGACACAGTTCGTCGGTGCGTTTTCAGGCGGCCTATGGGCCAAGTCTGAGCCCTTTTTGTCTATGTCTAATTACCAGAAGCCCGTTGCTGGCGCCGTACTTGGTAAGTCGCACCACTGTCTGCATCAAACTCCCGTGTCAGTGATACTGAGACTCATCGTACCTAGACTACGCTTCCACACGGTCTCTGCATGATGCTGGTTCATATTCGGCCTATGGCCAGTCGCCATACGTGACAGCTTCCCTTGTTCCCTCACCAATGGGCGACCAGGCCAGCCAAGCTTCCGATTGTGTTCCTTATCTACAGGGCAACGAATATGCCAGTTCGTACGACGAAGCTCCTTCTCCTATAATGGCTACAGGATCTCGACCTCTGCCTGAGATTATTAGCTATCGTCCTCAGCGTGGCTCCGAGGGTACAAGGGTGACGGTTTATATCCAGTCACCTTTTGATTTGCATAGCTCCAATTATGGCAGTCTGTATTTGATTTTTGGCTCCAAGCGCTGCGAATGTATTCCCACATTTTGCGGATTCCAGGGCTCTGCTTTTCAGTACTGCCTTTCGGTGGAGGCTCCTCAATTCATGTCGACAGCATCGCCTTCTTTCGCGGTTCCCATCCAGCTTGTCCTGGAGACCCAGGGTGACTGCCAACCTACTACTCTCCAAGTTGGTGTTTACACTTATGAGCATGTTCCTCACGCTTCTCCCGTTGCGGATTCTCGCAAGAGGAAGCTGTCAACCTACTCAGATAATCCTATCTCAGCGCCCGCCAAGCGACCAGCTCCTGGACCCGTTGTGATGCCCAAGATTGAGCCGCAAGATAGCTACTCCTACCGCGATAACCGCTCCGGATCATTCTCACCCCTATTTGCAACCTCTGCCAGCTATGTCTGGATTCGTCACCCCATTTCATGCCGCATCTTCTCCTCGCACCGCATCTGGCTGCTACTCAGGCGTGTCTGCTACTCCCCATCCGGCGGCAATCCGTGCTCCTTCTCCCCTGACACCTGGCTGGAGTCCCTCCTATTTGGCCGTCTCGGCTGATGGTAGGGCTCCTGGCATGTCTGTGGTCCATGGTATGGCTCAGCACAGAGGACCTTCGCCTATGCGCTCCTCCAACCCGACTCTTATCCGTACCTCCACCCTGCAGCAAGCCAACGGCCTTAGCCAAAACCAGTCATTCAACCCGTATGCAATTTACCCTACCAAGGCCATTCTCAAGCTCAGTGGCGATCTGGATAGCATGGCTGAGGGCTGGAGCAAAGATGAGCAGGTTGCTCAGCGCCGTCTCGTGGAGTTTACCCGGACTCAGACTGGAAGCACCATCCACGCTGATTTCAAGCCCGTGGCTCCCGAGAAGCGCTCGCCAAACAGCATTTGCATCAGCTGCATCAGCTGGGAAGGCAAGGATGAGTGCTTCGTCACAAGCGTGGATACTATCTACTTGCTTGAGTCACTCGTCGGGGTTCGTTTCACCGTTGAAGAGAAGAATCGAATCCGTCGAAATTTGGAAGGCTTCCGTCCTCTTACGGTTTCCAAGGCGAAGCAAGACAGCGAAGAGTTCTTCAAGGTCATCATGGGATTCCCTAACCCTAAGCCTCGCAACATTGAGAAGGATGTCAAGGTCTTCCCCTGGAAGATTCTGAGCCACGCCCTGAAGAAGATCATCGGGAAATACGTGAGTACCAATGCGCATTCGTCATATACAATCCGATATCCCTTACTAACCCCATTCTTCTATAGTCTGCTAGTTACTCTTCCACCGCAGGTGCTCTGCCTACACCGATCACAAACTACGCCAGTCATGGCACGGGTTCCGACTCGGGCACCGAGCCACACACCGCTGCTTCCCCCCAATCAGTGTCTGATTCCGGTCCGGCTCATAATTATGCTCACAACATGGGCGCCCCCGTCTACACACAAGCCGAGCATCCGTCGCTGACAGCGGCTCCTGATCTACGATCGATGATGCCTGCTCACAGCCAGCCATACACTTCAGTGGGCGGATACTCCTATCCAGCGATCTGTCAGCCGCAGCATACCCACAGTCTAGTTGCTCCGACGCCCCGGTCGGCATGGGACATCCATGGCCTGGGCTCTGCTGCTCCTGCAAGCACTGCGGCGCCGTCCAATGCATGCTACAGCTACATGGATCCCGTGTACCCGCTGCATGACTCGGCGCACGGCCAATGAACACGCTGACCGACACGTGTGATCTGATTTGATCTGATCGATTTGACTTTCTGGTTTTGCTTTTTTGCGTCTTTTTTTATCTTTCTATTTTTATATTTCCCCTCTTGCTCCGTTGATACACGATTCTCCTTCCTGTCACTCCTTGATAACACGCCCAGAGTCGACATGGGGCCAACGCCGCTTGGAAAGGGGACTTTGTCTTCTCTCTGATCGTGCCCGTCCTATCGTCAACCTATTTACGATTTGAACGTCTCTCCTTACAACATTTCACGCCTGAATGCCCACGATCCAACCTTTATCGCATTATTTTGACATGGTTTGACACCTGTTACCTGCATTTTTTTAGACGGTGTCTTCTTCATTCCTTTTACTGGGTTGCATCCTCCACCTGCCGGGCATTTTGGGCTTTACTCTCCTTTTACACTACACATCTGGGCTACTGTACGATTATTTGGCATAGCATTGGGCGCTGCTGTCATTCCTTTGAGCATTCGCAGGACGGATTTGGGATAGATTTATTTGATTTCGGAAACGGAGGTGAATCGGTCAGCCTTAGCGCTGGTCTTTATTCCCTCCTGGCGCATCGGGAAAATAGAGTCTTTGAGAGAGTGGTCGCCTCGGTCACTTTTCTTTCTTGAGACTGCTTTCCCTTGCTCGGAATTTATTGGGAGTTTTGTTGTTTATTTGGTTGTTTTTTATTTTCTCTCGTCTTGAGCTGAGGGTTGTTTTGTCTTTTAACGGCATTGTTCTGGCGCTTGGGAAGAGATAGGCTGCTTCTGCGCCCTTTGTATCTTGATTTATTTAGTCTCGTTCGAACTTGTTCATTTTGGAACTGCTCAAATTTTTTCTTCTTTAATCATTGTAATACCTGCGACTATGTAGTAAATGGCGCCTTGGTCTAAGTAGTAGTATACTGTTCGTTACATCACCTGCGGGACGGCACATACTCGTACTAGTATTGTTCAGACATCTGGGTGCGGACAGGTGTGAGTGTTGCCCAGCCCACGATAATTGACCCGGGCACACGCATAGCAACCCAATGATAAAAGAGTATAAAATATAATTCCAGCCCATACTTCATACTTCATACGTCATACTTCATACTTGGCAATTCCCACATGGGGCTGATTACTCAGCGCTATCTTATCGACACACGTGACTGCGCGGGGCGAAACCGGCGGCCGGCGAAAAAGGCCAAGTCTGATTGACTCATTCGGCTCGATTGCAATCCCAACTTCATTCTCCATTTGCATTGATTTGTTATAAGTCCCCGGGTTGCACGGTAAATTCCCGATTGTTTCGCCTTCATCCATCCAGGTCGCGATTGACCCTTGACCCTACCCTTTCCCCCATATTCTCTACTTTATTGCCCCGCGCGGCCCTCGGTCATCTTCAATATGGAGCACATCAAGCAGACATTTGCCAAGTGCAAGGAGCAGAAGCGGGCGGCCCTGGTGGCCTACGTTACCGCTGGATACCCCACCGCAGAAGAGGCTGTTGATATTATGCTGGGCCTGGAGAATGGTGGTGCTGGTAAGCATGGTATTCAATTGGCGGGGCATTGACCATTGTGGACTGACAGAGTACCTCACAACAATAGACATCATCGAACTTGGAATCCCCTTCACCGACCCCATTGCCGACGGTCCTACTATCCAAAAAGCCAACACCAAGGCTCTTGAGAATGGTGTTACTGTCACATCGGTGCTGGAGATGGTCCGCACTGCTCGTCGCCGTGGCTTGAAGACTCCTGTTATGCTTATGGGCTACTATAACCCTGTTCTGCGTTACGGCGATGAGCGTATGCTCAAGGATTGCAAGGAGGCCGGCGTCAATGGCTTCATCATGGTTGATCTTCCTCCTGAGGAGGCTGTTCGCTTCCGTGACCTCTGCGCCAGCTACGGGTATGTTCTACCTCGATTGGAGAAGAAATTGCCTATATTAACACCCTTCCAGACTCTCATATGTCCCTCTTATCGCACCCGCCACTTCAGACTCTCGCATGAAGCTTCTCTGCAAGATCGCCGATTCCTTCATCTACGTCGTCTCTCGCATGGGTGTCACCGGTGCTACCGGCAATCTGAGTGCCAACATCCCCGAACTCCTCGCCCGTGTCCACGAATACTCCGGAAACGTTCCTGCCGCTCTTGGGTTTGGTGTCAGCACCCGTGAGCACTTCCTGTCTGTCCAGGAAACCGCCGAGGGTTGTGTTATTGGTAGTCAGATCATCACTGTCATTGGCCAAGCTCCCCCTGGCCAGGCTGCCAAGGCCGCAGAGGAATACCTTACCAGTGTTACTGGTCGCAGACTCGAGCGTGATGCACAGGGTACTCTGACCCACGAAGTCAAGGTCCTCGAGGCCATCGAGAAGGCCCTGCCAACTGGCGAGGCTGCCCCCACCAAGGTTATCACCGAGGCCGACACTCCTGCTGGCCCCGGTCTGGGTGACCAACTGGAGGCTCTGAATGTCACCAAGGATCCCTCATCTCAGCCTTCTCGTTTCGGCGAGTTCGGCGGTCAATACGTCCCAGAGTCCCTGATGGATTGTTTGGCTGAGCTCGAGCGTGGTTTCGACCAGGCAAACAATGACCCCGAGTTCTGGAAGGAATTCCGCTCTTACTACCCTTACATGAGCCGCCCCAGCAGCCTCCACCTTGCTCAGCGCCTGACTGACCACGTTGGTGGTGCTAACATCTGGCTTAAACGTGAGGATCTCAACCACACTGGTAGCCACAAGATCAATAACGCCCTTGGGCAGATCCTTATTGCTCGTCGCTTGGGTAAGACCCGCATCATTGCCGAGACTGGTGCTGGACAGCACGGCGTTGCCACTGCTACCGTCTGTGCCAAGTTCGGCATGGCATGCACTGTATACATGGGTGCCGAGGATGTGCGTCGTCAGGCTCTGAATGTCTTCCGCATGAAGCTTCTTGGTGCCTCAGTTGTTGCTGTTGACGCTGGCAGCCGTACCCTGCGTGATGCTGTCAACGAGGCCCTCCGCGCCTGGGTTGTTGAGCTTGACACCACCCACTATATTATCGGTTCTGCTATCGGCCCCCACCCCTTCCCCACCATTGTCCGTACTTTCCAGTCCGTGATTGGCAATGAGACCAAGGAGCAGATGATGGCTGAGATTGGCAAGCTCCCTGACGCTGTCGTTGCTTGCGTTGGTGGCGGTAGCAATGCTGTCGGCATGTTCTACCCCTTCTCCAACGACCCCAGTGTGAAGCTTGTTGGTGTTGAGGCCGGCGGTGATGGTGTGGATACCGCCCGTCACTCCGCTACTCTCTCAGGAGGTTCCAAGGGTGTCCTTCACGGTGTGCGTACCTACGTCCTGCAGAACGAGCACGGGCAGATCTCTGAGACCCACTCTATCTCGGCTGGTCTGGACTACCCCGGTGTTGGTCCTGAGCTAAGTGCCTGGAAGGATGCCAACCGTGCCACTTTCATGGTTGCCGATGACGCCCAGGCTCTGTCTGGATTCCGCGCTCTTTCCCAGCACGAGGGTATCATCCCCGCCCTCGAGTCTTCCCACGCCGTCTACGGTGTTATGGAGCTTGCCAAGTCTATGAAGAAGGGTGAGAACATCGTTCTCAACCTGAGTGGCCGTGGTGACAAGGATGTCCAGAGTGTCGCCGATGAGCTTCCCAACCTGGGCCCCAAGATTGGCTGGGACCTGCGTTTCTGAATTCCCTAACCCTCCCATTCTTTCTCTTATCCGATCTAGATAAGTGATCTTCTCTCTCATGAAGGTTGTGTACTGTGTACAGTAGCACAGTTACTTCTATGACCTACCTCATACTGGCCATTGGTGTCAGACGTTAGATGTTTTGTACGAACGGTGTCTATAAAAGCGCGTTATTTTCGGGCTACTTTTCGGCTTGTTCCTTATTCTTAGGATACGATTTTCTTTTATACAGACTTTATACAATCAAGTGATATCCTTCTACCTTGTGTGTTGACTTATCCGATCACAATCAATAACTAGTACTCGTATAGCAACCAAACATGTCAAGGGTATAATCCATAAGAGCTATAGAGACTCGTCCACTAAAATTCGTTTCCTAAACGTAAATCTATGCTCGGAATTAAGCAAAAAAAAAAAGATCTAAAAATAACATGTACTTCAAAGTATAGTATTGACGCCCCACCGATAATTCCAAAAATTCATGAGCTACTACTAGTAGTAGATTAGCCTATTATTTGCGAGCCATATTATCGTCAGGATGAGTTCGAGGCTCCACGCCATTCTCAGCAGCATGAAGCCAATCCAACAGTCGCACCGGAGGCCCGACCTGATCGGGATTCGCTGCATGAAAATCTTGCAGCATGTGTGGCTGATATCGAAGATCTCCGGCATCATACCATTTCTGATCTGCAGGCTTGCCATACCATTTCACGCGGTATTTCAGTTTCTTTCCATACTTTCGTGATCGCAGAATTTCTTCTATCCGGTATTCATCTTCCTCCTGCTCTTCCCCCTGCTCTTGTATCTGTACCTCTTTGTCTTGAAGAACGAAGATCTCGGTCGGAGGAGACGGTGATCGGTAAGAGGTGTCGTAGTCCCATGAAGTGGGCTCTGTGCTGGGGATAGGGAGATCAGGGTAATAAGCAGTGGGTGAAGTGGTAAGGTCAGGGCCTGGAGAAGGTGGAAGGGTGATGACAGGTGAAGGTGCAGCAGATGGGGATGAGGGTGGAGAGGAAGAACGTATCTGTCGACCTCGAGGGATCGTTGGCGTAGGCATCGAAGAAGAAGGAGATGATGGATAAGAATCATTGCGAGGTGGGAGAGGGGAACTAGGCTCAAGAGAGGGGTCAGGGAAGTATAACTCCGAGTTGGCAGATGTTACCGAGATCATCCAGGACACGCCTGCTCTGATCAAAGACGCCGGAGTATGTAGAAGAATAATGAAAATAGCCCAAAGCGAACCCATCCATAACCAAATCCATAACCAAATTCCCTTGGACAGAAAGAGCCAGACCAATGATACCAAACGACGACCGAACCAAGTGGGGACAGCATCAAAGGCCCATGATACGAACGAATATAACCTTTGTTCAATCCGAAGTAAAGCAGCTACCGTGTGCCAAAACATGAACAAAATCCCAGATACGCACACCCACATGCCTGAACCGAGTAACCTCACACCATGCCATCCCCGAAACAAACCAGAGATCAATAACGATACACCAGCAGAGAATGCCGATATGGGGGCACCGACACTAGGTCTCGACCTGCGAATACGATCGTATGCCAACTTATAAATAGGCAAGGTGATGGCAGTGAAAAAAAGCGGCAAAACGAGCATGGCCATATAGCCGGAGCTGCCCCTGAATACAAGATGAAGCACGGTAAATGCGAACCGTTTCCAATAGGTAAACTTCCTCCAGATGGTAAAGAAGATTCGCCGAAGCCATTTAAAAGTATTCTGAGGTGATGTCGTGATTGATTGAATCGAATATGAAGCCCACTTCAAGGGACTCAAATAACCTTCCTTGTCGACGTAGGAAACATACTCTTCCCAAAGGGAATCGACGTTCATTCCAAAAAGGTCATTCCAAAACCCAGCTCCATTATCCTCCTGAGTCATTAGCCAGCGATCTTTCTCTCTTCCCCAGTAATACGTTTTTGAGATCTTATCGTTCAGACGGGCAATTGATCCCTTTCCATACTTCACGTTTTCAACCCATAGCAAAAAGTACGCCGTGTGCTCAGAATTCATATCCCACGCAGCAGGCAGGTCTCCAAGTAAATCCGGTGTCTTGACTCCCTGCCACGCCAGATCGGCCTGAAGAGTCACGAATTTCGCAATTCCTTCTATGAGTGCCTTAGGTGGAGGATTGTTCTGATTATTCTTGACATTTAGATAATCAGGCCTTGTGTATTGGTATATGTTCGCGAAATCGTGCGTGAGAAGCTCCAATAGTATACGTCGTCGTACTGCTGGTGTTTGCCAAGGGAGTGGACTTTCCCAGCTCTCCCGAAGCCAGTCAAGATTGAGAAACAATGTCCGCTTGGAAGGACTCGCCGAGTTCAATGGCTCGACACTGCTTACTGCTGAAAGACTAATCCGCTTGAAATCGTAGTCACTGATGATGATAGATATGGAGTCGACATTAGGGGGAGGGAATTCATTGACATAATCGGTCCTTGCAGCCCCAGCCGGAGTCGTAGTAAATGGATTGAAGTCCACAAATCGTGAGCCAAGTTTCTTTGCTTTGTCAGATATGTAATAGGTTGAAAATCCCGGGCGTTCTTTCGCGGGATTAATGGGACGATAGAGACCATTCATGACATTTTCCAGCGCTATTGGGATAAGATTGCCGATTTCGTGAAGGATAGAGCCGCAAGCAGAAGATGCCGAATCGACCTTGTTTTGTTCGATATGAAAAGCGACCGCCTCCGGGCCTTTTGGTTTCTGGGACTCCTTATCTTTCGCTCCGTCTGAAGCGTCTGGTTTTGGGAGGACGAAGTCTATGATCCAACCGCTATCGAATGCCATTGGCATATTGGATCGGGGCTTAAAGCCAGCTACATTATCTGGTACATCTTTCCACGCGGTGACATCGAGCACCCAGTCACTTCTGACTTTGGAGCAGCATAGAAGCAGCGCGAATAAGCGCCAGATGATCGAGTTCCTGATCTTCGACATCTTGAGTTTCTAGACTTGAAGATTTTCGAGTATCATGAGCAACACCATCCAAGTTCTTGACGTAGTACGTATAACCCGATAAAAAAAAGTAGCTAAGACGGGGTATAAAAGGTTTCAGTTAAAAAGAAAAAAAATGTAAATGCGACTATGCTCTCGAGTCGGGGTTTATAATGGTAAAAGAATTCTTTGTCACAGTCCAGAATTCAAATGTGAGGTCGTGAAAGAGAATGATAATTATAGAGCAGGGTTTTAATGAAAGACAAAGACTGTGACTTTGCCTCTTCTTTGAACTCGATGGAAGAGGGAAATCTTTCGATTCAAGGCTCAAAGCCGAATTGAAGTGTACTTTGGTCTCTATCTGGCACCAGGGGTCAAAGGGTGGTGGTCATAAATGCAGACCAAAGGCATGGACATATGAGCATACTCACTGTAGTAACTAGTGTAAAGTTATCTAAACTTGGACTGAATAGTATTGGTGTTTTCGTTTCTTATAGCAATTTGAGTTGAATAACATCATGGATAGTAGGGTAATGTTCCTTACTGAAAGACAGATCCAACAGTCTTCCTGTGTCTGCCAGTGCGCCCAGAAATACATGATTTACAATCTCATTTAATGAGATGAATATAAATAGTCATCTGTATTGGTGCGACCAGATATCTAGACAATTAGCACAGTACGGATGGGGAGAGAAGGACGAGAATGCGAAAACAAAAAAAAAAAATGAAAAACACGAAAAAAGCAAAAACATACAACAGCAGGGATTCGCATGTGGTCACCCACCATACTACTAACCTGCCGGCGTGTGGCTTAAGTACGGCTGAGCGGACGGGAAGCCCTGTTCTCCACACCCTATGGTCGTATGTGCTAGATTGACCACTAGAACAGACTAAACCCGCCACTGCAGCCCGAACATCCACGGCAAAATGGAAATGGTTAAAGGGGGATGATAGGAAGAGGGCAGGGAAGGGGGGGGGGAAAGCGGTATTGACTCTAATATTCACTCCTTTTGCTTTCCAAGGTTCATCATTTTCTTTGTTCTGACTGTTGCTAGAAACTGGCAACCTTCCTGGAAACTGAGTTGCAGAAAGTAGTTGATGTCAAAGATCCAAAGTAGGTGAGAAGATTCACAATGGAGGGAACGAGATTTTCTACAAGGGAAAAGTAGATCCCCAAATCCTCAACAGTTGTATCCCTAGATGCAGTGGAAGCCAACGAGTCTCAGTCTACCGTTGATTTCCCACGGCGACAAGGCTTCGAGTGAATTCTACCTCCTTGGTAGTAACAAAGAGGTAATGACAAAAACGTCTTTGAGCAGTAGAATCCCCGGAAATAGGAATCACCTGACGGCCAAAAAGTCCTATAGATTCACTCGCAGTTGATGAGCATGTTTAGGATCGGTCGCAGCATGAGAAAATCTTATCTTGAGAAAATCACAATGCTCTGATCGTCCAACTATACATATTTGCGAGAAAGGAAACTGCTTCTATCGCATTGAGACTCGTCAAGAACTATGGCAACTCTAATTAGCGTGGGGGTGCCACTTTCAATAACCGACAGTGGGATGGAGTCCACCATGACTATTGAAGATATCACCATAATTTCGAAGAAGAAATCAACAAGATAATAGAGAAAAGAAAGGAATAAAACCAATAGATTGAGAATTATAAATAAGCGGAATAATTTAGGAATAATTTAGTGCACGACTGTTCAAAAGGGATGGGTTTCCGGCCTCGGAGGTACCGGCAGAGATCCCCTCATTCTCCCTCATTCTCCTTCATTTCCCGTCGGTCTTCATCCGATCACAGTGGGGTATCCGCGGGGGATTATTTCCCCGTACTTGAATGGTGGGGGATTCCTATCTCAGTGACGCCTTGGTTTTATCTCTTCCTTCCTTGTCTCTCTCTCTCCTCTTTTTCAATCTCCACACCATAATCATCATCATGAAGCTTCTCTACCCAACCTCAGTCCCGGGTCTCGACCTCCAAAGTCTCAAGGGCTTCGTCTCGCTGCACCCTTATGATGTCAAGTCTCCCATTCCCGAAGAGCACGTTGACGCCGACGTCCTCATAACCTGGTCCAACGCGCCGGAAAACCTCAAGGATGCCGCCAAGCGCCTAAAGAACCTCAAATGGATCCAATCGCTCGCCGCCGGCCCCAACGACGTCCTAGGTGCCGGATTCGACGCTTCCAAGATCATCATCACCACCGGCGTCGGTCTGCACGACCACCCCGTCGCTGAGCACGCCCTCGGCCTTCTCCTCTGCGGCGCGCGCCGCTTCTTCGAGATGCGCGACTACCAGCTCCAATCCAAGTGGCCGCAACATCTGGGCGGATCATTCCCGCGCAGCGATTTCACCACATTGCGCGGTTCTCGCGTGCTGATCTGGGGCTTTGGCAGTATTGCGAAGACTCTGGCCCCGCACTTGACTCTCCTGGGCGCTGAGGTGAAGGGTATTGCTCGCAGTGCGGGCGTGCGTAATGGCGTCGAGGTCTATGGTGAGGATAAACTTGCGGAGCTTCTGCCGCAAACAGATGCCTTGGTCATGATTTTGCCTGGCTCGGCCGCGACGCAGAATGTGTTGAATGCTGAGAGACTGAAGTTACTTCCTAAGCATGCTTGGCTTGTGAATGTGGGACGTGGTGTCTCGGTTGATGAGGATGCTTTGGTGGATGCGCTAGAGAAGGGTGAGCTGGCTGGTGCTGCTCTTGATGTGTTCCAGACTGAACCCCTGCCTGAATCGAGCCGCCTGTGGAAGGCGCCTAATGTGGTTATCTCGCCCCATGCTGCGGGTGGAAGACCTGTGGGCTCGGCGGATTTGATTGCGAGTAACTTGCAATGCTTCCTGACCGAGAAGCCGCTGAGAAACAAGATCTAAATACTACTACATACTTACGAGGCAAAGATTTCGGAGAGTGAAGATATGCACATAAATGAATACAATTGGATATAGAATTTCGGGCAATAACTCTTGATCATGTCTGTCAGAACCAGTGGTTATGATGTGGCAACCTGCTATGTCAATTAAAAGTAGAAACCAGTCATTTTCTGCGCAGCGCCAAACGGGACTATATTAGCCCCGCCAAGACCTATAGTGTAGGTTTACATAAATTTAATTTTTCAAGGCTAGATGGTTCAACTCTAATCTTGTCTAGTGCCTAGATATGAGGAAGGTCGAACCTTTGAGAAAGTTTTACACCTATAATCCGAATCTTATTAATTACTTAGGTAGGTCGTGTTTTTCGAAGCCCACAGAAAATGTCTCAGATCCGAATCTCGTTGAACCGGCGGACCAACCACTCTTCTACCTGTGTATCCTACATATATTTTATTATTGTCTCTCTTAGCCTACAGGAAGCCGACGGCAGCTGCCGGCACCAGCACAAGTACTATCTCCTCACGACCGACTTGAACGAAAAATTAGCATAACATCATGATAATCACTTTGTGATCGGACAACCAAAATATTAATACTACTCTCCAAAGTTACAGGTGCCATTTATGTCGTTTATTTCGCAGTCCTCATATTCTAATTTTAATAAACATCCGTAATTCATAAGTTCGGGGTATCGAGATAGGGGGCATGAAGCAGCAATAGTCTAAGAATGCCAAATGGTACCCATGTTCCATAATATAAGACGATGCTATCAGTGGATGATTGGCGGACCAAGTAAAGCTTCAGCAGCCAAGGGAACGTCAAATGGTGTCAAAGGTGTTGGTAGAATTTAGTCCACTTTTGCTTGTGTAAGACTCTTCGGTGTTCGGAGATTGTTGGAGAGGCGCAAATTCGCATTTATGTTTTTGTGTCGCTTGAGTTTGCGACGAGCGACCATAACAGGGACGGAGGAGTGTTGAAGTAGGTAGTTAGAGAATGAACCCAGAAGAACTCTGTAATCACAAGTCAGTAGCCATTTTATCATATATTGCTGGAGGATGGTAATGCATACCCTTTCAAGGCACTTTGGCCACGAGCACCAACGATCACCATAGTTGGTTCAAGTTCGTCGATCTAGAGATAGGATTAGCTTGGGGCCCTTTTAAGCAGAAAAAAACATTTCACGGAGTATCAACTCACAGCCTCGGTGATCATGAGTTTAGGGCTCTTGCAATGAATCACTTCCACGGCAATCCGAACCTGTAGGAGAGTCTTGCGGAGAAGCTTCACGCAGGTTTGCGATACTGCCTCGACGGCCCGTACGCGCTCTGTTTCCGTGATTGAGGATACCCGAGAATCGGTCGAGCTCGTCTTGCTGGCAGCTACAGGTCCCAGCCGGCCAAGGATTGTGCGGTTTTGAGAAACCTCCCTGGTCTGTGAGCCAACAACCACTGCCGCATCTTGAATAGCCTTCGCTCCTTCTCCAATTTGTACAGAGGATGGATTCCCGTCCTCGTGTATGGTGTAGATGGCGTACATCGTGTCGCCCTCCCTCAGAACAGTACCGATGGTCCATTCCAAAGCATATACCGATTCCTCGCTCAGGTCGGTCGCGACGAGATACTTTCGTTGACGCCGACGGCCGCCATCAGCCTCCTCCTGCAGGCTTGCATAGTTTCCCCGAATTATCGTTCGTATCGATCGGTTTGGAACGCGATTGTCAATGGCGGACATGGAAATGCTAAGTTTCTGGGCACGATGAACATCCTCTTTTTCGGCCTCGTCCTCTGAGCCGTACGGGGTGCCAGCAGCGGATTGTGCGTATGGGGTCGGAATATCATAGCTGGTTCGAGGGTGGATAACGGTTTTGAGGGCGGACTTTTTAGGCTTCTTGTCCATGCCCGGAATGTTGTGTTTGTTGATTGGTTTTGCTACATTAAATGTTAGCACGCTCTGCATTGGGTCGAACTGTACATCGCTTTTTGAACACGCACCTTCTTCGGAGGATGTGGTTTTGTCCTCTCTAGCTTTATTGAAGTCACTGGGGGTGATTCTAGTGATATCAGAGCCCTTTTTCTTACGACCTCGTCCCTCAATATGTTCATCATCACTGGATGAATCGTCACCATCGTCCTCGCTGCTCTCAATGATATTCTTATCGCGGTCGAAGACGTCTTTGGCAAGACGCTCGCCCGATTCCTCGTGTTCGGTCGGTTTGACATAATTCGGAAGGACACTTGATCTCTTCGTATTGCCCAAAGCTTCGTCCGACTGGTTATGAGCATCGTGCATTATCGCTCTCCCCTTTTCTGTGTCGGCCAGTGTTGGCTTCGCCGAATCGAATTGGCGAGCACCCGGGGAAACGGATCGACTGAAACGCGGCGATCTAGAATCAAGAGATGAACCACGCCGACTCGATCCATGACTTGAATCTCTACCGCGAGAAAAGCTGCGTGGGAATAGCTTTGACTCCAATCCCGACATCATTGCCGCCATGCCCTTTCGGCCTTGTGTCTTTTCCCTTTGGTCCGATGACTTGTGAGACGGATCTTCGGCGTCAGCCGCATGCCGCTCCGGGGAGCTAGGGGCGGATGTCATACTAGTAGCGAGAGAGATGTTTCGTAAAGGTGAAGATTTGAGAGGTCCGGCCGAGCTGCGATTTGGTCTTCGTGATGACGAAGCAACCCCGCCAACACTCCTTGCAGACTGCGGGGTGCTGGAGCTCAGCAGATTCTGGACAGTGCGGCCAATACCCGGAGGTTTAGGGTCTTGAGTAAGCGAGGGAAGCGGCGGTGAGGCAGCACGAGATGCTGAGGATTGTATGAGCTCCTGCGACGAAGTCTCAGGGAGCTTAGGGGAGATGCGACCAGAGTGGTACGACATCGCGTGCGGTACCGCCTCCGGCCGGGTTGCTGTGGAGAAAGTGACGGGAACCAACGAGGAGGCTGAGCGGATGGAATGTGGAACCTGATCGCCACTGGCACCTTAATAGTACTGACTTCGATAGGAGAATCGGTCCAGGACTGCAGGGATGTTTGAAGGTTGAAGTTGATAAGGTGCAGGACAGCGCTTCATATTAAGGTAGCCGCGATGGACCATACAACTGGGTATAGAGGGTAAATACTGGGGAATCTTGTTTACACTACCTTCAATACTGTCCATTGCGGCTAGAAAACAAACGCTAAATGAGAAAACAAGATCATACAAAACTATGCCTTGGACTTCTTCGCCTTTGTCTTTGCATCTTTCGACTTGCGAGCTCCAACGGCAGCGAATGCCTCCTCCGATGGCTCATCGGGTGGTCCACGTTTCTTCCCATGGGGCTGCGCATACTTCTCCTCCAGATGCGCGAGGAATCCCTGGCCACGTTGTTGTTGACGCTTGCTGATCAAAGCCAATAGATCATCCTCACCTCCAGCCGAGCCCTTGGAGGTCTTCGCGGCCTTCTTCTTTTTATCATTCTCGATCTTCTTTGACATCTTTTCCGCCTCCTTGGCCTCCTTCTTCGCACGCTTGACCCGTCGATCGCGTTTTGCCTCCGACTCTTCAGTGTAGTTGTCATATTTCTCCACTTCACCCGCGGCAATGGCCTCATCGATGATACCCCGGAAGCGCTCGTCGTCATCCAAGACGTTGGAAAGCATCACCGACTCATAAATCCCGTCAAGGTCACCCTCATTAGTCTCGTATGCCTCCAGCAAGTCCTTCTTCTCTTCGTCAGAGCCTTGATATTTCTTTTGGAAATCGGAGACGGCGCGCGTGTCGAGCATGGCGGAGAGTTGTTCGCGGTAAAAGTCCAACCAGTCAAAGTCGCCATCTTCACCGAGTACTTCCTGCGTGTTGCCTGTGCGATCGTACATGTTGCGACGCCGTTGGTCGGAGAGGACGGCATAGGCGAGGGCGATTTTCTGGAATTTGGCATTTGCTTCGTCGCGAGCATCTTCGCTCACCTTGTCTATATAGCACGGTGAATTAGTTCTTGTTCAATCACCACTTATATCTGGCAGACGGTGTAATGGGCACTCACCTGGATGGTGCCTCAGGGCATTCTTCTTGTATGCAGTCTTGATTGCGTCTGGTGTTGCTGTTGAGTCGACGCCGAGAATTTGGTAGAGATCTTCCTCGACCGAGGGTGGTTGGTCATCGACATTGTCAGACTTGGCTCCTTTGGCCATGTTGAAATTTGCGTGATTAATTTGAAGTGACCAAGATGCGACAAAAGAGGATTTATGGTGACAGTCTTATATCTCCAGTCCAATGTTTCCAGTAAAAATTGACCGGCGCGGGTCGCGATCTCCGACGCGCCTGCCATTCCGTCATTCTGCAGCCCAGACCGCTTTCAATGTGACATCACATCTTCAAAGCTGGACCCTCGTCTGTTGACTCTTATATTAGAGTTACTTACTACTCTATCATTATCAGGTCGAATACCAACTAGCTCAAATTCTATAATCCGCCCTATTTTGCGCATCTTCTCCGTGATCCTCGCCACCAATTGAACCTCCTCCCAACCCCCACAATGACAACCACCTCCCCGCACACCACCTACATGCAGAAATGCATCTCTCTCGCCGAACAGTCCCCTCCCCGACCGACAAACTTCCGCGTGGGCGCAATCCTCCTCTCTCGAAAAGATGGTGACTCCACCTACTCAGACGACCGCATTCTTTCCACGGGCTATACCATGGAATTAGCCGGAAACACCCACGCCGAGCAGTGCTGCTTTGCGAACTATGCCTCTGTCAATAAAGTTGCAGAAGAGCAAGTGGCCGAAGTACTGCCTGTTGAGTCGGGCCGAAAGCTCGTCATGTACGTCAGCATGGAGCCATGTGGGAAGAGACTGTCTGGGAATGCGCCGTGCGTGCAGCGGATTACCAGGACTCGGGACGGTGGCCGGGGAGGGAATTCACAAGGTCTATTTCGGTGTGAAGGAGCCTACGACTTTTGTTGGAGAGTCTGAGGGGTGTAAGATGCTTTCGGCTGCGGGGATTGAATGGGAGCATGTCCCTGGTTTGGAGAAGGAGATCTTATCGGTCGCTGTGGCTGGGCATGAGAATCCGGAGGAGGAGGTCAAGTCTGCTTTGGGGAAGATGGGGACAAATGTTGATGATATTAGTGAAGAGGAGAGACAGAGACAGGCGCAAATACCTCGCAACCCGAAAAAGAGGATGATGGAGAATGAGACGATTCTTTATTGAATGAAAATAATAAAAAATGACAATGTCAGCATTCTACTTGTCAGCATCGAAATGGAACAGGTCTAACAAGTTATGGTACTAGTACTTGCGCTTAGAAATGCCGAGGTAGATAGTAGCCGATTGTAATTCATCGCGAGCACTTTCATAGGAGTGGCCTGGTCAACGGTGTTGTTAGATAGCATACTCTCCTACAGACCTTGGCGTGACAATACAACAAGTTCTCCAACGATTGCCTCCAAGCATACTATAAAATCCGACACTTCCAATCGGTACCTCAAATGTCCGTTTATTTTTCTCGTCCCGTCTTGCAGAACAATAACATTGTTCCCATAGACACGTCAAATTGAAGACACGTGACCGCTCCACTTATCGATTCAACGACAATCTCCAACATATCTGGTCACCTTAAAGTGATCACAGCACTTCTAACGATACCTTCAACGAGAAAATGACCTCATGGAGAAACACGACGATGCGGACCCTACCTTCTATCCCGCATTCTGCTTCAAGGCGTCCCCAACACACTTCGCCTGGGTGAAAATGGCGCTGGCAGATGTGCACAAGCTTCATAGACCGGAAGGTTTCAAAGGTAGGACTACTCTTCTTTCTCTTCAAGTATTCTGCTATTGTCGTTCTATCGTCGATCTCATTTCCTTACATCTGGGGTGAAATGCTTCTCTTCATCCGTTCGGGTTGCTTTGCCCTGCTTTGCCCTGCTTTGCCCCGCTCTACGCCGCGAGATACATACGTTTCTCTTCTCTTCCCTACTCCTGATTACATATAGATCGCTTCTATTCATTCTGCAAAATACTACCTAAACACGACGAACTTGAACATAATAACTAACAAAACCCCACAGGCCAAAGCCTATTCTTCTACAAGAACCACCCAATCACCTTCATCAGCGTGGTAGGCGTAATCGTAGCCAGGATTGAAATCACCCGGCGAACGATCCTCACCATAGACGACAGCAGCGGCTCCACGGTCGACATTGTAATTTTACAAGCGGATCCAAAGGAAAAAATCACAACAGAGAATATCGCGCAGGTCCGAGTCTCATCATATCCGACCGCAGCCAGCACGGCCTCATTCAATCTTCCAACGAAGCCACCAGCGACCGCAGACCCTGATCCCTCAGCGGAAGAACCGCCCGATCTCCTAGCCATGAACCAGATCGTGCATGTATCCGCCACAGACAGGACAATAATCGACATATCAAAACTAGTCCCAGGGACCACGGTCAAAGTCAAAGGCACGGTGAATCGATTCCGGTCAACGATGCAGGTGAATCTGGAGCGATTCACGCTCGTGCATGACACGAATTCCGAGATGCAGTTTGTCGATGAGAGACTTCGGTTTTTGGTCGAAGTCCTTTCCGTGCCGTGGGTTCTACTTGATGAGGAGGTTGAGGTGTTGAGGCGTGAGGCTGAGAGGGGTGGGTTGGAGGTTGCTGATGAGAGGAGGAGGGCTGAGAAGAGGGTTAGAATGAGGGCGGAAAGGGAGGAGAGGGATCAGCGGCATATACAGAAACGGTATGAGAAGGAGGAGAGGAAGAGGGCTAAGGCAGCTGGGGCTTGTAAGGAGGATGGGGTGAAGATTATGCACGATATTCGCAAGAAAAGAGCCCTTTCTATACAGGGGGGGGGTTCGGGGAAATGATAAGGCAGTTCGAGAGCACACCGGAGAAGGGTTGCGGCTGGTTTGTTTTCTTTGGAGATTATGGCTTCCTTCTTGGCATTTGAACAGCCCTGGGGCCCTACGAGTTCTATTGGATTCGGGTTCGGATTTCGGGGAGACTCTCCAGTGGTAGTATTAGGCACAGGACTCGGGGTACGTAGGCACCATACGTTGTTTCCAAATTTCCCCATCCTCTGACGTGTGAGATCTCGGCAAAAGACATTTATATATTAGCGATAATAACAGCTTTTATGCGCGAGCAGTATGTATTCAAGAACTTGAAGAGATAGACATGAGACATCATCATTCATTTCATCACAAACCCCTAGAAACAGGGTATCTTCATGCCACGCGAAACGCCCAGCTGGAGAAAGAGAATCAAAGAAAAAAGAAAGCAACACCTCACAGCCAAAAAGGCACAATAAAAGCTTGAAAATAAGGGCCCCCTCCCAATAATCACAGTCAGTGGTAGTACTTGACCGGTCCACCACCGTGTCCACCAAGCATACCACGATGATAATCCTCGCCACTGCGACTGCTACGATGATCTTTGAACCGACGGCCATCGTCACTATCGGGCAGGATAGAAGTTGGAGACTCCATGTATAGATCCGCGGCAGATATGCCGTCGTATCGGGGTGTGTTGTCGCGGCTATGCAAATCGCCTTCCGAGTGTCGATAGTCTCCAGGACGTGTGTTCATCCCACGAGACGAGCTGCGGGATGTTCGCGAGAATCGTCGAGAAGCGGGGCCGGAGCCAGTTCGACCATAGCGGGAATCGCGGTCAAACTTTTCCGCCGGCCGGTGCTTCAAGGGGTCCGAGGTAGAGTTCAAGGTCGAGGTCGTACCCGTGATATCTGCTGGTCTGGATGTGGAGAAGGAGCCAGTTGAGCTGCCAGTGCGAGAGTGGCCTGAGCCCGACTCTTTATATTGTTTGCCGCGTCCCGGGTGAGCGCTGTATGGCTTTCTCTCGCGCTCGATGGAGACTGAGGGTGTAACTTCTTCATCTTCGTCATCAACCACAGCCGAAGATGATACGGAAGATGCAGAGGCAGAAGTAGGTGGAGGGCGTCCTCGTTCGTATGACCGAGCCCGGCCGGAGGATGAAATGGCTGGCTCGGGGGATCTCTTTGCAGTCGCTGGTCGTGAGAGCTCGCGTTCCTGATCGGTGATGCGAGGCAGATCAACTCCGCAGTGCTTCATTATATATTCCTCGGTCTCCTCTCTTAGTTGAATATCAGCGGTGTCAGGGAAGAGCCGGCGCGGGATCTCTTTCGGGAACCGCTCTTTCTTGTCATCGGGATTGCTGATTGGCATGTTGAGTACAGCCTTTTGCAAGCGCTCGTATTCTCGGTCTGGATGGGCTTGAATCATCATGGTAACCCATTTTTCAAATCCTTTCGGCGTCAGCCCCGGGATATCGGGTCGTTCTTTGAGATCAGCCGACTGGACCAGGTGGTGTTCCACTTCCACGTCGCGGAACAGCCTCGAGATGGAGGAGGTGCGGTCATCAAATATATCTGTACTAATATGTCAAAAAGAAGTTCCGTATTCAGATTAGTTCGAGAAGAGAAAGACCAAGACCAACCTTTCCAAGGATATTTATCTAGCGAAACATTGGTGTCGGCATAAAACTTTTGCAGCTTGTCGGGGACAATGACAAGGGTATTTCCCGGTGGGTAATCTTCGATCTATTCCCTAAGCGTCAGTATCTTTTTATAAATAGGATCATGATTATGACATACCAAGTGCATTGCAATTCCGCGCAAAAATTGACCAAGTCTCTTTGTAGGCTTTCCATCTTCAAAAAGCTTTCCCCAAATTCTCTCCAGTGTCGTCATCTCCATCACTGTGGTGTCACGCTCCGGGCCCTTGGGGCGTGGTGCCTGACTCCCTTGGCTAGACATCGACTCACGACGCCTAGAAAACGACTCTGGTGATTGTTGCGTCCTTGACTGAGGATCATTCGAGTAGGCAGAGGGTGGCACATATGGGTGCGTATCATAGCTTTTAGACATGGGATCGACGAAAGGCACTGATTCGCTTCTCTGAGAAGGAATCGGTGGAGACTCGGAGTGTGGTCGAGGAGCCAAGTCTGCCGTCGAGTAGGGAGGCTGCAGTGACTGCGATCGAGCAGGAGGCTGACCAGACCCGGGCAGGTTGCTATTCTCCAAGCCACTAGCTTTGAGCTGCTGGATCACGGTCGCGGTAATCTGCTGCAAGACATCGGGAGACAGGTAGGCGGAAGACCCATTAATATGGACAGCGGAACTGATAGCATCGTTCAGATGGCCCGAGTTCGTACTCTCCGGGCGGGGAGGTTCTGGATATGGCTGGTCCATGTTTGAGGTAGCCGATGCGGGCTGAGGCATCTGCGGTTGGGGCATGTTCAGGTAATCGTTTTCATGGCGAGAGGGATATGGAGGATGCGGTGGTCCGTAAGGATCGGTCGGATCGGAGGTCATGTTCAAGTTGCCCGTCTGGTAGGAATTAGGGGTCGAACGGTATCCATCGTAAGCCATCGCGACCAGGATGCGAGACGAGCCGTGGGGTTGGTTTGTTTCTCTCTCGCTCTAGTAGCCCGCTGGGCAAAACTAAAAACTAAAACTAGTCACGGGCTCACGAATACGGCCTGAGGAGGAGAGTGTCGCAGAAGGCAGAGAAATCCAGAGTGATGGAGGGGCTGTGGGGAAGACAAAGTGGCGATCCCAAACACAACTGCGTCACTGGTGCAACAGCTTACTACTAGTATTACTATCACTTACCGGTGGCCATCCAGCAGCCCTGTGGGACTGTAACTCGACGTCACGAACCTTTGATGTGGCGCATTTAATATATTAAAGTGTCACAAATGCTTGGGATGTCATATTCGCCAACCCTGCTGTAGCGTCATGATCGGCATCATTTAATCTATTCACTGATGGCTTCCATGCGATGCCTGCGTCGATTACGATTTCCTCGGCACCTATCAGAGCTGTTAGCAGCACGTTTCATGTTTTGCACAGATCGCTGCATCTGCAACTCGGCTGCAAACCCGACAGTTGGCTCTGCAGAACAGGCCAGTGCGGCCACGCGCTCGGAGGAATGACTTGGCGAAATGATGCGGTCGATGAAGGGGAATCAACTTCAAGATACTCCAGGGGTATTATTGAAAGTAGTACTACTACTAGGTGCCCAGGTGTACACCGAACAATAGATCCAACTTGGGATAATAGGGTGGGACTTGAGACTGTTGACCTTCCTAATTATAGCTCGCGGGGGCAAATATATTTTTAGCGCCCAGGAGAGTCCCAAGTTCAACTCGAAGTACTAGTAGTACTGTTTACCAATACCAGGGCTCATAACTCGGATCATTGTGAGACTGAGACTAGTGCATATTGATTCTTGCGAAAAGAGAAGAAAGAGAAGAAACCCCCGACCTGCTAAAGATAGATAGATCATTGCACTTCCCAGTCTTTGGAGATGACTGGAGAATTGGATACTTCGTTGGAACGTGGGGAACGGAACCACCGATGTCATGACCATGGCACCCCTGACCCTAACCCAGGGAATCAACGTACCAACAACTCAGGTTGAAAACTAGACCGCTTTGATGTCATTTTCATATTCATATGAGAAGAGAAGAGAGGAAAGAAAAATAAAGGTGGTCGGGGAATGCAGAGCTTAGTGAAGCTTCGAGAGGCTCAACTGTTTACTCAGGGTGGCCTCGGCGATGACGGTTCGGCTGGTTTGCAAACTTAGATTAGCCACGCCCATGAAAACAGACCAAGGACAATGCCCAACGCAGCATTACTCACTCGGATTTTCGACCACCCGGTTCGACTCCGCTCGGCTCGTGGGGCGATTGTATCATCGTCAGAGCCATATTCTGGGGCAAGCAGAAATCCATCATTCGAGACCAAAGTAGAACTAGCGGTAGATCGCTGCAGTAGAAAGAAAGTTCTGGTCATTAAAATAGTTCGCTGACTCTCTTCTTAGAGTTAAACCAGGTCAAATAGGAGCAACTTACGATCTCGTCGTCGCCCTCTACCCGTGGAAGGCGAGGTGCTGTAGCCCGACTGGAAGCAGTCTCATATGCACGTTCACCTGTCGGAGGCTGTGTGGAACCACTCTCTGTGCCGAGGGCATTCTGATGCATGAGTCGACCTTGAGGAAGTGGCGATGGCTCAGCGATAAAGCCACTGCCGTTGTCGTTTTCACCAACAGGAAGAGCGAGTCGGCGTCGGGGCGCAGGGGGGAGATCCCTTGATCGCTTGATCTGGACCCAGATTCTCGTCCCACCGCTGGAGACCACGCCGGTGTTCACGTTCTTTAAACTCGTGGTCATTGTTCATCATGAAGTCCTGGCAAGGAATGCAAGTCTGTCGAAGGCCATTCTTGATCAGTTCGAGTTTCAACTATACAAGCATCCCCATCCATATATATCGGAAAGCAATGACCACTTACCGGCTCCGCATACTGGCGCTGGTTTCGCGCAAAGGCATCGAGACTCTTGAGCTCGGCACAGATCTTGCATTTGCGCTCTGACTGTGCCGGATTGCCCGAACAATCACAGCACCGGATGAGACCCGCATGATTCGCAATTAAGATTTGGTTTCCCTCTCGATAGATTCTCTGTCGAAGAGCCGCAAGCGAAGCTTTCGAATACCATGTCTTTGATTGGCGGATTCCGCACAGACAGCAAGTGAGCCTATAGTTGTTAGATATGGCGCCCGGAGTGATGGACATGGCTGTATACCCACCACTCTGGGAGTTCAATGCTGTCCACGCTGGGAGAGGTTAGCAGAGAAATCACTTCAGATAGTAATGTTGAGAAGAGGAATGGGCTTACGTCCTTCTGACGTTGGCACTGTAACCGCCTTTGTAGGCACTCACACGCGAGTCATCCATGATAGCTGGTCACCGAGGAAAGAGACTCTCGATTGGAATAAGGATCTTTGGTTAGCTACCTGGGAGGGGTGTGGAGTGGAAGAAAGTGGGAGGAGAGGAGAGAGAGAGAGAGAGAGAAAGAAAGAAAGAGAGGTGAAGATGAAGGGAAGGAAGAAAGTCATGGCGGATGTGCATGGAAAGGGAAGGCACCTTCCATGTTGTGCATGTGGCTCGGCGGGCAAGCACCACCAAGCACACGACGACAAAACCATACAATCGTTGCCTTGGCGTACCATTCAACTTAAAGCACAAGCTTTCATTGATCTTCTTACTAGATATCTCAATAAGAACAAGGTTCCAATTCTCTAAGTAAAGTACTTTATGAGCGCTATCAAAACGCTTGGGACGGCTACACTAGGAAGCTCCTTTAGATATACCGGGAGAAAAAAGGGTTATTATAATATTTGCCCTTATAGGCCCTACAGCAGACAGTTTAAGTGGCTACATAGGTAGTATACTATACTCCTGAATACCTGAATACCCCAAGAATAAATTTCACAGAAAGTTACGACGAGTAGCTACTAGTAGCACGTAGATACGGACACATTGGAAAGCCGTAGGCGTGAAAAAATCCACAAAGACTCCTAGATTCTAACACTATACGAAAGTTTTGGTCTTTTTTCAAGCTTTAAACTACCCAAAGGGTATCTCCAACACAGCTGTAAGCATCATGTCTATGGCCACAAACCTACAACCGTTGCTAAGATATCCTGCGGAAATCCCTAGACATACCCTAGTCTATCCACAAACAATCTCAAACCCAGACGGCAGGAATTAGATAAGCCATGCAAGAGTCAAAGCATAAGGACATGCGGTCAATTCTTCTGCCGAGCCTTTAAGAACGGCCATACGTGGCAACGCTGGAGGGGGTGAAACAATGGAAGAAACGCTGGCGTCGGTGGACCGGGGCATCGAAAGTGAGGACGAGGGTACTTGGGAAGCTGCAGTCAACACTGGAGGTATCGACCCTTCCTAAAATATGAAAAGTCTGCCAGCAGAATGAATATATCTAACTAGTACTATTCCTCAACCGCCAGAACATCTCAAATAAGTTGTACTATGGTCAACAGCCTGACGCAGATGACCGATGCAGATTACAATGTTCAAAGAATAGCATGAAAGAGCACAGGAACAACAGGAACAATGGGTTTCAACAAAAAGCAATATCCATTGAACCAGCGAGTCCAATTCCACACAATGAGACCAGTCGTACGCACACTGGCAATTAGAAGAATGATTGATACCAACAATAGCACACACAAAGGCCCCATATAGGAGGCGGGTAAAATGTCCGAACGGATCCTGAAAGTGGACTTTTTCGCTTCGAGCCTATGCTACTCGTATGAACGGAATCCCTCCCAAACCAAGCCAAACCAAACCGAACCAAAGTGCCGAGGATGCAGGGACAGCTTGTCAGTTTCCTCGGCGACGTACCCACAACAGGGCAGGGTTTGAAATTAGATTCGACGGACGGAAGTTTGACAACCTTCCAGAAAGTTCATCAAACGAACATCAGGGGCACGGAAGTTACGGGTTAGCATCCCCCTACTCCGTTAAAGTCAGAGATAGACTAAGCCAAGCCCCCTTCCCCTCCCACTTCTCCAAACATGCTCTAAATACGGATAGGTTGATGATGACTTGGACCTTCTCCGGAAATAGTTAGGGGCCGCGCAGTCTGCCATAGAACCCTGGTAAGGACCTTCCAGAAACGCCAAAGCGTCGAATAAGAGGCCACATTACGGGTGGTGGACTGTTGACTGTGGGACCCGACCCGAGATGCCTCGTGCAGCTAGCTTCCCGGAGCAGCGGTACTCCGTCGATATCGTTAACCCTTCGTCTGGGATTGATGGGTCGATCGATTCGGAAAGGGGCGCACATGGCATTCTGATACGCTCCGTTCATGCTCTCTGTGTCGTGAGGAAAAGGGGAGGAGGGCCGAGGGTCGGTGTGCCAGTGCAGTGTGCCCAGTGCTTTTTTGTTTATGTTCGGCGTCTGGTGTGGGTCGAGTTGAATTAGTTCAACATTTAGCTTTGAGTACGGAGTGCAGAGGATGTGCAATCTGGAGACATTTTCTACTGCGTCGGTTTACGACTGGTAGAAGGGGAGTGGAGGGAGGTGGAGGGGAGAAGGGATGATTGGTGATGTGGACTATGGAATGTGGGCGAGCCCCTGGCAAGGTGGATGAAGCAGGCGATGCATGTCTGCCTCGCCGCAACGAGGTGGCAAAGGGGGGGGGGGTTCAAGAGGATGACGAGCATGAGAGACAAGAGTGGGAACTGGCAATCATTTGGGGGGATGGAAAGGGTCGATGAGCCTAAGCATAAAACATTCGATGAGCGGTTGTGGTGGACGGGCCGATGACCTTCTCGAAGGTCGAGGGAAGATGACGGCGCCTCCCGGGATTTTGGCAACGGGTGCAATAGTTCCATTCCTTGGGGAGCCAGCGATCCTTTGCACAAAAGATGGTCCCCTCGCCTCCTCTCGGGGAAGAGGAGCCTGGATTGAGGGCCCACGCAAGTGGAGTGCCCGTCCTTCCCCGAGCGCGCTAGGCCCACAGCCTGGAGACCTTTGGGAGCGGTCCAGCAATGAAAGGGCTGAATGAGGATGCCTTTTGAGTTGCTGTGTAAATCGAAATCCACTTGGTCCTTTCCAACAAAAGAGAACCGACTTCTCCGCCAATGGTGTGGTGGGCGCATAGTCTCCATCGCACTATGATCCTCTGATACTGCCTATTGGTACAATAGCTTTTAGCACTGCGCGAAGTCCCTTGACCCCAATGGAGTCTGCTGCATGCGGTGTGTACATTGTACAGCATACTCCGTCCACCCGTGATTTACGGCGCATCTCCTGTGAAGGTACCCAAGCATTGTACATACAGCGAGTATGGTGTGTTGTGGTGGTGTGGTATAGTGAGGAGAGGTCTGACGACACACGAGATTCTGCTCTATTTTGATTGGGTCCACTGACCCGGAGTGCCTGTGGTAATTAAAAATAAAAAAGATTAACGAATTAACTTGTGGGTTTCCACGGATTGACCATTTCCCGTATGTTGGTACCTTCTGTCGGTACGGCCCTTGGAAGGAACCCACCTTCACCCGCGGAACTCGACCGTCCACACGATCGAAAATGGATGATTATCACCTGATGAAAATAATATTAACCCAATAATTCCACAATACTCGTACGATAGACACAAATGACAAATGACCCCTATTCATCTGCAATTGCATGGAAAGGCGCGGCACCAACGAAGCAGTGGAGGAGTCTCAAACCGTGTATGATACAGATGTATGGAGTAACCGAGTCCCTTCGTACTCGGTATGTAATGAGAAGTGTACTCTCGTAATAATGCAATATGGGGGCGCGCTGCCCGTTCCATCCTTGCGGGCCAAACGGCCGCCCCAGGGTTCGTCTGGCCTGACAGGTGCGTTTCATTCTGCTGTAGGTAATCGAATACAAAGGCTCGTATTGATCCCCCCTAACTCCTCCTCTCCCGTTCTGACAGGTATGCGAGGATCGTCCTCGATCGTCTTCCCATGTCTGTGTCCTCGGGTTCCTGGAGCTTGTGGAGTGGAGCTTGCCTAGTACGAGTAAAGATAAAAAAGATTATCCTACCCAAGAGAGAGGGTGGTGAGTGAGTGAGAAGAGGGTCGATGGCGATTTCGTCCACCGGGCGACATCCGGGAGGGTAGGGATTAGCGCTCCAACGGTCCGCCGCGCGAAGAACGATTGCAATTTAATATCCTTGACACGGAATTGGTAAGAGACTAGGCCGGGGAAGTGGTGATAGCGCCTTTTACAGAACAAAGAAAAGGCCCTGCCCCGCCCCTGCTGGTCCTCAGTACTCCGTGGTAGTGGTGGTGGTGGTGGTAGTAATTGTTGTTGTTGCGAGGTCAACCTGAATCAGGGCGCGCCATCTGTTCCAATCGAGGGAATCGCGTGCACGCAGTGTGACGGGGCAGCCTCGCCTCCTGACAAGGCTGGAAACGATGCGATGGGACGATGGATCGAAAGATCATTTTATCATTTATTCGTTTATTCCTATCCATCAGATGCACGATGTACCACCGATGGCGTCCCATTACCATGGTGCCCGCGGGTTAAGCTTACTCCTACCGTACAGAAAGAAAGCTCCATGCGAACGCCTCCGCGTCTCTCCGTCCTTCTCCCCCCCCCCCGAAAACCTAATTTACATTTGGCCTTGATCAAATCCCGGTTCCCACCCAGTTGGAGTCGAGATTCAAATAATTTATATAAAATATTCCGTGTGCATAAGAACAAAATTCAAATCATTCGCGGCTGGGACCAGTAAGAGGGCATTCCTCGACTAGTCCTGAAAAGCAGCCGGCTGGTACGGACGGAGATGAATCCACACCTTTCCCCAGGAACGCTCGGATAGGCGAAGATCAGGTGGCGAGTTAGTAGGATGCCTGGTCAACCGGATCAACCAAGCCGGAGTGAAACAGGGGAATCGCCTCCGGAGTACAGTACGGAGGACGGCTTTGGATTTTTATTTAATTATATTCTCCAGGGCTACTTCTAGTGGACGCCATACGTACGGGTACGGGAGTCCCTCATTTTAGAATCAGAAATTATATTTTAATTTATTTACTTCGTATCATGATGACATTTTCTTAATTCCCTCAGAGCTACTCCGTATGCTTCGACTGCTTCGATGTAGGACATGACATAACAGACATGGTCACAAGAAGGATTCTCCTTGCGGGCCAGACTGCGCTGCGCCTGCGGCTGCGCGTTCTGAAAATAAAATGACATGTTCGACTGTGGGAGGTTCGACTGTGGGAGGCTCGACCTCGACCGCGACCTCGACCGGGACCCGAGAGACGGGAATCTGGATGAATGGCTGGGAACAAATCTGATCCGTCAACGTCATGCGGATGAGCAGGAGAGAAAGCGAATCGCGAACGCGTTTCTGCGTAGGGGGATACTGATTTACACTCGCGCCGAACTGTTGTGGATGTAAAGTACGTGTATGAAGAATACATAGATTACGGGGCAACGACGCGGCCCAACTGGAAGTGGGGGGAGGGCCGCCCCAAGAAGGCTCAGGCTAGGGCTGCGTGGGTGACTGCGACAGGCTGCTTTTTTGTATGCCCAACCTCCCAAATTCTTGCTGCAGTTCCTCGGGTATATCGGTTGTGTGATAATCATATCGGTGTGTGTTGGAGGGTGCTTATTTGTTACAGAATATGGAGTACTCTGGACCACCGGATGTTGACTTACTATTAGTATTCTGTATTGCTTCTTTCTTGGTATAGTGTACATCGGTACTTATGGGTGTGCTCTGTGCGTAGTATAAGGTATTTAATTTTATTGTTATATTTCTTTTTCCATCTCGCAACTCTTAGTAAAAACAAAAGGACCAAGAAAAAGAAAAGAAAAGCAAAGAAAAGAAACCACAATAAACCAAAATAAACCCAGAGGAATTTAACAGAGTCGAGTTTTCCCAAACTAATTGTATTGGTGGATACTTAATAAATACCCAAATACCCAAATACCCAAATACCCCCCTGTCTAGCCAAACATACGGTAAATACTAACCAGGAACCCGTCTCCACTGCCAACCTCCTCATTGGACCATCGCGAGAGGATCCCGTTATTTCGCAAAACAAGAAGGTCTTTTGGGCCTTTTTCTTCATCGACCGTACCAAGTTGTATTGACTCCATCCCCAATAGTCCCCTGCAAAATGCCCACTCTTTCCCCTCTCGCGCCCTCGTGCGGATATCCTTTTCTATCTCTCTTTTCCTCTTTTTCACTTCTCTACAATTCCAGAGTCAAGAATATTCAACAGTGATTTCACTCTCCCTGAGCGGTATACAACTATACCAATCCACACATCATCATCATCATCCTCCTCCACCCTTCCACCCCCATCTGGATCCTGGTGGACTGATCTGCGCCGGCCTAACGTGGTTAATTTACCGTCCCCACGGCGCCGTCCTGGAGCTTAGAGCTGTCAGCGCGTCAGGGGCTTCCCACGGCCTCCGATCGCTCGAGTTCCCACCCTAGACGGGTCTTCTCCTATTCTGGGTGGAATTCCTTTTTATTGCTTCGTGCCCGTTCTTTTTGGCCTTGGTCATAGAATCTTTCCCCCCTCCTCTTCCCTCCATCCCCCTCCTCCTTTCCAACTACACCGTCATTCCTTACATCTTTAATGGGAGTGACTCCCTCCTTGCTCAACATCAGACCACACATTCACATTCGGATGATGACCATTCGCCCCAATTGAACATCCTTCCCTAAATATACATACTCTCGTGGGAACCCAGCCCCTCTAATGTGAGTGAGCACCCACCACCAATCAACCATGTCGCGCCTGACGCTAACCCCCTTCCAAGTTACACATACACTCTTCATCTGCTGGCAGATCCGAAGAGGACAAGATGACAGTTACATACGATACCCCGTCTCGGGCAAACCACACATCAATGGCGACCCTCGAGGACCGCTTCCAGGTCATGAAGGAAGTTGGTGATGGTAGTTTTGGTAGCGTGGCCGTGGCCCGTGTACGGACTGCGGGATCCCATATCGCGCGCAGAGGAACCATGGTATGGGAATGATCCAACGATCTGGTGCTGATGTGTGATGAAACATTACTGACAAGACATCCTCTCCTCCAGGTTGCAATCAAGACGATGAAAAAGACCTTCGATTCATTACAGCCATGTCTAGAACTTCGTGAAGTTATCTTCCTTCGCACACTCCCCGTCCACCCTCACCTCGTCCCCGCTCTCGATATCTTCCTCGACCCTCTGTCCCGCAAACTGCATATTGCCATGGAGTACATGGATGGCAACCTATACCAGCTCATGAAGGCTCGTGACCACAAGTACTTTGAAGGCAAGCATGTCAAGAGCATTCTTTACCAGATCTTGTCTGGGTTAGAGCATATTCATGCCCACCACTTCTTCCACCGCGACATCAAACCCGAGAATATCCTCGTGTCTACCTCTGCTTCCAACGACTCTCCCTTTAGCCGCTACTCAACCCTCGTTACTCCTCCATCCTCCCCTCCTACTTATACTGTGAAGATTGCCGACTTTGGTCTCGCCCGTGAGACTCACTCGAAACAGCCTTATACTACTTACGTCTCGACCCGTTGGTACCGGGCACCCGAAGTACTCCTGCGGGCCGGAGAATACTCAGCCCCTGTTGATATGTGGGCGGTTGGTGCCATGGCTGTTGAGATCGCGACCTTAAAGCCACTGTTCCCTGGAGGAAACGAGGTGGATCAAGTATGGCGCGTTTGTGAGATTATGGGAAGCCCTGGCAACTGGTACAGTAAGTCGGGCGCGAAGATTGGCGGTGGTGAATGGCGCGACGGTTCGCGCTTGGCTCAGAAGCTGGGTTTCCAGTTCCCCAAAATGGCACCCCACTCGATGGACAGCGTCCTGAACCCATCTATTTGGCCCGCTGCCCTGAGTGAATTTGTCACCTGGTGTTTGATGTGGGACCCCAAGAACCGACCAACCTGCAGCCAAGCCATGAACCATGAGTACTTTGTCGATGCGGTCGATCCCATGCGACCCAAGTCCTCAACGTCCTCGCGACTGCTTGGTCGTAAACAATCCGAGAAAAGCTTCAAGTCTCCCACACTCACCCCGAACGATTCCCCTACTCTCTCTACCAAGCCTTCCTGGTTCCGCCGATCACTTATTGGACGCTCTGACAGCCCAGTTCCTGGCGCTGAAGCCGAGAGCCCGGCCAGACCTGCCCCTGTCACCTACAACACGAACCCCGAGGTACCACCAGTCAACAAGGCACGCCCCGCCAACACTAAGCGCGCGACGTGGGCAAATGGTGCCCCTATGCCCATTCTTCCCTCCATCCGCCCCGTGTCTCCTCTTTCAAACTCTGTCACCGCTCAAGCCAATACAACTGTGGCACACAGCGAGGCTGCGAAGTTTGCTGAGACTGAGGCTGCTAAGAACAAGAAGATTGGCCGCCAATTGTCTGTTAACTCGAACGGCAATCACTACTCTGATGCCCACCGCCAGGAGGCTGAGCGGATGCTGAACGGTTCTGGAAACACTACGCCGACTACCAAGGAAAGCTTCTTCTCGCACCTACGTAAACGTGCTCGTCGACTTTCAGGTCGCAACCAGAACGCCGCGCCCGAGGATATCGAAGCCAACGCTGGTTGCATTCCCTGGTCAAATCGCTCCTCCATGGCTCTTGATGGGTCCAACCCCGCAGACCCAAAGGCGAACTCCGATCTGACTGATCTGGACAAGGCCTTGCAGAGTGTCAAATACTCCCTGGACACGTCCACACTAAGCAATGTTCCAGTACATCTCTCTGGAGCTGATGGAAATGTGACCAAGCGGCAATCAATGCCCACCAGCAACCCGGCCCCAATCTCCAGCAGGACACGACGTGCCATGCAGATGACAAGCCACCCAGTTCACCGCTATGAGACACCCGAGGAAGAGGATGAGCTTTTAGACGAGGTGCTCCACTCTGCCAGCAAGGCGGCGCGACGCCTCGCGCAGACCCAATCAATGTCTGCTGGGGTACACCGCCAGACGGATAACTCGCGTGCCTTACCGAGCCCGTATCCCACTCCTTCTCCCACGGCCAAGGCCGATGGCTACTTTGAGACTCCTGTGAAACACCACACCAACAAGGCGGACCCTAACTCCAACCGCCAGTGGCCAACACCCCCCCTATGAGGAGAGCGAGTGGAACCACAAGGCTTCCACCAATTACTTCGCATCTGGAAGCAACTACATTTGAAAGACGAGTGTCTACTTGACCTCGATGACACCAACCACTCACTCATATTCTCATCTCGAAATAGAGAATCACCACCAAAAACAAAATTCTGGCGAAAGATTGCGCTAAAAATCGGATACATACCTGCTTTCGGCGTATTGGTTTCGGGGCACTTTTTCTCCAGGTCTGGCAGGTCTGGCAGTTCTGGGTTTTTCTATTTTTTTTTCTTCCTTACATTTTTCATCTTTCTTTCATACCCCCATAGGCCCTTTTTTGGATAGATGGTTACTGGCCTCGCACACATTTGCCCCCCCTCGGTTTTATTTCCCTGGCGATCTCTCATTTTTTCTTTTGGCGTTGCACATTATTTTGCCCACCACACTTTTCACATCTTCATTTGATACCACATGCGCAAGTCGCATTATATACCATTCCCTACATTTGCATATCCCTCGCGTTTTCCATCTTTGATGAATATGGCGCTTTCCTTTTTCCTTTGTCTACATACTTCTCTCTCATCCCTCTCTCTCACTGTACATTGTCATGGCAAAAACTGCCACTCCTGTCCATCGCTTTCCTTCCTTATTCAACTGCTCTCTTGCATCCTCTCTGATCCAATCTTCCTGTTCACTCTTTCTTGTATTATCTTTGACCCTCTCCCGGATTGACTGGCTGGCCTCCAGCCTACCTTGTTGTAATATAGCACTCGGCATCTGCCAATCATATACGCATATACACTTGACATGCATAATATTATTTTTTCGCTCATCATCCTTGATTCCTTATTAGTTGAATTAAAGTTTAAAACATGCAATGTACCTGGCTTGGTACATTAGACAGCAGACTATCTTCCACACCAACTCTACTAGTGTAGTTCACATCAAGCAATCTCCAGGGTTGCCAGTGGGCGGTTTGGGACCCACCCGGAGTAACAACGGGCCGCCGACATTCAAGTTTCCCAATCAAGCATGCTCTTCACCTTCAACTTTTTTAGACCTCCACAATTTGACACCTAGCTTCAATCGCAGAGGCTTGCTAGGCAGAGAAGCTCAAGATTCGAAGCTCGCGAGTATTCCTCCCTCGAACTCCCCGCCACTCCAAAAAACCGGGGGCTCAAAAAGTCTGCGATCAGCGGAAAAAAAAAACCTACTCTTATCAACTTAATCCACGAGACGAATAGCAGCAACTTGAGCTAGCTACATACACAATTGCCCCCCGCCATCTGTCCCGGGAAACTATCCGCCCCGAAAAAGTCCTACAAATCACAGCAACCATCTTCCCAAAATGTCCAACCAAAGACAAGCCTCCTCTGCCTCGCAAACCCCGCACCTCTCCCCAGCTGAGCTCTCCTACCTCTACACCTCTCTCTCGCTACCCAAATCCCCCATCCGACCCGATGGCCGCTCACCAACCCAATTTCGGCCCTTGACAGCCGAGTCGAACATCCTCCCCGGAACGAACGGTAGTGCGCGCATTGGGTTCGCGGACGGGACGCAGGCTATCGTCGGCGTGAAGGCGGAGGTTGAGAAGACGGTTCTGTCGACTGATACGCTAGCGTCGAGTGAGGTGGGAGAAGGGGAGGATCCGTCGTCGGCTTCGGCTGCGTCTTCGGGTCATGGGTCATGGGTGCAGATGTCTATTGAGATTCCTGGGTTTCGGGATGATGATGCGCTGCCGGTGTTTTTGTCGGAGATGATGCGCGAGTCGTTGGTGGGTTCTGTTGCGGATGGGAGTGGTGATGGTGATGGTGATGGTGATGTGACGATGGCTGGTGGGTTGAAGGGGAGATTGGTTATCAATAAACGGTGGCATTGGCGGTTGTATATTGATGTGAGTTGATTACTGAACAAATTGCCCCAATTGCACCCGGATCTGCGGCATATCGGGCAAAAGAGAAGAGAAGAGAAGAGTTTATGCTGATACGCAAATCTAGGTCTTGCTTCTCTCTCAACCACTCTCATATCCACTGCCGCTCCTCTCTCTAACGACCCATCTCGCACTTTTGTCGACCAAATTGCCAAAGCTGAAGTCGCAAGGCGAGGAAGATCCTTTCTTCGACGACGACTGGGAGGTTGCGGAGTATCTGTACCCGCGCCGTTCGAATCTGAAGGCTGCTGGTATTGCTTCACAATATGTTCGACCCCCGGTGACGCTGCTTGTTGTCTCCGTCGGCGAGAACATCATTTTCGATCCGAGTCGGGAAGAAATCGCCGTCGCGGATGCAGTTCTTGCCATCTCCGTTACTAGGGATACGGAGGCTGGTAATTTGAAATTGCTTTCTATACGCACGGTCGACCCGCCTTCTCGTCTTACGCAGCCTGCTGTGCCTAACTCTGAGAATGTGAATATGCTCGGTGCTACGGCTCCTACGGAGGATATTGCCGTTTTGAATCCGGCGACTGGGGAAGAGGAGGTTCCTGGCGTGTGGAGGCCTCGGCGCGGTGGTGTTAAGCGCAGTGTTATTGCGAATATGATCAAGACTGTGTTGAAGAAGGGTGGGGTTGGTGAAGAAGTGCTGGAGGGGCTGGAGGGTGTTGAGGTAGAATGATCTTTTTCTTGTTACTTTTCTTTCTACTCTCTTCAGGTTTCATTTTCGATCTGAGAAAGGGCTGGCGTTTGTTTTGAGAAGGCTTGATTGATTCTTATACCATATCTCGCAATGCAATGAGAGGCGATTCATGACCATGACTTTCAAGTCGCTTATTTCCATAAAAAAAATCTACTAATATACAGATGGAAGGTGTATCCATCTCCACGGGTGTGGGTGGGTGTAGTGCCAAAGAACACTGTCCCAGTCTTTCCCCAAATCATACTACCAATCCTGCCTGCACAAGCAGTCTGCTTGGCATTGGAATTGGCAATCTAACTCCCCCAACTCACTTCATCAACTCAGAATGGAATGAGGAAAGGAGAGAAATTACCAAATTCCAAGCCACTTCTTAGCAGGCTTCTTCTTGCCTTCCCAATCAACGAACTCACCATTCGCAGCCTCAACCGCAACAGGCGACTGGTCGTCGACAGGCTGAGGAAGATCTTTCTCACTAGGCTCCTCCATGCCGTGCGCGACACGATACTGCCTGCGCTTCTCAGCGTCCTCAATGCGACGGTGGCGCTGCTCACGCACGCGCATGGAGTTGTGCTGCACGTCCATGCGGTAGACGGCCATGGCCTGGGAGATGGTGCTGAAGGGTGAGGTGAAGAGGGCGGACCAGGGCGGGAGGAGGTGGGCGAAGGGAGAGCTGGCTTTGAAGTTCGTGGTAAAGGTGAATGTTGCCAGGGAGGTCAGGATGCTCTGTAGATATATTTATTAGTATGCTATGCGATGGGATGGGAGGGCCTGAGCTTGAAACTCGACGGGCATGGGGAGTGTATGTACGCACCATTGCGATCCACACATGAATCCACTTATTCGTCAAGAACTTGTGCATGACCGTCCCCTCTGGTGGGAACATGTTGGGGTATTGCTTTTTATTCTGCGCTTCGCGCTGCTCGGCTGTGAGGCGGGGACCATAGTTGATGGGTTGACCGGAGGGCGAGGTGCGTGCCGGATTGACGAGCCGCTGCGGGTGTGAAGGAGGTCGGAACTTGTCTGGTTGACTTAGTGTCCGGCTCTTGTCGGTATTCCTACCCTTGGATACAGGGCTGGAGGAAGAAAAGCATTGGCGCGGTGCGCGGGTGGTCAGGCCGATGTGTTGCTGGTGCTGCAGGGTCCGCAGGGTCCGCGCAGTGGGAAGTCCTCGCGGTAGGAGGAAATGCGGAATAGGAGCGGGAGCCATGGTGGTTGTGAAATGACCGAATTCAATTCCAGAACTTTTGCTCTGCTTGTAACAATTCCCATCTCGGCCGGCGAGCATATCAGTCAGGTGACATGTTGGCACTGTTTGCATTGATTGGGTTTCTCGGGCCACGTGACCTTCCGTCTGGTGCAGGTGCCACCGACGACCAATCTCGGCCCGCGAAAACCATTAGGAACTGCACCTGCAGGCGCGTCGCCCTTCATTCCTCGGTAGGAAAACAGTTTGCTTTGCTTTTAGCCGAGACCATCAGGCACGGGTCATTTCTGATGCTCGTATCCACAGTCGTATGATTTTGGCCTCGTAGTCATCGTCTGCATGCCTAGTCTTACTCTCCGCTTATGTGTCTACATACTGTACTAGTAATATAGTACCATGGTGACTACAGGAGTGACTGCTTTCGCCTTTCATCGTGTCAGACAACACAGAGGAGCTTTCTCAACTCCTAATCACATGTTGTGCTAAGCCATATATGTATAACCTCGTATTTAAGGATCCATCAGAAGGGAATGGTATTCTACCAATCGAAGAAAGACTACAATTACGATATACTATACGAGTATTTGCTCTAAAGTCAGATCTACCCAGCAGTTCTCAATCGATCAGTTGGAAAGTATGTTAGAAATTACTAGAGTAGTATGTGATCTAGGTTTTTAATATAGGCCACATAGTGAGTAGCGAAGTCGCTTCTTGGCATAGGGCACTGAGAATTGTGTCTGTGGTAAACTCGTCAATAAGAATCCATATATCGGGATGAACTCATGATAACTCTTCCTACCGACATTATCCTCATGATAGTAGATACTACTGAAATAGCATCTCTCTGTTCCCGCCATGGAAGGCGATACCGATACCGGTCGCTGCTGTGCAATTACGGGTATGGCGGGCTATGATAAGTCTTAAGGCGGTCCAAGATTGTGAGAGGCTTCTCGGCTCCTCTGTAAAGAAGTTGGCCATGCCTGTTCCGGATCCACTGCTACTGGGTCAAATCCGGGAAAGCGGATCAAAGCGGGCGAATAACCGACTGCGTATTTCGAAGCCCGGTGGACCGAGAAAGTGCGCAGCCGTGTCCAAGGGGCTGAAAGCGAGTTCGCCCCTGTCGACATCCAAGGGGCAGCAGGATAGCATTGTTGTGCCCTGGGTAAATTCGAATAGGTTGCAGCAACCAAGACTGGCTGGATAAAGAGACGGAAGAAAAGTTGGCTAACCAGGGACGCATACAGGAGAATGATTAGCCATGAGGTCATTTCCGGGTGGCTGAGAGCTTTTCGGAAGGAGATCCTTAGTACAGGGTAGAGTACTAGATTAGAATTGAACAAGATGCAGTAGGCTCATCTTTAGCTGAAGTGTATGTATAGTAAATAGTGTATAGTGTATACACATACTCTAGCATTCCCCCTCATATACTTGTATGCCTCTAAATAGCATCAATCACTATAAATATGCGTTGTGGTCACTCACCGAAGGCTCCCGGTTGCGCCCGCAGTGCTGAATTAGCAAGACGCTGATTGGCTGACAGGCCCAGATCACGGGGGCCGGGGAGGCGCGGTACAAATAATTGCGAAATCTGCTTCTGGGAAAATCTTGCTTTTCTGTCATCTCCGTCTACAAGTCTGTACAGTCAATTCCCCTTCAATTACCTTTAATACTCTTTCATAATGGGCAAGGAAGCTTCTTTCGCTCCCGGTAAGCTCCCTTTGTCACCCTCCCTTTTTTTTCTGCCTCGCGAGCATCGGCGCTGGCCTGGATCCTAGGCTGGTTGCGAACAACTGGCTGCTCGTGTGAAGCAGAGAAACGAGAACTGGCGAAGAGATGGCGTATCGATGGTTTTCCGATCATCACCTTGGTCAATAGCGACTGCCCTGCGAGTTTGCCAACGGTAGTCACTTGCCGACGCACCTTCAGCTCGTACTTTCGATCTGATCGCGACACGTCCAAACTCTCTCGTTTCGCACCTTCTACGAATCCTCTCCAGCAATTGTTCCCTCGCTTCACACTGCAACGTACCAAGCCAGACCTACCTTCCTAGCGAGCCTCGGACTTCGCCATCACCATGACGTCCTTTGATGTGTTCTGCACACTGGCCATCATCGATGAGCGCGAAGCCGAGCTTGCGGCCGATGCAGCAAAGAAAACAAACATCAAAGATACCATAGCCATGACTATGGCGTCTAGCAACATAACCAACAGCAGCATTGCTAACGCGATTTCCACTCCAGGTGACTCTGCCAAGGGTGCCAAGCTTTTCCAGGTAAGCTTCTCTTCTGTCTGCTTAAGAGAGAACGGGAAACTAACATTGAATGCTTCAGACTCGCTGCGCTCAGTGCCACACTGTCGAGGCTGGTGGTCCCCACAAGGTCGGCCCCAACCTGAGCGGCCTCTTCGGCCGTAAGACCGGTCAGGCCGACGGCTACTCCTACACCGACGCCAACAAGCAGGCTGGTGTCACCTGGGACGAGAACACTCTGGTAAGAATTGCTTCAATCCCACCGTGAGAGACATGGTGTCGCTAACTCGCATCGCCCTACAGTTCAAGTACCTCGAGAACCCCAAGAAGTTCATCCCCGGTACCAAGATGGCCTTCGGTGGTCTGAAGAAGGGCAAGGAGCGCAACGACCTCATCACGTATGTTTTATATAAACACAGCAGAGCAGAACCGCCGAAGATCCCCTGCTAACACACTCGTTACAGCTACCTCAAGGAGTCCACCGCTTAAATGACTTGACGCTTTTATTACACACACGGCATTTTCGTTCTTGTTCTCACACACCCCGTCTCTGGAACAGATAGACGTCTGGGATTGGTTTCTGGTGCCGTGGGCCGATTCCGGGCATTCGAGGGAGCGGGCATGTAATTTTATCTCAGATTACCAAAGGTTGACCCGCAATAGATTTGGATTCTTCTCTCTTATATCCCCTTTTTCCTTTTTCTTTTTTTCCCGCGTTCGTAGATAGCTGCACATTGCTGCAGGTACCTTTGGGGGAGTTGGTCGATCACGGAACAAGGTCGGCGTGGGCTTGCGTCAAAATTGGGGCACTTGGGGGCACTTGGGGGCTACTTGAGGCCTGGTGCAGGGGGTGGCGAAGGACGCAACGAGTCAAGAACAATTACATACCAGAGGGTGAGGGCGTGTTTCAGCGAGATCAATTGCGACACATCGATTGGGCGACAATAGCGGTCAGGCAGGGAGAATGGGGTACCCTGCATGTCACAACAAAGTTGATTGCTTGCAGATTTACAATGGATTTGCACAGATTCACAGGCAAAAGTGAATGAGAGATACCTCCTCAGTACATTATTGGTACCTACTCAATACTTGAGAAGATCTCCGCCTGCCAGCACTCGAGAGCATCCATGTACACCACATGACCTGGGCTCCCCAAGGCTTGATTGGCCCAGCCTCCTCTGCAAGGTGAGGAGTTCCTCGATCTCCCGCCTTGCTCGACGAGGCGCCGCAATCTTCTTCATCGTCTCTGTTAAATCGCTACGAGGTCGTGGTTTGACTATTGATTTTCGTGGTTGGTTGATTGATATTCACCTGCTGTCAACTTTGCCCTAGGGTAACCCATACTTCCCTTCCACCACCAACAACACCCCCACCACCACCTCTGTCGCATCGCTCTGGTCGCATCGCAACTTCTAGGCGCGCGGGGTCGATTGTTCCCCAGCCATCTTCTCTCGCTTGTCAAAATCGCCACCGATATTCAACCGGCATATGCAGTTTGTCTTGAGCGCTTCCACTAACCGCCTAGACTTCACATTATTACAACTCTCCCAGCCTCTCGGCCCACGAAATATTCTGATCGCAAAGACGCCTGCGCTGCGTCACTGCGATCTCCCGATCTGAAGCGCCAACTTCGCAATACGCCGTCCACTATGTTGGACGAGCTAGACAACGTCTTCGACGACCACCCGTCGCTGGACGCCTCACTTGAGGACTTTGAGAACAACAGCAATGCGCATCGCTCCCCGCTGTACGGCTTGCCCTCGCAGCACTCGGGCTTCCGGTCTGAAGAGTCGGACGATGAGTTGGATGAGACACCCACAAATGACCGCTGGGCACCCCCTGGCCTTGGCATACGACAACACGATTATGTTCAAGGGAGTGGATGGTACCGTCACCAACCATATGCGCAGAAGCATAACCTCCGCAACCGTCCGGACTTGAAACCCACAGTTGGTCGTCTCAGCGTGTCGCCGACAGCGTCGCGCGAACCAAGCCCGCAGTATGAAGATGCGCCTGAAGCCCCCGCGAAGGGAAGAACAAGTGAGTATGCCGAAAAAGGTGATGTTTCGATCGCTGCCAATGTACCCTTGCCAAGGGGAGCAGGTACCCCACAGATAGGACGATCCCCCAGTCCTCCTCCGGCGCAACGTCCCGGCGCGACTCGTGAGGGCCCCGACGATGACGGATTGGGCTTTGGCGCGGAGAATCTGAGCAACTGTAGGCACTGCCTGATCTGGGTCTAACATTCCCTACTGGAGACGCGGAAGAAACTGACTTGTCCTTTTGCGCATGGCGATAAGACATTCGATTCGCAGTGCGTGCAGAAGTCCAGCATCGTGAACCCATCGCTGCCATCTGCGGCTACTTGCGCAACAAGTTCGAGCACATGACTAGTTCGAAATCCAATACGACTCTCTCGGTATTGGTCATGTTGGTTGCGGTCGCCTTCATGCGTGCTCTATTCCTCCCCGGTCTACCGCAGTCCATCCCGGATCTGGTGAAGCTATCGAGCTTCGCGCGTTCGTTTGAGCCCCTCATCTATTACTCCGAAAATGGCGTCCAGCAGATCGGTACCCTGCAAGAAACCGGGGTCGCCGTTTGGGACCTTAGTGAGTCAGTGCGTGGCACAAACATGACTAGCGCGCCTATTATCGTGCGTCAATTAGATGAGCTATCTGATTCACTCAAGTCTCTATCTCTAGAGTTGACACGTTTCTTTGCAAACGTCGACTCAGATATTGACTCCATCCTGATTGTGATGGACTGGGCCAAGCGTGAGCTCGAAACTTTATCTGCACAACCTCCAAGTTCTCTACCTACAGTTGTTTTCGACAATGTCCACAACATGTTCTCACGATTAGGTGCGCTCGAGCGACCCACAGAGCTGGCCGGGAGCGGCGTAACAACACCATTTGGACATGTCGTGATGGCAGTCTTCGGTCAAACATCTGCACAGCGCACCCGCGCAACCCTCACACGAACCTTCAGCGAATTTCTCGCCGTCCTCGAAGAGTCAATCAACAGCGAATTGACCCACTCAACCGCTCTTTTCGCCTTATTCGAATCAATAGATCGGCAATTCTTGAACCTGCAACGCACAGTCGTCCGCGAATCAGATGCCCAAGAACGGGCCGAGGGAGAAATGCTTAGCTCCCTCTGGACTCGCGTCCTCGGGCCCAATGCTGCAGTCGTTCGCAAGTACGAAAAGAATAAGAAGCTTCTCGCCAACGTTCGGAGCCGCACTGTCGCAAACAAGCACTTGCTTGTTGATCACCGCGGCCGTCTCCTCACACTGAAAGTGAATCTTGAAACGCTTCGGCGGAAGCTTGTCAGTCCGCTTGTGCGGCGCAATGATTCGGTCAGCTTTGTCGGCGTGGAGGGGGGCTCTTCGGGGTCCGGCAGTTCCAATGCGGGACGCATGCTCGGTCCCGTCGAGGCTGTTATCGATGGGCAGATCCGTGGGTTGGAGGGTACATACGATTACCTGCGATCTGTCCGGGAGCGCCAGAAAGCGAAGTTGATGGAGATGGTCTATGGTTCCGGAAGGAAAGCACCGTCGTCAATGTTTGCAGGTCTGGAAGGACATGAGGAGGCGATTGATGGGTAACTAATGTGGTATCATGTGTGTTGTGGGTTCAGCAGGCTTTACCTTGTCATGATTCGTTCGAGAATTCCCTTCCTCTTTTCTCTCTACTCTCCTTTCTCTCATCTATCTACATCGGATATGGTGTCATTTATTTTTATTTTTATTTTTATCTTTCATCTCTTTCTTTCCTCATTTTTTGGCGTTTTGTGTCTCCTTCCAAAGTGTCGCTCGGATGGTGCCTGGGGCATTTCTTTGGTGGATGCCACACACACACGGAAGGTGGGTATCAACTGGTAACTATTCTGGATCACATAATAGGGGCAGGTTTTGAGGCGGTTGGCGTTTCTATCTCTCCTTATACTCTCTCCTTTTGTCTTTGACCTCGGCTCGAACCCTGATTTCTCATATGTCTGTGGTTTTTCTTTTTATGGGTGCACAGGGTGAAATGTGGGCGCGTGAGGTAAAAGGATAGATATAGGGTGGCACATATTAGTTCTCCGTTTTTTTTTTTTGTTCTTCCTTTCTATAAGGAATGCATTTCATTTGGATATCTATCTGGAAGGTGTGTAGTGTAAACCTGGTACGTGTGTTTCACTCTATCGGATTCTAGAAACAAGCTAGTACTAGTATGGTGGCCTGATGATACTTCACTTGGCCCACTGAGTAGAGTAGATTCCAGGGCTGTGCTGTCAACCTTGGGACTAAGCTGCCGTTGTCGAACTGCCAGTGACAAATGAAGTCGAATTCCAATCGGAGGCATACTAAATTCAGGTCAAAACTTGAACTGCATCCTTGTAGTACTATCACAGAAGAGTCAAGAGGCACTTACGTTCCAAGCATCAATTCTCAACAAGCTGACGTTCTTAGTGGTCGGGATACCCGACGTCAAAAGACCAACCGCTAAAGTAACAAGGAAGTCAGACGTCATGTTCAAACATATAAATAATTCCCAAAGAAGAGAAGGCTCACCAAGGACATTATTCAGCCAGTAATACTTTTTACTTGCCGTTTCAAAGACAATTCGTAGATGCAGATGGCCATCTGGGCCCTGTGGACCAGAAGTCCGGATATAGATGTCAGCGCCATCATTCGTCCGCAGATTGTATCGGGTGTCCGCTGAAAAGATGTTTGTTCGAGGATCAACGAGGCCCCAGTCCGCTCCGACGTCGAGAATCTTGCCTAAATCACAATGGAGATATTCTCATTAGCTTCCTCGACTCTCTCCAAAACTACCTATAATAGTAGGGGGTAGACATCGCGGGAATGCTTCTCACCCGAGAGACGGGGACCGGTAAAGTTACCCCCGACGATGGGAATTGCCTTTCGTATACCGTGAGGACCAGCGACTTCGGTCATGAGGTTATCATCACACTCAACATAGGCAGTGTAGAGGAATTGGAGACTTGGTGGTTCGGGCGTGACGACAGTGGAGATGGCCAGTCGCGCACAGAGTAGCAGAGAGAATAAACGGACCATTAACGTAGTCCAGTTGCTTTGAAAAGACATAGTTTATGGCTAGGGCTAGGTATAGGTAAAGAGATTCTGAACATCAAATCGACTCGAAAGAATTGAATTGAAGCGATTGATTCCCAAAATCAATATGCCTACTAGAGAAATATCTTACCTTTATGTTGAAGGAAGAGAGAGAGCCCCCGGTAGATCCTCGGAATATCCGACTTCTACTAACTACCGAGCCCCGCATTATTGAAACGGTCATTACACAAACCACGCACTGATCTTCGGATTGGTAGCCCTATGAAGCAGACGATCAATCTAGTCGATTGGAGGATCTTAATTTCCGTGTGGATTTCTGCGTAGGTCGATCTCTTATACCGAGGCATTTTGTTCGCCTGCCCTATCGTGTGCCGGATTCTGCTGCCGACCCCAGATTGTAGCTTCTCCACATTCAAGTTGTTGGAGCCCCCGCTAACCCAAGGCTTCCAGATATAATGACTGTTTGTCTGTGAATCTCTCCAGAACTAATTCCTGTCGATTACTCTTGTTTACGTTGTTTACTTCGTTCTCTCAGAGCCTCTGTCTTCTATTGTGGTGTTTGTTTCTATTTCCATATATTCGTCCAGTATCGACTATAGGCCATATTCAATATGGCCTAAAGTTTAGGCCCCATTTCATATCACAAAGCACATGGTCATACATAAATGTAACAGTACGGACCACCAGTTGTACTCATTATATCCTTCATAGCAATGGGATCCCCACCCGCATAACCAACATTGATAAGCGTATCAAGCGTCGTATTCGCCGATGGAGGGTCATTCAAAAAGGTACCCGTCCCCGAGATTGCATCCCCGCGAGCCTCCCAATCCAGATTCTGCCAAATCCACCAAACATAGTCGATCATGGCGTGGTGATGCCAGAAGGCCGGATCGCCAGGGCTAACGAAGACATCACGACCAGGATCACCACCCATCGCGAAATGACCGCCACCATGGACGCCAATGAGTCCTGAATCGGGAAATCCTTGCATAGTCATTTCAAAGTCCCAGACATCGTTGCTCTTTGTGATAAGATCCACGATGTCAGAGAATTTGTTGAACTTTTGCAAGATCGCGCTGGTCAAGTCTCGTCGCAGGCACCGCGGATTGTAGTCTAGAGGGTGTGGGCTCACACTGATGTTGCGACCGGGTACGACTAAATCTGCTGGTCCCATGCTGAGTATGTAGTCTTTAAAGGGGCCGCTGGTCACGCAGCCTCCGCCACTGCCAGCAGGAAGATAGATATCCGGATAGCCGTCTAGCACCAGTTTGACATCGGGTTGATTCGGGATATAAGCGCCGTTACCTGACAAGGAAGTGTCGCTTCCATCGAAGACTTCGGACTTCTCCATCTCGTCAACGTCGGCACCCCAATTCCAATATCTGTTTTATAGAGCGTGTTCTCAGTAGGGCGTTGTGGAAAGGACTTCATAAGTCATAAAAATAGGTATACGCACGGTATATCACCTGTATAGCTACACTCATTTCGCAAGGCTTGTTCAAAGCTCCAAACAAAATGTCTGTGCCATGCCAAAAATGTTCCCTTCTCATAGTAGTCAGCGATGTTCTAAATGTTATAGTACTAGTAACTGCCAAAGTTTTGACATACCGTATAATGGATTATCAGCGTCTGATTGATATGAGTAGCCACAAAGTCATCATATCGTGACTTGGTTCCCGGAGCAAGCTCGTTGGGGGGTTTGAGATGGTAAGTCCTGCAAGCAAAGCACGGAGTTTATATAAGCCTTCTTCTCCTTCCGAGTGAAGGCCCTCCAATCACGACGGATTCGCATGGTTTGCTGAGTACATCCCTCATGTCGCAGGGGGGCGTGTGTGACATCAGAAATCACTGCATCGCGCGCGATCTCAGCTAGCCGCTGAAGCTGAGCTTCAGCTTTTGCCGACGAATTAGATGCCCATATGGTCGTGGGCAGCGCGGAAGATGAAAGAGACGGAGGCGAAGATGGCCTGATCCCATGTATATATTTAGGAGATGAAGGGATTGCATATGCTTGCAGGGCAAGTAGGATGCCTATCGCGAGTACTGGCAATTTGGCGGTAACCATGGCGGCCCAGCAGGTACCCGAAACTTGGGGCAGGTACTTCAACTTCAAGTTTTAACTGGTAGCTATAGGGCTTCTCGAAGGTGGAAGAAAACTAAACTCGCACAATGACCACGAGGGTGCCCAGCTAGATAAGCAATTCGATTGCACCTGCATCCGAACTCGATCGCCGATTTATTTTGGACTACATAATGGGGGGCCGGGAACCTTACACGCTGATGCTGAAGCCAATTTTCTTGGTAAAACGTGCCTCCCGCCGGGATCTGCTTGTCTCCCCCTCTCCGGGGGCGGTGGGCCTGCCCTTTTGGGTCCTTTTGGGCCCTTCCCGCAGGGGCTCCACCGGTCTGAACTTGGGCCCCCCCAAGTGCCTGAAGCCCTGGTGAACCATAAGCCCCCTTCCATCCCCCCTCCCTCGACTTGAAAATACGAGCAGACGAAACAGATGTCGTCTATTTTATGAATTTAGAGTAATGGCGGCAATGAAATTCTTAGATTATCCCGTTATCGAGGATAGAAAACACGGTATCTGATCGTGGTCTCCACTTAGTTGCAGCTCCCGTGCAGCACCTAGGGCTCGGAACAGCCAGGGTAGACCAAGCTGGCCCCGCTAGTGTCAACCCATTCATCTAATACTGCTCCAAATGCTTTCTGTGCCGGTCTAGGTGCTGGGCCTGATTGGATATGATTGCCAGACGGCTCGTAATGAGCCCAATACTCATCCCGCGCACATAGGCAAGCTGCGATGACTCGGAGTAATACCTTTAAAGGGATTGTATTGCCGCGGAATGACTATAGTCTTTGAGACTTTTAGACCGAAGCGGGTGGCATTTGATTATTCTAAGAACCTTGGGTTACATCGTTCGACATCCTAGGACGTGGAATCATCTCTCTAGTAAGTATATTTCTATAATAGAAGTGGCGACGTAAAATTTCTATGAAGGGCGAAGCCTTGCAGGCAAACTATGCAACAGCTTTCAAAAGCTGTTCAAACAACTCGTCAGAGTCAGGTCCAATTGGATTGGCCATGGTAATTGCTTCTTCGACATCCTCCGGTGGGTAGATTAGCTTTTGGTTGATGGAGCATTTGACCCGTTTCGCCAGGTCCCCCGTCAGCTTGACTTCTCTATCCCAGCCCCCAGAGACAACGGTGCCCCAGGCCCCCAGATCCAAGCAGCAATTGTAAGAAGGCTGATCGTATTGTACCAGAGCCTCTCCCAGGAGTTCCGCAGCGGCATTGTGGCCGGATACACGACCCAGGGAAAGAGCATGCTGGCAGGACATCAAGGCAAAGTGACCCTTGTCGTCGGCGGCCGCCTGAGCAGTATCGCCCGTAGCGAAGATATTCTTGAAGGATGGAACTCGAAGGTTTCCATCGACCAACAGGCGGGCCAGGCCGTCCTTGGGGGCGGGAATTTGTTGAGTCAAGGGCGATGCTCTCACCCCGGCGGTCCAAATAGCCGTCTTGGTTTCAATGCGTTCCCCAGACGCAAGAGTGACACCATTTCCATCGATAGCGGAGACAAGGGATCCAAGCTTGACTTGGATACCGAGTTCGTTCAAAGCCTGGGTAATGATAGGACGCGGACCTGGCCCGAGTTCAGGGCCAAGCTCATTTGCGCCTTCGACAACCAAGATCCTGGTATTTGAGTTTGGCAGTCGCTTGGGTAGCTCGGTGGCCAGCTCGATTCCAGTGAAACCGGCGCCACATACGACGATTGTGTCACGGGCAGGGCTTGCTGGAAGCGAGCCAAGGCTTTGGAGATGGGATTCAAGCTTCACTGCCGAGTCCAAGGAGTCGATATCAAACGCGTGCTCGTGGATGCCAGGAATGGACTTGGGTCGCACGACAGAACTTCCAGCTGCTAGGATCATGCGGTCGTAGCGGATGGTTGACTCGGTACCGGTGGGAGAGTGGACAAGGACGGTGTTGTTCTCGGCGCTGATGGTTTGAACGAAACCTTGAACGAATTGAATGCCTGCTTCTTTGAAGAGAGTCTCGACGGAGTGTGTCATCTGGGAGACATTGGCCTCATAGAGACGTGGCCGAATGACCAGAGATGGGTTTGGGGCAATCAGCAAGATTTCGAGCTCGTTCTCTCTTTGGGTGAGTTTCGCGAGGCGTTTGGCGGCGAGAGCACTCCAGATGCCGGCAAATCCGGATCCGATGATGACGATTCTCGGCATTTTTTGGTTTGTGGAAATGGTTTCAATAATGGAATACGATGCTTCGCAGAAATCTCACAGTCGATCACACTGTCGTTTGTTGTGTAGTAGTGTAGTAGTGCTGATAGTGATGACTCGTAGTTCTTGATTGAGTCTTCCCACGCTATTATATACCAGTACTAGTACCAGTAACTAATATTTCAAGTTCAATTTCTAGAAACAAATTGACTCAACCTGCTAGACTACTAGGCTATCCGATGAAGCACGACATTGAGTGGCACTATACTATTAGTAACTAATACTAGTACCAATAGCAGTAAAATGGAGTCCGGGTATCCGCTTCCCGCAGTGGATACCCGATGAGTCCCCGAGCACTTCGAGTACCCGCATTTCTTCATCGATGATCTGCCGCTATGGCTATCATCTTCTCATGACATGACACCTCCCCAGAATTCCAGAGCTACGCGCTCATCCTTAGCCTGTTTACCATGTCGCTCGCGACACCTGAAGTGCGACGGGAGGCGACCAGCTTGCGCTCGTTGCTCCGAATCTGACCAACAATGCCACTACGCTCGATCGCGCCGCGGTGGGTTGGATCGCGCGGCCCTAGCAGAGCGTCGCAAACGACTTTCGGGCGTCATTAATACTGAGCAGGTCTCAATCGCCGATGACTGGAGTCCGCCAGGGGCTGCGGGAGCTCAAGGCGAGCTGGATCTCACGTCACAATTCATTGAGGCGGATTTCGACAATGGCGGGGGTCTGCTCGATGGCATCGCTCTTGGCAATACGACCTCCAAGGTCGACTCGCCAGGATCAGCCACCTCTTGTCAGGTCCAGATGACCAACATAGAGAAGGATTCCCTGGTTCATTCTTACTACAAGAACTTCCATCGATTCCTCCCTCTACTCCTACCCAGACGCCACATGACCAGACACTACCAAAATCCGAACCGCCAGCTGAGCCTGAAACCCCTGATTGCAGCCATGCGCCTGATTGGATATATTTACAACTTCCGCGAATGGTCATCTGCCTTGCAAGACCACGTGGAAACATGTCTAGCCCAGGCCATGCCGTCAGATCCAGTCGTGGTCCAGGTCCGGCTATTATACTCTGTGGCCCTGTTTTGGTACGACCATAAAAGTCAGGCTAAAACGGAAATGGACGATGCAATACGACTCGCCCTGGATCTGAATATGCATCATGAAGAATTTGCTGTCCAAAATGGGGCCGAGGATCCTGTAGTCGAGGAAAGCTGGCGACGAACATGGTGGATGTTGTACACTGTCGATGCATATTATGCAGGGACCCTGGGAACGATGGAGTTTCAAGTCATGGAGGTCGATGCAACCGTGGGGCTGCCTTGCGAAGAGCAAGAATACGAGTCGGGAGTACGTTGTCACACCCTTCTGCTTAGTCGATTTCTATAATCTACACCCCCTCTGGATGTCACAAGGACATGACTAAACGCGCTGACCTTTTGATAGGTGATACCTGTTCCAAAGACAGTGCAAGATTTTGATTGTCGAGAATTTTCTCCCGAAGATACGGTATTCTCTTCGTTTGCATACCTCATCGGCGCCGTAAAGTGCGCGGCTTTGGCGATATACGCGGCCCCCAAGAACGCGGTAAAAGAGGACTCGTTACCTGTCATTCAGGCTGCCGACTCAGCCCTAGATGGATGGCTGCTTCTTTTGCCAAAGGATGATAAGCAGGTGATGACCAAGACTGGTGAAATCGACGAACTGATGTTTCAGGCGCATTTACTCATACATGTGTGGGTACTCTCCTCGATCATTACCTCTGTCTTAGGAATCTGGCTAATATGATTACAATGTAGCGCGAGTATCGGCATCCACAGACCACTCTCAGACCTAAAATTCAATCCCATTGAAGATATCTCAAGCTGCGCTCGAAATCCGCCTCCCGATAACCCTACGCCGGAGTTGATTAATGTCCATACTGTTCGAGTCATCCGAGCGACCGAGGCCCAGATTCGTCTTCTGGCGTTGCCGGTTCGGCCATTTCACCACACCCCCTTCTCAACATGCATGATCAGCGAGGGCATTTTGGCACTCCTATCTGCCTGCCATTTCTTGCTAAAAGGGAAAAAACTGGCCATAGCAAGAGATCAGATTCGGATGACAATCGGTTGCCTCAAGACATTGGCTGGCCTGTGGCCAAGAACTGCGAGAAATCTTCGCGAGATCCAAACCATTGCTCACCGTGTGCTAGGACTTGGGCCCAAACTCACAAGCAATAATGGAACTCCTTGTTCCAGTGACCTGCCACATCTATCTGGTGGCAATGGCCAGGGAAATTTGGGGTCGGAGGGCGAAGCCTCGAGTAATGACACCGATATGCTTCCTCTTTTAAGTTCTATCGATGATCTTTGTGGATGGTACAATATTGGTGACTTGAGCACCGACTTTGCATGGGATATGAACAACGCTTCATGATTCAATTTTACCGAGTTCTCACACCTGCTCAGCCTTTGGGCCTGTGCTAGCTCGCTGGATTTTCTTTTGGGCTTCTTTAAATAATTCAATAGTACTACTAGTATATAGTATGTGCATAAAACTCAAAACACTATTATCACCCGGGCAGAAACTGCGGGTTAATGTCATTATTTGAATTTCGCTTTTCACTTCACTTTAATAACTTGCCCAGGTGACTTTTGACTTTTCGCTCCCGAAATGCTATTTTGATTAATCGGCTATGTCTGCTATGGCTCATTAACCTTTCTTCAAGATCCCCAAAAAAGGTAAAAAGGAAAAACACATAATTCTATTGCTATGCTATTATCACACAAAGCTGATTACAGCCTTGTTTCCACGACCTCGCTGTCGAGCATACGCCCATGCCTTGACCGAGTCATCAAAGGGAAATACCTCAACCTTCAAGGGCTTAACTAATCCACCATCAATCATCTCACCCAGTTGATTAAGTCTCTCAGACACCGGCGAAAGAATGAAATGCTTATACCGGACACCAGGATGATCAACCGCCTCAGGGGCCACACCTTGTCCAAAAGCCCATGATGGCGCAGGATCTCCAACTGTAATGAGAGTACCATTATCCTCGACGACTTTCCAACACTTCTCTAACACTTTCCCTCCAACCGTATCGAAAACAAGACCCACCTTATTAAACTGGGTCTCCCATCCCTCAGTTTTGTAATCGAATACCTCATCCGCGCCCATCTTTCTCAAAGTCTCATGGTGTTGAGCCGAAGCCAGTCCAACAACATGAGCCCCAAATTTCAACTTGGCAATCTGCACCGCCAAAATGCCCACCGAACCAGACGCACCCGTGATAAAGACTCTCATGCCTGACTTGATCCCACCATGATCCAACAGTGCCTCATACGCAGTCAGAAGTGGAATTGGCAGCGCAGCCGCCTCTGCGTGCGATATCGATTTCGGCTTCAGGGCTACCTCATTGTCCGTACAGATCGCATATTCAGCTTGGCCCTCGCCCCGATCCGCTGTGATCATTGCGAAAATCTCGTGGCCGACTTTGAGTGGGCCGTTATAGTTTGGGCCGAGTTGAGAGACAACGCCTGAAATGTCGTGGCCTGGGATCCTGGTTGCTCGGTTGTATGGTTCGGGCCAGGTTATCTCGTCGCCGGTTATACCAGCGGCGTGGACCTGGATCAGGATCTCGGCATCTTTGGGGACGGGTTTGGTTATTTCATCGTTTGTGGCGACGGTGGGGGGAGGATGGATCTCCTAGGATTTGGACGGCTTTCATTGTGTTGGTGGGAATAATGTTGAATTTTCTTCAGGAGGTATGATGTCGTATGAGTATTGTGTTTTGAATGGACTGAAATGTGGAGTAACTAGTAGGCCTTTGATTCACGGGTTTGGATCTGAAGTTAAATAAGAGAAGCCGTTGGTGGAGGGTGGGGATCCTGTCGTCCCATGCCTTAGGGACAACAACGGTTACCCGGATACCCGGGCTGAACTGGCTGGGCAGGGCTGCTTCGAAGTACCTCAATAGCCTAGTGGATACTCGCCATAATCTCGTCATTTTATTCAGCAGAGAGCTCGAAGTGGAGCCCTTCCTCCTTCACGGACCTTTCTTTTCAACTCGAGAAATTAATTGCTGTAGAGATGAGACAGCATAGGCAAGTTGGGAAAGGAAATCGACATCAAATTCACTCAACCGCATATCTTAGGAGGATGTTCAATTCCGAGACCTCATGCCGCACAGCATTAGTCAGTCCACACCGCTACCTCTAGTTAGTAGTCTTCCATCCTGCTATGTACACATGCCATCATGATCGTCTCTTTCGTTCTCAACCGGTAGTATTCACATATCCAGAATGCTTCAGAGATCCTAGATTAAATATTTTGGGCCTATTCATGGGCATATGAAGCTAATTTTGAGCGAGAACATACAGTCTGATACTAGTAGCTAACAGATCTGGTTGAGTACTTTCCCCCACTTCTTGAAATCTACTATAATACATAGTACATTATACCCAGGTACGTATTGGATAGAATCAATCAAAACGTCAAGACAGTTGTTATACAATATCCCAAACATGGCCGCCTTACTCGTCATCTGCCCGGCAAAGCAAACCACTATGAAGATCATAGTCCCATTTATCACTCCCGATGCCACTCTGCACAAAAATACTCTCACTTGGATCATACTTGAGCTTGACATCTAACAAGCGATCATAATTGACGCCATAGAAATCCTGCTTCCAGGTACTCGAGAACGGATTTCCTTCATTCATATAGGATCCAGTATTAGGCGCCCATTCTCTCCAAACAGGCTCCTTAACCTTTTCATAGAAATTGGCGCCTATTTCAAGCCCAGTCTTAGCATCACCGGACTCATTGAAGGAGGAGCCGTACGCCATAACGTGAGCATATGCCGAGCGCCAAGCGGGAAGTACACTCCCACGCCTTTTCTCGGAAATCTTGGCAGGACCAGGTCCACCCTGCAGGCCGAAAAGAAGCATTGCTCCTTTCGCGGGATCCTGGGAGACGGAAATCTTTTGGAGATAGTGGATCAACTTTTCGCGTGGGAGGTCGGATAATTCTGCTCTTCCTAGAAGTCTGCTGGTGAATAAACTAGCGGACCCTGCTGACTGGCTTGATAAATAGTTGGGCTTGACAGATGACCAATAACTTTGACTTGTCGGGGGATTAAATGCGAGATTGAGATATTCGTGTCCGATGTTTGTGATTTTCGTCGCTAGTTGGTGAATAGTGTCATTCATACGCCACGCGCTAGAATTGAAACCGGTCAAACTGATAGTAACAACAGGACCAGCCTGTTCTCCCGTAACTGACATTACGGTCCCGGTGATTCCTGCGTCCATCAAGTTCGGTATCTCGGAGGCAATCACGGCGAGAGCTGCCCACGAAGCGTTTCCATTGACACTGGAGTTGAATGTCAATCCACCGCTAACAATGTTCACAGGAACGGGATGAGTTCGAAGAATAAATTCGGTTATAATGCCAAATTGACCCCCGCCAGCTCCCCGGACTGCCCAAAAAAGATCCTGGTTCTGCTGGTCATTGGCGACCAAACGGCGGCCATCGGTAGTCACGACAGTGACTTGATATACTTGATCCGACGCCAGGCCATATGTACTGGAAAGAAGGCCATGGCCGCCATTTTGGATCAATCCGCCCAGACCGACGGTGGCATCTTCGCCTCCGACTACGGTTCTGTTGACGCGATGCGCAGCTGTGTAGACGGCGCCCCAGTTGTTCCCACCGCCGCAAATCATCACATCTGCAGTCTTGCTGGTTCCGGGTATCTTCCATGTAGATTCGTGTTGTATGTGATTGAAATTATGCGTCCATATAGAGAGTGAATATGCTCCAGTTGATCTGAAACCCAAAAAAAAGCCAAAGGTTAGAATGGAACGGAAAGAACTTGAAGATCAAACTGGAATTCAACACCTACCGACCGCTTAGATCATGTCCGGTAGACTTGATGACAATCCGTATATTATGATCAGACGCCCATTTCATTGCTGTCGCAACCTGCTGCTCAGTTGTGGCATTGACGATGTATCGAGGCAAACCCCCGACGCTGCAGCCTTTTTCTTTGCTGTATCCAGAAACACCCGGCGGTAAGCAAGAGTTGTTATTCCAAATGGAGTAATCGTTGCTCTCTGGCCAGAGGCTATGATAATAAGCATAAGACCAGTGGGATTGCACCTCGCTGCAGCTGTGTGGTGATCTGAAGGGGTTTCCGGGGTAGCAAGAGGAGCCGACGGGGGCGGTTTGAAGCAGAGCCCCCTGAATGGATTGATTCAACGAGGCCCATTGCCCGGTTGATGGCCAGGTTGGATCATGAGGGGATGTTTTGCATTTTGATGATGCTATTACCGGAGATACGGCCAGGAAGGCAAGAGTAATGAAAGTAAAATGCATGGTGATGATGGCATCGAAGGGATCTTTCGAGGGATTTGAACTAGACTATTTATATTTTTTGGACAATTGCAGTACGCATAAATAATACGAATACGATATGCTGTAAATCTTTTCAAGTTATGAAAAAATCAGGAGAAAAGGTCGAAGCATTCCAAGGTCCAAGTTGTCTGTGTGGATTTCCTTATTCGGTAATGAGAAAACGAATACGAGTGGGTCGTGATCGGCCATGGATTTCAGGTAAAATTAGGCATCAGTCCAACCTTCCTTGAAGGTTGGAAATTGCGGTTTCTGGGTGATTGGCGGGTTATAAGTAAAGTTGGTTCTTGATAAATTGCAAATCAAATTCTTCTATTCCTTTATCTCACGTAGGTAAATTGCAGTTAAGATATGCTAGTAGTTGATGCTGTTGAAAGCAGCAAGTGCTGCCCGAGGACCTCCAGTCCACGCCTACCTTCCATGCTTCGCATCTAGGGTAGTTAGTAGCTAGATATCTGTCTACCTGTCTATTCAATCAAATAGTACAACTGCACTGTCCTTCACAATTTTCGGGCCCAGGGCCGCAGCAAGCTCGCCAACAATTCCCTTAACCGACTGCGGGTTGTTGTAGGCCATTTCTTCCCAGCCGACAAGGTCCTGCAGATCGTCATCAGTCGTTTGATCACTGAAAGATAGCACCTAGATAGGCAGTTTCCAACTTACACTAAAATGCACAAATGTTCCATGGTATAGTAGATTCCAGTTTCCCAAGTTCAATGCATTGACTTGATCCAAAGTCAAGACGCCTGGCATGTGGATGTCGAATAGCGAGAGCGTTTCTTCGTTATCGAGATCGATAGATTCCTCCTTAGGAGGTGAGGAGTCCTCGGCATCGGAAGATCGATCTCGTGATAGGGAGACGTAGGAGCGGGAGTCCAGCTTCTTCGAAAGTTCCCCGTCAAGTGGATCCCATCTGTTAGATTCGGGGTCTTTGAAAATAATCAGTAAGATGACACCTAGACTGCAAAGAAATGTTATTGGCCTGCTTACCAAGGATGTACTGGGGTCGGAATGTTCCCTTGTAGCGCATCTTCTGGCAGCTGTGGATGTAGTAGCCTTTATGGAAGTCAAAGTCAGCTTCAAGAGGCTCGGGAAGGTGGCCCGGATTCACATAGACTGACCCATGTAGTAGTAAGGATATCCATTCTCCTGTGCAAAGGCAATCTCACGCAAAGCGCTCAATTTTCCAAATTCCCACTGTTCATAATCAGGATCGTAACTTGAAAAGTTGTTAGTCCAGCTATTTATTCGATGGAAGGGCCCAAGAAAGTAAGTACTCACAAGGCATAGACGGAGCTCACTCCGCTCGGAAGTAGATCCAGCACTGCTACGGCGATCAGCTTCCCATCGAGTCGATAGCATTGATGCCACGAGCCAAGTTTTTTCTCGGATTCGTTCGACTTTTTCACCTCGGCGGGGGATCGTTTAATGCCAGAGCAAAGAAAACGTGTAAAGTCCTTCACCTTCCACTTGGAGAGGTCCTCCTTGTGGACGGTCGTTTGATACTTGAGGAACAATTCATATTTCGCCTGTGAGGGAGAGTCGGCCTCAATGTTGACCTCGAAACGATGGGCTGGTTCGATGGGTCGCTTGGTGGATGGGTCGATGGGACGTTTGATGTGATTGTACTCGGATTCATGAACAGCGGACAAAACATCAAAGTTGCACTTGCGGAACTTCTTTTCCCTGTTGTAAATCGTTAGCAAGCAGATTTTCATATTGTGCTTGAAGGAATACCTACTCTCGCGTGCGTGGGCAGAGCCGAGCAGCCTTGCGAATGTATTCGGGGCCCAGGATGTAGTTGTTCCAGCGATTGATGGCCTTGCGTTGATCCCGACGTGACTGGTAAGCCGAGGCCTCCAATCTCAGGGTATAGTGCGGACAGCAGGAACGCCGCAGATTCTGTTTGTAGTACAGATTGCCCGATCTAGATGAATATGAGTCATTGAACAGGGTGGCGTTGGGGGCGAATGAAACAAAATGAATGAAAGGAAAAGAAAAAAGAAAAAGAAAGAAAGAGGCGAATGGTACGCACCGTCTCCAGCCACGATCGACGAGAATGCCGTAGTGCTCGGGGCGCACGGCTACGGAGCTGGTGTAGTATGACGCGCCTGGACAATGACGTGTCAGCGAATCTTTCCCGAAGAGGGGGAAGAGGAAGAGAATGACATACTTCCATCGTCTGATTTGCAGTAGCCACAGGAATTGCGTTGGTAGCCTGTCGGACAAGGCGAAAGTGTCAGCGATTGAAGTGGTTCGGATCGGCGTGCAAGTTAAATTGATAATCCCCCCCGGCCAAGTTGGCCCCTCCAAGCGCAGCCACCACAACCAGTGGAAGCGCCACGGGGAAGAGGGGCATATTTCAGTGGTTCTCTGCAGGGAAGTGGGACGGTACCTAGTGGTCGGAAGAGCGACAGCTGTCGCGCGCGTTCGGCGTCAACGGGCTCCATCGGGCCAGGACCAGGGAGAATCGATTCGAGTAGAGCAGCGCGAGCGGGTTGGTCGTTGGTCGTTAGTCGTTGGTCGGCGGTCCCGGCGGAAGCAGGAAATCGGAGACTGGCTGCGCGATGCGAGCAAACACGGGTGGATCGTGGCCAGGAACAAGTAATAGTAGGAATGGAAGCTTAGTGGATGGGAGAAGAGAGGAGGGGAGGGGAAGAGGAGAGGATATGTGTTGTTGTGGAGAGGGTGGAAGGGGAGAATCGGAGAGGAAGAGGATGATGTGGGATGTGATGGATAGGATGTCAGGTATGGCGGGGCTGTAATACTTTTGTATACAGGTTTGACGGGGAAGTGGTAGAAGTGGTAGATGGAGGGATTAGTAGTAGGAGTAGTAGTAGTAGTAAGCTATGCTATAGCTGAGTCTACCTGCCATAGTTAGCTACCTCCTATAGTAGGTGTGTTCCTAATCTGGCTGTATAGCACGGTGTAGTATAGCACTCACCTCAACTATAGTAATAGTATACTAGTATACTATTATATCAGTAGAACGGTAGAATATACTGTAATAAGTATACTTAGAGTATAACTATACTCTACTACAGTGTATACTATACTCTACTCTATATTGTATACTGCCATCTGTACGATAGTTATGTATGGTACGGAACTTAGTCAGTAGATGCCCCCCCCCCACCATCCACCACCAGCATCCTCCCCATTCAACTCTCTTCCTCTCATCCTTTCCCTCTTACTTCTATTCATCATGCCTATTACCACCTTTTCTCAATCCAATACTTCCTCTGCCACGGGCATGAATGGGAAGACTTAACCGAGTTCTACCTATCGCCTCGCCTCACCTCACTTCAACTCTCAATCGCCCCTCTCTGGGAAAAAAAAATTTCCTGTTCCGAACCGCTTTCAGACTTTCCCCCCCTCCGTTAAGCTTCCTCCCGGTTAAGAGAGACCAGACCTCTCTAAGGCTCCGCGGGAGCTTGCCCTGAGACAACTCTTTCAACTGAGGGGCTGAATTGCCTTTCTTTCCCTTTTGTCTCTCTTCTCTTTCCATTCTCATTTCTCCTTTTCTTCTGGCCCGCTACACTCTTTTCTTCTTTTCTCTCTCTCCTCCGTTTTCGGTACACCTCCCGACGACAACTCTACCGAACTTCCCGTTGTCGCAATGGCTCAAATACGCTCCATGGAGGCTCGCGTGGGCCGAAAGAACCAACGTAAGTCTCCCCAACTCTTCCGCACGTGGGGGCGAATCGCGATCGCGAGATCAACCATACCTCCCATGTTCCCGATCCCGAATGCTGACTCCACCACTATCTAGGCTATGGTTCAAAAGGCGAACGTCTCGTCGCCGGTGTCGTCCCCCTTTCCGCCGATAAAACCAAAGTCCTGATGATTCAATCCGCCGGACCCGGAGGTTGGGTACTCCCCAAGGGTGGGTGGGAACTCGACGAAAGCACCGCCCAGCAGGCCGCCTGTCGAGAGGCGTGGGAGGAAGCCGGTGTCGTGTGCACCGTCAACAAGGATCTGGGTCTGATCCCCGACATGCGCCCTTTTGCTCTCTTGACTGCGCAAGCTCCCAAGGCCTCCTACCAATTCTTCGAAGTAACAGTCGACCGAGAAGAAGACGACTGGCCGGAGAGGCACAAGCGCAAACGCCAGTGGGTTGGCTACACCCAGGCGGCCACCGCTCTCGCCAATCGACCCGAATTGCTGGAGGCGCTGAACCGCAGCTCCTTAAAACGGTAGCCGCGGTCGTTGCTATTGCTACAATCCGCTTCGTGTTCGCAATTCATGCGGTCTCTGGACCAGATGAACCCTACGGAACAACCGGTATTCGGGACACCCCACCCGATTGACGACTCGACACGACCAAGAAAAAAAAGATCGGTGGCTTTGTTGCTTTTCGAACTTCTTTTTTGTCCTTTTCTTTTCTCTTTCTTTTTATCTTAACTCTGCATCGCATACGTCGCCTCGGCGGCCGGGCTGCTGTCTTACCCGGTCGTTTCTAACGTTAACGTGGGCGCATTAAGTTTTTTTTTCTTTCTTGCTCTTTTCCTTTCGCTCTGGTCATATTCTTATAGACACCGTGTACTAGGCCCCCCCTTCCGGGGACCTAGAAGCCGGGTGGAGGGCTCCCCTGTGATATCTTTGATCGATCTCCCCATCATTATGCTGCTTTACCAGCTCCCCAGTGAGAGAAAAGCGTTTCCAGATCAACCTTGCTCGCGCTAAATGGAATCTGAACCATGCCCTCCCACTCTCTCCCTCCCCCCTCTCACTAACCCTTAGCAATGCCCTCCAAAGTCGACTACGTAGTCAATGCTGTAATCACGAGCGAATTCTCTTTCCGATGCCAAAACCGGCGCCGATCGGGTTCAAGGTAAATGTTACTATCCTTATTGTAGATGCGCAATCTTCCATCTCAATCATGTATATAAATAGTACTAATATATCTAGACGGTCGTCATCAAATACCATGCATCATCAGCTTTAACCAAGCAGTGAATAGAGTAGTAGTATGGCATATGGTCACGGGATCACTAGTAGTAGTAGTAGTAGTTTGAGAAGCTGGCACCTACTTAGGTACATGATCAAACCGGGATTATGTATTATGGTAGCTACTAATAACCTGAGTGTTTGGAATTGGCGAGATCCTCTACTATAATGAGGTGTGAGTGCCCAAGTGGGAGCAGCTTTCAAGGTGAGGCTGTCCCGATTAGGCCAAATGCCAAGACATCCTCCGAGGGAGCAAATCCACTGCTTCACTCCCGCGGAGCCAGAATCACCTTCCAACCCGCTTCTTCCATCCTCCCATTCTTGCCTGTCGTCTCCTGGCATCATTCCCTTCTCTCTTTCCCTTCTTGAATGATAGCCATATAGTCTCCCACTCTCGGACACAGGCGGCGACCAGCGCTGCCGCATCAACAGCACCATGGAATACGAAATGGATATGGAGCCCACGGGGCCTCAAGTGACCGTTCGCGAAGTGAGCTACCCAGGACAAGCCACAGCTTCAGCAGCAGGGAGCCAAGTAAACTAATCAATCCTCCCTTCAGGCGGAACCCTACCGTGTCGATTTCAAACTGAGCTCCATCGACCTCGCCTTCGCGAACTCACTACGCCGCACGATCCTGGCCGAAGTCCCCACCATGGCTCTGGACCTAATCGAGATCGAAAGCAACACCTCCGTCCTCGCCGACGAAATGCTCGCCCACCGCCTGGGCATGATTCCGCTCAATGCGAAAAACTGCGATCAGCTGGACTACACCCGCGACTGCGACTGCGAGGACCACTGTGTGCGCTGCAGCGTGACGCTGTCGCTGCACGCGCGCTGTGGAAATGGAATCATGACCGTTTATGCGCGGGACCTTGCTGTTCAGGGCGAGCGCATGAATGATACGATTGGTGACCCTGTCACTACGGACGCTGAGGGCAAGGGCGCTATCATCTGTAAGCTGCGCAAGGGACAGGAGATCAAGTTGACATGTTTGGCGAAGAAGGGCACGGCGAAGGAGCATGCGAAGTGGGCGCCTACTTCTGCTGTTGGATTCGAGTATGATCCGCACAATAACTTGAAGCATGTCGACTACTGGTATGAGCAGGATGCCGCTAAGGAATGGTATGTACTGCATGCATGCACTTTCACGAATTTTCTTTTGATGGAAAAGAAAATTGATTGTCCTGTCTACGAATTGCGAATGCTTACTTTTGAACTCATCTAGGCCTATCTCTGAAAATGCTGCTTGGGAACCTGCTGCCAACCCGGATCAACCTTTCGATTATGACGCCGAGCCCAACACATACTATTTCGATGTGGAGAGCATCGGTAACCTGGAACCCGACATGATCATCCAGCAAGGTATCACAGTCCTTCAGCAAAAGCTCGCCACCACCATCTCCGTTCTCTCAGGCGAAGGCGAGGACGGCCACGTCGGCGGTGTCGAAGATGCCGATATGATGGGCGGCGCCGACCCTGACGCCTATGAACCTCCCGAGGGCATCGATGGCCATCTCACAGCGTACGGAAACGGTGCGGCCGGCGCGTGGGGCGCTAGTGCGCAGACGCCATATGGTGCTACGCCGTATGGACAAGGCGCTTACGGATTCTAAATATCGCAAGGCGAACGATCCACAAAACGGTTCTGAGCATGCAGGTTGGAGTTTCTTCTGCTTTTTCTTTTCTTCTTAGCTAGTTCATTTCTGGCGGTTTGGCGGCGCAATCGGGAGTTTCATCTTAAGATGAAGGCAAATATTCGGCCGTGATTCGAGAACTACATCTGTCCATATACCTTTCACTACTAGTAAAAAAAAGCTTTATGATCATTTTTGGAAACTTGTTCAAGAAATCAATTTTTGTTATATTCAACTCTGAACAGCAGCCAGAAACTAGCCAAGTTTCAACTACCTCAAAGACCTATCCCCCAAGCAACCCCGAATAGACCCAAGAAGAAATTTAGAATGAACATGTTTACTCGGCGGCACATACATCGTCCCAAGTCTTCGATCAGCCCCCAAAACTTCCTGCCCAAGAACAATATACCCACCAATAATAAGCTGTCTCAATAAACTCGCTTGTCTTCTAGCAGCAGCAAAAACATCATCCGGGCCGCGAAAAAACCCGCGTACCTGAAGCCAGAAAGCATGTTTGGAGACTACACCTGGTTTATCAACAATGACACAACGACGATCCGACCACTGACCTTGAAGCGCGCTCTCTACCTCGATCAAAAAGTCCTCGGGAATTCGACACCGGTGGTAAAATGTCATCGGTACCGCTACCCATGTCACGGTCTGCTCTTCAGAGGTACTGTAGACATTTTCTAAATGCCAGATTTTGCTCGGTATGAAGGCCCTGTCTAGGACTGGCATCAGTGTCTGTGGAAGGAGAATGTGGTTGTGTAGGATTGTTTCGTCGTGGCTGTGGATGCTGAAGTGGACTAGGGACTCTGTGTGTTTTGGGAAGGGGTTTTGGAGGGGAATTAATGGGTTATGTGTGCGTGTACCCGTGCCTGTGTGCTCTTCGTTGAGATATACGGTCGTCGGAAAAGTGTTCTCGTGTAGGTCTGAGAGAAGGAGTTTGTCAAGTTGGGTTTGGATGGCCTTTGAATCCTCGGTTTCTAGTAGTGTTAACCCCATTTTGTCAAACATTGGAATCATCCTTTTTGAAGGATTTGAGGAATCTGAGGAAGGGGGTTCTAAGGCAAAAGTAGAGGGAAATGCCCAGAGTGGCAGTGACTGCTACGCCCAGTATTGCGCCCAGGATAATATAACAGTTTCGGTTACACTGCGGAGCTGTGTTGGCAAAGAGTAGTAGCGCTGCCATGGTTTAGACGGATCTCGATTTAATTGATGTGTGGGGAGTTCGAGCTTTCAAGTTTTATATGAGACGGTGGTACCATTGGATTACTAGATGGGGCTTATTTTATTCCTCCAGTAATATGCAAGATGTTCAAGTTCAATAATAGACAGCTTTCTCTGTCGGAGGTGAACAAAGACCCATTGTGGCGGGTAAAATAGAAGACAATACAATGCGCTTTCATGTACAGTATTTCCGGAAATCGGTGTCACCCCCGGCACTCTTTCATTCTTTCCCGAACCCAAGATGCCAAGATACACTAGACCTAATTAAGCAAAAAAGACAAATAGTCAATTTGCGGTTTTCTACCAATACAGTTACTTACAGAATTAAGTTACATACCATCTGCTTTCGTATGTATGGCAGATACGAGTATTGAAGGAACCATCCGTAGCAATTCAAACAACTCCCAGCAACGCTGGATCTTGCGGACCTGACAACTTGTTGTCATCTTCCCCGTCCACGCAGCGTGTCCGAGTGGCAATCCTAGCGCTTACTCGCAATCATAGAACCTTTAGCAACCCCACCACTTTACTACAGGGGCCGATCTACCGAACTCGAACTGACAGAAGACCAATGATCCTGCTGATCACCGTACTCAGCCTGCCAGATACATAATCTTCTTACCTCATGCCTGTTGGCAGCCTCTTGTTTCCAGCTAATGTACGATGGCACTATAAATACGCTCCTCGGAAGTACCTACTGATTTGAGGGTATGGCTTACGCTGCTTTCGATAATGATTACACCTACTAGCGAACCTCGTCGGCCTAATCGACGGTATCGACTCCCTCGTATGCCCCTACACCTGGCCGTGAATGCGCAACTTTGTTTATCTATTGATGAGTTTGCTGATCTTCAACCGAAGCGGTCGATCGTTGCTCTGAGGGAGATGCGTGCGCGCGCCTCTTCCGTTCCCTGCATGCACAAAAACATCCCAGAAGCAGAGCAATGGCCGCTTCAACCCTATCCAATACCGTTAGTTGAGTTCTGGATCTATCCTGGCGTGATAAGTTCTTACACAATAGCAATCACCAGACTACCCGCCACATACTGAAGCTCACTCCACGGGGTTGGATAACCCACAGGCGCGTTCCCAAGGGCAAAATCACTCAACAGAATCTCCAAAATCGAGTAAATCCCCACACCAAGTACAATCAGATCCGCGAACCCCCCTAATCCACCCTGGAGCCCGTTTTATACGGTGTCTATGGTCGAGAAGCGTAACAGACTCAATTAGGCTGGTGACAATGGCGCAGGTGCTCTGGTTAAGATGCTTTGCATTAGCTAGGCGCTGCGAGCTGAATCGGAAACGCTCACTGTGAAAATGGCACCGCCAAAGGTTTTACCCTTGCCGTTATTGGCGTTCTTGTACGTGGTAGCTAATTTAACCAGAAAGCAGAGAGCTGCGATAGCTGTCCCAAGGATGCACAAGCGCAAGGTGAGTTGCAGATTTCCCCAGAACAACGGAAAGCGATCTCGTGTTCTAGGCGCCATCAGTAGACCGTTGGTCCTCAGATGCTGATATTTCAAGGTACTTAAGTATGGAAGACTCGCGGTAGAGTTGGAGGAGGTAGTGACAGAAAGAGTTCATAATGGGGAGTGGGCTTTCGATCCAGTAGTCAAACCGTGATGTAACATTCACCGTGCAAAGCCATCGGATTAGCGTGGTTGGCATTCGCCTAACATAAAGCGCGCCGAGATGGCCAATCAGACTGCCTTTTTGGAACGCCTGATTATATTTATAGCACTAGGGAGTTAGTACGGAGTACTCCGTAGGCAGTGTTTAATCACAACCTACGGCCATAGCATAATGACACGCACTCCCAATGATACTCGTTCTTTCTTCAATCAATAAACGTCTTGATCCAAAATTGGTTCCGCCTGATCTCGCCTAGTTGCCTGTTCGTTGGAGAGTATAACTGGCTCATACTATCTCAGCTTGCTCCGATAGTCTGGGCCCAAACCCGTCCCATACGCATGGTCGGGCGGATTCAGGGTCCGGTCGACATAGGAGGGTGGGTCATGCAGCATAGACCCACCTAGTATATCCTCGGCTTTCATAGGCTCCGAAGATGTCTTACTTGGTGGGACTGGCCGAAAAGTGGGGTTGGCAATTGAATTGACTCATCACTTCAAGCGATTTTGCGCAACTCACCAAAGATCTTGTTCATCTCTGAATGCTTCAACGTTATTCTTTCTGAAACCGGGACTCCTATCTATTACCCACACAGACAATACTTATCGATGACGGCGACTTATCATGTACTTTCCACGCCACAACTCCTTCGCGAAATCTTCTCCTGGATTGACAAGGATGATGGTTTTAGTTGTGAAGTAGGGAATGACGCAGAGGACGCTTTTCTTGACAGCATCGTCTGGGACGGGCTTAGCTCTCTTAGTGAGATTGACTGGAGTAACTGTCCTAGGTCGTATTATTACGACAAGAAGGGTGTCTTGCTCCGATGTGGCCTTGTCAATACACTTTGGTGGTGTGAGGCTATACGGTTTATCTGGAGGCGCCTGGGTGGTCCTGGCCATGGGAACACAGATCTCCTTGGCTGTTTTGCAGGATTTCGTGATCCTTGTCGCAAGCAATTTCACGCAAACTTGGTCACACGAGCCGATCTGTTTATTATTAACGAAGATAATGCAGATATCTACGACTCTCTAATTCAAGGAGTTAATTTTCCAAACCTTCAGCGATTGTGCTTGTACTGCCCAAAAGGACGCGATTATATTCCACAGCTACAATGTCCATCCCTAAAGATATTGGAGATCAATCCTCAGTACGAAAGTGAATTCGGCGTACCTGAATATGGGTTGAGCCAAGAACAGTGGGATAAAGTGTTATGTCGGATATCCGTGAGTTGAGTTTACAATTTCGCAATCGGTGTAATTTGCTAATTGGGATATGGTGACACCATTATGTAGGCGCTTTTTCCAGCCCTTCGAACCGTCAAATTCTTAGATTATGCGCGGGTTTGGCGGGGGCGCTGGCGCACTTTAAGAAAAACTTGCCGTGCTTGGAAGCTTTTGATGAAAACTGTGTTGTGGAAAGCACAGAAACTGAATAATAGTGATATCAAATATTGCACCCCTTAAAATTGATATGTGTCTTGCATTTTACAATTATTTTGCCACATTGTTGAGCGTTGAGCAGGGTCTGGACTGTCTCAGTACTTCCTCTCTATGTAGCAGCCTGTAGTGTGTTGCCGTATGACCACCCTAGGCATTGACATCGGCCTGAGCGTCAAGGAGGATCTTGACTGTCTCGGCACTTCCTCTCCACACAGTAGCCTATATTACATTATTGTACTCACCACCTTAGTCATTGACATTCACTCTAGCCCCGAGCAATATATCAACAATTATATTATAACCTCCTATTAAAGCTTTTTGTAGAGTAGCCCTACTTTGTGTCTCAAGTCGTCTTTTGCCCCGCTCTCAGGTGACCGCCGGGCACTAAACGTTGCTAGGTTGGGAGCCATGGTTCGTTGCACCGCTCAGTGTGGGGATTGGAAGTTGACGTCGGGCCTCAGGCTGCAACTTCTCGCCTTACAGGTAATAAACAATTTCCCCGCCAATACGATAATCCGGTAATTTACGGTATGGTCCAAAAACAAATGAGGCTGATATAGCTTGTCCGAAAGTAGCTTAGCGTATCTTGGTATTTAGGGTCCGGGGGACCATGAAAGAGTATGGGGGGTGACACCGATTTCCGGAAATACTGTACCCGAGACGAAATTGCCCCTTGTCTGCTTATGAACTGCCGTAAATCGACTATTTCCATTCTCTTCTACGCGGTTTCCAAGCATTGGTGAATGGAGCAAAGAATAGCCCAGGGCCTAAGTGATAAAGCTACCCGCCGCCTTCGAGCCTAGAAAGACATCTTTGCGTGAATCAGTCTCATATTATCAAAAGCATTATATCGACTTTCTCGAATGACCTGGTCTTTTTTCTGGTACTAATTACTAGTACATATTATCATATCCTTTGTCCCTAACCTCTATATATACTACTAGTAGTAGATCAATCTTTCATCGATGAATATCCAATCACCCACCAGCCACCCTCTACTAGTTCTATTATAGCACAAAGGCTAAGTAGTAAGCTCTCAGCTCCCTGATATTCACTAACAACTTACAGTAACTATCAGATAAATTGACAATATGAGCGGTTCCAAAGATCACGGCAAGAAGGGAAAGGAAGTTGAGGGTCTCGGCATCATGAACGTCGAGGTACCCACGCAGACGAAGAAGTCCGAGAGCATGCCGAAACTTTGTACATGTCATTATCTTTGCCAGCACAAGAAATTTGCGCTAGATGAGCAGAATGAGGGGAAGAAAAAGGAAAAGAGACCAGATGTTTAATGGTGCAGTGTCATGCGGAGGGGCGGAAGGCTAAGAAGTAGAGTATTGATTGATTAGTTGTTTTAAATGCTGAATCAAACCTGCCTGGACGCTATGAAAGGATTTAAAGCAAAAAGAACTTGCCGAGAAATCAGTTTTATACATAGGATCGATATTGCATCAAAGTAGGACTCTTCGTCGTATTCTAAATTATTCCACGGCAGTCACATGTATGACCCAGAATTGCAGGTGGGCTTTCCTTTTCCGTTCCCGGCAGAACTATTCAACCAACTGAGGTATGATTGCCAAAAAACAGAGAACATCGATGTCACAATTGATCGAGACTGGGGTTTGATATATGAAAAATTGAATGCCGTCACCAAAGGCCAAAATAGGAAGCTTCTGGGAATACTTTTATCTTTCCTCTCTTCAATTGCACCCCAAAGCCTCTCCCCGGCGAGGAGTCTATGAGCCGCAAAGAAATAGACATTGAACATCGGAGTGTAAAAGGCTTGGTTGGCAGCTACCTTCGCCCCCAAAGACAGAGAGGGGGAGCTGTAATTGAACCGCCGCCCAAAGAACAGGAACCATTCATGACTAGGAATCGCGATAACAAGACCGATAATGACACTCCGTAACGAGCGATAATAGTCGAAATCATCATCTCCTATCATCTGTGCTGAAAAGTTTCCAAGACAAAATATCAGCGGTGTAAGGCACAGCTGGGTAATATATGGGCGTCGGCTTTGAGAGTGTGGAAGCCAATCAGATAGTGATGCAATAGGGCTCTGGAGTTTTCGGGACATCGGTCTCGGAGCTGTACCACGAGGAACAGCATCTTGTTTCGTTCGGGAATTTGTGGCTTTAGTGGGTTGATAGTTCACTGGAATACGACTCGGTAGCCTGAAACGCAACCAAGTGAGCACTGGCATGACATCGTGTCGAAGATGAGGATGGGAACAGGCGAGAAGACACCGATGAATCAACATAGTTCGTGTAAATATACGGGTTCTAGAGAACGCGAGCCTGTCAGAAGAAACAATCAGTCAGATTGGATTCATTACTTTATAGGGACCGCAACTCGAACTTCCGTTATACCAAACAAAGGTGGTGCTTTCACCGTCCAAAAAGGCGTAACTAAGGGGTAACGGGAATGCCACCACACTATTTTATACGGCGATCATACATCCTGGAATTTGGACCCCAGTATTCAAATCACGCTCCAATGCCCGGAGAAATAATTAATGCATCACTCTCATAATCAGGAGGCCTGTTTGTTTTGAGACTTATGGTCAAAAAATATATCGGTTCAATAAGATTCAAGTTCTCACCATCGATGTGGTGATTCAACCTACGCTCAACTTGAATGTTACAATATGTCCCGAAACTGGTGTCACCAACATTACTCCTTTTTTGTTTTGGAGAGTTGGCTTTCGATGGCTGAACTAGCGCATCATTTGAAATGAAGCTTGCCTAGAATAATGAGCTGACGCGTATTGTGGCGGTGGCTGTGTGTGGGAATCTTAGCCATAGCCTCATTTAATGGCCCTATCTCCCTTACGATGTTGACAAAGTAGGGGTGTGTATGTTCACAATCTTTCACTAGCTTTTGTTATTAGCCATCTTCTTGCTAAATAGAGAATGATGTCGCTGCTCACACTCCCCAACGAATTGATAGAGCAAATTATCGCTGAACTGGACTCGCAAAGGTATTTCAATAACATTATCCGCACCTGCCAATTCTTTTACGAGTCTTTCATTGGCCTATTGTATGAAAACGAAATACGTCGTGATGGCGCCCACGCAGTGTTGCTCTATGCCGCTCAGATGGGACATGCTTGTACCATACAACGGCTTTTACAGATTTCCGCCAGCAGAACTAAAAGTCCAACCTTCCGACTCAGCCCAAATCCTTCACGTCCTTCACATTGCAATCGTTGGAGTCCACTCCTTTGGTCGGCTATCCGGGGAGATGAAGACGTGACCAGGCTGCTCCTGGGCATAGATGACATCGATGTGGACATCAAATGTCCAAGATCCCGGACCCCACTCTCAGTTGCTGCCGAACAAGGGTTTGTGGATGTTGTCCGGCTACTTTTGACTGCAGGGGCCAATCCAAATACCGGAGACAATCTCGTGATGCGGACGCCGCTGCACTGGGCAGGATCACCTCAACTTGGGGGCGAAAGTCGGGATTTGGCACATCAAAACATGTTTAGGGAAGAGGTGCAAGATCCTAAATGCAATATCCACTGTCCGTTGGTCGTTTATTTCGAGGTCGATATTGTCGGCTCCTCCCTTTGGATGGAGAAAGAAAGAGAAAAAGGAGATGGCGTCCACTTTCCAGAGGACGCACACGGACCACCTTTGATGCAGCCCAATTTAACGTCTTCATTGTGGTCGGCAGGTACAAATTATAAGGAAATATTACATCTTCTTCTCCAATATGATGCCCAGCTTGAATTAACGGACTCGGAAGGTCGAACGCCATTATCGTGGGCAGCGACATGTGGATACCAGCCTTTGGTGGAGCTTCTTTTCGACAGCAGTGTATCTCTTCATTCTCCGAAACCAGCACTGAAGAAACTTTCGAGGTTGGAAGAGAAACGTTTGAAATGTGCAGATAAAGAAAGGGACTGCAAAAAGGTAATCAAGAACTCAGTAAATCGACATGCATTTCCTGAAACTGACAATGATGACTCCCAGTCTGCCCTATCTTATGCCGCCGAGAATGGACATTACGGTATTGTGCAGTTCCTTCTGGAAAGAACCACACGACGAGACCCGCTCTGGTCTGACCCTGGCTGGGCTCCCCTGGTGTGGGCAATACGAGGGGGCCAGGCGGAGATGGTGAAATTATTGCTATCGGTGCATGCCCAAAGGTGGCCAGAGCAGTCCCTTGGCTCTCAAGCTGCGGTAGTGGCTGCGCGCGACGGAAAAACGGACATCATACCGTTGCTGGTTGAAGCTGGGGTAAAATTCGAAGCTACTCAAAGTTTGGACTACATGACCCCGCTCCATTTAGCTGCCATGAACATGCATGCTGATACCGTTAAATACCTCCTTGATATAACGGAGGTTGATGTGAATGCCCCCGATGGACATGGTTGGACTGCACTAGACTGGGCGACAAAAGGCCAGACGCGAGCCAAGATATACTGGGAGGACACGAGAATCAAAGACATGCTACTCGATCGCGGAGCTTCCCCATCATCACGGACAGGGGCAGAGCTCGCGAGCCCGCCACACTATTTTCTCCGACAATTTTCAGGGTGTACTCTCGGAGCAGACTTCAGTGATTTCCCAATTTCATTCAGATGTGATTGGGACTCCATTGCCCAAGGGAAAAAGATGCGAGACTTGCCGTATGAAAAGGGATGTACGATAGGAATGCACGCTGGCATGGTATCAGATGAAATGATTAAGCAGTTTCAAGGGTGGTCCTATAATAGACCTCGACCTATTCATGACTGAGTAAGGTGATCAGGCGCACTTTGCAAATGCAATATACGTAGCTTCATATCTAGTCATATCAATCTTCATCAGCATCATTATAGCATTAGCAAGTAATAGGCAAGTCTGTTAAATTCTCGAGCAGGCTTACATTGACCCCACATGGGACACAGCAGAAACCCCGCGCATTTTCTGAAATGGTCAACTTTATCTAGAGCATCCCAAGCCCGGAAGACATTGTTCTTACTCATCAATGACTTTGCAAGTCTCACTTGCCCGTGAGTTTCATTCCTTTCCCAAAGCGCTCCAGAAGACGACGCCCGTCAACCAGCGCATTGGATCCGCCAATCCAAAGAGCAAAGGGCGGTGTTCCGGGTCCGAACGAGGCAGGGGTCTCCGGGGTCATCGCCATGTTCCCGATCATGTTCTCCGTCTGATCGCAGTGCAGCCTGGTTCTGCCGGTGCATGTCGGGCGAAGGCAACTAGAAGGGTGGGGGCTATAAAATCAAGGTTGCACATGGCCAAAAATAGTGGAGTTCTGATCGACAAACCATGACATGTCCGGGGATTTGGGGACCAGGGGGGGTGGTCCCGTTTGGGAAATCCAAAAGGGTTTCAAGACTAGCCATGGTAATGGTGGAATGACGAATCGAACCGATCCAAACCGACCACCAGCCAATACCGTGGTCACGACCACTCTTATTTGAATAATTCAACCAGTTGTCATAGCAAAAGTTCAATAGAGATGTGCACTGGGCATGGGTTCTTTAGATCCGATGCTTTGATACTGCGCATGCGCCTGGCCGATTGTCTTTCTGGTTCGTGTGCTCTCGTTAATCCTCGTGTGCAGATACGGGCACCGAATCATCCAATACGGAGGACGATTCTGGCGGAGCGGCTGATTAGTTCCCAAGTACTGCTTAGCGTGCATAAGCAAGACCTGTGAAGGCTCCACAACCAATGCAGTTCGAGGCATGAGCGTGCAGCCACTCCGGCTCACGCCATGCACTTCCCCGTGTGGAGTTTTTGTAGACGATGCAGGGATGGGAGTCTGTCACTGGCCCACGGCAGGAGATTTGGCTTTTTCTGGCTACTCTTCCACCATACACAATCCTAATCTTGAAATGCCCCACCGACAATATTGTGCAAGGCTACAAAGCGGGCTGGGGCTGGGGTGTCAAAGCAGCCAAAAGCCACACTGCCAAACAATCACGTTGTGTTGTGGGTCAAATCGGTGGGCCCAACTTGATTCAACCCGGGGCACATCACCTTCCTGAATGGCCTGGGCCCATTCGCTCCGTACTTTTGATTCGTTGGAGGAGGAATATCGATTTGATTCGGGTGGACTCGAGCTTCGACTTGAGTTGTTTGTTAAATGGTTCGAGCGGACACGGGGAGTCCCGTCGCCGTCTGTCAACCCCACCGCTTCCCACCAACAACCCCCTTTCCCAATTTTTCTTCACCGTCCAGAGCTACAGCTTCAACCTCCAGCTCTTGCACGATCACCCGCAACGATGAGTGAGAAACCCATCGCGAAGATGGACCCCATTGCGGTGGTAAGTCGTACCCGTCAAGTCCGAAGGAGGGCGATTTTCTCACGGCCACCCTAGGACCCGGATTTTTATGCCATGAGCTCCAACTATCACACCGAGCCGCAAGATTTCGCATCGTTAGTATATCTCTCTCTCTCTAAATTAAGGTCGATAGCTCGCCTTCTGACTATCATCATGCAGGGAGACTACCTCTCTTGCGTCCACGATCGCAAAGGGTCGCCTCGAAAACGGCCGCAGGTTAGTCCGCCTCTAGTCCCAATCTTCACCCCGAAACTAACCGGAATTATAGATATCAAGCTATCAAGGACGATGATTACTGGTTGGTCGTGAAATATCAATATTGATTTGGCCTAAATTAATCACAACTAGGGGGGCCCTCTGACGAGCAGCAATTCGAAGCCTTTGAGATCGGGTAAGCGGCATATCTCTCTCTCATCCGCGCAGCAAGGAGTGAAGTGGCTAACAAATCCAGTCATATGGTGTTTCTGGTGTTAGATCACAATGAGCCAAACCCACTTTTCCGCGCTCCTATCGGCGACTCGCCCAAGGTAAATCTTGGCCAGCAGTCCTGGCTTGAAAATCGTACTAATGATGAACACAGAACATTCTAGACATTGGAACTGGCCAAGGTAGCTGGGCAATGTATGTATACAAATAGCTCATTTTCGAGAGAGAAGCTCTAACAAATAACTTAGTGATGTTGCCGACCTTTACCCCACAGCTACCGTTCGTGGCGTGGACATGTTCCCCCCACCTGTCACATGGATGCCCCCGAACTGTGTCTTCGAAGTCGATGATATTCTCCGCGAGTGGACCTGGAGAGAGCCTTTCGATTTTATCCATCTGCGTCTGATGTACGGTGCATTCGATCCTGCTGGTTGGGAGAAGGTGTACCAACAAGCCTACGAGTAAGTTTGAACTCCAAATCTTTAACCCAAATACGTTAGAAACTCGAACGACAAAAGAGGCCTGACCTATTCTCTTTTTTCACCTACAGCGCCCTCGAACCCGGTGGTTGGATCGAGCAAATGGAATTAGACGTGCGCGTTTACAGCGACGACGGCAGCTTGAAACCAAGCCACGAGCTCTACGGATGGGGCGACATGTTCATCGGATGCTCCGAACGAGCCGGAGACCGATCACTACGAACCCACGAAATGATGCGCAGCGCAATCGAGAGGGCCGGATTCGTCGATGTCCACGAAGTCAAGTACAAGATTCCCCTCGGACCCTGGGCCAAGGACAAGTTGTTGAAGGAGGCTGGTCACCTTCAGTTTGCTCACTGGAACGCCGCTCTGGAGGGCTGGGCTATGTGGCTTCTCACTCACCACGGTATTCCCGAGCCCTGGTCCAAGGAGGAGGTTCAGGTCTTCCTTGCTAAGATTCGCACTGAGCTGAAGAACCCGCACATTCACGCTTATGAGCCTGCGTATGTTTTCCTCCTGCTCTGGACCCGATGAATTTCTGCGATGTTTCTGTGCTAATTCGTTACTAGGAACCGTGTTTGGGCGAGAAAGCCTACCCTTGAGGAGCAGAAGGCCAAGGAGGCAAAGGAGGCAAAGATCAAGGCCGAGCCCTCCTCGCCTTAAGGTCTTGATGAATATATACTGTCATTTTATTAAGCATTGGCGAACTGCAGAACTTGGTTTTCGTTATATACTAGTATTTGGTCATTTCGGCACTATCTATCCTAGGTCAGCATACTGTAAATTCGACATTCAGTCGGCCCTTGAAAAGGCGGGCTAAACTAATACAAACAAACCTCAAACAATTTACGAGGAATTTAATAAAATAGACGTTATCATAGGAGTGTGATGTTCATATTATAACAGATGAAAGCCTCATTTTTGACGCTTAAGATGATAAGTAGATAGTAAAACGAAATCCCTGCCGAGACAATGCTGCCAAGCATACAACCATTTCCAACGCCGATGAGAGAATGCCACTTCATGAGTGGATGAGCTATGGACAAGAACAAAAGTAGGAACCCCTTCGCTAGAAATGCGCCAAAAAAGCAAAATAAACAATGCATGCCTTGTTTTTACTCCATCATCAGCTCCATAGGGGGACGAGAAGTCTTCGGCGGCATCTTCTTGACCGACATATCGATGGGAATCAAATCCACACCCACATCCATGTCAACATCGTCATCCAGGTCTAGACTGACATCCTCGACCATCACTGCCGGCAGGTTGGGGCTGTTGCCGTGGTCCTCGGGGTGAAAGATGATAGTGCTGCTGCGGCTGCGTTGCTGCGAGCCTGCTAGGGGCCAGCTACCAGTGCGCTTGTCGGAAGTCATAGAGACGGGTGTAGCGGGGTCGACGCTGCCAAAAGACTCCGGCTCGGCAGGTTGGTCTGTGTTGAGCATGGAGAGGGCGTTGGCGAGATCACCGGCGTGCACTTCCTTGTTGGGCGGCTCCTCGTTGCGCATCACCCATCCGGCGGGAGGGCTGGGTGGCGGGGAAATGAAGAAGAGCTTGTCGGACTGCGGGGCCTTCAGAAGCTTGGGACCCTCCTGGCTGATAAGCGGGGTGGGTTCACCGAAGTAGATGCGGGGGGTGATCTTTCGACCGAGAAGTCTGTTGCCCTCGAGGGACTTTCGCACGGTGATTGCGGCTTCTTCGGAGGAAAAGGAGCAGACGATGCGGCGGAGGGAGGGGAGCGGTGAGAAGGAGTTTAGTGCGGCGAGGACCAGGATTTGGTTGCGGATTGCGTCCAAAGAGTTGGGTTGGAATAGGACGAGGTCGTTTAGGTCGGTGATCAATAGTGTGTTGGAGGGAGGCGTTGGCTGGGAGAGCGCGGGGAGGTTGTTGAGGTCAATTGAGAGCGAAGGCCGCGATGATGACCGCGAAGAGCGGGTTTGTTGGAAAGAGGGGATGCAGCCAGAGACTGGGGAGGAGATGTTTGAGCCATGGCGTCTGATATGATTATGCTTTGTAGGGTAAAGGTGCAATGTTGGGAGAAGTCGAAGTTCGGGGGGAGGTTGGAGTTTAAAGTGAGAGAGGCGGAGAGATTGTGATAGGGGGGGTTCGCCACCGGATAAGCGTTGTAAGCCACTGGGGGGAGTCTAGATTTCTAGAGTTTTTGGTGGTGGAGGCGACTTTGGTTTTGGGGATGTCTTTAAGTGTCTTAGTGAAGAGATTTCTAAACCAAACCGAGAGAGTGGTAGGTATTTATTAACTATGTCAAAGTGTCTGCTTCCGTAAACCCGCTCTTGGATGGAGGCGCAGCGGTGGTGATGTACACGGTCTCATGCCTGCACAGCCCAACCACCAATCCACTCGGACGAAGCCGATTTAGCATTATTTGTTCCTGGCGATCCACCGGGCATAGCCTCTCTTTCTCCAATACTGTGAACGGCAAGTGATTCGTACTCGTGGGCTATCAGAAGTTGTGTGTATGCGCCACACCCTTTCATGCGCCACACTTTCATCCGCAGCGGAAGGAGCGCACCAGCCACAGGAACATGCCGATCGTGGCTTCCCAATTTGCCAATTTGCCAGTTTGTCCATCGCAACTTGGGCCTTTTTAGGAATTCTCAAGGCTTGGCCATTCTCTATTCTTTCTTTTTTTTTCTCTTCGGTTCCTTCACTCCCCAACTCCGCCTCACAATTCGCCCCCAACTAAATTACTTCCCCAGAATGTTCATCTTAATGAATCTGCCTACGTCCGACTTTGCAGCTTGGCATCCTTCTGATCCTCTCTGTGGGCAGTGCTCTGTTCGTAGCGGAGTCAATTGGCGGAGTCAATCCTGAGCCTGCTGGAATACTGGCAAAGTCGTGCGACTAAGCCCTGTCTCTGGCATATCTAACATGAAACAGGGTGTTGGATGCGAGGCAACTCAATTATTTGTTTATTTACAGTTCTTCTCCGTTTGCTACCCTTCGGCTTCCCAATGACCCGCATCCGGCGCTCCACAGCCCACCTTGATCCTGCAGCGAGGCGCAACCTTGCCTTATTTTATCTTAACACAGGCAACACAATCCGTTATGCCCAAATATGCACTGGCTGCCAGATTCAAAGGCGAATGTCGTGGATCCCGTATGGGGAAGGCTCAATGCCTTACTTACGCTCGTCGACCTGGTGGGGCGCCGCGTATTACAACACGCGCCTGCTGCCAAATTTGGCTCCCAGGTAAGCTGACCACAATCCGAGTACGATGCCCCGTTCGTTCGTTCGTTCGTTTGTTAGTTTAAGCTGGGTGGGGCTCTACGTAGCCGCTGTCTGGCGCCCGATACATGAAGAAGCGCTCCGCCACGAGAGGCGAACGGCCAGGGTCACGAGGCGCACCCCATAACATCGCCACGCTAGTCTGCAATATTCCTTTTGGCCTCTTATTCCATTGATGGCGGGTCTGCGGTGAGGCATGATAGTAAACAAGTCCACAATTAATCTTGCCCGGGCTTATCCCATACTGCTCAACAACGATTACAAAGAAGTAAATTAGTTTCCGTTGGGTCTCCCAGAATCTTTCTCTCCGTCGTCATTTCTACACTAATCCATCACCATAGTCCTCAAGCATAGTAAAATTAGGATTTACAGTCAAAGTCATCTCCTTGATCTCCTTGACTCTCACAGCCTCGTACAAGCGGAATGGGTTGTACCTGAACTCCGTCGGACTGATATCACATCCGTTAAAGCCTGATCCTACGTACATGACTCATTCAATAATGGAGGATCCCATTCACTCATGATATTTACTAACATTGGTTTCAATTAGGTTTGGAAATATACCTTGGCAAAACACAGTAACATACTCCGTTGTAGATTAATCAATAAACAGCCCACCGGAGGCAATGATATGTGCGCCATTGATCCACCGCGCTCTCTCTTCACACAAGAATCCAACCGCATACGCGATCTCATCCGGCTGTCCCATCCGGGGTCCCACGGGTGTTTGGTCGATGATGGGCTGGAGGATTTTCATTTGCTCCTCACCAGCCGCAGCGAACCCCTCCGTCCGCGTCGGCCCGGGGCTTACTGCATTTACCGTACATCCGTATTTCGGAGGCAATTCTTTCGCCCTGCATTATTTATCAACAAGATGTCCTTGATGAATCAGACACGGGGAAGGATCAGTCCGTAGCTTACCAACACTTTGTGAACGAGTCAACCATCCCCTTCGTTCCGGCATATATCGTCTGATTCGGCGGCGGACCCCGAGCAGAGATACTGGCAATATTCACGATCCGCCCACTTCCTTTCGTGAGATGAGGCAGTGCAGCCTTGGTAAGGAGGAATGTGCCACGGCCATTGATGTTGACAAGAAGATCCCAGTCTTCCAGCGTTTGTTCTTCCAGGGGCTTGTTGACGGCTAATGCAACACAGTTGACGATGATGTCGAGACGTCCCCATTTAGTGACTGCGGAATCGACCAATTTCTGCGCAGAGTCGACTTGAGACATATCTGCTTCCACGGTAATTGCGGATGATGGTGATTGTAGCGATGCAATCACCGCGTCGGCTTCGACTTGTTGATCGGGATATGGGTAGTTTACGACGGTATTGGCGCCGCGTAACGAGAGCTCTCGTACGATTGCTGCGCCTATTCCTGAAGAGGAGCCACTGACAATGGCTACTTTGCCGGCGAGAGTTTGTTCTGGCATTTTGGTCGATAAGATACTCGGGGAGGGGGTCTTGACTGAGTGATAGCTGAACTGTTGAGAGCTAATTAGGAAACCCTTTTCTTCGATAATGTGAAACTGTGGACTCGACTGCCTTTTTGGGAATCACTTCGTCAAGAGCGTCGTACAGGATTCGACGTGAGCACTTTTCAATGGGACAAAGGACTCAAGTACTTTTGAGCGCCATACACTTTTCCCCACCAAACATCTCCACATCCCGAGAATTCCCCCGCATCAATACGCGTCTCCAACATGACACCAAAAAAACGCAGGCGACCATAAGCCACCAAGGCTAGAATTATTCATACGGTAGGTGGACAATTTTGTCAGAACTATTTCTATGGGGACAGCTTTGGGGATTCCGGCGACTTTTCGACTCGGATGCTTGGGTCTGTTGAGGGGCCAATCATTACCAAATCTCCCCCGACCCGGGACTATGCAGCCTCCCTTTCACCGCCGACTACCCTTTCTTTCCGTTCGTCGCCTTCTGGACCTGACGTTCTGGTTTTTAAATTCTTCTGAAGAACATCAGGGTGAAACTCTGGATGAAAAAAACTGATTCGGAAGAGCTGTTCCAAAGGCCTTTCGGGGATGATTCATTATTGTGATTGGCTTCTGAGCGCCGAGATCCGGTGACAACTCACCCTCTACCAGGCCATAGGACAAATAAAAACCGGAGGGTGGCGTAGCTTCATGAAAAAAGGTAGTTCCCGCTCCCAGTCGTAGGCGTTTGCACGAGGGGCAAAAGAGACAAAGACTCGGGTGTCCCACAGCTTCTACGAAAGGGATCGTGAGGTATAAAGTCAGTACATCCTCTACGCCAGCATGAGCACTAGGGAGTCAGACGGCGGTTCGAGAGGTAATTCTCCGCTTGGTCGGCGAAAGGCTTCTGAGTCATGTCGACTTCTATGGGAGCGCATATGATCTTCGGTCTGGTTCAATGACCTTGGGAATACTTTGCGCTGAACAGAAGATTATCCGCGGTCTGATAGAAGTCGATATGACTCGGAAGCTTTTCATCAACTTGAATATATAGCCAGGCTGCATGCAAGGAAAGGCTATTAATTCTGTATTTCCACGAAGCGCGATATGGAGTCATTTGATTTAACATTATTCACATTCAGAGTCGTTCCATAACGTGTCCACCCCATGAGGCGATCCACGAAGTGATTAAGTATAAGTTATACCGCAAATCATTTATGCATCAGCCCTTAGTGCTTAACCTGGCGCCGGGCATGACTTCCAATGTGTCTCTTGAACTCGCAAACTTTCTCTGTGGTCTGTTGAGAGCTTTCGGAGCTTTCAGTGGCCTCTTGGATCCGTTTGGTCATGTTAGAGAAGTCGGCGGCGGAGATTTCATCTGAGGCTTTAGTCCAGCCAAGCTCAAAGGGAAGTCGCTCGTTTTCTGCAAGATGCCGTACGTCAGCCGATATACTACCAGACTTAATTCAAAAGAATGGAGTTAGCCTTCCCAAGACTTACCGAAAAGGTACTCAACCCAAATCTTCTGGACGGTACCCGCCGCTTTGTCACCCATAACGACGATAAGGAAGATCGCCTCGCCGAAACTTGATGAAAGAATAGACTCGGGGATGTCAAAGGTGGGGTTCATCGCTTTTGATGATTTGATGCGAGCTTGGCGAGCATTTGCTGCGGATTGAATATCGATAAGGGAGCCTTTCCAGTAGGAGCGTGTTTCATCGAAGGCGGCCTTATTGAAGGTGTGATCGTTGCCAAAGTAGAAGTCCTGGCGACTGTGAAAATAGGTCAGAATCATCCAACAAGGCGGCCATTTGTTGGCTAGAAAGGACCATGGGCCGTTTGGCGACAGCTCAACTTACCTCATGCTAGCATCGTGTTCCACGACATTGTGACGGGTCAGATCGCTCAATGAGAATGTAGTAGCATTCTTTTCTGGGTTTGCAGAAACTCCGTTCTGGAAGAGAGCCGTGGCAAACTCCTTATCGATATTAAGAACATTTCCTAGCGCAGTAATGGTCTGTTCTTCGGAGATATCTTTGCCATCGTGAGGAAGATAGCCATGGTTTGCCAAGGTGTTCAACATGGGGCATGGGGCCCGCGCTGAAGAAGATCAGTTTCTCGTATCCGCCGTTTAAATTGATCAAGACGCATACCGTCGTTAGGACCAGCGGGTTTCCACGCAACAGGGGGGGTGGTTAGCGGGAGGGCTCAGGGCGGAGGCCTTGGCTAGAATGACAGTCGCTGCGAAAAACAATTGCAATTTCATCGTGAAGGAGTGACACAGGTTGGAACAAAAAAATCAAAGGCAAAAAATGACTGGAATGAAGAATTGATTCAACGCTTTGGTTTATAAAACTACAAAAAGCGAGTGTGGGAAATCCCACTATGATCCCAACTAATTGTCAGCATTGAAATTCCCACAGAGAAAGCGGAGCTAGCTGGAAGCCGGCTTGCAGATCGCAATATCGGATGGAGCCAACTAGACTGTTTACATACCTTAGCCTGTACTAGTTTCGATAAACCTGTCTCAAATTTGAGCATCAACGAACCTTAACCCTGAATAGGAACCACCAAGGCACCACAAATTGGCCCGTGTAAATCGAGAGCCTTTTTATCGCAATATTTAGCTCTCTGATAATGGCTAAATAACCAGAGTGATTGGTCGGTCGGTATTCACGGGTAGAGATGTTCAAGACCGAGACCGAGGGAAAGGCACCGGAAGACAGCCGGCAGATCGTGCCTTTCATCGTACCCACGCGGGTGCGCCCGGTCGTGATGCAAATCTGCAGCATAACTCCAATGATTCTTCTGTATAGCTTCAAGTTCACATCCATAAGTCTACATCCCTCTGATCTGAAGGTGTATAGTTTTAATGTTTTAATTCTTCTCTCTGCGGTGATAATAGACCATATTATTTCAATGCTACGATGCTAGTAAACCGAGTAGCGACCTTTGTTTCAATAGTGCGTCCAAAATTGGAAATCAAAGAAGCGTGATGGGGTGAAGGATTTATTTGTCCTTCTACCCCTGATGAAGTATCCACGTACATAAATTTTTCATATCCCGAGGTCGTTCATATGCCATGAGGCCTCTCCAATCCTTCAACGAGAAGACTTTTCGTACTTCCAATCTGTAAACTTAATCTACCAACACCTAGAGCGCTCTGGCTATCTGGAAATAATTAGGTATGACGATCTACCCTTTCTGCTATAAAAAAAAAGAACCACGACTCGGATTTACATTATGCCTAGTCGGTCGCCAACCCATTGGACCGTGGGGCTGGCCCTGCCAGGATATGGTACCGGCGACGCGATCGTGGGTCGTGGCTTTGCGGCGCGGCGGGCCGCTACTGGGTAACCATGTTTCTTAAACATGTGAACCACAACAATTTATAATAAAAGTTGCTAATGCCTTGGAACTAGGTATAGTGTCATGTAAGCTCTTTTTTGGAAAAGAGAAGAAAGAAATGCAGCTGATCGCTTCTCAATCAATTGAAAGAATAAACAAAGTGGAATGACGAGAGAATCTATTGCTGCCTGCGAGCTTGTGGACCAAAATCCCACCCGATGCGAATTCTAAAAATTATTGTGGACTGCAGACCAGTTATATCGGGAATTTGAAGCCAGAGCCAACTCCATGTGCTAATTCTACCCACTCTCTCGAATAAAGATGATCGTTGGATGGCCACCGGTTGGGCTAAACCCCAAATTCCGCATCTGATTTGGATTTGGATTCTACCGAGGTCGGCCATGGTATATACGATGGTACTCAGCTTGTTGTCAATATATTATACGCACTGGCGGTTGTTCGCTATAAGTCGCCCATTTTAGTTGCCCTCGGAGTCAGATGTTTATCGCCGGCAGTAGGATAAAGCCACGAGCCATTTTTCGGCAGCCACCAGATATGTACTCGCTCTACATGAGACTCACACGACTACTGTGTGCTTTCAGAATCGAAATAGGTTAGAGAGTTCTATCACTAGGGCTGAGGCGCATTATCGAACATAAGAGAGAGGGTATCTGTATTAAAAAAATATATAAATCAAAAGTCCCGACTTGGACAAGAATTGTAACAACTCCGCCGGCTTCCCCAGTTTCCTGACTCCATATGACATCACATCACGCCCTTTCCCACTGTCATCTCTTTTGCTCCATTTGACCTCGGGGCTTGCTCCCAGTATGGAGTGGACTTAACATTTTTCGCGGACAATATCACTATAGCGGTGGATTTCAACGCCTTGTTGAGCCGCGTGGGAATCAAGAGGGCCCTTTTGGACACTCATATTTGTTGAGCTTGTTGTCGTGGTGGTGGTCGTCGTCGTATTTAAGTGAGACTTTCCAGACCCCTTGCTTCCAGATCGAAGCTGGGACCAGAATCCAGGTCGGCCAATCTTGAAGAGGGGTCTGAGGTTGGGGAGGCATGCAGCCACAATACCAACGGCCGCTTCGACACAGGTCCAAAGGACAACGGGAGCTTGGTTGACTGTATAAAATGTTAGCACTGTATTTGGTGGTAAAGAAAAGTAATTCGGTGTACATACACGTGATGTCAGGGCCCGAACGTGACAGTATAATCATACGCCACAGTCGGACGCAGTCAAAGATGAGAGTCCTATGACAGACAAAGTCAGAAAATTTCTCCAATACATCTAGAGAGTAGGTACTCACAGGCCTCCAACAATGAAAACCCCGGAAAGCATCATCTTTTGGGATTTGGGAATCGGCAGAGTCCAGACCACCTTGAGAGGCATGACAAGAATGATAGCATCTGAAAGAATATTCGGAATCTGCTGTCCGTACGAAAAGGGTGCAATATCCATGCAAGCCCCCTCAAGTGAACGGTCCCAGAACTTTTGTACTGGAAGACAGTTTATGGCACCAGCAATGAAGTTACCAAACATCCAGACAACAACAAACGATGCCATGAAGTTAACGGCCAAATTCATCTTTTTGGTGGAAAAAATTCGCTTATACAGCGCTAAAATAGATAGCTTGATGAAGGCAATGCATCCTGGATATACAAAGTTATTGGCCCATGCAACCTAAGCGACATCAGCAATCACGTCTTTCGTTGCCGGTCGTTTTATTTCGTACCTTAAAATACCATTCAAGGTTCTTCGGGGGGATAGTGTCGATATGAGAGCCTAGGCCATTATAAAGAACTATTTGCAGGATGAGTCTCTCTTTCAAAAGTATCCCACCGGTAAACTTACGCGTAGTCACTCCAATTGAGCATCCGTATTTGAATAGCTGAATAAATTAGTTAATCAGCCCAAATGTACAATCTTATTTGCAAATGTGATACTAACCAAAGCGACAAGCATCAGCCAGTCATCCAGGTACAGTCTACCACCCGCCAATCGCCTGGCCAAGAATCGGAGGCCGACGGCGACGGTGGAGAGAAGAAAAGCAAAGACAAGCCCGACAGTGATAGACCATCGTAATTCCTCGTTTGGGTGTTCGAAGTCGCCGGAAGTCCACGTGTGATCGGACGATGTTGAAGCCATGTCGCGCAATCGGGTAAGCGCTTGCTGGAGGGAGGCAAGATTAAACGAGTGGGAAATATTAGTGCCGAAAGATTTGGAATGATGTTGAGTTAAATACAGCCATGGATTGAGGAGGCACAACAGAAGCGGGGACCGTTCAAACCAGGGATATCATATTCACCAGGCTTGTGTGGATCTCTCACAAAATGACATGAGAACCTCGCGAATCAAAGAGGTGCACCAACTCCGGGGATAAAGACTACATCTTGCCGAGAACAATTTTGATGTCAATTAAAGCCACGGAAGTAAATAGCGTAGTCCGTTCCTTCTTTAAAGGGCATTAAGAACGACAATCATTCTATCATATGATATAACTTCATTGTTTATGTGTGTGCTTTGACCGTTAATAACATGCGAGCACTGTCCTTGGCTTTCCGGACATATCATTCTGCAAGGCGGACTTGTCATATTTCGGCAATCATGCAAACGCCCGCTGTGTTGTGCGCGATTACATGACGTACCCACCATTAGCTATTAGACACATACCTGCATATCCACAACGCTGTATTCACCTGGTTTCGAATAAAAAAGCTCTTTCTTGGCTTATGACTGAAAACAGAATGTCCTCCCACATTTTGTGCTTATGAGCACAATGTTGTTATGCGATCAGCAACATAAAGTTTGACAGCTAGGGAGAAGTCAATTCCCCGGACACCCTGGGAGAAAGCAAGGGATTGATAAAGCTAGAGCCATATAGCCAGTAAGGAGATCTGGGGTCTTCGGATGGTGAAGCAAGAACAGCCGAGTAATATTTTTCTTCCGTGGGTGTAACGAGAGAGATCGATGTGTCCACACTCGGTTAGGGGAGTTGATGCAAGTGCATTAGAGACTCATCCGATCTCTAACATTAAAAATCCAAGCCAGATTTCATTCGTATTTGGTGGGATGGAATGTTGTCATACGATGAATGGAGAATTTTAGTGGGGCTCAAACACTTCATCTGTGCGTAGTACGAGGCGATCAGTCCGATCCAAATGTTACACATCTATTTCTAGCCACATGTTCGGCATTCAGCCCTGAATAATTTACCTACCGATACCGACTTAATATTGTTAGCCAGTGATTAAAGCTCCAGTTAACTTGAATCATATTTCCATGAATTTTATGCAAGCCATGCATGGTATCTATGTCAGATAGCATAGTGGTACTGCCGCATGATTGCGCTGCGCTTCGAGATCTGAGGCATTTTTTGCTCTTGGCTTCGTGCCAAGTTTTGATTTTGGGCTTGCATTCGAGAACTCCGGTGACTCTCAAAAAGCCGATACATATACCGGCTTATCTACTCCGTACTAAATGAGTATTTGATCATCCTAGTATCATCAACCCTTGGAGGCTTCTAGAGGAACCTCTCTAACATTAGGTTTACTGGCGGCACCCTACGAACGCCAAAAAGGCTACCGGAGCAAGCGATAAATTCTACCCCTAGAAAATACACTTCAGTCTACGCGAATTATGAATCTTCATTGCATGATTTGCGCCCTGCGTTGCTCGGTAACTAATCCGAACTGATTTTCCAGAGTGCGGGGTGGGCAGAGATCGGGCCCAGTCCAGCCCTATAGTTACTCCGAGACCTCCTTGACAGCCTTGAGACATCATTGGCTTATGTGCCAGTCAGTAAGGACAACGCGCTATGAGGGGAGTTCGACCCAATATTGTGTACATAATCAAACCTTATTAAAAAGAAACACAGATTACGCAAACAGAATGGAGTCGGCTACATACTAAAAGTTAGCTGGGCCCTAAATCAAGCACTCAGGGACCTCTTAAGTGGTCTCAAAGTCCAAACATTACACTTCATTGTTTTTTATCTGAGTCTCCCTCAAACGGATGCCAGAATTGCAGAGCTTACCATAAAAGCCGCTCAATCCTGGCCGAGCTCACCCTGTCGAAAATCGTCACAAATCATTCAGCGAACACCCGTGTCCAAGTCAGAGATTTTCGTTAAAATCAATGTTACTGGAATCGCCGGCAACGAGATAAAATGGCCTTTTTATCTTGCTCCGCGGCCCGAATACCTGGAATTGAAGTATGAAGCGTCAGCTCTACCATCGGTCCCGATCACGATGATCTCCGAAAGATCGAGGGGCTCACTGATCATGAACATAATTTATCGAGGCCTCCCTATGCAATTTCATGCCCTAGGTACAAGAAAGTGGCTTCCCAGTCCTTGCATTCTTTGCATATTCAACATCGCTGACAATAGTAATCATCACTCGGATCATCCGATAAAAGAACCATGCAGACGGTAGGTATATAATTAGAATTTTCAATAATGCCGCAGCAACCCAAAACATTTCGAGAGCGGTGGCAATGATCAATGGAGTGTGACTATATACTATGCCACGATGGATCGGATTGCTTCCCACTTTGAGTAGAAGTAGAACAAAATCTTCCGAATACAATCTGAGTGCGCTTAATATTAGGTCTGTTCCATTCGGGGGGGTCTGGGTCTGCTGCGCGCTCTAGCAGAAGAGCGACTGTTGCCTCTACCACTGGAAAGCCTGGTCAGTCAACTATTTTTGATGCATCGTAACGTTAAACGTCCGGATGTCGCTTAAGTGCCCAGGCGAGCCCCTTCTATGGAAATTCCGGAACAAAATTGCGGAACTCAGAAATGGTAAAAAAAAAACTTTTTAGAACTGAGCTATTTTTATTATTTCTGTATGAATATCAAAAAAGAGCAGATTTCCAAGCGGAAAGACACCTGGCGGAGTAACCAAACATAAACTTGAAGAGCTCGGGAAAGATTTATAGAATGCCGCTGCTGAAAGCTGGACTGGAGATCCCTGGCTCATGCAAATCTTCCACGGGTAGACTGATGATACAAATAAATTGGCCCAATAAAAGACCACTAACCATGTCCACTGAGCCGAACAGATGTGGAATTGGCCCCAATTCGGGGCGGTGCGAAGCCGTACGGAACTTACCCTGACAAGAGCTAAAGACCCACTGTGGGCTGGGAATTTGTTCCACGTGTATGTGTGAATAGATGTAGATATGTACGAATAATACAGAGGTGTACTATACTCGTACGTAGCAGATAACACCAGAGAAGAGCAGCTACTTTATGGTACATTCGACCAAGAGCCTTGTCAATAGGGCTAAAAATCCGAAATGCCTCCAGAGCCATAATGGGAAGTGTGAGCCTTGGAAGACACCGTGGCCCCGGCGAGCTTCGCCATTAGACTGTGATCGAAAATAAATCGATAGGTTATATAGTATCCATGGATATTTGGAGTGAAGACCCGTGTCGTTTGGTCTGAAATATGTCAAATAGCAGTAGTATACTAGCTTGGGATTCGGCGGCAGTCTCCGTCTGCCAGTCGGCAGCGCCAGTCACTAAATCATGGGGGAAAATGTTTGCGGAATTCGCTTAAGTCCGATCTCCCATATATTAAAAGCAGAGCTAAGCTCAACAAAGGAATCGTCAATTCGCCTACGTGATCATCGGGCGCGGCCACGGAGCCAGGCTTCTTCCGGAACCATAGCTACGAAGTGCGAGACCCACAAGCGGGCTGGAAAATCAATTTTCTTTGCTACAGGATTATGAACTGTCTACGATCTTCACTCCTGATAGCAGATGAATTGACTGTGGCGGATATTTACTTAGGCTCAGCAACCCGGGAGAATACAGAGACTCTGAAAAACAACAACTCTTGATTTCTGAATCTTCGTTAGGCCAGCTATATATGCAAGTACACGGAAGTTGCATTGGGCCGAGTTTACGAGCAGGTGGAGCAACACGGAATTGACGTCCCCACAAGTGCGAGGACAGTGCGGCTTTTATCAATTGGAGCTTTACCTTCGTATCTTGTATTTGGTCACTCGTAGTGACGGGAGGGACGCATTATCTGCTACTTTTAAGCAAGTGCAGACAAAGCTGCCGAGGTGATTTTGTCACAATAATTGATGTTTATTATAAAATTTGCTGTCTAATTACATTACATTATCGCTTTTTCGTTTACATGTTCATCTTCAAGTTGGATGCAAGATTCCAGCACCGTCTATCGGCAGCCCATATCCACAAAGCCCAACGTATCTAGTTTAGGAGGAGTTCGAGTTATCAGCACAGGTGAATGTTGAGCCTATATTCAGGTGATATTAGTGAGTGGCCGGCGTCAATTTCTCAAGTTTCCACACTTACCAATGGTCCCATCAGCGTAAGCCGCTTTGATTTGGATGATAACACCGTAGGTTGCACCAATAAGGATGAATAGTCCAAGAAGCACCATTCCAATATGGAGAAGAAACTTAACCTTCTGCATAAGAGATCCCTTCCGGTAGTGGCCATTGTCATGGAGCCAAAGTAACCCAGGAAGGCATATGGCGAGCGGAGCAAAGCATAGAGATCCAACCAAGGCAATAAGGTAGTTGAAAATCGGAATGGCCTCAGCAAGGACAAAAGATATGGCGCCCAGAATAATCGTGCAACCAAGCCAAGTTCCCCAATGGGTCACCGAATTTGACTGCAAATGGCGTGTTTTGCCCAGAATTCTGACAAAGAGGTACTTTGCCCCAACCTAGATAGCAACTCAGTTAGAATTTCCACTCGGACAGGATGCTAAAAGTTCTCACATGAAGATAGATTGTGGCGCTTGCAACCAATCCCAGCAAAGCGACACCGTAGGACACCATCTTGACCGTTTGGCCGGCACTCTATAGAAATTATGTCAGTTTACACGTCGAGGGTTGGGTTGGCACCGTGGCAGATGGTAATAACGTACCCCCAATGACGGGCTAGCAACCCATTGCCCACACCAGCGGTAGACAACCAAGCTGAATGCAAGGTATGACGCCGTAACAAGAGCCATGCAGGGGTACAGGGCCTTCTTATAGTCTTTCGGGTTACGCATCTCCGAAATGATAGGGAGAAACGCGCTTGTGCCGGCGGAGGACACAAAAATCGTGCTCGAGGCAACCATGCCAGCGGCAAAGCCTGGGTTGTTGATGTTCACATAACCGAGTTCATAGGGACCTGTCTGAGGAGCGGCAGCTGGTCGGTCGCGTGTGGTGACACCGATTACGACGATTAGCACCGCAGCATATATGGAGATGAAGCCTGCATATGTAAACCAGCCAATATGTGTGAACTTGCGGATCGATGCTGTTGCAACCGTGACTACCATGGCCAGGAATGACCACCAGACGGTACACGCGGAATGGTGTGAGAGGGCGTTCAAGGCTGTGGACACTCCGACTATTCCACTACCTGTGACAAGAACATAGCCGACAAGGAACACAACGCCAGTGATTTCTTTGCCAATGACACCGCCGACCACCTCCATCATATCTGCCACAGAGTGACAGTGAGGGCGACGCAGGCGAAAGTTTCCCATAATCACAAAGGCATACGTATTGAAGGCACCCCAGGCCACAATGCTGATTGCGCCGCCGACAGCACCGAGGGAGAGTAGTGCGGCAGGTAGAGACAACACTCCTGTCGCAAAGAGAACCTTCACAAACAGAATGCATGCTTTGAACCAACCAACATTTCGAAATTGGACACCATCCTCGGTCTTTTTGAAAACCTCAAACTCCTCAGCCGAGTCTGAGAGACTTGCGTTTTCAGCATCCGTAGATGTGAAGCCTACCTGCTCCTTGCCAGTCATTGTAGAATGATTTGAAGAATCCAAAAATTTTCGCAAGACAGAAGAAGAGGAGATGAAAAGCCTTGTTGGCGACAACAGCTCGCTCCGGTGTAGACACGCGCTAGAAGACACCAATTGGGGCTCAAGACTATTTTTTATGAATTAGATCGAAACGAGATACTTCTCCGAGGAAAATTTCTTCCCCTTTCTTCATTGTTGTTTTTAATATTTCATTTATTGTTTTTAACTTTGTTCGGCTGCACCTGGTCGATGGGTCCCCATGCACGCACGGGCTAGCTGTATGCACTCGTATCGATCTAGTTTGACTTCGACGGATTACACTCCACATCTTTGCCGTAAAAGCCAATGGCAAGGAACTCTTCAGCCCGTTTCAACAAGATGGACCCTCTGGGCTCTTTCAATCTTTGGTATCCACCCATTTTGTTGTTTTGTTCCGTCTTGCAGAGTTCATACATACTTTAATGGTATCCATGAAGGAACGCCAGACAGCTGTCAAAACAACGAGTGGGATGGCGAGAAATCCAAGCACCCCACCAATGCACCACACAAGCTTGATATCGTACCCCAATTTGCCCCGTCTGCAGGATGATCCTATGACTGAACAAACGGGATGTCACTTTTGCTTTACAGGCTGGATATAAAGAGGTGTGGAGATCCATCCGAACCACCAGGGCTTAGAATGGCTGATTAGAACGGCGAGCCGTCCCCGAGACCTGAGCAAACCATAGTGCTAGATGGCCATAGGCTTAGGCGCTCCAGGCTGTTGTATGTTTTCGCCATTTTCTTGTGTGATGGGAGACGCTCATTCTAGAATCATGAGACATAACTAACCAACAAGCAATCTATGAAGACGGTCAAAACGATCACAACATGATTATACCTTTGATCTAGTCGCAAATCATATTATGCCGAGGCCCCAGCAGTTTAAGAGAGCCAGAGGGGTATTCTTATCTACTCGTACTTAGTATCTTATGCTCAAAGGTCACAAACAAAATCCCGCAGTCTTGGCATCAAGTACATCGCGCCGGGCCAGCAAATTCTGGAAACAAAGTCAACAGTTCTGAACTGAGCACTGTTTCAAACGATCCCAGAACTCGAGTTGGCTTCCGAGCGGGTCGTATCCATACGCACAATATCCCATGGGACCTCAACATGTCCAATCTAGAGTGGAAAGCTCCAATCCCTTATAACAACAACTTCGCCACATACCTCTATCCGCACATGAAACGCAAGCAGACAACCAATTTTCGTGTAATATGCGGTCATTTCAAAAGCATTTATTCTTCGATTTCTTCCATATCCCTCATGCCAAGTCGGAATGCCTGATGGGGCAGTGAGCATGTACAGTACTTTATGCAACTCGGGAAAACCGGGCGCCCGGTGCTAGGCGGTCAGGTGATGCCAGATGAAATTTGCCCGTCGATCAAGCTATACCCGGCTCTCTATCCGATTCTCTGTTCTTCTTCTACTCATCACACCCTATTCCAATCCCTTCAATCAATTCACAATGTTCCAGCGGACTTTTCTCAGACAGGCCCGGGCTGCCCGGTCACCTCTAAGCACCATCTCCTCCACAACCGCCACTCCGCTCGCCCTCCGCCCGGCGTCGCGCTTCCAAACACAGCTACCTGCCATCACCCAGGGATTTGCGCCCCGTGGCCGCTTCTACTCTACCGAGCCGGAGCAGAAGGATGCCCCGAAGGAGGGCGAGACTGCTGAGGAGACCCCTCTAGAGCAAGCCCAAAAGAAGATCGAGGAGAAGGAGAAGGAGGTCATTGAGCTCAAGGTAAGCTATCCACCTAGCACCCAATGCATCTATTCTTATCCCGGCAGCTAACACACGCTCCTCAGGACAAATATCTCCGATCCGTTGCCGACGCCCGTAACCAGCAAGAGCGCAGCAAGCGTGATATGGATGGCGCCCGCAAGTTCGCTATCCAGGGTTTCGCCAAGGACCTCCTCGAGAGCATTGATAACTTTGACCGCGCGCTGCTGGCCGTGCCCGCGGAGAAGCTCACCGCTGACCAGAATGAGGAGAACAAGGACCTGCTCGAGCTCGTTGCTGGCCTGAAGATGACCGAGAACATCCTCATGAACACCCTTGAGAGACACGGTCTGGAGCGCTTCGACCCCGGCGAATTGGTCGATGGCAAGCCCCAGAAGTTCGACCCCAACCTGCACGAGGCCACTTTCATGGCCAAGTCCGAGGCCCACGATGACGGTGCTGTTATGTACGTCCAGAGCAAGGGCTTCCGTCTCAACGGACGTATTCTCCGCGCTGCCAAGGTCGGCGTCGCCAAGAACAACTAATTCTGTTCAACCTTTCTTCGTTTCCTCCTCCCCCTTTCCCCCCCGACATTAATGCCCGTTTCTTTCTTCTTTCTCTCTTTGTACCATAAGTCACCTGATGATCACGATTGGGGGTCACTCGGATGGGATACGGCTGGCTGTTTGTCCCGCAAAATTTTGTCTTCCTTGGTATTCCATGGTCACCTGGATCTGTATGATACACTTTCTGCATGACTGAAGGCGTCTGGGTTGTGTGTCCGTGTGGTTTTCACGCGATCTATATTCCGATAACTCTCTCCCCTCTGTACAATATATATCTTTGGAGGCGTCAATAAAAGCCTCACCCTCACTTTTTTCTCCCTTGACCCTCACTAGTAAATTATAGACTGACAGCTACTACTACGTCTCTATGTGGATGCTTTGCATCATGACCAGCCGTATTCTACTAGTACCTAATTGATCTGCCCACCCATCATTCCAAGGTTCCCGAGGCCATCCGCCAATTTCAAGTTGCTTAGAGATTCTGTAGGAGAGTGTTATGGTATTGTACAGTATTTATGACAATATAGAAACAACTTGAAGGTTCTATCGTACACGCTCGGTTTCTCAGATCACCTCAATTCCACTCCAAAGTCATCAACCAATTGCTTCCGGACTTGATCATGCATCTCATTAGCTTCCTCGTTCGTCAACGTCCGCTCCAAACTGCGATAATTGATACGGTAGCACATGCTCTTGCGTTGAGTCTTCGGGTGAGTGAATTCATCAATTAAGGAAACATCTTCCACAAGGTCACCGCCGATTCCACGAACAATTTCCATGACATCGTTCTCGTGGAAAGGCACAGCGCCGCCAGCGGCACTGCTGCCGCCGGTAACAGCGGAGGGGGGAACCCAGAAGGCAACGTCCTTGTAGCAGGCCGGGTGCTTAGAGAAAGGCTCGAAGCGAGTGATTTGGCCAGCGCGGAACTGGGACAGGAAACGCTGGTCGCGAGACCAGAAAAGACGGATGTCGGGAATGTTAAATAGGAGCATAGCAATGCGCTCGATTCCCAGTCCGAAAGCCCAACCAACTCGGTGCGGAACGTCGGAGTTGATGAGCAGATTCTGCTGAATCACACCACACCCAAGGATTTCGAGCCATTCACCTTGCCAAAAGACTTCGAGTTCCCATGATGGGCTGGTGAAGGGGAAGTACGCTTCTACCCAGCGGACCTTCAATGGCTCGGGTTCGACGTCACTTCCAGAGCTTGCGGCGGCGGCCTTGCTAGCTTCGGTGAAAACCTTGATGACCATACGCTCGAGCGAGCGCTTCAGATGTGCCCCAATTGCTTCGACTTCCTCCGCACTGTGATGCTCTGCTTGTAAGGGGTTCCGTTGGGGATGGATGGTCGGGTTTGGATCCTCGACTGGCACATCGTGGGTCGGAATTAGATCGATATCCGCGTTTATCTTGGCCGCTGTTTCAGCAGATGAAGCAAGCGGGTTGTTCTCGGGTCGCTTCCATAGCATTGCACCCTCCATCTGGTGGAAAACTGGATAATGGCTGCGATCGATAGCGTCGCGGCGGTAGACATCGGCAATCACGGTATATCCAACCTCCTCTGGGCGAGTTTGTTCATTTCGATTGAGCTGTTGGAAGTACGCTTGCTGGTGTGCGCTTGTGTGTGTACGCAACACGGTTTTGTCATTGACGTAGTAGGTGTCGGTACGGCTGCGGCCGGGGTGGTCCGCTGGGAAGCCGAGGACATCGAAATTCTGAGCTGTAGTAACGACGGGGTTCTTTTCGAGGTAGTTTCCAAAGACCGGGGCGGGGAATTGGCTTTCGATAAGTTTGCGGGTGATAGCAAGAGGGTGGTTTTCGTCGAGGTAGAGTCGGCGTCCGACATGCGACAGGATTTGGTCGGTAGTGTTGGTCCATTGATCTGTTGTGTATGAATCACCTTCGATGTTCAGGTTGGCGACTTGCTTCGCTTGTCCGGTGGACTGGGCAGTCCAGCGAGCTGGGGTTGAGCTCCAACTCCGAGAGAGGGCTGGAGTAGACCTATGGAGGAGGTATGTGCGGGCGATGGGGATTCTGGGCTGGGTTGCGGCAATTGACCAGCGACCACTGCTGGCCCTCAGGGCTCGGCCAGTCGCAAACAACCGCATGGCTCAAGCTGGGGTACTTTACTCGGTCACTCGAAGATGCGACGATGCGGTCTCCGCGGAATCTCAAAACATTTCGGCCCGGGGAAACTAGTCGCCGATATACTATCAGTAGCTGTTGATGGCTATTTCCTGAAAGTTGCCTACATGGTCTTTACATGGCTATCTACTTATGACCTAATGATTTACGATAACCTGGGCATGGTTGTTTCTTTTTGATGTCTGGATCAGTGGATACCAACCCGAACTTGGAATATCTCACGGTATTTAATTTTTACTGAGGCCCTAGGGCCTCAGGCCTGCCGCCCACACTGCTTTGTAGTCTATGGGGCTTTCATGTTGCGTTTGTCTTAGTAGTAGTAGTAGTAGTAGTAGTAGTAGTAGTGGTAGCTATTGCTCTGAGGGCTTTCTTCTCTATCAGAGTCATCACCATCATCCAGTTTCATATCATTTTGGTCCGCTCGCGTCACTACTATATTTCTTCATAGAAAGGACTCTACCCAAAATATATATAGTATTAGGACTACTAGTAGTACTGCTAATTACCAGTAAAACTACTAGTACCTAGTAAATCCTAATTATCTCCAATATACTACCGATGGTTAATGGATATAATAGATTGCTACTAGTACTAGTAGTCCTACTACCCAGATAACACAAATATCAAACTTTAATGAGGGAAACCCTCGTCCCTCGGTAATGCATCTGACCGCCTCAACCTCCCGCAATTCCACCGAAGATATCCGCCCGCCCGCCGTGGCCCCCGTTGACCTGATTGGATTCAGGTCGCCCTAGACCGTTTACACACTATTTAAATAGAGCTTGCCTGAATATCGCGATGATATCAGATCAACGGTCCTCGGTACCCAGTTCAAGGACCGATCCCGAACATGGACTGGGAGCAGCTGGGGGAGGAGATGAAGAGAGGGCTGCGGTAAGACCCTTACAGGCTGTATGACTTCTCGGATTCGAATGAAACCGAGTCTGTCATTGGGCTGAAGCGCCAAAGACCCGCTTCGGACCCCAGGGGAGACTCTGTGATTGGTTGTGAGGCGCCGCTCGGCTCCTCTCGCCGAACGGCGCTTCGGCGGCCTGATTTGTGTCCGTCGGTATTGGCGATCCAAAATTACGTCAAATGTCCTCGACCTGAAAAAAAGAATCAACTTGCTTTAAATCATCCACTCTTTCCCCCACCTCTCTCCCCTCCTCCCTCTCCACCCCACCCCTCCTCCACGGCCCTCGAGTTCTTGTTTCCCAGAAACAAGATGGCAGACAGTGGCAAGTTGCTCGAGGCTCCTGCCCATGCGCGGGTGGCGTCCATCTCGACGCCTGCGCAAGCCAAGCCGAAGAAGGTGGTGCATTACCCTTTTTGGTTTGGAGGTTCGGCCTCGTGCTTTGCCGCTTGTGTGACGCACCCTTTAGATCTTGGTATGTGAACCTGTGCGCGATCTGCTGTCTCTTATATTTTCATGCTGACCCTTTGCTTGCAGTCAAGGTATCTTCTCAGCTCTCGGCGTTTTGTCCGAACTATTCGCCCCTTCTTCAACTTTTACTGATATGATGCCCTGTCGCATTACAGGTTCGATTACAAACGCGCACACCCGATGCTCCGAAGAGCATGATTGGAACATTTGGACATATCGTTAGACATAATGGGGTTACCGGACTTTACGGTGGTGTATGTTGCGAACTCGGTCCCGATTTAAACGGCGGCTATAATCAGCTGCGGAAATTGTTGGAGTTGGAGCTAACGGATTCTTCACTGTGCGCGATAGCTTTCGGCCGCCATGTTACGCCAAATAACATATTCTACAACCCGATTCGGTATATACGAAGAGATGAAGAGCCGCCTTTCAAAGCCCGACTCGTCCGGCTCTTCCTCACCCGGACTCCTGACCCTCATCGGCATGGCCTGTACCTCGGGCTTCATCGGCGGAATTGCGGGCAACCCAGCCGACGTGCTCAACGTGCGCATGCAATCCGACGCTGCGCTGCCAATTGAAAAGCGCCGCAACTACAAACACGCTTTCGACGGTCTGATTCAGATGACCCGACAAGAAGGATTTGGCTCGCTCTTCCGCGGCGTTTGGCCGAACTCAACCCGCGCAGTGCTCATGACTGCGTCGCAATTGGCATCTTATGATTCCTTCAAGCGTGTCTGCATCGAGAAATTTAGCATGGGCGATAATCTGGGCACCCACTTCTCCGCATCCTTCATGGCTGGCTTTGTCGCAACCACCGTCTGCAGCCCTGTTGATGTTATCAAGACTCGGATCATGACCGCATGCCCGATTGAGACCCGCGGCCACACCACAATTGGGTTGCTGCGCGATATCTGCCGCAAGGAAGGTTTCGCCTGGACTTTCCGTGGGTGGGTTCCCAGTTTCATCCGACTGGGTCCTCATACCATTGCCACTTTCCTTTTCCTGGAAGAGCACAAGAAGCTGTACCGGAAATTGAAAGGTATCTAAACATTGAGTATAAAATCGGTTGTGTTTTGATCCCCCCCTTCACCCCCGCAAGCTCATCGTTCGCACGCATTATTTGATCCCCTGCGCACATCTATATATTACCCATCTAAACGACCTCGATTTTCTCTTACGACTATATGGGTGGGACATCCGTGGAACATGAGCAATTTATCGCTTGTACATATCTTGCATTCTCGTTGTGCTAGTTATTTTTTTCTCCAGCAGCTGGTTAGAACAGCCTGCGTCGTTTTTCGTGTATAGGGTGTGCCGGATGGGAGATTTCTTATATACTCGGAGACTGGAACCACATAGACATAGACTGCACCCTGAATCGCATCAGACCACTTTCCGCAAGGAACAAACATTGTTTTCTTTACTTTAATAATCGACACATGCGTACTACTGCACTGAATATTAGTAGCTGCGGGCCCTTGTGAGCATTACTCGGTTCACTTCAGGCTCTCGGCCGCATCCCCACAAAATAGATTTAGATCAGGAAAGAATCAGTTAATCAAGCACATTTCGAGAGAAAAAACGGTGAGTTTATGAACACCCTTTCTTCATCAGAGTGGAAGTTACATCCAGACAGAAAGGAAATGTATCCCCGCATGACCAGGTAGAGTACATTGGAAAGTTTGTCAATACAAAAGTTTGCTAGAACCCAATTCACCAACACAAAGCGGTCGCTGGTTATCTATTTGTCAAGGATAGCAGGGAAGTTGCCGCCCTCTGAAACAGAACATATATTAGCATACAGATAACTTATAATCTCATCAGGGGGGGTTGGGGTACGTACCGCGCTGGCCGTCCCAGCGGTCAGTCCAGGCCTTGGGGCAGAGGGAGCGGAAAGCGTGGTAGAACTTTGGTAGAGCATGTCAGTGAGCGCTCCGAGTCGTGTAAGTCGGGGGAAAAGACGAATGTACCTGCTTGCAGGGGCGGAAGTCTTCACCCTTGGCCTCGACACACTTGTAGTAGTCGACATAGTTCTGCCAGCAGTGCTTGGTCCTGAGATGAGTCGAGTTAGAAGCGGTACTTGAATTGGTTCGAGATTCAGGGAGTCGCGTACTGGTTCTGCTGGGGGAAACGGGCGTCGTAACCTATAATTGCGCCGAAAATTGTCAATCTCCAGTCCCGTAGTCGGTCGGGCCACACTTGTCCGAAGGTATCCCGAAAAACGATCATGTCGCAAGGATATCGAAGGTATACGCACCAGCTGCAGATCAATTAGCCATTGGACTTGTAGGAGGGCCGGTTGAAGGCCATTTTCGCGGGAGGGGGGGTGGGTGCACTTACCAGTCACGAACTTGAAGGGCTTGGTCTCGATAGGCTCCTCGGGATCGACTTCCGGAATGGCACCCATTTTTGCGATATGTAGGTTCTCGTGAAGACCACGGACGAACGATTGGTAAAGGCGGGGGGAGAGGAGGGAGAGAGGTGGGAAGAGAGCAGAGACAAGACGTTGGGTGATCGAAGCTGTGAAGTGGTAACCGGCAATGACCGGGCGGTGGGAAGCGAGAGCCAATCAGCACCGAGTAGTTCCCAAAACACCCGAGCCACTCACAGGACGTCGACGTTCTGAGCTACCACTTCAAGTCTTCCTCCCACCTCCCTCCTCAACTCCAGCGACTTCGGTTGAACTTGTCACCATGTATCCCACCAGTGTCTTCCGGATGCAGCCCTCGCGGCCCTTTTACAGCCCCGCCCCTGTAAGTATACCAACACCCGGCACCCTTGGGTGATCATACGATCGGCTTCGGTTATGCTAACTCCTGGCCGCAGAAGGAGGCTCACAGCGGTATGCTGACTCCCTAATCGCCCGTCGCCTTTCGCACTATATTGCGCAGAGTTCTCTTGTCGCAAGGGCCCAGAAAGAGTACACAAACTGACCGGTTATGCCTTTAGCCCACACCATCTCCCAGCGTCTGCGCATGATCAAGAAGTGTCCTCCCGAGCTGATCCCTCTCGGTATGTTATCCTACGTCGAAGTGCCCAAGAGGGAATAATATCTAATGATTCTTTTGGCATACAGGTGTTGTCCTTGGGTATGTATCTGTCTAATTCCGCCTACCCGTTACACCCCGCCCTGCATCAGACCGAATTTTCGCCCCACGACACCCTTCGGCCGGATCTGGAACCCTGATAGTTTCTCCTTGCTAACCCGCTTCTTCGCAGCGTTGCCGTTGGTGCTGCCATTTACGCTAGCACCAAGAAGCTCCTGACCGACAAGACTCTCCGTCTCTACCGCAACAGCCCCGAGAGCCACGATCACTAAATGTATCATCATCTTTGTTTGAGCTCCGAGAATGCGAACCCAAGTTTTCTGAATTCTTTCGATTTGTATTGTTTCAGTCGATTGGAAGCCCGGTTAAAAGAAATTGGAGAAAGTCAAGGCCTGCTCGGAACCGCAGATTGTGTAAATAGTCGGGCTTTCGCGGAGGTGAATTTCAGACGGTGTACTTTTTTTCCGCATGTAAACCATCGTTCGTGGTTCTTCATTATCTTCGTAGCTATCGTTATAATTTGCTTCACTCGGGCTTTGGCCCAGCAACATCAAGTTGCTCGAGACCCTCCATTGGATCTTGGGGGCGGTCATTCGCAGCCTGTGCTTCGTCGGCAGCGAGGCGGTCCTCTTCGCTCACTGCATGTTTGGCAAGATAACCCTCCTATAATGAATGGTGAGCAATGGTCCGGTAGTAGCCAAAGAACAAAGCATAATAAAGCTTCACATACCTGTTCCCAGATAGCTGTCTTGCTGCCCAGACCCTCGTTGGCATCCCTTTGCGGCTTGGCAGGTGCGACCTTAATAGTGCGGCCGTATAGTTCACTGCCATCCATGTTGTCGATAGCTTCTTTGGCGTCCTGTGGCAAGTCGAATTCCACATACCCAAATCCGCGGTGCTTGTCGCCAGTTTTGTTGGGGGCATCTGGTTTAGGCAGGGAGATGTCGACTACCTCTCCAAAAGGCACAAATGCCTCTGCCAGTGTATGCGCCGTCACGCCCTGGTCCAGGCCGCCAACGTAGATCGTACTCTTAAGTCGGGTGGTGTCACTCATGGTGGGGAATGCGATTGAGATGCCTGGTCTAGTATTCGAGATAATACTTTGCTTGATTCAAAATGGCCCAAGATAGACAGAAGGAGGTCGGCTTCGGCTTCTGCAATAGACGAGAAATTGCTCGTGGTGGTGAGGTGTGCTTGATCTCCGTCTCGTCTGTCCTCTGCAGAGCGTCGACCGAGAAAATGATATCACGTGCGAGCCATCCTCTGGGTGTTTTGGCGAGACCCCGAAGCGGACTAGTGTTAGTTCCCCGGTCCCGCGCAGCCCAGGAGGCCACTTGGTTGAACTACAGCATCGCATCCCCCGTTGTCAATTATTTTTTGTACAGGGGTGGGATCTGGCTTATTTGAACCCTTAACTCTCCTTTCCCCTCTGTTTCCCACACACTCCTCCCTCCCCTCCGATACCATGGTCCGTCTGAGGGAAATCCCAAGGACGGCCACGTTCGCCTGGTCCCCTGGCGCTGCATCACCATTGATCGCCACAGGAACCCGTGCTGGAGCCGTTGATGCCGATTTCTCTAATAAGACATGTCTTGAGCTGTGGGATCTGAGCTTGGATCGCCAGGATGCGAGTGAGGAGCTGCAGCCGGTGGCCAAAATCGACACCGACTCTGGGTATGATATGATGCAATCACGCAACCCGCACAATTCAGCAAACGTACTGACGAATGGACCTTTCTAGCTTCAATGACATCGCCTGGACGGAATTCGATGATACGAAGCGGGGTGTTATTGCGGGTGGTCTGGAAAATGGTTCGTTGGATCTATGGAACGCCGATAAGCTGCTCGCTGGATCTAGGTGGGTTGAACAAGTCAGCAATGAACACGATTGAACGTAATTACTGATAAACTTGCAGCGATGCCTTGATTTCACGAACTACGAAACACTCTGGTGCTATTAAGGCCCTCCAGTTCAACCCCAAACACTCGAACCTCTTGGCCACCGGTGGAGCGAACGGCGAGCTGTTCATCTCGGACCTGAACAATATCGAGAATCCCTTCCGGCTCGGAACTACGGCAGCTCGCACAGATGATATCCAGTGTCTGGATTGGAACAAGAAGGTTGCTCACATTCTGGTGACTGGTAGCAGTGCCGGTTTCGTGACAGTCTGGGATGTGAAGACGAAGAAGGAAAGCTTGACACTTAATAACATGGGCCGGAAAGCTGTCAGCGCTGTTGCTTGGGACCCCGAGAAGGTTGGTTATTGCTTATTGGCCATTGGCTACTTTATCGCTAACGGTGGTCATGTCTAGCCTACCAAGCTGGTCACAGCTACTCCCCTCGAGTCAGACCCTATGATTTACGTCTGGGACCTTCGCAACTCGCATGCCCCCGAGCGGGTAAGTATATCTGTCAATCAACACATTTTGTGACCCGAAACGCTAACATGTTGGATAGACACTCAAGGGCCATGAATCGGGCGTACTGTCGCTCTCATGGTGTGAGCAGGACCCTGACCTCCTCCTCTCCTCTGGAAAGGACAACCGCAACGTTTGCTGGAACCCTCAAACCGGTCAGCCATATGGCGAATTCCCTGTTGTCACAAACTGGACCTTCCAGACTCGCTGGAACCCGCATAACCCCAACTTCTTTGCCACCGCATCATTCGACGGCAAGATCTCGATCCAAACCCTGCAGAACACCAAGACCGACGATCACCAGGCCATTGCGGATCATAATCAGGCACTCGATGGCGAAGATTTCTTTGCCAAGGCTCAGACACAGCCTCAAGTTTCCAAGTTCTCCCTGCCTAAGCCTCCTCGCTGGCTCGAGCGACCCTGTGGTGTCTCATTTGGCTTCGGTGGCCGTGTTGTCTCTGTCGGTCTCACTGAGAAGGGTGGCCGCGCATCGAAGGTTAGAATCACACCATTTGAGGTGGACGAGAGCGTCGGAAATGCCACCGAGAGCTTTGAGACTGCTCTGAGGGAAGGTGATCTCCGTAACTTGTGCGAGACCCGAGCTGCTGGCGCTGCTAGTGATGAAGAGAAGGCCGACTGGAAGGTCATGCAAGCCTTGCTCTCCGAAAACCCTCGCAAGGGCTTGGTGGAGTATCTGGGCTTCCAAGACCAGGCCGATGAAGCCGCTGACAGCTTGGCAAAGCTTGGCCTAGACAAGAAGGAGGATTCAGACTCCAACGGAGAGGCTGAGAAGCCGAAGTCATCGGCCAAGAAGCACAAGCGTCTTCAATCCATGTTCGATGCCACCCCGGATAGCGATAATTTCCTCACTGAACTGGCAGCATCCAAGGGCGCACAAACAAACAATCCTTTCCAGATTTTCAACGGTGCCGAAAGCGAAGCTGAGCAGAAGATTACCCGCTCTCTGCTTCTTGGAGAGTTCGACAAGGCCCTCGAAGTTGCCCTTCAAGAGGATCGCATGTCTGATGCCTTCATGATCGCCATTTGTGGTGGTCCGAAGTGCATTGAGAAGGCCCAGGAGTACTACTTCTCTAAGCAGACCGGTGGACCCAACTATATGCGTCTGCTCGCGTCTATCGTCGGCAAGAACTTGTGGGATGTGGTGCACAACGCCGATCTCTCTAATTGGAAGGAAGTCATGGCTGCCCTGTGCACCTTCGCCGACGAGAAGGAGTTCCCTGATCTGTGCGATGCCCTCGGCGATCGTCTTGAAGAGCTGGTTCAACAAAGCGATGACAAGACCGCCCGCAAGGATGCCTCGTTCTGCTTCCTCGCTGGCTCCAAGCTGGAGAAGGTGGTGGCCATTTGGGTTCAAGAGCTCCGTGAGAATGAGCAGAAGGGTATTGAGAACGATGCCGATAACTCGACCTTTTCCATCCACGTTCGTGCCCTGCAAGGCCTAATCGAGAAGGTTACCATCTTCCGCCAGGTCACTAAATTCCAGGATACCGAGCGGACTAAGGATGCCGACTGGAGCCTAAGCACTTTGTATGAGAAGTACATTGAGTACGCGGATGTTGTTGCCACTCATGGACGCCTTCAAATCGCTCAAAAGTATCTCGACCTTGTTCCTGAAAGGCATCCCGAGGCTGAGATTGCTCGCAACCGTATCAAGTTTGCGACACGTCAAGCGCCCCAAAAGGCGCAAGCGGCTACTACATCCCGAGCTACTCCCAAGCCTCTCCCGCAACAACCATCTGCCTATGCGCCGCAGCAGACCTTTTCTCCGATGACTGCTCCTGGAGCCGGTGTGCATAATCCTTATGCACCCGCTTCTGCCGTTTCTGCTCCTGCTCAACCGCAACAGGCTGCCAACCCGTACGCCGCAGTTGGTGGAGCTTACAACCCGGCTGGCTATCAGCCTACCCAGGGCATGAGACCACCGGCATATGCGCCGCCGGCACAGTTCGGTGCACAGGCTGCGCCTGCTGGCGTGCCGCCTCCTCCGCGCGGTTCCAACCAATCCCCGGCCAGCAATATCACTACTTATACTACGGCTACTGGCCTGCCTGCATGGAATGATCTGCCAGAGGGCTTCGCCAAGGCTCCTCCCCCTCGCCGTGCAACCCCAGCTGGCAATGCAGCAATCAGCTCGCCATTCCCTAACCAGTCTCCTCCCCTTACCCAAGGTCCTCCACCCCACGGACATCCGCCTATGGGTTCGCAGAGAGCTCCATCTGTCCCCCCTCCCCCCCCAAGGTTGGAGCTCCTCCTCGCGTGACATCGCCTCTGGCATCGAACGCTGGGCCAGCTCCTCTGCAGCCAGTCAATCCATATGCCTCTCTCCCTCAATCCCCGCCTACTGGAACTATGGCCCCTCCGGCGTCAATTCCCCGAGGACCATCGCCTTATAATGCTCCCCCAAGCATCCCGCCGCCGACTAACCGGTACACCCCGAACCCAACCGCTCAGGCTGCAAGCCCGCAGTTGCAGACTCGGGCCCCGGTTGCTCCTCCGCCACAAGCTGCTGCGTCGCCCTATGCCCCCCAGGCCCAGGCGCCTTCAGCATACGCTCCCCATGCCCCGCCACCCTCAGGCCCGAGCCCCTATGCGCCCAGCGGCCCTGTTGGTGTACCTCCCCCGCCCATGGCAGGTCAAGGAATCCCTCCCCCCTCCCATGGCATCACAGGCTCCACCTCCACCCCAGGGATCTCGCCCCGGAACAGCTCAGTCTCAACGAGCTATCCCTCCTTCCACACCCAAGTACCGTAAGTACACCACCTTGGCCACCTGCCAATACAGGAACCTTTATATTAACACTCCTCAGCCCCCGGTGACCGTTCTCATATCCCTCCCAACGCTATGCCTATCTTTGAGTTCCTGTCCGCAGACATGGAACGTGTCAAGGCTCGGGCACCTTCATCATTCAAGCCCCAAGTTGATGATGCTGAGCGCCGCCTGAGCATCCTGTTTGATCACCTGAACAATGAGGATCTGCTTAAGCCCAACACTGTGGAGGATATGGCGAACCTGGCTCGCGCTATGCAGGCTCGTGACTACGAGACTGCTCGCGCCGTCCACATTGATATCATGACCAACCGGACCGACGAGTGCGGCAATTGGATGGTATGTCCCTTTTCTTTACTTGGTTATCGTTATAAAAGTCAACAAACTAATCATATACCTATAGGTCGGAGTCAAGCGTCTTATCAGCATGAGCAAGGCCACCCCTTGAAGCTGTTTATTAGCATTATAGACGTGCGATAGCGATGGCGTGTGATGCACCTACTACCTAGATTCTCGGCCGAAAGAAGAGGATTTCAAGTTCCTGGTACAAACGCGCTTGGTTACAAGTTTTTGTGACAGTGCTCTTTTCTTGTCCATTTTACTATTAATGCCTGCGTATTTCCTTTCCTGCGTTGCTCCCTCTGGGGATCTAGTTTGTTTTGATTATCTGTTACGAGAAAAAGAAAAATTTCCCTGGTTTTAACAACGAAGTTCGATGTGGTTTAGATTGTCAAATAGACGTGGCGCCGAATGAATAGTAGATTAATTTCTTACAGTATCAGATGCTCTAGTGAAGCCCTAGGGCAAAGAGACATGTGCTGGGAGTAGTAGTTATTCTTATTTCCTGCTCTCTTTATATTTACATGCCGTTAACAAATAGTCCTAATATACTCAACACCGAAGTATCTAACATTCGATCTCACTACCTCAGGGTGATCAATCACCTTCCAGCCGAAGCGATGCCCCCCAAGTCTACCGCCCCGACTGGTAGGAAAGTTTCTCGCACTCAGCAGCGCACCCTTCACGCCACGAATCTCCGCCTTGAAACCAGCAATGGCTTCATCCTCGGACTTCTTCACACCCATCGCAGCACTATCCGTTCCATTCGTAGTGCTACTATAAAGACCATAGGAAGGCGTAGAAGAAGAGTAACTCGGAGCCGCATAGATCAAACCATCCAGATAATGGTGAAGATCCGTAAGCTTACTACGGAGGTCATCTTCCAGAGTACTAGAGTCCTTATCAACACCATTGACTTCCTTAAGCTGTGACTGGATAGACTCCAGACGACTCATGTGGTTATTGACTGCCTGTGTAGGCGCATCTGGCGCCTTGCTTTCCTTCTCAATAGCTGCGGTAGAAGACTCAGAGGTCTCGGGACTCGTCTGTGTCCCCATATCCCGGTGGAAAAGCTCCGTAGGGTCTGAGGTGACTGAATCGGTATCATTGCTTTCGTCGTCGTCGTCGATCGGACTAGTCTTTCGCGCGGTCAGGTGGGCGGGAATGACGGTGACGCTTTGCTCTAGCTTCTCGTTTAGCTTTGAGAGATTCTCTTGCGCTGTGCTGGCAAGTTCATGGCGGGCGCTTGTTAGGGTTGCAAGCATCGGTTTCACGAAGTATTCGCTAGCACCGTATATGCTAGCGCCGATACCGGCGGCGCCGTAGATGGTGTAGAGAACGCGGTCCATCGTGACTAGTGGGGGAGGTTTGTTGGCTTCGAAGAGGAATTCGGGATATGTGATGATCGGGGGTACATTGCGCGGTGCGGAGGCGGGGGTTGTGGTTGTGGCCGTTGAGCGCGGTTGAGACATGGTGTTTGGTGAGGATTGTGCAGTGACGGGGGAGGACGGGGTGGCTTCTGATTGATCGCTAGAGGGTGTTGATAGCGATTCCTGGCTCTTGTTTTCTGCGGCGGTTGGGCTGGTGCTGGTCGCCTCCGCGTTTCGGGTGATGCCGAGGAGTTGGTCGATCTCGTCCGAGTTCAGACCTTTTGATTCAAGGAAAGTCACTTTGCGATCGGTTGGGGAATCACGAATGGATTCATCCTCGAGAAATTTGGCCGCTTGGGTTAGGAGGTCCTCCCGGTTGGTGGGTGCGGGCGCATCGTCGGAGCTCGGCGACGTCGACGACGACGAGGACGGCGAGGACGATTGATCGGCTGGCGCAGTTCCTGACTGCCGTTGCCACGAAGGAATGGAGGCTGGCTTTGAGGAGGAGTCTGACATGGTGATGCTGTGGTCCCAGGTCAGAGGGGAGGAAGAAGAGAGTAGAAAGTAGAGAGAAGAGGAGCGGCGACTTCCCCGGACTGAGACTTGGGACCATGTGAGCCGACCTCGGCTGTTGCACCGACGGATCTCTCCGCGACCCACGGCAGTGTAACTCAAGTTCAAGTTCAAGTTCTAGGTTTGTCTAAATATTTGAGGTTATTCAGGCTATTTTAATTCTATCAATTGAAATATATTTGATTTATATAATTGCTTCGGTAAAGGATGGAAAATTAGTACATACTAGTAGTGAACTGGCAGCTTTATATTGAGATCTGAAGTGCCTCTAGTAACTACTATCAGTGACACTACAGTGCTAGTTAGTAGTATGTACTTCCACGGTACCTCCAGGCTTAATAACTACTTCGTTCTAGGCTGTATCTAATCATCCTACTACTAGTAATAAACATCTCTCTCTTCAAGTAACAAGCCCCTTTAATGTAAAGAACTTGATTGGGACGAAAATGTCCTGCCACTGTACTTTACTACTGGTCCGATTTCAGCCTGACAAGACACCATTCCCAGAATACACCAACGCTGGGGGTAAAGGAAATTTGTTTGTGGAAAAGGGTGCAATATACTGGAATATTTAAATTGATCCTCAATTATAGTAAATATAACCAGTAGCAGTTCACATCCCTTCATAGTGATTCATGTACTTCTCATACTGTTGATATCGGCTGACCGCCTGCCGGGCAGAATGGCGGTGGTTACTTCATTCGCTCATCCAGCGTCAGCGACAGCCCTCGTAGAGATTGGAAACTTTTGGACAAAGTACGTGTAAGTTGCCTTATTGGCCCCAGTTATCCTGCACCCCCCCGTTACCCTTCAATCCTATGCAACCGGACCCCCATCGGTGGCCCAACGGCCACTACTCTCCGAACCTCTGGGGGACACTGCAGCCAGGAGAAGCATCTGCCAACTTCCCTGCAACGGCGCTTTGTCCGCACGGCGAGCCTCCCAAACGTGGCGCCCCGAGACAAGTTGGCACTGTGCCTTCCCGGTGTGCGCTGAGTCTCTTCCCCCGTGGTGATTGGGTGACTGGCTCCCTTTCTCACTTCATCTCCCCGGTTCCTTGAGAGATGCTATTGCTATCTCGTAACTGCCACTGCCACTGCCACCTATTCTACGAGTTGCCCCCCGCATCTGTCATCCCCCCCATTCTTTCATCCTTGTATTGCCTTTTTGCCTTCACTTTCACTCCCAAGTTTTGGCTTCGGCACCACAGCCTCCCACTATGGCGCCAGCTCTCCGCCGCTCTCGTCGATCGCGAGGAGCTCAAGAACAATCTCCAGAATCGGATGCTAACCTCAATGCCAGGCCTCAGAGACAAACCCGCTCCGCTGCTGCTGCGGCATCCGTAACTGTCTCTCGATCTTCTCGATCTTCATCGGATCCCTCAGAAGAACCGACCAGGACTCTCCGTGTGACGGTGAAAATGCCCGCTGGTAAATTGCGGGAAGCTACCGGTGGCCGCTCCGGCCGCCGCTCAGTCAATGTGTTCCAGGAGAACCCCATTGTTTCAGGACCGCGTGCCAGTCGGAACAAAAAGAAGGTCGTGGAAGTTGCCTCGTCCGACGACGAGGACATCGAAGACGAAGAGGAAGATGAGGTCGAAGATGAAGAAGATGCTCCTGGCGAAGACGACGATGAAGATGCCGATGCAGATGGGGATGTAGACATGGACGACGCTCCGCCACAACCACCCACAAGGCGAAACGCCAAGGTCACGGCCCCCACTCGTGGCAAAGCCAAGAGCGTGGAAGCCAAAGAAATGGAACTTGAAGAGGAAGAAGATGAGGAAGAGGAGGAGGAGGAAGAGGAAGAGGAAGTCACCGACTCCGATGCGGAGGGTGAGCCCGATGACCAAGATGAAAGCGCTGTCCCCGAGCTCAATGTTGAAGATCTCGATGAGGAAGACGAGGATGATGACCTAGACGAAGAATTGGACAGCGAAGGCCTTGCTCTTAACAGCGGCAAGACAACCAAGCGTCAACGAGGAAACCTGGGTGATGACTTCCTGCAGCTCCCAATGGGTAAGCAATATTGGCCTCTATTTTAGAACCGGCATGGTACTCACAACCGAAACAGAACCCCAAGTGAAGAAGCATTTGACGGCCGAGGAGCGTGCTATGAGACGAGCTGAAATGGCCCGCCGAAGGAAGAACCTCAGCGAGAAGCGAAATGAGGAAGAAAAGGTATTTGCTTAGAGTGAAAATGAAAATTGGGACGAGGGCACATAGCTAACATCGAATAGATGGATACAATCAATCGACTTCTCAGGAAGCAGCCCCCCAAGCGCCGTGGCCGTGGTGCAGTTGCTGATGCTGACGGGACCCCTGCCGACCAAGAAGGCCAAGAACCTGAAAAGGCCGATCCTACGATGGTTCGCTGGGTTAGCAATGCTAATGGCTGCAAACTCAATGTTCCCGAGGAGTGGCTTGGTACTCCAGCCGGTCGTGTTTTTGGTGCTCCCCCAGCGGTTACTGGGACGAGCAAACTGGTGCATGAACTCTGAAATTGCATTTTAGAAAGTTTGACATGGATTGAGGCGCATTAAGGAACCACTCTGGGGCACTTGGGAAAAGGCAGGAAATTCTCGATACACGACGACTGTCATGTTCGGTCTCCGTATCAAAGGCATGGCGTTTACATTTTCAACTCATCTAACACTGGAGAATAATTTCACGAATACTCATGGTTTAATCATATTCTGCATACTAGTAGTAGTTATATCTGCTCAAAGATTCAGCGGGAACTGAATCCTTGACATATAGTGTATCAAGCTGCCCCATGTGTATTTCCATGCGTACATTATAATAGTATTTTGAGAGCCAAACCGCTCATCGAGATTAGCTGTAAAGCCGAGAAACTTGACCCAAGCCAATAGTCTCTCAATTTACTCCGTCACGGGCTCTCCAAAACCATTGGGACCGACCAGCGTGCCCAGGGTCGCTGAATATCACCAGATCGAGCACTTGCGACAGTTGCTTTCGTGGACTAGCCATCGGAGGCTATTCCTCGTGTTCCGGTGGAATATATGTTGCGCAAGAAATCATTGATGCTTTTCAGCTTCGGTTGTCCCAGACGCCGGCTTTGCGCTCTGGGCATTGGCACCTGCCGGGGGCGCAGTGGCACCTGAGTTCAATCCTGCACCAGACTGAGGAATAGCAGGCCCGTTGCCTTGTGTCTTTTCAGCAGCAAGTTCCTGGAATGCGGGTTGGAAGGTGTAGTAGCCTGCGGAGAAGTTTGACGTCAGAACTGATTCTCTTTCTCCCAATGACGGTGAAGGTGATATGTATACCTGTATAGACGCCCACTCCAATAGCGAGAGCGACGGGTATGAAATTGCGACTCATGGTGAAGTGAGTGGTGGGAGTGCAGCTGTGGGAAAGGTTGGAGGTTTAAACTCGGAGATGCGGGAGTGCCGAATCCGATTGCCCGGAGACTCCCCCGTTATCGCCGCACTGATTAGCGGCACGCGTCTCCAAATTATTCGACGCGTTTTCCTCGACGAGAATAAGACTCGGTGCTTTTGACTTTCACCTCATTATTTGAGCCCTCCGAATACCGAATCTCGCGCCACTCGATGTCTCGCTAATGAAATGGGCGCAGCCCACCGAACATGACAGTCGAATGGCGGGAACGAGGGTTTGTCCCGGACTCCGATGATGAGGAGGAGTTCGATTCTCTCAACACGAATAATGAGAACATTGGCGACCAAAGTGATACTATAGGTGGTGATATTGACCTGAACTATATTGCCATTCCACCCTCACCGTCGAACCTCGAAACCGAAGCCGAAGATATCTCCAAGCAACAGTATCAGGAAAATGGACAGAATGGATCGACAACGTCGTTGGGTGACGACCAGGCACAGCTTGACGCCGAAGAAGATGGAAAGGGCTCACAGGAGCTGGCTTCAAGCCCCGCAATTCGACTCCCTCCAGCAATTACTCCCCGCCAACAAACGGGCACATTTTCCAATGGAAGCTCAAGGACAGCAACACCTCTTTCAAAACGGACACCAGGGAATCGCCGATCTGCCAGGACAAGCCGGAGCAACTCATCGGTCACAATAGCGAATCAAAATAATGACATATGGGATATTCCTAGCTCGCCGGTGCAGGAAACTAGGTCCTCAAGGAAACCACGAAGCCAGGCTTTGACGCCGAAAGATACGCCCTCCGCGAAAACCCGCCGGACTCGAGATACTCCGCAAGCCAGTACACCATCAACCTCGTTACGACATATAGATACGCCATCACGAGACTCTTCGCCGGATGAATTGATGGTACTTGTGCCTTCACCACGGAAGCCGCTTGCCAACATAAGCAGCAATAGACCCCATGGACCAAGTGAACACGCCAGGTCGGACGATGAGTCCTCTTTGTCCTCAGCGAAATCAAATATCTCTATTCCGTCTCCAGATCGTTCACAGACCAGAAGAGATGCTACAAGGGAATCACACGAGGAGGACGCTTTGGCACAGATTTTACCGGGTCTTGAAATTCCCGAGGAATTCCAGCTGCCATCTTCTCAGCCAGAGCTTCCGCAGGAGGATGTTGCTCAGCGAGATGTGCAAGATGATATCCAGATTCAGATCCCACAGCTGTCCACTCGATCTCTTCGACATCACAAACCCGAACAGATGCATCCTTATACGTGGGAAAATGCGATATATCAGCAACAAATGAAATCAGTGGGGTTGAAGTCGGTTAAATTGCGCGCCGAGGCTCCTCACCCGCGGCCTGCTGAAGTCACTGATGAGAGCCAAGGACAAGATACTTTCAATCCAAACGCTATCCGATCAAGCCCACCGGCAGAAGAGTATCTTCCTGCGCCGAAGCCTAAACGAAGAAACGAAGAACAAACGACTACACCACGCGCCCGAAATCACGAAGATAATTCATTGACAATTCGACGAAAGCAATCCTCCAAGCGAAGGAAAAGGTCTCACTCTGGAGCTTGGCATGATGGTACACATCTCGTCAGCAACGATCCACGGCCCCAAATGATCATCACTTCCACTCCACCTGGCGGTCTAGACTCATCAATCTTTGATATACCGACCAGTCCGCCGCAGTCTGGTAGTTTATCTTCAGCATTGCGGACACCGCGTGCTTCAGAAACGTTTCGATTTCCTCCCGGCTCACCACCACCGCCTACCAAAACCCTGCATGTTGATTCTATGGACGTGACTCCAGACAATGACGAACCGACAATAGTTAATCAAGAAGAGCCGGCTACTTCTTCAGATGAGGAAGGAAGCTCTGATTCTTCTGGCCCGGAACTAGAGACTGCTGAGGAACGTCAGATTCGAAGACTGTCTCGACAGACCCGGGGGGTTCTGCCTGCCTCATGGCATCGAATTGATGCACAGAAACGAGACCAAAATCAAAAAGCTTTACAAGCGAGCCGTCATGCCCAGCGAGCAGATGGCAGGGGTGTTGCTAAGAAACTGTTACGAAGAAGTGGTCAACCTGTACGCCCAACTCAAATGGATCTCGGAGATGATGATGAGAGTGATGAAGAACCCCAGGGCACACGGACTCCCCGACCAAACGAAGAGAATGCAGATGAAGACCTCGCCAGAATTGTTGGGTTTGAAAACCCCTTCGGCGAAGCTGAAGAGGACGACAACTTCGAGGACAATCGGGTCGATTACATGCTTCCGCCGACCAGTCGCAATACAGGCCCTCGCGCGAAGCCAAGCAGCCTTAAACGCGTTCATTCCAAAGAAAGCTCGACCGCGAGAGAGAGAAGATTAAAGAAAGCTCGACTGCAAAAGCAAACAAGGATCACTGATTCTTCCTATGGGGGCCGGCGAACCAAACGACCGTCCACAAAAATGAAAACGAAAACGAAATCGAAATCAGCACCCCGGCTGGGAATCTTGGATGCTCCCGATGTTGCCAATCACCCTGAAAAGGAGCAGCCGCGATTTTTGAGAATTGCGGCGAGGCGAGTTCGCTCGAATAAAGACGGAGGTAGACAGAGTCCGACTCGGAAGTTTCTGCAACTGGACTCAAGGCGTGACACGGCGGATGCAAATGAGTCCCTGTGGGCATGGAGACGAGGAGCAATTCCACAGACCAAGATCCAGCCTCGACCAAAGCCTCGCAAAGTTCCGACACCCGCAAACTTTTCAAGTAGCCGTCAACGGAATACAGCATCTTCTGGCAGTTCGCGGTTGACCAGCCATTTCCCTGTTGTGGAAACCAGTGACTCTCTCGAAATTGATTATGATTCTACGCATCAACTGCCAGGTGGAGCCAACTCGCTTCCAGTAGAAGCATCCAACAGCGATACGGCACAGCCGCGATTTGCGCATGCTGAAAAACGAGGAGATCAATGGATGATTCAACGGAATACTGGAATCTCATCTTTGCGACGAAATATCTTCCGCCCTGCCGCCGGAAATCAGACAGAGCGAAGTCCAGGACAGCCAGTATCTGAAGCAAGGTTTCGCCAAACTCTTAGGCTGCTCAATCATCATTATTCGTATAAAGATTCGGATCGGACCTTTAAGCCTAGCTCGACAACGGCTAGCTCGAAACCCGCCAGCTTGACACTTGACCGATACATCTCAAATGTTGGACCAGCAGAAGCATCGCCCAGAGTCGTTCTCCAACATAATCCTGCCTTAGCGACAGAGAGCCGAAACAAGCCACAAATTTCTGTCACTCAAAATCGCCGTCGCTTAAAAAAGCGTCCACCCAAACATGTCGATCTGGCCTCGGACGAGTTCTTGCAGGATGCAGAACAACTGCCACCAATTTCTGATGAGCTGGAAGTTTTCGCTTCAACCGGCCTAGAGCCCACTCTCGCTTCGACTTTGAATGTGGGAGGCGGTCTTTTCAATTGGCAGCGTTCCTACCCACTGGATTTCGGGGTATTGCCACTGCGTAACGGCACTTTCTTCCATGAGTCTACGTTCATAGGGAGTGGAGAATTCGAACGATCAATGCAAATTCTCAAGCGGGACTTAGATCGAGGTGCAGTGTTCTGTTCCATAATGTTCAAGGATCAAATCTTCCGATGGGGGCATTGGAATGAAAAAGTATCCTCCGAAATGGGCATCGTATTTGATTCCATCGTCGCGGATGTCGAATCACTCGGTGCCTCAAATTCCGAGGCAACCCTATCATCACCGTTGGCGTCTTCATCTCTCGCATTGCGAGCATTGATTTCCTATGCCTCCGAGAACTTGACGTTCGCCGATCCTATCGACCGGGCAGGCCTTCTCAGTCGTTCCCTGGCGTTAGCTTCCAAGCTAAGAGACTCCATTGCTTCAGCTCTTACAGCGAGCAATATCGATAATAAGAATATTGCCAGTATTGCTTGCTACAACATGGTATTCGTGAACCAGATACGTCAGGTTGCAACCTATGGACAAATAAGCCCTTCTTTCGGCGAGCAAGCATTGGAATTGGTCAGGCTTTGTGTTAAGGACACAATTAGATCAATTCTGAGTCAAGCCGGGAGAGCCGGAATCAAGTCTCTGCTGGAAGAAAATAAAGACGACAAACGACGCGAAATGGGCATTCGAGAGGGATTCCCATCCGCAGAAGCATGCGTCATTGTCGATCAACTTTTGCGCTCCTCGGAGGTATTTGGTTGGGGGCTCGAGGACTACGAGGTTGAGGTCTATGCCGAAGACATCATTCGCAATCAGAAAGACATCGGGAATCTGGAGATCGCATGGCGTAGCTTGTTTATGAACTTGCCCCTCCACGAGATTGACACAAAGGGAATCGCCCGTCGAGAACTTCGCTTCAAAGCGAAAAATGACAATTGGATTCTAGTCAAAAAGCTCCTCTCGCCGGTCTTTGAAAGCTACATCATTTCTTCTGCGACCCGGACCCTATCATATAACGCTTACTGCCGGACCCTTTTTCAAAGATGTCACCGTCTAATCAATTCTTGGGGCTGGAGAGACTGCAAACCCATCCTTGACACCCTGTATGACTTCTTCGCGCAGAGGACGCTCTATAATCTGAAATTCGAAGGAAGCCATGGATCGCCTTCCTTTCTCGACGAGCTGGATCAAAATCCTTCTCTAGAAATCCGAGCTGGAGAACCGACATTTCACACTTTCCTGAAGATCATCGCAAGTGGGCTGCGCTTTTTGTCTAAGCGCTACGACAAGAAGAAAATTCGAAACTTCGCCTGGCGCCTTCTTCCGAATCATGGGCGCATGTATCCGAAAGAAGATGATGTGAACCATGAGGATCTCGATGCGTTGAGAAACCATCACGACCTTCTCTGTACCTTATACTGGGTTGTTCCTGATGGTTACCGACCTCGATTGGAAACTATCAGAAACCTCGTCAATCCGGCAACTTCCCACATCGGAACATGCGACATCAACCTAAAATCCTGGACAAGACTTGTTCGATTCAAGTTATCTACCGACGAGGAAGTTTCGGGCCTAGAACCATTTGCCGAATGGCATAGCTATCTCGTGAATGAACTTCGGAAGCAACACCTCCTTGCCCGAAGCGAGGGTGAAGCTCAGCGCAAAAAGGGGGAATGCGAACAGGACATCCGAACTATTATTTCTGACAACCAAAGACCGATTGAAAGTTTATTGAGCATGGCACTCGATGGCTTGCTTACTGCTGTTAAGCGGGCGCCGACATTGGAGCATGCGCACCGGCTGATCTCAAAAACCCCCTTCGAGTCACTGCTGTCGTTGTTTAATGCGAAGGTCTCGCGAGTCAACGTTGTTGTATCCGAGGCTCTCGCGGTGATTACGGCGTACACTCGGAAAGATGGCGCTGCTTTATCGCCCGCGACTGATTTTCCAGCGCCGGCGGCTCTACCAGCACCAGAAGATGATAGCCAAGAATATGGAGATTGGGATGATATCGATGCTGTAATGGTCGAGCAGACAATCCTTAGCGAAGGGATTGAACATGTTCAGTCTAATCTCCACCCCGTCGTCTCTCGCCTGGTCTCCGACTGCTTTGGAGCAGACCACTGCCCAGATGATGAGATTCTCCAAAGTACCGTGGACTGCTGGACGTCAGTTGCCCAGGTCTTAGTACGTCATGGCCTTAAGCGCTGGGAAGATTATTTGGATCCTTTCGGTGACGAATCGTGGAAAAGACTTCGCGAGAAGGCGCAGACCCGCAAATTCTCACCCCAGTTCCTCGCTGCTTGCATTGAGAAAGATTCTCGAATACTTTCTGACTGTCGAGTGCTTGTCCTGGGAATGTGGATGTCATCATTGATGGAGCGATCCGCTTTGCTGAAATTCCAGCATTGTTTGACGGAAGCTTTGCTCAATGGTCTTCCAGAAGACCCGCTGCTTCGAAACCTTCCTTTTTACAAAGAAAAGAAGGCTACCCGATATAAGCTAACGATCGAAGAGCTCGCCCAGCGTCGCATCTCACTTATATCAAGCATCTTGTCGAATATGCGCGAACATGTGCTGGGAATGGAGATCTCAGCTGATCGGAGTCTGTCTGTCACAAAGCGAGAATACTCGGAAGTCCTTGAGCAAATGATGAGTGTGATGAAGAAAAACTATCTAGAGCTCGGTGGGGCCGTGGGAGATGCCCGGGGCGACTATGTCAACTTTGTCCACCGAATCATCCGATTCTTGCAAGAACTTACAAACGACATCAAACCCGTGGATCCGTTCTTCATAAACCCGGCGCTGTTCCCTCTGCCGTCTTCGGATCCTCAATACGTTGTTGCGAGACTGAAGCGCTACGTGCCGAAGCTCTCTTCCGAGCAGGGCCTTCAGGCACTGATCATGTTTACTCAAGGCATCGTGGAACGCGCTATCATGGAGGGTCAACAAGATCATCTCACCGAGCAACTGCACGCAGCAATGGCGAATACCTACGAGGCTGGTGATCCCGACAAGCCCACACTTCGGGCCATCCTTCTACAATGCATTTTCCCTGGGTATATTGAACTCGTGTTCAGTGCTCGTCCCTCCTGGCTCTTAAGTCGACCCATAATCCGAAGCATGTCTCTTGTTTTCAAGGACTTGCTGTTTGATATTGACGCCACAGACTCGAATTGCATTTCATCCGTGCTTGCAATCTTCGATGCGGCTTTTTGCTCTGCGTATCGCGCTTTGCATCCACTTTCAAATCGCCCGGCTGTTTTTCAGAATTCATGCAATCTCGTGATGCTCGCCGCTTTCATCGAAATGATATCGTCGACACTTGTGGTGGTGGACTACATCGACCGCTTGACCGGTGTTGCTGATGAAACTGCCTCATACATTCAGTGGTTTCGGGACTTTGCCGTCAGTACGCTCTCCCATCTAGACGATGCCAACAACGCGGGTTCGATGCCGGAAATGAACATTCAGATGGACCCGGGCCTGCACAGACCCCCAGGAACATCCCCAAACTTACCGTCGCATCTTATTGCAACCCGCGCCATTGCTTTCGAGGAACATCAATCTTGTCTCAAAAACTGGTCTACGCATGGTGGTAGATACTACCATACTCGAAGCGGACATGACTCCAAGGAAGCTACCCTTGAACCTCAAATTGAACATCTCGTCGGTAATAATGCCGAGGCTAGGAAAGCCTTGAGTGATGCTGTGGGAGAGTTCCTAAACCGAATCGACCAGCTGGAGTTTTTCGTGGATGAGCATTGGTGAGAGGTTGATCGGTTAGACCTCTTTACTTCACAACCCTTTTTCTTTTTCTCTTTATGTTTCTATTATCCTGTTGATGATGAAGTGTATGCATGCTTAGCAATGGCGTCTGGTGGCTGTTTAGATTATGATATTGAAGGACAAGGACTCCGATTCGACGATACCAGGGGAGTTTTACGTTGAATTCAACAACATGTACTGAGTTATGTTGGCAAAAGAAATACAAAATGTCATGAATCATCAAGACCTGCTTGCTTGTTTTTGTCTGGGGAGTGATATCCCCGGGGTTACTATTTGCAAGACTATGCGTGCATCAAGTCATTGCCAGGAAGGAAACATAAAAAAGAAGAAAGAAGCAGAGCTTCGTAACTACATCCTTCCATCCTCTCGTGCGCCTTGTATATCATCATTAGACAACAAGGGGTACTGAAAAAGGAAAAGAAAAAAAACCAAACAGCAGCACCATGGTAAGCAAAAAGAGAAGAGAAAAGAGAAAAAGAAAGAAACGCCAGATGCATCACGCACAAGGCGTAATATGACCGAAGACTCGATGATAATGCCCAATTGAGGTTCCCGTCCCATAAACGCCTTTCGTATCTCCGCAATGCTAGCTAGCTTCAGATGCCTGAAACACCAGCATCGTGGCTCGATCCACGCCGGTGGAAGGGGTTATGAAATACTTTACGCATGGCGTTCGTAATGCTGTTTTTCCGTCTCGATGTCGTTCCATCGCTCGGTCCGTCCCCAGACTTTGGAACGGAGGCATCGTCCGCAAGGACAATTGAGGTGACGGCAGGTTTAGGAGGCCATTGGCCATCTGCTTTCCAGCCTTGTACCATTGCCTTGGTAAGATCTGCCAGATTGACAGGCACGGTAGGAGTCATGCCTTGCACAACGACCTTGGTATATATGGAGGGATATATGCTCGGGTTGATGGTTGCGCGGATAGGATTCGAGGGCGAAATCAATGGCGGCGCAACAGGGATGAGAAGCTCCTCAAGTTCCTCCTCGTCATCTTCCCCCTCGCTATCGGAATCGTCGATGGCCGCGAAGCTTGCCGATTCTTTACCAGGCGCCTGCTGATCTGGCTCGGTGATACTGGTCTCTGTTGAGCCCTTGCGCTTGGCCTCCTCGTCCGGAGCAGTCGAGTGCTCTTCCTCCTGATCCTGCCGGCGATGGTGTTCCTCAATCTTCTCCCTTTCCGCAAGAGAAAGCGTCGCCTCGGCCCTATTCGAGAGAACTGACGCATCGCCGGTCTCGCCAACTTCGCCGTCGGCGGCGGCCTGGGTGACCGGGGGCGGGGAAATCCCCGCACCGCTCTCCTCCGCCGAAGGTGTCGTATTCGCGGTAGATTGGTCCCTTGAAGGTATATGCGTATCGGCTAGATTGCGCTTCTGCTCCTTGGCGCAAATTTGTCGCCGGGTCCGAGCTCCTGACCATGCGTTTCGTTGTGCGATCCACCTCCTCAACCCCTCGTTCCATACCATCTCCTCCTCCATCTGTCGTCGGCGTCGGCGCCGTTGCTCGACGACTGGATCACCTCCTAGCTTCGCAGCACCTGGGGAGAACTCGTCATCATCAGATTGATCGGATGATTGTGGTTCGAGCTCAGAGCCGGAGCTATCGAATTCGCGGGGGCGCCAGTCGGTGACTTGACGACCTTGCGACAGGATGCCGATGGAGGAAGAGGTGGAGGAAGAGGATGATGGACGAATACCGTTTGGGTTTGCAATGGGGTCGTATTCCCAGTCGTTACGCACGACCTCACGGATGAAGCGTTTTGCCTCGCGAACGGCCGCGTCGCGACTGTCGGCAGACATGGTTTTGATGTGGGGATCCTTGATTTGAGGTTTTGGTGATCAAGGTTTGGGCGTTCAGGTAGGCAGAGTGAGAAAGATGGGTTGCGAGGAGGGGAGGCGCCTAATGGAAGTGAACTCCGGAGCTCAAGTGCGCCCGGACCCTGCAATGGTGTGCACTCCCCGAACTCTGGAAGTGAAGAGTGAAGCGAAGCTGTTGAGTGGCGGGCGGAGACGTATCCGATGACATCGAGGGCACGTGCCCACGCAAATAGGGTGATCGGAGGCGACAGCAGTTTGGCATCGACAAGGAACTTGAACTTATAGGCGTACATGGGGACATTGCTGAACTAATCTGTGTTCTTTGGGGCACTTGTTAGTGAAGGGTAATGTTTGTGAAGTACCTCTCGTGTTGGGCTGTGACTGATTCAGGTTACACAGCGGCATACTCCCGCCTCAGCTGTCCTGGTAGCTGTATAGATCAGCCCTATCTAGGACATTCGGAGCCCAACTGGGGTCCCCTTTGATCATTTCAGCCCCGATATCTATTGTGATTCAATATACCAGGTCAGATGAAGAAACCTATTTTTTCAACCTTTTTCTCCCTTGGCATTCAAGATTCGCAGTCTATACAAGCTTTAGCTGCCTGTGCTTATATACTTCATAGTTGTGCCCAGGTGGACCGTGCGACATGCAGCAGGTTTTGCAAAACCACTCTTGGCTGCCCAGCTGAATCATGAGAGAATTTACGATACGTTCAAGCTGAAGGCAGATAACAATCTAGCCACTACTAGTAACTAATATTCTCACAAAGTCACAGAATTTTAATCTAGTAAGAGATAGAGGAGAGGAGGCTCACGGCGAAGTATATCCATGGATTCCCACCCATACTAGACATGGGAGGCTTATTGAACCTAGACGTGGGTGAAACTGATAGTGTGTATGTCCCATGCATTTTTGAAGTTCAAAATATGCCAAAATAAACAAACATAAGTAGGTTCTTGCAGCTGTCACTATAGTATCATCATGCTCCCTATATTGGCAGCCCGGTAGATGACCAGAGAAAAGGACAACTTTCTTTCCATCTCAGCATTCCCAACCATCAACAAAATAAAACCTTTCATCTGGGCAGTACTCGGACTTCGAATCTTTTAACTGACCAAAGATAGAAGCCACCGCTACCGCAACAAATACTCCAATGTCTTACGGCACTTGTTTCTTCTTTATTCTCCTCTACAAAGCTGAATATGACCCTTGGGGATTGATCACCCTAATAGGGAGGTAGTGACTGACAGGCGCGGAACGACCTGAACGCAAAACCCAGCTCTGGCTTTTTCAAATCTTGCTTCAACTCTATGCAAGCCCTTTTCGCCTCTAATAATATATATACCAGGCTCTTGAAGCTTACCTTCCTAGCTTTCTGTACACAGGTCTTCGCCAAATTGCTTGGTCATGCCACTGACGCCGGACTCTTCTCGGAATATCTTTCTGGGCTTAAAGAGACCTGTTCTGGTAAAATAGTTGGTTGGCATCTTGGTCAGATTCTGTTTTACTCCGGGTGGATTGTCACGGTTGTGACTACTTGCTTGGGCCTGGTCCTTACTTGTTGCCGGTTGGCGGTGCCTTTTTAGAGGATATTCCCGTAAGGAAAGGTAGATAGTCTGGGTCATCGACCAGACAAAACTAGCGGTCGACCAGATAGGACCATCGCTGAATTTCCTGCAAGTGTTCCAAGGTTGCTGGATACATTTCATCGGATCGTGAGACATATGGGCATCCGAGTCTTTACTATAAGGTATCATATACAGTAAACGCTCCTCAAAGGAAGGAATATTGAACTTTGACGAGCGTTTATTGTATATTTAAGCCCAGGTGGATGGCTAAATCCCGGGCTCCAATGCGAATGTGCTTCCATGGTTGTACAAGGCCTCGGACTCAGATCGAAGGCTTACTTTGAATGACTCCCCTGCCAGTGTACATAGTAAATATCTTTGTGTATTGGTACATGTCTATCATCGCTAATATAATGTTACATTGTAAGGTGGAAACAAAAAAAAAAGAAATCATCAAATATCCCTCCTCCATCCCCTTCATACATCTACATCTCCGTCTCCGCCAACACCGCGATCCAATCACGCCGCACGGACACGCGCAGTCTCTTCCCGACTCTCCTCGCTACCTGCCGGGATGAATCCCCACCCGGTATTCTTCTTGCGCTGAGCTTTACGATCACCGTATTGCTCGTCGAACTTGCGAATAGCAGATAACGAGGACATGTCCTCGCTAATAGATGCACTAATCTCTTGCATTCCAAGTTCAAAGTGAGCGGGCGTGAGCGTGCGGCGTTCCGGATATTGATAGGCTTCATCACCCTTGTGTTCGACCGCGGCCTTATTCTCTTCCCGCACGCATGCCAATGCCGCGGCGACGGAGAGGTTCTTTAGATCAGAGCCGGAGTAGAGCGGGGTGCGATGGGCGATGTCTGCCAAGTCAACCGCGGAATCGAGTTGTTCTTCTTTGAGGTGGATTTTCAGAATGGCGTGTCGGTCTTCTTCTGTCGGAAGGTCCACGAGAAGTCTTCGGGGAAGACGGCGGAGGACTGCGTCGTCTCAGGTCGAATGGTCGGTTTGTGGCGACCATTATGAATGCTGACATGTCGTTCATGCCGTCCCATTCGCGCAGGAACTGGTTAATCAGTTCGCGGTGGGAAGTGCGGCTGCTGGCTCCTGTGCGTGAGCAGAAAATGGCGTCTGCTTCGTCGATGAAGACCACGCAGGGGCTGAGTTTTTTGGCCAGGGTGAAGATGGCCTTGACGTTTTTCTCGCCTTCACCGACATACATGTCGTAGACTTCAGAGCCACTCACTTCGAGGACAGTCGCGCCGCTTTCACGTGCGACAGCCTTGGCAAGGAGAGTCTTTCCGGTTCCCGGTGGGCCGTAGAGGAGACAGCCTGGGATTTTGTCTGTTGCCAAAACACCGTAAGTGAAAGCTTCGGGGCGAATGAGAGATAACGAAGTCAGAGTCTTGAGAGCCTCCACAGTTTCGGGAAGGACGTGCACATCGTTGAAAGTAGTTCTGATGCTGTTTGCATCGACAACTCCGTTGAGAAGTTTCTTCTCATGAGTGGTACAAGTCTGACGCAAAGATTTCAGGAGCTGTTCCCGGGTTTGGCCACTGGGTTCTGAAGCCTTGGGGCCCTTCTCCTGTAGCCAATCGCTAGTGACTCGATCGCCTCCATCCATGAGTTCGATTCCACGTCGGATGTGCTCGAAGCCGAAGGGCTCGTCCGGCTCTGCGCTTCCAAGCGCGAGAGTTGACAGCCAGTGCACCTGGTTGTAGGACCAGAAACGCTCTCGCATACCAGATTGCTTGACGGTGGATGGGTCAAGTGGCCAATCGCGAGTGCCAAAAATATCATCCTTCACGGCGGAGGAGGTCTCGCTCAATCTGTAACGTAGCATTGTTTGGAGGTGGCGGGTGTTAATTTCCATTGTTCGCTTTTGATGGTCTTCAGAGAAGGTTTTCTCTACTGTTTTCGTATCCATGGATGGAATGATTACCAATGTTTTTGAGAACTGATCGTCAAAGACATTCTGCAAGATCTTTGGGCCATCTCGGGAGTTTGTGTGCTGAAGTTCTTGGGAGGTGCTCCCAATGAGTAGGACTCTCGATCCTGCTCGCCTGCGTTCTTGGATGACCTTTTGGAGAAGAGTGATCACCCGGGAACCTTCCCTGGAGCTTTGGATCTCACGATAATCTTGTATGTGAATGATGGTATCCCGTGACAGGGGCTTTTCAGTAATGGGCTCGAGGGGTTGTTGGGCCTCTTCACTCTCAGCCTCAGTTTTCTTGGGGACTGATGACTTGGATGCCCCACTCGCCGAGTAAAGGAGCTCGTTCAAAAGGCCTATCCACCGCTGCTCCATGCGTTGTCCGTAGCCTCGTGAGGTGTTTGGCTCCTGGTCCGACTGGCCATTGATGGACGCCACGAGTGATTTCAAGCCAAGCCAATTAGGAAGTGGGACATCGCCGGACTCCCTACTGGCCTCGATGGTGATAAAACGGGGAGTGCTGACTTCGGCGTGAATCCCGGGATGCGTACCAGCGATCTCGGGGATGTCTTCGTCAGCGTCTCCGCCATCCGCAGGCTCAGCGAAGGCTGCCATTATAGCAGGGCGATAGACTTCGTATCCGAGGGAGCGAATGGCTGACGTCGCACCCGACTCCGCAAGGTCATGCTCACTGAACAGCTGAGCAATATCTTGCGCATTTAATGTGATCAGGTCGGTATTCAACTCATGCGCCAATCGCTTGACGACGGAATCTAGGAACAGAATGCCATCGTTGCCGGGGTATTGAAGAACAAGATGTGACTTCTTGGCCGATGGTTCCTTTGCGTATTGCGTAGGCGGCAATCGTAAGCCTGCTTTGACTGACGCTCGCAATTCTTCCCACAAGGGTTCTGCGAGGGAGTAGCGATTATCTGAGCTCGATTCTGATGGAGTCGCACCGGCCGAAGGATCTCCTCCATTACCCCCAGAAGCCTGATCCCCCACCGCATCACTGTTATCGGGACTGGGTCCAGGTTTCGATTTCGTGATATCCAGTTGGTACTGAGATTGCAGGAGATCGGCCTGACCTAGGGAACCATGGGTTATGTTGGCTTGGAACCAAGTAGGAATGCTGGCCGCGAGCGAGAACTTTTGCTGTTGCTGCTGTTCCGTTTGTCTGTTTCTCATAGCTCTGCGAACGGCGGATCCATATTGCCGTGCAGGAGGCTTCGTTTTCTCCGAGACAGAAGTAGCCGCGGTATCATGTGTGGGGTTATCGATGTCGGAATGACGATTGTCTATCACGTCTCTGGCGTCCGTACTAGTAGGCGGCGTTGGGCCATCAGGCGAAGGCGATGACAGCCATTGCCGCGACAGGTGGAACCGTCGCGCAGGTGCGGGCTCGGGAAAACGGCGACGTGCGATGAGTCGACCAGGGCGAAGGCGTACGATGGGCAGCCGAGCCTGCTGCATTGACAGATACATCCAGGGCACTATACGCCAAGGATTCCACAGAAGCGAATGGCTGCAATGGAGGTGAAGGGGAGGTTGCGCAAGTCCAGATTCAGATCCAGATCCAGATCCCAAGGCGCCTCCGCGGGAGTGATAAGCGTCACGTGACGTTCATTGATAAGAAGTTTTCAGGGATCGATGGAAATGGTTTATGGAAGAGGTGGAGGTGCAAATGTAAATAACTTTGCAAAAATGCATGTCCAACAGGCTCTTGGTCAGTAGTATATGGTTAGCTTCCTGGTTTTGTACTCGATTTATCACAGATCCCCATGGATGAAGTCCAAAAGTTGTGACTACTACATTTGGCGTCTATGGACTTATACTAAACTCAATTGGATGTGTCAGGTAATAGACCTTGCATATAATATATCCAACTCGAGGGCATTGAATGGAATTGAGTTGTATCAGTATCAGTAGTTGTCAATCTTGGTTAGGTTAAGGGTGATCGTCGACCAGGATTATAATAGAGTTTGTGTTGGATTACGAGCCGAAATATAACCTACTACGAGCAAGTGGTAAAGTGACCTTAGATTTTGAAAGAACGATCATGCATTGCAGTTCTAGTCTAGAATAGTATATATAGGTATCGTCCGGCCACTGATGATGGTATGATGTTCGCAGAAGTCGATGACCTAATGACTAAGTTGGATTAGCTGATGTTTCCAACTCCATGGCATGTTGTAAATAGCAAATAGCATGTGCATGTGTAGTTTCTCAGACAAGATATACTGGCAAGTAGCAGACCGACCGGGAAAGGAAGGTCCGTATTTCCTCGTCATGTTCGATTTGGAAGGTAAAGAAGTAAATAGGTTTTGTCATCCTCGAAAGGGGAGGTGGTTGAGTGGATGGAAAAAAGAGCAAAAAAGGAAATTAAGCAAAAGTTCAACTTACCATGGGCTAACAGACCTGCAGCAATGGGCTGACAAGTAGGTTAGTGGCGTGGTTCATCCGACATAAAGACGACCAGTCAAGAGGCAAAAGATACTCAAGGCACTCTTGGATGTTGCGGTGGCGAGGAACACGAGGAAACAACTTGAGGAAAGAAAAAAAAAGACGAAAAAAACCGCGCTGAAATACACAAGAGTCACATGACCTGTGGATCGGGTTAGCGCGGTTTGGTTGAAAATGAAAATGAGAATGAAGGAAGAAGAGGAAATGGAAAAAGAAAGGATATCCTCATGATATTATGCGAATAGATCATATGTACTACTCTATTACTACTCTATTTCTACATTTACACTTATTTACATACACCTATTTGCTATAGAATCTGTTCTGTCAGTTCGGTTACATCCTCCACTTCGGACCCGGTTCCTCCGTCCCCAGTTCCTTCTTCGCTCCCACCGGGCGATCATTCTCCTTGGAACCTATGGGCGATCGCGACAAGTCCCTCCCTCTTCAACTTATCCAAGGTCTTGGTCTCTGTAAGTCATTTCTTTCTCTTTATCTATTGTCTCTTCTTTATCACAATTTCTCTCCCCCATCCACCCCCACCCTCATCCATTTCCAAGGGGAGAGAGGCCCAGCAGCCCAGCCCAGCCCCTCCACACGCCTCCCTATTATCTCCCTCTTCCCTCTTCCCTCTTCTCTCTCTTCTCTCTTTCCCGCCTCTTCCACCACCTCCCGAGATACCCTCTACCCAACGCCCTTCCCCTTCCCCCCCACCCTACTGACCCGGGCTCTAGGAGAACGAGGCCTGCATTGAGGGCGAACCGGGTGAGAGAGTGTGAATAGGCTGAGGTCCCGATCGATGCACCGGCCGTGTCGCGCTGTATCAATTCGCCTGGTCTTGGCCTCCACCCCGAAACGCTAAAACCCACCGCCGGCCCATCTCAGGCGCGCTACTTCCATCGCACATCGCTTTTCCCCTCGGTCGCCTCTCCTCGTCGCTTTCGCGGTTGACGTTGACACCCGTGGAGGTTTCTAGTCGGTCCTGACTCCCTCCGCAATGATGATGGCGCAACCGTTTCCCGCCCATCAAGGCATGCAACATGGCATGCCCCCGGGCCACCACCCAATGGCCGCACAACATCCCAACGCCGGACATCCTGGACCTGGAATGGTACAACAAATGCATCCTGGTGTCTCTCAACCGGGCGGGCCCCAGGTTAGCCAGCCTGGCCCCATGATGGGTGGGATGCCCCCGGGCGCTGGCACCGCTGGTCCTGGCGGTCCCGTCCCGAACGCCCATGCCCTCTCCCATCTGAACCCCGCGAATGCGCATATGTTTCAGCAACAGGGTTTTCCTCAAAATTGTGAGTTCTACTTTAACATCCTGCCTGCCATATTTTATTACCCTCAGGAATTTCCTGGTCGTCTTTCACAATCAACGCGCGATCGGCGCCGGAGAGAGTCCATCTATCTCTCTCTCCCCTCAACTCAACTACGTTCACCGCAACCTCAAAGGCAATCGTTCCTCTATTATGAGTACATGCTGATGTTTTATGCCTCGTAGTCGCGAATAATCCCCAGATGATGCAGCAACAGCAGCAGGCACAGATGTTTCGCCAGCGGGTCATGATTCAGCAGCAGGCACAGGCACAAGCACAGGCACAACAGCAGCAACAGCAACAGCAGCAACAGCAACAGCATGGTCTCCCTGTTTCGTTACCAAATGGCACACAGGGGCTCAATGCTGCCCAGATGGCTGCGATGCAAGCGAATCCTAGAATGAACCAAGTCAACATGATGCACCTTCAGCAACAGCTTCCTCATGGCCAGCAAGGCCTTTCGCAGCAGCAGATTATGGCTATCCAGCAGGCGCAACAGCAGCATGCGCAGCAGGCGGCTATGGCAAACAACGGACAACCCGGCCAGCATACCCCCCAACGTGCTTCTGCGCAACCCCCGAGCATGCACGAGACCCAGGCTGGGACACCACAGTCTCAACATGGCGCACTGCCGCAAAGCGGAACTCCCCAACCGAACCAGCGAGCGCAAACCCCTTCGACACAACCACCGCAATCACAGGGCCCTCAGCAAGCCCAAGCGACGCCAAACCCTCAACCCCAGCAATTACCCCAGTCTCAGCAACCTGGCCAACAACAACCCCAACCCGGTCAGCAACAGCAGCCTCAACAAGGACCTCAAGGCCAACAGGGTCAGGTATCAGGCCCGCCAAGTCAACAGGCCTTGGCTGCTCAAGAAGCTCAATTTAAAGCCCAGCAACAGACTCAGGCTGCCATGATGATGCAACAGCAACGGTTAAGCAGGCAGGGCCAAGCTACTCTGTGTCTCCATTCTTACGCAGAGCACCTTGGGAACTTTGCAAGCCGTGGCGAGGCGACCGACTTCATGTTCTGGCATAACTTTGTAGAGAAATTCTACTCTCCCGGCGGAGTGTTGCGCCAGGGCGTTTGGAGCACCCAAGGGGGGTCAAAGCAATTTGAGATCTCCACTCCCGCGCTCGCGAGATTTTATGTCACACAATTCAACACCGGTATCAAGCAGATTCAATTGGTTGTCGAGGGTGCTCGTGAACGCGACTTGCCAAATGGCGGACATATCGTGGAGGCCCCAAAGGCTTATTTCATCTACTCGTTCACCAATGAGTGCCGACTATTCACACATGGTCACCTTCGTGCATACTTTGATGTCAACAACAAGATTGATATGCTGGACTTTACCGTCACCGGCCACGATGAATATGTCCCACGGTCTATGCTCCAGTCTCTCGAGGCGTCGGAGCAGAAGCAGAGCCCGAAGGCGACTAAAAACTCCGGAAAGCGAGCGCAGAAGCAAGCGCCGAATTTCACGCTACCAGAGTCGATGGTGACCCCGAACGGCGTTCCCAGTGGGGTGTTGGATTTCCTCGAGATGGCAGAAACCATCTCCCATATGCAAATGCTCTTCAACTTCTCACAACAGAACCCGAACCTCTCCCCACCCGAAGCCCTCCGCAACCTCGTCAACACCCTTCACACGCAGGGCCCAACCGCCCAATTTGCGACCCCAATGAATCCTGGAATGCAGCCTATCCCTCGCCAACCCAGCATGAATGGTCCTTCGCAGTTCGCCTCTCCTGCTATGGCCCATCTTGGTCTCCCCGGGGCACAAGGCTCGCCCCATCTGACCGGTTCAGCACACGCGAGTCCTGCCCAGAGCCAGATTGCCGGTGCTCCCGGAATGCCCGTTCAGCCGTCGCCGGTCATCAATAATAGCCCCAACATTGGCGGCAATAAACGTCGACGTGCAAGTACCGTGAAGATGGAGTCCGAGGACGGCAACGAGGTGAATGGCACTGGCGCACAGGGTGCGACCAAAGTGAAAGCCAGTCCTCGGGTACCAAAGAGACAAAAGGGAGCTGCATCCTAGCGAACTCTTCCTCTAGTGGCATATACTGCCCTTTGGCTTTTGACCATCTTGTCTCACGTTTTAAGAGGAGGCAACTCGCGCATAAATGGGTATACTAAGGCGACAAATCGGTTCGTCCTTGACATTGTCTCCTTTTTTGAGCAAGAGATTCTTATGATACTTCCTCCAAAGAGGGAGTTGTCCTTCAAATCTTCGTTTTTCGGTTCTGACGATAAAATATACCGGGGATGGGGTATAATTATTGTCCTACCTGTCTCTTGTCTGACGCCCTTATTCGCGTCTAGAAGCAGGCGGCGGGGCAGCTATTCACAGTGATTCCCCCCTAACAACTCCGATTCTAATGTACTCTATCTCCTCCCTTTTCAGCGTTTCTTTGGTTGGCTCGGGATCATCGCCTTTGAAATTTGCATGTCTTTCTCACCCTCCACCCCACCCACCTGCGCCTCTCGAAATATTCTCTGCCATGCTCCGGGGTTTGACGATTTCTGGATTGATAACTACTTGTTTTCCGGGCTTTTGCCCTTGTCTATTGTGATTGTGATTATCTGTTCTTTATTTTCCTTGTTGAGGGCCTGGATCAACTGGCCGAATCCTTGATATCCGTGTTGGCGATTGCAATGGCGTCGGGCTTATTTGTTTCTTCTGGAGCTCCGTCCGCGTGCATTTTTGGGGGCTTTCCTTTGGGCTCGTTCTGGTCTTGGGCCTTGATTCTTTGATGATGATTTCCCCTCCCCACCCTTTGGGGCTCATCGCTTTGCCGCAATTACTTTTTTGACGAATCCATACATACTACCAGCAACTTGCAATTACATACGGTGTAAAAGAATGGGGTAGCGCGACTCTTGTATAGATGTGAAAAGGGCCAGAAGGCTATTAACTAACCTTGAAGCTATATGAATTAAACTCCACCTATGTTGGATGAGTTCGCCGATCCAATCCCATCCGGCGAACTCCGCTCGGCATCGGCCAACGCGATGTGATAATGAGAATCTCGGCATTCCTGAGTTGTTATCGTGACGTTCCCCACCAACGGCCCTTGCATAAACTTGCCCCTCCTCTCCCCACGACTTTGGAATTCTTCTTCTTCCCCTCCAATTTTCTCATACCCTTCCACACCAAGGTTGCAAGTTTCTTCGCAGCCATGTCGCATTCTCACGATCACGATGCTGGCGTTAGCCACTCCCACGACGACCCTTTCAATGGCCATGGCCACTCCCATGACATCCTCGATGGTCCCGGCTCATACCTCAACCGCGAAATGCCGCTGATCGAAGGCCGTGACTGGAAAGACCGTGCTTTTACCATCGGTATTGGAGGGTATGTTTGTTCTTACTGCAGAGGTAGTAGAGAAGCAGTTGGAATTGAGTTTCTCTCTGGCTTTCTCCTCTCCTCCTGGGCCTTCTTACCCGGCAAACTATTCTATCGAATTGTAATATTGACTCGATCCTGCACCATGATCTAGACCCGTCGGCTCTGGCAAGACTGCCCTCATGCTAGCCCTTTGCCACGCACTCCGCGATCAATATAACATTGCCGCCGTTACCAACGATATCTTTACCAGGTACGACGATTCCTACAGCTATAGCTACCAGTAGCTATAGCCAAACCTACCTATTAAAAACCCACCTGGGAGCTCGCTCCCAACCCAACTCTCCCCGGGGAAACCACGGGAAATACAACATACCCCAGGCCCAAAACAAAACAAGCATGGATTTCTAACAACATCCCCCACCACGCACAGAGAAGACGCGGAATTCCTAACCCGCCACAAAGCCCTCGCACCCAACCGCATCCGCGCCATCGAAACAGGCGGCTGCCCGCACGCCGCCGTCCGCGAAGACATAAGCGCAAACCTACTCGCCCTGCAAAACCTCCAACGCCAATTCACCACCGACCTACTCCTAATCGAGTCCGGCGGCGATAATCTCGCAGCCAACTATTCGCGCGAATTGGCCGATTTCATTATCTACGTTATTGACGTTGCGGGCGGCGATAAGGTTCCCAGGAAGGGCGGGCCTGGAATTACAGGCTCGGATCTTTTGGTTGTTAATAAGATTGATCTTGCTGAGGCCGTGGGTGCTGATCTTAAGGTTATGGAACGGGATGCGGGGAAGATGAGGGAGGATGGTCCGACTGTTTTTGCGGTTGTTAAGGATGGGAAGGGGATGGAGCATATTGTTAATTTGATTATTAGTGCTTGGAAGGGGAGTGGGGCTTATGATGTTAGCTTGCAGCGGTGGAAGGAGGGGGCGATCAGAGGGTCGGGGAGTGTTGATGAGTAGAGGTGATGTTGATGTTGACGATGTTGGTATACCTACTGGTACTTGGACTTAGATTGGGACACTTTTGATCAAACCATTAATCAAGTCTGGATTGGCACAGTGATATTAAATCTTGCTTTTCCTTTTCCTTTTGAGTACTAGTACTGGTTCTATACAAAGAAATTTATGAATGTCATGAACGAATCTTTCCCTCCGTTTTCAACGCCTGAAATGCTGCAGTCACCAAGGGCTTCAAAATGTATCTCCACTTTTTTTTTTAAAAAAAAAAGAAAGCCAAAAAGGAGAGCCGTGGCTGGGTATCTGGATACTGTCCGTGAAAGAAAGGCAAGAAATTATACTCAAGAATCCTTCTTCACGGCGAATCGGCCCAGAGCAGGTCCCAGTTCTTCGCGCTCTTTCCGGAGCTTCTCCTTATGGCGCGAACGGTGTTCCTCACGCAGGGCCTCGGCCTTGAGTCTCTTGTCATCGATGACATTACCCCGACCCTTCTTACGGAGATACTTGCGAAGAGCGCTGTTGCGACCACGACCGCGGTTCTTAAGCTTCTCCATGTGGTCCTCGGGCCGGTGGTCCAGATTGCGAGTCTCCTGCACCTTCTTGTCGCTGATAGTGTCCAGCCTACCAATGATGCTGGGGTCGAGCGAAATCATATCCGGCTGGAGCTTGGTGAGCAGCGAGTGCACCTCAGCCTCCTGGCGCTGCTTCGTGTTCTCGTACGGGTTGGCTTCCAGCGAGTCGAAGTTAGGCTCACCGGCGCCGGGGACGAGAAGACTTGCGAATCCTTGGTCGTGCGCGACGCCTAGTACATCTTCGTACGGGCACCAGCGCATGTTCTCGATGCGTTGGCCATCGCCACCCCACGCCATGTATGGGCTGTTAACCTTGCCTTGGTCGGCGACGGCGGCGTCGAACAGGCCCCGCCACACACTGACCTGAGTGCCCCAGCCCACGGCCGTCAAACCGCGGTCACTGATAGCGACGGATGCTCCGGGCTGGTAGCAGGAGTATGAGTGCACCTCTCGGAACATACGGATATCCCAGATATTCATTCTTTGGTCCTGGCCGGTGGACACCATATAGCGACCCTGACGGTCAATTGCGAGAGATCGCACGGGTCCACGGTGGACCTGTGCCTTAACGAGCGCAGTCTGCGAGTTTGGTGACCATAATGTCACAGTTCCGTTTTGGTGTCCGGTGTGGAGGATGGCGTTGTGAGGGTTTTGGGTGAGGGAGGTAGGGCGTCCTAGGCGTGTGGGTAATTCGGCAACTGTTTGACCGGTCGAGGTGTCGGTGTATTTGAGATAACCACTGATACCCTGCATAATTTGTTAGATCATATGGCTTGGAGACATTTAATAACAAAAGTAAAAGAAGGCGACTCACAACACTGGCAAGAAGAAAGTGGTACGGGAGGAACTCGAGGAAGAGCGGTTCCAGATGCTTGTTCAAACAGTGGATCTCGACACCATTGTGGTCATAGATGTAGACGTATTTCTTCTGCGCAACAGCAAAGAACTGGTTGTTGTGAAGCCAGCGCGCATCGCGGACGGTTTCATTCAATTGCAGCTCGCAGCCGAGTTTGCCATCACGCCAGTCCATTGTCGCAACATGGCCCTTTCGTCCTGCCAACAAGAGATTGCGTCCGTTTCGAGTATAGTCCGTACGGTAGGGTCCGAAATCGTTCAGTCGTAGCTCGAAGCCTTTCTTCGCTGTCTCCATTCCAACGCTGTCCTTGATCTCATCCTGTCGAACCTTGTAGGTTTTCTCCAATTCACCCTCGGGCTCCAGGAATCCGGCCTCGTGTTCCAGCAGAATTTCGGCGTCCTTGGCTTGGAGCATGGCATTTTTGTGCTTTTCTTCCTGCGCCTTCAGGGTGGTGCGGAGCTTCTTGTCGCGAATGTTCTTCATGGAGGGAGCTTTGCCACGGCCGTAGGTTTTTTGGGCTTCGGCCAAGCGCATCTTAGCTTGTCGGTCCTCAGCCGACATGACGGCCTTGCGAGAGTCGGAGCCAGCCATCTTTGCGGTTGAATGTTGCAGCCGAAAAGATTATCCAAGTTCCAAATTCCAATGAGGACCGCGGGAGACTTTTTTCCTGAAAAATTGTGCCAAGAGTTGGCGCTCACCGCTCGCTTATCCTCCACTTCGAATTTTTGTTTTTTCTTATCGCCTTTCTTTTTTGGTCTTGGTGGGATCGCTGCAATTCTCCATTTTACTATTTTATTCGAACTGGAAATTAGACTGTTCGACAAGTCTATTCACTACTTCCAAGCTGGACTCCCTCCCATATCGTTTCAAAGGGTCTAGTGCCAATATGGCGCCCACCCAGGTACACTCCCACCGTTCGACCACCAAGGTCTCCCACAAGCCTTATAAGAGCAAGCATGCCTCGAAGAGTGCATTGAAAGATCTGGCGAAAGGTATTGTCAAACGTTCTCGGATCGATTTTGTCCTGCCAAAATTACTTCTGCTGACAACTTTCTAGGAAAAATCGAAGTTGAGCGGGGCACTCGCAAAACCCCCCACCAACAGCTCAAGTCCAAACTCGACCGCCGCAATACAGCCCGCCAGAGACAACAACTGAAACACCAGGAGAAGGCGCAAGCCGCGAGTATCTTTGCCGGCCAAAGTGGTGCCCCCCGTCATGTCGCCATCGTCCCACTTACCCCCGATATCGATGTCACTGCTGTCATTAGCTCGCTGAATGAGAGTGTTGATATCTCTTCCGAGATTTCCTCCGAAGGTGCTACTCGGGTGCGAGTTGATCGCTTCAAGCAAAGTCTGCACTACCTTCCCGCCAAATATGACTTGATCAGTGCGCTGGATGTGTGCCGCCTGGCCGATTTCGTGGTCTTGGTGGTGTCTTCTGAGACGGAAGTGGTGGAAGAGGGTGAAATTTTGCTGCGCTCGATCGAGGGCCAGGGTATCTCCAACGTCGTCACGGTGGTTCAGGGCCTCGACAAGATCAACCCGGCTAAGAAGCGGCCCCAAGTCGCCTCTTCCCTGAAGTCTTTCGTCAACCACTTCTTCCCTACTGTCGAGAAGGTTATGTCTCTTGACTCTCGACAGGAATGCTCCAATGCCATTCGATCTCTCTGCACTGCTACCCCCAAGGGTATCCGATGGCGCGACGAGCGTAGCTGGATGTTTATCGAGAACGTTCAGTGGCCAGAATCTAGCGCCGAGCTGGTGGATGATGTTGTGGTTACCGGTGTTGTTCGTGGACACGGTCTGAAAGCTGATCGTATCGCTCATATCCCCGGATGGGGTGATTTCCAGATCGATTTAATCACTGCCGCTCCTTTGGCGAGCGCCAAGGGCAAGCGAGATGACGCCATGGCTGTTGATACCAATGAGACCACACAGGTCTTGGATACCCCTTCCGCAGACCAGGATGACATGGCTACTATTGCCCCGGAAGAAATTGAGATGGATGACGACGTCGTCTCTGTGGCCGAGACTGACCGCAAGGGTGTCTTGCTTGATGACTACCACTACTTCTCTGATGATGATTCACATATGCCCGCAGTTCCTAAGAAACTGCCCAAGGGTACCTCCAAATACCAGTCCGCTTGGTATGTTGAGGACGTGTCAGACTCTGGGTCCGACCTCGAGGACGAAGACGAGGAAATGGAAATGGACACAACTGGCGCGCCTGAAGATGGCATCTTCCCCGATAATCAAGATGCCATGACCGAGGGTGGTCCCTCTGAATACCCACAATCCGAAATGTTCCTTGACCCATCTCCTGAAGATGAGGCACAGGAACTGGCAGACTACCGAGCCAGCCGCAAAACAGAGGCCGAGGAAGATTTGGAATTCCCTGACGAGATCGAGCTACACCCCAACGTACAGGCCAGAGAGCGCCTTGCCCGATTCCGAGGTCTCAAGAACCTCAAGATCAGTCCTTGGGAAACCTCCGAAGATCGTCCCTTTGAGCCCGAAGAATGGCGCCGCCTTCTGCAATTCGGCGACTACAAGGGCACCAAGAACCGTGTCCTTCGCGAAGCTCTGGCTGGTGGTGTGAACCCTGGTATCCGGGTCGATATTCACCTGCGTGCCGTACCGGCTGCCCTGCGCCAGAAGGCCCAGCCCTTCTCGCTTTTCTCTCTCCTCCGTCACGAACACAAGAACACTGTTGTCAACGTCAACTTGACCCTGAGCTCGAGCGTCGAACAACCTCTCAGGTCAAAGGAGGAACTCATTGTCCAGATCGGTGCGCGCCGAATGGTCGTCAAGCCCGTCTTCTCCGCCGGCGACAATACCCCCAACAACGTCCACAAGTTCGACCGATTCCTGCACCCCGGCCGCAGCGCCATGGCCACATGGATTGGACCCATGATTTGGGGCGCTGTCCCCATGCTCGTCTTCAGGAACAAAAAAACCGAGGCAGACGAGGAGATGCTCGACTCCGCAGAGGCCAGCCAACCCAGCCTCGATGGACTCGAGCTGATCGGTACCGGCACCGTGGTTGCGCCGGACCAGAAGCGCGTGATCGCCAAACGTGCCGTTCTCGCTGGTCACCCTTACAAGATTCACAAGAAGGTCGTTACTGTCCGATACATGTTCTTCAACTCCGAGGACGTCGCATGGTTCAAGGCACTGCAATTGTGGACCCGCCGTGGTCGCAGTGGTTATATCAAGGAGAGTCTTGGTACGCATGGCTACTTCAAGGCTACATTCGATGCCAAGATCAACCCGCAAGACTCTATCGGCATCAGCTTGTATAAGCGTGTCTTCCCTCGCCCGGCCCGGGCTATCGAGGAGATCGGTGCGTAAGTACTTTCTGCTTCATGATTATTTTATTTTTGTATGAGATGGATGAAATTTCTATTTTTTGAGACATGAGATGGTAAGTCAGGACTATATAGTAGTCCTGTACTGTTTTTTTGGTGGGAAGGATTGGCGTCATGATACATCCGCAAAAGTAAATAGACTTGAGACGTTTCAATAATGAATCACGATTTTCTCTGCTATTCCTTGAAGACACCTGGCCAGGATTGGAGGAGTAAGTAATACTATACCATTTAGTATCCTACCCCATTACATACCAGTACTACTCACTGCCCTCAGGGCTGAATTGTGAGGAGCAATCTTTCAAGGTTGGAATTGAGCAATTTGTATACAGGTACTAGTAGCTACTGGGAGAATAGTGGTTTCAGTGAGGGAGTGGCAGAGCTTAAGGAACACTAGTGATTTTGGTAAACTGGGTTGATTGCGGCTATGGAGCACCGTAGTCGTAGGAAGCCTATCCGTCATTCATCTAAAAGAGCCGCTCGTTCATCGTTATGGCGTCTAACCCACTGGCGCCAATCCAAAAATAGAAAGAAAGGCCCAATGCCATCATAGGAAGGAATGTGTCCAGTCTAGATGAAAATGGAACTATATGTCTGCATGAAGAGCGCGAAAAAAAGGAACAAGTATAACAAATATCCAGGTAGAGATTCTGACTCGACACAGGCAGGGAATCAAAAGACAAAGTAAAGCAAATTTCCACCTAGGAGAAGTCATCCTCCAAGTCATCGGCCGCAGACGCATCAGCTGCTCCAGGAACACTGCCAGATTCGGGGATCTTTCTGTAGACCCGAGTGATCATGATCTGTCTCCAGTCGTTGAATGGGGCTAGCATGATAGTGAACTGAGAGCGGGTTTCCTTAGAGCCACGGCCCTGAGCACCATCTACCAAACCGTGGAACTGCTTCGCTTGGTCTTGTGTGGGGGTGGAGAGAATGTCGTACATGTAGGAGAGGAACTTGCACTCGTTGGAGCCAACAAAGTGGGGGTACTTATTGGGGTCCTGGTATTTTTCCAGGGCATTGCGCACACCGGGTAGGTCCTAGAGAAGAAATGCCGTGAGCAGAGGTTCGAGCTTAAAACGGCGCAAGATAAAAGAATGTACGTACCATTTCAGCAAACATGCAGAGAATGGCGTTGAAGAAGCTCTGTGTATAGTGGCCCGGGTAAGGTCCGTTTGGATCGGAGGCAACTCTGATGAAAGCATCGATGGCATTTTGGTAATCGGCTGCGAGAGCTCCCAATTCTCCGACCTTCTGCCAGTTCTTGTTCGCAAGTCTATAGATGATATCCACGCATTAGTACTGCCGGAAGTATCAATATAGGGGATGGTATGGGGAGATCCATACGCCTGAGCATTGTCTTTCTCAAACAGCTTCGCGGCCTTCTGGTATGCCTCCATCGCCTGGCGTTCATCTCCCATCTGCTCTTCGTAGTGCTTGGCGAGAGCTTGCAGTTGTGTAGCAGCGCGGCGGGGGTTCTTTAGCAGGTAGAAGTTAATAGCCTTGTTGAGCACTCGAGCAGCATCCTCGGGGCTGCTCTTGCCGTAGGCCTTGAAGGCATCTTGGAGAGTGTTGGCAGCGTCGAGGGGTTCTTCAATAGGCTTATTCTCCTCGATCGAGGCTGCCTTTTCGTAGGCCATACCCGCTTCCTTATCTATTCACATCGGGACATAGCGTGTTAGCTGCGAGGGACGGAGCTTGAAAACGTGGCAAACGCGGGGTGTGGTTCTCTCACCCATATCCTGGGCCCGGAAGGCATTTCCAGCCTCCTTATAGAGATCGATAGCATTTTCGTACTTTTCTTGACGTCCGCCGAATAGACTCCAGCCACCGCCGGCACCGGAGAGGGCTTTATCGGCCTAAATGTTTACAAATTGTGAGCGTTGGTCAGTTCTCCCGCGATTTCGTCATTGCCTAGCTCCAAAGTTGGAGAAGTTGGAAGAAGGGCAAGGGTAGACTCACCTTTTGCAGGAGAACACGGGGATCGTGAGACATTTTGTAGGTGCTTCACGGAGAAGAAAAGAAGTCGAGAGAAAGGGAGGACTGAGTGGAAGGAGGGAAGTTCGGGGTTGGGTTTATCGTCTCTTGATGGGGAAAGCAGAACAACTGAGATCGGCGGTCCCGCGGCAGGCGGTCAATCTGCTTCTTCTCCTTCTACTTCTTCTACCTCCTCTTCCCATCCACCACGTTTACTACTTGTCAAGGCTGACATGACCAGCTGAATCTGGTCGTGCTGGTACCACTCAATCGAGAAATCGACTCATTTTCTCTCCCGCGACCATCATGCACCTTCGTGCAGCGACGCGGTCGCTGGCCCGCAGTCAATGCATGCTGCGCCGCTATTCCTCCAATTCTCAGTCTCAAGGCAACAACATCGCGTCATTACTCTCAGAACCTACTTGGTCTGTTCGCTCTCTCCTCCCAGATTCTGCCTCGCAGTCAAGCGCACCATCAATTTCTCCTAAACAACTTCACCATCTACTGCGACTCTCCGCCCTTCCTCCACCAGCTACCCCCGAAGAAGAAAGATCCATGCTTCAGACCCTCGAATCGCAAATCCATTTCGTGAAGGAGATGCAGAGTGTCGATACCACAGGCGTTGAGCCCTTACGCAGCATTCGTGATGAGACACTGGCTGCAAATAAGGAGACGAGTATCGGGCTGGACCGTCTAAAGGACGCTTTGGCACAAGAACATGTCAGCGGAAGGAGGAAACGAATTCAACGAGTTGAACAAGAGAAAACTGGGAGATCAGAGGGCTCAATTTGGGATGGAGATGCACTGCAATCCGCCTCCAAGACAAAGGGGCCATACTTTGTTGTTGAGACGGGTCCAGGCGCAAGTGCAACTAAAGGCACAGGTGGCAAGTCAGCCTGATGGCTGTGCCATTGTAACATTAGGTCTTCTGCGTGTGTTCTGGGGTGGCTATCTGCTCCAGTCTGTACCATATTCACACTGCAATCACCATGTAAGATAATTTAGAATACCCATTTGAATATTAGCGTCATATAAACACCAGCGCCGAACCCTTCTTGATCAAATATACACAGCTTGAAGGCCTTTTGCCCAACTATTGGAGTCCGATGATCTATGGACCTAATTATTCTTTCCAAAAACCATGCGACCCTGCCAGTGTCGCAGTCGTTTCCCATACATCTGGAGAAATGCCATGAAGAACACCGAAACAAACGTGATAGCGGCCTGGATCCCCAACGCCTTGGCTGGCCCAAGACGTGTGACCCAATCAATCTGAATATAGGTTGCCATAAATCCAGCCCAGTTGCGACTGGCTGTAACCCATGCGCCGACCTCGCCCGATCCCTCGGGGTAGCAGTCAAGGAGATACGCGTTGATCGCAGTGGTAACGATCATCACACCAACGCATTGCAAGGCAGCGAATACTGCAATGATCATATAATGCCATTGTCTTTCAAATGCAAACCCCAGTACTATGAGGCTGACACAGCAAATTATTGTCGCAGGGTAGGTAATGATCAGTCGGGCTTCGGGGTCGAGTCTGCCGGAGTGACGCTTTGAATAGTATCGACCAACTGCGTCGTGGAGGAAGTGGCCGATAAACCAACCAAGCAGAACACCAACGATGCCGAAAAAGTAGAAGTATCCTGGGAGAGTTCGAAGGTTGTCAGTTTTGATATCTGAAGTATGAATATCTTATTGTCAGGGTGAATGAATCTACATACCGATTTCTCTCGTGGAGAATTTATAGATACTGCTTAACCAGATCCCAATGGTAGTGTTGACTCCAATTACCCAGGCAAAGTTCAAAAAGTAGTATATCAGGATCGTTAAGACTGGGATCTTTGTAACGGCAACGACTGGACGAGCCATACACTGGACAAAACTTCTTCGCGGAGCTTTGGCCTGTTGTATTCCGAACAGGCGGGTGAAGAAAGTACCACGAGAGCTCGGAGGTGCCTTTCTATCAAACAATGTCTCGTCCAAGAATAGGATCAAAATCAATCCCACGCCAGATAGGATCGTGCATACCCAAAATGCCCATCGCCAGCTGACATCTGTCACAATGAAACAGGTGATCAGAGGGCCGAGGTAAGGACTGAGAATGATAGAAAATTCAACGTAATTGATGACCTGTGGGTGTTGATGGAAGAAGAAAAGATCCTTAATCCACATCAAAGCACCACCTTGGCCTACACTGCAGAAGAACCCGTTGATTATGCGAGCTGCGAGGTATGATCGAAAGCTTGTGGCTGCTGCAGACCACACACACGTTCCCAGCATGACACATTGAAAGAATAAAATGACTGGCCAACGGCCAAAGTAGCTTGCTAGTGGAACAACGAAAAGCCCGCAAGCTCCAATCGTGAATAAGTTGCCCACCACTGCCCGTTGTACTGTGGCTTGAGCGAGCTGCCATTGCCTTCAATATCTGGTTATTGAGTGTACATGATTTCCGATTGGATGCTTCGACGACTTACATGGATTGAGGGATGACGGTGATTATGGCTGTTCCTCCAGTATAGTCTGCCAGCAGAGCAATGTAGGCAACAATCGCAATGATGGCCCACTTCTTACCACCGCTCCAGTTCAAAGGATCGTCGGGTGTGTCTAAGGGTTGAGGTATTAGAACGTAACGCCCGTCCGGGCTGGTCTTCAGCCTGGCTGCATTGTCAGCATAGCGACTAGGATCGACGATGTAGCCCTCGAGGGCTTCGGATTCCTCGTCGATCTCCGTAGTATTGAGATAGCCGGGCTGTTTTTCTTCGACCATTTTCGCTTGCGAGGACGTTATAGAAAACTCCGGGGAAGCAGAAACGCAGCAGAAGAAAGGATGGAAAGGCAAGTCAAAAAAAGCGGAGGCCAAATGTCTGTCCCACAAGCCTTGCCAGCAGGGGTGAAATGTTGTGTTTCGTTTTCGTTACCAGCTTCTTTTTACACGCCATGTAACCACTGCATTAAACTAAAGAGGTTGTGCCCGGTCCCATCGGGCTCATACATTGCAGCGCCTTTTGATGGGACATAAGGACATGAAACACCGCATCCTGGCTCACAAGCTGATTGCTGATCTCTTTCCTGTCTAATTTAGGTGTTGCATTGATAAATCTCCACCATTGAAAGTACATACTGGATTTCCACTATCACAAGCGAAGCCAAGGATGCTTGAACGAATCCTTCGGGACTTTTCGACAGGGCTCTTCGAATTAATTTGTAGTACTCCGTGCGGAATGAAGCAATCCCCTTACAAAGTACGGAGTACGTGTACCTATTAACATCGCATCTCAAACAGCGGACGATACCGACTTTGACTCGGGCGGGCTAGGGGCAATGTCCGCCTCGCATTAGCATATGGGGGCTGCCTTCCGGGGACGAACCAAGGTCCAACACCCCATCAATTCGCAGACCTGATCCACTGCCCTAAGAGCGCTAAGCAAGGCTAGGCGGAGGCGATTGACCGGGGGCGGGCCGTTGGCTTAATATTTTTGACTTTGGTGGTGGAGCCACAGCGAGCGCCATCGGATCCCCGTGTTGCCCCGGTATGAGGTGCTCACAAGGCCACTGTAACACAAGCAGTCCTGACCTGTTGGATATGTCCCAAGGATCTGTTTTTGACTAGGATTCGAAATGGATTTAGGGGAAGTTGGAAACCAGTCTCTAAATATGGAAGTGAACAGGCATGATTCGAGAGCCTGTTCATTCACAGGAAAACACCCACCTAATGTTTTCAAACAGCTTGACTGATTCGACATTATTACAATGACAGATACATCGAGAGTCACCTATGGTGGCAATGGGCCCTTGGTCCTAGGGGTGACCTGGGCAGAGATGGGTCTGGCGCTCATCCTTATCATTCTTCGAGCGAAAACCGCTTCCGTATGTCCGCCAGGCCAACTATCCTCTGGGATATTTGGGTTAAGATGGGATTTTGTCTGGGTGATAATGGCGTTTGTATGTGGTATCCTACTTATTCCGCATATTCATTACCTACAGAGTAACGGAACTAATCATGATAGGCCGTCGCCCTGGCGGTTCAAAGCAGCATCACCGTGAGCGTTCGATATGGACTTGGGAATCATCAAGACTTGCTTTTGAAAAATGACCTTGTGAAGACAAATCTCTGGAGCTGGATTGCACAGGTTCTTGCCATTCTCGATCTAGTGATTGCCCGGATAGCCGTCATTGCCTTCTTACTCTCCATTCAAGGAAGAACAATGTACAAGAGTAGATATCTCTTGTATTTTGTAGGCGCAATCCAGGCACTCATCAATATTATCGAGATTGGACTGATATTTAAGCAATGCACACCGGTGGAAAAGCTGTGGGATTCTGATATTCCCGGGACATGCGACCAAGTGGTGATATGTTCCCAGGTCGGGTTTGCGCAAGGCAGTATGTGATATTCCTCGGCCAGGACTCGGGATAAATAGTACTGACACAGATAGGCATTGGAGCAGCAGCAGACTTTTTTCTGGCATTTTATCCAATTATTATCATTGGAAGACTCCAACTAATGAAACTTTCGACGAAGATCGGGCTTTGTCTAATTATGGGAGGTGGATTGATGTAAGACGCGCGTTTCAACATGGGAGTCCGGACTTTGCTGAACACTTCATATCATAGTGCAGGAATCGCTGGAATTAATAAGACCATTGCGATCTCATCCATCACCCACGCCGATGATCTGACATATGCTATCGCCAGACTCGACACCTGGGTTTTGACTGAAATGTGGTTTATCATCATATTTGGATCTATACCTGTTCTTCGACCATTTTTCATTCGATTTACACAAGACATCAAAGTTGCAACAGGGAGCTCTTCAAAGAGCAAAGAAAATAGTCATGCGTATGGGAGGGAAAGCCGAAGCCAACGAGAGTCTTGGATACAATTGAGCGATGATCCTCAAGCCAACTTTACACCACATGGATCCGCAGTCGCAAGTGCATCTCACAATACAGACCATATACAAAGGGGAGCCAGCGGGCCTACTGGGAGGCATATACTGGTTACAAGGGATACAAGCGTGGTCTCGCAGAGATTGTGAAATGGCGGATAGCCCTATTTAGGTATAGCACGGGAAACTCAGGATTGCTATTTATTCGTACAAATTCTCGCCAAATAATCAGGCGCGAAAATATATTTAAAATCGAATCTTAAAATATCGGCGGAATAATGAAGCCGTTCGATTACCTGCTGACTTGAATTCAGCCTCGTTATTCCATGCAGATTGGTAAATGTTGGTTGGCGAAAAGCAGATTGCAGGCCAGAGCTAGTGACACCCTAAGCAACGCCCACGCGCAGGATATCGAATGGCTTAGACAGAGGATTGTTTCAGATAAGCATTGTGACTATTTTATAGAGAGAGTATCGACGCAGTATTAATTGCGAGGTTAATTCTGTATTTAATACCAAAATACGCTCGTTTCTAGTGTCTTTTAATCCTTGGAGATGCATGAAACCGTCACTTGTTAACTTTATTAGGTCGTAACGCATGTGTCAGAAAAGTACTCAAATATACGGCGAGTACGTTCTGAAAACATTCTACTGCCCAGAAATAATTTCTCACACAAATGCGTGATTGAATGACAAGACATGCCCAACACTTCGTCGCCATTGACCTGGTAAAGGAATCATATTGGCCGAGAGAGAAACCATCTCCACAGGCAATATCCTATACAGATGGGTTCATCAATTGGTCGGCTGTCGCCGATAAAGAATTTACTATTTTAAATTAGATTTGAATGGACCGGTCGGGTATTGCCCCGCGGTCACCATGGGATGCGATCCTTTGGAAGGAAAGCATTATTAGATCAATAGCTACCCCGCCTATTCCAGTTCTGCCCTTAATTAAATTCGCAAGCTTCCAATGAATCGTTCCCTGTTACTCATTCGAAAAATCCCGATTTCCCTTCCTTTTCATACCTACTGCCCATCTTCCTAATGTCGATCTCAGAAGCGCTTGCACAAGTTCAAAAACTTGCTGCGGCCGAGGAAGCGGGCGATAAAGATGCACACGCCAATCTTCTCAAGGCAATTCGTGAGCTGCAGTTGGCTGCCGAAACGCCGCTGGAGACAACATCACGATTCAATTTCCAGGTGAGTGAAGTCTGCTAATAACGCTTCGGAATTGGAGAGTTAACGTTACTAATTATTACCTTAACCGCCAGATCATGCAAAACATATCTATTCGCGTCGCTATTGAAAACCGATTTCTTCATGTTATTGTCGAAAGGAATGGCCAATCTATATCTGCTGGCGAAATTGCCAAGGAGACGTCGTCCGATCTTCTTTTGACAGGTGGGTAAAAAACCCAGAGAAGGAAAGAAGAAAGAAAGACCATGCTGACTATTTTATTAGTCCGTGTCATGCGCGTCTTGACCGCTATTGGACTATGCGATGAAGTCGGCAATGAGCAATATGCTGCGAATGATAAAACACGATTCAAGATTCTTCCGGGGTCAATTGCAGCTGAAAAGCACCAGTAAGCCCAGGCAATAAAGGGAACCATGAAGATCAATTTGCCAACCAACTAACACCTTTCCCAGCTTTGACCTAGATTTTGGAATGGTGAGGCATCGAATGCAGAATCATGTCACAGTGCATCGAATATTAACAACAAACAGGGCGGCAAACTTGTGGAATACATGCGCGGCCCAGGCATCCAGCAATTCGCAGACGAACCTGATGCTATCACGCTTTTCAAGTACGCCCATGGCACAGATGTGATTTTTGGCCTTCTAGAAAAAAATCCAGAGCAGAAGAAAGCATTCGATGATTACATGGCTGCGCGTCGTATCGATGACATGCCTCAATGGTTTGAAATCTACCCTGCGGCAGAAAAGCTCCGAGATCTCCATCCAGGACCTAATGCTACACTTATGGTTGACGTCGGGGGTGGCCCTGGCCAGGAGCTTGCAAGATTCAAGGAGCATTATCCGGAGATACCGGGACGGTTTGTTCTCCAAGATTTGCCCTTGACTCTCGAACGCATTGAAAAGCTTCCTGGTGGGATTGAGTCAATGGAGTACGATTTCTTTACTCCCCAGCCTGTGAAAGGTATGTCCCTGTCATGATGACCTACCAGATTGAACTGATGCTGATACTGACCTCATTGGGCCTTAGGCGCTCGGCTTTATTTCCTTCGCGACGTCTTGCACAACTGGTCTGACGCCAAAAGCGCCCAAATTCTATCCCGAATAGTCGAGGCCATGGACCCTGAATATTCAACACTGTTGATTGATGATTATGTCCTTCCTGACACTGATGCTGAGCTCCGGGCTGCAGAGATGGATATTCTCATGTGGCTGCACACTGCGGGATTGGAGAGAACCGTGTCCCAGTGGAAGAATCTCTTTGATACGGTCGGTCTAGATCTAGTTCAAGTTTGGAGTTCTAGCCGTGGAAACGAGTCAGTTATTGAAGCTAGAGTACGTCGTTTGTAATTTTTCATAAAGGAAATTAAAATTGAGAGTAAAATATTGATCTACAGAGTTTAATATTGCCTTTTCTTCCACATTGTTTACAGTGTGTCCAGTACCAGATACAATAGATAGTAGTCTATATTACTTATCTATCTATAAACTACATATGGGCCTACTTATTATAATATTTAACCTATTAGCTACTACTCTCTACTTAATACTCCGTAATACCCTTAAGAGAAGCCGATAAACAACAATATTCATAGACTCCTTAGTAGTAGCTCTGGCGTGATGTATATCATATTATCATGCGATGTCTAGGGCCTCATTGTTCACATAAAAGCAATATTTCTGGTAGGATATGGAGGTCAAAGGCACCACACATTCAAAACTTACTATTTGAAGGCCCTCATTGAATATATGGAGCAAAGGGGAGTATTTTAAAACTACAATAACATTACGAGCTGTGTCATGAGCAGCTCTATACGGAAGAAAACCAGGGACTTGTCAAAAAATAAAATTGCACAAAATTAACAATTTGTTGAGCGTGTCATTCAATCAATATTCATTTCTGCCGGCAAGATTACCCCAACCATTGACGAATACTCTATCTGCTAGTGAAATAACCCCTCCTAAGGTCAAAGGTGCTGAACCAATCATAATTCGTTGGCTGCTAGGTGTGGCTATGGGAGGCCGAATTTTGTCAGAACCTGTTCAGCAAATGTCAGGGATTTAATGGTTACTATTTTGAAAGAACCAGTATGCGAAACTGCAAGGATGTCAAAAACATGCATTTCTCACCGCAACTCACCTTTGGAATGTTATTGGCGACTGCAATCGTAATCGGCATTCAGGCATTAGGTGGCTGAGAGCTACGGATGATGTCTGTTGAAGCATGAGCTTAGTATACACTAATACTTCATATATGACCGCATTTAAAAAGCAAATACACATACCAGAAATGTTCTCGGGCATATCATCTATTTGGGCGCCGTAAAGCCGTTTAATGACAGGTATCGAATCGATGTCATCGGGAGTAATGAAGTTAATGGCGACACCCTTGCTACCTAAGCAACCACCACGACCAATACGGCGAATATAGTTCTCAGGGTTCGCGGGGAGACCGTAGTTGATGACCAGAGACACTTGGAAATCAATATCGCGGTCAAGAAGGTCAGTAGTGATCAGGGCACGGGAAGTTCCAGAGATGAACTCCTTCATGATACCATCGCGCTGGGACTGCTTCATATCACCGTATATAGCAGAGACAGAGAAGTCACGGGTGGTCAGGTTGTGGGTGAGCCAGTCGACCTTGTGGGCGTCGCAGAAAATGACAACCTGGGTGATAGGAACGACCTCATAGAGATCGGTCAGAGTGTCAAGCTTCCATTCCTCCCTTTGAAGAGCAATGTAAAACTGCTTAATATCTTCCAGCGGAAGTTCCTCGTTTCTGACTAGGAGTATGGCGGGATTACGCATGAACTCAGTGGTAACCTCAAGTACATCCTGGGGTATGGTCGCAGAGTGTAGGACAAACTGAGTACACTTAGGAAGGAGATGCAAGATTGTGTGAACTTGATCCGTGAAACCCCTCTAAAATATTGTCAGGCATTTGTTCCTTATCCTATCTAATATACTGGGGGGGAGGGGTCTTTGGACCAAACTTACAGACAACATCTCATCAGCCTCATCAAGGATAAAAAGTTTTATCTCCTTAGTTTGGAAGGTCTGGCGCTGCATTAGGTCGTAGATACGACCTGGAGTACCAACAACAAGCTGAGGGCCCCGGCGAAGGGCTTCCATATCATCATGAATGGAAGTACCACCGATACAAGCACAGCACTCGATGTCCATGAATCCACTGATGCCGATAGCATCTCTACGAATCTGCAGGGCCATTTCACGAGTATGGGCAACAATCAGACACTGGCAGGCCTTGACACGGGGGTCGATCTTCTGTAGAGCGGAGATAGAGAAAGTAGTGGTTTTTCCAGCGTCAAACTGGGCCTGAGCAATGACGTCTCTGTCTGAAGTATGTTATTAATGCTGCCTTGAGAGCCCTGTGACCGTGGATTGAGGAGATACTTACCATTGATAATGGGCATGATGGCACGTTGCTGGATTGCGAAGGGGCGCTTGAAACCACAGGAACGGATACCTGGAGAACGAGACATATGATCGTCAGAACATCTGATCATCATAATTCCACAAGTGATGGAGAAATTTTGTCACATACCGCGAAGTAGGTCAGGCTTCAGGTTCATAGCTTCGAAAGAATCGGTGACCTCGTCGTAATTGGATTGTAGCTCGGCTATAAATTTGGAAACCCTTTTGTTCAGATCATATTCTGGTGTTTTGACATTGAGAGGCGTAAGAACCCCGCCCCCCCACCAAAAACGAAAACTACCGACGCACGGCGAAAACAGGGAGAATATTTAAATCAACATACAGTAATGGGCATCCTCCAATCCCTTGCCGTTGGAAGCCATGGTTGTGAGGGTTGTGTTTGATCACAGGCACGTCGGTGATAGATTGAAGATGGCGGGGGTTCAGTAAGTGTAACGTGTTTTTAATAGTATTTTTGAGGTATTTTAAATTGACCAGACTTGCACCTCTTTCTTTATGTACAATGCTCTAGATGACGTGGAGCAAACCACTTAAGCCCTAAGCCACGTGTGGTTTGTTGAGCAGATTTTGTCGGAACAGCAGACAGGTGGGTACCCGGAAGAGGGAGGGTGTGCTGTGCGAATGCATTGACATCAATATCAGCCGACACAAGAGCTAATATCGAGTTAGTCTGGGTAGACCGAACCTTTCATTGTCCATCGAGATTTAGGGTTCATGTAGTAGCGAATCGCAATCGTTCTGTGACTCAAACAAACCACAAGAACAAGCGGAGGTGTGGGATACTTCAGCCAGCCATGTTACAAAAGGTGGGGCGATAAATTATCAAACCCGACATTGATGGGTTCGAACTGCCAAGTGGAAAGATTCCCGAATCTGAAAGCGAATAACATTGCTGATTCAGCGTTTCGCAAGACGCCCCTCACCAAGAAGTTCTTCCGTCCCAAGATCGTCACTGCTGCATGACGACACACACCTGGGCACTAACCTCTCAGATACTATATAAACCGTAAATCACCTCCGAACAGGCACCCATCTCGATAAGTTCTCAGCATTTGAAGATAAATTATACTCTCTAAACGCTAGTACTACTATTACATCATGAGCCAGGTTCGACTTTCCTGAAGTCCAAGTTTTCATCATCCTGAACAATACTGACAGCTATCTAGGGGGTAATGATCAGATTTGAGGGCCCTGAAGATTGGGTGGGACAGAGAGAATCGGTCGACATGTGAGCGCAAAATGACAAAAAATATGTTTTTGTTTCCAAGGGCGCTGCTGACATACCTTGAAGGATTTTGGAAAAGTACACCGGAACGTCGCAGTATCCTTCTACGAAGACCTTTCCCCCGATGATAATGGGTGCAGAGTATGTATATTCTTTAAATTTCGAGACGATTATCTGACATGAACGATGCAGACTCAATAAAGATGCTATTGACGAGTTGAATGCATTGCATGGAGTCATCGTGCATGTTTTAGGTGATGAATAGTGCATATCATTCATCTAAGATACGCCGTTGATCGCATAGGCGGACAGAGATCATGCCGGCGCTCAGATATCTTCGCTACGTATATATCAACTGATTCTGTAGCAATTATAGAGGGTCTTTGTGTAACTCTTCGTGTTTGTGAGTAATCTATGGGATGGTAAGCCCCTATACAGCAACCGTGTAGTTATCTGGCGCATATATGCACATAATGGCAACAACCTTGGATCCTAGTACTAGTAGTAAGGTGTACTAGTAGGTAATACACACTGCTTGTATTGTATACTATAGAAACTTTGTTCCTCGTTTTCTATATTGACCCGCAGACCGATAGTAAATCTGGTTTGTCACATCCGGATTTATGAACGTAGACTACTGTTAATAGAAATTTATAGTTAAAGGTCCGAGATTTTATAGACGATAGTCTTAAAATTAGCGTTTTGATGACTATCAAGTTGTCATACAGACATTCTTGGATATTAACTTGATAACAAAGGCCCTTCCCGGTTAAAAGCTAGGTCTGACATTGCTCTTGAATGCATTTGGAGATAAGTTCTGCCTGAGGCCAAAAAGAGCCTCGGCCCCCAGCCAAGATTCAAGAAGCATCGCCCCTCCTCCTCTCGACACTCCCCCAATCCTTGCGACCACAGAGGAAAATAACCAGAAAACGAAAAGATCGATGAGAAATTGAACTCTCTATGGTTTCAAAACATCATGTTTAAAAATCTGAAAGAGAAACATGCGGGCTTGTTCGAGTCGAAAAAACCGGAGGACTCCAAGAGCAATGACGGACAGGATCTGACGTCAATTCTCGACCGGTCGCAACGTGCCGACCTCACCGTGTTGGTCGCTGAAATTGCTGAATCCATGCGCGTTGGCCTTCTAGAGGTCTTTGAGAATCCTCAAAAGATATCTCAAAATGATACTCCCCCAAGTCGAACCCCGGTTCGCGAGGAGAGTGATGAGTCCGCGCTATCACTACCTCCGAGGCCTCAGGGTACTTCACCTTCGGACAAGGCAGTGAAGCGAAAGCCAGCCCCAACCCCTGAAAAGGCGGCATTCCCACCCCGCGCTAGAGAAGCAGCACTGTCCCAATTCGAAGACTGGCGAGATGCTGTATTGCTACGGATTGGCGAAGTCGTCAATAAAGATGCCGAGAATGAAGAACAGCGACAGAGCAGCCCACTCCCGGAAGAGTCGGAAAGTCTTCAATTGAACGAAGATTCGAAAAGGAAAGAGAAATTACGCGAGATCTACCATCCCATGGAAACACCTTTGCTTCATCTTCCGAAGTCGACCAGATTACTTATTCTACACTCACTTCTCCTGTTGTTGCTCAGTCTAAAGCATTATAGCGCCCATTCCCGGGTTCTGCTACTTCATGTCTCATCCAGTCTCGACATTGACGTCGATATACTAAACGAAGATGAGGTTAAGGTTGCCCGGGGCCTTCTAGATACTGCATTGGCCCTTGCTTCGGAGCCCGATGCTAAACCACAGCCCAAGAAACCAGACGGTTCCCGGAAATGGAAGGTCGGAATCGCCTCGGTTGCAGGTGCTGCTCTGATAGGCATAACTGGTGGCCTTGCTGCGCCATTGGTAGCTGCTGGACTTGGAACGATCATGGGTGGACTGGGACTTGGCGCGACTGCGGCTGCTGGTTACCTGGGTGCCCTGGCTGGCAGCGGTGTTGTTGTCGGCGGTCTTTTTGGTGCCTATGGAGGACGCATGACTGGTCGCATGATGGACAACTATGCGCGTGAAGTTGACGACTTTGCTTTCATTCCGATTCGAGGATCGCGCAAGCGGACGGAGAAGGAAACCGAATCTGCGAAACAGGATCATCGACTTCGGGTCACTATTGGAGTCACTGGATGGCTTAAGGAAGAAGAAAATTTTGTAGTCCCTTGGCGAGTAATTGGGGCGAACTCTGAAGTGTTTGCGCTACGCTGGGAGACGCAACCCTTGCTGAAACTTGGAAATGCGATCTCTGCGCTTGTCACCAGTGCAGCATGGTCTGTTGCCGGGCGAGAGGTTTTGGCCCGCACTGTTTTCTCAACCATCATGAGTGCTGTGATGCTTCCTCTTGGTCTGTTGAAGGTTGCTGGCATTGTTGACAACCCATTTAGCGTTGCCAAATCCCGGGCCGATAAAGCGGGCGAAGTCCTAGCTGATGCCTTGATTGACAAAGTGCAAGGCGAGCGACCTGTCACTTTGATCGGATACTCTTTAGGATCACGTTTGATTTTCTCTTGTCTCCAAAGTTTGGCAAAAAGAGGCGCGTATGGCTTGGTTGAGAATGTCATTTTGATGGGTTCTCCAACTCCATCAAATGGTGAGCATTGGCGCCGCATTCGCAGCGTCGTGAGTGGGCGAGTTGTCAATGCTTTCTCGGAAAATGACAATGTACTGGCCTTCCTTTATCGAACGAGCAGTCTTCAGCTTGGAATTGCCGGGCTACAGCCTGTCGAAAACGTACCAGGCGTTGAGAACATTGACGTGAGCGATATGATCAGCGGCCATCTCCGATATCAATTCTTGCTTGGAAAGATCATTTCTTCAATTGGACTCCAAGATCTTGATATGCGCGAGATTAAACGTGAGGAGGCTGCTCTGGCAGTGGAGGATGAGAAACTGGATCAGGAAAGAATCCAAAATGAGCGCGAAGCGGGTGTGAAAGACCGCAATTCATCGACTGCCAACGAGACCCTCAATAGCCAGGACGGATTCGGAGAAGAGACGCGAATGAAAGACCAAGTCGAGAGCCAAACTGAAGAACATGTGACGAATCATCGAATTCAAATGATGGACCTGGACGATGCGGATTATTCTTCTCCGCTAGTTGATCAGACTGGAAAGCATTCTGCGCTGTAAGGAAGCACCGGTGTTTTGATATGTTCAATTATCGTGATGAGAATGCCTCTGAGCGTTGGAACACAATATAAACGAAAGCCAAAACAAGAAATACAATTAAATACTATCTGCCGCAATACTAAGCCCTTTGCCAGGCCCAAACCAGAGCCACCTTGAACAGAAATCTAAATATGGCATGAAAATTATAAAAAGAATTCGACAAACGCAACACAATCACACGGCCGCTCCGACCGGAGCATCGGCAGGGTCTTCTGCTGCTGCATGGGCGTCAATTTTCTTAAAATTGTTGAAGTGGCTGAGGCAGAAAGCGATTCCCGCCGCAGCGATCGAAATGGCGTAAGCGACCTTGAGACCTGTCATATACGCAGGCAAAATAGCAGTCATTTGCTCATCTGTCAAGACGTCTCGCAGCTCACACCAGTTGAGACCACTAAGGCTGAGTTGATGCTCAGCGCGGTTGAGGCAAGTTTGATGATAATCTGGTCGACGAAAGCAACTTATGCTGCAGCCACGAAAGCCGCAGCCTTTTTATAACTTGCTTATCATTTCGAAAATCATGTATTATAAATGTTGCCTAATTTGAGCATGTCCCCGGCGGAGTTTTTTCAGACGGTTGTCCGGACAGAGGAACGAAGAAGTAAGCAGACTGGCCCACCGCAGCATTTTCCGGCGGCCGATGCTACTTTTAAACTCCCAGTCAATTTTCGCATTATTTCCGAAGTCGAAATCATCATCCGCTTCGTATTTCACCCAAGATGTAAGATGTAATAGTCTAAATACAGAGGAACGTTCGTCCGCTGCATGTTGCATTTCAGCGGTCAAATGATATCCGCCGGGTCAGCTTCCTCGAGAATTCTCCGCCGGCGGTCCAATCTGATCTCGGACTTGCTTTGTTGACCTCCCATCATCTTTTACGGCCTTCACAGCCAAAACACCGAGATTGACGGGCGGATGGACTTAATTTATCCATGAAAATGGATATGGAATACGAGACAGTTGCCGAATCAGAGGCGAAGCGGAGGAGGATCCCGCAAAGAGACTAAGAGTTGCTGCGAGTGCAAAAAGCGCAAGATGCAATGTGTATATGCAGACTCCGGCTCTTCAAGCGATGCTCAAGCCTTCTGTTTATGCTGCCAGCAGCGAGGGTCTAAATGCATCAGCCAGGGGTTTGAGTTTGTTGGTGGAAGAGAGAATGCAGGAAACCTCGAGAGCAAAGACCAACACCACGCGAGGAGTAAGGATAAAATCGTGTTGGGAGGGTTGAGGCTTTGGTTGAGTAGTTAATCAAAAATTCAAGTTTACCATACAAAAACATATGGGGAGTGGATAGACGCCGAATCAGCCTGTCCTTAGTGGTAAGATACCACTTCTCAGATCGACACAACAGCCCACCAGCTCTAAAGTCTTCCAGTTCATCTTGCTCTTCGATCAATACTGGATAGTCCATCGGCCGATGATGCTGCTCGGCGGCTATAAGAAGAAATTGGAATAGCTGCGTTAGCTCAGATTCTCATTGCTGACAAAACCAACATCTTCGGACTGGATGCGACGGCAGCAACTATTGCAATTATTGGGATGAATAAGGAAAACTGCATTGTTCACGCAACTCACTTGCTATTGGAACACGATGGTCCCGTGGATGCTGGCTGGCTAGCAGACTCACCTTCACGACAACAGCGTATCCAGCAACTAACTCCACAATTTTCCTGATCCGCGGTTAGAGAAACGGATGCGACTGATATCATACATATTTTGGATGATCATGACGGCACGTATTCCCACTATGCGCCGGACAAAAATGTACTAGTTGATCTTCTTATACATGGAAACCCCCAAAAACCTTGCAGGTCCCGGTCCTTCCACAGTTTGGAAGATTTTGCTGCCAGCCCTCGAGATAATGAAAATGGGTGTTTTACTGTAGTCCGAATAGGGCGCTTTCTCCGTCCCCATTTGAAGAAAACCATTGTAAACCTTGGAAAATATATACCAACCTCTCAAACTTTGAAGTTAGTAGTACTAGTAGAACTTCGCCCAGATTAGCAAATTTGCTCAGGTGCTTTGACTCTAACAATACTAATTAACCTATATACGTAGAGAGAAGTTGGGATCACGTTGAAAGTTAATCCTTCTAACGAATGCATCACTCGTGAGATCGGGACTTACCCACTTTGCGGGCGGAGCGCAGTACGGCCCCAGTCTTGTACATATCAGACAAGGGATGTCGCCAATAGGAGGCCATCGGATGAATAGTGCTCCGTAAAATGTGCCGTGCTAGTCCAAAAAGAAGTAAAAGTATAACCTAAGCCCCACGCCACAACCACCAACCTCATATTTCCCGCGTTTCACGATGCCCCTCAGAGGATTATACTCCGTACTCCGAGTCCGTAGGGCGCTACGAGGAAGATACACATCCAGATCCCTTCCGTGTCCGAACATTGATCGGGTAAAAGGGCCCCCGTGGCGGATTATTTTTAGACTATCAAGGCTGACATGCCATCGCACTCTTCAAGATAAATAATACTTAATGTCCTGAGCTAATAAATCCAGACCAAAGACTACACCACTTCACTATTTCCTAGCTCCTTGAATTGATTACATCGGTCCAGCCTCAGACAGCAACATTAATCACACCCTTCATCGTTTACAATTCGATTTTAAGGATGTCCACCCCGCGCAGGACCGTGCTAGTCACCGGCGCTACCGGCAAACAGGGCGGCGCTCTCATTCAGAGCCTCCTTTCGGCCCCTGATACAGCCGGGCTTAACATCATCGCTGTAACGCGCGACGTCGCTAGTCCTCGTGCGCTGAAACTTGGCGCGAATTTCAACGTATCGGTCGTGGACGGCGACATGGCCCAACCCGAGGCCATCTTCCAAAAAGTTGGCCCTGTGTGGGGCGTGTACAGCGTGCAGATTAACTCAGACGCCGAGGAGCAGCAAGGGACGGGCTTGGTCGACGCGGCTGTTGCTCATGGGGTGCACCACTTCGTCTACTCGTCGGGTGACCGCGGTGGCCCCGAAAAATCGCCCGTCAATCCCACCGGAGTCAAAAACTTTGCAGCTAAGCACCGCGTTGAGAAGCACTTGGCGGAGAAGGCTGCAACCAGTCCGCAAAGTATGACATACACAATCCTGCGACCAGTGACGTTCTTTGAGAATCTTACCACCGATATCCATGGGAAGGGGTTCGCTCGCATGTGGGAGCAAATTGGGGACAAGAAGCTGCAATTTGTGTCTACCCGGGATATTGGTCGCGTTGCGGCCGACAGCTTCATGCATCCTGATGACTATCGCAATGCTGCCCTGACACTAGTGGGCGATGAGCTAACCCAACCCCAGGCTGATGCCATATTCAAGGCTGCTGTGGGATTCCCTATGCCCATGGCCCCGTGCCCCGTGGCTTCTACAGTCAAGTTCATTTTAAAGGGCACCGTGGGAGACATGTTTCGTTGGTTTGAACGTGAAGGGTATGGGGGTGATGTTGCTGCATGCCGCAAGCTTTACCCTGGGATAAAGGACTTCAAAGCCTGGATCGAGGACAATAAAGGGCTGTGGTTATCTACCTAGAGTATCAGCGGATTTGCTTACGAGGTGTATTTGTCTTGCTGTTATCCTGATATTCTATATACACAAACAATTAAAACATCCATAAATGTTAGAGTTTCCGGTTATGAGCCCTCTTTGTTAATTTATTACGATCGCTCTGTGTCTGATGCAACTAGGGTAATTCTCTCTCCTTGGCCCACCTTATCTAATTGCGCACTCACTGGCACCTCATCTTATTTAAGACACGCGACCCTAAAACGGCGCTTATATCTTTCCAGCTACTATATAGCCCCTTGTCAGGCTCTATCTAGCACATACGACCATAGGGTGTGGAGAACAGGGCTTCCCGTCCGCTCAGCCGTACTTAAGCCACACGCCGGCAGGTTAGTAGTATGGTGGGTGACCACATGCGAATCCCTGCTGTTGTATGTTTTTGTTCACCCCTTACTTTTTAGTAAACCTGCTGTGCTTTTTGTCACCACACATACCCCTGCTATATTGCCTTGCTCCGAACTATTGGTGACAGGCGGACTAGATACACTGTTGCCATTACTATTGTCTGCCTAGGATTGGCTACCTTTTGTCAAAAGACCCAGTAAAGCTTTTGTGAGTAACGGACGAATAGTCAGTAAATAGTGTGGTCGTTTTTCCTCACTTTCTTTCTGCTGCGTCCTCTCCACTCACTCCTCTGAATTAACAAGTCCTGCAATCGCCAGAATTGACCTGTTGCGTTGCATCTATACTCAACTAATAGATAGTATTTGAAGTACTTGATTGATTCCAGGCCATCGCCACTAAGCCCCTATCAAATAGTGAAAATATGATTAATTTTCTCCGAATGATATAAACTAAGCCTTCCAAGTTCAGTGTTAAGCTCGCCAGTCATCGTTTTGGTCACAAAAAATTGCTCCTACGAGTTCTGGCACGGCTTGAAGTACATATTGAGACACTATCTTGAGGTATGATACTCAAATATTTGATGATTCTTGGAAGAATATCTAGGTAGGACCTGGCGGTGCTTCAGCGTTCCAACTTTCAAGGTGCTTTGGATATGGGACTGACCGCCTTCCGTTGTTTGACCGCAACTCAAACCTCGTATCATTGAAAAATCTCATATTGTTCCAACGAGCTTCCGTTTAGACCGCCATGGAAATACTGTGCTTACTAACATAGGGGTTCCATCTACAGGACATTGTTGCCAATCGTGAAACTCGACTGCGTAAGGAGGAGCTACATATCGCTTGCTTCGCCATGAATAATGCAAAATTGATGAACATGATAAAAAGCGTCAACTAAAAGTGTCCTTAGCAATGCCTCGATATCTCTCTAAGCCAGAGGATAGAGGGATCTTGCAGTCTTTAATCAGTTCCAAAGCCTCGTTCTTCCGTCTTTCGTCAAGCATATTTGCGCTTTCCTCCAAGCGAGTCTTCACAACACTCGGTGCCGCCTGAACATATCGCTTCAGAGCTGCAATGGTTACCTTGAAACCAGGCGAATCGAAATCTTCAAATTTACACATATCTCGATGATTTGCGGCGATCGCACATCGATTGGTCCCATCTATCACTGGCGCGGCACTGTCACGTGCCACAACATAGTCCGTTGAGTATTTAAGGTTTGTCGGTAGCTGCTCCCAGAAGAAGTACACATGGTATCGAGTCATCACTGGTGCAAAGTCTTGTGTTATGTTTTGTAGAGTTTCGGAGTCTACTTCGAGCCCCGTGATTAGGCTTGTCTCAAAGCGAGAAATCCTCCGCGGGACGACAGCAGATGCAAATTTTATCAGCCTGTTCGCGGGTCGGGCAATTCCTGATCCATTGTGGGGCGTTCCGTAAAATAGAATGCCGAATGTGCATGTATAGATCAAGTGTAAACGAGCGCTTCTGGACGATACACGACCAGCAGCTAAGATTAATGCTCGCTTCACTATGATTCCGCCCAGAGAATGACATAAGAAAATTATCGGTCTTGTCGAAGCATCACCAGCCTAACAATATTGGAGTGTGGATGAGCAACTCAGCTTTGATTTAATCTCCGCATTAAGCCGAGATAGAACATCTGGGTGTTGAGCAAGGTGATAGCTATGATAGTGGGGCATCAATGAGACAGCAGTCACAAGCACCGGGAATTATATAAATACTTACAATGTCCACGTAAGAAGACAAGCAGTTGTGTCCCGACCAGCGAGTAAAACATTTAGTAACTGTGCTCTCAATGTCTTTCGATCTGTTGAGCTTTCTGCAATGGTATCGAAAAGACTGTACCGTTTTTCCTGCTCTAAAATTTCATCGGCTTTTTCATAGCGCGAGTCAATGAAGCCATCAATAAATCGATGCACCGAGTCACATGCATTTCGAAAGTTTTTACCTCCAATTATCCAGTATAAATCCAGTAGTCGAAAGCGCTGTACAACATAGTTTTGCGCAATGTCAAAGTCCTCAGCAAAACCGCTACCTTTTGAGCCCTGCTTCTCAGCAAGACTGTTGATCGATCTGCCAAAAAGATATTCCGTTGTAGTGTCTAGCGTGAGTCGGAAAAATAAAGACTGCAGATCCACACGGTCGTCCTTTTCTGAGATACGATCAAGAAGATTGTTTATATGGACTTGAAAGACCTCTAGGTCGTTATACTGTTGTTTCCCAAATTGTGGCTGAAGTATTTTTCTGGAGTGTCTCCAAGGTTCACCTTCCTGAGTGAAAATACCATCGCCGAGAAGTGGAAAAAATATTTGACGACGAAGACCGAATCCGAAGTCTAGTGTATTGTTAGCTTACCATCAAAAGATACACTGGCTCTTGGTCATTAAGTGAACGAGGATCGTACCCTTCTCTTGGGATGACATCATAGCCTCCAGATTTCTAGGCTCAATAGTGCCAAAAGCAATTGTGCCTAGAAATTTCTGCTCAAGAGTAGTGCCGACGTCCTTGAAATGGAACGTAAATAGGTCCATCAAGCGCTGGTCGGCGTCAGCCGTCCAGATTTGTATCAGGCGATCGACGCCCAGCGGCCACCTATTCTTGAGCCTGGGAGCTTTTTTGCAGCCATTCTGATGGCCGATGCTACGGTCCACCTAGAAATGGTCAATTGTATATTCCATGCCCACCAGCTATTGTTGGCAGATGGACCATGTAGACATTACCTTGTACGCGGTGAGCGCTTCTTGGGCACGGCACAAAACCCATGCAATTATGATAGACGCGCAAGCTATTGCTGTCAAGCTCAACATGTTCGCGCAATGCTTAGTGAAATTTGTTAAGAATCACAGGGGTCGCCAGAGAGATCTGAACCCCTTATCTAGAACGCGATTATTCCGATGCGAAGGTTGTAAAGTTAGCCACGGTGTTTAGTGAGACACGCCGCTGGTTAATAACCCCCTGGAATCGACTGGTTCGTGGGTGGATTAGACTAGAATTGGATAGTCGTATTTTTTCTACCAAAGTCAGGAGTGGAAAAGCCCCATTCAAGTTCAAAATCGCTTCTGAAATTTGTGACAGTGGCGGATTTGATGCATTAGCGCGCCAAGGTCTGTGAGGGAGACTGCAACCTAGCCTCGCAACCCCTCAGCTGCTCCATATCTTGTCAGGGATAATCTACCAATCGCTTAGCGCGGCGTAATCCTTCCGCAAATCTACACCCCCATTTCGAAACACGTATGTATTTGCAGATTGGTTTATGCATCTCATTAATATTGCAGGCTTCACCTCACCCCGCCCAAAATCGCGTCGTCGTCGACGGACAATGTAGACTGCAGAACATCCCTGATCGTGCAGACACGGTCTGCTCTAAATTCCCCGACACGAATTATTCTTTACTATTGATTATTTCGAGTTCCATTTGCCTCAGGAATATATCACTTGCCCTTTCCCTCGCGGTCTCGATCTCGTCTCGTAAATTGTTTTGAAGTTCTTCCCAATGCCGGTAAACACAGTTTTCTCCACCACCCCTGGCGGAAGCGCGGATATACCCGTAGAGTAAGCTTTTGATTTGTCGCACCATCAACTGTTGAGGTTCAACCTTGGAACTTGACCGTACCCAGCTAATCTGACTCATAGTATTGTTCTCGTGCACGGGCTGGATGAGAAAACCAGTTCAGCTTGGACGCATGAAGAATCCGGATGCTTCTGGCCCCTCGATCTGCTGTCTAAGGAAGACAACATCATAGCCCGGATTTTGTCGCTGGAGTATAAAGCAGACGTGCCATCATTCTTTGGTAGCAGCTCAGCTGACAGAATTCTTCATCATGCGCAAACACTTGTTGAAGAGCTCAATGCGGAACGGGAGCACGATGGTACCAACAGACGACCGATCCTCTTCATCTGCCATGGTCTTGGTGGGATCATTGTCAAGAAAGCCTTGATCTACTCCTCGATGAGCACATCGTCCAAAGTCTCTCATCTACATTCAGTTTTTACATCAACTTTCGGTCTTATTTTTTTTCGGCACTCCACATGAAGGCGTAAAGAAGGCAAATTGGTCCTTATTAACAAGGGGTTGGAAGGGACTTTTGAAAGATCGCAGCAATTTCATCACTGCGATGGAGAAGGACTCAGAAACAATGGAGAACATCACCGAGCAATTCGCGCCGTTGCTCAAGCAATTCCACATACATAATTTTTGGGAAACACTGGAGACGCATCGGGCTTTTACCCGAGGTTATATTGTCACCCCTTCTTCAGCGGCTCCCGCGTGGGACGATACGGGTCGCTCTGGTCTCCCTGGGACCCACTCTAGTATGTGCAAGTTTCGCGACCGAGGGGAGCCTGGATATAAGACTATCTATGGAGTTCTCGCCAGATTTCAGAAACTGGCGGGTCCCACCATATCGGCGCGTTCAAAGCAAGCCGATGATTTTCTGAACACGCAACGACAATTTGAGGCAAACGAAATCCTGGCTTTTAATGTTCACCAAGGAAATAAACCTTTTAGTCTCACGTTGGAAACGACAGCCAATATTGGAAATAAACATTTCTTGGTCCCACACGAGATCAGCAAGTTCTATATAGGAAGAGAAAAACTGGCACTCGACCTGCGAGAAAGGTTCCTTGCACCCTTGGATAAACAAAAGCGCTATGTTCTCTATGGGCTTGGTGGGTCTGGCAAATCACAATTTTGTTTGAAGTTCGCCTCGGATAATAAGCAAAGGTATGTAGAAGAGTCGAGGCGAGAATGGATTACATGCTATGGCTTTCAATGCCTGTTTCTAGGTGACATGAGCCGCGTTGTGATTGTCCCTACAATCAGGGCCTTCATTTTCCGAAGCGGCAGGGACATACGCAAAAATAAAGAATCTAGAAGCTAATGTTCGTGAAACCAGGTTTTGGGGGGTGTTTTGGGTGAATGCCAGCACCCAGGCATTGGCCGAGCAGGCATTCTGCGACTTCGCTCGCATTGAGAATCTTGAGGAAAAATTCGAAACAGGTCTGCATTGGTTATCAAAGCAGGAGCGACCGTGGCTTCTGATCATTGACAATGCTGATGACACTCAATTCGATTATGCTCGTTACTTTCCAGCTGGTGGTCAGGGACATATCATACTTTCCTCACGCAACATCCAGTGTCAAGTACATGCAACAATAGGATTCCAAGAGTTCATCAGCTTGGAAGAAAGTGATGCCATCACTCTCCTACTGCGCTCATCTCTCCTTCCTGGGGATAAAGAGGAATTAAGAAACACTGCCCTTGCTATAGTTAAGGCGTTAGGGTATCTTCCACTGGCACTCATTCAAGCTGGTTCATTCATTCAACAAAACCTTTGCTCGTTGGACGAATACTTGGATGTATTCAATTCCTCGAAGAAGATTATTTTCTCAAATCACCAAATACAGGGCAGAGGCTCCTACGAGCATAATATTTACACAACGTTTGAGGTTTCATTCAATGAAATCGCCAGGATGCGGACGCAGAGAGCAATGGACGCTGTTGAAATTCTTCAGTTAATTTCCTTCTTTCACAATAACGAAGTGCCCGAGGCTCTTTTTCGAAATGCATGGGGCAAAATATCGGTTCATAAACAAGGAATCCCCACAGCTGTCTACGAAAGAGTTGCGCGTGTTTTTGGAGATCTTGTCACAATCTCGACGTCCTATTGGGGCTGGCTTACTTTCTTGGCCGAAGGTCGCTTTCCACGAATCTTCTCACAAGCTGGCAAGCGGTGGGATAAAATTCGTTTTCGGGACGCAATTGCTCTTCTTCGGTCATACTCTTTGATATTCCAAAATACCACAGTAGAGAGTTACTCAATGCATCCAATGGTTCAATTTTGGGCCCGCGAACGCCTGAGACCTCAAGCACAAAAGTTGTGGGGCATTATGGCAGCGAGAGTTCTAGCAGAGAGCATTACCACAGCAACAAAGGAGTCGGATGTGATCTATCGGAGGCACCTAATACCCCATGTCGATTCTTGTTTAAGTATTGATGCTGTTGACTCTCGGCAGGGTATACAGTTTGAAGGCTCAAATTCTGGTCAATTTGCTAAATTTGCCGCTATATACGCCGAGGGCGGTCGTTGGGTTGACGCCTCGAGAATCCAAGAGCTGCTCCTCAAGCAAAGACGGGAGACATTGGGCGAAGACAGCAATGAAATCCTAGAGATCATGGCTGAACTCTCAGAGAGTTATTGGAATTCGAGCGATCTTCAAAAAGCCCTCAAGATACAAGAAATTCTTCTAAAGAGGTGTGAGCAGCGTCTGGGATCATGTGATCCGCGTACCCTGCAAGCGATGGATACTCTAGGGCGCACAAAATGGCTATGCGGTGCGATTTCCGAGGCTCGCGGCCTCGGAAAGCAAGCCTATGAGCTTTCGACCAAAGTTCTTGGCGCAGATCACCCTCTTACTTTGAGCGCCATGACTAATTATGGCCGTAGCTGCGCTCATCTCGGAGACTACAAAACTGCGCAAAGATTGCTTATGGCTGCTTGGGAGAGGCGAATAAAGCTGTTGGGTGGAAAACATTTAGACACCCTAGAGACGATGCAAGAGCTTGCAATGAGCTGCCTTTCGCTCAACGAAGTTGACGAAGCGGCAAACCTAATGTACTTCGTGTTGGATAACAGGAAGCGTCTTCTGGGCCCAGAACATGCATATACTCTCTGGTCGATGAATGATCTTTCAAAGATTTATTGTGCTCAAGGCTATCCAAGAGATGCCGTGGAAATTCTCATTCCAACCAAAGAAATCGCGTTGCGTACCTTGGGCATAGCTCATATCGGGACCTCGATGACATTCTTCAATCTCGCTCATTCCTACATATTGTTAGATGAGCTTGGCCAAGCTGAATCAATTCTGATGGAGCTAATACAGAGAGAGGAGTCATCAATTGGACCAAACCATGCCGATGTATTCTCCGCGAAGATTGAGTTAGCCCGTGTGCTGAGAAAAAAGGGGGCACTGAGAAAGGCTAAAAGAATTTCGCATCAGGCCTTTGAAGGTAGAAGCGCAGTATATGGATCTGAGAGCCCTCGAACCATTCAAGCCCAAATACTGTTTGAAAAGATATCTCGGGAGGTGGAAATGACATAAGTCACTAAAGTCTGATACCACGGGCAGGCAACTCTTTCTCCGGGTGTGATTTGTTGTCCACAATAATTGGGAATCTCTACTCGCTCTGGCGGAAGATCCTAGGTTACGCTTGCTGGTTGGTCTCATCCCTGCAAGGCCCATGTGATGAAAGAAGTTCAATCGTCAAGTAGCGCGGTCCTGGAGAGGCTTACACCTCTGATTGTAGAATGACTCAATTCATAGCCTCAATACAAGCAGATAAGCGCCGCAAATAAAAATAATATGCTTATATTCTCCAGAAAATATTCTCTGTGCTCTCAGTTAATTATAGTCCTACGCGCTAATAATTAGGTGCGACGAAACAAATTTCCCGAACGATACTGAGCCTTACATGTGCATTATTTTAGGCTAGTCTGCAATCGTACCGCTACAGATACTAAGGCTTACATGAGCTCGGGTCTAGCAATCTTGAAGGGCTGAAGCGACAACTGTTCAATTGTAAATATCCTACCATGCTGTTTACAAAAAGTTTGGAAAGGAGAAAGAGTGAAACAAGCAGATCAACAATTGAAGTGATGTGTAAGGCGGTGGCAGAACAAGTCAGGCGGGGAAAGGCTATATACCAGGGCTATATAGTAGTAAGAAGCGGGTCTGACCCGTTACATTTTTGAGCCTATTCTTATAAGCGGATATAAGACGAACCGCTTCAGATAGCTGCTGTGAAGGGCTACAGCCGAATTGATTCAATTGAGCGGTGCCAACACGCACTTTATCTAAAGCTCAGAGAAGTGTATGGATAGGGGGTGACTCGTGGTGAGTAAATATCATTGGCTTGGGCAACAGGTCGGGACCTGGCCCTTTACAGAAATCGAGATTCAAATATCAGTTTACTCAGGTTACATCACTCCTCCTTAAGTGTTCAACATATATTTCCGTAGCAAAGCCGACCAAGTCCCAAAAAGGATCCATAACAACAAATTTACCACTACCCACTTGCCCTTCTCGAAGAATCTAATACCAATACTAATTTAATTTAATATACCCCACCAGAGTTGAAACCATTTTGATATCAAAAATTTCCAAAGATAAATCAATCTGCCTTTAAGAACTAAGACATGTTGTAAAATTGCATAAATAGATAGCTACATAAAGATCACGAGGCTACTAAAATAGGGAGGATCTTCGAAAGTTATGCACTTGCGGGTTTGGTTGCGGTTCTCACGTAGCTAACCGCATCCAAAATCATGCCGCAGTCTACCACTTAGTACTAGGTAATCCGTCATCAAAATACTGGTTCTAATATCTTGGTAGTGAAGACTAGAAGAAGAAAGCCAATGGTAAGGGAGGAAATAGTTTTTACTAGCAACTAGCCCTGGCCTGTTACAGATCAATAGTAGCAGCCGGGTAAAGATAGGCCAGCAAACAAGAGCAAAAAATGTTCCTTTGATCGCTAATCTACGCTCTAGTACTTCATTAAACTTTCCCTGTGGAATTTAACAAATACAACTTTGCATGTATTTTGCGGCCCTGCAGGTAAAGGGGCCACGGGGCGCAGGCTAAGGCGGCGAGCCGCCTCAGGACAAACTCGTGGGCGCTAGGTGGCCATCGGCATACAATATCTGTTGTATTTTTTTGTCCTGGTTTTTTTTCCTTTCATTTTATTTTTTTCCGTAATTACGACCGCAAAGAAACCAAATGCGAAGCTCATGGAAATGTCCTTGACAAAACGGCAGATCGTCATGCGGGAGCGATATACGAGTAGGGTCTGGGCGCTCGACTATCCGTCATATGCCCGTCAAACTCAAGAAAAATTAACCGCCTAGCTTCTCGCAATTGTCGTTGATTTGATGTGGATGAATACTAATTTGAGGGGTAAAACCTGGTAAGATAAAGGTAGCAAACATAGTTGCAGATGAAACCCTTCAGCCCATAGAAGTCCCTCGGCAAAAATATCTCTTCTAAACCAAGCCATCTGCATGCATAACTAGTCTGTCTCTGCTTTAGTTGCATCGTGTCAAACTGCCTTCGAGTCATTTTCCTTGCCAATAGGTACTAGTAACTAGTCGCTTTCAACTAACACTCATCTGCTTATCGGTTAGAACTTCCCCAGAGCAAAATGGCTCGTCACTAGTCACTAGTCACTTTCGCTTGCATAGCCTCGGCGGAGCAATGCTGTTAATCCTACGGAGTATCGTGTTTTTCTTCCAAAAAGGTTCTTTACTTTTCTGAGGGCAAAAACGTCAGCACAGTATAAAATCAGAAAACCTGGTAGGTTCGTCTTTCATTTTTCTCTTTTTTTGTCTGACATTTGAGACCCTATTTAAATTACAAGTTCCGAAACCATCCACCAACATGAAAGCCGTTGTTTACACTGGTGAAAGTAAGATCTCAGTCGAAGATCGTCCAAAGCCAGTGATTCTAGATCCCACCGACGCCATTATCAGGGTTCTTCATACCACTATATGTGGAACAGATTTGCATATCTTACAAGGCCATGTCTCAACATGTACTCCAGGCCGCATTCTGGGCCATGAAGGAGTTGGAATTATTGACTCTCTTGGTACCGATGTCACGAACTTCACTGTCGGCCAAATAGTAGTCATTTCTTGCATCACAAGCTGCGGTGCCTGCTATTATTGTCGGAGGAAGATGCCATCTCAATGTGAAACAGGTGGTTGGATCCTCGGAAATAAGATTGACGGGACCCAGGCCGAGTATGTACGCATCCCTCATTCCCCATTATCTCTTCATGTGCTGCCAGAGAGCATCGACCAGAAAGTTGCGGTGACTCTTTCTGATACCGTTCCAACTTCATACGAATGTGGGATCCTGAACGGCGACATCCAGCCCGGGTCTACTGTGGCTATTATAGGGACGGGTCCTATCGGTTTGACCATTCTCCAGATGGCGAGGAAGCTGTTCAGTCCTTCAATGACGGCCGTCGTTGGAAGGGGTCATCCTAGACTCGAGACCGCCACATCCATGGGTGCCGATCATACATTCAGTGTCCTTGATGGTCAAGATGCTGCGATTTCATCTGCTCTATCGGTTACTCAGGAACGGGGATTTGATGTAGTGATTGAGGCAGTGGGAACGCCGCAGTCTTTTGAGATTGCGCAGGCGCTGGTAGGTGCTGGTGGAACCATAGCCAGCCTGGGTGTCTTCGGCGAGTCATGCGAGTTGCACCTAGAGAAACTCTGGAATCGTAATATTTGTACATCCCCCATATCCCCATATCCCCACTTCGGGACTAGCAATTGCTAATGATTTCTCAACAGGTTTGAGGACCAGACTCATCGATGCCGTTAGCACTCCAGATATACTAAACATGGTAAAGACTGGTAGCATCGACCCTCATTTCTTGATCTCACACAGTAGGCATCATGAAATCTGTCACCCTCGCTCATACTGACTTCTGTGCAGATTTCTCATTCGATGACATTCATAATGCTTATGAAGCATTTGGGGAACCATCCAAGCATGGCGCCCTGAAGGTGGCAGTGACGATGCCTGAGATTGTGATGAACGGCTCTTCATAGTTACACGACGAAGTCTCCGCTACAAAATTATTGTCCGTTACCGAACAATATAGAAGAATACATATCATCAATTTTTTTGGGGCGTGGGTGTCACAGCCCCCAGCCTCAGGCATTCAGGCCGCTGTGCCATGCTTCCGTGTTCTAGATAGCTTCGCTACCTATGATTCTATCTTTCATATCACCACTACTTTCATCCTTGGCATTCATTTATCATCTCCCAGCCGGTATCGTGGCAGATTCCATGCTGTTATTAAAAAGATAGGATACGTCGACTTCTAGATTACGTCCTCTATCCGAAATTCCATTCCTTGCCCTGGTAAAATAGGTATCTTAACTGGAGAGTTCTCCCAAGGCTTGCCGAACAAATTGGTTTTATCCCCCTCCATCCACGCATATGTACCTAGGCCCTCGATCACATTCAAGCGATACGGCTGTCCTGTTTTCAACAAGTGCATTCCGAACCTCCAAAATCTGTATTTATCTTCGCTCATTGCGCCGGTATCCTCTGGTGTGAATTTCTCATGCCCAAGCGGTCTAAAGCTCTGAGACATCACGTACGGGATGTCAGGGTGCAGTGTGAGCAAGCGATCCATATCTTCTTGGTTCGTTGTACCCGGGGACCCTTTGCGATAAGTGTCGACCGTGGGTAATTGGGGTATGATCCCGGTATCAGCTTCGGAGATTGTAAGACAGTTGACAATAGGGACCAGCCCAGCATCCAGTCGAACGAGCGTCACCGGGGTGGCGCTGTCGATTAGGTTAAAAGTCAAAGTGAGTTGAGGATCTTTAGGATCCGAGTAGGAGAGGATAGGAGGAACATGGATGTCGAGTCTGACGTGGCGATCCATTTTGAGGCTATCAAAAGTTTGGCTGTGGTTGGGTAAGGGGCCTCGATAGGTGAGGAAGAAGGGGAGATGTCGATGTCCTGTGGGCAAGGGCCTGGCATTAGCGCCAATGAAGGCCTGAGAGGCAAAGCAGATCGGCCAACATGTCCACGGAATAAATTTTCTAAAATTGGGCTGAGAGTATTTTGGGAATCAAGGCTGAATCAAATAGATTTATCGGTCGGAAACCTGTGAAACCGCCGTGGTCAACTAAATTCGCCTAGATATGGTTCCCTTTGGGGCCGTAAAAACGCCAAAATGATTGCAAGTATGTTGCCAAGCTAGGCCCCCAACTTTGGAGTGTTCCAAGGTTGATACTTGATTCTCCCGCAGCCTCTCTTCTCCTCGTTTTAGTACAATGTGGTATCTTGCCAACTTAACATCGTCCATTTTATCTTAAGATGGATCTACTGGACTACAGCGACAGGGACGCGCTCCGGTCCTCCACACTGGGGAAAGTGTTGAATCTGTACGTCGAGTTTCTCTCAAGTCGCTCCGGAATACTGACCTAGGTAGCCTTCTCGTCCTGTTGATTCTCATCTCCTATATCCCTCAACATTTGCGCATCAAGGGTCGTTCACGAACTTATGGGATATCACCCATCTTTATTTTACTACGCTCAATCTATGCCACAAGCTGCCTCGCCAACATCTTGGTACTACCATCGGCATGGAAGATACAGCAAGGGTGTCGCGATAAAAACCCCACAGATCAATGTATCATTGAAATGAGGGATGTTTGGCAATTTTCAGCTGACTGGGTCGGCTCTCATGTCATGTAAAACTCTCTCTGCTGGTTCCATAACATTTACTAAGAGGATTTTGGCAGATTCGTACTCTACTTGTACTACTCCTCAAGAAGCTCCGAGTCTCTGTATTCGCCACAGCAACAGGGGAAGCACAGGCACAAGGGCAGGCACAGGGTGAGAATGGGAAACAGGATCAACAACAAGACCAGGACCGAGTACAGGAACAGCAACCAAGCTGGTGGCGTAAATTTTCCACTCCTTTCAGGCTCGCGACCATCGTCATCGTCGGGATTGTCCTCGAAGTTTTTCTGCTCATCCCCGTTGGTTGGAGGTATGTTCACGTGGAATCGCTTGCCGAATTCTTCAAACTCCAGCATTATCAGAGAGCGTGTAGACGACGAACACTTTACGCATTGTAGTATTAACATGACTCCTTGTGCACCAATTATAACATAAGCAACAGATGAAAAGATGTTGTCCTGGGTTCTGAGCTATGAGATGCTCAAAGTGCTTCCTCTCCGCTTGTGGTCGACATGGTTTTTATCTATGGTTGGAGAAATAAAATAGAAAGTGAAGCGTTATATATAGAGGCCCTAGTCAGAGGACTGCGCTATTCTAGCAAATAGCAAGCATATCAACGAAAAAGAAGGAATTGTGGGTTGCTTTCAGAAAAACGAATTCGTGTATTTTATTGCTGCAAGGTTTTCACGCAGCTAAAATAAACACATTCTGACACCCGGCAGTTGGTGAAAACTGACAAAAAGAGAGGTCGTGCCCGGAATCGAACCGGGATCGGCGGAATCAGAATCCGCAGTGATAACCAATTACACTACACAACCGTTTTAGATGAATTCTGCTTGGGAAAAAGAATCATATCCACAAATCAAAGAAAGGAAAGAAAAATGCTAGCGTCGGTCGGGACAAACCCTCAAGTTGCTGATATTGCTTAGAATTAATGTGCCCTCTTATGCACCGAGAGCGGTACTGATATTCCGAACTCGGCAACTGGATTAAATTTGAGGATAGAAAATCAACGTTTTGACCTAGCATAACTTTAATTACATGGCCATTAGTATACCGTCATATTAACGAGAGCCATTTCAAGTTACTACTACTACATGACTAAATTTATTGGGTTAGGTGATGTCTAAAATATATAGATGACGATGCAAACCAACATACCCTAGTACTACTAGTAGTAGATTAGAAATCTGCAAACAATTTCAAGTGCCCAGGTGGACATTGGAAGTCGTCCACGGGTGTTGTATCAAATATGAAAATAATCAATTAAATTATAGCAGTTTAAGGTACACTCAAAGTCACACCTCAGGCCCCGAATCTACATCCGGTAACCTGGCATGTTCATTCCGGCCTCCCTCGATGGGCCTGTCCTAGCATTGTGGATCATATCAAATGCCGATTTGATATCTCGGAAGAAATCTACCGGGTTGAACAATGCAAGCCATGCGAAAACCCCCAACGGGCCTCCCTGGTACCGTTTGATGTAGTGGCCACCGGTCTCGCTGTCGACAACGGCAAGATATTGTTGAGAATCACTGCTATGCTTGACACGGGCATTTGACGTCTTGTATGGCTTGACAGAGTACGCGTAGTAAAATAAAAATGCGAATGGAACCATTTGAAGACAGATAAGCAAGGTGGGCAAGCCTATGATTGTGTCTGCGTAGCTTAGCGTATCGGACGGCTTGAGGGCGTCGGTGGAGTGCAGAATCGTAAATATAATCTTTTGAATTGTCAGATTTTGTCACAATTTAGTCCTCCGGCTCGTTGGGCTGAATTATCTAACCTGTTCCAAGAACTCAAGACCAACAACAAGCTTAAAAGCGAGGAGCTTAAGCAGTGGTTGATGCTCTTTCATATAACCCTTGAGGTTGGTGTAAAATCCGAGAATGGCGACGATCGCTACGCCGAGCGATAAGATTCCAATAATGTTTATCTGTTTGCCACGTTAGTCATAGATAATCTCTCAAATTTGAAAGGCACACAGTTCACTTACCCAGAAATGAGCAAAATGTTTATCTTTACTTTCGAGACAGTAGGTCCCTTGTGCCTCCGTAATGCATTGCGCTATAGCGAGAATAAATGCGACAAATGGATACTGCAGAACCACAAACCAACTTCGCTGAAAGTATAGTGGGTTAGTTGAGTCGTTGGCTATAACTTAAATTTTGGGTTACTAACCTTCAACCACGACAGTCCGTCTGTTGTATTGCTTTTATCGAATCTGCTGGGAATTCTGAGAGATGCAAAGAACTCGACTCGGTGTCGGTCGTTGGGCGCAAGAAAGTCGCATAGCAGCATAAAAAAGGAATACATTGCAATTCCTTGGAAGAACTTGACCCATCCGTTTAGATAGACATATGTGTCTGGGAAACAGATCGAAAGCAATGAGAAGATCGAGTAAATCGGGAACATAGAGGCGATTCTCATAATTCTTCATGTCGTGCCAGTTAGCAGGTATCCCCTAGAGCCAGTAATTTCATTGTCATAGAATAGGAGAGCCGAACTTACTTAGTCTGTTTATTCGGATCGCTCAAGTGAATTGCATGGTTAAACATAGACGTGAATATCACCAAACAAGTGAGGCCCGTGCAAGCGCCAGAGAGGATCATATTAAATTGGTGAAAAGTAAGGTCACCGACAATGTTATCAGGTGCATCTGTTCGAAAGCAAAATTAGTTTGGGGTTCCAATTCGAGTCCATCCATTGAGATCGAATCGCGCACCAGCAACAAGATGTTTCGGCATCGGGCAAGTTGTATTGCTGTGGTCATCATGGCTAAAAATCCCCATTCTGAGTCTGAATAGTAGTCGAGAAATTCGGCCGCCGTTGAGATTATAAAGTACTGGTTCTTCGGGAAAATGGTCAATTTTGACCTGGAATGATGGTGGTCGGAAGTGAATCCTGTTGTATAATTATTTTGAAGACAGCACAGAGGCAGACATTGACCTTTATAGTCGCGAACGAGTGCAGACTGATTTTGCGCAGCCCCGTTGAGTCCGGATGCTACTGATTACTCTGAGACATGATCAACTTCCAAATTCTCCACAAAAGAAGGTAAATCGTGCTTATCCAAGTCTTCAGCTTGGCGCCATCAGCCCTAAACAAGCCTTGCAACCTGCATTCCAAATGGGGAAGCAGATGCGGTCGACAATCCCAAGATTTCTCAAGCTTATTGGTTGACACTCGCCCACTTACCAGGTGGGGGCCATTCGTGAGACGCTAGGCGATTTGAAGCAGCTTTTGCGGTAAGCCTATCAGCGAAGGGCAATTGGGGCTGTGAACCCGCCCAGTTTGAACAACAGCCTCGAGGCAACAGTAAATAGGGCCCCAAAACCCTCCTTTCCCACCTCCCCCAACAATCAAAGTTCACGGGCCTCGCATCTAACTCCACATATCTGCTAGTTAATATATCAGAGACGTAATGCCGAACAATCGCGGGCCGAGTAAAGGATGCCGACGATGCAGGGAATTAAAAGTCAAGGTATTCCCCCAGATCCTACCGGCACTTCAGAAAACAATTTCGTCTAACAAAACGGCACAGTGCGACGAGGGCAAGCCAAAATGTCAAAGATGCCACAAAGGCTCTCGCGATTGCGTCTATCAAGCTGATTTTGACCGGCTTCACCGTGACCAAAATTCAAAGGCGCAGTCCATTGCGACAAAGAAATGGCGACAGCGCGCCGAATTTAGAACAGAAGTACCAAACCAGGAATATCCAAATGATTCACTGGCTCAACTGGCGTATAATCGCTTCTGCTATGATTTTATGAGATTCCCCGGGGTGATAGACAAACTCCCCAAGATCCTTGAAACTGCAGCCGAGGACTCGTGCATTTTCACAGTCGTTAAAGCCCTTGCCCATGCTAACTACCACGGTCGCTACGGGTGTCAAGAAGCAAACGAAGCAAGCAGGTTGCTCTACGGTGAGGCATTGCAACAGCTTGCCATGCTAATGTCAGACCCCGATGAGATGCAACGGGACGAGGCTTTGATGGTGATATTTCTCTTCAGCTTATATGAGGTAGGTAAATATACCTTCTACTAGCCGGATAATATAATTCATATAAGCTAACCGCTTCCAGATGTTCACGTCTTCTAAACGCGACGGCTCGTGGATAACGCACATGCAAGGCACCCAATCTGTTATTGCCCATAGGGATAATACCAGTCTAAAGGACGCCTCCAGCTATCTTTCAATATTATGCTCTCATCTGGTATGTTATATATGACATCTATAGCAATGGAACCCCCCCCCCCTCCTCTCCAGGGTGCTAATTTTATTTAGGTCGTTTACTACTTGACAGAACGAAAATGTCCACCACCGCATCTCGATCGTTGGATCCAACAAATACCGTTTGAATATGATCCCAAAAAACGTCTGATTATTTTGATGTCCGATTCCGCGAGAGTTTGCTCTATGCTCGGGGCATGTGGTGGCTTTGAAAGCTCTACCAATCAAACGAACCTAGATATTCTCAACGAAACCCTCGAACTCGACCTAAGGCTAGAGGGATGGACCGCATATCTGCCTCCAGAATGGTCCGATGTGACTCTCAACCTCGTCTCACATATCAAGCGTCCAAATTGGTCGAAAGAACTACTTTCAGGCCCCGGCGCCCCCGAGCAAATGTATTCATACCCGAACCGCATAGCAGCTAGCAAATGGATCCTGTGCCGAGCAACTCGCATTCGCTTGAACATCACCCTTCTCGAATTTTTACACCAACGACCATATTTAATAAAGTCAAAATACTCCGGATTGGAAGCCCGCACGATTGATCTGCTTATATCTTTGACCACTGAGATTTCCTATTCAATACCATACTTCCTGGCTCTCTCCTTTGATGGTTCTTCCGATTTTGCTTCAGCGACTGATATTCCCACTCTTTGGGGCTACATGACTCTTTGGCCCGCATACACCAGCTCCCTATGCCTACATCATAAATTGGTCAAGAAAATGGACTCTCTGTCAAGGGGGACCTGGTTTCGAAGGATGATCGGCTTCTTACGCGAATCTATAGGTATAGCGAAGGCTCAGATTTTACTTAACGAGACTCTGACCCAAGAGATGGATTTATACCCTTTTGTTGAGCGGGTTTAGAGAGCAATGTCTATATATTTTTTACACCCATACTTGTCAAATGAAAACAATTCATCAATGGTAGAGTCTTGGCGGGCCAACCCCCTAAGCACTTCGTGGCCAGTGCGTTCCTCACCCGCCCCACTTAACTTTGGAACGACCAACAACCAGGGTGAAGATGAAGGTGAAATCATCGCTTCAGGACGCCTGACTATCGGCAATAAGCACCCAGCACAGCCTGCATCACGGTTGATTCTTACTCACCTTCTCACTCGTCACTTGAAGCCGCCAGACATTCGGTGTGCAGCACCCGATTAGGAAAGTCGTGCGTGGCACCAAACAAGCCTCGACAAAGAATTCCCTATCCAGCTTTCTACAGACAGCCAAAAGAAGCCCCTACCCAATATGAGTACGGGACCCACAGAGCCGCCCATTATGGCCGAAGCTCATCCCGAAAACATGAAAGCTTGGCTGTACACTGGCACAAGCGGTGGTCTGGAGAAGAATCTCGAGCTCAAATACTCCATCCGCGCACCACCTGTCCCCCGCACCAATGAGGTGATCGTCAAAGTTCTTTCCGCCGGCTTGAACCCAGCGGACTTCAAAGTCCCCGAAATGGGCATCGCTGCCACCCATCTAGTGATTGGGATGCCCGCTACTCCCGGCATGGACTTCTGCGGTCGCGTCGTGAGCACCGGGCCGAGCGCCGCGCATTTCAAACCGGGTCAACTCGTCTATGGGTCGCATAGTCGTCCAATGAAATTTGGCTCTCTGGGCGAGTATCTTTCTATCCCGGCTTTATTTGTTTCGCCTCTCCCAGAGGGCGTGGAAATAGACCAGGCTGCTGGTATTGGCATCGCTGGCCAGTCGGCGTACCAGTCACTTCTTGGATACGTGAAGGAAGGCGATAAAGTCTTCATCAATGGTGGCTCGGGGGGCTGCGGGTTGTTTGCAATTCAGATTGCTAAGAACATGGGCTGTCATGTTACTGTGACCTGCTCGACGCGGAATGTCGAGCTCTGTTACCGAATGGGCGCTGACAAAGTGGTCGACTACGCTGCTGAGGAAGACCTCGTGGCCGGAATCAAGCGGCAGGGTGTGATTTACGACCATATAATTGATCATATCGGTCTTCCTTCTCCGTTATACTTCCAGTGTCATCATTTCCTGAAACCTGATGGTGTGTTTGTGCAGGTCGGCGCATCGTCTATGCTTACTTTTGCTGGCCGTCTGGCTTGGCCTTCGATCCTGGGTGGTGGGAAGAGGAAATATGTGATCTTCTTCTTTACGAATACAGGGCAGCACCTCACTAAACTCGGCGAGATGATGGAGGAAGGTAATCTACAGACACAGGTGGATAGTGTTTATGAATTCGAGGACACGGTTCAGGCTTTCGAGAAACTCCGCTCGGGGCGAGCGAGGGGGAAGATTATTGTTCATGTGGCGAAACCGCAGGCCCATTGGCATCAGGAGATGGGTTTATTTTGATGTTCACATGTAGTATATCCCGATGTCATGATACTCGCAAATTGAAATAGCTAATATGCAGCGAATATTCAAAACTCATTTTCGCTTTAAGAATGACAGTGCGCCCAATGCTAACGCATCAACACCAGTTTTTAGAGTAGGCTCTACAGCTGGAGCGAAGAAGGGCGAGTGGTTATTTGGCAGCTCGTTGACTGTGCCTTTGGCCACGGCATCGTCCCATGTTTTCTCGTCAACCCCCCCCAAAGATCCACATGGCATAGGGTGCTCCAGCAGCGGTTGCCAAAAGTGAGAAGTCTTCGCTGGCAGCAGAACGGTCCACTTCAACGAGGCGCTCCTGGAAGAACGACTTGAATGTAGAGCGAAGAGCGCTAACCGTCTTCTCATCGTTGATTGTAGAGGGGCCAGAGAATGTCCGAGTGATCCTAGGTTTCTCAACAGCGCCCCCAGCCTCGCACTCTGCCTCAACAATCCGATGGATAGCCTTGCAGACCTTTTCACGTATTTCGGGCTTGAAGGTCCGCACGCTCAGCTGCAAATCTAGATAATCCGGAATGATATTCGACGAATGACCCGAATTGATGCTACCACACGACACCACAGCTAGTTCCCCAGGAACAACCTCACGAGATACAATAGTCTGTAAGCGCATCACAATCGAGGCACCAATAATAATCGGGTCGATAGTTGTCTGCGGCGAAGACCCGTGGCCGCCGCGGCCGAAAACACGCACATCGAAGGCATCTGCAGCTGTAAGGAAAGCGCCTTCGCGAATACTGACCGTACCAGCTCGCATCCGCATAACATGCTGAGCAAGTACGAGATCTGGCTTTGGTATCTTGTCGTATAGTCCGTCGTCCAGCATTGCCTGTGCACCGGTTAAATGTTCTTCTGCCGGCTGGAAGATACATATCAACGTTCCGCTCCAATGATCGCGCGCAGAATGTAACAGCGATGAGGCTGCCATGAGAGTTGTAACATGTGAATCGTGTCCGCAGGCATGCATAACTGGTGTACTGACACCATCTGGGCCCTTGACGACTCGAGTACTTGCATAGGGTAAACCGGTTTTTTCCTCTACAGGCAGACCATCCATGTCGGCTCGAAGTAATAATTTTGGACCATCTCCGTTCCTGAGAACACCCGCTACTCCGTGACCCCCGATCCCTGTGTGCACATCATAGCCTAGAGACTTCAAGTGCTCGGCTGCTAGTTTGGCTGTCTGCTCTTCTTGTCCTGATAACTCGGGTTGGCTGTGTAGATCCCGGTATATGTCCTCGAACGGCTTGAGGTCCGGTCGATATCTGTCCAGAAAATCCTGTATACTGGACTTGCTATCGCTGGAGAATTCTTCGGTGGGGTATTAGCCGGAATACGTCAATGGTGGCAAGGGGATATCCTCCTTACTCTTTTCCTGCATAGCGGAGTAGATATGTACGCCAACGGGGCTATTTTTAGATCGGGAAACCCCAAAGACGTTCTTTGGTCGTACAGATGATATATAGAATTAAATAGAATGTGGGATTTGCAAACTTTTATTCGTGGAAGCCCCGGGCGAGCCGAGAATGGTCGTACATGGACAGACGTGCTATGCCCAGGGTTTAATTCATAAGCATTTTGCATAGTCTGAGCCCGCACCGTGTCTTTGAATTTCCGGCCCCTAATACCTAAACACTAATGCACAATCCAAAGGATTTCACGGATCCTCGTATTATGCTATGATTAATTTCCCAAAGCACACAACGGCCCCAAGGCGATCTTGGTACAGAACTCTAATGCATAGTTACAGTCACATTTCCCCAGTATGCAAGGCATAACGTCAAATGCAGCCGGTAAGACCCATATTTTGCGACCCTAATCACCAAGTACTACCGATAAGATGATTAACGAATTATGCCCAGGTGTTTGAAACGTTTCCGGCTCAACGCAACCTGGGGAAAAAACTAACTTCATGCACAATGAGTATCCAAGTTGGTTAACTAAAGCAGAACATAACTTTCTTAACCCAGCTGTCAAGGTAAAGTGATGAAATAGTATTACCCGTGATGATGAGGATCAGAGGAGTCTAGGTATGGTACATATAGTATGTTTGGATCAATACGTAATAAAATAGCGTCTAGGCGCTTTGCTGACCACATATGGGGCCTAGTAGGTAAGACTCTAGGAGGAAGAACTGGGTCAATGGCTTAGTATTTGCTTTTTAGCCTCATATTGGCAGAAATTTCGACGATTTTTCATCACAGGTTGTGTAGTGTAATTGGTTATCACTGCGGATTCTGATTCCGCCGATCCCGGTTCGATTCCGGGCACGACCTCTTTTTGTCTCTTTCAATCCTGATTCTTATACATGGAACTTGAATCAGCTAGCTTATTGCTTTCAAGGCTTTGATTTTTTGTCATAGTGGAGGAATTTATTAGTAAGTTGTAGGCTGTCATGATTTTTATAAGTAGCTCGAGGTGAGCTTCCGATCATGATGGCAGTAAATTCACCCATCTTCCAACAACTGGTTGTGTAGTGTAATTGGTTATCACTGCGGATTCTGATTCCGCCGATCCCGGTTCGATTCCGGGCACGACCTTTCTTTTTTGTCTTTCTTTTGACCTGATGCTGACGAGGACGAAGACGAAGACCTGGAGTTGACGATGTTTTTGTGCAATTAACATAAAAGTTTGACTTCGCATGAGCGGAAACATTGATGCAACCCGTGGAAGAACATTAGAAAACCTAAATTCAAGTTAAGACCAACCAACCCTGGAACACCTAGCTTCTAGTTATTAGTACTGGGACTGCTGATGTGCACCTGCATTTCTAAGTATTGTATTGGAATAAATAAACTATGTTCTACCTCGGGAAACCCCCCCAAACAAATACAAGATAGAAAAGAAAGAAACGAGAGCATGCCGTGGCCAGAAGGCGAGGCGGGGGAATAAGTATGTACAGTCGGCAGAAGTGTAGTTAATCCATGGAAAACCAGCCATGGAGCTCGACAAAGAGCCATCGCCGCGGGAACTCGAACCATAGGGTATGTGGGAAAGAGAGACGCTGAACAGCCTGTATCACCAAACATAAAAAGTAAAACCAAAAATAATAGTAATGAGAATCCCAGAAAAGAAAATGTGTGACACGCGGGTTGCATGTCAGGACGGGAGGGAGAAGTGGAAGTAGTGGAAAGATAAAAAAGATCGGATCAGATCGATCACATCACTCCTCATGCACTGCCACTACCACCACCACCAAGCCGGCTCCAGACCCAGCCGGTAATTCCACCACGATGATGCCCTTCGCTCCGACTGGAGCGTCTGGGCCGCGATGGTTCATTCGCGTCCTGCGTCGGTGAGTTGTTGCTGGACCGCGAAAACGAAGAACGGGCACTGGTACGAGAACTGCGCGAAAATGGCGAGCTGCGCCGTCGACGCTGGCCGGGTGCGGGTTGTTGCTGTTGTGGCTGTCCGGGGCTATCCTGGATATTGATCGGGTTTTCGCTGGTGCCTTCACGGGGGCTTTCGTGAAACATGTCAGCTGAGTCCGGGGTCTTGATCTCTTCTCGAGTCCGTGGTTAAAGGGTGATTGTCATGCTACTTACCTCGCAGCAGGATCGATACTCCGACGACAATTCGGGCAAGTATTGTGTCTGCTCAGCCACGCTTCGATACAGTCGAAGTGGAACCAATGCTCGCAAGGCAACATCGTGACTTCGGTATCTAGTTCGACACCATCCTTGCAGATAGCACACTCGCCTTTACCGTCCGTTCCTAACATCTCCTTATTGACTTTCCTCTTAGGAAGTGACTGGATAGCGGTATTGGTTGCTGGCGGCGGGCCGGCACCCTGTGCGTCTTGTTGACCAAGCTGGGCGATGACTTCTTCCAACGCTTCGCGGGAATAGACGGCGTCACCGTATCGGCGCGTTTGCCTCGGGTCAGCCATTTCCAACATTGCGCTGAGCATCCCGAGCGGGTCAGGTCCCATCGGCATTTGGGGGTTCGGTCTTCCGGTCCGACGCCTTGAGCTGGAATTATAGTGGAAGGTTCCTAGAAGACTGGCTCGGGTGTTAGACCGCGGGATTTCACATCGACATACGGGATACATACTCGGACAGGTTTTCGACAGGCGGCGACATGCGTTGAGGTCTATCTGAGTCGCGCGGGAATAGTCCTTCGAATCCCGCATATTCATCTGTGCCTGTGGGATCGGGGTCTGGCGAATATCGACGTGATGACTCTTCCGGCCTGGGGCTTCTATTCCCATACTGCTGCTCTGTGTGGTGGTTATGATGATGATTATTATTGCGATGGTCAATATCATGTGCATCTGAAATGTCTCCCAGTATTGTCTGCAATGTTTGGAGCATGGGTATCATGGGGTTTGAATAAGTGCCAGCGCCAGCGCCAGCGCCGCCACCACCAGCACCATGGCGGGGTGGGAAGCTCCCCCGGACAGTGGAGGAACTGAAAGAGAAACGTCCATCAGGAGACCGGTAGGTATGATGGGAATAACCGGGGAAAGCGAAATCCATGGGGTCGTATGCTGCGGAGCCCGGATGTGGAGGTGATTCTTGATCTTGATCTTGATCCCAAGGGTTATGGTCCGTGAAGGGGCTTATAGCAGAGCGGGGAAAAGCGTCACGTTCACGTTCAGGGGGGGCAGGACTCTCTTCTATCTATCAAGCAACCGCGGTTAGGGGAAATACGCACGACAGGGAACGAGGAGCTGCATACGATCTGTACGAAATCGGACCCGCAGCTGGGGCACAAGAGGCGGTTGTCGTAATGATTGGAATCCCGAACCCAGTCTTCGCCACACGCATGGCAGATCAATAGTTCAGGATTGTCCATGGAGGGAGGGGAAGGGGGAGTCTGAGTCTTTAAGTTTTGAATCAAAGAGCCGACCAAACAAAGAGGTAAAATTGCCGTTTGTCGGAGTGAGAGAGTCACGAGTCCATTGCTTATCTGGCGTGGGGCAAACGTGTGATAGCCCCGTGGCAGGGCTGGGGAGAGCAGCACAGGGCAGGATACGGTAGGTTCACTGGAAAAGAGGGGAGATGAGGCAGACAAGTATCGACAAATAGATCCACCGCAGTGCAGGAAAGAAAGGCAAGAAACCCGACTCGTAAACACTAGCGTAGGTGGACGGGGGAGGTGGTGAAAGAAAAGAAAATATGACGTCGGCCCGGTTGCCTTTAGATCAACCCAATTCTACTTGGAAGGCGAAAGGTGAAAAAAAGTGAAATTAAAGGCAAAGGCAAAGGACAGTGCAATACCTGCATTTCCCTGGTTTCCACAATTGTTGTATGCATCATAAAAATAGCAATGCAGATGGTCGCATCAGGCAGCGCCGTTTTCCCCCAGTGAAACCGTTTCGGAGGATTGTGATGCAAGTGGCAAGGAGAGAGACAACAGAACTCTCTGGAAGCAGAGGAGAGTAGGGAAGACGGGTATCTATCACACTACAACTTGAAACTTTATGATCCATTGAAGGGCACCGTTAGGTAGCTGTTTCAGCCTAGAAGTCTACATGAGCTTCAAGTTAGATGCCAGTTCAGCCATGCCCAATTTGAGTTGTACTGATATATGTTCAAGCCTACTATGTAACGAGTGCCACTGCCACTGCCTCTCCCGGGCAAAGAGTAGAAACAAATAATCATGAAGAAAGAAACGCCCGCAAAGATGCTAATACAAAGGAGACCACCGTCACATAGTACATGGTACATAGTACAGAGTACAGAGTACAGTTCCTTGTCTCGTGAACCGAGTCCCACGACGCAAGGACTCCCCCCATCCGACTGTGCCACAGCCCTTGCAGCGCTGCTCCGCCCACTCACCGTCTTCGAACGCCCTTGAAGACCAGACTGGCCACTGTACCCGCCGCAACAGCTAAGCCTCCCATAATAGCAATGCCCATCAGTCCCTCCCTCGTGACCTTTTCGTTGATGGCATCTTCCAGCTTCGACGCCTGACGGTTTTTCCACTTCCCTTGCTCATCCTTGCCCTCGTGTTCAAGTAGCGCATCGTTCAGTCGGCGCGATTCACCGTAGTTGCCGAGCTTGTAGTTGGCCAAGGCCATGTACCAGAGGCATTCCCGTTGGCGCTCCGGGGCGGCTCTGAAGATCTCCGCTAGCAAGCGGAGACCTTCTTGTTGATCGGATCGTTGGTCTTCGCAGATCAAGCCCTGTTAAGAAAAGCGAACCCCCGCAAGCGCGGAGAAGCCTTGTCAGAACCAGTGTTGCGCGCGCGTGAAGAAGTTGAGTCGATGGATCGGCTTACCCATGCGTAGTTGAATTTCGTCTGGACTCCAGCATACATGCCCTCCTTCTCATATTGCGATCGGAGGACCTGAAGCTCACCGGCTCGGAGGGGCCTGGAATGCGAAAATGGCTGGTTAGTTCGAATGTTTCTTCGGAGAGGAAGCTCGGGGAAGCGACAAACCGGAAGGCTGCCTCGATTTCTAGCATCAAAAGGTTAATAAAGTGAACAGCCGAGACGGATGGGTGCGGAACACCTACCTGGACTTCTTCCCATAGTTAAGATTGAATGTAAGTTTTAGATAGCTGATCGCAGAGTCGTGAGAATCGGGGTTGGTAGAAAGCAAGAAACAGAACAGGAACAGGACCGAATGTTGAAGCCGAGCTTAGGCGGAACCCCGAGAATCGAATCAAATCACAAGCCAACGTCACTCACATGTGGCGGTGCAGACTGTGGCTGGTGCTGCGGCTGGTTACGGCAGCAACAATCAAAACAGTCGACTTTACCCTCAAGGTCTTGCCAGTGGAGAATCTCCCCGCAACAACATTTTAAACATCCCCCTCAACCCGCCCACAATGTTGCTCGACGAGGACCCTGGAACTGTATGTCCTTATTTCTCTTGGTCTGCTCTCATTAATTACTCATCCTGACTTGATTTCCTCTTCTAGCTCATCCACCATACGATCGGCAACTTCAATATCCATCCAGATAAACAAGCTGTCACCCGCATCAATGACTCTCTTTCCACCCTGCAGCAATCGCGTGACCTGCGCATTCGCGAGGCCGAATCAGCCATGCGCAAACTCTCCCGCAACCTGAACTCCCTGACCACCCAATACGAAGAGGCCGTCGCGGTTCATGACTCCGGTAAACACGCCGCGGAGATTGTCGAGCTAGACACGAAGAAATTCCGCATTGCCAAAGCTGCATCGGAACTGGAGATTGAAAGCGAGCGGCTCGAGAGTGAGCTGGAAATGCTCAAGGAGAGACTGGCCGATCTGGAATCACAAGGCCTGGAGGGTGATGAGACGACTCGCCGCGAACGAGAAGCCGATGACGCCACAATGTAAGTGACCGTGCCCCCCCCTCTCTGCATTGCATGAAACTATAGGATACTAACTGTCTTGGCACAAGTCTGCGTCTGAAGATCTTTCGCTCCCTGGGTATCGATATTGAGCCCGATGAGGTGGGTAATTTCAATCGCGCAGTCATTCGCAACAGTCGGAAAGGCGATGTTCATGTTGTCAACATTGATCCCAAGTTCTCGCGTTTCTTCTATTCAAACTATTTCTGGTCGACCATGCAGGGATAAACTTAATGATTTGATGTGAGGATTTTTGTTCTCGGGCGTTTTGGGAGGATGGGCAAATTGCCCAATGGTTGGAGTTCAAGTTATTTTTATACCCACAAGCTCCAATGTATTTGTTGAACTTCCTTTGAAATTTATTTTCTCTTCTTTCTTCCTTTATGCAAATGAGTAGTACAGAAATGCTACATACAGTATGATACAGATCAATGCCTCTGTAAAGCCTGAATTACCCTCGCCCGATGCTCTTCAGCAACCTTACCATCAGCACCCACCTCCGGACGACCATCGGGGAAGGTCTTCTCGACAACATCCAATAGCTCATCCTTCCCAACCTCGGACAATTCCACCCCCCAAGACGCAACCCATTCCCGCTCGGAACGAGCAAGATCCACCTCCACCCGCTCCAAATCCGGGACATCACATCCATCCCAGGTCAGCGCCACCTGCGAAGTGATACATCCATCCTCCGCCAGCGTCGTACCATACCTATTCTCCACAGCCAAAGGGTCCAAGCCCAACACCTCCCCAGCTCTCGAATTCCAAAGCACCTGTTTAACCACCCCATCCCGCTCAACCAGGAGCCAAAAGAGCGGGTACGAGCTCCGCGCAAGAGTATCCCGCACCCCCTTGGTTGCCTCGCGCGGACTCACCAACACGCCGGCCGTCTGGCCCGTGCGCCATCCAACAGGTGCCTGGCGGAGTGCGCCCTCGAGCTCGCGCACCAGGTTCGGACCCAGTTTTGTCTTTAGTGCTTTGCATTGCACCAGCACGCGGACTGCGCGTTCCCGCTCCCGCTCCGGCAGATGCCAGGTGCCGACTAGGTCTATGCCGGCATCGTCGCGGCCTCCGACGCGGTGTAGACTTAGTGCGTATCGGCGTAGGCTGTTTTGGACGGTGTATTCGTAGTGGGTTCCTACGTAGACTGTGCTTGTTGTTGGGAGGGAGATGCGTGAGGCGTAGGAGAGGAAGGTGGGTAGGTTGTTGTGCTGGGTGGTTGGAGTGGGTGCTGTGGGGAGCTTGTAGAGTCGGCGGGTGAAGGGGGAGAAGTCATGTTTTGGTTGGGAATTGGAGAAGTTGCGGGTTGGAATTATCCAGTGTGTTGTCCTTGACCATGATGAGCTGGTAGCGAGGCCATGTCGCAGATTTCGCATTGAGTTGGGGTGTTGGAGGAGAAGAAGGGGAGCTTTCCCTTCACCGCATTCACATTTGGAGAGAAGCTTGTCCGAGTCTCCGCATATCCACCCGCGGCGCATTTCTTATCTCCATCTCCAAGTCCAGCTTCCACTTCACTTCAGCTTCCCATCCTAGCCGTCATTGCAATCTCTCAACTCGCCCACCATGGCGGACATACTTACCCAGCTACAAACTTGTCTAGACCAGGTAGGAACCCACCAATATCTCCCCTTTCATCTCCATCCAACTAACACCCAACAGCTCGCGACACAATTCTACGCAACACTCGGCTACCTGAGTACCTACCACGACAATTCCCCCGCAATCCCACCACCCAACATCCCCTCCGCCGCCCCCGCTCTATCAAAGATGACCAAAAATACCACATCACCACCCATCCCGGCCTCAGTCGCAGCATCAGCAGGAGGCAGCGGCGGTCCAGCCGCATCACCACCACCCCCACCACCCCAACAACCTGGCGCAGCACCAGGAACCGAAATGCAAGACCCAAACCAACCGCCCGAGCCCGATGCCCCGCACACATTTGCCAGTCGACAGAGGGAGCTGGCGCGAGATCTCATCATCAAGGAACAACAGATTGAGTACCTTATTTCAGTACTACCGGGTATCGGGACCTCAGAAGCTGAGCAAGAGGCTAAGATACGTGAGTTGGAGGTGCAGCTTAGAGATGTTGAGGAGAAGAGGGAGGCGAAGGCGCTTGAGCTGAAGAAGTTGAGGGGGAAATTGGAAAATGTGCTGGGTGCGGTTTCGGTGGGGATTCATGGGGATGAGAAGGGTGGTCAGATGAATTGAGTTAAGCTCGCTTTTTCTTTCTGTGAGGTTCGTGGGGGGGAGGGGGGGTTTTTAAGGGCTTCAGATACCCAGCCTTTTCAGGTTTTTCTTTTTTTTATTCTATTTCATTTTGGGCCTCGATGCATGTTCAAGTTTTGACGTTGTGGATTTTCAAAATAATTGAATTGAGAACAATACAGTTTACATCCATGGATTTGATGAAGATTTGAAGGGCTCCACTTACTCAGAATATAGACAAAAAGCCTTTGAATTTTCAAAGTAGAACTGATCTCGATAATCAAATTAAGGACTTGAGATGTAGCAAAACAAAAGACCGCGGTTTCACCCATCCCTCCAAACATCAAGACCCCCCCCCCCCCTTAAACGAATGCCCAACTTCACCGAGAAACCCAACCCGTATCCGCAAAAAGGCCAACTGTGAATAAAAATGCCAACTTGAATCAATGAAGCACATCATTAAGAACATCATCGACAGTATGAAGCGCATCATCCACCACCGCACCAACATGATGCCCAATATTATCCTCACGATAACTCTTGCACCAGAGTCGTTTATACCCACTCACACAACCCTTTCCATAGGCGGCGCAGCAATTACCTCCATTCCTCTTCTCGGCCGCGCAGAATGCTTCCAGGCTCGATTCGTGCGTCCAGTCGACTAATGTTCGACCCGCTGGGTCGAGGTATCCGATGTCATGATCGACGCTTCCGCAGGATGGTGCGCTTCCTTCCCATTTGCAGTCTTTGCCGATGTCGAGGAAATCGCAGGCGAAGCTGGTGGTGAGGAAGAGGGCTGTTGCGGCTGCGGTGTAGAGCTTCATTCTGAGGGGTTGGTATAGGGCTGAGCGTGGTGGGCGGTATGATGGTGGGAATTGAAAGTTTCAAGTATTTATAGAGGTACTAGAAGGAAATAGATGTCTTTGATTCGGATGTGCTGTGTCGTGCCGTCGCGGTGTTCTTAAAAGATTAGTTGGGAAAGTAGTATCTAGCCCTGGAGGTCTATAGTATTTATATTTTCCGACTAGATCCTATTACCACTTCCGAGCAGGGTTCTGGCTGGTTGATGCATCCCTAGACATGATTTTGTCTCGGGCTGACCGGAACATAAAGGAGGGAATCTATAGGAACACCTAAAATTAAGTCTGACATTATTCTACTTGTAGATAGTACATAGGGTCTACGCGGCATGTCTCGGACTTGCGGACTCATCGATGCATGTCATCGAGGAATTTCCAATGTATCAAGACTCCAAAGAATGGCTTCGACACTGTTACACATAGAGAACTTGAACCCATTCCTTGTGAAGGGTGCAGTGCAGAAGTTTTGGGCTCTTAATGAGGTCACATTTCTGCTGGATTGATTCGCCATAGGGTGTGTCTGAATTAATGGGATAGGCCCTTGCAAGCTTTCAATTTGGCATCGTGGACATTCCGTGGACAAATAATCAACCATGGGCTGGACCTGTCCGTCAGTTATGTACGGTGGAGGAGAGTACTCGCTTCCAAGATTCTGTCATCGTCAATTTCATGTCTCAATTCTCAAGTCTCTTCACCTGGGCAGTCCATTCTGTTGTCTGTTCCAGTCCTTCCTTTGTCATTGACACTCTGCACAATTTTGGATAGATATATGCAGATAGCCAAACTACTCTCATCGAACATAGTATCATTATTTACTAGTATGTATTAATTAGTAGGTGAGCAGGATAGTCAGGAGCTGGATCATAGTTATATAGGTACAGTACTTTCGGAAATCGGTGCCACTACCTACTACACTCTTTCATTTAAGCCTACTGGTAGTCTTACGCCGATAATCCAGATCAAGGATTTAATAAATTCCTTGACTGGTATATTGACAAGGCCGGAACAAGGGGACAAAGTGCAAGAGGTCACTTCTCAGACGCAGGTCTTGATATTGAAGAGCTATAAGGACCAAGAAAAAGAAACGAAAGAAGACGATGGGGTTCTACTCCATAATAAACTTTTGGGAGTCAGAAGAAGAGGTTGCCGAGTGATATTGAAATTACATCTTGTTAACCCAGCTCCAGCTTCCAACTGGTTTTCAGGTTCTTAAAAGCGCTCTCTCAAAATCCAGCCCCCCGTGAAAAGTAGGACTGGCAAGGAGGATATACCGGCCAGCAGCCCCAGCGCCCAGCCCATGGTTCCCCAACCACTCTGTATACGAATGAACCCCGCGAAGAAAGGCCCGACAATACTACCGGCCGCAAACCCGATATTAGTTAGACCAAGCGCCAGTGCCACGGCTCCACCCTTACCAAACACATCTGGCGTCTGGTGCTCCTTATCTCCGACAAATCTAATGACCTCAGCGTATAGAGCCGGCATCGCTATGGATATACAGACTCCTATAACTGCGAGGAGGGCGCAAAGGAGAATTTTGTGCCGTATGGAGTCATTTGTAACAAATCGCAGAAGGATCATAACAGGCGTAAGCAACAGGAACGCACCGGCTGTTACGTAGCGGCAAGATCGGGGAAATTTGTCCACGATGGACCCCGCGACTGGGCTTAAGGCGTGTGGTATAATTAGCGGGAGGAAGATCAATCCCTGGCCGCCTTGCTCCCACCTAAAATTTTCCTGCACAAAGAGCGGAAGAACACAGTCGAATGAGCTCATGGTTATGGAAACGACTAGGCTCCCCCACATGGCAACGATAACACGAGGTGAGCTCAACAGGATTCCAAGTCGACCGAGTACACCTCGTGGAGGTGCTTCCAGCAGCGAACTTTTGCTAGCAAATCAGTTACAAGTGTTAGCACATCCGATTCTTTTGGAACTGCTATGATTGCAACTTACTGTTCCATAGCAGACTGTTTTTTATTGGGTCGCCCCAGTTTCGGCCCAAGCCACTGGATGGCATGTCTTTTTTCGATCAATGCTAATCGGAGAACGATATCGAGGCCAATTAGGCCAAACGCAATGCCAAAGACGGCGTAGTAGCCGCCATGTTGGTACACAAGACCACCGACAAGGGGACCGGCCAATAGTCCGACACAACAGGCCATTGTTGTGTATCCGATGGCTTTACCGACGCCGTCTTTGCCCACAGTATCGGCCACCAACGCATTTCCAACCACCCAGACCACCGCAGATGCTGCCCCTTGAAATAAACGACCGCAGATCCAAAATCCAATATGGTCCCCAGCGCAGAGCAGAGCAGTCGCTGCGCCTAGACCTACCAGGGCAAAGAGATACGGATATCGACGCGATTCGAATCGATCGGCAATGTACCCGGCGATAGGGGAAGAAGCTAACAGACCAACCCCGAACAAGGCCAAAAGAATTGAGTTCCAGGTCTGAAGACTTCCACTAGAGATGCCAACCCTGGATTGTAGCGCAGTGGGGGTCACGGGCACGATCAACCCATACAGGAAGATATCTGTCGCAGCAGCGTATGAGACGACTGTGGTGATGAACCAGCCCGAAGATCTCAGCTCCAGAAAGCTGGGTCGCACGGCAGCATCCTCCCTATACTGGGAGTCTTGCCGTTTCCAAAAGCCCATGCCAGCGAGGAGATAGCTGAATTGATAATGAGGGCAAGACGTCGAGTTGAATCAGTGGCAGCACCATATACGCTAGGAATAGATGCCTTTTTCTCAAGGGACGTGCAAAGCAGCGACATAAGCAAAAGTTTACACGTAATTGCTGATGGGAATCTACTAGTAAAGAGAACGATGCGACGGAGTCTACTATGAAGCGAGCTCTTCAAAATGATAGCCCTCCAGGACCCGCTCTCAGGCGGTTGAGGTCCCCACATGAATAGCTGAAAGCTGGTATTACGAAGAATGACTCATTGAGGCTCATGCTGATCGACGAAGAACCATTTGTAGTAATTTAGAGCTCTCTAATGGGTACTACTAGTAGGTTAGTATCAGCTTGAAGGTTCTCAGATTCATTTTAGTTGTAAACAGAGTTGAGTTCTATTGATACTGGAAAATTCTTGTATATGGCAAACAATCTCAGAGAAACGAAAAGAAAACCACTCATTGTATAAAAATAGGAACTTGAAATGAGAGAAAAAAAAGATGAAAAAAAAGAAAATTGAAATTGAAGGAGGAATTCTGGCGCCTAGAGAGAAATCAACGCATGAAACAATGTCCTGCCTCTCCTGGGTATCAAATAATTTAGAATAATCAAATCCCATCCCTGTCGCCGTTCCATTCCACCCAGAAAAGACCAAGCTCAAGACGCACGCACGAATAGCCGAGAGAGAAAATATCGGAGGAAATCCAACGCGAAAAAGAGGGAAAAAAAGAAGGGAGGGGGGGGGGGGAGCTACTTGAAGAGGCTGCGGTACTCCTTCATGCGCTCTTCTTGTATTTCCCTCTTGTCCAGCTTTCCGCGATTCAAGGACATATCTGCGAGCTGCTGCTTCTTCTTAGCCAACTCGAGAATCTTTTCCTCGATACTGCCCTTCATGATGAACTGAACAGTCTTGACGGGGCGAGTCTGGCCAAGTCGATGAACACGGTCCACGGCCTGTGCCACGGAAGCGGGGTTGTACTGAGGCTCCATGACGAAAACCTGGGATGCGGAGGTTAGGTTCAGTCCGACACCGCCTGCGCCGATTGTAGCAAGGAGGATGGTGATGGAGTCATCCTTGGCAAATGCTTCAAGTGCCTTTCCACGTGCCTGTAGAGTCATCGTGCCGTCCAGTCTGGTAAACGTGTTCATGCCTTTATCGATCAAAGCAATTTCGATCAGGTCTAAGTGCGAGGTCCAGGATGAGAAGATGACGCTCTTGATTGGAGGCTCGTTATTCTCGGCCTTCAACCTTTCGCTTTCGACCTTGGCGGACTGCAGATGTTCAATGAGGGCGAGAGTCTTGGTGTGCGGTCCCTCGTACTCGCCAAACTGCTTGATGTGCTTCTTTGAATTGCGGTCCGATTCTTGCTTGGCCAAGAAACTTTCAAGTCCTGCAGGTGTGATTCGCGAGAAGCTGTTTGGTACCCAACCATCGCAGATTTGACACTTAATTGTCTCGGAAGCAGGGTCTTGCGTCCGGTACCACTTTGCGAAACAATCCGGGCAAAATACGTCGAAGCAAGGCATCACGATCGCGATCGGGGCATTCTGATCGACGGAGCCATTTTCAGAATCTTGTTCATCGGGAACCTTCAAAGTCCTTCGGCAAACGCGACATTCGGTGTCTCCGGTTTGTTGCATGAGAGCAAACATATCGTACGACTTTCGGTCCGCTGCAGCAGCGCTCTTGTCCGATCCCCCTTCCTCCAGATCGATAGCATCTTGCACACTCAAGCCCCTGGTTCTTTCCCTGTCTTCGACATCGAGGAGCTCTTTTCCGTGTGCACTTACTTGCCGCAGGATCATCATCGCTTTCAGAACGTGATGGTAAACGCGTCCGCCCATCGATGTCCTGCTTTCTCCCGCAATCACGCGCATCATGACGTTGGACTCTCTGCGGAAAAATTCGTGCAGTTGAGTTTCCTTTTCAGAGAATTCGAGCATGATGATATCGTCGGTTCGGGGTGGAAGATTGATGCGGTCCTTGACTCGACGGATTGTGAAAGAATCGACCAAGACTCGAAGGCTTGCCAAAACGCGAGGGTCGCCAGATTTGAATGGGCTTAGAATATAATGTCCAAAACGGCCGCGATCATCATAAGGGAACAATTTCAAGAATTTGGTGACCGACAAGAGGTCATCCAGTCGATTCTGAATGGGTGTTCCGGTGACTGACCAGCGACGCTGCGAATTCAGGCCCAGGATTGCATGCGTTTGCTGCGCATTTTGTTCTCGAATGGTGTGCGCTTCATCCAGGACAATTCGGAACATGTTCATCTTAGTCAAAGGGCTGCCTCGTTTTGCATTCTGATGCCCTTTTATCTCGCTGAGGACCGTGCTGTAAGTAGTGATAAGGAGATCGAACTCGGACAACTCGTCTAAATCGGTGATGCGAGAGGCACCGTGGAAGACGTAGTAGCTTATTGCTTCTGATTCGAGGTGCTCCTTGATCTGGGAAACCCAATTGTTGACAGCACTCAAAGGAACGACTAACAGTGTCGTCTTGGTATTCCGGATTCCGGGGATACTGCGCACAAGACTGTCTTCAGGGCGCTCCTCTTGCCATGCCTTAGCTTGGCCCAGAGTGTATAACGTCAGAGACAGAATGCTCAAGGTTTTCCCGAGTCCCATCATATCAGCAAGCAGACCGCCAAGAGACTGCGGCGGTTCCTGATCAGTGACCACGCCACTTATTATGTCCCGGTACTGCGTTTTACCATTGGGCAGCTGGTCAATCCGCCACAGAGAGTTGTTGTCTGCTTCCTTCGGACCAAACCTGCGACGGTTTTCTTTGTCGACCATGTACCAGAGGGCTTGTTTTTGATGGTGCAGCAGGGCCGTCTTGATCTGTGGTGGGGCCTCCATGCTTGGAATGTCCGCTGTGACGAGTTGATCAAACATCTTCATTACGGCATCATTGACTTCTTCCGCAGATCGAACCTCATATCTGATGCCCGTACCCGAGCGCTCACGTCCGGGGTTATTTGCTGCCGCCGAGGCCATTGCCTGTCGCTTTTCTGCATGGGGATTGTGAACCGGAACACCCCGTTCGACGGCGATGGGTTGGCCCAGCCAAATGTTCTTTTGGCCGAGGAAATTACCAACAATCTGGGCGCGTTGGCGTTCACCGTATAGAGTGAACGAGGCCCGATAGGCCTTCTGTGTTGGCTCCCAGACAGCTTCGTCCGGCGTCTTCTTACGCATGTCCAGACGTGCAGCAATATCCACTGTAAAGTGTTCCGGTTTCACATCCATGAGAGGACAGAGAGCTTGTGCAGTACTTGAATCCACTAGGCCAAAGACCTTCCCAAATGCGTCGGAAACTTCAATCCGTATATTTCTTTTGTTGAGATCACGATGAAGCTCCATTTTCATGGACGGCCACTGGTAACTTTCGTCGATGAAACGGTTCGGGGTGGGCTTGGGCACCAGGAATGCATTTATCCTGGCGTTCTCGATTTTCCCGTAGCAAACTCTTTGTCTGGTCAAGTCGTTTGATCCGGTAACTTGCAGATCGTCATCATCCTCGGGCGTAGCTGCAGCCTCTGCAGTCAAGTCCACTACATCCTGGACAGATGTTTTCTTCAATGGGCCTGCCTCGCCTTCTTTCATCCACTGACCCATACCACTCTCTCCAGATACAGCGATGGGCTTGGTATGGCCTTTGACCTGCAGGTCTTCTGTTTTCATCTTTTTCATTGGTTGTTGGGTACGTTGTTCCACGCCGTAGATACTCTCGATCATACTTCGGTGTCGCGGTTCATCTTCGCTATCACTGATCTCGTAGTGACTGCGCTTTGTATCGCTGTCGCTGGGATCATCCTGCAAGGAAGTGAACTGGACAACCACGTCGGAATCTGGAACCGATCTCGGGTCGATAGCCTGTCGAGGTGCCGGACTCGAACCGGCTGAGGTTGTTCTTGAAGAGGACTTGCGGGATTCTGTATCGAAAGTGCGCATCACGGGGACGGTTCCCGGAGGGGCAATGGAGGGGTGATTGGGTTGAGTGGATTGGCCCTTGGGTGCACCTGGAGAAGACGAAAAGGTGAGCCAGAAGATTCAGACAAATGCGCCAAGATTTGTGCGGTAGAATGTAACGATCGGAAAAGATGAATATTGGGTGAGAAAAAGGAAAGGAGAGTTACAGAAGATATTACCATTGGTTTGGAGGCGCTTTTTGTAGCCCTTTGGGTCCAGCAGCATCGCTGCCTGAGACGCCATGGTGCCGACGGGGTGAGTGGGAGGAGCCAAATCAGATCTTGAGTTGACGCGCGCTGTTTTCACGAATATGCGGGTGTGAGGTTCGAGGTGCGAATTGCGAAGTGTGGTGCAAGGCTATTGAAGCGGAGTTGAGGCTCATGAAAAGAGAGGGCGCAGGTGACCCCGATGCCTAATGAACGAGGGACGCAGTCCCCACACAGAAGCCGTGGGGGACCTCGCGACATCTGCAAGGACAAAACGAGGAGGGAGGAGGGCAGATGCAAAGAGAGGTGAAGAGGTTTGGAAGTGTGAGGGCGCGGCTCATGACCTCACAGGCATCGGTGGAACTGGGGGCACTCGGAAGATCCCGCCGATAAGCCTTATCTGCCGTTCTGCCAGGTATTTCCGCCGAGGCAGCATTTTGGGATACCGCGTATACAACTGGCAGCATACTGGGTATCCTACCTGGTTGTATAATATTTACTAGTAAATCTCTATTGTTATCTACTCCAGGATCGCCCCGGCCCCTAGGGTGTCCAGGTGAGCATTAATGTACAGTGTACGAACTTTGTTAATCAGAGAGTGGAATATTACTGCCTTGGGCTATAGATCATCTACACATCGCGAAGTTGAAAGTCTTGTAAAGTACCCAGCTTAACTTACTGCTCTTGTTCTTTGGATGCTTCAATCTCCTGATCATATTTATTTTACACTCTGTAATGGCCCAAGCCCACAATATCCATCACGAACAGACTAAACTCTTCTTCAAAGAGAGGTTAACTAGCTAATGTCTAGCACAACAGTTGCAGCTTATGCCATATTGGAAAGGCATTCTTCATATTCTGCTGAGCTAGTAGCCGCTGTCTTTGGTGCCATCCAGCAGAGGAACACTAGGACCAGGTTTGCCTAGAATCTTGCAGAGCGGCCCATAGGATAGTATTCCAGTAAATTGTGTCAAATATTTTGCTTCGTGCCCAGGTGAACTTAGGTACCGCCTGGTAAGCTGTGGTTGAGACAATTTCAAGATGTTAGTAGCTTGCCATCACAGAAAGCCTATGAAGCAGCCTAAGATTCTTATATTATCTCCGGGACATGAAATTCATCCTACTAGTATCTCATCCCATCATGATGGGATCCAGCACTCACTCTCACTCTTGCACCAGGCTAAGCATCGATGTACGTATACGTAGAAAACACGGACGATGGTATCATGGAATTAAGTCTCGTCATATATGCTACATGAGGTGCTCAATCAATGCGCCAGCCGAGGCAACCCGAACAGCCAGAAAGTCTATATACAACACAAATTCCCCAATCATGAACGTGGCGTGCGAAAATTCCGGGACAAAGAGCACATGCAACAATGTCAATGTCCCAGGGAAAAGTCGGTGGCATGTCACAATAAGAAAAGAAAAGAGAAAAGAAGAAGAAGACTGGCATGAGAGAGAACCCGGGAGAAGGGTGGGTCCAAACAGCACCAGCTCCAAGAAGGAGGACGCTAAGGGAAACATCTGCGGGATTAATTAGGAATGGAAATGCATGGCATGAAATGGGAGGAGAAGCGGGGAGATCAAAAGATGAAAAAGGGGGCAGGGAGAAGGGAGGAAGGTCTGTCGTGGAGAATGAGGTCAGAGAGGGGAATCAATGGGCTCTCAGCACCAGGTGAAGACAGGATTCTTGCTCTTCACTGCTTCCAAGCGCTCCACGATGACCTTGCGCTGATTGCCCTCCATGTCCTCGGCGGCGGCATACCCAAGGTCCCCTTCAAGGTCGTCGCTACCGAAAGTGTTGACATTGGGCATGCGGAAAGAGACCGAGCCGCCTTGTTTATGGTGTCTATTGGGTCGAGCGGGAAGAGACGGCCATCCACCATCCAAAGACCTTGCGTACGTGCCATTGGTGGTTTTGCGGGAGATATCGTCATCGTTGAACAGTTCAGGGCCACTACCAATCGAGTCAGTGGCTCGATGTCCATCTCCATCAGAACGGCCGCGGGAGAGCTCGAACCGGTTGGGGTTGGGGAGGTCGCCCGGGGACGAGTCAAGGCCCAAAAGATCGTGGGCAACGTCTTGGGAAGAATTGGCCGCGCCAATATCCATTTCTTCTTCGTCGTCATCATAATTCATGGCTTGGTTTCTTTGGTCGGCTGATGGAGCTTTCATGGGGATGGCGACGGGCACATCCACCAAATCGTCCCATACACAGACGCGGGTTCGGCGAGTCAATTCGAGCGGGCCGTGGTCTGGTTGCTTCAGTGTCTCAACAACATTCCAAGCCTGGCCTTTCATGACGGCGATTTGCCGGGCAAACATGCTTTCTTTGAAGTCGTCATCCTGGGAAAAGACCTGGCGCAAGGCCATCTGTGTGCCACCCCACCACGCGGTCGATGTCAATAAGGGAAGGAAATGATCGCGAGTCTTTTGGGAGAACGGTTGACCGATTAGGGAAACAGGCAAGAAGAGCCATCCGAATGGGAAACTTCGCCACTGTTATGGGTTAGCTATGGTCCAAGAACCTTCACCGCTCGGCGACTTACAGCATCGGGGTGCTTCCATGGCCATGAAAGACTGTTATCAATAGCACCGATCTGGACCGAAGCAGACTGCTCGGACGTGGCCAAGGGAGTTCCTGTACGGCTCACTGCCATCATGGTTTCGTGGCGTCTATAAGGATGAGAACCGTTCGAGTTCACAGACACCGGGCGAGGGGGAGGCATGAGCTCATCCTCGTCATGCGTGCCTGTGGGCTTGTCATTGGGCTTCGGGGGGTCTGCGACAAGCGACACCTGCTCGTTACCCCAGTCAATCTTGACCATCCAGTTATCCAGCCCACGATCTGTGTTGCGCATGATATAATCCAAGATGACCAGTTTCTCCAGCTCTTCGCGGAACGACTGCTTTAAGTTTTCAGTCCAGTGGAATCGTCGCTCGGCGCTTTCGTCGCGTGGGTTTGGAGATGGCATTTGGCCATGGTCTTCCTCATCCTCGTCGTCGGATTGCGCTCCGGATGGGCGGCATGCCTCGTTCCATGGCCGCCTCTTGCGTCTCGGAGCATCTTCAGGGCGAAGCCCTGGGTTTGCCTGATCTGGCCATGGGTGCTCCCGGAGGAAGATGTTGGCATCTTTGTAACCCTTCAAGAAAACCTGGAAGCTACCAGCCTTCGGGGGCAAAGTCTTCTTCCCTTTCCACGCCTTGCGCCGGTCCCAAAAGTCGTAGAAGAATGATTTCGAAGACAGTCGGACAATGTCGGTATAAGGCACCATGTTGGTGCGGAGACGGGCATCGAGAACGTATGCGGCGGCTTCGGAGACGTAGGAAAGGTTGGGAATAAGACAAGCGCGGCCGAAGAAACAAGGGAACAAGTTCCGATGAATCCACTTTGTCCATTTGGGGTTTCGAGAAGCGTACGGTTCTTCGTCCTTGGGTTTGAACACACCGACCACTTTGCCTTCGGGGTTGCGAGCAAAGTAACTGCCTGAACTTCCCTGTGAAATCATGCGCGGTTGGACATCCAATTCGATAGCAAGACGAACGCTCTCAATAATCTCTTCGAACTCGGCGCGTTGTTTCCGCTGCTGGCCCTCGAATTCATCCGATTCGAGCTGCTCTATCGTCACAGGGCGAACGCCATCGGGTGCCTGGAAGACAGAGTGGTAGATTTCCAACTTTTCTTCCTCGTATGTCTTGCCCTTGACCCGATTCAACTTGAACTTGTTGGCGATCTCCTCGGCCCATCGCTCAAGACGCGCATTGATGGCCTTGATGTCGACGCCGGAATTCCGTCGCCCACGTCGCGAGAAACCGCTATGCCGGCGTCGATGGCCGGGAGGTGTGTCGAGACCGGACGCCTGCATCTGGGCTCGAGAGGAAATCGGGGCATAGCGAGGAGCGGAGGTCGAGACGGTTGAAGAAACCGCGGCGATTTCGTCATCTTCGGAGTCATCGTGAAGGTAGCCTCGTTCTTCCTCCTCCTGAGCGAGACGAGCATAGCCCGAGGTGGCTGGGCGATTTTTCGGCATGGTGTGGAAGAGGAACCGGCAATTCTATGGAAGGGGGATTAAAAGGCGTGAAGGCAGACACCTGCCACAGCAGAAGTGCGTAGTAAGATCTGCAAAGAGAGAAACGAAGGACACGAAGAAAATAAGAGAATATTAATCCATCCCGGGGAAATGGGAATGGCGGGGGGGGGAATGACGCTTCAAGGATGAGAGTCGAGAGAGGACAAGGACACGACAAGCCAGATTGAATAACAGAAGCATCCCGTCATGAACGGATGCGAGTATTATTATGTGGCCAGCCTGGGCGGGTGGTTGTTACCAGTAATTTACCCCAGCGGTGGAGTAGAGCATGGCAGAATCTGTCTTTTAATATGGGAGGTGCAAGGTATCATTTACCGGATGTGGTAATACCAATACGCACCGCCACACAGCGGGTCCTAACTGGAGACCCCCTAATCCCCGGGTGTAAAAGGGGTTGCCTTCACGTTCTTTTGCTCTTGCTCTTTGCCCTTGGTCTTGCTGATGCCGTCGTCATTGGGACAGATTCAGCTGGCCTCCAAGTCAAGCAGACCCACTAAGTTCAATTGGCCACTACAAGTAATCCAATTGGCAGAATATATTGGACCTACGAGTACTCCGTAGTATACAAAAGAACAAGCATCCAAGTAGGGGCGCCGCATCCACCTTAATTTTTACACGTACATGTCTTATCATTACTAGTATATCATCAGGTTGGTTATTACTACTAATCTTGTAGTAGTACCACTTGTAGACAGACAACATTGAAGTTCCGGTAGACATCGAAGAAGTTGTACTTGCCAGTGGGCATATATCGGAGCATGGTTTGCACAAGCACTGGATAATACTATGAAACACTGCATTCCACATCTCTAGAGAAATGCTAGGTTTCGCTAAATACCGGCATGGCAGTCCCAGTACCGAGGATGGAACCAATGGTTGGACCCTCCAGGCGGTATGGCATGCCCAGCACGATAAGTGATGATTTTTCGATACGAGATAATAACAATACGCCCATATCAGCCAGGATAAGATCCGGTTCTGCTAATCTTCTCCATCTTTCTCCTCCGCCGTGGCCTTTCCCCAGCGCCTCGTTGAATTCAAGTCGAATTCTCCCCTGTGCTCTTCTTTCCCCCCCTCTTCTCTTCTCTTCTTCTTCTTCCAATTCTTCTCGCCTGGTTTCGTTTCCCCGAGGCGTCTTCAACTTGCGCTTAGCCTGGCCGTTACGAGATACTTAGTTCTGCTACGATCTTCCTCGGACGACTCACATCGACCTCTTATAATTACGATTCCTCCTGTTGTGATTGATTCTCTAGCAGCTAGCTTGTCCAAGAGGGTCCTATAAACCGATTATACCTTCTTCGTCCATCACGCGACCATAATCCGACATCCTCCTCCCCCTTGACCTTCACCTCTACCTAAACCATTTCAATTCGGTCCCCGACCGGATTTCGATCGATTCCTTATACTCGCCCTTCATTGTGGCTTCCATCCTTTACCCGGCGTCGCCTATCGACCCGGCTCTCAAATCGGCCTCATCCGCGCACCAGGCCTCGGATCTCCCGCGTTACGATTCCCCCTCCGACACCACCCAGCAACCGTCGTCCGAATCCAACCCCAAGCGCTTCTCTCCAGCGCTACCCGATCTTGGTAATATTGGAAAGTTCCAGGGATCCGAGTATAAGGACGACTTTGGATCTGCCTCCGTGAGCCATTCACTCCCCGGGCTGGCCGCACTTGCCTCAGTCGCGTCGGCTCCCACCTCCAATCTCCGGTATGTGGCCCAGGCCTGCAAAACGCGGATATAAGGCAAGCGATTGCCTTGCGACCGCTTTCCCTAGTTCTATTCATGTCTATGATGTTTTCTGCCTTCCAGTTCCAAACTGCATACCCCTCTTTCTGCAGGCAGTGGTCAACTTGATGGACGAATAAACGCGCGTGGAGTGGCTGACCGGAAAACCGCAGAGAGTCCAGTGATGCGAATGGAATCATGGCGAACATGAGCTATGCGACTTCCTCCCCAGCGGCCACGACTGGTGGTCAAGGCAATAACCCGGTGAGTTTTACAGTATTCTACAGTATAGCACTTATGGTACTGCTATACCTTGCGGGCACCCAAGATGGAGGCACGGGGCAATTTTCATTCCCCTTATCACCTCCGCTTATCTCGAGTTATCGGAAGTCCCCAATTGGATTAAACCGGCTGGGGTCTTGGCACCACCCGATCCGTGCGCTTCCAATCCTTATCGACTCAAATCTCTCTCCAATCTTATCATCACTCCCTCTTCCACCCCGTCACCTGCCTACTTTCTCCAAACCATGGCGACCACTTTGACTGACGATAAATCTCCTCAATTACAGCCCGTCTGTCAGAATTGTGGTACCTCCACCACCCCCCTCTGGCGCCGGGACGAACTCGGCTCCGTCCTCTGCAATGCCTGTGGCTTGTTCCTCAAACTTCACGGGCGACCTCGCCCGATAAGCCTGAAGACCGATGTGATCAAGAGTCGCAACCGTGTGAAGACCGGTCAGGGCCCCAAACGCAAGGTGAGTGCGCGCGACCAACCCTCCAGAACTTCCCCCCGGCCGCTCGAACTGGTCCCCAGATAAGAAATTTCCCTGATTGCTGACCTGTTCGTCTTCTCCTCAGTCTGGCGGCCCCATCGACCCCAACGGTCTATCAGGTCAAGCCGACGTTGGAGCGCATTCCCTAGGATCGCATGGATACCGTCGCGCGTCGCGTAAAATGTCTCCGGGCCACTCGGACCGCTCAAATTCGCCCTTGTCGCGCACCGAGACACCTGGGTTTGGATCAATGCAGGCACACAACTCGAATATCGCACCACAACACATGTTCGACAGCGTTACGCGTGGTGACAATGCCGGTCTTCCTTCTCTCCCAATGCGCCAGCCTTCTCCCTCGGCTGTCGATCGCCAACTTGATTCCTCCCACACCTACGAGAGTCTCCTGGCTCTCAACACGTCCCTGAAGACACGCGTTAGTGAATTGGACCTGATCAACGAATTGTTCCGCGGCCGTGTCGCCGAGCTCGAGCAGAGTGACGCCAGCGCCCGTCGCTCGGAGATGATCGCCCGCGACTCCGAAGCCCGCCTGCGCCGGTCTCTGGAGGAGTCGCAGCGCCGCGAAGAAGATCTCAAGCGACATCTTAGCGAACTTGAGCACCAGTTCGGCACAACTGGCTCTTTGGACCTGGATAGCTCAGAACCTCAAGCCAAGCGCATTCGACTCTCAGATATGGTGGAACAATCGTCCGAGGAGCCCCAGCCCCCATCGCAAGCGAAGTCTCCGAGTAACGCTTAGGTTCGGTTCGGTTCTTTGCTTCTCAGTCATTTATGGGTGCCCCCGTGAGCCCCTCCTCGCTCGGTTGTATTCCAGTGTGTCCCATGGTGTCCGCGATCGTGATCACGATCACGGATCACTATGTACCCCACTGCGCTGAACTTGTCCGACCTTCCCTGGTCTTTTTGATACCCTTCCCGACTCTTTCATCGGCGGCCGGAAACTCCCTTCAACCAAAAAAAGCTCGATATTTTGATCGATCCTAATTTCTTACCTTACCTTACCCTTTCCCCCCCTCTTTCTATTCAATTCGCCCTGTTTGTCGTCTTATTTTCCTCAATGGCTTGCCGTGGGTCTGTGTTTGTGTAATCTCAGTATGCTTCTAATATCATTTATCCCCATCTTTTTCTTTCTCATCGTCTGTTGTGAACACAAGGGCGTGCGGAAGGGTCGGACAAGAACAATCTGTGGGAAATTTCTCTAAAAAAACAAACAACAACAACAACAAACGAAAAAGAACGAGCTCATCTCAAATTACTAGTAGCTTCTTGCCTTCAATGTTCTGTTTATCGAATGAGGCTATTTATCCTTTGTTTTGATATGGTAGTAGGTAACTAGTATCCTTTCATAGGACCGGTTTTACTAGTACGGGATAGTCTATTTCGGCCAGTTTGACAGGTCAACGGGTTTGATTTTGTGTTGTAATTGAACTCTTGTTTGGATACATCTTCTCCCAAGGATATTCGTGTAGGTATAGCCCTCGACTGAAACTTGAAGTCGTCCATTGGCTGCTAGGTAGTCTAAGGTCAACTACTGGTAGGTACGTAGGTAGTACCCAGGCACCATATATTGCTGATGACCTTGTGAAAGAAAGTCCTGGAGAGTTCATGGCAAAAATATGAAGCAGTCCACCGTCTTGAGTTAGGCTGGATACTCAGGTGGACAATAAACCGCAACTATCCCAAGGTCCAGGTCTTCAGATGCGAACATCCAACAACTTGGAAGGTTCACGAGTACTACGTTTATACCCAGGTGCCATTGAGAGTGATTTTTTTTCGAGGCAGATAAATACTACATGCCCAGGTGTAAATAAGAAACCCAAGGCTTCGGTAAACGAACAAAGATTGAATATATACAATTTCAAAATGAGGGATGATTGGATGAGTAGATAGACAAATTTAGGCGCTCGGGGGGGAATGATCCAGAGACCGAATATATGGTATCGAGTCTATGACAGAAAAAGAAAACATGGCAATGAATGATAATGAATGCATATATGGATCTGACGTCGACACCAGTCCTAGTCCCTAGGCAGTCCCAGCGGCCCGGCCCACCGATAAGAAACTTGACCAGCAAATGCCATGGTGGGATGTCGATCATGCGATAGCGCGATACCCTATGGCGAACAAGATAACAGCTCAATGGTGTGCTGCGGGGAACTTCGTCCGATCAGTTATCAGTTATCAGCTCCGCGATAACATAGGATATTTGTTGCTTGGGGCATTAGTATAAGATCAGATCCCATTAGATCATGCGAGGCGGTGGTCGGACTTCTTCGCCATAGCGCTGTGGATCTGTTTCTCGCGAAAGATGCTCCACAGACAGACCAGGATACCGGCGAGACCAGAGAAGAAGGTCAAATAGTATGCAGAGCGGTAGCAGGCCAGACCATCCGGACAGTCGCGGTCGCCTTCCGGATTGACGACGGAGTGGCGGTCATAAACGGTTCCGTAGAGCAGGTTGAAGATATTTCCACTGAAGACAGGGGCCAGAGTCATGACGCCCCAGTTCTGGGAAAGACCGCCGATACCAAAGGTGTGTGCGGTCAGGGAAGGGAAGACACCAAACAGGAATCCGTAAGCGATACCCGTGAAGGCAGAGACGATGACGAGGGTGTTTGGGTTCGAGATGGAGGAGCCGGCGAGTTGGGTGAGGGTGAAGACGACGGCGGAGATTAAGAGGCACCAGAAGCGGGACATGTCGAGTTTCTTGACCAAGATGTCCGAGCCGATACCGCTGAAGAGACGGCCGAGGAAGTTTCCGAATGAGAGAATGGAAACGTGCATGACTTGTCGCTGCTGGATGAATTTCGACGAGGCGCTGTCGTCATAGTATATCCAAAGGGCTTTGGTGCTGTTGCCGATGTTGTTGATGGTCATTAATCCAATTCCGGACAGTAGGGCCATGGTTAGGAATAGTTGCCAGAACTCGACTTTGCGGAGCATGGCTAAGCCTCTGATATCAGTGTGGTGAGACTCCATCGCTACCTCGTCGAGGAAATCATCGTCCAGCGTGTCGAAAGAAGGGCGCACATCGTCCTTGGATACAAGAGAGGAGGTTTCGTCCTGGTTGCCGTTGTAGCCGCGATGGCCCGAAACCGATTGACCACGAGCGTGTGCTGACTGCTCGTTGTCGAAAGCCGTAGAGTTGTGCGAGTCGTCAGAGTTCTCGGGCAAAGACGACGCACTGGTCCGACGCAGCCTTTGAGACTCGGACGGGTCTTCGTGACCATGGTGGGGAACCGATGAATATGAATCTGGTGGCAAGATTCGGAGGAATGGGATCGAAATGAAGGAGAGAACAGATGTGCCGATGGCCAGGAGAAGCAAGAAGCGACCAGTGTCGCCCTTGAAAACAATCGTCGAGATGTTGGACCAGAATAAGGCACTTAATCCAAAGGCGGCTAATGGCAAGGCAGTCGCAGTGCCACGGTTGTCAGGGAAATTAGATGCAGCTAAAGAAGTAGATATTTAGCACCACGGTAATTTAGGAATATAATCAGACAATTGTGAGCACCTACCGGTTTTGATCGCTCCCGAAAAGGCCGAGCAACCACCAGTACCTGTCATAAAAGCGAAGAAGCACAGGAAAATGATGGGGACCGAACCCTCCCCGTGTTGATAAGCTGTCGTTTGTTAGTGTTAGATTATGAATTGGCCGGCAGATAGGAAAGCCTACATAAATAAATCGGGTAATAGCCAATTGCAAGACAGATCGAACCGATCAAGGTAATGAGCCTTGGTCCACGAGCATCGGTCAACAAGCCCATGGGGAATCCCATGGCGTACATGCCCAGATTTCCAGCGGCACCCTGTGAAGTTGTCAATATGGAGGATATTCCTTTGCGACTCATGTTCCCCCAAAAAAAAGAAAAAGAAAAACTCACGATGAGGTTACTCTCGGTAGAAGAGAGCTTCATCTTGTGGGCGAATTGCGGTGCCCATGCCGAGTATGCATACTATCGGGTGTCAGTTATCAGCGGTCCCATTCGCACTAGCTTGAGTGCGCAAAGACGAGGATGACGCACATTTGTGCCGCAGGATAATGCCACCAGGGTTCCCGCAGCCACGGAGATGTACCGTGCGGTCTGTGAAGAAAACATTCTGGTCGTTGTTCGTGTGTATGCCTTTCTCCCTGTCTTGTGTGTTCTCCAGAATAACGCCCAATTGGGAGGTGGTTCGCAACGAAGTCCTGCAGTTCGGCCACGCGTACTCTTTTCTCCGCGGATAGGGTATCTATCTCTTCTTTATCGGAGTGGTGAATCGATCAGGGTTCCCGGGCAATGAGTGGTCGGACAAAAAGAGGGACATCGGACCCGGTGCAAGGAAGGACTATAGGTGAAAATAGACCGCAGAGGTCGAGGGGGGGAAAAATGCAAGAATTGGAGGAGAGGATGGGAGTTTCAGGAGCCCAGCGTCGTAATCGCGAAGATAACGGGGAGACGGCGCGGTGCTCCACCGGACTCTGCCGAGTGCCAAGAATGTCCGAGTCCACCTCTCTCTCACTTTTACTTTCACCTCGTCACGCGAGTTTAAGTCCCGATCTAAACTTTTGATGTCAGGGACCAAGGCTAAGGCGATCGATAGTCATCCGATATTCCACTCTCACACTCCCATAGGGCTACCGCCTTGTCAAATGCGAGAGGGATCTGAGCGGGGACTCGTGGTGGGCTCGGCATAGGATCGCGTCATGGGTCCAACAGGTGCCCATGGACAAATCAAATAGCCCTATTGACGTAAGAAGGTCTTTTCTGGGGATACTCGTATCTGTCTCTCCACATCTTGCTGCTAGTAGATCTGGTAGTTAGTCCCATCACAATGTTTCGGATCTTTTCTACGTAGTTTCAAGATGCCTTCCAAATACGAATATACTTCGTACCGCCTTGTCGTACCAAGGCTGTCCATAGTGGGCCCTCCGTGCCTTGAATTCCAATCATGCTAGAACTGAGGTTAGGTAATAGATGTATAAGAGGCCAAGTGGGCCAACGACTGTTTATTGAGAAATCCTGACTTATACGGAGTACTAGAAATCAATCTCCGGATGTACTACTACTAGTAGTGCCATTGAACACCACTATCTTTAGTCCAAGAGACAGTGAGAAACCCCACAGTGTCGGCTATCGGCCAGAGGACTGATGGATAGATCTATATACTAGTAGAATTAAAATACAATATTTTCTTCTACCATCCGATTTCATTTTTTAGATCCAAGTTATTAAATTGTGCCATCTTCCATCTTCCATCTTCCAGTACCAAAACGAGATCCTCCAATCAGCGCTGGTGACGGCACGTGTGGTCATGTGACATCCCATGACGAAGGCGGTTCCAGGGATCGTCACCTCCACTTCTCCCCCAGGCCTGCCTTCGACTGTATTGCACCTCCAAACAACCTGCCAGAATCACCCTTCGCCCTAGTCCTGGTCTGAAACCACCACTTTTCATTTCGCTATGGGTGCTCTTCTATCACTGCCGCTTTTAGCGGTGCCTAGCATGGGCACGGTGAGTCTTGTTGCCTCCCTCGATCGCCAGCTCTTCCGATCATCCGATCCGAGACAGTCTGCTAATACTACCGACGAATAGCTTATCACCCTTGGAGGCTCATGCTGCGGAGCTGCGACTTGCTCTGCTGTCTGCAGCGCATGTGGAAAGTTCCAAAACAGGTATTTTCGCATTCCTTGATGCCTAGACGAAGGACGCTTCCAAACTGACTCTATCACAGCATGGCGACTCGAATCGCATATGCCTTTATCCTCCTAGTCAACTCCATCGTCTCTTGGATCATGCTTACACCATGGGCAATGAAGAAATTGCAAGGTCTGACTCTCGATTATATGGAAATTCAATGCGACGGGAAGGAGTGCTATGGTTGGGTCGCAGTTCATCGCATCAACTTCGGTCTCGCTCTATTCCACTTGATTCTTGCCCTCTTGCTCCTCGGTGTCAAAACATCCCGCGACAGCCGCGCCGCGCTTCAAAATGGCTTCTGGGGTCCCAAAATTATCGTTTGGATGGCCTTCGTCGTCATGTCCTTCTTCATCCCAGAACCCTTCTTCTTCGTCTACGGCAACTATATCGCTTTCTTCTGCGCTATGCTATTCTTGCTTCTGGGTCTGATCCTGTTGGTGGACCTGGCTCATTCCTGGGCGGAACTTTGCCTTCGGAAGATCGAGGATAGCGACTCGCGCCTCTGGCGGGGTCTGCTTATCGGATCGACCCTCGGCATGTACATCGCTTCCCTCGTCATGACGATCTTGATGTACATCTTCTTCGCCCGCAGTGGATGCTCTATGAACCAGGTCGCTATATCGGTCAACTTGATCGTTTTCCTGATCATCTCATTCATCTCGGTTCAGCCGGCCGTGCAAGAATCAAACCCGCGCGCCGGGTTGGCGCAAGCTGCTATGGTTACCGTTTACTGCACTTACCTTACTCTTTCCGCCGTCTCCATGGAGCCGGATACCCACAGTTGCAATCCCTTAGTCCGCTCCAGTGGCGCCCGCACCATCACAATCGTTTTGGGCGCTATTGTCACCATGGCCACCATTGCCTATACCACTACGCGCGCGGCTACCCAGGGTATCGCTCTGGGATCCAAGGGCGGCCACGGCTACAGCGAGCTGGGTACGGAGGACAACGAGCACGGGCTGGTGACCCAACAGCCCAACAGCCATCGGGGAGATGCGCGCCGAAGCTCTTCGAGCCGCAGTGGAGAGCGGTAGTTTGCCGGCCAGTGCTTTGGATGAGAGCGACGACGAGGATGAATTTGAGACCAGCAGCAAGGATGACGAGCGTGGCTCAACCCAGTACAACTATTCTCTATTCCATATCATCTTCTTCCTGGCCACGACTTGGGTGGCTACCTTGTTGTCGCAAGGACTGCAGGTTGACACCGAGATGGGTGACTTTGCCCCAGTAGGCCGCACCTACTGGGCCAGCTGGGTGAAGATTGTTAGCTCTTGGGTCTGCTACGCGATTTACTTGTGGACCTTGGTGGCGCCCGTTGTGTTGCCTGATCGCTTTGCTGCATGAGTGATTTGCTGATGATTTGGGATTTGAATTTTAGGCGTTTTCAGCGATTGTAATAGCTTCTTTGTGAGAATTTGAATATATTGTAGCTGTGTTAGGTTTTAGTTTACCTTCAATGGATCAATGGATCAATGGTCCAAATCATAAATCATCTTGTACAGTTGTATACTTAGCGGCCAACTTGGGTTGATGTTGACTAGAGGGGAGCCAGAGAATATGTTCGTTCTCTTAAAGGTGCGAGGCATTTTGAACATTTCAATAATTTCTTTGAACCATGGAATACCTTCTGCATCTCGGCGAATCATTCTGGACATGTGTTTCAAGTTCATAGATCCTGCCCACGCAAGTAATTGCTGTCTGTTGAGATGGCAACGCATATATCCCCGGTATAAGCGGCCTCTGCCCCTGGAAGTAGAGCCCGGCTCATATTCAGGGTCCACAACTATCACCCAGGGACCATTCCCTTCAATTGCACCAGGTTTCGATAACTCAGAAGCTTTAACGGGTTGAGGGTAGCGCACAAATGACTGGATGGCCTCTGCATCGATGACCAGACACCAGCGAAATCGAGCACCAGCAGAAAGCAATTCATTTGTAACAAAAGCTTTGAATTGCCCCCGATCCTGATCGATAGTCACTCCGTCGAGACTAGCTTTATCTTGGAACACGAGGCTGCGGTATCCGTCGCGAAGGAGTCGATGTGCATCCTCGTTCTCATATGATTTCTCTCGTACTAGCTCACATTCAAGTGTGGCGAAGATGTTTCCTCGGATTGCGTCCACAGCAGCTGCCCAGTAAACATCGGACTCTGGAGTAAAAATAGGACATCTTAGTTGGGTCGCAGGGTGATATAAATTCTTGTGGTAGACCTGGGGGTGCCTGGTTATTGGGAAATTCGCGTGGTTGAAGGTGGAGACTGTTGTCTGACCAATAATATTCAATGAACACCCTACTTCTTTCACTGTTTTTAACAAGAAAATGAAAAAAATCCGTTTATTTGTTATTGTTAACCATGCTGCACTCAGATTTTATTCATCGGTAACTGCGACTAAAGGCAATTACTGAACAGGTAAAACATACAGGGAGAAGACAGATATTAGTGAGCTCGCAAATCAAGACCATAGATCTACTAGATACCTAGGCTAGTAGCCAAGATCTATTATTGTTATTGTGGCGGAATTTTTGATCTGCAGATCCTCGAATTCTTGCCCCACTTATCGTAGATTCAATATGGCAGGCCGAGCAAGTCCGATCAAAAGGTGGGCACCTAGGTACGTAAGCTATTAAATTTCTACACCATTCATTGGATGAAGGCACGAGCAAGGTAAAGGAAGTGTTTTCGAGGAGACTCAGACACAGGAGAAGAATCATGCCAATATAATTGTGACTAGGCTCTCCACCTACACACGGGAACGGGTGTAGGTGGAGAGCCTAGTCACAATTATTAGAATTTCCCTTTGATTTGGTCTGTTTGCACGGAAAATTCCATGGGTTTCTAAGAGGAAATTCAGTACTACAACGTTGACTTAGTCGCAGTTGACCAGTGAATACGACACTTTATGTGTGGTGAAGGATACAAATAATGACGTGATTCTCCGGTCTAGTTCCTACTAGGGAGAATCCGAGAGGCCAGTAGTGTTTGACAGAAAATGGCCCGTAGTCGCCGGGTGAGACGAGATTGAGATACAATATTCACCCTATTTGGGATAGCCAATTAGTAACTAGGTTCTGAAAGAGTGTCAAGGCGAACCTGGGGCGACAGTACATCTTTTCTTGATTTGATGTATATGATTACGATTCTAAATTGAGATATTGACTGAATACGGATAGTCGAAGACAAGAACAGGGATTGGTAGAGAAGCTCCGTCATTTTGAGTCCGACGCGAACCGATGATCGTCCAAAAGCTCTGCCGATCTCTCAATAGCGCAGCTCCACCACCCCATTTGAGTTTGCGAGGAATGTTTGCTGTATATAAAAGAATCGCGCGCCACCCCTCTTTTATTTGCTCTTTTTCCGTTTGTAACTCATATTACAAGATTCCCTTTGTTTCACTCTACCATGCGTGTCACCAATGCACTCACCCTGACTGGGCTCGCCCTTTCCACCGCGGTTAATGCCATCGTCAATGGCACCGAGGCTACCGCCCTTGATTACCCTTCTATCGCTAGCCTCTACCGTAGCGGTAGCTTCACTTGCTCCGGCGTTATCGTTGGCGAACACACCGTGATCACCACTGCGAAATGTGTCCACGGCTCCGTCTCGGCTCCTTCAAGGCTAAATGTCCGCGTTGGCAGTGCAGAACGGACCGGAGGCACCATTTTGCAAATTGATAAAGTCTCCATTCACCCATCCTACAACCCGTCCACCATGGACTGGGATTACGCTGTTTTACATCTGTCGGAGAATGCCCTCGATGTTAGTGGTGTTGCCACCGCATCATTGCCATCAACAGACGATGCCACCGCTGACGATTACCCCCTCCGTATCGCCGGCTGGGGTAAGGAACTGTCTTCTTCCAGCAACGTGTCCAGAAATCTGCAACAGGTTAGCATGGTGAGCGTCGCCCAAAGCAAATGCAATGATTTGTTGGATGATGTGAACACCATCACGAAGAGGATGATGTGTTTTCAGCCAGATGTGCCGTTGGCGCCTGGAACTTCCGTCTGCAATGGCGACGAGGGCGGTCCCATAATGGACGGAACTGGACAAACTGTGTATGGATTGGTGAGCTGGTTTGCAGAAAACTGCTCTGCATCGCCTCGCCCAAACGTCGGATCCAACCTCAATTCATCTCAAGCGAAAAGCTGGCTTAAGAGTCTGATTAAATGAGATGTCGAAAATCTGTTGACATTTTGCGTGTATTTCTCTATACATCTAAAAGGACGACTTGTTGGGCAACTTATGACCTGTCTAACGGGGCACCGTGGACCATAACAATTCACAATAATCTGCTTGCATTATACTGGCAGAAGCCCGACCTTTCTTCGAGAGTTTGCGCTTTATTCGCCGCTGTTGGTCCTTGGGCCCTAGTCTCATGATTCCGTACTTGTACCAAGCTCCTAGAATGCCCACAGTTCCTAGTAGAAGGCATCGTCATCCTAGGGCTTTCAGGAGAGTGGCTAAGAGCTCAAGGGCCACGGAGGACTCTGTGTATGGCCTTGTATGATTGGCTAAATGCTACTCCTTGCTCCACTTTGGAGTGACGACCGGAAGGATCACAGTTATTAAGGTAGTGCACATTTCTTAGAATTGACTTTTTGGATCTATAAGTATTCACTAATCAGTTTATCATCGCAATAGCCAACCTGTACCCCATCGGAATTTCCATCGTCTTGGTGGGTTACAATGCCATTAATCTGCTCCAGCCACTTGAATTCTGGAAGCTGAGAACGCCGGAGCTTATGTCAGTTCGTGTTTGCGGGTATTAGTCATCGAAAAGTTTCTTCTTGATTGGTTGGTCTGGAATGCATTAGCGTTTACGCTTCATATAACAATTCAACACTACTTGTCCTTTCTACTATGTTCATTGCTCCCGGGACGTACTGTAACGCCTGGAGAGGTCACGATTACTCTGCAATTTCATTAGTATCTCCGTTTTGCGTCACCCAGCGGGCAATATCGCTAACAAATCGCCAGCGGCTCCTGCTGTCACGCCCTTTCTGACAAAAAATTCCGGATCTTGATCGTCGTGGATTTGTTTTAAGATCCAGACAGTTTTCAAGGGCCATATGGCGGGCTTTCTGGATATTTTCCTTGAAGGTCTCACTGATCACCCGTGACTGAAACCACGTAGCGTATTTTTGACATCTATATCGAGAAGTCCAGGGATATCAATTGGATCAGTTTGCTTAGGAGCTGGGTTCATATATTCAGCAGCAGCGGTAGTTGTAGGGATGGGCACTTGAGGTGGGAGATGAAAGTGAAAACTGGATGAATATGGATCCACACGTAGAGATGTCCGGGCTTTTCTTCCGTCGTGCAGGCCGCTGTTTCTCCTCCGCACAGGGCTGTTCATGAGGACTATCGGGGAGTGTCGTCATGTGTTTCGATGACCCCTCCCTGCTGCACGTACAGATGCGCTCGAAATCAGTTTCACACTTTTATTCTCTTTGATTAATCACCTGACAGCGGGGTACTTCGACAACTCAGCTGTATGCTCGCGACAACACCCACCTAGATGCAATGATGGCGCATACGACATCATATGACGGGACAAATTCCGGCCTCCAAGTTGGGCAGAACCTTGGGCATATCACTCTAAACGCTCAAGTACAATCGGAAATATCATTGAATCAAGCTTGCCTGCGGGATCTGCGGACGACTAATCCTCACCATAACAAAGATCGTACACAAAACACCAATGGAGGGCTGCTCAAAGACTCATACTGTTGGATTCTAGACAACGAGGAGTTTAAATAATGGTAAGACAACCATATTAACTGTCTCTTCTGGATCAGAGGTGATCCTGGCAAAGGCAAGACAATGCTCTTGTGTAGTATCATCGACGAGTTTATACGATTATTTGGGGACTCTGCGAATATCTCGTTCTTTTTTTTGCCAAGCTACCGACGTACGGATCAATAATGCGACGGCTGTTCTTCGTGGATTGATATACTTGCTTGTCGAGAAGTAGCTATTTCTTCTCTCCTATGTGAGAATCCAATATGACAAGGCGGGAAAATCATTGTTCGAGGATATAAACGTATGGAATTCTCTCTTAAGGAGATTTACAGATATCCTGAAAGACCCGACTTTGTAGAGTATATATTTGATTATTGATGTGCTGGACGAATATTTAATAGGACTACCTTCCCTTCTTGACCTGATTACTTAAGTATCGCCTGTCTACTCTCAGATAAAGTGGATTGTCTCGAGCCGCAACTGGCCTGATATTAAAGAGCGTCTTTATACTATCTAGACCGCTCTGATCTTATTGGGAGCTAAATGAGACGTCTGTTTCTGAAGCAAGTAAGTTTATTTAGTATAAGGTTTATAATCTGGCGAAAGTTAAAAAGTATAGCGACAAAACTTGTGGTATGATCTGCTGTTATTTGGCAGCTAATTTGTAAGGTACTTTCCTTTAGGTAGGCTTGGTATACTAAGACCTTGATAAAATATTGCAGAGGTACTCTCTTAAGAAGCTAGAGGCTTTCCTTCCTAGACTGAATGCCTTGTACAGTCGGATGATCGATTAGGTTTGTAATACGGAAGATACTAAGCTCTGTATATGAATACTGGCTGTTATGTCTGTAGTGTATCGGCCTATTGTGTTTGATGAACTAGCCTCTCTTGTTGAAATACCTAATGATCTCTCTGATAACTCTGAAGCTCTATCAGAGATTATTATGATTTATAGCTTGTTTTTGACTGTATACAAAGACACCGTTGTTTTTGTCTATCAGTCTATAAAGGAATCTCTACTTAAGGAGACGCAAAATGCGATCTTTGCTAGAGGTTTAGAAGCTAAATACTGTATGATTTTCTCTCGCTGTCTACAAGCTATGTTTAAGATACTTCGATACGAATATTTTCAACTTGAAACCCCTAGATTCCTGATTGAGAAGATTATACTACCTAGTCTAAATCTATTAGGAGCTGTTAAATATCTGTGTATCTATTGGGTTGACCATCTTTATTATAGCGGATGCTATAGGAGAAGAAACCTTGACGTTGATGAGAGAGGGTATGTTGGTGATTTTCTATAAAAGAAATACCTTTACTGGCTTGAAGCTCTGAGTATTTTAGGAAGCCTATTACAGGGCATAGCAGCGATGCTGAAGCTTGAGGGCTTACTTAAGGTGAGTAATTGCTTATATACCGAAACCGTCTCTAATTCTGACATTAATACTATACTAGGAAAAAGGTAAACCACCCGCCCTTTTACAACAAGTTCAAGACGGCTTCTGATTCATCTGATACTATAGGCTAGCAGTTGAAAGTAGCCCTCTTTAAGTATATATTTTATCTCTGATATTTAGCCCTATGTTGAGCCTGACGAGAAGATGTTATTAAAGGAAGAGACTGAATTGGATTATGAATGAGCTATTGGTGGATAAAGATTGGAGTTTATGTCTTCAAACCCTTGAGGGGTATAACGGTCCGGTCCGATTGATCGTCTGGTCGCCAGATGGAAGCTGACTTGCATCAGCATCCTATGACAAGACTGCCAAAATCTGGGATCCGGTCACCGGTCTGTGTGAGTTAACCCTCGAGGGGCATAACGGTCTGGTCTTCTCGATTGCCTGGTTGCTAGATAGAATGTGACTTGTATCAGCGTCCTATGATAAGACTGTTAGGATATGGGTAGCAAAGGTACGTTATCGTGACTCTTGACGACCGCAGCGTGAGCAGCATCCAAAGTGAAGAACTTGGAACGCCGCTCTTCGGACTGCTTGGAGCCCCGTCTTCTCGATCGGCTGTCTACTATGGGGCTGTCTACAAATGATTGAGGCTTCTGGGCCCTCATGATAACGCTGGTGCTGGCCAACACGGGTGACCGAATCGCAGACGCGCTCAAATATATTCGGACGGTTTTGGTAAACGCAGTTCAGCAGGCACCGAAATCGAGTTGTATTTTTATTTTTTGTTCAATTCAAGTATTGACGGAGTGGTAGGATGGATCCCATAGTATTTCACACCTAGTGCTGGAACGGGAACTATGTGATGTTGCCTACCGCTGTTGCAGTTGGAGATACGGAAGTAGTAGCCTCTAGCTTTTCACACACCTCAATACATTCGATTGACCTCCATTTCCCTATTTTTCGTACCGTCCTATTTCAAGTTCTGTTTCCTGCCACTGTCGTGCACAGTATATACCTATCTGGCCTCTTGGGGCCCTCCGACTTTTGGATCTCCTACTCATAGTATCGTAATCGTAGACGTAATGACCCAGTTAACTATACACTAATCTCTAGTACATATATGATATACCATCCTAGTCATCCCCTTGAGCGTTTATTTCTACCCCACCCCCAGATCGAGGATAATCGGCGAACTGATTAGTTTAGCGTCAGATCATGCTTTGTCTTGGCACGCGGAAAGTGGCCCCGAGTGGGGGTGAAACCGAGATGATAATGTCCATTCTCAGAAATCTTCTAAAGAAATTCGGACTTGAATTATATTTTTTATTTCGCCCTCTCATCCTTACCCACGCTCTTTCATAACAATGACCGAAAGTCCAGACTCACAGGTCGAAGGAAAAGAAACAATCCACGATGTCGAACGACTCAATACCCAGACTTCCACCTACCAACCACCACAAATGCAACCATGGCAGCGCCGACTAATCGTTCTATCACTGTGCATGTCCCTTTTTCTCGGCGCACTCGATATAACCATCATCTCGACCGCTTTACCCAGCATCGCAGCGCATTTAAGAGTAACATCTCGGGAATACGCGTGGATTGGAAGCAGTTATACACTAGCAACAACCTCATCGACGCCAGTCTGGGTCAAAATTTCAGATATATTTGGTCGAAAGCCGACGATAATGGCTGCGGTTAGTATATTTATGGTTGGTAGTTTGGTTAGTGCATTGGCTAGCTCGAGTATGTCGCTTATTGCGGGTAGAGTCGTTCAGGGACTCGGTGGTGGTGGATCGATCGTTCTCGTAACGGTTATAATTGGTGATATTTTTGCGCTCGCTGAGCGGCCTAAATACTATGGTATTACTGGGATTGCTTTTGCGATGGCTAGTGCCATCGGGCCGGTTTTGGGTGGTGTTTTCACGGATAGTATTGGGTGGAGATGGTGCTGTAAGTTCATGTTCAAGTTCCAGTTTGGGGAATGTTGGCCATGGACTCATGGCCAATTACTTGTTAGTACTATGTGCTAATGATAACCCAGTTTATATCAATCTGCCTTTCGATGGAATTGTTTTAGTACTTCTCTTCTTCAATCTCAATCTCACCCTTGAGAAGGAGTCGGTGACCGGGCTGAGCAGTATAGACTGGATGGGCTTCTTGCTTATCATCGGAGGGACAATCTGCTTCCTATACGGGCTTGAAACAGGCTCAAGCGGGCTTCTTCCTTGGAATTCTCCCACGGTCATCTTGTTAATCGTTTTCGGTGTCCTGATAATGGCCTTGTTCACGATATGGGAAGCCAAATTTGCTACAAACCCACTGATTCCGATCCGGATCTTTCAAAAACGATCACTGCTCGCATCTTTCACCGTCGCGTGTCTTCACTCTTTCGTCTTCATCTCCTTCGACTTTTTCCTACCGTTATATTTTCAAGTCGTTCTCGGTTTCCGACCACTGATATCCGGCGTGACTCTTTTCGCCCTGATAATTCCAATGTCGCTATCGACTTTCGGTGGAGGAATGTTCGTCCGCAAGACAGGGAATTATCTCGCGATGATTTTCGCTGGAACAAGTGTCCTCACACTGGGCACTGGACTATTCATCGATTTCGGAACAAGCATTTCTTGGCCTAGGATTATCTGTTTTGAAGTCATTGCCGGATTGGGGGCTGGTTTGCTTTTCCAGAGTCCTATGATTTCGTTGCAGACACATTTACACCAGAGAGATGTAGCGGCGGCAATGTCTGCGTTCACTTTTCTCAGGAATTTGTTCACGTCGATTTCCATTGTTTTGGGGACTGTTCTGATTCAACAAAGTATTGGAAGCGGTAGTTTGACTTCTAAGATTGATGCCGGCACTGAAGGTGATGATCATAGAAGGATTTACGTGACAGGGCTGCGAAATATGTGGATTTTCTACACTTGCACGGCGTCCGTCACAATTCTCGCTACTTGTTTTATCAAGTCCAAGCCCGTGAAGGAAAATGATGACCACGGGGAAGAACATGGTCGTGCGGAGGTTTCGGAGGTCTGACCCTGTGTCAAAAGTATTGCAATACCTAACTGTCTTGGGGCACTCATCGCATGCCAACCTACGTTCTATCTGAAATGACCCTAATAAATATTTGTTGAAATCTTCCCAGCTGGCCCGGTAGCCTATTCGAGTGGATACTATGAACGCGCCACGAGAAAATACTGTAGTCAAAAGACCTGCGAGTGGAAATCGTCTAAGGTCAAATCTCATTGATGGGGATATCAAAGGAGTAAAAAACATCGAGACTTAAAAACCAACTTGGAAACAAAACTCCCCACCAGCCTGAGGTATCAAAGTCAACTGACCAGGCGTGGCGCACGACTATCATCCCTTTCCTCCCATGGATACCGGGATTTCGTCATCGTTGGCAAAACAGTCAATAAAGACATCAAAAAGGTAAAGAAAAAAAAGAAGATAAAAAACAGGAACGGCAACTTGGATGATAAAAAAAAGTTGAGAAAAGAAAAGGAAAACAAAAAACATTCCCGCTCTATCTCACGCAGATCTTGGATATCTCTCGTTTTTCTTTTCTGACGCCTTCATTGCTTGCGTTCCGTGGTATCAATCAAAAAAATAGATAAAAAAAAAGAAACAAGAAAAATAAAAGATAAAGCCAAAAAGAATAATCCAGAATAACAAAATCCACTATCAAATCAGAAGAAACCGAGACACTCGCTGGAAACAAATCAACCAAAAGGGTATACTGCTGTAAATGGATATTTTGTGTTTAACGCGGTGGCCCAATGGGGGCCGGGTATCCAGAAGTAGAATTCGAAGTGCTAGGGCGACCGCTGTCAAAAGAGGCGCGCGGGTCATGCTTGGGTGTCATGTCGCCGGGTGCCGTACCGAAAGGAAACTTGGCGTCGAAGCGTGTGGGCCAGCCATTGCTGTTGCTGCTCTTGTGGCTATGCGAGCTCCCCAGGACAGGAATGTCGTCCTCGGGGAGGTTCACCCCAGAGTCATTCCAAGGGTTGCGGTAGCCACTATCCCGCGATTCCATCGAGACAAGCGAAGCCTTTGAAGCATTGCTCGAAGCGTGCTTGAAGAACGATCCGGGCGAGGCCGAATGGTTCTTACGCCCGATGAATGAGGAGAAGGACGAGATACTTCCGGGCTTGCGGAGGCGCTCGAAGATCGAACCGCGCTCGCTGGTCTCGTCTGCGAAGCTGGGTCGAGTAGGAGAGTCGGTGAGGAGAGGCGCTGGAGCGTGCTGCAACAGCTTCGAGTCGAAGAAGGGCAGCGACTCCTCGAACGAATCCGACTTGGGGCGAGGGATCGCTCCCTTGACCGTGTTGGCATCGAGGCCGTGGGCGACGAGGCGAGAAATGAGGAAGTCGATGGCATCCTTAAGGCCACCGGCATTGTTGCGCGTGTAGCCGAGAACGACCCGATCTTCGGGGGCGGGGTCCGGCGAGGACGATCCATCCTCCCGAGCAGGTGGAAGGTCAGCACTAACGTCAACATTGATGTCAACCTCGTACTGCTCCTTGAGCTTGGTGCCGACGTCGTCAAGGAAATCAGGAACCTTGAAGTATTCCCGTAGCTCAGCCGAGCTCTGGAAGTGAAGCTCGTGGCTTTCCGGGACCATGCCCAGCAAGGCATCAACAGCCTGGGGGGACTTGGTACTCGGGGCCAGAGATAGTCACAACATCGCTGGCAAGTTCGGTGCTGGGGAATTCAATCTTGCAGTTCCATTTCTTCTCAAGCTCATCAATCTCGGTCATGCGAGCCAGCAGTTCACGGTGGTAGAGTCGGTTGATAACAACTCTTTCCGAGACATACTCGGCGTCCTTGTGGAACGTTAGCTTCTGTTTGGGTCTCAATCGGGGTGACACGACACGTACAACTTTCTCGACCATGTCCATAATCTCCTGCTTCACCAGGTCCAGACTCTGGGCATTGCGAGCGGGCGTGCGGCAGATGACATTATCAACCTTGATATCGTCATCCTCCTTGCCCATCCCTCCACGATCCATAGCGTTAGAAAACTTGACGAAGACGGAGTATTTCTTCATGATGCGCTGAATGTGCTGTCCGCCGATTCCAATGATACGTTTATGATACTGGTCGGGCACATGAAATGAGATGGAAGCAGGCATTTCCTGCTCAACAAGATCCAGACCATTCTTAGTCGAGTCGTACTGGTTGCCACAAACATCGATGTAAAAATTATATTCGTTGAAACCGTCGAAGATGATTTGAACATTGCCTTGTGTATAGCGTTAGCAGGGTGGCTGAGAAAGACTTGAGAAATCCAACTCACTCTGGCCCATGATCTTGTTGATCTTGCCATTTTTCTTGCCACTGACGAACTCCTTGTGCTCATTGGCCAGCTCGATCTTGACACGCATCTGATACTGGCTGCGGGTAACAAATGGGATCTGATTTACAACAGTCATGGCTGCCTTGACAGCATCGTCGGATCCGTTAATCGTAAACGTCAGGTTATCGAAGCTGACCTCAGCTTCCGAGTTGGTACATATATCAGTGAGCATCGAGCGGATTTCAGGCGTCGAAGGTGCACGAAGACCACCCTGTGCGGGGTCGGGCATGATGATCCACCAAGAGGCACTATAGAATTGGCCAGCCTAAACAAAAGAGAGAGAAAAATGATTAGCGGAGGTCAGCCAGATGGTTGTTGACTAAGTGCTCGTACCAAGGCCATGATTTCCCTCACGGTCCGCTCAACGTGCAAAACCTCGGTGCCTTGAATCCGAACCAGGCCACGTTGGCTGCCCAGCTGGGGGAACAGCACATAGGAGCCGTTCATTTCCATCACCTTGCGAACCTTGTCCAAACGATCGAGCAGGATATTGTCAATCTTGCTCGAGTTGACAACAACGTCCTTGACATAGATCTTGACACCCATCACCAATTCTCGCAACTTTTGCTTCGCCCGAGCAATTTGTTCCGGGGTATCACCAGTAATATACACTTCATCCTCACTTCGACGGTTCGCGCCCGGCGGGGTATATCCGAAAATTCGAGGGAACGGCGGGGGGAAGTAAATAGCGGTGCCGGTGGCAGCCTCGATGAGCTTAATGTTCTTGCGGGTGCGGCCACAGACCAAGGTGTGCATGGTCAACTCCAGCTTGATAGCATCGACATGGCGTTTCAGCTGCCCTCGTATTAGCACGCACTTGATTTCCCCCCGATGTTCTCACACCGCGAAAGAGACGTACGATTTGGTCAATCATGATCAGCACCCGAGTCTTAGCATGTTCGGAGCTTTCCATGTCACCGTAAATGGCAACTCGGAAACGCTGTTCGAGGCCATTATCAGAGGCATACCCGTAGGACGAAACGACGGCACTATCGGCATCGTGAAGTTTCGGCGTCAGCAAGAAAATATCGGTCCCGGTATAGGCGGCCAAGGTATCCATATGCTCCAATACGCTAGCTCGAATACCCTTTGGCGATCCATCCATAATCAGGTGCATATCGACATCGACAGTTGCGCAGCGCTATTCAAAGGGCGAAAGGTCAGCAAGGAGTGCTTTTTTTTTTCCCAAGCGGAACACCAGATGGGTACACCGGGGCGAAGTGAAAAAAATTCGCCCACATACCAGCATGATCGGGGTTTCGTTCAAAATCTTTGCTCGCATCTTGCGCACGGTTTCGCCATCACCTGTCACACAGACGTTGGTCACCAAGCCGTTGGGGCGCCGTTGTAAGGAAGGTAGGGCCTTTGGTTCGGTCGAGGCCACCGTTGCTTCGATCCGTCCGGCACTCGTCTCGGTGATCTGTCGACATAACCTCCGCAAGCCGTCGACATTGCTAGTATGAACAGGTAGTTGGTGTACCTGTGTACCTTCGGGGGAGTCCTCGGGGAAAGTCCAACGTTGGAGGGCATTCGGACTGGCGTGGAGTACATCATCGACATCGGGGCCAGCCAAGGTCGACGAGAATGGGACGTTGAAGGACAAATTGACGGTCGGGTCGATACTCGTCGGAGGAGTCATAGGCGGAGCGCCGTGTGGCCGGCGAAAGGCCATGTCGGTGTGAGGTCTGGACATTCCAAAGGTCGGCGTCATTCGTTCCCAACCATGACGGGCCTGGCCCGTAAAGTTGGAGATCTTGTGCATGACCGGGAGGGTCGGAATGGTGAGTCTCTCACCCCTACGAATAACTCGAAGGGGAAAGAGGAGAGAAGGAGGGTGGAGGGGTGGGGAGGGGGAGGTGATGGTGTTGGGGGGGGATGGAAGAAGGTGTGGAGGAGAAGAGGAAGGTCAAGGCAGTTCTCACGACAGAACAGGCCAGGGATAAGGAATGACTGTGTGGGCGTTTCGGGAATGGTGGGAACGATGGAAACGATGATCGATCACCAAGTGGATCGATCGGGCCCAATGCTTCAAGTTGAGAGAATCAAATGTAGTAGCATATGATTAATTCAGGATAATCAAGATAAACAAAATAGACCACTTGAAGGAGACTACAGCAATGCCAAAGCCAGAGCCAAAGTGCTGTCGTCAGGTGCGCGGGTCATGTCATTACGGTATCCCGAGTATCGTATCTACCGAACTCAGCTTCAGCTTCAGCGAGCACTGGCATATATGAAGTACATGTACGTACTTCAATGTTGATCATAAGTAATTCTACTCATTATTCCCTTTCCTCGCCATATTCATTGTCATATTCATACGAGGATTCATTATTCGCATTGCACGACCACCACCACCACACACCACTACCAAAGAATGCGGCCGATCCCAGCAAAATGCGCTAGGGTTTACTCTGGGCGATCAAGGTCAAGGCCCAAAATCTACCAGACCCGTTTTGGCTCTGGCTGGCTTTGGCTGTGGCTTTGGCTCTGACTCTGGCTCCACAGCCCAAAAGATCCCAACTTTTGACACCCAAGCGAGAATAGTCACGTGTTTCCTACCATGGAGCATTGAATTGTGCATTGATCCTCAAAATGAGGAGTCTCTCCTGCAATGCTGCACCCTGCAGTCTAACTGCGTCTCTGCAGCATTCACATTCACGCCTCTTGTCTCTTGGCTTCGAGACCGTCGAAACCGTGCAGCCCCAGCTGCAGCTGCAGAGCTGCTGCTGCTGCTGCTGCTGCGGATCCCAACGGTGAAAAGAGATTCGCTGGATCCGACTCCTTCCGCGTCTCCCTCACCCACTAGTACAACGATCAGCTCTCTCATAGGTCGCGGGATCGAGAGCCCTGTACGACGCCTGTATCTGATCCCCCGATCCACCCAGGCATTGGCTTTGGCATTGGCTTTGGGGGTGTGAAGGGCCCCCAATTTCGCCCGGCTGGCCCGGACGCGGCCACCGACTGGCGCGGGGAGGCTGAGCCTGAGCTGGTCAGCGCGGCATGTGGATCGCGGGTTGTTCATACCGCTGATGCCTGGGGAACTGGAAAACTGGGAAGTGAGACTGATAAAACTTGATGGGCTGAGCACTACCTACACTCGTGCCTACTCGTACTCTCCGTTCCCCCCTCCTTCAACCTAGCCTGAAAGAGCTTGCAGCTGTGTACTGTACTCCGTAGCGACCCCTCAATGGGACCCCCGAAAGGCGTCAAAAGGTGCCGGGGTAGGACAAGGTTTCCAAGTGGTCGACGTCATTCTCTCGTATACCGCGGTGGGTCGATGGCTTTCGTCCACGCTGGATCGTAAGGACTCGACCCCTCGAAATTGATTCCGACTGGATGGACCACGGGGAGACCGCTCTGAAAGTCGACTGCAGTCGTCAATGCCGCCCTCCAGATGTCGGGGCCCCGGACAGGAACGACGTGGACAGCCCTGGAGGGTGATCCTGGGGTTTATCTTGGCGAGATGTGAAGAGCCACCCTGGTCTCTAAGACCAGGGTTCTTCCCCATCTATCTACATCTCTTACTCTGTCCTCCGTACTTGTTCTTGGTTAGCACACAATGGCAGCCACCGGGAGTCGATCCGGCTAGATGGGATAGGGATGGATCCAGTGGGCAGTGCTATCGCCCAATGGCAGCGGGGTCATCCTAAATGACAGCGTTAGCTTCCCTAGGAAAAGTGCCAAGCTATTCTTAGGGTATTTGATTCAGAGCTCGACTGCCATGGCGTCCCTAACATGAACCGGTTACTAGTTCGTTGACGCTAACACCTCCCCTTTGAACAGAACGGCAATCTATACCAAACGCCAATTAACCCAGGGCCCATATCCCTGGTAATCTAATCAATCTATGTAGAACCGCGGGCTTTTATTATTTGTTGATCGTCGTTACTGCCAGGGGTCAGTAAGGGGGTTTGCCAGGGGCAAAAGGGGAGACACCTTGGTGGCGGAGTTATCGTGAGAATCATTACTAGTAACGTGACTTCACGCTGCCACATAGCCAACACTCTAACAGCTTGAACCAGCCACACTTTCTCCTTTTCGAGTTCTCTTGCTATTCAGAGGCTGATCTTATTCCAATGAGATACTGTTTGAAAGTGCAGGTCCGGGCTATGTGGTACTCATAGTAATTATGCTTGCCCAGGAGATTCCAGTATCCAAGGTGACTACCTACTAGTAGTACTAAGTTGGAAACTTCATGTTCAGCCCTGGAACAGCCCTGTAGTGTTTCCCCAAATCACAACTAGAAACTCTACTGCTTCCAAGGTTCGCCGCCCTCATCCAAAGCCTTCCAACGAAAACTTCCGTAACGCACCAAGTGTACCAAACCACCATCATCCTCACCAATTCAAAACAACCCAGGAATAAATCTTTTAGTCGAGCGATTCCAATCTTCCCACTCCTTTCCAAACGATTGCTTCAGTATACCCGCCTCATCCTTGACCCTTGCACGTATCATGAAAACAGAGAACCCCATAAACGACGCCCAAAGAGCAGGACTCATCCTTCCAATCCAACCAAAGTAGACTCCTCAATCCAGCAAGCCAGTGCACCATCCCATCTCATAAAAAGCAACGTACACCCCGCTATAACCGCCAAATGACCGGTATAGCTCGGGTGCTGTACCCAACTATATATACCTATTGTCACGAGCCGACTAGGGCCAGCGAGATGAAAAGTGAAATTTGGACGAAGACCTCCAAATGCCGAAAGGCGCACCCAGGCCCCAATGAACACTAAAAGTAGTGCGGTGACTGAGGTAGAGATCCAAGAAAATAGTGCTGGGTTGGGATTCTTTGGTCGAGGGCAAGCCTGTGCCATGACATTCGGTGCGTCCAGTTCAGGTAGGATGACAAGAGCTGCGTGATAAGCCACGGCGACAATTACGATTTGGCGGAGGATGAGAGGGACGAAATCACCCATCGACGATGTGCGGTCGATCTTTTGTCTTTCCTTTCGCTTTGGGGATGCGTTTGGAGGTGTGAAGCAGATTGTTGCAAAGTATCCCGCTACCGCCATGGCGGTAGCGAGTACAATAGAGCTGGGCTGTACCATGGTGGTAAAGACAGGGAAGAGAAAAAAAGAGGAAAAGAAAAAGAAATAGCCTGTGATTTGAGATCTTGGGACTTACATGGGGCTTTATCTTGGTTATTTAGGAATGCACAGTTTATACATGGAACGCAGATCTACGCTGGAATTTTCCTGTTTCGGAGGCATTTGGAGGCTCTCATAAGCTGATTATCGAACCGACTTGATGGACCTTAATGTGTGGTGTCGAGTTGCATTCCTAATACGGATGTATAGTCTTTACAATTGCTCCATAAGCGTTGGAGTTCAATGAGATCCATTAGCCTAATTAGGCTAGCTCTTCGCCTCCAGGACTATTTACTGATAGATACTCGTCCCAAAGACTGAGGGCCCTTTCAAATTGGCCTGTCGAGCACACAAATCCAACTCGCAAGTATCCCTTCAGATCCTCAGCGGCTTCTGTCCCAAAACTCTTGCCACCAGGTACAATGAGCAAGCCCGTATCGCGGAGGACATTCTCACAGTATGAAGCATCATCAACGGGGACTCCAGTCTGACGATCCAAAATACGCACGAATGCTGATGACGCCCCGGTAGGCTTGACCCAAGAGAGCTGGGTTGAATGCTGCGCAATAAAATTCTCCAAGCTCGCGAGATTCTGTCGACAAATGGACCGTGATCGGTCAAGGATCTTCTCTCGAACGACGGGGTCAAGGGCATATGTTGCGATATCCTGGTCTATCTGAGAGACAGAAATTGTAGTATAATCTCTCGCGTTAATGGCTTCATTGACGAGATCGGAGTTTGGTGAGATGATCCATCCAACTCGGATTCCGGGTAACGAAAATGCCTTTGAGAGACTGGAAACGGCAATTATGTTCTTATATTGCCCCGCGAATGAGATGATTGAGTGCGGTAAATCTTGTGCATTGTCATGGAATAGCGGACGGAAGACTTCGTCGCTGAAGATGATGATTCCGCGCTCCGAGGCAAAAGCGACAAGCTTCTCTAGGACTCCTCTTGGGATGGATGCACCCGTAGGATTATTCGGATTGCTAAACTCTCACTATCAGCACTGACACACTGCTCAATGGTTGGTAAATAGCTCACTTGATAATGATCATCTTTGTGTTCTTCTTCACCAAAAATTGCAGTTCAGATACATCGGGTACCCAGCCGTGTTCAGCATGAGTCCGCCACAGCGAAACTTCCGCCCCGGCCCGACGAGGAACATCATAAAGCTGTTGATATGTCGGATATTGACAAATAACATGATCTCCCGGTCCAAGTAAGGTGTCCAGAACCAGGAAATTAGCTGAAATAGCCCCCTGTGTGACTGTCAAAGACAAGGATTCTGCGGGATTAGCCCCAGCGTCCCCATAGAGTGCGAGAATTCGTTGCCGCAGTTCAGGCTTGCCTAGAACAGAGCCATAGATCAAGCTGTTTGACGCTTCAATGGGGTGAACAGAAGAGTTCAATGCCCCGAGTTTGGTGAGGTCCTGTAACGATAGTGGATCCACGCATGTATCTAGAACCAGTTATCGATATGATTGATGGTCGAGCCTAATATCGATGGAAAACAAACCGTGCAACGATATCTGAGAAGATGGCTTTGAAGTGTAATAACTTCTTTTAATACTGACGTCTTATCCTAGGGATAGTTGCCGCGATCATGGCGTACCTTAAACTGGCGAACTAATGCCAAACAATCCGTCAGCGAAGTCTTTGGTACTAATGAGTCAAAGCGGATGCTGGTATTAGATCTTGCATACCCCAGTGGTCAAGAACAAACGGTTTTACGTGGACCATAGTGGATTATTTTTCGATTCTTGGATATTTCAGGATGAGAAGTCTGTTCAGACGGCCTGTCAGTGGTCCTTGAGGAATGAGTCATTTGCAGACACAGACCTCGAGTATAATTAGGCCGTCATGTGATACGCAGGGATAACTCTGATGCGATACTCGTGCAAGTTAGGCAAGTACGCAGGTGCCCTACCCTACCAAAGGTGCAAAGGTGCAAAGGAGTCACTATCGCACCTTCCTCTTCATAGTCGGCCCCCATCTACCCATCCACCATTTCCAAGGCTCCCTTCTTACACTTCAAGTTCTCATCAAATGCAGCGAAGGAATTTCTCATCTCATGTTATAAGAAACTACGATTTTTGACTTCTTGCAGTGCCTCGGGGCCCAGAACCCATTCCGAAAGCTCTGCTCGTCCATTTCTATCAATTGACACTCTGGACTGGGAGCTTTGTTTCCTCTTTCTATCTCCCTGGTACGCAGAAGGACGACAACCTGCAAGCCGCACTGGAGGACTACCGATATTTTATGTCGCACATGAAGCAGCACAACCTCAGCAAGGCAGCCATGGCAAATAGAACAAGGAAATACGCCTAGCATATGGCTTGCCTGCTACCGACCACTGACATCGACATCTTAGAGGAGATGCGAGAGGAGGCAGAGCGGGGCAGATGCTGTATCATATAGCGGGTCATATGATCCCAGCTTTATCGACCTTGGGACTCTCTCTCATTACCAAGTATCCCTCATGAGCCAACTGGCCTCGGAGGGATTCAACAACTACCAGGGACACAGGCTCATTATGGTACGTTGCTGTACACGAGGATGGGAGCACACTAGATGCTGGGAGGAGATCTCCGCGATTCATTACGATATGGTAGCGGCGCCTAAAGGGCCCCCTGGCCTGAGTGCGCTGTTCATAGCTGGATGGATACTCCATTCCCTGCAAATGTTCATTTGCAGTCCTCTTTCTTGGTGGCACGGTGTCACTAAGACATAATCCGCCACTGCAGTAAGTGCCTTCCTTCCCATCCTCGAATCTCATTGACATATCTGACATTCTAAAGCTACAAGGATAACTTTCTTTGAGAAAACCTTTCCTCAAGACTGTTACAGGTATGTTTCCGAGGGAAAATATTCAGAAAGGAATCCAAGGCAAGCGTTCAAGTCAGAAGAAGAGGGACCCGTTTTCGGACACCAAACCACCAATTCAGGGCGAGCAAGACTCCAATCGCCTCATGGATCTTGTAAGCTCCCATACCAACCTTGGGAATATTTAATGCAACATTATTCTTTCGGGTCCTGCATCACATTCACAAGACAACTGATCGAGAAGCTACGCTGCGGGACCTTGATACCTGAAATACAATGCTGCCGCGGCAGTATCCTGCTAAATACTCATAGTGGATATTATTGGGGGTCATACTGGAATCATCTGATACATATCTAGTGCTAAATACCTAGGTAGTCCAAAAAAAACACTTAAGCCAGTGCCTTATCATATTTTCGTTCTGGGGGCGGCAGGTGGGGACTGCAGATCTACTGCCGGAGCAAATAGTATGAGGAGTGAAGCTCGAACTTTAGGTAGCAAGATATATGAGGGCAAAGCCATCGCCAGAGAGCCCTCCCACTTTACTAGTATTGAACGTATTCGAAAGCTGCTTCTAGATAGGTCCTATGCCCAGTATAGTATATGCCAGGTGTACTGATGGATAGATCTTACCCCCGCAGGAACGACGATCCCGGCTGACGTAGCAACGTGGGGTTCAACCAGTCCAGAACAACCACACCCCCATTCAAGTCAAACATCACTTTCATTCTCACAATTCATCCCAACAACCTTGGAATCATCAATTCACCCCCATAAAGCACTGCAAGAAAGGAACAATCAACCAAAAACACAACCTCGTCAATCATGGCAAACTACCCCCGCCCAGACTTCCAACGCAAAGCCCTAAACTGGGCCTCCCTCGACGGAACATGGTCCTTCATCTTCGACGACAAGGACAAAGGCCTAACCCAGCAGTGGCAAAAAACCGGTATTCCGGACCAAGCAGCAGAAGCCGCATCACCGGCATCACCGGCCCAAAACAAGCGGGACATAAAAGTCCCCTACGCATTCCAAACCCCAGCCTCAGGAATCGGCCTCTACGAAGCTCACGAGGTAACGTGGTACGAGCGTAGTATCAGCGACATACGCAGTGCCGACGAAGTCGCAAACGGGAACAGATTACTTCTTCGCTTTGGCGCTGTGGACTATGACTGCTCTGTTTGGGTTGATGGGAGTTATATCGGTGGGCATCGGGGTGGTCATGTTCCCTTTGACTTGGATGTTTCGGACGCGTTTGCATCTGCCGAGTCAACCACAGGAAGCACTGGCACTGGCAAGGCCAGACTAACGCTCCGCGTCCGTGATTCACCTTACGATCTGGCCCAAACCCCGCGGCAAACAATTCTGGGGCCCGGTGCCTGAGAATATCTTTTACACGCCTACGGGCGGGATCTGGCTTTCTGTTTGGTTGGAGAGTGTGCCTGTTATGCGACTTGCGTGCGGGAGTGGTGGGACGGTGTTAAGATCAGATGATATTGAGTCTGGCGAGCTTCATGCTCAGGTTTCGGTTTTGGGACGGGGTGCGCGGGCGGCGTGTAGTGTTGAGATTGAGGCGAGTCTTTATGGGAAAGTCGTTGGGAATGGGAAGGGGAAGGTGAAGAGGTCGCTCAAAGCGGAGAGGGATTGGGTTGGGTTGGACGTTTGTATGAAGGTTTCTGGGTCCGATGTTGCGATTTTGGAGAAGGAGAGGAAAGCGCCGTTTGATGTTGAGGGGTGTTGGTATGATGGTGTGGCGGTTTGGTCTCCTGAGCATCCGATTTTGTACGATTTGACTCTTCGTCTTTACGATGAGGGTGGGAAGGTTGTTGATGAAGTGCAGACGACGACTGGGATGCGGAGTCTTTCGTGGCAGAATGGCGATGGGACGTTCCGATTGAACGGCAAGCCTTATTTTCAGATGTTATTTTTGGACCAAGGCTACTGGCCCGAAACGGGACTTACGCCGCCATCGTCCGAGGCATTGAAGCTCGATATCCAGATGTCGAAGGATCTGGGATTCAACGGGTGCCGCAAGCATCAGAAAGTCGAGGATCCGCGATTCCACTACTGGGCCGATCGGCTAGGTTTCATCGTTTGGGGCGAAATGGCCAATGCGTATGAATTTGGGCCGGATTATATTGACCGGATGAATAGTGAGTGGACTGAGGCTGTGAAGAGGGATATCAATCATCCTTGTATCATCACATGGACACCTAACAACGAGAGTTGGGCCTATACCTCGTTGAAGGATAACATCGAGCAGCGGAATCATATTCGCTCTCTGTATTACTTGACAAAATCATTGGATCCGAGTCGACCTATCAACGATAACTGCGGCTGGGAGCACGTCCTAACAGACCTAACAACCTACCACGATTACGCCGACTCGGCCGAACTATCAGAAACATGCTCAAAGATGGAAGGGGGGGATTCTGGCCCCGAAAGCCGGACATGATATGTTCTCAAGACCCATCTACTCCGGCTTCGCAGGACACACACTCCTCGATCCCGGAGCGCAACACAAAGCCGGTGCACCGGTCATCTGCACCGAATTCGGGGGCGTGAATATCGCGCCGGGCAAGGGTGGTCAGGCGGGCGATCGTGATTGGGGATATACCACCGCGACGGACATTGAGGATTTCCTGAAGCGATATGAGAGGCTTGTTATGGGGATTGTTAAGGGGGGCCATACTTGTGGACTTGTTTATACGCAGTTGTGAGTGGATGATTTCCTTGATCCCTGGCCCCTTGGTATCATATCTAGCGAAGGATGATGAGTTCAGGTTTCAGGTTGGAGATGTGCCCAGATGCTAATTTACGCTTTCAGGTGTGACATTGAACAAGAAGTCAACGGTCTCTACTCCTACGATCGCAAGGCAAAGGTGCCCGTTGCAAGGATAAAGGCCATCATGGATGCCGCGAAGGAACATTACTATGATCATGTCCAGACTCATGGACCGAGGGGAATCAAGAAGCTTTTGCATTCTCTGCACCGGAGCTAGATCTATATCTAGTTCTAATTCTAGGTACTAGGTAAAGGAGGCGGGCCCATCCATGTTAGCAGGTAAAGCTTTTTCAACACTAGTAGTTGCTAGTTTGTCTGCTTGATCTAGGGAGATAGGTAGCTTCAATCAATGATAGAGGTATCTCGATGGGAATCCTGTCCGCAGTATGGAGTACGACTGGGTGCAGTCAAAAAGGGGTAGTTATGCTCAGTGGCAAAAGATTTGTCACCTTTCTTCATAAAATATGGTGGAGTGCAGCTAAATTACCCCCGGGGCCAACGAAACGAAAGCCTGGCCTACTACTAGTAGTAGGTACAGTGGCCTTGCAAACCTGGAAAAGTTTGAATCCCCTTGTTGACTGTTCTCGTCTCCGTCTTCTCATCGCGAGCTGGTAGCTACCTGAGATGGAATAGAGTAGCCAATCTATTCCATCTTAGTAGCTACTAGTCTGCCATTAGAAGGTGGTCGATAATGGTAGGCAATAGGATGTTCCAAACTTTTGCGCCACTGGATGTGGTCAATACTCTTGCAGACAGTTACCATCAATTACTACTAGTATAATATCCGGAATAGGTTGGACGAGATATACTTTCTTATCACATTAAAACTATAAATAGAACAGCTTGTAAACCCTATTCAATATAGAAAATCGCTCAATGTACTTATCTCAAAAGAAAGGCGAGATAACAAAAACAAAAGTTTTAAAATGCAGCCCGTCAGACGCCAGACATGCCGAAAAAAAAAAGATCCCAGTAGAACAGAAAAGAACAAGATCAACACAAAACACAACACAACAACACAACACAACATTTGTAGAAAAAAGGCAAGGCGAAATATTTTGTTAATAGCGCTCGTGTAGATGCATGATTGATACAAGAATTAAAGAAGCGCGGACGCTGGTAGATGGATAACGGGGATTGGAACAAACTCAATCAAAATCACATATTAGCCAATTCATGATCGATCTGGCGATCAAGGAAAGCACGCTTTTCGCCGGTGAGAGTAGTTTGCAATCGTTGTTCGACAAGAACACGGACCTGCTTTTTAGTGACGGTATCAAGGTCAACCTCAGCAAGACAGGAACGCGTTGCTTCACTAATAGCCAACTCATCGGGGCCACCGCCGGCAGCGCCACGGAAATCAAAGGCAGTACTGGCAGGTCGCGAGGGCGGGTATTGGCCTTGGCCTAGGGGACTGCGGGACCGATTACCGAGGAGGTTTTCGTGGCTTTGCATGAATCCGAGACTGTGACGGCTCTGGTGGCCCGGTGCATCTTGGTAGCCGCTCAGACCGCCCATGGACATGTGTCTGGAGGCTGCGGCGGGATGCTGATTCTGAGCACCAGTGCCCATCTGTGGGAAGTCGGTGTAGCGGGAGAAGTTGGACATGTGTGAGTTGCGGTTGCCGGGTACATTACCGCCGACGAAGGGGGCGGGTGACTGCGGTGGCATGTACGGGTTGCCATGACGGCCTTGGCCACCTGGGAATCCGGTTAGGATGGTGGAGGCGGGCTTGACGGAGGAATATTGCGAGTGCATGTCGTCCAATTCCATGCCCATGTCGTCCACGTAGCGGCCGTTCGAATAGATCTTCTCTTGGCTGGCGCCCATTTCGCCGCGGCGGCCGGGGAGGTTGTTCGCCATTGCGTAGTCGTCCCAGCGTTGGAGGGGGATGCTGCGAGGGTCGAAGTCGGCTTCTTCATTGCCAGCGACGGCGACGATGCGCTTGTCTCCCTTTTCGCCGATGACGACGCGGGTGTTACCCCATGAGAAGTCGTCTTGTTTCCAGAAGGAATAGAGCGGAAGGATGAAACTATAGATAGGGAAGGCCATCAGGTAGATGACCATCCAACCGATGTGTTGCCACTGTCGCTTGACGATGAAGATGATAATCTGCAGACCGTATACAGCGGCTAACATGATAATCGAAATCATCGGGAAGGGTCCAGTGTGACTGCCGATCAGGTAGAAGATATAACCGAGGTAAACACAGGTAGCCGGAAGAATGATCGTTCCAAGGAGATCCACGAGAACGACGAAGCGCATACTGAAGCAGCAGAAGCCGCAGAGATCCTTCAGAGCGGCCAGTTCGACCAAATTGTGGACAGTTGAGTTGATCCAACGACGTCTCTGGGAGAGAAGCACACTCCAGCTCTCGGGAGCAGCTGTGCTTGCATAGGCATCGGGAACGAACTTGTAGCGCATGGTAGGGAAGTGCTTGGTCATGAGAGTGGTCAAGAAACGATCCTCGCCCAGGGAGAGCAAGTTCTTCTTGTGGAGCGTATCAACATCATTATCAGCGTACTCCTTGATAACCTTGTCCGAAATAATGAGTGGGCGGCCCTTGTCCGCAGTGCGAAGACGGTACATGCAGAAACTGGACAGTAGTTAGTAATAGTACAACATAGGAGAAGATACAGGGGGAAGAACATACCATCCGGGAAGACAGGTGACACTGCCAAAGAGAGACTCAAAGGCCTTGGACAAATGATGCGAGATGTAGTATTCGTACACCTGAATCATAGTCCACCAACTGCGCTCTTCGTTCGCGAGACTAGTCTCACCACAAATACCGGCAATCTTAGCGTCCGCCGCACAAGCAGCCACCAATCGATTCAGCGAATCCTCCTTGACACTAGTATCTGCGTCGACCATGAAGCAGTACTCGTAAAGCTCAGGGTCCACGCCAATGATATTGTTGATTTGATGGAAGATTTCAAGTTCCATAGGCGACATGGGAGCACGGTGGTGCACACGGTTCAGGAACTTCATCAGGAGCACTTGCGAGTCACGCTTTCCACGATTTCCGGGCTTAGACTTGCGCTGCTCAGACTCCTTTCCGACCTTTACGACGACGATGTAAGGGACAACGTTACCCTCGTACTCGTAGAGACCAGAGTAGACCTTGGCATAGTTGAGTTGTTCCATGCCCTGGCCAACGGAGTGGAAAGGCAGTGCCGGAGGGTCCATCTTGGGGTCAACACCCAGAATATCAAGGACGATCTTGGGGGTCGGTCGGTCGTTTCCACCACCAACGATCATACCATCGCAGATGACGAAGATCAGCTTCCGCTTGTTGTCGTATTGCAGCGCAGTCAAAGAGTCAAGTCCCTTGCGAAGAGAATCTTCACCCTCGGTGTAGGCGGGGACCAAACAGATGACAAATTTATCTTGAGGTGAAGGCCGACGTTTCGATCCCAGCTGCAAAGCTGCCAAGAACTTGACGAGAACCACGGCGCAGATAAGAATGGCGAAGGAAAGCAGAATCCAGTTGTTAACAGTACACCTGGGACTCTCGCGGAAATCGGTTTTGCCCTTATAGAAGACGTAATCGAGACACCTCTGAGCATTCTGGAACTCAGATGTATCCTTCCATTTGGATGTGATGTCGGTTCCTGGGTAGTCCTTGAAGAGCGTGGTAACAGAGTCGGGCAAGAAGGAGTATGAGGATAAATCGTTTTTCAGGTCGAGGGTGTAGAAATAGTCCGTGAGATCATAGACCTTGTCATTGACAATGGCCCAGTATCGTTGGTCATCATTGGCTTGTGACTTGATAGTGGATTTCGTCCAGACCAGCTCACCCTTGTAGTAGTCGGTAATCTTTGGAAGGAAGACGTCCGAATACCAGGTCAACTTGTGGAGCTTAGTACTGGTCTGCGGGAAGTTCTGAGGTCCACAGTTGTGCTTCGCCTGACTGTACAGAACAGCCGTGGTGTCATTGTTCCCCAACTCAATGTTCAAATCGGCGCTGGTTCCACAATACTGGGAAAGAGGAGGCGGGAAATAGGCATCCAGGTTGGTACCAGCGAGTTCTTGCATGACCGAGCTCGTTACCTGTAGGCCTTTGATATCACTGTGCTGCTGGCGCCAGAATTTCGAGATATCGTAGACGCGACCGTGGATACTGACAAAAAAGTTGTCGTCTGTTGTGTGCCAGCTAACCTCCTTTGTGTTCCAAGCCTTGTCCTTATTGGGACAGAGCAGAGTACCGAATGCCATGATGTAGAAACAGACAATGGCGTTGAAGAGCAGAATCAGAGCCATGAGGACCAACTTCTCTCGCCAGGCCATGCGAACATCCGGGCGCTTCATGCGGCCAATATACCTGAGTACGAAGGAGGGAATCCAGAAGGTTATGGCCCAGACGAATCCAGCCCACAGTCGACGACCGAAGGTGATTGGTGTCTTCTCGATGTGGTTTGGTTCACCGAATTCAACGTCACCGTCACCAACGTAGCGACCGTATTGGTCGTAGTAGGTGATATCACCCTTGTTGTCATCTCCCTTATGACCGAGACCATAATCACCAGCCATTGGGTTTAAGAGAGCACTGGGGGCAATTGATTTGGCGCCGCCCATGACACTGGGGGCCATCGCGCTCATGGCCGCCGGGTGCATCATCATGTCGCCGTGGCCGAGGAGGTTTGTGGACTCGCCCATGGGAGTACCGTCTGGGGTCATGCCAGGCTCGTACATTCTAGCACCATATCCGAAGGGGTTCGCGGCCTCATCAGGCTTGAGATCAAGCATACTCTCGGCTTCCCACCAAGCACCTTCTCTCATCCAGATGCGTTGTTGACCAACAACCGCGTCCCCGTTGCTCCAGCCTCTCTCCAGAACCCAATTCTCGACGCCGTCCTGGCCTTCGGCGCAGCCAAGGCGGGAATACCGAGCGACGAACTCCTCAACATCAAAGTCGGCAGTGAAATCGAGTTGCTTGATGCGACGGTTGGCCCATTCAGGCAGTCGCCAGTCGCGCAACTGACGCGACACGGCACCTGCAGACCAAGAGTTGGCAGAGGCCTGCAGTTGCTCTGGCAGGTCATCGGTGGGATGGATTGAGAGGTGGTACCAAACACGGCTGCTACCAAGAATTGTGGGAAGATCAAAGCGTCCACGCTTTCCGACGGCGATGCCTTCGGTGTCGACTGGGAAGAGGATTTGACGCAGGAAAGAATCGCTTTCAGCCTCGACTCCAACCTTCTCCAAGACTCCCTGTCGTCGATCGTTCTCATATTCGCGATCGCGTCCAGCGGAACCACTCATAATGCCCAGATCTGGCTCAACTTGGGCCACTGCGGTGTTCATCTCGGTTGTGACGGACTGGCCGATTGGAGGGATAGAGATGCCGTCTTCTTTCATCTCGGCGTTGATGCCAAGGTCGTCATCAAACACGCCCCTCATGGCAATAGCTTTGCCAAGTGCCGGGCGAGGGATATCAATGATGGTGAGTCCAACGGTGTCTTCGTTGGACCACTGAGGGGCACCACCGTTGCTGGACTCATTCTCTAGGAGAGCCTGGATATCCGTAGCGATGGCTTCATTGGCTTTACTAATAATCCAGTCGATCAGGGCTTCGTAAATTCCAATGATCAAGATTTCGCGTTCGTCGGTCGAACATTTGTGCAGCAGGACTTCGGGGTCTAAGCCAAGGAGACCCCCGACGTCCTCACAGACCTCTTCGAGCTCCTCTTGGTCGACCTCAAGGCCGGCGGCATTTCCCAGCTTGAGCAGACCTGCGAGAACGGAGAGCATGCCTCGCTGGGCAGCACCCTTAATACCAATAGTTTTCAGATTGGCACGGAGATCCTCGGCGGATGCGGTGTCATCAGCAGTGGGGAGATAGGACGGAGGGCTGTAAGTGTTGGAGCGGTTGAGCAGAGTATAGTGGGAGGGGTCTCTCAGATCGAGAAACTCTCGCTCAGCGGGAGTGGATGCGGAGGTGAGGAGGTAGTAGAAAGCATCAAAGGCACGGAAACCAGACTCGTTGGGGATTTCCAAAAGACCCTTGCGGACATTGATGCCCGCTGAAGAGAGAGCTAGGGACAGGCCCACGACCTGGCCCTGAAGGGTCAACGTAAATGAGGCTGATAAAGCTGAGTGGAGAGAATAAGACGGGTTGAAGGATGTGACTGCAGAGAGGAATGGTCGCAGTGTTGCGAGTGCAGTGTAGGCGACTTCCGGTGTAGAGATGGGAAGCGCAGTGATGAAAGGCTCTAGTAATGACGGTGTCGACTGGTGGAGGGAGCTATATTCTGGTCAGCACGATGATGACTGGAAGACAAAAAAAATTGATGAAAGAACGCACCAGAGGGCAATACAGCCATCCTCAGCACGCCTCCGAGCGTGTTCCCAGGCACGAATGGCCAAGTCACGGTCAATGGTGGCACCGTTGCGGCCATCGGGCAGTGTAGTCGCGGCGGTGACCCAGGTATTGACTACCAAACTAGTACTAGAATCCAGTTGGTAGGGCTGGCCAGCGGTATAGAACGAATGAAGAGCGTTCAGCAAGGTGGTGGTCGAAACTTGAGTCGCATGTTGGGAGGTCGGCCTCGGCCCAGCCGAGAAACCGGCGGACTGGGTGGAGAAGACCGAGAAGCGATTCGACATGGCGAGCGCTGTAAAGGAAGACGATGGCGGTCGAACTGAGACTTCCAGCCAAAGCAGTTATCAACGCATAGAGGGGTGTGTATGATGTGGTGTGGTGTGATCAGCGTCGAGTGTCGGCGAAATTGAAGCACCAGTGGTGGTGTGTGTGGAGGTGAGATGGTTTCCGGGGCAAAAGCAAATGGCACAACAACAGAAAAAGCCTTGCCTTTGTCGGCTCAGAGCTTCACAGGGACTGTATAACTCCGAATGGTGGTGAGCGAGTGACTGGAGATAGGGACTCCTGGATGACACTAGGATAGCAGAGGAGAATGGAAGGGGAGGAAAGCGAAGCAAACAACGTGGAGAAAGAAAAAAGAGGTTGACAGAGTTGACAAGAGGAGGAGATAAGACAGACCAGACTGGGAGCTGGTCAGTACGGGGGGCGTACGGTGTAATTTTGGACGTGACAGGAGAAAAATACGACGATCGCCTGTGATCGACCCGAAGCTTTGCTGTGGGGTGATGTGTACTCGTAGGCGAGTTGTTACCAGAGTGGTTATGCACTTATGGTATCATGTATACTACTAGAAGGTACTAGTATACTCACGACTGAGTGTATCCTCTCTCTATCCATGATCTGATCTATTCCTTTCACCAAATCGAAGTATTCTCTAGATTTTACACTGGACAGTATAGAGTGCATTGTGTACACACTGCTCTGCTCCCGTCCAATCAGGCGACCTGCGGAGGAAGTGGAACTAGAGGGAGTGCTAACCGACTTGGATTGTGGCCCGGCTATATTTGGGATGTCTCACAAAAGGGTTGCCACTCGGTCTGCACAAACCCCTAGTTTCACACCATCCCCCGGTTAATCCTGTGATCGGTCCACTCAGGGGCACGGGATGTGTCAAAGTGGAGTGGAGCTAAGAGGATAGGGAAGCCGGAATCCTTTTCGGGCGGGCCATGATCTGACATGTTGCTATTTCTGCAGCTGTCCATGCGGGAATCAGTAAGGAGAGATCTGGACCTGGCAGTGTTGGCAGTGTTGGTGCAGGGGAGTGGCAGTAGAGGTGGAAGAGAAGTGAGGAGCAGGGACCAAACAGGGACCAACAGGGACCAAACAGGGACTGCTCCATAGAAAAGGGAAAAGGGACTGAGCTGTGGTGGACTGGACTGGAGTGGATCCTGTTTACCTGAGACCCTGATCCAGCTTAGCGTGTCGATATTTTCCGCCAGAAATAGCCACGGCCACCCCGATAGACTGCATACTGTATGGTATACTATCGACAGTATACACCCTAGTATACTACTACTACTTCTACTTCTTTCACGTACCCCTAAGCTGTTGCCCTAATGAGACGACAGTAGATCTGTTGATGTTTACAACACTTCGACCAGGTTCCAAGTTCCAATCCAGTGGGTTTACCCGCATCCTCCAGCCAATCAGAGTAATCTATTCAATGCAACTGCAGTCCAATCCAAAGGGCAATCCACTCGGATGACCACTCTATACTATACATAGCCCCATACAAGCGTGTGACCGTACCATACATAGGACACACTCACCCCCATACACCCCCATAGTACGATTGTCTTTTCTTTCGGTGGATCAATTCTTGCTCTGTTGATTTCCGCTTCATCTGTCGCTTCTGTTTCTCCTCTGCTTTTGCTTCTGTTCTTCCTGATTCACCGTTGATTCTTCCCTATCCCCCTCGATCTCAACCTCGATCAGGCTACTCTGTCTGCTGCCAGGGGCCTCATTCCACGCAACATTCCCCAACTCGCCGACTCGTCCACGTTCATTCCGAGGCTTGTCGAGACTCTGCTCCGCCGACTCGGGATTTGCTCCCCTCAGGGAGACTCTGGAAGACCCTCACCAGGCCTTCATCACACTCGTTTTTTCCCTCTCTCTAGTCCTCTAGAGGCTTCTTCGTCAATATGGCGAACACAAGACCTGGCGCTCCAGCCCATACGCAATCCTCCCTCCCATCTCTCCCCGCACATCTCCAGTCCGATACTCATCTCACGGCTCACCTAGCCAGTCGGTACGCACAACATCCCATATCCCACACCTTGCGAAACTGCAATTTTCCCTCTGAAAAAACCCCCGATCGCTAACCCCTTTCAGTTTTCACGTCGGTCTACCCACAGCTCGCCTTTCCTCCCAGGCTTTGATCTCCCTCAACACATACTCTTCCGCGACGAAAGGCCCAGATGGCAACAAAGAGGGCAGCGCTGCCGGTGAGGCCGAGGATCTCGCTCGTCGTGCCTTCACTCGTCTGGGTGCCCGGGCTGAGAACCAAGCCGTCGTCTTTCTGTAAGTTGGACTCACAAATGGAATCTCAGTCGATCACTGCTAACCCATTCATTCAGTGGAGAGAGCGGATCGGGCAAAACCACCATTCGCTCACACCTACTCTCATCCTTTCTATCATACTCCTCAACTCCTCTCTCCTCGAAACTCTCCTATGCCGCCTTTGTCTTCGACACCCTAACCACAACTAAATCCGTGACCACCCCCACAGCATCCAAGGCCGGTCTTTTCCTCGAACTTCAATATGATGGCTCGTCCTCTGTCAATCCCACCCTGATTGGAGGAAAGATCATCGACTACCGCTTGGAAAGAAGCCGTATCTCCTCTGTCCCCACTGGAGAGCGCAGTTTCCACTCGCTCTATTACCTTCTCGCTGGTACGAGTGCTGCTGAGAAGTCTCACTTGGGCTTCGACAACACAATCCACATTCAAACTGGAGGCTCGGGCTCCATCAACCACAAGCGATGGCGCTACCTCGGTCACCCAACACAACTGAAGGTCGGTGTCAATGACACCGATGGCTTCCAGCACTTCAAGACGGCTCTGCGAAAGCTCGAGTTTTCCCGAGGTGAAATTGCCGAGATCTGTCAGATTTTGGCAAGTATTCTACACATTGGACAATTGGACTTCATTACAGGGCAGGCGACGACCACCGCGGCAGAGGAGAGTGGTGGTTACTCTCACGAGGGTGGAGAGATGGTGACGGTGGTGAAGAACAAGGACGTTCTGGCCAATATCGCTGCATTCCTCGGTTTGAGTATCGAGTCTCTAGAGAATAGTCTAGGCTACAAGACCAAGACTCTCCACCGTGAGCGAGTGACAGTCATGCTCGATCCACGGGGCGCTCGCCAGAACGCCGATGCGTTCGCCCGCACTATCTACTCGCTCTTGGTGACCTACGTTATTGAGAGAGTGAACCAGAGGCTCTGTGCTGCCGAGGACAGTGTTGCCAATACCATTTCCATTGTGGATTTCCCTGGTTTCGCCCAGTCTTCCGCGACTGGCTCAACATTGGACCAATTGCTCAGCAATGCGGCGACGGAGTCTCTCTACAACTACTGCCTGCAATCTTTCTTCGACCGCAAGGCCGATATCTTGGATCGCGAGGAAATCACTGTTCCGGCCACCAGCTATTTCGACAACACCGACACCGTCCGCGGTCTCTTGAAGCACGGCAATGGATTGCTGAGCATTCTGGACGACCAGACCAAGCGTGGACGTTCCGATGCCCAGTTCCTTGACAGCGTTCGAAAGCGTTTCGAGGGCAAGAACCCGGCTATCTCTGCGGGCGACTCGAGCGCTAGCAGTGGTTACATCACTCAGGGTCCCCGCACCGCATTCACTGTGAAGCATTTCGCCGGCGAGGTTGACTACTCTGTGGCGGGTCTCCTCGAGGAAAACGGGGAGGTCATCTCGGGCGATCTGATGAACCTCATGAAGTCTACCCGCAGCGACCTGGTCCGTGAGCTCTTCGATCAAGAGGCGGTCGAAACCATCACCCACCCGAAGGAGAAGACCGCTATCATGCAGGCCCAGGTCTCTTCCAAGCCAATGCGTATGCCGAGCATGGCTCGACGCAAGCATGACGCCCAATCTCGACTCACCTCAATGGCCATGTCCCGAGCCGACAGCGAGGACAACATTGAAGAAGTGGATAGCCAAGTGGGAAGCTCCCGCCGCAGCATGGCAGGTCGGAAGAGTGGCTTGATGGGTCCCTCCCAGGGCTCGGCTGGCCAATTCCTTTCTGGCCTTGAAATCATCAACAAGTGCCTGAGCCAGCCGAACCTAAACCCCTACTTCGTGATCTGCCTCAAGCCCAATGATCGACGAATCGCCAATCAGTTTGACAGCAAGTGTGTTCGCATGCAAGTTCAAACATTTGGCATCGCCGAGATCAGCCAGCGGCTCCGGAATGCGGACTTCAGCGTCTTTCTCCCCTTTGCGGAGTTCCTTGGTCTGGCCGAGATCGGTAATGTCGTTGTCGGCAGTGATAAGGAGAAGTCGGAAGTCGTCTTGGATGAGAAACGCTGGCCCGGAAACGAGGCTCGCGTTGGTAGCACTGGTGTCTTCCTGAGTGAGCGTTGCTGGGCAGATCTCGCCAAAGTCGGAGAACGCGTCGTTCCAACCTACAACGCCATTGGCGGTGCTGATGACGACGCTATTAACTCTGCTGGCAACCCGGATGCCAAAGTTCGCCTCCTCAACCCGGCCGATGCGTCCCCGGGCGCATTTATCTATGGTGACGAAACGAAGCAGGGATATTTCGGCAGCCGCGAATTGGATGGCCGTTCTGATGCTGGGGGCTCTGCTTTCAACTCTGGTGACATGTTCCGTGATCTCGACACGAAGCAGCAGATGCTTGAGAAGGGTCAAGAAAAGAACATGGAAGAGGTGGAGGATATTCCTGTTTCGGGATCCCGCCGCCGTTGGATGGCACTGGTCTGGCTATTAACATGGATGGTTCCCGACATATTGATCCGGTATATCGGTCGCATGAAGCGAAAGGATATCCGCATCGCTTGGCGTGAGAAGCTTGCAATCAATCTGATTATCTGGTTTGCCTGTGGTGTTGCTATCTTTATGATTGTCGCTTTCCCTGGCTTGATTTGTCCGACTCAACATGTCTATTCCAAGGGAGAACTCAGCAACAAGAATGGCAAAGATGGGGCAGCCTCGTACGTTTCTGTCCGAGGTGTTGTGTTCAACTTGGGAGATTTCATGCCCTCTCACTACCCCGATATTGTTCCTCAGAAGTCACTCAAGAACTACGCCGGTACCGATGCCACCAATCTCTTCCCCGTCCAGGTCTCTGCATTGTGCCAGGGTGTGGACGGAGCCATCGACCCCAGCGTGCCGCTTGACTATAGATCAAACTTGAATGACTCGGCTAGCACGATTTCCTCGACCTCCTTCGATATCAATGCCAAGTACCATGACTTCCGCTCTTGGACCAATCTCTACCAACCCGATTGGTTCTACGAGCAGATGGTCATGATGCGAGCCAATTACAAAAAGGGATACGTGGGCTATACCGCCAAGTATATGAAGACTCTAGCGGATGACGATGGCAAAAACATTGTGAGCATCAATGGAAAGGTATACGACATGTCGTATTACATTGCAGGACCTCGCAATCCGCGTTTCCCAGAAGGCAAGAATCCTTCCACCAGCAGTATCAAGACCGACTATATGAGCCCTCTGCTCGTCACTCTCTTCCAGCAAAAGTCCGGCTACGATGTGACCAAATACTGGAATGATCTTGATCTTGACGACACTTTGCGCTCCCGCATGGAACTGTGCCTTGACAACTTGTTCTTTGTTGGCCATGTCGACACCCGTAACTCGGTCAAGTGTCAGTTCGCTCGCTACTTTATCCTTGCCATCTCCATTTTGATCTGTACTGTTTTGGTCTTCAAGTTCTTGGCTGCCCTGCAATTCGCAAAGAAGAACTTGCCCGAGAATCTCGACAAATTCATCATTTGCCAAGTGCCGGTGTATACCGAAGATGAGGATTCACTCCGTCGTGCCATGGACTCGATGGCGCGCATGCGCTACGATGACAAGCGTAAGCTTCTCCTTGTTATTTGTGACGGTATGATTATCGGTCAAGGTAACGATCGCCCGACACCACGCATCGTTTTGGACATTTTGGGCGTTCCTGAATCTGTGGATCCCGAGCCTCTCAGCTTCGAGAGTCTGGGTGAAGGTATGAAGCAGCACAACATGGGTAAGATCTACTCCGGTCTCTACGAGGTTCAAGGTCATATCGTGCCCTTCCTGGTCGTTGTCAAGGTCGGCAAGCCTTCTGAAGTGTCTCGCCCGGGTAACCGTGGTAAGCGTGATTCTCAAATGATTCTCATGCGCTTCCTCAACCGCATTCACTACAATCTGCCCATGAGCCCCATGGAGCTGGAGATGCACCATCAAATTCGCAATATTATCGGTGTCAACCCGACTTTCTACGAATACATTCTGCAGGTCGATGCCGATACAATGGTTGCACCGGATTCCGCCACTCGGTTCGTTTCGGCATTCCTCTCTGATACCCGCCTCATCGGTGTCTGTGGAGAGACAGCCCTGTCCAACGCGAAAACATCCATGGTCACGATGATCCAGGTTTACGAGTACTATATTTCCCACAACTTGATCAAGGCGTTCGAGAGTCTATTCGGTTCCGTCACTTGTTTACCCGGTTGTTTCACCATGTTCCGAATTCGCTCTTCAGAGACCGGCAAACCGCTATTCGTGAGCAAGGAAGTCGTCGAATCCTATTCCGAGATCCGCGTCGATACCCTGCACATGAAGAACCTGCTCCACCTGGGTGAAGATCGATACCTGACCACGCTACTCCTCAAGCACCACCCCAAGTTCAAGACGAAGTACATCTTCCGCTCTCACGCCTGGACTGTCGCACCCGAGAGTTTCGCCGTATTCCTTTCGCAACGTCGTCGCTGGATCAACTCTACCGTCCACAATCTGGTCGAGCTAGTCCCGCTCCAACAGCTGTGCGGATTCTGCTGCTTCAGCATGCGTTTCATTGTCTTCGTCGATCTCCTCAGTACCATCATCCAACCCGTCACGGTCGCCTACATCATTTACCTGATCGTCTGGCTAGTCCAAGACAGCTCAGTAATTCCCTGGACTGCCTTCATCTTACTCGGTGTTATCTACGGTCTCCAAGCCTTCATCTTCATCGTCCGACGTAAGTGGGAAATGATCGGCTGGATGTTCATCTACATCCTCGCCATCCCAGTCTTCACCCTCGCTCTACCCCTCTACTCATTCTGGCACATGGACGATTTCTCCTGGGGAAATACCCGCGTCATCACAGGAGAAAAGGGCCGCAAAGTCGTCATCTCCGACGAAGGAAAATTCGACCCCGCTTCCATCCCGAAGAAACGCTGGGAAGAGTATCAGATGGAATTGTGGGAAGCTCAGACCTCCCGCGACGATCGCTCCGAAGTCTCGGGTTACTCTTACGGTACACGATCGCACGCCTTCCCACAGTCCGAGTACGGATTCCCCGGTTCTAGACCGATGTCTCAAATGGATCTGCCGCTGATGAACTCGAGTTCGCGTCTTTCGGTCACTCCGTCCGAGATGGGCATGGGTATGGCTCATGGAGACCTGAGTATGGAAGATATGAGCCACTTACCCTCCGACGACACCATTCTTGCGGAGATTCGGGAGATTCTGCGCACGGCGGATCTCATGGCTGTTACGAAGAAGAGTATTAAGCAGGAGCTTGAGAGACGATTTGGTGTTAATCTTGATCTCAAGAGGCCTTATATCAATTCTGCTACTGAGGCTGTTCTTTCGGGTCTTCTTTGATTGTGATTTTTGGTTTTTACTTCCGGTCTGCGCTTTTACCAACTCGTGTCGACTTTTGAGACATGGGTATGTGTTATTAATGTCCGGACTTTCTGTTTTTGTTTCCCCCATGCCTTGTGTTTTGCGTTCGCCTTTGTTTCTACCTTTCCCCTCCCATTTTTCGAGCGAACTTGCATGGATGAGAAAAATTTCTAAGCGTGTGTCTTTTCATTTTTTTTTCGTCATGGGGTTGTTGCGGGCTGCAGTTTTCACCTTTTTTTTATATCTTTCTTTGTTTCTTATTTTTTTTTTCTTGGATATGTCGATCTGGTCCATAAAATCTGCTCTATATTGTTTATCATAGGATGTCATGTCATATTTGAATTATAGTTAATGCCCAGAGTATATATGACTCTGGTGGTACTAATATTAAGGTTCTGTTGAGCATCTATCCATCTTTGTATATCTAGAGATTCTACTAGTAGTAGTAGTACTGTAGTAACAGTATTACTGCGTAGCTCCAGGGCTAGTACTACAGTAGCTTGCAAAATCGCCTTGCGTTTTTTGCTTTCACTCCTTCTTTGGCAGTCTCCACTGCTAAGATACTACTAGCTGTATGCGGTTAGTCCACCATCTATTTCTGGATCGTTATATTACATGGTGTTGCGACGAACCGTCGCATTGCTTGTTTGAGGCTTAGTCAACTAACTACCACTGTATTATCTCTTGTGAGTCCTGCCACAAGGCATAGATAACAATAAGATGATACTGTCTGACGCGTACTTGGACAGCACACTTGTTCAAGGAAGAGCGTTGATTAACTTGTTTGCGGTTGGAGCGCACGCTGAGACGCTAGTCGATTAGGATGTTCTTCATCAAGCGTTCTCCCTTCTACCGTGACCACGTGCTCAAGTAGCTCCACAGCTTGCTTAATCTGCCCGTTGGATTTATATGCCCCTGCGAGAGTATACTGAGATGTGAGTCGATCAGGATGTTCTTCATCAAGCGTTTTCCCTTCTACCGCGACCACGTGCTCAAGTAACTCTACGGCTTGCTTGATCTGCCCGTTGGATTGATATGCCTTTGCAAGTTCATGCTGAGATGTGAGTCGATCAGGATGTTCTTCATCAAGCGTTCTCTCTCGCATCGCGACCACATGTTCAAGTAGCTCCACAGCTTGCTTGATCTGCCCGTTGGATTTATATACCCCTGCGAGAGTGTGCTGAGACGCCAGTCGATCAGGATGTTCTTCATCAAGCGTCCTCTCTTGTACCGCGACCACATGCTCAAGTAGCTCCACAGCTTGTTTGATCTGCCCGTTGGATTTATATGCCCCTGCAAGAGTATGCTGAGACGTTAGTCGATTAGGATGTTCTTTATCAAGCGTTCTCTCTCGCACCGCGACCACATGCTCAAGTAGCTTCACAGCTTGTTTGATCTGCCCGTTGGATTTATATACCCCTGCGAGAGTGTGCTGAGACGCCAGTCGATCAGGATGTTCTTCATCAAGCGTTCTCTCTCGCACCGCGACCACATGCTCAAGTAGCTTCACAGCTTGTTTGATCTGCCCGTTGGATTGATATACATTTGCAAGTTCATGCTGAGACGCTAGTCGATCAGGATGTTCTTCATCAAGCGTCCTCTCTCGCACCGCGACCACATGCTCCAGTAGCTCTACAGCTTGTTTGATCTGCCCGTTGGATTGATATGCCCCTGCGAGATTGTGCTGAGACGCCAGTCGATCAGGATGTTCTTCATCATGGTGCCTTTCATCCCATGCACACACATCCTCGAAAAAAGTAACAGCTTCTTTTGCTCGGCCATCGGCTAGAACACATCTCCCAACCTTAAAAAGTAAGCTATACCGCTCACTTATATCTTTATTTTCGTCTCTTGTAAGAATTTCTAGAGCATGTGGAAGGCACGTCCTCCATGTCTCACGGTTTGTGTATTTAGCAGACGGAAAGCACTTATCCATATGTCGTGTCACAGTCGCGATGATCTGCTGCGTCTTCCGTGCCTCTCTTATCCACAGTTGTGTTGCCAGCTGTACAAGGCTATGTATATCAAACATATCCAAATTCTTTCTTCTGGTCAGAAATCCATATTTACACAATGTTCCAATTGCAGACTCCATCTCTTCCTCTGAATCAAGGATAGGAAGGACAAGTCTTGGGATTCCTTTTGGCTCAAGGTAAGATATGAATTCCAACAAATCCGCGGCAGAGGGATCGGAGCCTTTGATTTGGTTGAACGAGATACGCCATGTGGTAGCCACCGCGTTCGACATTTTTGGATAGCGAGTTATATCGTAGAACTCTCTGGTTGCTAGACGCATCCTGTCGTTTTCGGTCTTCCTCATAAGCTGAAGATATCGTTTGGTAGTTCCAGTGTTTCGTCTCATATAGTAAGCCGCCTGTGCAATAGCTAGCGGTAAGAAGTTCAGCTCCTCAAGTAACAGTATAGTCGACTTTTGATCACAAAGCGAGTCTGGTGGGATAATCTTGGTGAGAAAGGCAACCCCTTCCTCTGTTCTCATCCTTTCGAGCAAAATTGTATCCCTTCCTGCAAACGAAAACGCTACCTCGTGGTCGCGAGTAGTGAGCAAAGTTACACCGCTCTTGCTAGCAGGGAAATACCGATATAGGTCATCGAAGAGCAAGCCCCCGCTATCGGCATTATCGACAATAAAGAGCCACTTTCCGGCTTTTTCAGCACTTAGATGCTGATGCACTAACTCCATCGCATTTTCACCGTCTAGATGTTGCTCAATTTGAAGCTTTTTGGAGATTTGCGAACAAGCCTGCTCAAAACTCTCGAGACTAAGGGCAGGCGCCCAGAAGATTGAACAGTCTGGTATATGCGTTTTGACCCAGCGCGCAAGCTGAAGAGCAACCTGGGTTTTACCGATGCCACCTAGTCCGAATAGGGCTACCTTTTCAGCAGTATTCCCCTGGAGAAATAGCTTCTGCTTTAGCTCATCCAGCGTCGATTCACGGCCCGTAAAGTGATGGTTCTCCAAGGATGGAATGACATAGTGGACTTCAGACTGATCGCCTTAGAGAGAATTAGTGTGTATGCAATCGTACTTGGGGCTTCTGTGGACTTACAAGGCCTGGTATTTACCTCGCTCGTTCCTCTTGTTGGCGTATGGAAGTGGTAGGTGACTGGGCCGTGGCTCACGCCTATCTGACCCCCCGAATTTGAATCCCTAAACGATATTGTGGACGTCATGCTCGTCGAGGGGATTGGTCTAATCTCTTCAATGGGCATGTCAGAAATTACCTGTCTGGTAAAAGCTGCCACTGCAACTATGGCGAAGGCAGGGGTTAATGGGTAGAAATATAATATATTCCTTCGCTTCAAAAGGGCCTCTAGGTTGTAAAACGAGGGGAGGGGTAACGAGGATGGCTGCGACCGTAAAGACGATTTGCTATCAGCCTAAAGATTATGTGCATGGCCCGCGCGCACACACCTCGCGAATGATATTCTTGGCCAATAACTGCGCATACGAGAATGTCGAAGTGCATGGGCTACTTCGTGCTGTTGGCGGCTAAAGTGTGACTATGCAGTAGGACAACCAATCAGCAGCCTATAATGTGGGGCTCTAGAGGCTAGAGTGTGTGTAAAAGCGCAAGGCGATTTTGCAAGCTACTGTAGTAGTTACCGTTGCACATCTGATTACCTCTCCGCACTGGCACCCTGCACTAGCAAACTTGAACTGAACTGAATGCAGGTCGATCAGACGACAGGCTGACAGCACGCCACGCCAAGTGGGGTGGCAGATCTGCGTGGATTTCAAGTTATCAAGGTTCAAGTTTATCATTGTCACAAGCGCGAATCCAAGACTTGAAATCAAACAGTATACGTGCATAAGCTTCTCTTTCTATCCCTCTGCTCCGAGTCTGGGTCTGAGTCTACTCTACTACTCCGCCCTCAACAAAGCTGTCTACCTCGTCACTCCACCCCAAGGTCGAACTTGAAACAAGAAAACATACTAGTATATCCTGAATCCAACACCTAAGGCCCATCCACCAAAAACCAAAATGGCAGACCCCACCCACCCGCAAACCACAACAACCATGACCAACCCCGCAACCCAAGACCTCGAAACCACTGGCACCGACCACCAAAAAAAAGAAGCCCTAGCCGCCTTCACCGCAACACTCCACTCAGTCGGCACAAACCTAGAAGCCCCCCTCCTTGACCGCGCAACAACAATAACCTCCAACGCCGCGGCCCTACAGCGGCAGGAAAACGAGTTAGCGGAGACGACAGCGCGGCTGGCGAGGCAGAATGCGCAATGGGCCGGATTGGCGGATGAGACGCGTGATGGGTTGAAGGAGATTGGGGATGTGCAGAATTGGGCGGAGATGATTGAGAGGGATCTTTTGGTTTTGGAAGATATGATGGATGATGTTGAGGGGGGTGGAGGGGAGTTAGAGGGGGGGCTGGGGAAGTGGTTCGGACTCGGGGATGGACGTTGATGGGAGTGGTGGGGTTGGGAATGGACATGGACTTGGTCCTGTTGAGGTTGAGGGGGAGCGGGAGAATGGGGTTGCGAATGGAGATAGCAATGGGAATGGAATTGCTGGGAGCTTGAAGAAGAAACCTGAGGAGGTGCGGAAAGGTTGGTTCAGTGGGTGGTGGTAATGCCCAGATGCGATGAGTACCTAGGTAGTGGGTACGATGATATATAGTTACCTACCGAGGTAGGTACTTAGGTAGTAGTAAGCCTGGATGGATTCCAAGGTTGCTTTCAATGTGCGAGTCGTTTTAAATATACCTTCAAGTTTGATACCTAGTCGGTATATAGTTTTGATCTGTTATTGGGTATCGCTTTTATGCTTCCAGTTCATCATCACCATCATCATCATCTTCTTCTTCTTCCTCTTCCCCTCCTTGGTTCTGTTCCTCCACGTAACGCCGATAGATATCAAGACTATCATCCTCTCCTTCCCCATATTCATCCCATTCATCCCACTGCCCCAAGCTCATCAAATGCCGCATAGTCGGTCGGCCATGCGGACAATTCCACGGTTTATCAATAGTCCCCATATTATAAACAACCCGCTGCATCTGCCGCGCAGTCAAAGTCTTCCCAATCATAATACTCGAGCGACAAGCACGCATCGCAAACATCTTCCGCACCTTACTAGGCCTCGGTACAGAGACCGAGTTAGCGGCCGGCGACTCAGACAGGAGAACGATCAACTCTTCAAGATCCCGCGAACCAAAGACAACTTCCTTGCTCAGTGGGAGAGAAATAAGACTACATCGTCGACCGATGGGTTCCTCACCACTCTCATCAACAGCGACAATGAATCCATTTTTCTCTAGAGCGGAGCGGTTCTCTAGAACGATTTCTTCTTCGACGGCCGTGAGGTCTAGACGCTGTGGTCGGACGAGCCGCTGGTTCTGAACTATCGTTTCGGACTGTAGACGCTCGAAATTGATCTTCTCATCCGAGGCGTGTTGGTCGATGATGAAGAGCTCGTCGCGGGTTTCGCCGGGTCGAACGGCAATGATGAACCCAAGGTTGAATTGGCCGATGATGCGCATCTGCGCGAAATCAGTCTTGCTTACTGTTAACGCAAGTCGGTCTTCGGCCGTTTTGCCGTCATTGGCTTCGATGTCTTCTTCGGTAGAGGGTTGTCTTTGTTGTTCAAGGCCTTCGCGTAATTTTGTCATTTGGGACTGCAGCTGCGAGATCGAGGCGTCAATCGTGCTGACTAGGTGGACTGTTGCATCGCGATGAACGGCGCCTTTGTTCATCTTGTTCAGGCGGCTGATGTTGTTTTCGCTTGGAAGCATGGCTTTCTCCTCTGCTTGGTGGATTAGATGCTGAACTCTGGCCTCTTCTTCGGCCTTTTTCTCGGCCTCGTCCATGTCTTGCTCTTTTGTGCCGGTATCTGTTTCTACTTCAACCGTCTCCGATTCCAGTTGGTGACGAGCCTCGCCTTGTCCAGGGGCATCATCGGTATCCTCAGGCATCGAAAAGGGCTTTTCCTCTTCTTCAGCTTCCTGTTCGACATCGCTCTCCTCACTGTTCTCGCTTGCAGAGTATTCAGCCTCCTCGTCTTCGTCTTCATATTCGCCTTCGCTTCCATCTTCCGCCTCCTCATCCCCAGCCTCATCTGGCTCCGTTTGTGTTCCCGGTGCGGCAAACTCTCTCATATGGTTTCCGAATATATTAGGCCGGGACGGTGTGTGGATAAGCCGTTTTCGCGCAGGACGTTCCTTGTCCGATGATCTCCGATCTGAAGTCCGTCTGCGCGGGGGACCACTTCCCACCACCGACTTAACAGTATGACCGCCAATCGTAATAGTAGCCATTTCCGCAGGAAGACGGCGTGGGCGCATTCTATCAAATGCATTCTGAACCACATTTGGCGTTTCTTCTGGCTCATCGATCTGATGGTCGGATGATGGCTGCGGTTCAGCGGAAAGTTGCGAAGACAGCTCCTGGGGCAATTCAGAGCTTCGTTCGTCAGCTATTTGATACTGGGACTCTGCTGTGATCTTTCCTCGAGGCTTGGCCGGAGTGCTGTCTGGCATTTGTATAGGTGAGGTGGCTTCTCTAGGTGGTGCTGATGGTCGTCTGGGCGCCGGAGTAGTTTCAGCTGGAGGTGAAGGCTCAACATCTTGTGGGCTTTCCTCGGTGTTGGTGGGGATTTCAATGTCATGCCGAGCAGGTGGGTGCTTGCTCTCAGCTTCTTTCTCAATAGACTTTTCGGCCTTGGATTCTTGAGACGGGGTGGCAGGGGAATCGGAAAGCTGATTGAGTTTGCGAGCTGAGACGAATCCCGGAAGAGCCCCGAGTGCCTGCTGCTTAGGGGTGGAAAGCTTTGGGCCAAGCACCTGTGACTGGGGTACAGTCTGGTCAGCAGTTTCAAAAAGCTGCACTAGAGACGTCTTGAGAGACTCGATCAAAGCAGCAGCATCATGGATTAGAATCTGTCGCTTGTCCGGCGATACATTCACATCGTAAGCATCCGTATCCATCTGAAAGTCCGCAAAGATAAACGGCGACTGCGAAACATTAAACGATTTATAAGCCTCATTAAAAGCCTTTGCAATCTGAGGCAGACCACAAGGTCGGGAATTGACAAAGAACATCTGTCGATCCGGAGTCTGACGCCCTTCTCCGAAGACAGGCCGAGAGATATGACCTTGAACAACCATCTGGTTCGACTTGTTCCCCCCACCTGCGCGTTTCATCGAAACAGATGGTTCAAATTCCAGTTTCAGGTCCAATGGAATCAGCGCAGAAAGAGTTTTCGCCCCATATACATTGGCAATGTTCTCCCTCGTCGTGCGGTTCGCGTTGGTAGAAAAAACGACGACATTTTTCGTCTTGCCAACGGTGTTCTTAACACTGAACCGGACGCCAGCACTGATACATGCGTACGCATGCAGGAGATTCAACACCTTCCCATATTCCCGTTTGATATTCTTTTCCAATTCGCGCCGGCGGACTGGAAGTCGCTTGAAGATCCCTTCTACTGAAGCGGTAGTCCCCTTCTGCCCGGCGACTATTTGTGTCTTTTGCAGCTTTCCGGAAGCTTCGAAGTCGAGTTTGTTTGCGCGGGGGGGCCTGATTCGCTTGAGCGGTGACGATGTGGAAGTTCGCGAGGGCACAGAGAGATGACAATGCCTCGCCGCGGAAGCCGAAGGTGTGTAAGCGTGAGAGATCATCGTAGGAGGATAGCTTCGAGGTGTAGTGTTTCAATGCTGAATGGCGAGCGCATGAATTAGCGCCTAGCACGGTGATGTTCTTCTCAAGGGTGACGCACCGATATTCTCGTAATTGTCCGGCGAGATTCCGCCGCCATTGTCCTGAACCTCGATCAAGTCCAGCCCGTTATTTTTAAACCGGACCTCTGTTCAAAAGGTATTAGAGTTGATCTGAGCATTTTCCACATGTTATTATCAGGAGAAGCACTTGCCGATTGTGGTTGCGCCCGCATCGAGGCTGTTCTCGACCAGCTCTTTGGCAACAGAACACAGGTCAACAATGACCTGGCCGGACTGGATTTGATGAACCTGGAGGAATCAGGGTTAACAGAGGCACCATCACACTCTGAGGAGTACTGGTAAGCCTACCGAATGAGCCTCGATGGCCTTGATGGTCGCCATTGTTCATGGCATGTTGAGAAATTCCGACGCGTCGCACTTAACGCGTGGAGTGCGAGTGCCAAGCTCCGATCTGCCTGACCCACAACGTCAACCCTGGCTGGCTGCGAAGTACTATAGTAAACTAAGACTACGTGCACCGCTCCATAGTTAGTTAACGAACATACGTAGGCAAATAATGAGAGTAACAAAGTCTATTTGTCCTACTATCTAGGATCTGTCTGAACTTTTCCATCATCCACTCCCCTACTAGGTACATCATGTGTAAGCACGTGACATCGAGTGGGCAACAGAATAGCCGACTCAAAAAGATTCATCCCTCGAACGCAGAGCGAAACCGACAAAGACGCAGAGCAGGACCGAGCAAAGACACAGAGCGAAATCGACAAAGACGCAGAGCAGAACCGAGCAAAGACACAGAGCGAAACCGACAAAGATGCAGAGCAGAACCGAAGCAAGGACACAGAGCAGAACCGAAGCAAAGACACAGAGCAGAACCGACAAAGACCTTAAACTCGAACTAACAAGACCGTAACCTCGAACTAACAAGACTGTAACCCAGAACCGACGGCGCCTTCACAACTTCCTTGCCCACGAAAAACTAGCGTCGCTATGGCTTGTTCTCTGGGCCGGAGGGGCTTGGTTGCTGGCCTCCTCGCTTGGGCGCAACATGCTTTCCAGACGCCTTAGACTCAGAGTCGGATCTCGGCCTGACATTTTCCGACGGACCTCCTTGCTCCTTGGAAAGAGGGTGCTTTCCTGATGGCTTTGACTCAGAATCAGATCGCTCTCTAACATTGAGGGGAAGAGACGACAAGCGGATCGCAAGCAGATCCTCCACGTTTGTGCTTCCGTCGGAAGCAAGAACTCCGAGCTCTTCATAATCTCTGAGGATTTTGTCGATCCTCTCTCCGTGGCCGCTCATGTGGAAAAATTCTGCGAGCTGGGCATGGATTCTTAGGAGCTCGGGATCCGGGAGTTCCCAGCTTCCGCTGTGTGACTGGAACGTCGCAAGACGATTAGTAGGTAGACATTTGAGTGCTTGCGACGGAATGTCTTTAAAAGTCTTTATGTGGTACTGGTTGCGGATGCCGGTTGCTACAAAACACATCCTGAATGCACTAAATTCGAAGTGAAGCGTTCTGTCCAGCATCATGGCGTTTTTCTCCGCATTGAGATGTTCCGAGGTAAATGACATGGTCTTAAGAGTCGGAAAGTAGCGGTTGATGTTCACCCAGGTATTTGCATGTTTCAGAACTTCTTGCGAGTCATTGCGATTGAAGGATCCAAGATTGAAGGGAAGAATGTGGGCAGCTTCAAGATTGGCCGTGTCGTCATCATCTGGGATATTCTCAAGACCGTTTTGCCAGGCTCGTGATGCGACGCATCTAGAGCCGTCTCTTTGCATACAGTTCCTTCGGAGTGCCTTCTGGGCACCCCTGGTGACCGGATCATGGTCTTGCGCCACCATGTTGTCGATTGAGTCCTCGATACCCAGCCGCGGAACCATTGGGGTTGGATTAGAGGATGTTTTGCCGCCTGCTCCTTTCATGGGACCCAACAGGCAATCGGTAAGGCTTTTGACCAGTAGTCGGAGGAGCTCGTCGGTTGCACATCCTGAGACGTCCTGTGCCAGATGGGCTTGGCCTTTGGGGTCAAGGATCTTGAAAAAGTCAAGGAGGAACCCCTTGGTCATGTCCTTCTCCTCCTTCTTCTTGGAGACGATTTCTTTGTAGTGATCCAGCCTCTGATCCAAAATCTAGCTTGATTATCAGTATTGAAATGAAAAGAAGACACAAAAGAACTCACTGTTTTAAGTGAAGGCCCGGAAGAGCTTGGATTTCGAGAGTGGGGTGTCCCGGAAGGGCCTGGTCTTCTCGGGGGTGATGACATTTTGCTGACACGAGAACTGAACTGAGCAGGAAACCGAGCAGCGAGGAGCAGCGAACTGAGCAGAGGGAGTGGCAGAGGGGAGTGGGAAGGGGAAGAGGGGAATGGATAGAGGAAGTGAGTGGGCAGGAAGGAGTGGGAAGAAGGAAATGGAAAGCGGATTAAAGAGGATTGTTGACATTCACTGGGGCGTGCTAGATCTATAGACATACGGTATACCCACTGGCAGCCGCCATTGGAGATTCGCACCTACCCTAGGGTACCGTACTAGTACCGATTTGGAGATATGTGGGTCACGTCACCTAACCGCGATGACACTAACACTAAGTATCAGGTAGTTAGTTACTGGTCGAAGATTGGGCTACTTCTCCAGAATAGTACTAGTCAGATTCGAAGAACGTTTGCTCCATTGACAACTAGTATCAGAGTATCTACTACTAGTATTAGATTGGGAAAAATTAGAAGGGGGCCTAGAGCTGGAATAGAGAGGCAAAATGTCCCCAGGTTTCACTAGGTTAGGTAACTGGCCACCTACTATAGTCAGAAACCATTTCCAAGGTCTATACAAGTAGTCTGTTCCTTCCAGCTATAGAGAATTATAATTGTAGTATTTGCCTTGTCTTGTGTTTGTTTGATGCCTTAGGACTCTGCTACTGTTACTACTAAAAACCAGGTATCCGTGACGTCTATTGTTCGCTGTTTTTGTTTTCGGATTTCATGAATTGTTTCTCGATGGAGGACGGAGGCATAAGGTTCTTCTCTAAATAATCTCGGCTTATGCCATGCGTGATAATACTTGCTACTAGGTAGTCATGATTGAGTAACAATAGAACTATTTCTTCGATCAAGTGGAATTGAGTAGTTGGTAGTTGGTAGTTACAGGTGGTGGGTAAGTACTGGGTGGTGACTGCCTCCCTAGGTATTTCTTTTCCAATTGTATACTCCCTCCCACACCGGCAAACTCCGCTCCCTCAAGTTCTTATCCACAATAACGATACCTCATTTTGGTCGAAGTCACGAACACAAGATTCAATACAAAAAAAAGTCAGTGAAATGCAAAAGACCCACAAACACCCCATGTTCTTCCTTGGCACACGAACCATATCTCTCCCAACGCCCAGTACGTTACGACGCCGCTGGACTTGATTGTCCTCATACCCAGTTCGAGAAAGCCTACACTCCTAGACCGCAAATGATGCAAATGATTGGGTTTCAGAAGCACATAGTGTTGATAACCATTGTCACTCTGATGCGGCTAGGAAGGGCGTCGTGGGCTTCGAAGCTCCTGCATAAATGGCACACATTCCCCAAATGATTTTCGGACTTGATGAACTAATGCGATTGCTGGCATCACATTTCAGGATTCTGACTTGCTGACTTTGATAAAGGGTTATTTTCGGCTTCATTCAAGTTCGTTTCCTGCTCCGCGTTCAAGTTTTCTCGGCTCTGGTCGCTTATATATTCGCGCCGTATCGAATTCCGAGTCGACTTCGAACCCGTCCTACCCGAGTAGGGCCCCGGTCTCGGATATCTAAGTCACCTACTAGTTATCATGGATGGCAAGGTCACGGTGTTCCTGCATATACTCTTGGGGGAATTGTGGTGACTAAAAGGGCTCAATGGAATGGCAATGCAGGGAAGAAGGAACCGGTAACCTTAGCAGCCCATCTCGGGAAACTGTATTATCTATTTCAAGTTATTCTAGGGCAATATGGATATCTCAGATACGTTCTCGTAAGAGTATGAATTTAGGACTGATAAATGCTGCCCAACGCTACCAGATATGCAAAATGAACAGATAAGATTTAGTAGTGTCTCGGAACTTGAACACGCTGAACAGAATCCGCAGCACCATCTAACGCCACACGAGATCCTCCATCCTCCCCATCATAAAATCGTCGCTCACGAATATAATACGGCCTCTCAACGTAGTCGCCCATAAGACGATCATCCACGATCACACTGACATCCCGACTGGGCCCAGGTCGGATACTTCCAACCCGCTGCTGGGGAATCTCATGTGGTTCTTCATACCGAGCGAGTTGGGGCCGGACACTTGCTGTTCGCATGACTCTCTCGGAAGGAGGAGCGGGAGGCTCATCTACGTAATTTGAGTGACGAGGAACATATTCAGCGACTTGGACGCTACCGCTGCGAGAATAGGGCTCGTGGCCTCCTTCCAACGGCGCGGCGTAGGCTCGTCGATCGTTGGCGACGGGACGGGCATAATCTGCCGTGACACGACGGTAATATTGTGGTTGTGGTGGTGGCATCTCCTGCACGTATCTGCGTTCAATGTATGGATCCTGAACGACGGATTGGGCACGGACACTTGGGGCGCGGACGGGGACTCGGTCATCGTATGTTTCGACTCGCGGTACTCTGGACATGGGTCGAGCGGGTGGAGCCATGGGCTGCATCCTATGTGCCGGGATCACTTCCTCATACTCGACGCCATTCTCGTCCACAATACGCCTGCGAGGCGCGGCCATGACCCGCTGCGGAGGTGCCTCCTCATAGTATGGCTCGCGATATATTGGTTGAGACATGTCGTCCACAGCAACATACCTGGGACCATAGGAATGAGGGACTTCTTCGTAGTAACCGGGATGTTCTGGTTGTGGCCTATCGATGACCGAGTAGGACGCAGCGCGGCTGCTGTTAGGGTCGACTGGCAGGTACTCCCTCGGATATTCTGACCGGCTGGCGTACTGCATACTGGCAACACGGCGCAAATCATCATCTTCACGAATAGGACGCCTAGTACTCATTCGAGAAGAAACTGCTCGTGGTGGCCCCTGGCCAACAGGGAGTTGATGGTAAGAGATTGGTTCGTAGATTTGTCGCTGAGCGTGATGTTCTTGCCTCTCAGCCACTGGCGTGTATTGTGGCGAAGCAATGTCGATATACACAGGACGTTCTTGGGTCGTCCTGTTGCGGACAATGGCGGGATCGTCTGCGAATGGAGGGGGCGAGACCGGCTCTTCTTTGATAAACGTTTCGGATTGATCGGCGTCGGTTATTCTCGAGGAAACCTGGGGAGACTCCTCTCCTCTGCCCTGTAAACGCCTTCGCTTTCGAGAGACGATATGCGGAGCTGGGCCATTGGGACTGCCACGGCCGGAGTCAGGATCAGAGTAGATTCGGTCAGAGTCATGATTAAGGCGCTCGTCTCGGAGTTGTTGAACTGAGGGTACTTTGGCGGTCGCTAGCGGTGAAACTCGCGATGGTCTCGGAGCAGCAGGTGATGTGATGTGGTTGCGAACTACCTTCACATTGTTGGCCGGGGAGACTGGTTCTTGCGCGAACCGGGTCTGTTCGGTGTATCTGGGCCTCGGCACACTTCCTGCCACACCTTCTTGGTATCGGACGGCTCTTTGATTGAGAGGTGGGGCAATCGGGGCAGGAGGGGAATACTCAGGCTCGTCCAGAACATCTAGTTGCTGAGGCTCTTGGGGTTGGTGGGTGATCTGGTTTTGAGCGGGGAGAGGCTGCTTCTGAGAGTAAGGGGCGCGCTGGTCAGCAACAGAGTAAGCATCTTGCATTTCCTGATCAGAGCCAGTTCGATTCAGAGCTTCAAGTCGCTGCAACTCATCTGCATATGGCTCTACCGGGGCGCGTTTGGCCGTGTCCGCCACTTGAGTCAGTGCCACCGGAGGAGATGGTCTTCGCTGCTCTTCAAGAGGCGGAGTCGAGTCAGGAGCTCTACTGGAGTAGAAGGAATTTTCATCGAAGGAATCGCTCGGCCCATTTGTCTCGGGAGGTTCGCCCATAGAAACGGGATTCGCGATTTGCAGTGCTCGTTCCAACAATTGCGAGACATTGAAACCAGGTTTCGTATCCTGGGCTGCGAGCTTGTTCTTCACCTCATACTTCAGATGCTCCGTCTGGTCCCGCAAAGTCCTTTCCAGCCTCTGCCTCTGTAACTGAAGCTCTGCTCTCACCAAATCATCTGACTTGGTCAAGAAGATAGGGTCAATTTCCGAGGCGGGTTTGGGAGCTATGCGGGTGGCCGTGGACGGCAGGTTGCTGGCCACTGGGCCTTGACCTTGACCTTGACTGCGACGTGGGGATTCAGACGAGGTCTCAAGAACGGCGACATGCTCAGCGAGGGTGTTCGAGGGCTTGATCTTCGCAGGTTGGGTGGACGCGGTGCCATTTTGGACATTTCGTGCTGTAGGCTTGCGCACAAATTGCTGGGGGACCCTGAGGCGTGGATGTGAGCCTGCGAAGATGTCATCGCTGATTTTCAAGATGCGCTCGTATTCCTGGACCTCGTCTGCAGTTATTGCTGCGGTGGCAGCCATCGGACCTGTTGGAAGGTGAGTAGTGGAACCATGTGCCGTAGCCATGATCTCAAGGGGGAGAGAGCTGCTTCAAGTTGAAGACGGCTGAGATTAACTCTGAATAGTGTCTCTTTTGCTTGCAAGGCAGTTGAAAAGTGCTATGACTTTTGAATCTCCCTGCCTTTCTGATTTGGAATCGCGCTGCGAGTTCCAGGACCTTTAAGCTCATCAACTAAAAAAGGGAGCGGTAAAAAAAGATGATCGCGGGTCGCGTTTTTCTGCGGCAGGCGCTAACGTCAGAAACCAATGAGGTCCCGTGATTGCCCCCCGAGGTTCCCCAGCCTTGAATTTCTACCTTGGGTTTTGCCCCAGCTTTCTTGATAACTTTGAAGCCATCTCAATTTATCCATGCATCGTGCATTTGGTCGCTTAACCAGTCAATTCCTACGTCCTGTTTCATTCTCACCGAAGTCTCCACCTGGTTCTCCTTTCATCCTTCGCTGGAACTCCACAATGACAGCAGTCAACGGCGCAAATGGAAGTGACTCACGGCCCGTGTTCTTCTTCGATATTGACAATTGTGTACGTCTGGACTGGTAGATTCGCATGGTCGAATGGTCGCATAGCTGGCTAACGTTATTTTTTGATGTCTAGCTTTACTCTAAATGTACAGTTCTGCTCTGGTATATTTGAGCTCCGAAGCTATACTGACAACTACTTCTAGCATGCAACATTCACGATGAAATGCAGACACTTATAAGTAGATGACCCTGGAATCGGTGACAATGTTATGCAAAAGCTGACAGATTTCTTCAGATAAGTTCTTCGTCAAGCATCTGGAGCTTACTTCGGAGGACGCCCACATGCTCCACCAAAAGTACTATAAGGAGTACGGCTTGGCTATTGAAGGCCTGACACGCCACCACCAAATTGATCCTCTTGAATTCAATGAAGAAGTGGATGATGCCCTTCCTCTCGATAGGATCCTGAAACCGAATCCCAAGCTGCGCAAGCTGTTGGAGAGCCTCGACACCACCAAGGTGAAACCTTGGTTACTCACCAATGCCTATGTCAACCACGGAAAACGGGTGGTCAAGTTGCTAGGAGTAGAAGACCTTTTTGAAGGTATCACCTATTGTGACTATGGCCAGTTACCGTTGGTTTGCAAACCCAGCCAGGACATGTATGCCAAGGCAGAGAAGGAGGCCCGCGTTCCCAGCACGGAATCGTGCTACTTTGTCGGTACGTCAATCAGGCCCACGGGGTGCCTCGTCTTTTATCTTGCTACCCGTTCGCCGCTAACTTACCATGTCCAATGTACAGACGATTCGCACCTCAATTGCACACATGCCCAAGCTCGGGGGTGGACGACAGTTCACTTGGTGGAACCGGGTGTCACCATCCCACGTATCCCTGCCTCTAAATATCAGATCTCGAGCCTGGAGGAGCTTCGAACCCATTTCCCTGATATTTTCAAATCGCAGGGAAGTGACGCGGTTTAGAATTATGTTGTTATGGGCCTAGAGGCCCTTTTTGTTGATACTAGACTTGCGACAGGGACAGGTCTCGGAAAGACGTCCTTTGTTTTGTCCGACTTTAGACAGTGGGATACCAAGGAAAGGAAATAGATTATCATGTTAATGAATCCAAGACTACAATGAATCCAAAACACAAGAACGCCTAATCTATCGTAGTGAACTATCAATCATGCAAGTCTCCGTTGATGATAATGTTTCTGCCTCAGGCGACAATCGATCGGCGGAGCGCGTCTAGAGCTCCTGGCCGGACTGGACTCCTTTAGTGCATCCCGTCTCTCCTCTGCCACCAACAACATCAAACCACCCCTCCTTTTGGTCAACAACTGTTCGTCGTCGTGGATCATTGATCCCTACACTCGCGATGACCGGACAAGAGATTTCCCCGGGTTCGGTCATCAGCCTGACCGATGGGCGACAGGCCACGGTCCGCTTCCTCGGCACCACCCACTTCGCCGTTGGAGATTGGATTGGCGTTGAATTGGACGACGCTACTGGAAAGAACGATGGCCAGGTACAGGGTGAACGGTACTTTCATTGTGAGCCAGGATACGGCATGTTCATTCGCCCAACGGCAATCGCCGCAGTTCTTGAACAGCCAACGCGGGAGAGTAAACAAAGCGCCAAACCCGCCCCCGCTGCTGCTGCCAGCAGACAAAGCGGAATCACTCCTGGTGCAAGGAAACCCGGTGCGCTGCCTGCGACGGCTGTCAAGCGACAGAGCACCAATGCGACTGGATCGCCTACACCTGCACCAAGAATGGCCCCTCGAACTTCAATCAGGGTATCATACCTTCTCCCCGTCCCGCTACCGCAAATCGTACTAACTAGCCTTCTCCTCTGCAGTCTCCTACAAAGTCCCCGACGAAGCAGCTTTCTGCAGCCTCGAGCCGTTCATCGCTAGGAGGTGCCGCCCGCACTTCCACCGTCGCCCCCACTGCCACCAGACCTCGCCCGGCTGCTCATGCTTCCAGACCCTCTACCGGTGCATCTACGACCCAGCCCACTGCCAGGGCTGGCCGACCCTCGACTATTGGGGCATCTACAAGGACTTCGCGAGCAGGATCCGCGGTGTCTAGCACAGCTGCCGGACTATCCAAACGACCTTCTTTGCGGCGGATTGCCCCAACAAAGGCTTCGGATGGCGGAGAAACCGGGGCAAGCGGCCAGTCAGAAGAGCCAACCGATGCGGATTCTCTTGACGCGGAAGGTGAAACTCCTCAAGATGAAAGACGAACGCCTGCTCCCGCTCCAGCGCCTGCGCCCAAAGCTTCCAGACAATCTTTGACTGCCAGACCCGCGACAACGCGTCCAAGTGCCGCCGGTACATCATCCCGGCCCATCCAAAATGCAGCGGTGACCAGGGAGTTAGAAGAACTTCACACAAAGCTCCGTGTCATGGAAAAGAAGCGTTCTGAAGATCGGGAGAAGCTCAAGTCACTGGAGCAAGTGCAGACCGAGCGCGACAAGTTCGAGAATATCATTCAAAAGCTACAAGCCAAGTATTCACCGCAGCAGATGGAGATCACTGAGTTGCGCAAAAAGCTGAAGGAAACCGAGGCTCGCCTCGAAGAGGTTGAGCGAATGCAAGCCGAGCATGACTCGCTTATGGAGATGGCAACTCTTGATAGAGAGATGGCGGAGGAAACGTCCGAGGCATACAAGCATGAGTGCGAAGCGCTTCGATCCAAGATGGAGGAGCTTAGCTTGGAAGTGGAAGTTCTTCGCGAAGAGAACGAAGAGTTCAGCAACGAGACCAATCCGGAAGATCGATCCAGCCATGGATGGTTGCAGATGGAGAAGACCAACGAACGACTTCGCGAGGCGCTTATCCGTCTGCGGGACATGACACAGCAGCAGGAGGGAGACCTTAAAGATCAGATCAAGGAATTGGAGCAAGACCTGGAAGAGTACTCTGCCGTCAAGTCTGACTATGAAGCTGCGAAGGAGAGACTTCTCGTTGCGGAGACGAATGTCGACGATCTCAAGCAACAGCTTGAGACTGCGTTGGGTGCCGAAGAAATGATCGAAGAGCTAGCCGACAAGAATATGCGCTATCAGGAGGAAATTAATGAACTCAAGGCTGCTATCGAAGATCTAGAAGCTTTGAGGGAGATCAGTGACGAGTTGGAATATACCCACATCGAGAACGAGAAGCAGCTTCAGGAAGAGCTTGATTATAAAGAAACTGTCTTCAATGAACAGGTCAAGAAGAACGAGCAGCAAGAGGAGGCCATCGAGGAGTTGGGATATACACTGGGTCGCTTCAGAGAATTGGTCACCAATTTACAGACTGATCTGGAAGACATGCGGTCATCTCAACAGATTTCTGAAGCCGAAGCTACAGACCTCACAACTCGCTCAAGAGCCATGATGAACCTTAATATGAAGCTCCAAGCTTCAGTGTCCAAGGCTCAGACTAAGTCAATTGACGTGGAACTTAACCGGATGGAGGCAGAGGAAGCGGTACAACACCTTTCGATCATCAAGCTATACCTTCCCGAATATTTTGACGGGGAACGAAACTCGGTCTTGGCTCTCCTCCGATTCAAGCGCGTCAGCTACAAGGCTACCATCATGAACAACACTATCCGCGAGAAAATTTCCGACGAGTCTACTCTCGCGACCCCGGACGAGCTTTTCCATTCCCATGAAGTTATTGAACAGCTGCTCTGGATTGCGACCATCTGTAATCAGTTTGTCAACCATATTAGTGCATGCACTCCAGACGAGTTTATAAACACCAAGGCTGCTCTTTTCGAAATGGAGCCTGTCGAGCGCACACTGAACTTCTGGGTTGAGAACTGTAAGAAAAACGAGGTGAACATGCAGAAATTTGGCGTGGAACTACACCGGTCCATTGCTTTGCTTGCACACCTGGCAGAGACTATTCTCCCATCGACCCCGGAAATGTTTGCCGACGAGATGTGTATGCGTGCGAGCCTTTCCCAGTCATACCTTGATCATGCTGCCAGCGGTATCACAAATATCAGGGCCCTGATTGCTTCAAAACTTGCAGCTCCAGAGGAATCATCCGAAGAAGGCAGTGGCAGTGAGGAGAACGCATTCACTCTCAAACAGCTTGATGTCTTCGTTTCCCAGGCTCGTGGCTTGAAGGTGGCTACCGGGAAGATTTCTCGGGCTCTTGAAGAACTGAGATCACGATCCATGGCACCTTTAAGAGAGGATGCTGATGAGCCTTTCAAAAATTATGAAAGCGCTACTCGTGAACTCTCCCAATTGACTCGAAAACTTGCCCACAATATTGTGGTTCTTACTAGTGATGAAAGTCGCACAGAACCATTTGCTCTCCAAGAGATTGTGGACAGCATGGCTCAGTCATTCGCAGGTATTGTGGCGTCCGAGGATGGCCCTCAGGATCCCAATGATCCAATTCTACTGCTTCTGAACAGATTGCGCGACCTGGGTGGCCAGCTCGATGGGCTTGACTCAATTTCTTCGAATCTCTCTCGTACAGTCGAATTCGAAAGAGGCGCATTCCCTTGGATCGCTCGAGCGGAGGAATTAAAGTCAAACAAGACCATTTCACCGGATGCGGATGAGGAAATTCGTCGCTTGAAGAATGAGGTGCACGAGGTTTCTACAGCTCTTGGAGTCAAAGATAACACCCTCGAAGAGCGAGGAATCAAAATCGAGCTCCTCGAGTCACGCATGCGTGAGACAAGCAAGAAAGCTTCCATGGTCAAGGATTTGGAAGCGAAGATCGAAGAATTCCAGTCATCTGAATCCGAGCTCCAAAAACTTGTAGAGCGACAAGCAGTCGAACTCCAGGCTGTGGAAAAAGAACGCGAGGAAATCAAATCCCGTTACGAGAAACTGAAGCACATGTCTGGCGCTGCCGGCGTGACCACCACCGGAGATGGCATCGTTATTGACAACGAGGCCTCCCTCGCCGCGATGCAGGAGAATGAAACCCTCCGTGCTGAGGTTGAAAGCTTGCAATCTGCCGTTCGTTTCCTCCGGGAGGAGAGCCGTCGCTCAAGCCTTCTTGACCCTTACTCTGTACAGCGGTCGACGGAGTTGCACGCCTGGCTGGATGCACCACTTACCCGGACAACCCCCACCGTCGAGCAAGAGAAGATTCAGCGCACAGCGCTGGAAAGTCGCGATGTCTTGACCCATCTCCTCAAATTGACGAAGGAAACTCGCGTCTGCGACTTGAAGTCCACAATGGCCCCCACAACGACGGGCGAGGAGGACGAAAAGACCAACCGCAACGCATGGCGACCCTCGAAGTCTCGTCTCCGCTACCAGGTTCTCCAGCAACGCGAGAATTTCGAGCACTGGGCCGAATGGCGCGACGATATTGTCCATCACGAGCGTGAACAGGATCGTTTGGCTGCTGCTAAGCGCGAACGTGCACTGCGTGATCGTATGCCGAAACATGCTCATAAAGCCTCTGTTGAATTTCCTCAGGGACTTGGGCATGGGATGATGGGTCGAGCGTGGCAAATTCTTGGTATGCAGAATCAGAATCATCGGAAGAATGGTTCGGTGAGTATGCCTGCTGCGGATGGGTTGGAGATTGTGTCCTCGGACTAGTTGGCCCATTGTTCTCCGGGGATTCTGTGACTTTTGGCTTTTCATGTATAGCATCGATATTTTTCTCTTCTTGTTTCTTCTTTGTGTGTGGCTTTGACAAGATACCCCTTGCTGCACATTCTTTACATATCATCTCTGTGCTTTTTTCATCCCGACATGCTGGGGCTTTGAGAAGGCGAACCGGGCGATCAGCTAGACTGTTTCCAGGGTTTAGGTCTCTATTTTTATGTTGTATAAAATGCAATGGATAGTTACGTGTTGAATAGGTAGTCTCTAGTTGACCGGATCGTATTCGTAAACCATGGCAATATCTTAAAAGAGCCTCATGAGGTGAGGTGCTCCCGAGGTCGTACTTAAACTACTACTAGTACTAGTTGGTCGGCGAACCTTGGAAACGCCCAGGCGAAAACGAACATATACATTGCAAATCACTCTAGCTTTGATTCAACTACCCATTAATACTAACTGTATACTAATACCAGGATACAGATCTTTATCTCCAACCACAAAATCTCAAACAAGAAAAACTCAAAAGAACCAATCAATATCCAAGGGGTATTCCATCACAAACACCAAAAGCAACGCACAATTATATAGAAATTTCCAGCAAATCCAAATAGCAACCTTGAAAGTCTTTGAACCAAGCGAGAAATTCACTTAGTGCCTTGCCGCTTGCCAACGTAACCCCAGCTAAGAGTAACTACTAAAGCAAGCCCTAAAAGGCCAGGCCAACATTGGTCCCGTCATACCTCGAGAACTCCTCAGCCCGGGAATCAGTCTGGGAAAGATGATGCTGCGAACGACCCTCAAAGATAGTGGGATGATAAAAGCCAGCATCAATATCCTTCTCTGTACCGGGGGTTGGGGTGGCTCCCGAAATCGATGCCCTGGGCGTTGACGAGGCAGTGAAAGTACTCGAGACAGAGAAATTCGGTCGTCGGGTACTCGCACCGCCGGTGATAGTCGTGACCGTTGAGCCGACAGTCGTACCGCTGAGCGTCCGGGTGCGTTCCCAGGCGAACCCATTTTCGCCGGCGAGAGAGACTGGCTTGGATGGGGATCCGGATCCGGATACTTTGCTACCGGGGAAGAACCACTGCGACATTCGACTGGGGAGTGCGGGTAGGGGCGCTGCGGCGATGGTGTTGCGGTTTTCGGCTGTTGAGGGACGGCGGAGAGAGGAGAGGCGGGATGGCATTGTTCGTGAACTTGCGGTTGATGGGGAGTCTCCGGTGGAGAAAGGTGAGTTGGTGAAGGTGGATGAGTCGCTGGGGTCGGTGCCTTTGGGACGAGGTGTTTGGGGTTCTCGCTCTGAGTCTGACTCTGATGAGAGAGTTTGAGTCTCGGCGTGGTTTGAGGTTGAGGTTTTTAGTGAGAGGACGTTTGATTCCCAGCTGGACTGGTCGAAGAATGGCATGTTGAGATCTGATTCGTGTATAGTTGTCTCAATGGGGTTGACGAGAGAGAAATGGGGGATCAAAGTGCTCGCAATGCGGACTGGCTTGGGGGCTTTGATGGGATGCTCAAGGTATACAGATGATAGACGATCTCCCGAGCCGACTGGCTTTCGAGATACGGATACTGCAGCATGACTAGATTGGCAGCGTCGGGCTCGAATACCAGGCGGAGTGAAGGCCCGTGGAGGGGACGCTATAGTCTGACGTTGATGATTGTCCTCCAGCTGGAACTCCTCGAACGAGGGCAAGTCTGATAACCGATGGCCAGATCGGTGAATGCTCAGTTCCAGGGGCCGGTACTGCTTTGGCAACGCTGGCATCGAGTCGAGATGGAAGGAGTCGACTCGACGAAAATCGGACGGTGCGCCAATCTTCAAGGGGATTGTTGATTGTCTCTTCCAGGACATACTTGCACGGGTTGAGGCCCGTGACGCGAGGTTTCTCCCCTCAACTACCCATGATGATAGTGAGCTCCGCTGGCGATTATGATAACCACCGGGACTGGGGAGATCATCGTACACGACCAGTTTCATGGGAGGAACCAGATGCGGTTGGGTATGGCATACTTGCATCTCCCGTTCGACGCCTATACTCCAGGGACGATAGATTAGCCGCTGATAGATAGACATGAATATACTCCGAGTCCCTGGAGTTCGGTTCACTTTGGTGCAACGTACCTCTTTCCTTCGTCTCTCGACCCCTCTGTCCCTCCTGCACCTCTTCATGCGGCGATAAACATGAGACGCATGACCGAAACCAGCCGGTGAAGAGCGATCCAGCTTGTTCAAAAGCCAGCGACATGGCGGCCAGCGCGTTTGGGAATCAATCCATCACCTTGCCGGAAGGCGAAAATTCAAGAAGAGAGGAGCAACAAAGAATGGGAGCGGACAAAGAAACAAATAGTAAGGAAAATCGAAAGGAACGAAA